>NC_141694.1:658080765-659580533 GCF_964263255.1 Lissotriton vulgaris | reverse complement strand
GCCTGTCCTCTTTTGAGGTATGATTCCCTACTTCACCCTGTCTTAAGTTTCTTAACCCACCTTCTTTATCGCAATCGGACCCAGTGCATCAGGGCTAGTTTGCTCAATAAAGCTGATTTATTCTTCCATTGTGGTTTATTTCTGGGTCAATGGGTGGGGGAACTTCGCATACGGGATTGGGCCGTACGCGTAGATGGGGGGGAGCGAGGGCAGGGTTTTGTTAAGTGTTGTGTTTTTTATTGCAGTATCCAATGCTATGTGATTTCCAAATATGAATCAGTAAACACATACACCACTCATAGTTGCCACCCTTGTAGACAGATATATTTAACAAAATACCATCTCTGAATGGCAGGTCGTTTGGTTGCGGGCAGGGTGAGGGAAGACTAACCTATAGCCTGTTGACATGGAATGAGACCGGTCTATGTGATCCCTATAAATGGCGACACATATTAGGCTACCTAGAGTGACACAAGGTCCACATAACTATGTTACAAGAAACTAATCTAGACCCAGAGCTTCACCCCCGTTTGCAGGCAAATGGGCAGCCTACAGATGTTTTGCATCCTACTAAACCTACGCCAGGGAGGCGCCATTCTGATTCGACCCACTGTCCATTATCGTCCGGCTGGTTCCCTGCATGACGGGTTTGGTCGATACTGTATCATATGGGGACACATGAATACGCACTCAGTCACATTAGTACTTTTTTACAGCCCGAATGTAGAGGACCCCACTTTCTTTGACAAACTTTGGGGACTAGTGATGGACGTAGGGCCCACTTATGTTTTCTGCGTGGGGGGGATTTTAATGTGGCACTGAACCCCAGCATAGACCGATCACATAGTTCTCAGGCACTAATTAGTTATTATGGCTGAAAGTAGATGCTTGATGCATGGATAAACTTCTACTTCCCTCAGGTTGTGAGGGTACTTGTCATTCTTCAGCACATTCCAGCTGGTCCCGTATCAATTATTGGCTGCTGTCGAAAAGCCTATGTACATGGCTAACCTAAGCAACTCATCTTGCACGTGCCTACTAAAACCATTTCCCTGTGCTGATACGTTTATGTCCCGCGGGAGGGAACTCCACATTCAGAACGTGGCGCCTTCGACCCACAGTTCTCCTAGATGACAGCTTTCGCGAAACAGTATGGCAGGAAATGCAAGACTTCTTCCCCAGGAACCTAGAGACAGTTCCTACAGTGTCATGTGTCTGGGAAGCATTTAACGTCACCATAAGTGGTATGTGCATAGCACAGGGAGGGGGTACAATATGGGATATTAGGGAATCACTTAAGAAGCGTAAATAAGCTATCAGAGAATTGGAGGCTCAAAATGCTGCAATATAGGACGGGGGAGGTAGGCAAAACTCCATGAGTTAATGACAGAATATCAGGCTGTAGCAGAACACGAAATTCTTTTTTGCTCCCGATACTATCAAGCCAGGGCATTTGGAGAGGACGAGCGACCTGGAAGAGCTCTAGCTGAAATCACACGTACCTCCAGACACTCTAACTACATTTTTGGTGTCACGTACACAGGGGGAAACTGCATACAGACTCTGCAGGCATCCTCCAATCATATGTGGATTATCACTCCACCCTATATACTGCACACAAGAAGCATTCTGACGATATCATGGCGTACTTTAAGAATATCACCCTGGGCTGGTTGAGTGACACCCATAGGGACTTTCTGGTGGCTGACATTGAGGAAGACGAGATTCGTACAGCTTTCTTGCACCTGCACTGTGGCCGGGTCCCAGGGCTGGATGGGCTACCTGCCAATGTTTACAAATGCTATGCCAACACTTCAGTTCCTATCCTAAAATGAGTGTATGAGGAGTCCAAACAGATCAGGACACTGCGGCAAACTCTGCGAGAAGCCTCAATAATAACACTCCTCAAGCCGGGAAAGGATCCCACATCATTTATTTTTTTATTTTTTTTTAACATCATTTTTATTGCATCACCAATAGAAATGTACAGACAATATAATCATCAGTAAATATACAGCATGTATAAGATTATTATGGTCCAGTCCTTCTCCATCCGGGGGGTCCCCCTCGTCCTCGGTGTGGGTGACCTCATCCCTGATCACTTCTCGTAACTCCTTACAACGTCTGACCGCTACATTAGGCAAATATCTCTGGGTTGCTTTTGTGATTTTCACCCCTCCCCCTCCCCAAATTTCGGTACCCCAACACCTCTCCAAACCAGCCTCCTACCCACCCTCCCCGTGGTCGCTCTGCGCTGGGTTAACAGTGTAAAAGTGTCCGGTGTGTTGCAGGAGGAAGTAGTCATTCGCTAAGGTGTGTTCTCCTGTGTAGTGATAGGGTCTGCCCGGCCCAGTTCGCTCTCGCCCTCCTGCCCCTCATCATCCATATCACGGAGCGCCTGCACCATCACTTCCCATGCAGTTGCCCTTTCCAGAGCCTTCTCGTCATTCAACCTCCAGGCCATCTGGTACCGTAGAGTACTTTCACACGCGGCCCATCTCAGACACTCCCCATACCATCTTTTATACGTGGGTCCCACTCTGGACTTCCAGTTTCTCGTCATCTCCCGCTTGGCCAGGATAAGCCCTAAATCTATAAATTTACTAGTCGTCTTGTTCCTAGGCGTGTGAGGGAACCAATGAAGGACGCCAACCGCTTTAGTGAACTGGATATCCCTATCTGTCGCGCCGTTAAGGGCCCGCCCAACTTCCTGCCAATAGTCTCCCAGAGAGGGGCAATCCCACAGCATATGGCCCAAATCCGCCCCAATTGTGTTACATCTGGGGCAAGCAGCGTCGGCCACCCCAAAATACTGTTGGATTTTCCCGGGGGTGAGGTATGCCCTGTGAATGACATAGAAGTGAATTAATTGAAACCTGGCATTTCTCGAGCTCTTCCGTGCCCGCCTTAGCAACTGGCCCCAGGTCGTGTCAGGTATCTCCACTTGAAGGTCCAGCTCCCATTTGGCCTTCAGGGCTGCCAAAGGCTGCAAGGCCTCCCGCTGCATCCTAGAGTACAAGCACGTGACAGCCTTAAAAGTTCCCGCCGCCATCATAGTGTACTGGCAGGCCATCGAGGTGCCCGGTTCCTGCAGCCCTTCCCCCCAGTGGGCTTGCATAGCGCCCGTGACTGCTGCGTGCAGCAAGTAGTCACCCCTCGGAAGGTCAAATCGCTCCTGCAGGTCCTGGAACGGCAGCAACACCCCATCTTCGTAGAGATCACCCAGCATTTGTATTCCCGCCTCCTCCCATCCTAGCAAGCGCGACCAGTCGCCTCCATGTGGGAGGGCGGTGACCATCCCCAGCGGAATTTCGGGGGCATACATAAGGCGGACACCCGCCCGCTTACGGGCCCGGTCCCAGCATAGCCGGAACGTCTGCTCCTCGACCGTCAGGTCTCCCACCCGGAGCTTCTGGTGCAGCGTAATGTACGCCAGAACGTGCCGCGGGGTGCCTTCCACTCTCGCGTCCTCGGGGCCTCTATATACTCTCGCCACCTCCTGAGTAAAAATCTGCAGCTGCGCGGCTAGGTAATACCCTTCAAAATCCGGCACCGCCATACCTCCTTCATCTTTGGGGCGCAACAGAGTGTCGAGCGCTATGCGCCTCCTTCCCGTGCCCCATAAAAAAGCTATGACCAACGACCTCAGGCGTTTGAAAACAGAGCTCGGGATCCATACCGGGAGTGTCCTAAAATAGTACAAAAGCCTGGGCAGGGCTATCATTTTAAGCAGGGAGATTCTACCAGCCAGGGATAGCGGCAGAGTCGCCCAGAAGTCCATGGATCCCCGCAGGGCATTAATACAGCGAGTGATGTTGCCGTCCAGTAGGTCGGTCGGGGTATGATAAACATAGACCCCCAAATAATGCAGACAACGCGGCTCCCACCGGAGTTCCTGAGCAGTGAATGGGCACGGTTCTCCCGGCCTCAGGGGGAACAGGCAGGATTTAGGCCAGTTGACCCTCAGGCCCGACAACCGGCCGAACTGCCCCAGTAGCTGCCGCGCCCCCTGGAGCTCGGGGCCCGCATCGGCCAGAAACATCAGCAGGTCATCTGCATACAGGGAGATGAAGTGCGGCCTTCCCCTAAATGATAAACCTGCGTAGTGGCGGCCCAGTCTGGCCTCCGCAGCGAAGGGTTCCATCGCCAATGCGAATAGGAGCGGGGATAGGGAACAACCCTGTCTAGTGCCACGCCCGATCGGGTATTGTCTCGAGATCAGTGTGCCCACCCGAACCCTCGCTACCGCCTCGGTGTACAGGACCTTGGTCCATTTTATGTATCCGTCCCCCAGCCCGAAGCGGCGCATCACCTCATACAAGTATCCCCATTCAAGGCTGTCAAATGCCTTCTCAATATCAATGGAGAGGACAAATGGGGAGACGGCACCCGGCCAGTCCGCACCCATCAGTCTCGTAAGTCTACGAATGTTATGAGTGGTGTTGCGTGTCGGTATGAAACCACACTGGTCACCGTGAACAAGGCTTGTCATGTGTACCAGCAGTCTGTTGGCCAGAATTTTACTGAGGATCTTGTAGTCCGTCGTCAACATAGACAACGGACGGTACGAGGACAGAGCCGCACCCTCTCTGCCCGGTTTCAAGAGCGGGATCATGAGGGCCTCGCACATGGAGCCCGGGAGTCGACCCCTCGCCTGTGCCTCATTGTACACCTCGCGCAGCCGTGGGGCAAGGTATTCTAAGTATTTACTATAAAATTCGATCGGTAGCCCGTCAAGTCCCGGGGTCTTATTTCTGGCCATCTGTTTTACTGCACAACCTATTTCTCCAAGAGAGATGGGCCGACCTAGCTCTTCCGCCTCCGAGTCCTCCACTCGTGGTAACTGTAACCCGTCCAAGAACTCTTCAAGCTCCTCCGCCCCTCCCGTTCCACCACTCTCATAGAGCCCCTCATAATAAGCACGAAACTTATTCAGGATCCCGGGTTGAGTGTGGCAGGGCTCCTCCCCTGTCTCCTGGATCCCCATGATCGGCACTCCCCTCCGAACTGGGTTAGCGAGCCAAGCCAGCATCGACCCCGCCTTATCACCTTCCGCATGCGCCCTCGTCATGTACGCCTTGTGATCGAAGCTACGCAGCCGCTCCAGCTCTACCGCCAGCCCCTCCCGTGCCCCGCTAAGCCCCTCCTGCAACTCAGGGTGATTCGGGCGCCTCTTCTCTAAGTCCCTCAGCCGTGCCTCAGCCTTATCTAAGTCATCCAACAGAGTTTTCCGAGCCCCAGCCGTGTGCCCAATACAGTGTCCCCGCACCACCACCTTAAACGCATCCCATTCTACCGCCCTCGTGGAGGTCGAGCCACTGTTCTCCTCAAAGTACCTCTCAATGCACTCACCCAGGGCCTCCCTGAACAACAAGTCATCTAGGGTGTCGGGTTGCAGGCGCCATGTTGGCACGCAGTTAACAGTCACCATCCAGTCCAGAGACATCAACAAAGGGTTGTGGTCCGATAGCGTCCTGGCCAAGTATTCCGCCCCTCCCACCGCGGGGAGCACACACGCCGAGCAAAGAAACGCATCCAGCCTCACATGCAGGTCATGTAGGTGCGAGTGAAAGGAGTAGTCCCTAGTGGTGGGGTGCAACGCCCTCCATGCATCCGTGAGGGCCCAGCTCTCCTGCCATTCCAACCTACGCTTGGCGACCCTATGCACTGGGGACGCGCGCAGCGGGGGATGGGACCTATCTAGTAACACATCCTCAACCGAGTTGAAGTCCCCCCCCAAGAGGACCGGCCCTGCCAAATAACCCGCCAATTTGCCCGAGATGGTAGACAAGAAGGCGGGCAGGTCTACATTAGGAGCATACACATTACAGAGAGATATCACCCTGCCTCTCAGCCTCCCCTCCACCGCCACATATCTGCCCTCCGGGTCGACCAATGACTTTGTGACCTGGAAGGGGACCCCCGCCCGTATCCAAATCAGTGTCCCCCTTGCAAAAGCTGAGAATGTCGTGTAAAATAGCTGTCCCCTCCAGCGCCTTTGCAGAGCAGCCCCTTCTTGCTTATTAAGATGTGTCTCCTGCAGGAACACTACATGAACCCCCCTACGCTTGAGGTACGCCTGAACTTTATGTCTGCGCGTCATGGACTGCATACCCCGCACATTCCAGGTCACACATTTCAACGCCCCGGTACTAGCCATCCCCCCCTACACAACCGGACCAGACAACAAAGAACAATGTCCTTACAAGTCCCGCGACCACGGGCCCACCCACCCACCCTCTCCAAACAGGAAGCCGAACCCCTCCAACAACAACTACCCCCCGAGCAACCCCAACTGCTCGCAACTCCCACCCCCCCAGGACAGGCCCCCCCGCAACTGGAAGTACCCCCATCCAAACCAACACTCCCGACCACCCCTCAAGGAAAGGTGGTAATGGTCGCAGTCCCCACTGCGGTGACCTTAGGGGCCAGTAAGGCGTGGCTTGATGCGATAGAACCTCAAAGCAAATCAGCCCCGCGCACTCCACCCCGCAATCCCCACATTACAGATCCCCAAAACCTCAAGTATTAGCGTTCCACTGCCACGGGCCCAGTGCCCCGGTGTCCAACCAACGAGTTCACTCCACCAGTTCAGTTCAACACGCCTCTAGTATCTCCTCCGAAGTCTGCGGTGTCACAATAGGGCCCCGGGCTCCACCAAATTCCGATTGTCCCGTCTCCGAGCCCGTGCCCGGGTCCTCTGATTCCGTGCCCTTCCCGGACTGACTTCTGGCGGCCCTGGATAAGTCCGCTACCGCCTGTAGCGCCGCCTGCCTCTCCGCCTCCGTCTGCGACACCGATGGTTTTCCGGTCCTCCTGCGGTTCCTCCTGATCCGTTGGGATTGCCTGATCGGTTGCGCCACCTTAGCCTCCTCCTCCCTGGCCTTAGCACCGTCCGTTCCCGCTTTATAAGTGTCCCACCAGTCCCAAGCGTCCGCGGAGGTCGTGAAGAATAGTGATTGCTCATCCACCACCACTCTCAGCTTGGCGGGGAACAACAGGGAGTACTTGATGCCTTCCTTGCGGAGCTCCCGCTTGAGGGACAGAAAGTTCGCCCGGAGCCGCTGCGTCTCAAATGTATAGTCCGGGAACATGGTGACTCTGTTGTTGTCCACTTGAAAGGGCCCTGCCTCTCTCGCCCTCTGTAAAAGCCAGTCTCTGTCCCGGTAATGGAGCAACTTGAACACCACTGGGCGAGGAGGAAGGCCCAAGGCTGGCGGGCGCGCTGGAACTCTATGTGCCCGTTCCAGGGAGAAGAAGGGGGACAACCCCTCCGGTGCCACCTCCGTCCGCAGCCAGTTATCAAGGTAGCCCACCATGTCGTCGCCTTCGATTTTTTCCGGCAGGCCCACTAGGCGTACGTTGTTGCGCCTGTTCCGGTTTTCCGCATCTTCGGCCCTCCGTTCCAGCACCTTCAAGCAGTCCATCACTTCCGTCAACTGGGCCTTCACCGTTGTTTGGCCCGGGGCTAATTCCTTAACCGTGATCTCCACGGACTTTACCCTGTCCTTAAGTTTATCATGGTCGGCCTTCAGGAGGCCCAAGCCCGTCGCCACCTGAGCTATGTCTTGTTGTAGGGCATCCTTTGTGGTGGCGATGGCCTCTAGGATACGATCTTGCATCCGCTGCAATGCCGCTTGGTCTCGCTCCGCTCCCTCCGCAGCCTCAGTATCGGTCGCGCCATCTCCCTTCCCCTTCGGCTTCCCCATCTGGGCCGGCCCGAGCGGTGGCCTCCGAGTATGTTCCTGGTCGTTCTCCGAGCGTCGCCGGGTTTCGCCCTCCGGCAGGGTCCCCGGATCCAAGGTTATCTCCAAGAAGCAGGAACTCTGAACGACCGTCGGCCCGGCTGGCGCCAGTCGTGCCAGGGGCCCGGGGCTTTCGTCACTGGGTCACTGCCGCACTATCGTCGCCACTACCAGGGGGCGGTCCCCAGCCACCGCCCGAGGGTGCGCCCAAGGTCCACTCTGACACCTAGGGAGAGGCGCGATACAACCGCCAGCACCTCTGATTTGTCAGGGAGCAGTCCTTAGTGGGTCTCCGGGCAGATGTCTCCGTCGTCTCCAAGTCTCATGCCACCGCCGCCATTTTAGGGTCTGCGACTTCTCGCCCGGGTCCAACCTTCAAAGTCGAAATACTGCTGTGGAATGGCTCGGCGTCGTCCTCCGTGGGCACCGGACCCTCCGCAGTACCTTCCAGTACCGGATGATATCGATTACATCGGGGTCCGATCAGATTTTCAGGGTATTTTCCGGGATCGGGCACGGAGCTCCGAGCTCACGCTGCCTACCTCCTCGGCATCCAAGCCACGCCCCCAAAGGATCCCACATCATGTAGTGCTTACAGACCATTATCCTTAATCAACTGTGACGCGAAGAGATATGGGGGAAGGTGTTAGCCAACAGGCTGAGCTTGCTGATGGGGGATTGGTCCTACCTGACCAGGCAGGTTTTTTACCTAGGAGGGCCACGTCCCATAATCTCCAAAAACTACTTGCGTTGCTACAAGATCTGGACTCTGATGTGGCAGTGGTAGCAGTTTTTATAGACATGACCAAAGCCTTTGACTCGCTGGAATGGGACTATATGTTAGCAGTGCTACGTAGAATGGGACTCCTCCCGTCGTTCCTAGCCTGGATAAATTTACTTTACAGCCAGCCACTAGCCACAGTTCAAGTTAATGGGGAACATTCTAAAATGTTTCCAATCTAGCGGGGCACCAGGCAGGAGTGTCCGCTCTCACCTCTTCTTTTTGCTCTGGCCATTTAGCCACTAGCGTCCAAACTCAGGCAAAACCACAAGGACTGTGCGATCTGGTATCCTTCCAGACACATACTCGAGTTGCTCTATGCTAACGATGTCACCCTGTACATCCGTGACCCCCACATTAACTTAAGTCCCATAAGCAGGGAATTCATTTGGTTTGGGGAATAATCCGGGGTGAACATTAATTGGGAAAAGACCCAGCTATACCCTCTCACTCAGCAAAATTCCAGCTAGGCTATCCAGTATCTTAGTGCGAGTCCAAGATAAAGTACTTAGGGGTGGTCATCTCCAGAAATAGGGAAGAAACGTTGTGGGCAAACTACGGCACTGCCATGATGTCTATTATTGACTCAATTAGCAGATGGTTCTCACTACCTTTAGCGGGACAGCTTTTGTTAGCCAAAATGGTAATGTTACCTAGGTTACTCTATCTTTTCATCAACATACCATACTACCCAGGATGGCCTTTCTTTCATTCACTCCAAACCCAGATGGTTCGGCTTGCCTGGGGGAAAGCAACCCAGAGTGAGCTGGAATACACTCTCTCTACCCTTCTCGCGTGGTGGGTTTGAGGCCCTAGACTTGGGTGTTATATTTTCTATGTCCGCAAGCACACTACGCACACTACTAGCTTTGGCCTCCACCGTGTCTCACATTGTGGTGGAGCAGGGATCTATGGCCCCCAAACTGACCACTTCCTATCTTGGAACCAGGGTGCCTGGGGAAGGCTACGCCCACTCTGCTGTCACCTGCACAAATCTTGCATGGCACAAACTGCCTAGGAGACTGGGCAAACCCGCTCTATATTCACCATCAATACTTATACAATATCATCCTCTGCTCCAGGGCACGCATGAAAGACTCTGTTGTAATATACTCACGAAAAATGAAATTAACAGCTGGGGTGACCTCTATCAGGAAGGTTCCTTTAAGGACCGAGACTCTATTTCAAAGTGTAGGTACCACACCATTGGAAACATTTACATCTATAGGGCTCAGGCAGAAAGCTAGGGCCAATATTCTTGACTTTCCACACGAGCCCTCCACATTACATACTCTGGTGCAGGCGAGTGCGCCTGCACACGCAGTGTCTAGACTGTACCACGCAGCTCGCAAGGAGAGCGTCCGATCATAGAGACAACTCTAGAAGGCGATGGAACCAGGAGCTTAATTAATATCCCACTCACTGATAAGCAGTGGACTTTCTCTTGTCAGCAAAAGGGGAGTATAACGGCCAGTACCAGACTCCGAATAATCCGTTTCAAATGTCTGCTCCGGGTTTATTACACGCTGCAGAGATTACACAGATATAAACCATGGTCAGATGATAGGTGTGACAGATGTGTGCAGGAGAAGGTGGGTTTTTTACACCTGGCATGGCAATGTGTCACTGTTTAAACATATTGGGTAGAAGTGATTACATCCCTTTCCAGAATGAAGGGCAGCCCAGTCCCTCTTTCCCCGGTCACAGTGCTGCTAGGCTACACTGAAGAGCCATCAAGCACACACAGGAAATTCATCTCACTGGGACTGCTCCCAGCAATGCGCAGAGTAGTTTGTAGGTGGGGAAGAGGCAGGGCACCCAAGTTTAAGGAATGGCTCATCGTTTTAATACATTGTAGGGACCAACTCACAACCTATGCTGAGCTACTACCCCACTCCTCACGCCCAGCAAACAGCTAGGACACTCTCCTGGCCTATTTGATGGCGCATTCGGACTGGCGGTATGTGCTGGGGGAGGGTGTCATTAGTGTCCATATCGCCTTCAGTGAACTAGCAGGGGCACAATGGACATTAGAACGAACTACACTAGCATCACCCTCCCACTGGTATACCGCTGGTTCCAAATATTCTAAAGAAGCTGTCGCAATGTATGATAAAAGATGAATAATGGGGGAAGGGGCATGTAAACCTATATCATTAGATGGCTCCTATTATGCAAAATGGGTTTATTACTGCTCGGCAGGGACCAGCATATTAACTTAATCCCATAAAGATTGCACTGCTTGCTGACATGTGTGTAGATACTGCATTTCTGTTTGTCAAATCAAAAAACCAATTAAGAGAATTAAACAAAATAAAAGACATGATTAAAAAAAGAGGTTGTACAAATTTATGGCGGAGCTGTTCAAACATAAGGCATATCATTACAATCTGCGAAGTACCACATTTAAAACACAAATTAAAGGAACAATATGGAGGATCAGTGTACGTATACCATGTTCCCTCCAGATTCAAAAGCTGGTGAAACACACCCAAACTAAAAAAAAGTTAATAGATGACACTGGTGAGGGGACATCTCCTAAAGTAAATATGGCTCGATCCCTGTGACTGTCTTAACCAAAAATGATTTGGCCAGTGACAAAGCTTCTCTCTTCAAGAGGGGTTTGGGGGGTAGCCGAGCCACGAGGTCTGCCCCCCGGGCAGTTTTGGGAGGGGGAGGGAGCGGAGCATGGGCTGGGCCATTTTGCCATTGGGCTGCCTTTGGTTGTAGCCCAAAGGCAGCTCAAAGCCTACGTTACGCCAGGGGGTATAAATTGCGCCTCTCAGGTGACCTAGCCACCATTTTAGGTATCTGAACCTGGTGGCTGGGAGAGGAGCGAGGTTTTTGTTGTAGAGTGTTACGTGGCAGTTAGAGTGAGGCGTTTCTTGAATGATCGTTCGTGGTGCGGTGATAACAGACCGTGGAAAGGGCGGTTAACGGAGATTACCGGGTGTTAGAGGCCATCCGCCTGCTGGGCGAGGTGGGGCGATGGACCTCCTGATGGGCACGGCGGGGGTGGCGGCTGCGATCCTGGCGTGTTCACCACCGCGCAAGTCCCCGAAGCTGCAGGCGGGTCAGGGGGGCCGCGCAGATGCTAGGAGAGCGGCCCGCGTGGTGCCGGGGGGGCGGGCAGCCCGCGGCCTGCAAGCAGGCGGGCCGGGGGGCGCCGCTGACGGAGTGGCGGGACGCGAGGGGAGGGGCGGGCCAAGGTGACAGGCCGGGAGGGAAGAAACCTCGGGGGAGGCAGGCGGAGTGGCGCGAGGATCTCCCCAGCACGTCAACTGGCGGTGGGGAGATCGAGGCCGGTGCGGGCCCGGGGGCGGGGGCGGGAGGGAGAGGCATGAGGAAGAAGGTGGGGGGCAGGGAAACGGGGGCAAGGGGGGTCCAGCTGGACTAGCAGCCACGGGGCGAGGAGGGAAAAAGGCCCAGAAGCGAGCAGTCCCCCCCGACAGGGGGCAGGTAGGGGAGCCCAAGCGGGGAAGGAGGAAGGAGAGCCCGTCACCAGTCAGGCACGAGGATGGTGCAGTGGGGGTGAGGGGTAGACAAGGGGCAGGGCCGGGGCAAGTAGTCAGCAGGCGGGGGGGAGGGGGGGAACGGTGGGTTGGAGGGAGGAGCTGAGCAGGAGCAGTTGGGTGTCCCCCTCCTGATAGAGGCGGGAGAGGGGGAGCAGGACTGGGGAGGCTTGGATGTATTTGAGGCATGGGAGGAAGGGTTGCGGGAGGGCCGAGGTAAAAGGACAGGGGCATCCCGGGTGGGGTGGGCAGAGGAGCGGGTGGCAAGGGAGGGGGGGAGGTATCCCCAGAGGCGGGGGGCCGGGGTGGGGGGACTGGCTTGGAGCGACGAGGAGGTGGGGGGCAAAGCACGCGGGACGCAAGGTGGCGGCAGGATGGTGGGGGGGCCGCGCAGTGGCAGGGACCCAGCACATCAGCAGTGCCGTTTTTATTGCAGGCGGAGGGGCAGCGCGGGGTTGCAGACTTGGCCAGGCTTGGTGCGGCGGATCGGCGCCAAGGTGAAGGGAGGGCTGTGTTTCTTGCAACAGGCCCGGAGACGGCGAGGGATCTCGACATGACTGGCACACGAAGGCCCCTGGCGGGCTAGCTGGCCCATCCCCCCACAGGGCCCCCACGGCCTGGGGTCCAGCGGCGGATGGAGAGCAGCAGGGATGAGGACTGTTTTGTGTGGTCGGATGGTAGCGGAAGACACGGGGTTGTAAATAGGGTGCAGTCGGCGCCTCCGCTGGCTCGCCAAGTGTATCGTTGGGGTGGAGTAGATTTGTGTGAGGGTAAAGATGAGAGTCTGGAGGAAGGAGAGTTGAGGGAGGGCGAGGGCGGACGGGGGTCCGCTAATGGTCTGAGCTCTTTTTTGCAGGTGTCACCGGGCCTGGGCGCAACAGCGGCCTGGACACAGTCCAGGGACGGGGCTGCGATAGAGCGGAGATGTGTGGAGCGCTGCGGGGAAACATTGGTGCCAGGTAAAAGCAGTGCGGCACGCACGGTGTCAGTGGGGGTAGGGGAGGGGGGGCGTTGGGGGGTGACCGGTTGTGCAAAGGCAGGTATGTGAAAGACAAGGGGGTGGGTCCCGAAGAGCCGTTGTCGGAATCGGCAGGCAATGCAGCGGCGGTGGTGGCAGCGGCGGCCGTGGACGCGCCCGGGACGACGGGAAAGGCGGCGGCGGGGGACGGCGGAGACAAGGTAGAGTAAGGAACTGAAGATAAAGCGGCTCCCTTATATGGGGGTCACGAAGCCGCTGGGGGCGCACTTAATGGCATCCACTAAAGAGAGGATTTGGAAGGGGGAGTATGTGGAGCTGTTGAAACTACTGCATAGGGAGGTCAGGTCAAAAGAGGGGTCAAAAGAGGAGGAGTATGAGCTGCAGAAGCGTACACGGGTCCCCTTGACCATTGAGAACTGGACGGAGGCGTTTCTGATTTTCGGGAGTGTCTATTGCGAGAAGTTCCCGGAGAGGTTGGTGTCTATGTTCAAGTACATGGACGTGGTACGGAAGGCACAGATCACGGGTGGGTTTGCGTGGGCTCAGTACGACGAGGAGTTTCGGGCCAGGATGGCGTGGGATCCAGAGGCAAAGTGCAGGGAGCTGGACTGCGACCTCTGGCAACACACGATGGGGCTGGCGGGATCTGGGAAGGCTATCTTCACCGCCAGCGGTTTGCCAATAGTGTACCAGCCCTTTCAGGGGCGCTCCACCCGTGGGGGGGTGGGGGCAGGGGCAAGAAGCCAACCCGGAGCGGCGGACGCCTGCTGGGACTTTAACCGGGGGGCGTGTGCCAGAGAGCACTGCCGTTTCAAGCACGACTGCTCGGGGTGCGGCAGGTACGGACACCCAGTGGTGCGTTGCTGGGGCCCCACTCATGGGGGAGCACAGGCGCCCAGGGGAGGCACGCGCCCGAGACCCGCCCCGCGGGCAGGCGGTGGGCGAGGGGGTAGGGGCTCTGGGACCCAGGACTCATACTCCGGTTAAGGTAGATCGATTTTCGGCGGTCCTGAGAACCTACCCGGACGTGGGGTCCGCGGAGTGCTTGCGAGACGGCTTCCGGTGGGGTTTCGCTTAGGTTACGCGGGGCCGTGTCAGAGGCGTTGGGCGCAAAATCTGCGTTCCGCGAAGGAGCACCCAGAGGTGGTGCAAGGCAAGTTGGACAAGGAGGTGCAGGAGGGCTGCATGGCCGGGCCATTTTCAGAGTGGCCGTTGGAACACTTGATTGTGTCCCCCATAGGGGTGGTGCCCAAGAAGGAAGTGGGACAGTTTCGCCTAATACAGCATTTGTCCTGGCCGGAGGGGAGGTCAGTGAACGACTTCATTGCAGATGAGGAGGCCAAGGTGTAGTACTCCTCGGTGGAGGCGGCGATGGAATTAGTGGTGCAGGCAGGCCGAGGCGCGACAATGGCTTAGTGCGAAATCAAGTCGGCTTTCCGGCTGTTGCCGGTCTACCCAGACGACTGGTGCCTACTGGGGATCCAGTTTCGCGGCCGCTGGTATGTGGACAAGGCGCTGCCGATGGGCTGCTCCATGTCTTGTTCCCTTTTTGAGTGTTTTAGCACGTTCCTCCAATGGTTTTTTACGGAACGCACGGGTCACCAGGGAGTGACTCACTACTTGGATTACTTTTTCCTGGTCGGGGCCCCAGACTCCACGGACTGCCAGGTGGCGCTGGACAGGTTTCAGGAGCTCATGGAGGACCTAGGGGTGCCTTTGGTGCCGGAAAAGACAGTGGGGCCAGGCACGGCGCTGTCATTTTTGGGCATTGAGCTCGACTCGGGGCAGATGGAGGCACGTTTGCCAGAGGACAAAAAGAGGCAGACGCTGGGTTTGCTGGAAACTATGGTGGCCAGGAACAAGGTGGCAGTACTGGACATTCAGGTGCTGTTGGGTCACTTGAATTTTGCATGCAGAGTGGTGCCCGTGGGGAGGACATTCTGTAGGCGGTTGGGCAGGGCGCTGGTGGGCAATAGGCCACCTCACCACCGCGTGCGTCTCTCGGCGGGCGTGCGGTAGGATTTGCGGATGTGGCGGTTTTTCTTGAACCAGTTCAACGGTGTGCCCTTACAGCGGGACGTGGACATGGTTTGGGAAGTACAGATCTTCTCGGATGCGGCGGGCAGCGACGGTTTCGGCTTGTACTGGGCCGGGAAATGGTGCGCGGAGAGTTGGCCCGAGGAGTGGAGAGGCGGGAGCCGGAGCATCGCATTCCTTGAACTTTTCCCCCTGGTGGTGGCAATTTGGCTGTGGGGAGAGGTGCTCGCACACCGGATGGTGTTGTTCCATGTGGACAAAATGGCAGTGGTGCAGGTGGTGAACCGCCAGTCTGCCAGGGATGAACAAGTGTTGAAGCTGCTGCGTGTGTTTGTGCTCGGCTGCTTGCGTCATGACATTGCCTTTCGCGCGGTGCACGTCCCGGGAGTCGACAATGACATTGCGGATGCCTTGTCTCGTTCGCAGTGTGGGAGATTCTGTGGGTTGGCAGTGGACGCGGAACAGGACCCGACGCCTATGCCAGCGCAGCTGTGGCGAGTGGGCAACACCGGATGTTACACCTGGTTCTAGGATCATTGGCGGACTCGGCCATGGCAATGTATGTTTAGGCTTAGGGGGAGTTCTTGACGTCCGGTGCGTGCTGGCGTCCGCCGGGTGCTGCAAGACGGGAGGATGTGGTGCGATTTGTGCTCTCATTGGTTGATAGGGGCCTCAGGAAGGTGACCATAGCTGGCAAGTTGGCGGGGGTAGCATTCATGGGGAAGCTGTACTGGGGGTACGCACCGTCCGTGGGAGAGCTCGGGGCGAGGATGTTGGAAGGCTGGGCCCGGGAATGCGGGCAGGCGGGGGCGTTGCGGCGGCCGCTGTCGGAAGATCTGTTGGGGAGAGTGCTGGCAGTGTTGCATGGGGTGTGCTGGGATGAGAGGGAGGAGTGCTTGTTTGCGACCCTGATGGTGTGGATGTTTGCGGGGGCGTTTCGGATTTTGGAGCTGGTAGGGGGGAGAGTGGGTCAGGGAGTGAGTTGGACGGAGGTGCATTTGGAGCACCGGGAAGTGCACATATGGCTGCGGAGGTCGAAAACGGACCAGCGGGGTGTGGGCACCTGGGTGACGCTGCAGGAGGGGGTAGAGTGGCGTGCCCGGTGCGCTGGGGGTGGACATGGAGTGGCTTGCGGCGGGGGGACAGTTTGGTTTTTCAGCATGCGGGTGGTGCGCGGGCGACAGGGGCACAATTGTTGGGGGTGTTGAGGAAGGCCCTGGGCAGATTGGGGGTCGATGGCGGGCAGTATGGCACCCACTCTTTTAGAATTGGGGCGGCATCGGAGGCGCATAGGCGAGGGTGGGGGAGAGGTGCCATCATGCGCTTGGGGAGGTGGTCCTCGGCTTGCTACAGGCGGTATGTGCGTAGCGCGGAGTTGGTTTAAAAGCGCGCGGTATTTGGGGGGGGGACAATGTTACTTACATCTGTTTTTCGTTTCAGATTCGGTGGCAGGCCCGGCAGCACAGGGCATGTTGATCTGGATTGTGGGCCATTCTTTTGTGAAGAGGGCGAAGTTACAGGCCCAGGACAGCTATTTCGGGGAGAACCTAGGTTTCAACCCGGCACTGTTTCAGGGGGTGTGGCTGGGGAGGAGGGGTATGCAATGGAAGGAGCTGATGTCCACGTTGAACGGCATGGTGCACAGGGGTCGGTGCCCAGATGTTTTGGTTCTCCACTTGGGGGAGAACGATATGGTCCGGGAGACCGGCCTGGTGTTGATGAGGGCAATGCGGAGGGATCTGGCGGAATTGCGGAGGAGTTGGGCCGGGTGCTCCATGGTATGGACGGAGCTGGTTGCGAGGAGGGTCTGGCGCGGGGCGAGTGGGCTGCAGGCTGTGGATAAGGTGCGGAAAAAGATCAATATGGAGATGGTCCGTTTTTGTCGGCATCTGGGTTTCACGAGGATTTGGCACCGAGATATACATTATGACGCACCGGAGATGTTTAGGGGCGACAGGGTGCATCTCTCGAGGATGGGGATGGACCTGTACCTGTTAGAACTCCGGTAAGTGTTGTTTTGCTTGTTGGGTGTGCGCCGGGAGTAGGAGCTGGAGTTGCGGTTTGTGCGGCTGCTGGGGACAGGTCGGAGTGGGAGTTTTTCGGGGGGGGCAGGGAAAGGGGGAGGCGCTGTATTCACTGGCAATCCACCTTTCCCTGGGTGGCAGAGTTTTGGTGGGGATGTTGGCCAAGTTTGGCTGGAGTTCGGAATTTTGGCGTTAAGTTGGGGACTTGGGGACCGGGAGCGGGGAAAGGGGTAAATAGTTGGGGGTTACATTAGAGGGTAGTTTTGTTACAGTTGCAAGAGGACAGACAGCAAGGTAGCATTTGTGAGGGCTTGGAGTTAATAGGTAGGGGGCAAAGTTGGATACTCAGAGGATGTGATGCTGTGATATATATTGTAATGTTGCGGGTGGAGGGATATTATCAGGTGGTATCGTAGGGGTGGAGGGAGACAAACAAAAAGGGGGGTCAGGTAATTTGATGTTTAGAGAGGTTATAGTTTTGTAAGGCGGTTTGCAAGTTGGGAAATAATGTGATTTGCACCTGTTTCAATAAAGCGGACTTTTTCACACACAAAATGGTAGTCAGTCATGCTTGCCTCCCTCTCTCGCTCCCAAGAGGGGTTTGGGGGGCAGCCAAGCCGCGAGGTCCGCCCCCGGGCACTTTTGGGAGGGGGAGGGAGCGGAGCATGGGCGCGGCCATTTTGCCGTTGAGCTGCCTTTGGTTGTAGCCCAAAGGCGGCCCAAAGCCTACGTTACGCCAGGGGGTATAAATTGCGCCTCTCACGTGACCCAGCTACCATTTTAGGTATCTGAACTTGGTGGCTGGGAGAGGAGCGAGGTTTTTGTCCCACCCATCCACCCTATTTTTGGGGGTTTTCTTTCAGGCTGCAATATTGGGACAGGTACACTGGGCAGGAATATGTTGTATGTCGTCGCTGGAGGCAGGTGCAGGCGGAGTTTTGGTGGGGATGTTGGCCAAGTTTGGCTGGAGTTCGGAATTTTGGCGTTAAGTTGGGGACTTGGGGACTGGGAGCGGGGAAAGGGGTAAATAGTTGGGGGTTACATTAGAGGGTAGTTTGGTTACAGTTGCAAGAGGACAGACAGGAAGGTAGCATTTGTTAGGGCTTGGAGTTAATAGGTGGGGGACAAAGTTGGATACTCAGAGGATGTAATGCTGTGATATATATTGTAATGTTGCGGGTGGAGGGATATTATCAGGTGGGATCGTAGGGGTGGAGGGAGACAAACAAAAAGGGGGGTCAGGTAATTTGATGTTTAGAGAGGTTATAGTTTTGTAAGGCGGTTTGCCAGTTGGGAAATAATGTGATGTGCACCTGTTTCAATAAAGCGGCCTTTTTCACACACAAAATGGTAGTCGGTCGTGCTTGCCTCCCTCTCTCCCTCCCAATGCCCATCTTAAGTTAAAAGACTCCTTTAACCAGGCCACATCTGGTTTAGTAATATTAGATGGATTAAAAAATAACTTGTCTTCCTAAATCTATACATTTATTTCTGATATAAACCAGCCACGGTATGTTACATACATTGTCTACTTTCAAACAATCAAGTATGACTAATCTATTCAATCTTAGAGCTTCTTTTAACCAAACACTACACCAAAGCAGAAGAGGACGTAGCCAAATATAATCGTTAATTTAAATAACAAGTTTTTCAAGTAGAGTTTTACTGGGAATATATTGTCCCAGACCTAAAAGTCCACTCAGATATTTATTCTCTGCTATCACAAGAGGATCTATGTTTGTGAAACCCCATATTTCACTGCCAAAAGTGAAGATTGGTATACATTTGGCGTTATATGCATTCAGCATAGTTTTCAAAGGCTTATGGCGCAGACAATAGGACAATTCATTAACCCTAGCCCTCAATACCATGATAGCATGATGGCCTGGATTGCAAAGAACTCTTTTTTTCTTTAAAGAAAAATGCATATCCTTGACACTCTGGGAGCTTTCTCTCAGCGTGGGAAGGGGGAAATCAAACATATTTGAGCATTTTCCATGCCTGAGACCACTACGGCACATCATGGTAAAAAGCTAGTGAGAATGACCAGAAAGTGGTTACCCTAAGCAGGTTGGCCCCTCAGAATGCCAATTTCTCCCGCAAAATAAAGGGGAGTGTATTTCCAACACAGGCACCAGTAGTGGCACCGATGTCAGCAATTCAGCCACTCTCCCACCTGTGAATGAAGCAGGGGACTTGAGATCAGACAACGGGACGCCAATTTATTTTTAACAGGTACCCCATGACCATCTTGTTGCCCTTTATCATCCACTCATACCACGCCAGTCACCTTGTCTCAACTATTATGATCACCATGGGACATTTTTGTGTGTTATGTGGGGATTCATAACATGCTCTTTACTGTCATTAGCAGGCGAAAGATTTGAAGGTGTGGAGAGTGCACAAATGAAATCACGTTACGTCTGTTTAGAGTGCTGTACAGATAGGAAATAAAAAAAATAGGTAGGTCAGTAAACATGATCTAATGTAGAAAATAACAATACGTTACTACTTCCTTTTTCTGTGCATTTGTGAATCGGCTGCAGAAGTTTAAGTATTCAGTACAACTCCAGGGAAACTGGAATAAAACAAAAAAATCCCCTTTAATGGATAAGCAAAAGAGTCTCTTGACAAGTAGAACTGACGTGAAGAAAGTTCTTACAGAAGCAAGATTAGACTAGAACAGAAGGGGATGCAAAAGGATTGACAAAAAAGAACACGATTTCAGTCACAGTCACATTTACTTCAAGGCAATTGATTTCATGCCCATGGAGATAGGAAAAAGCAATCTGAGCCGGGGTAGATCCGTGTAGTTCAGAATCCATTACAAGCCAAAGGGAACATTGCCATTATGCTCTGTGGTGCCTGTTAGAAGAGGACATCTTATTTATTTATAACATTTATGCTCTTTGTGTCTTTTCAAAAATAATGCAAGGATTTTTCAATTAGAAACAAATAATACACTGCATTCAGTGCTCATTCGTAGACCAGCTAGAAACATATTGTTATGGGAAGGAAAATAAATTGAAAGTGCAGCAAGGAATTCAGACCTGAGATGTACTAAAAGTAGAACACATGTGAAAACATTGAACAAGCGAAAGTAATTGAAAAAGCTATAGTACTAGATTTGAAGAGGAAAGGCAGACAAATACCAAAAATAACAAAATAGTTTTGCACATGAAAGGGCAGGGCCCATGAGTTCTAGACCTGTTCTACAGTAACAATCTGATGGTTCTTTTTCGCAGCAAGAAAGCGTAGAGGTAGAAAATTCGTTATTACAGCCAATCAATTAAACAATAGTGCCCGTGGACACATAGTAACAACAGACAACTCTGTATGGTTAGTGTGATTTGTTACACAGCCAAAAATAACTGAACATAAAGGACACCTCAATACCAGGTGTAGAAATAGATCAGAATTAGCATGAAGCCAAATCTGCGTATCCAATTGAGATGATGTAGCATAAGTAAAACAATTAGTTCAAGAAGCAGAATGCTGAGGATCCGAAATCATGAGTCCAAATTTCCCTGCATCGAGGTCTGATGAATGTAAAGCTTTAATCTGTCCCTGCACTAACACAAAAGTGACATCCCTACCTAAGTCTTCCTAAGAAGTCTCTCCACCATCAATGGGTCATGTAGCATAAAGCTACCAAGACAAAGCTTGCTCTAAGATGCTCTCTCTTCAAAGGCATAGAAGAAGTGGGCACTCTCCAAACTCCCATCCGTAGGTAACTTTACCAAGATTCATTGTGGATCCCGCCATCTGCTCTGTGTACAATACGAAAGGTAGTTTTCCATGGGACAGCAGGGTTCTTCTCTTGCACTATTTTGTCCTTGGTTCCCAGGCCGTCTCCTGTGTGAAGCACAACAACCTTCCTTTATCCACTTAAGCCACATGGTTGTAACTTCTTCTCTGCTTGCTTGATTAGTAAAACAAAGACAGGAGGGTTTTTTTCACCTGCAACATGAAACGTGAGAAAGAAACAAATTCCACAGCACACATGAAATTCAACTTCTTAATTCTAAGGCAAAAGTATCCAGGGAACTGCATTTCAGGCCTACAAAATTCAACTAACATATGAAAGCATCACATGAACGAGACTGCAGAGAAAATAAGACACTTTCAATTAATGCATATATCTACGTGTAAAACGTCACAAATTAATAAACAAATTTAGTACATGAATAATTGTCAGTTTCACAACATGAGCTTTCCACATTAATGTTTTCTGCTAGTTATACTCACTTTCTTCGTGTTACTTTTCAGTGGCCTAAGCACATCACGTTTCATAATGATACATTTCAAAATTCTAACACTTCATGTTAGTACACCGAAAGATTATATACGGGTGCACTCTACACGTGTGATTAGAATTGCATTCCTACAAGTAAAATGCGATTTCCGCTACATCACACACCTAACGTCACATAGTTTCACATTATGTATAACAAAATAAACCACCAATCCTTTCGGAAATCATAGCATTTTAGATCCTGCACAGCGTGGTTTCCAACCTCCAAATAGCAACTGGGCTCAGTATTGGATGATTTCTATGGTAGGAGGAGCAATAGTGGGGCATCCGCTCTGATTCTGTTTTTATCGGTTGTCAGCCTTTGATACCTTGAACAACCTAATACTATTATCAAGAAAAGCATTGAAAAGGCTAAACCAGTAACCAGTAAATGGGTGTCCTGGCACCTCCATGCGCATCAGAAGATGCATGTCATGGATCTGTTTTTGGAATCGTTCCAAAATATACCAAGTAGGTTTTCACAAGGCTCAGCACTAAGTCCAGTCTTTTGTCACAAGCATTCTATGCTTCTGGCTTCTTTAATAAGAGAGCATGGGTTTTCTATTTATAGATATTTATTATTTATGCGTTTTTATATAGCGCGGACTTTACCCAAAGGTGTCAGAGCGCTTCACAATAGGAACAGAACTGATACATGAGAACATTACAAGTGAACAAATTACAAAAGCAAACGCTACATTACATGAGGCAAATATTTTTGAAAGCACATGAAGCCTCTTTGCGTGGTTTTGGGTGGCTCCAAAAGTCTGGAGTAATGCTCTGTCCTGGATAGACATCCCATAGGAGTTGTATGGGTGTTCCCACACAACTTCCATGGTTTTTGATGTGTTAGTACTGATAAATACGATGTTGATATATGTAAGTATAACAACAAACTTGCATCACTGTTGTTGAATTCACCCAATATTACCTCCCCCTCAACCCTGAGTCAGAAATATGTGGTCAGGCAAGCCCTGTGACCTAAGCCGAAGCAACCGATTGACTGATCACAGGTGGGGGGCATGTAACTCTTAGACAAACGAGCGAACAGAAAACCCCAGATCAATACCACAGCAACACCACAACAGTCTCAGGAGAATGCCCCCCAATAAAACACGTTTGGCCAGAGGGGCGCATGTTCCCAAAACACCATAAAGTCAGGTGCCACACTAATTTAGGAAAACTCAGCCAATCAGAACCCAGCACACACACTACACCCAGGGATAAAGCGCTCCCCATGTGGGACACATACCCAGTAGCTTTTGAATTGTGTCCACGCAGGGTCGAGTGCCACCTGCTTTTCTTGTCAAGTACTCAGATTTATGACTCTGTGACTAGGTCCAAATGTATCTTCTAAAAAGATTGCACAAATTGCTTTATTACACTTGGTGAAATGTAGAAAATATGGCCACAACCAATGTACTCTGAGAAAGTCTTTAGACCCCAACTGTGTTACCTGCTCTCCCAGCCACTGTGTTTATTTAAACCAACTGTTCCTATTTTGCCAAATACCTCTTGTCTTTAAGTTTTTTAAGGTAAGTTCATATTCGAACAGCAGTTGCATTCCCTGATTTACAAGACCTTGTAAACCTGGGAATGTGCCAAAAAGATACGCTTCCTCAGGAGAGACATAATGAAGAGAAATATCTCTACTCCTCCTGATAATGTCTTCTGTCTATGAGTGCTGAATTCTGATAACATAACCTCCTGGTGCCGTTTGTACTGCAACACCTGAGAAAATTCTCATATCTGTCATCACTGATCAGAGAATTGGAGGCGGTGTGCTCTATTGACATGGGGCATAGTCTGCATGTGAAAAGCCTAATGGATTTTGATTAAGGTCTAGGATATAAGAACAGAAGTGGTATCAAACATTTTGGATATGAAGGCTGAAGAAAAATCATATAGTCCACTGGCAAGTCCATTGATGTTGGTTTCTATTAAAGGATCTAAAGTCCTGACGTTTTGTGTGGACCACTGTGTTCTCAATGAAGTGACAAGGATCAGTGCCCATTCAATTCCCTGGAAGATTTTGCTGCACTTTTTACCGGAAAAGTGGCTATTACCAGGACTAAGAGGCACGTAACGCTAACTGGAAAATTGTGTTTTGGCCCTTGCTGGTTCATGCCATTTGAGTTGTAGAACTCTTAATTCATCTTTCAAATACTTACTCATAAATATTAATTCTACGCTGGCCTGGAAGATTTTTGTTTCACCTTTTTAAATGATGTTTCAGTCTGAAGCATTAACTGAAATGCCCAACTGATCAAACAGAGGAGGATTCTGCAAGTTCTGCAGAAATCAGAGCAAAGCACACATTCAAGGTAAGCAACTGCCAAATCAACCAAAGCTTGTTTATGTACCTTTGGATGCCAAGTTATCAGATGGAAAATGAAGACTCTTGCGGCCAAGGTCCAGTTCCCAGACCGAAGTGACAGACTTTCTATGTCTCCCTGAGTATTACCAAAACTTTGTTGAGTGCTATGGAACCATAACAGCTCCACTGCTACCTTGATTTGCAAGAGGAAGGTCAATTGGCTGTGAATATGAAATCAAGAGTGCTTTGAATGAAACCACTGTATTTAATATGCCTTTCAGTGGTAGGCACTTTATATTGTAGTTGCCCCCTCTGACAAAAGTGTACATGCCATTTTGGCACAATAAGCAAAGACCAGCCAGCGACTTTCATCAGTCACTGCTTCCTGCTCATAGAGCAAAACTAGTCATTAAATGGGAAAGATGGTTAAACCATACGTTAGGCATTGAGGACATCCCCTCCCTATTTGTTTGGGAAAGTCCTCACTGCTGATGTGGACCATAAGCTCCTGAGGTGACTGAAGGCCATGAATGGTAAACCCTTTAAGTTCCATTGTCAGTCTATTTCCTTTCTGGGTCTAGACTTCGAAGTACAGTAAAAGGCCAGGTGATCTCATGGGAATTCATTTTATCAAGGGTTTGCCCTATTAGATTACTAATGTAACCCTGGACAATAATAGTTTCTTACATATTTGTGAAGAGAAGACTATGGGAGCTATGTGCCATCGTCTTCATATGTTCTCATTCTGACCAGCGCAGTATGATTTTCTGTGGAGGATACTCATAACAAGATTTCCTGGAAAGGTGTATTTGGGAATTACTTGCTAATAGATTCAAAGACTCTGTTATATCATGGGGAACACCAAACACACTCTTTGATCATGGGGGTGACTGCTGTCTCCATGACCAGAACCTGACATGACTAAATGTAAGTTACAGCTGGTTAACAGTTATGGAGTTCAGGTATTTTACATCCAAGCCAATTGAGAACCAGTCCCCAGGCTCTGCATTTGTGAAGCTATATAATCTGTTTTGACAGGGAAATGATTTTTCTGAGCATAAGTGGTGAACATGAGCAGCGCTTGTATTCATGAGAGGCAGAGAACTCATGGTTAGGTTCCCTGAATGTAGCTTGTATAGCTGTAGGGTGGATCAAAGATTAGTGGTAGTCAGGGCTGTGGACTCCAATGCCTGCTATGTCCCTCAACACTCCTCTCATTCTCCTTTCATTTTTACACTTCCAGCAGAACCCATTTCAAGGTCAAAATCTATGTGTCCGGATTGGATCAAAATAATGTGGAATGGACCAGGAAGACTTCTTTGTGTTCAACTTCCCCGGATTAGTCAGTTCTAACGGTCACCGTTTGCCTGAGTGGTGCATAACCTGAAATAAAAGGATGGCCTTTAGCTTGGCCAAAGTCACACACACCATGAAGAAATATATAGCCTTCCTGCCAACCACAAAATCATGTAGACATCATGGAATACCTGCCAGCCAGAGGAAATCAGAATGACACTCAGTAGCGACCGGAATGGCAACGGGGGAGGGGCGGGTGCGGGGTCACACAGGGAGAGGGGATCGGGCGAGGAGGAGGGTCAATAATTTAAACAAAAGTTTAAGCCTACCTTTCCGCCGGCCTGGGTCTTGCATCTTCACTGCTCCTGCTCTCCTGCCTCTGTCAGGAACAGGAAGCAGGCAGTCGCCCTCCCCTCCCCATCGCCAAAAACAATGCTCCAGTGGAGCATTGTGATTTGTCGGGATGCCACCCAGCCAGGGGCTGTAGGGCAGTGGTCTTCAAACTTTTTTACCCCGCACACCCCAGTGGAAAAAAAATCACTGGGGCAACCCTCGAAATTTGTCACAGTTATTCCTTTTAACTATCAATGTTTAAATATGTATATACATATTAAACATTGCAGTTAAATTCTGTTACCATTTTAAAAATGCAATCAAATACATGATTGACACACTAACCATTCTGGTAAGTCAGGCCTTACTAACGTGTATCCATAGTGTGATTATTAGCAATGGGGGTAGGAGTTTTGAAGAATATTTGGAGTCCCTTTCCTTTTGACACCTTCTTCCAGCCAGGATATAAATGACAAAAGATGTCAATGATGGTCCATTACAGTGTGGCTTACTGACGCTATTTTTATTCAGCTTAAAACAAAGCACTGTTATCCGCATAATGCTTCTTTTGGCCAGAGCCTGGCGCCCCCCTGGGATCACTTGAGGCTCCCCAGTTTGAAGACCTCTGTTGTAGGGGATGGCATGTTCTCCATGTAGTCTGCAGTGCAGCCTGCATGGAGAAAGGCAGAGTGCGCATGACTGGCTTGGGCGACCTGAGAGGGCCGACCAAACATTCTTTTACCCCCCATAGTGGGCAAACCACTCCTGCCCTGCCCGGGCAGCTCCACCCACCCGCCCATCTGCAATGAGCAAAGAAACCTAAAATGCAAATAACCAAAAGTTATTACCATGTTATGTTCTGGCTTTCTCACACTGCGAGAAAGTAGTGAGGCAACGCTCCTCTGCCCTGGTGGAGGAGTCGCCCCTGATGACACTACACATTTGGTTGCTTCAGAATATTTGGCTCCATCCAAATTCATGGGGTAACTTTAAACCTTTGGTATCATGGGGCAAGTGTCTACTGTTTCTGAGTATAGACTGGCCCTTTGGGGTTATTCTGTGTTCACCCTTTGACTTGATTATATTGTACACCTGTGCACAAAGAAACTAGTATGGGAGGCAGGATGTCTTTTTTTGCCTACCTTGAAGAACAGAAGATTTTTCAGGACTGAGGAAAAGAAGACTTGCTGTTGCTGTAACCTGAATGGAGAAGATACGGTTGACTACATTGAATGAACACAGAGGCCCCCATTAATGTATCCCATCACTCCATGTCTAGATGGCCCCACTGAAAAATACAATGATAATAAAACAATGTTATCATCATTTTATTTTTCTTTCCTAATCACCACTGCCAGCCATGGTGAGAGTGGGGGATGAGCCATTGTGACATAGCGTCACAGTAGGGAGGAGTGGTGGGCACTTAAAAGTTTGCATGTCAGTTTGGACAGCTGTCTTACTCTGGCAAACAGACATAAGCACTTTGGTTTCTCCAACCCAGCTGTGTTGTACAACCGGGTTGGAGAAAAGCTGCAGGCTGCCTGAACTAGCCTCATCTGCCCGCTCAGGCCGATCACAGCACTGCTTGTATGCTGGTAATTAATATTACCAGCATGAGAGCAGCACTGTGATTGCCCCTTGGGAGCCTTTGCAGCGTGCCCAGAGGTCGGGGAGGAGCACTGACGTGGCCACTGCAGGTGACGGGGAGTTGTTTGATTTATTTTTTTCCCCGTTCACGTTGCCCCACCCCTTCCAATTTAGAGCAGCCACCACTGTCCAAGGAAATGAAGTAAGTAATACAAGTGATTCAACAGATCTGTTCACATTAGCTGGGGGTAGGTAATACCCTTGCGTGTAGTACTCAAATTAATTTAAGCAGTCTGTGAAAGCCCACTTAATCTGCACGACTAACAACTGCATTTCCTTGATATCCTCCGTTTGGAGGACAGGTTCATAGTAAGGTTATAAAGGGAATTCCAAAAGAGGGATGATCTAGGACTAGTTACCTCTTAGTGGAATGCAAGTTGGACTGCATTTTCACCTGCGTTTTCTTTAATAACATTAAGGAAGCAAGGAGACAACTTTCTTTTGATAAGGAACGTTCCCATGGTTTGAGGATAGTGATGACACTTTATGTTGGATCGTTGTTTTAATGTTGTTCAGAGATTTTGTGGATTTTTGCATTGATGTGAAAAGAATTGACGCACTTTCTTTGTATGTTGTAACTTATGTTGCTGTCTTATCATTGTCCACAGAGCTATAAAGATGATTGAGTGGAAAGAAATACTGAAATGCTTGTGTAATTAATTAACTATCAATCAATCAATCAAATAATTTGTAAAGCGCACTACTTACCCGTGAGGGTCTCAAGGCGCTGAGAGGGGGGGCCTTTACTGCTCGAATAGCCAGGTCTTGAGGAGTCTTCTGAAGGGGAGTAGGTCTTGGGTCTGTGAGTCGGGAGGGCGTTCCAGGTCTTGATGGCGAGGTAGGAGAAAGATCTGCCGTCGGATGTCTTTCGTTAGATGCGGGGGACAGTGGCAAGGGCGAGGCTGGTGGAGTGGAGCTGGCGGGTGGGGGTGTAGAAGCTGAGTCTGCTGTTCAGGTAGGTCGGTCCGGTGTTGTGGAGTGCTTTGTGTGCGTGGGTGAGGAGCTTGAAAGTGATCCTCTTGTTGACGGGGAGCCAGTGTAGGTCTCTCAGGTGTGGGGTGATGTGGCTGTGGCTGGGGACGTTGAGGATCAGTCAGGCGGAGGCGTTTTGGATGCGTTGTTGTCGACGCAGGTGTTTGGCTGGGATGCCTGCGTAGAGTGCATTGCCATAGTCCAGCCTGCTGCTGACGAGGGCTTGTGTCACAGTTCTTCTGGTTTTAGTCGGGATCCACTTGTAGATCCAGTGGAGCATGCGGAGAGTATTGTAGCAGGAGGAGGAGATGGCGCTGACCTGCTTCGACATGGAGAGGGAGGAGTCGAGTATGAATTCTAGGTTGCGTGCATGGTCGGTGGGTGTTGGTGCTGTTCCCAGTGTGGTCGGCAACCAGGAGCCATCCCAGGCAGAGGGGCTGGGTCCGAGGATGAGGACCTCCGTCTTGTCCGAGTTCAGCTTCAGGCGGCTGCTCCTCATCCAGTCAGCGACGGCCTTCATTCCCTTGTGGAGGTTGGTTTTGGCGGTGTGCGGGTCCTTGGTGAGGGAAAGGATAAGCTGGTTGTTATCGGCGTAAGAGATGATGTTGAGGTGGTGCTGTCGGGCCATGTGTGCGAGGGGGGCCATGTAGACGTTGAACAGCGTCGGGCTGAGGGATGAGCCCTGGGGGATGCCGCAGATGATGTTGGTGGCTTCGGATCGGAAGGGTGGGAGGCGGACGCTCTGGGTTCTGCTGGAGAGAAAGGACGTGGTCCAGTCGAGGGCCTTCTCCAGGATTCCTGCTTCTTGGAGACGTGTCTTTAGAGTGCGGTGGTAGACCGTGTCGAAGGCGGCTGACAGGTCTAGGAGGATGAGGGCTGATGTTTTGCCGTCGTCTAGTTGGCGCCTGATGCTGTAGGGGCTGTAGGGCAGTGGTCTTCAAACTTTTTTACCCCGCACACCCCAGTGGAAAAAAAATCACTGGGGCAACCCTCGAAATTTGTCACAGTTATTCCTTTTAACTATCAATGTTTAAATATGTATATACATATTGAACATTGCAGTTAAATTCTGTTACCATTTTAAAAATGCAATCAAATACATGATTGACACACAAACCATTCTGGTAAGTCAGGCCTTACTAACGTGTATCCATAGTGTGATTATTAGCAATGGGGGTAGGAGTTTTGAAGAATATTTGGAGTCCCTTTCCTTTTGACACCTTCTTCCAGCCAGGATATAAATGACAAAAGATGTCAATGATGGTCCATTACAGTGTGGCTTACTGACGCTATTTTTATTCAGCTTAAAACAAAGCACTGTTATCCGCATAATGCTTCTTTTGGCCAGAGCCTGGCGCCCCCTGGGATCACTTGAGGCTCCCCAGTTTGAAGACCTCTGCTGTAGGGGATGGCATGTTCTCCATGTAGTCTGCAGTGCAGCCTGCATGGAGAAAGGCAGAGTGCGCATGACTGGCTTGGGCGACCTGAGAGGGCCGACCAAACATTCTTTTCCCCCCCATAGTGGGCAAACCACTCCTGCCCTGCCCGGGCAGCTCCACCCACCCGCCCATCTGCAATGAGCAAATAAACCTAAAATGCAAATAACCAAAAGTTATTACCATGTTATGTTCTGGCTTTCTCACACTGCGAGAAAGTAGTGAGGCAACGCTCCTCTGCCCTGGTGGAGGAGTCGCCCCTGATGACACTACACATTTGGTTCCTTCAGAATATTTGGCTCCATCCAAATTCATGGGGTAACTTTAAACCTTTGGTATCATGGGGCAAGTGTCTACTGTTTCTGAGTATAGACTGGCCCTTTGGGGTTATTCTGTGTTCACCCTTTGACTTGATTATCTTGTACACCTGTGCACAAAGAAACTAGTAGGGGAGGCAGGATGTCTTTTTTTGCCTACCTTGAGAACAGAAGATTTTTCAGGACTGAGGAAAAGAAGACTTGCTGTTGCTGTAACCTGAATGGAGAAGATACGGTTGACTACATTGAATGAACACAGAGGCCTCCATTAATGTATCCCATCACTCCATGTCTAGATGTTTCACGTGCTTCAGTGAGGAAGCTTTAGAGACAATGGGGCATATTACCAAGCAATAGCGATAGTTATCGCTATAGCTTGGTTAGAGACAAAAATGTACCGCAGTGCTGCGGCGATTTTTACCGCAAATAAACCTTGGTATTACCAAGGTTTAACGCAAATGCGGTAAAAATCGCCGCAAAGCATGAATATCGCTGAAAAGTCAGCGATATTCATGCATTAGCGAGCTAATGCTCTTAGCCATGTTATCCACCTCCCATTGGATAACATGGCTAAGAACTGCTCAGGGCAGGTGTTAGCTTTTGGAGATATTCCCGCTTAGCGCGAATATCTCCAAAAGTTGGTAATAGGAGATAGCGATGTTAGCGACTGTTTTCAGTCGCTAACATCTTGGCACGCCCACTTTGCATCTCATTAGTGATAAATATCACTGACATGCAAAGTGGGGCCCAAGATGGTCGTTATCTCCTACTAGCTGTCGCTAACTGGTGTTAGTGGCAGCTAGGTAATAGGGAGATAATTTTATCTCCGCTTTCTTGGCTTTTAAAGCCAAAAAAGCGGAGATAAACTCCCTTGATTGTTGCTTAGATTGATAACCTGACGTTACTGCCCATCCCAAACTATGATTGTGCTTGAATGTTGTTAGGAGCACTGTGTGATGTAAAGCTGTCACAGGAGACTGATGAAGTGTGTCTGGAAATACAATTGTCTCTTCCTATTATTACTGTTCAAGAAGTGTGCATCCTCTCTATGTCCCTCTGGAGGAGCCACTGGTTTCAGGACCCACAGAGTCATTATGTGCTTTGCTGGTTGGCTCTTCACCAACTTGTAGAGACATCAATCATCATATGTGCTGACATCTCTTGAGCTCTGTATGACTGTCTGCCAGCGGCCAATCAGCAGCCAGAAATTGATGACAATGGAAAGTCTATATCACTATTAAGAATCCTTGGTGCCTCCCTGCCAGCAACCGGTCAAGATGAGCTGAGTACGAAACATCAGTTAAAGGCCCTTGAGCCTTCTCATAGGCACCTGAAAATCTTAGAATGAAGGACATTTGATAGTTTCCCCCTCCAACAGATGAAAGCTGTGATGGTGAACCAACCCCTTGCATCTTACTGCAGACCAGTTTCCTATCCTCTTCTAAACTGTGACAGTATGCATATCACAGGACACAGAGGTGTTTGCCCATTTCACCAACGTCAAATGGGCAATTAAAACCACACTGTATCACAAGGATAAATTAATAAACCCACATTCATGCTACAAAGGAATCATTATTTTCCACTGTGATGTAGTTTGAATCAAACAACAATACCTTAGGGAAATAATTACATGAGTCTGCCCACACTTCTTTTGCCATTCCATCATTTCTATAGCTCTCTGGACAAAGGTAAGACAACAACACAAGTTACAGCATAAAAAGGTATGGTAGTAATACATCAATGTAAATATCCACAAAATCTCTGTACAGCGTTAAGACGACAACAATACATAAAGTGTCATCAATGTTCACATCATTGCAAAGAGCCTCAAGCCTTGGGAACATTCATTATCAAAATAAATTTTGTTTCCTATCTTCCTTAATGTTATTAAAGAAAAAGTGGATGGCAATATAGTCCAACTTTATTTCCACTAAGAGGTAGTCACAGAATAAAACGAGTCCTAGGGCAACTTCCCTTTATGACTGTATTATTCAGAGCTCCTTTGATTTTATTGGAGTCCACCAATTGTAAGGTCGGTACATTTTGTCCATCCTTAGTAAAGACCTCATCAGGGCTTGAAAGACAGTAGAACCTAAACTTGTGCTGTAATACCACATAGAAGCAGCTACTTCACTGTCTAGGGTCTACAAACAGAGGGCATAGGGGTGGCTCCTCCATTATGGCAAAGGGGAGTCGCCCCACTGAAAAATACAATGATAATAAAACGATGTTATCATCATTTTATTTTTCTTTCCTAATCACCACTGCCAGCCATGGTCAGAGTGGGGGAGGGACCATTGTGACATAGCGTAACAGTAGGGAGGAGTAGTGGGCACTTAAAAGTTTGCATGTCAGTTTGGACAGCTGTCTTACTCTGGCAAACAGATATAAGCACTTTGGTTTCTCCAACCCAGCTGTGCGGTACAACCGGGTTGGAGAAAAGCTGCAGGCTGCCTGAGCTAGCCTCGTCTGTCCACTCAGGCCAATCACACTACTGCTTGTATGCTGGTAATTAATATTACCAGCATGAGAGCAGCACTGTGATTGCCCCTTGGGAGCCTCTGCAGCGTGCCCAGGGGTCGGTGGAGGAGCACTGACGTGGCCACTGCAAGTGACGGTGAGTTGTTTGATTTATTTTTGCCCCACCCCTTCCAATTTAGAGCAGCCACCACTGTCCAAGGAAATTAAGCAAGTAATACAAGTGATTCAACAGATCTGTTCACATTAGCTGGAGGTAGGTAATACCCGTGCGTGTAGTACTCAAATTAATTTAAGCAGTCTGTGAAAGCCCACTTAATCTGCACGACTAACAACTGCATTTCCTCGATATCCTCCGTTTGGAGGACAGGTTCATAGTATAAAGGGAATTCCAAAAGAGGGATGACCTAGGACTGGTTACCTCTTAGTGGAATGCAAGTTGGACTAAATTTTCAATTGCGCATTCTTTAATAACATTAAGGAAGCAGGGAGACAACTTTCTTTTGATAAGGAACGTTCCCATGGTTTGAGGATAGTGATGACACTTTATGTTGTATCGTTCTTTTAACGTTGTTCAGAGATTTTGTGGATCTTTGCATTGTTGTGAAAATAATTGACGCACTATCTTTGCATGTTGTAACTTATGTTGATATCTTATCATTGTCCAGAGATCTATAAAGATGATTTAGTGGAAAGAAATACTTAAATGCTTGTGTAATTAATTAACTATAAATCAATCAATCAAATAATTACTTACCCGTGAGGGTCTCAAGGTGCTGAGAGGGGGGGGCCTTTACTGCTCAAATAGCCAGGTCTTTAGGAGTGCATTTACAAAACAACAATTGATGGACAGAATGCAGAACAATGTCATACATTCACCCCAGTACAGAGATCTGGGCCAAAATCCATCGTTCTTTTGCACTCCACACCACCCCAGTTCAGACATGGCCATATGCAAATCAGCCTTGACCCTGTGCCTCATGGGAACAGTCCAGCCCAAGCTGCCAAGCCATGTCTTTCCTGGACCGGAATCAAGCATCCTAGGACCGGTTTCTGGCTATCAGCCGTCTTCAGCCAGGATAGCTTGACTCCAGTGGTGTGGAAAGCATGGGACTCACGTCTCAGCATACCCATCCCACTCGGGGTGACAAATGCAAAACAACCATTGATGGACAGAATGCAGAACAATGTCATACATTCACCCCAGTACAGAGATCTGGGCCTAAATCCATCGTTTTTTTGCACTCCACACCACCCCATGGGCCCGATTCACAGAACTAACTTAAGACAAAATCCTAAACTTACTACTTTCGGTATTCACAGAAATTAGGATTTTGTCTTAAGTTTGTCTTAAGACAGACTTAAGTTAGGATTTTTTCTTAAGTCTGTCTTAAGTTTGTCTTAAGACAAACTTAAGACAAAATCCTAACTTCTGTGAATACCAAAAGTAGAAGGCTTAGGATTTTGTCTTAAGTTAGTTCTGTGAATCGGCCCCCATGTCTTTCCTGGACCGGAATCAAGCATCCTATGACCGGTTTCTGGCTGTCAGCCGTCTTCAGTAGAGTGCGTTGCCATAGTCCAGCCTGCTGCTGACGAGGGCTTGTGTCACAGTTCTTCTGGTTTCAGTCGGGATCCACTTGTAGATCCAGTGGAGCATGCGGAGGGTGTTGTAGCAGGAGGAGGAGATAGCGCTGACCTGCTTCGACATGGAGAGGGAGGAGTCAAGGATGAATCCTAGGTTGCGTGCGTGGTCGGTGGGTGTTGGTGCTGTTCCCAGTGTGGTCGGCCACCAGGAGCCATCCCAGGCAGAGGGGGTGGGTCCGAGAATGAGGACCTCCGTCTTGTCCGAGTTCAGCTTCAGACGGCTGCTCCTCATCCAGTCAGCGACGGCCTTCATTCCCTCGTGAAGGTTGGTTTTGGCGGTGTGCGGGTCCTTGGTGAGGGAGAGGATAAGCTGGGTGTTGTCGGCGTAGGAGATGATGTTGAGATTGTGCTATCGGGCCATGTGTGCGAGGGGGGCCATGTAGACGTTGAACAGCGTCGGGCTGAGGGATGAGCCCTGGGGGATGCCGCAGATGATGTCGGTGGCTTCGGATCGGAAGGGTGGGAGGCGGAAGCTCTGAGTTCTGCCGGAGAGAAAGGACATGGTCCAGTCGAGGGCCTTCTCTAGGATTCCTGCTTCTTGGAGACGTGTCTTTAGAGTGCGGTGGCAGACTGTGTCGAAGGCGGCTGACAGGTCTAGGAGAATGAGGACTGATGTTTTGCCGTCGTCTACTTGGCGCCTGGTGTCGTCTGTGGCGGCGATGAGGGCTGTCACGGTCCTGTGGTTTCGTCTGAATTCGGAATGCGATGGGTCCAACATGTTGTTGTCTTCGAGGTGGAGGGTCAGTTGCATGTTGACCAGTTTCTCAATGACCTTTGCCGGGAACGGGAGCATGGAGATGTGCCGGAAGTTCTTGAGGTCCATGGGGTCCGCCTTGGGCTTCTTGAGGAGGGCGTTGATTTTGGAGTGCTTCCAGCTGTTCGGGAATGTTGCTGTTTCGAAGGAGATGTTGATGACCTTTCCAAGTTGGGGAGCGATGGCTGCGTTTGCTTTGTTGAATATGTGGTGTGGGCACAGGTCTGATGGAGATCCTGAGTGGATGGAGTTCATAACCTTTCGTGTTTCGTCGTCGTTGGCGTTGGCCCAGGAGGACAGGCTTGTGGTGTGGGTGGTGTTTGCAGGGTGGGTGGAGTCCGGCGTAGTTGTGGCGGTCGTGGTGTGGAAGCTATCGTGGATGTCAGCAATCTTGCGGTGGAAGAAGGTGGCCAGTGAGTCGCACAGTTCTTGTGAGGGCGGACGTCATTGGTGTTGGCACTGGGGTTGGAGAGTTCCTTCACGATGCTGAAGAACACTTTGCTGTTGTGTGCGTTGTTGTCCAGGCGGTCTTTGAAGGAGGATCTCTTGGCTAATCTGATGAGGTGGTGATGTCTGCAGGTGGCGTCCTTGTGGCAGAGTGGCTGTCCGATGTGCGTTTGTGGAGACATTTCTTCTCCATTTTGCGGCATGCGCGTTTGGAGGTCTGGAGCTTGTCGGTGAACCAGCTGGCTCTCTTGCTGATGAGGTTGTTGGAGGGTTTCTTGAGTGGGGCGAGGTTGTTGGCGAAGTCGTTGATCCACTGTCTGAGGTTGTGTGCAGCGGCGTCTGGGTCCGTGGGGTCGATGGGTGGGTTCTGGGCGAGGGTGGTGGTCAGCTGATCTCCGGTTACTTTGCTCTAGCAGCGGCGAGGCATCAGTTGGGTGTGGTGGTGCGAGGTTGGTTTCTTGAAGGTGAAGTGGATGCAGTGGTGGTCAGTCCAGTGGAGCTCGGTGATGTGGTGATAGATGGCATGGGTGCTAGCGGAGAAGATGGGGTCCAATGTGTGTCCGGCGGCGTGGGTGGGTACATTGACGAGTTGTCTGAGGCAAAGGCTGGCGAGGTTGGCGATCATGGTGGTGGAGTTGGCTTTGTTGTTGTTCTCGAGGTGGAAGTGCAGATCCCCCAGGAGGATGTAATCCGTGGAGGCCAGTGCTTGGGTGCTGGTGAGGTCGGCGACGTAGTCGCTGAACTGTGCCCGGGGTCCGGGGGGTCTGTAGATGAGTGTTCCTCTGAGGGTGGTGTTGGGGTCGGTGTGGATCCGGAAGTGCAGGTGTTCGGCAGTGTTGAGGGTGTCGTCCGCATGGTTGGAGACCTTGAGGGTGGACTTGTGGGCGATGGCTATTCCTCCTGCGACTCTGTTGGCGCGATCCCTGCGGGTGATCTCGCAGCTGTCCGGGATTGCTATGGCAATGTCGGGCGCCGAGGAGTTGTTCCACTAGGTCTTGGTCAGAAAGGCTACGTCTGGGGCGGATGTGTCAAGCAGGTCCTAGAGCTTGACGGCGTGTTTGCGTGCGGAGCGGGTGTTGAGGAGTATGCAGCCGAGGTGGTTGGGTTCAGTCCTAGGGGGTTTTGTGGTTCTGACGCAGGTGAAGCTGCAGGTGTGGCAGGAGAAAGGTCTGTGGGTGCGTTTCGGGACAGCCAGGAAGCAGCAGTGGTCTCGGCAGGTGTTGATAGCGTGAAGGGTGCTGGCGTTGTAGCGGAGTCTGGTGGGGTGGCTGTTGCGGGGTCCAGAGGTTCTGGCACTGGGCGTGGTCCAGGTGCGGACGGGCGCAGACGGGCTCGCCTCTGGCACGCCAGCGGCGCGGCCGCGCTCAGGCCGCCATTTAAGGTGGGGTTGGGGAAGGAGCAGCTGGGAGGCGGGAGCGGGGCGGTGAAAACCGTGGGGGCGGGACACAGATGGCAAAAGGGGGCGGTCCGCAGGGGAGCAGTGGCGGGAGCGGGGACAGTGGCGAGGGGTAAAAAAGTCAAGAAGGGGGAAAACTGGAACAGGGGCACAGGAGGCAAAAAGTAATAAGGAATAACACAGTACAATTACTAAACACAACATGGGAGCGGGACACAGAAGGCAAAAGGGGGCCGGCCGCAGGGGAGCAGCGGCGGGAGTGGGACAGTGGCGAGGGGTCCAAAAGTCAAGAGGTGGAAAGCTGGAAACAGGGGTACAAGAACAAAAAGAAATAAGGAATAATACAGTACAATTACAGTAAAGTTACTAAACACAACAATTGCGGCAGAATACATGAACCAATAGAGCTACAGCAGCGGCGAACTTACGAGGCTGCAGGCAGCAGGGGGAGAGGCACGGGCACACTGGTGGAGCTGTACGGTGTGGGGAGCGACCTGGCCTGTGAGCAGGGTCAGGGGTCACTCTCACCTCCGCGCAGCGGCCGCCATTTAAGGCGAGGTAGGAGGGAGGAGGAGCTGGGAGGCGGGAGTGGGGCAGCGAATAGCGTGGGAGCGGGACACAGTGGCGAGGGGTACAAAAGTCAAGAAGGGGGAAAACTGGAACAGGGGCACAGGAGGCAAAAAGAAATAAGGAATAATACAGTACAATTACAGTACAATTACTAAACACAACAAGGGAGCGGGACACAGAAGGCAAAAGGGGGAGGGTCGCAGGGGAGCAGCAGCGGGAGCGGGGACAATGGCGAGGGGTCCAAAAGTCAAGAACTATGGTAATGTTGATTGAGTCAAGCTACAACTCAGTGGAAATTAATTATTCCATTGTGGCATGAATATTGGTTTATGAATTTATCCCTGCGATACACCAGCATCTTTGTCACATTGTGACTATTACTGAATGCAGCACAGGATGAACGCTGTTTTCTATGGACCAGTGTTGATGACATTTGCTCACCATTTGCTGAGTAAAACCCGAATGCCCCTGAAACTTTTTGTAGCTCCTAAATCCAGACTCTATGCTCTTGTTATTTTATGCTAAACTGCAGCATGCGCCCGATTCAGAGCCATGCAGTTACATTAACACAGAAAATAATACATGCAACAATATATGCTGGCTTTTAGTCAAAAGCTGGTAGTGCAAAGAAAAATATGTTTAATAGAAAGTATTAGCTTTTTGTCTTTAAAATGTAAAGCTGCCTGAACATTGATTTATTGTGAATAATCAATGTACAACTTGAGGTTACAATTCTGCCTCACATCCAGAATTCAGGAATAATGATTAATGATTTAAACTCACTACCCATGAATCTCACGGCCTGATTTATCATAGTTTTGTGTCACCCTTGCGCCACACAAGGTGGTGCAGGGTGGGCCAAACCTAGATTTAGATTTATCGAGCCACGCAGGGCCACACTGCATGGTTTGGCAAATCTGTTGTAACACAAGGCAGCGTAAGTCGCTACCTTCTGTTACACTGCGTGGTTGGGGCGTTACATGGGTGGAACTTGGGTGTTTCCATGATTCCACAGATGCTTTCTGATGCATTCCCAGATTTACTAATACTGGTAGACCTGGGAATGCATCAGAATTGTTTGCCGCCCCACCAGAGGTGCATCAAGGAAAAATATCTTTATTACTCCGTTTTGTTTCCTCTTTCTAAGTTTGCTGTATTTTGCAGCACACTTAGAAAGAGGAAATTACTCTAAGGATTGTTTTTGTGCAGGAAATTGCCCCTTTCTGCACAAAACAATCCTGCATACAACACAGGCACCCTTGCATCATGGCGCAAGGGTGCTTGCTTTTGCAAGACGTGCAAAAGGGGGTGGTGATGGACGGAGCATCTGAATCAATGAAACACTCACACCCAGTCAAAAGATCTGGGTTTAATCCATCACCGTTCTTTAGCCCACTCTGCCACCCCAGTTTAGACATGGCTATATGCAAATCAGTCTGACCCTGTGCCTCATGGGAACAGTCCAGCTCGAACTGCCAAGCCATGTCTTCCCTTGTGCACTAGCACAAGCAGGAATGCACCATATTTAAGTACAAATTCCACATTCCTGCCCTCTCTTTCTCGCGCAGCATAGCGCAGCAAGTTGTCTTGCTGCATTGCGTTTTGTGAAAGTATGATAAATCTGCTCCTCAATTCTTAAAGTGAAGGCACTTTAGAATTTAGTCAGCTTGCATTAGTATCCGGTTCCTGAGACAGTACAGGCAACTGCACTGCTTGTCACAAGCATTGCATAGCTGCCCTTGAATACCACAGGCCCTAGAGAACTGTACTGGTGGTTACTAAGTCTAGGACCTACACCTGACTCCACTGTGTGCGACTGAAGACAGTTTCTAATTAGCTATTGAGGTAGGAATGTTAACCACAAAACTTGGCCGAAGGCTAAACTAGGCAATCAAAACCTCATTAGGTTTTGCCAAAATCTGTGCCAGGTGAAGTCTTGGATTTAGGACATTGAGCACAGGGCTTGCTAATCTGGCCGGTCCTGAAGCTGAGCTTGGACTGAATGGCCAAAGTAGGTGCCGGGTGGCTAAATCCCTTCCTCTTCAGTGCAGGGCTATTCCAACAACCATACATTATCTCCAGATCCCAAAAAATACAGGCATCTTTGGTCTATGGCCAAAGCTGAAGAAGAGGAACCAACTGAAAGCCAGTCACTATGCCAGGAGATACCAAATATGACTAAACGTGTAGCACTGTGTACTGCAACCACATGGCCCTTGAGTGGCTTCAGTGATGGAACAGGTGTTGTAAATGATAATTTTATATTTGATGTCATTGATGGTGTAATTTGCAGATTTTCTGTGATATTGTGTGAGACTGCAAGCAGATCTTTGCGGGAGTTAAAGTAGCATATATTAATATAACTAGTACATTAGTGTGATTTTATGCATTGTATCATAACAATGTTTTATTCAGTTTTATTTTAAATGATATACTTTGGAAGAGGAGACTGTAGTGTATGCTAAAGGAGCAGTAAAATGTATCCAGAGTTCAGACAGAACATTTTAAGGAAAGTGTTTACAGTGGGATTATACAGCAAGTGGAAAGCCAAAGGGATTGAAGGTTGAGGGGAAAGTGTCATGGGCCCTAATAAAATAGGTGGTTGACAAAACTGTGAACAGAGCGAAACTTTACTGTAGGCATATTAACCCTGGTACTATAACCGCCACACAGAATCACAGACAACGGTTAGGCAAATAGCCACTCATTTTAGTTGAATTTCCTTAAAAGAATGGTGAATTGTACTGCTTGGAAGAAGGACGGTTCTGTTCTTCTAGAGATCTCAGATATCCCAGAGGCAGAGCTTTTCAATGAGGGTTATACAGAAAATGGAATTTAAACAGAAATGTGTCAAGGTTTGGCCAAAGACATATGAATCCACTGAGAGTCCCACTGTCCCCAACTCTTTCTCAAGGAATAATATAATGTAATACTCAAAAGAGAAGGATTCGGTGGAAAACAGGGAAGAGAGAGAGGAAAAACAGGAGCACTTACTGTTGCAAGTTGGTAATGCAAAATCTGCAAAACACACAAGATGATGTACGGAATGTTGCACAGTGGCAAAACATTCACCCCCAGTCACAGATATGGGTTTAATCCATCGTTATTTTGCTCACCTAGCCACCCCAATTCAGATCCAAAATCTGGACTTGAGTCTGATGGAGGGACCTAACACTCACTCCTAGATGTGCGAAGAAGTGAGCTGCATTGCGCGATAAATGCATAGAGGTCAGTAAAGATATCGTAAAGGTGTAATTCCACAGAACACCTCTGCCTGTAAAGGCTATAGCCTGTAGCCTGTAGCCTGTAGGTTTACCCAAAACCTACACAGGTAGATTAGTTGTGTGAGCAGGCATTGACTTTGATACCGCCAATGCTCCTCAGAACGCATGCATATCAGACCATAGTGGAACAGCAGATGGTCAAACGTCTGATAAAGAGTACAACACAAACAAAAAGCGCCATAATGTTAGCAGGGGAAAGGATATGTGAAGGGGCTGGAAAGGGCCAAAAGCAAATACATTGCAGAAGGCCAAATCGAAATAATGAAGCGGAGAGCCAAAGTACATATGAGCTGCTGTTAGGGGAATACAATATGGAGTACAGCTGTTAAATACCATTCTGCCACTATGAACCAGCAAATAAATAGCAGCTTTCCAGTGATCCATCTTTCACAACTTGCAATTGACACCCTGTTGGAGTTTAGTAACCCTGAAATGGTAACAAAGAGTTTGGTGTAAAGACTCTGGGCTAGGCATGGGCGGAAAATCCGTTCCGCTCGCGGATTTTGCGGATTTTCGGGAAATCCGCAATCCGCGAGATTTGCGAATTTCCTGCAAAATCCGCAAATCCGCGAGCAGCGGATTTTGCTCGCACTGCTCGCACTGTTCGCGTGAGTTCGCGCCCCGCGAATAAGTGCGAAATTGCAGAAATACGATCTAAGCAAAACTGAAAGTAACTACTTACCAGGTTCAAAAGTTCAGGCACATCATTAGTAGCCATTTCCTGTAGTGCTTCCTGAGGGGCCCCTCCAGAGTTCAGTTGCCAGTTGCAACTATTATGTGACCCTGCTCTGAACCTCAGAATAGTTACACATATGCCACAAAGGTCCTGAATTACAGCTAAGGGAGACAAGCAGGAGCCAGGCTGGAAGTTAAAATCCATTAATCAGCCCCTAATTCATTATTGTCAGTTGGGGCAGGGCAGGTGTTGTAACTAATTTTGCAACAATGAAAGCACTTAGCAAGTGCAAAAGATCACTAATCAGGGCGCACTAAGGAAGCAGGTGCCAGCTAAAAAAATATTCTGTGACACATTAATCAGCCCCAAATTAATTCAGGTCACTTGAGGCAGGGAAGGTGTGCTTTGCTTTGCCGAAAATAATGTACACTGGACAACCAGAGGGTGTGGTGATGAAACAGAGGGTGGCATGGGTGGGCCAGAGGGTGGCATGAGTAGTCAGAGAGTGGCAGTGGTGACAGAGAGTGGCAGTGATGAAGAAGAGTGTCCCAAACAGGTTGGACACGTAGAAACAACAAGTTCGCAAAACTTGCGACCCGACAGGTAAGTTCGCAAATTGCGAAATTGTAAAAACCCTCGCGAAATGGCAGAAACACGGGCGAACACAAAAAAAAAAAAAAATCCGCAAATTCGCGGGAATTCGCGGATTTTGCGGATTACGAGTTTGCAAATCCGCAAATTCGCGGATTGCCAATCCGCAAAATCCGCTCATGACTACTCTGGGCCCTACTCTTTGTGTTATACTCCTAAACTCCTGGCAAATTAAGTGATGATATAACTTTCATGAAGTCAGAAAAGGTTCAGCAAAAGGGCACTCAGTTATATTGAAAATTCTAGAATGCCTGCTGCTCTGTAATACACAAATGAGGCACAGTACCTTTCACACAGTGTCTTATTCATGTTTGCACTTGCTCACTTTCTCACACACTTTGTCTATGCCACATCTTCCCTCACACTTGATGGAGCACAATTTTTGTAAATAAAATCTGCTCAATGAATTCACTCTAATACATTTTTTTTAAATAAATATGTGTGAACTACTAATATATAATACGAGAGTCTACAACACGTTTGATTTTCTTAGTCAACATGATGAAAATAATGCTAACTAAATGTTATTCTGTCTTCCCAACTGCAGAAAATAAAGGATAAAATAATCTGCTATTATTCTTCGTGAAAGTAATGTAGGCTTTAGAAATTATTCTCTTTTTATTAAAATACTGTAGGCCTCAAGAACTGCTAGGGGATGTGCTTTTCTGTGCTCCTGACCTCCAATTGATACATATGCTTCCTCAAAGTATAGATATTTAGCCTGTTTCTGATACTCTTTGTTGTTCTTTCCTGTCTAGGAGAGGGTTGTAGATTACATGAATGTAACCATTGCTAGATTTAGTATACAACTGTATCTAGTTTATCCCTTCTTCCTCTCTTGGAAGCTGCACAATTTTTAGACAAAGAGTGTTAAGAAAACAGTAGTAAGGTCATTGTCAGTAGATGGTCATACCATCTCAAATAACCAATAGAGAGGCTTGCTGATGAGAGAGAGTGTAACATGTTGTCTAGAGAAAGGAAATAGCGCACTACAAAGATTCCTGTGGGAAAGTATTCCTCATCTCGCTTACCACGAATGCAGGACATGTCACGAATCTTGTATGCTGCATGCCATGCTGATTCCTGATTCTCTGGATGGCAGATCCTGCTGCATCTAAGAGACTTTTCTAGAGACTTTGGACATCATCGGCTGGTGATGCTGCTCTTGCTATACTCTAATGGCTGTGGAGTTAGCTTTTCAGACTAATTGCATGCTGTGCATTAGTATTTCATTTTGAAGTGAATCTTTGTTTCACTGATGTTTTCTCTCTCCCTCACTCCTTTATACCACAATTCTGCTGTTTTTGTAAATGTTCCGTAGTGACTATTGTGAATTTATTCCGAAATTGTGAACCAAACTATGTCATTCTAACTTGTTTTTGTGCTTGACCATTCATATTATGAAATAACAAGAAAACTAATAGAAACAAATAGTGTTTGTCTTCATTACTGAGTTACTGAGTTATTTGGACATGTTTATATTGACCAATGTTTAGCATATTTCTTCATTGTAGGTCCTCATGAAGAAATAGGATTCTGTTTTTCATTATTTAGTCCCTTTTAGCTCTACCAAAGATTCATTGGAGGAACTTTGATATTGCTAACTGTGTGATATTGACTTATGGGTCCATCATTAGAGTAATGATTCTAATTATTGAAGAGTGGTCGGTGTGGATAGGTAAACTGACAAAAATCCCCCAACGCTTCCACTGCATCAGTTTTTGGTAGTTTCATTGGATGGTTAGTTTAGACTAAAATAGTGGGTAATGAAGAAGCGGAGTTTAAAGACAGGACAGATTTGAATAGTTTATGATATATGTGTGTTTGCCCCTTTATGTTACATTGAGGTTTGTTGTATCTCAATGGAATTGACAGGTCCGTCGTTGGCCTGAGATCCCGAGATAAGCCTAAGGGCTATCTTAGTGTGACATACACTAAGCTTTATGTCTGCTGTTGATGCGGAGGGATCACTGACAAAATATCGACCAAGAAAATATCGACCTACAGGAATATCGATGCAAAAATATCGAAGGCAAGAATATCGACATCCTATCTACAACATGGTAAGTACAAAAATACCGAAAAAAATATAGATGTTAAAAATATCAATGGTAAAAATGTCAATTTTTTTCAATAAAAATATAAATGTAAAATAAAGTAAATTACACGAATAAATAAATAAACATAGTTAAAAATATCTAATAATGTTTAAAATAATAATAATAGATATATAATAACAATAAATTGCATGCTGTGCATTAGTATTTCATTTTGAAGCGAATCTTTGTTTCACTGATGTTTTCTCTCTCCCTCACTCCTTTATACCACAATTCTGCTGTTTTTGTAAATGTTCCGTAGTGACTATTGTGAATTTATTCTGTAATTGTGAACCAAATTATGGCATTCTAACTTGTATTTGTGCTTGACCATTCATATTATGAAATAACAAGAAAACTAATAGAAACAAATAGTGTTTGTCTTCATTACTGAGTTACTGAGTTATTTGGACATGTTTATATTGACCAATGTTTAGCATATTTCTTCATTGTAGGTCCTCATGAAGAAATAGCATTCCGTTTTTCATTATTTAGTCTCTTTTAGCTCTACCAAAGATTCATTGGAGGAACTTTGATATTGCTAACTGTGTGATATTGACTTATGGGTCCATCATTAGAGTTATGATTCCAATTATTGAAGAGTGGTTGGTGTGGATAGGTAAACTGACAAAAAAAAAACAACGCTTCCACTGCATCAGTGTTTGGTAGTTTCATCGGATGGTTAGTTTAGACTAAAATAGATGGTAATGAAGGAGCGGAGTTTAAAGACAGGACAGATTTGAACAGTTTATGACATATGTGTGTTTGCACCTTTATGTTACATTGAGGTTTGTTGAATCTCAATGGAATTGACCGGGCCCTCGTTGGTCTGAGATCCCGGGATAAACCTAAGGGCTGTCTTAGTGTGACATACACTAAGCTTTATGTCTGCTGTTGATGCGGAGGGATCAATGACAAAATATCGACCAAGAAAATATCGACCTACAGGAATATCGATGCAGGGAGTGGGATGACTGCAAAGTTCCACGCCTCTGCCTAGTCTTCCGTGACTCGTGACCCATGACCCCGCCTCTGTAATGGCGATCGTGATCTAGAGACGTGGAGACGCTGGAGGACTGCAGCTACAGGGAAAAAACCGGGAGCCTCTAGCTGAAAAGAATACACAGTCTCACTTGTGTAACACGGTGCGGAGAGAATCAGGAAATCAAGAAGAAATGCCCCGAGAGAGATGATGCCTCGCTGATTTAGTCTGCTTTTTTGTCGGGAGTTCGGTCCGAGTTAGGACATACTGCTCATCTGTGTCTTTTGAAGGTGAGCGCAGGAGTGTTCTTATCAGTGGGCCAGACACGGAGCTTTTCAACAGAGCTGCCTGATGGGTGGTCGGTCCGCTAATCGGCAATGTTTGAGGTGGTTGTAAGCGGACAGATAAGGAGCAGATACTAAGCTTATTGAGGCTGTGCTAGCTGACTGATTTTCCACGAAAGAAAGGAGGAGGTGTAAATCTGAGGGTGGCTCCCAGGTGCAGCTAGCAGAGTTTGGTCTACTAGAAACGATCAATATACCTAAAAAACAAAACAAACAAAAAAAAAACAATTTCTTTGGTTCTTTGGGACTCTGTGGATCTGAGTGGAGTCCCTCTGAGTTAACTGTTTGGGATCATTGGGGCTGCAACGGATTGCTGAAGATCAAGCTTTAAAAACCCTTTGTTTTTTTTTTCTTTCATCCTAAAAACGAACTAAAAAAAAAAAAAAAAAAGCTCTGAGCTAACTGTGGGGATAATTTTGGATCATTTGGATTGCTGGAGATCTGTGTTAAAAACTTTTTCTATCCTAAAAAAAAACAAACTAAAAGGAAGGGAAAAAAGAAGGAAGAAAAAAAGGAAAAGGGGAGTGTACTGCTCTAAAAATGGGCAAACTTTTGAAGGATGACGACGCAGTTAAACTCAGCAAAGTGGAAGCGGCTGCCCGACAGAAAGCCAAAACTCGTCTCGCTCTGGCTAAAAAAGCTGCACGCAAAGCTGCTTGTGAGAAAAATAAAGACATCAATAGGGAGGGTGTGGGGAGCCCTGTAGCTGTAGCTGATGATACAACACCTGAATCTTCAGATGAGGAACCGCCCTCCTCCTCTACCCCCCTACAGCATAAAGAACAGCATATAGAACAACAAGAACAGCAAGAAGCAGCAACAGAGGGGGACAAGACGAATGATATTAATGCAGCAGATTTACTTGCACAGTCACAGGCAGAAAAGGAAGTCCACCCTCAAACTCTCAACCCCTCACCAGCATTGGTAACAACAGCGCCTCGGGTGGTAGAAGAGAGGAGAAACAGCGGGAAGGGAGGAAAGGAGGTGAGAGACTTTCCACTGTTTGCAAAAAGAACAACTCCGAAATCTCTCCTTCCTAATTTTTCACAACTCCTTTCGGTCTCCCTCACTTTGGATCCCCCAGCCTCTAATGCTCTATCTAAGGGTCCTGACATGACAGTATCTCCACCTCAAACTCAGCTTTCTACAGTAAATGTAGCAAATGAAGCGGCAAGTGATGGGGGGAGTATATATGATGCAACTCCCGGGAGCGGGAGCGAAAGAATATTAGGACCCGACTCTAGCCTTCTCGACAAGGAGGCAAGATCAGAGGTAAAATTCCAGCTAGATATTCGTGAGATGCTCAATCTAATTCTCGACGAGATCCGTGAAATAAAAAATAATCAGCGCACGGAACTTGCTGCTATTCACGCCAGAATTGATAAGCTGGAGGAGTTAACACTGGCGCTGCCCAACAGGGTTTTGGAAGCTGAGTCAAGGATTGCTGTCCTGGAAGATCAGATGAATCTGGTATCAGGAGAGACTAAAGAGGCTACAAAGAAGAGGATTATAATGGAGAATAAACTCGAGGAGTTGGAGAACCATTCTCGCAGATCCAACCTGAGGATCGTAGGGGTTCCAGAAGAAACAGAAGGATCCGACACAGTACAATGGGTTAACTCAATTATACAGAAAGTAGTTCTACCAGACTTTGAAGGAGACTTAACGATAACAAGAGCCCACAGAGTACCGGCTCAGCGTTTTGCGAACTCTCCATTCCCTAGAACTATCCTTCTAAATTTTGAGGATTTCAGGATTAAGGAACGGATACTCTCTAAGGCATATCAACAACGCCAGTTTTCTGTTTCCGAAACCACAAAATGCAGGATTTTCTCGGATATGACAGCAACTGCAGCCAAAAGAAGGAAAGAGTTTGTAAAATTGCTGCAGTTGTTTAAAGCTAATGGTGCTCAGGCCTCGATTGCGCAGCAATCAAAGCTGAAGGTTCTCGTTAAGGGAAAATTCTTTCTATTTACTGATTTAGAAGAGGCACAGACCCTGCTTAATGAGATATCTACAAGGGCCTAGGCTCAATGGCTTGGCTTAACTGTATGTTAACGGAATGTTAAATATGAGGAATCTAATGTTATAATGTTAATCTAGTTAAAAGGGGAAAAAAGGAAAAAAGAGTATGGAAAAAATTCAGGCGGGTGTTCCTGGGTCAAGGGTCACACTAGGGTGTAACAAGAAGACACCCGTAGAGGAAATAAGGGGTGGGATGTGGGCAGTGTGGACGGGGAGGGGTTTCCCACATCCCTGGGGGGGTCCTGGGTGGGGGGGAGTGAAAGCAGAAAAAAAAATACAAGCTCAGTAGGTTTTCTATTCTTAACATGGGTTGGTACAGAAGAGGTTTCAGAACATCATAGCTTCGTCAATGAGATTTAACTTGTGCAATATCCTGTCCATTAATGCAAATGGGCTGCTAAATAAACAGAAATACGGAGCTCTTTTAAAATGGGTAATTGCCTTTAAACCCCATGTGGTCTTCCTCCAGGAGACGCACCTGAAATCGAACTCTCCAAAGTTGTTTCTACCTAGATATTTTTCCTATGGGTTTTTTTCCTCAGCTGGGGTCGCCCAGAGGGGTGTCGCTATTTATTTCTCTAGGAATCTACCCTGGGAAATTTTGCAAATGCAAAGAGACTCTAAAGGTAGATGGCTTTGGGTTACAGCAAAATTGTTGGGAAAAGTATTCAATTTTGTAAATTATTATGGCCCAATTTTTGATGACACCTCGGCCCTGACTGAAATTAGTGAAATACTAAGGGGCACTGCTGGGCAAATTATAATAGGAGGTAATTTCAATTATATCCAGGATTTAAAGAGGGACACCTCAAACAAGAATAAGAAACAACTAAAACCAAAGACTAAAGGGGTGTTAGAGGCTTTCATGTCAGAATATCAATTGCGGGACTCCTGGCGTTCCCTAAACCCCAATCTAGAGTCTTACACGTGCTATTCTAATAGGTTCCACACAGCCTCTAGAATAGATTTTTTTTTATCCTCAAGATCACTCCAAATTTCCAACGCATTGATAGGCTGTAATCCCTTTTCAGATCATGGGAGGATTGAGGTAGAACTAATACTAGAGGGTACGACAGGGGAGCGATCTAGGTGGCAGTTGGATCGTACCCTGTTACAGAACATGACATGGGTTGAGGGTTTTAAAGATTGGATAAGGGAATTTTTTTTAGTAAATAAGGACTCAGCAGAGCCTTTTGCAGTATGGGGGGCATTCAAAGCAGCAGCCCGGGGACAGATTATAGCATTTTCTTGCAATAAAGCAAATGACCGAAAAAGAAAAATTTCTGCCCTTCAGTGTGCTGCTGAGAATGAGTATACATTGAAACTGAATCAAAAACCTAATAACTGGGAACAAGCTAAAGCATTGCTTAGGGACTTCTTCATCCTGGAAGAGATAAATAGCTCAAAAGCCTTTCAACAAAAGTTATATGAAGACAGTCAACTCATGGGTAAGCTGCTGGCAAATTCGATCAGGAAAAAACAAGAGTCGTCCATCATTTTAAAAATTCAAGACCCGTCAGGTGGAATAGATACTCGAAGTGAGGGAATCGCGAAAATATTCCTTGATCATTACGAGAGAATATACTCTACTGATATTCAAGTGGAGGAAATATTGATCAGGGAATACTTTGATAATTTAAATATCCCCAAAATTTCCAACTTCAGATCTAATCAAATAGGCTGTGATATAAGTCATCTGGAAATTCAGAATAGTATAAAAGCCACAGCGGGAGCAAAGGCCTCAGGGATAGATGGATTCCCAATCGAATTTTATAAGGTTTTTTGAAGGAATTAGAAGATCCCTTGAAACATTTATTTAATTATATTAGACTAGGTGGTAGGGTTCCCTCAGAGTTTAAAGAGTCCACAATTATTAGTTTTGTTAAGAAAGGCAAGAATCCGGAGGACGTAAATTCCTATAGACCAATTAGTCTATTAAACTCTGATTATAAGGTTTTCATGAAAATTTGGGCTCAAAGATTCGTGTTGGCAGCCCAGGAGGTAATACATCAAGACCAAACGGGTTTTATAGCCGGTCGTAGTATGGCTGCCAACACAGAATATTTAATACAGGCACTAGATTATTTTAATATTAATTCAATTTCTGCATGCATTCTTATGATTGATGCAGAAAAAGCATTTGATTTAGTCAACTGGTCAGCGTTATTTTTTTCTTTGGGTTATTTTGGATTCCCCGCCCCTATTACTAACATGTTACAAAATATCTATGAAGGGGCATCAGCCCAGGTGATAATAAATGCCAAGCAAGCTGGGAAGATTAAAATAAAACGGGGTACTAGACAAGGTTGCCCCTTATCACCCCTGCTTTTCACCTTTTTTATCGAACCCCTGGTAATAAAAATAAGAAATAATGAAGCAATATCTTCCCCAATTGCTGGAATGTCGAAGTTAAAATTATTTGCAGACGACATCATCCTTTACATGGCTCCTGATAAAGAAAATATCTTACATCTTATGAAAGAGCTTCAGGAATATGAGAAGATAGGGGGATATAAAATCAATGAGAAAAAAACGGAAGTTCTTATTATAAATTCAAATTTAGATTTCCTTCTGCCAGATCTTCAGCTCCAAGCAGAAAAAAGGGACCCAATAAGATATTTAGGGATTTATGTGACCAGAGACTATCAAGAACTTTTTCAACTGAATTACATAAAAACAAAGAATAAAATTAAGTGCCTTTTAGAACAATGGGATATACTGCCCCTATCATTGATTGGCAGAGTGGCATTGATTAAGATGAACATATTACCTCTGCTTTTATTTTTGTTTAGTAATATTCCAATCAAAGTCAATATGGCCTTTTTTAACGAACTAGAATCCATGATGAGAAAATTTATTTGGAACAAAAAGGCCAATAGAGTCAAACTCGCGGTAATACAACTTCCTGTTAACCAAGGCGGGCTTGCTCTTCCCCATTTTAATACATATTACGAAGCAGCTTTTTTCGATATAATGGCAGGATTATTAAAGGCTAGACAGACAAGAGACAACTTTTTTTTAAATAGAATGCTTGAGGAATCAGGCTCTCAAATTCCTATCTTCTTAAAAACTGCAAAGCTTCCAAAGAGAACACGATACAAGACACTGATAGGGTATTCATCAAGATTACGGCTGCTATTTGAAAAACATGGTTCAGATGGATCTATTTATTTGAAACTGTCAGAATGTGCTAAAATGGGTCTTAGGATTTCTTCAAGTCATCTGACAGAATGGGAATCGGCCGGATTCTGTGAAATAAGGCATCTTCTTACTCAAAATACCTTAATTAGCTGGCAAATGGTTAGAGATAGAACGCATCCGAGGCGGCTCATGTTTTTTCAATATTTGCAATTGATTTATTTTATGAGAAAAGAAGTAGGAAGTCTAGATTCAACACCCAATGCTTTGCTAACAGCGCTATATGGGGAGAAACATAAGGGTATTGGATTCTGGTATAAAAAGCTACCCCCTTCTGGATCATCTACTATAATATTTAACCACTTGGAGAAAATAAATCTTACATTACAGTGTGTATTGTCAGATAAAGACTGGGAGACAATATGTTATTTAGGAAACAGAGCACTTCGAGCAGCTAACTATAAGCGAATGTCCTTTCTTTCTCGCTGGCTGGCATATTACACCCCGGAGGCCCTACAGAGAATGTTCCCTGAATGTGAGAACAAATGTTTTAGATGCAAAACCAGGGGACAGGGTGGTTGGTATCATATTTTTTTCTCATGTCCAAAGTTAGAACCCTTCTGGAAGGAGATTTTCGCAGATTTGGAAATAGCAACTGGGAAAATTCTTCTTCCAGAAGGGGAAGTGGCCCTTTTTGGCATTAGTAAAGACAGGAATAGGTTTAATGAATCAGAAGAAGTGTTTATTTTTATTTCCGCTGCCGTGGCACGGTCCCTGATTTTGCAAAATTGGAAATCTACGTTGAGTCCATGTCATGTTAAGTGGGTTAATAAAATGAGAAGAACATATAATTTTGAGAGAGCCTATGCAGGTAGAGTGGGTGCAATTGCAAGATTTGAAAGGAATTGGAAACATTTTAACAAGCTTGAACTGTTAAAAGGAAGGTGATTGTTATATTTTAGTTAATTGTAAGTATTGTAAATATCCATCTGCCGTGCTATATCAAATTGCTAAACACTTTTATCATATATATTAGTCGTTATTGTATTTGCACTTCATGAAGTGTATTACTATTTGTGTTACTATGCATCGGCACTTTATTGCATTAGTCACTTTATATAGGTCAAATTTTGCACGTAATTGCAATAGCACTTTCAAGCGTCGGTCTTTTTCACTTTTGCACTAGCACTTTATGAACGGCATAATAATAATAATCTTGATGCTGCTATTATCAGTTGTTTATATATTGGGTAACCTAATATGTTTTGGAACTAATATCTTAAATACTGTAATAATATTATTATTATTATTTCTTTTTTCTTTTTTGTGCATTATTGCAGTTTTTGTATTATTGCTGTGGTATTTTTTTTTTCTTTTTTTTTTTTTTGTCTAGGGTTGTCTCTTGGATACTGTAAATTTTTTCTAATATATTGTCTAAGTATGAAGAAATTAATGTACCAATGTATATAACATTTTTTTTTTTCACCTACGGCTTGTAATAAAAAAAATTAAAAAAAAAAAAAAAGGAATATCGATGCAGAAATATCGAAGGCAAGAATATCGACATCCTATCTACAACATGGTAAGTACATAAATATCGAAAAGATATATAGATGTTAAAAATATCAATGTTAAAAATATCATTTTTTTTCAATAAAAATATAAATGTAAAATAAAGTAAATAACACGAAAAAATCAAATAAACATAGTTAAAAATATCTAATAATGTTTAAAATTAATAATAATACATATATAATAACAATACATTAATTAAACATAAACAGAAAATATATAATATATACATACTTAACAATAAGTTGTAATAATTATTTTAATAATTTATAAATTATTAAAAAATTATAAATTACAAATACATTTACAAACATAAATAAAACATAAATAAAAAATAAAGAATGATGTTTAATAAATTAAAAAAATTAAATATACTTTTAATATTTTTAAAATAATTATATACTACAATATCAACATTTATACAATAAAATTATTAGCTAACTAAATAAAAGTAATATTCAAAATCCATGAGTAAAAAAAATACAGCAATAAAAATGTTGGATAGCATAGAACTTAAAATTACCATTCCCAATCCATAGAGCGCAACAGTAGAGAAACCATTGGATAGCGTATGGGTAAAAATTACTATTCCAACTCCAGAGAGTGCAACAGTAGAGAAAGCGTTGGATAGCGTAGGGGTAAAAATTACTATTCCAACTACAGAGAGCGCAACAGTAGGGAAAACGTTGAATAGCGTGGAGGTAAAAATTACTATTCCAACTCCAGAGAGTGCAACAGTAGGGAAAGCGTTGGATAGCGTAGGGGTAAAAATAACTATTCCAACTCCAGAGAGTGCAAAGTATGTAAAATAAAGTAAATACCACGAATAAATAAAATAAACATAGTTAAAAATATCTAATAATGTTTACAATAATAATAATACATATATAATAACAATACATTAATTAAATATATACAGAATATATATAATATATTCATACTTAACAATAAGTTGTAATATTTATTTTAATAATGTATAAATTAATAAAAAAATTATAAATTACAAATACATTTACAAACTTAAATAAAACATAAATAAAAAATAAAGAATGATGTTGAATAAATTTAAAAAATGAAATATACCTTTAATATTTTTAAAATTAATTATATACTACATTATCTAAATTTATACAATAAAATTAATAGCTAACTAAATAAAAGTAATCTTCAAAATCCATGAGTAAAAGAAATACAGCAATAAAAATGATGGATAGCATAGAACTTAAAATTGCCATTCCCAATCCACAGAGTGCAACAGTAGGGAAAACGTTGGATAGCGTAGAGGTAAAAATTACTATTCCCACTCCAGAGAGTGCAACAGTAGGGAAAGCGTTGGTTAGCGTAGGAGTAAAAATTACTATTCCAACTCCAGAGAGTGCAACAGTAGGGAAAAGGTCGGATAGGGTAGGGGTAAAAATTATTATTCCAACACCAAACAGTGCAACAGTAGGGAAAGCATTAGATAGCGTAGGGGTAAAAATTACTATTCCCACTCCAGAGAGTGCAACAGTAGGGAAAGCATTGGATAGCGTAGAGGTAAAAATTACTATTCCCACTCCGGAGAGTGCAACAGTAAGGAAAGCGTTGGATAGCGTAGGGGTAAAAATTACTATTCCGACTCCAGAGAGTGCAACACTAGGGAAAGTGTTGGATCGCATAGGGGTGAAAATTACTATTCCCACTCCAGAGAGTGTAACAGTAGGGAAAGCGTTGGATAGCGTAGGGGTAAAAATTACTTTTCCCACAACAGAGAGTGCAACAGTAGGGAAAGCATTGGATAGCGTAGGGGTAAAAATTACTATTCCCACTCCAGAGAGTGCAACAGTAGGGAAAGTGTTGGATCGTGTAGGGGTGAAAATTACTATTCCCATTCCAGGGAGTGCAACAGAAGGGAAAGCGTTGCATAGCGTAGGAGTAAAAATTACTATTCCCACTCCAGACAGTGCAACAGTAGAGAAAGTGTTGGATAGCGTAAGGGTAAAAATTACTATTCCCACTCCAGAGAGTGCAACAGTAGGGAAAGCGTTGGATAGCGTAGGGGTAAAAATAACTATTCCAACTCCAGAGAGTGCAACAGTAGGGAAAAGGTTGGATAGCGTTGGGGTAAAAATTACTATTTCAACACCAAACAGTGCAACAGTAGGGAAAGCGTAGGATATCGTAGGGGTAAAAATTACTATTCCCACTCCAGAGAGTGCAACAGTAGGGAAAGCATTGGAGAGCGTAGAGGTAAAAATTACTATTCCCACTCCAGAGAGTGCAACAGTATGTAAAAATAAAGTAAATAACACAAATAAATAAAATAAACATAGTTAAAAATATTTAATAATGTTTAAAATAATAATAATACATATATAATAACAATACATTAATTAAACATATACAGAATATATATAATATATACATACTTAACAATAACTTGTAATACTTATTTTAATAATTTATAAATCAATAAAAAAACGTATAAATTACAAATACATTTACAAACTTAAATAAAACATAAATAAAAAATAAAGAATGATACTTAATACATTAAAAAAATGAAATATACTTTTAATATTTTTAAAATTAATTATATACTACATTATCTAAATTTATACAATAAAATTAATAGCTAACTAAATAAAAGTAATATTCAAAATCCATGAGTAAAAAAAATACAGCAATAAAAATGTTGGATAGCATAGAACTTAAAATTACCATTCCCACTCCACAGAGTGCAACAGTAGGGAAAACGTTGGATAGCGTAGAGGTAAAAATTACTATTCCCACTCCAGAGAGTGCAACAGTAGGGAAAGCGTTGGATAGCGTAGGGGTAAAAATTACTATTCCAACTCCAGAGAGAGCAACAGTAGGGAAAAGGTTGGATAGCGTAGGGGTAAAAATTACTATTCCAACACCAAACAGTGCAACAGTAGGGAAAGCGTTGGATAGCGTTGGGGTAAAAATTACTATTCCCACTCCAGGGAGTGCAACAGTAGGGAAAGCATTGGATAGCGTAGAGGTAAAAATTACTATTCCCACTCCAGAGAGTGCAACAATAAGGAAAGTGTTGGATCGCATAGGGGTGAAAATTACTATTCCCACTCCAGAGAGTGCAACAGTAGGGAAAGCGTTGGATAGCGTAGGGGTAAAAATTACTTTTCCCACAACAGAGAGTGCAACAGTAGGGAAAACATTGGATAGCGTAAGGGTACAAATTACTATTCCCACTCCTGAGAGTGCAACAGTAAGGAAAGCGTTGGATAGCGTAGGGGTAAAAATTACTATTCCCACTCCAGAGAGTGCAACAGTAGGGAAAGCGTTGGATCGCGTAGGAGTGAAAATTACTATTCCCCCTCCAGAGAGTGCAACAGAAGGGAAAGCGTTGGATAGCGTAGGAGTAAAAATTACTATTCCCACTCCAGACAGTACAACAGATGAGAAATTGTTGGATAGCGTAAGGGTAAAAATTACTATTCCCACTCCAGAGAGTGCAACAGTAGGGAAAGCGTCGGATTGCGTAGGGGTAAAAATTATTATTCCCACTCCAGAGAGTGCAACAGTAGGGAAAGTGTTGGATAGCGTAGGGGTAAAAATTACTTTTCCCACTCCAGAGAGTGCAACAATAGGGAAAGCGTTGGATAGCGTAGGGGTAAAAATTAGTATTCCCACTCCAGAGAGTGCAACAGTTGGGAAAGCGTCAGATAGCGTAGGGGTAAAAATTATTATTCCCACTCCAGAGAGTGCAACAGTAGGGAAAGTGTTGGATAGCGTAGGGGTAAAAATTACTATTCCCACTCCAGAGAGTGCAACAATAGGGAAAGCGTTGGATAGCGTAGGGGTAAAAATTAGTATTCCCACTCCAGAGAGTGCAACAGTAGGGAAAGCATTGGCTAGTGTAGAAGTGAAATATAACATACTTATAAATAATTGTTGTAAATAAACTAATTAAACATTTAATTTTTAAATAGCTCTACATAATTTGCAAATACCAATTAATAATTACTAAAACATAATTACAATTGAATAATTAATTAACAATAAAATAACAATATATACCAATAAATAATAATTAATAAATATAAATACCAAATAATTAACAATTAAAAATATCAATTACCAATTAAAAAAATAATTACAATTAAAAAAAGTAATTACAATTAAAAAATGTAATTGCCTGTTACAAACCTTATTAGCCAATTAAAAAAAGTATTTGCCAAACAAAAAATGTAATTACCAATTACAAACCTTAATTACAAATTAAAAAAATTAATTACCAATTAAAATGATTAATTACCAATTAACAATTAATTAGAATTTTTTTATCAATACCAATAAAAATACATGTTTACTTAATTACAATTAAATTACTTCCCACCCAATTCCCCTATAAACCCACAACCCGCTACAGTACTTAAATGCAAAAATGTATTAAAATTCATTTACAATTACTAAAAATTATTAGTTGATTTACTATAATTAAATTACTTCCCACCCTATTCTCCTATAAACCCACAACCCGCTCCAGTACTAAAACATAAAATTAAATTTAAAATATTTTTTTTTATATATAGTACACATATAATTTAAAACAAATAAAATACTTAACAAAAAACAAATATCGATATTAGTAACATAGAATTTAGTGACATCGATATATTTGATATCAATATTACTAACTTCGATATTACTTACATCAATATAAAAAAAATCGATATTACCTTAGGGTCGATATTCTGTCCAACGATATTCTTGACCTCGATATTCTTCACCTTTGATATTTTGGACTCGATATTACTGTAGGTCAATAATAGGGAATCAATATTTTGACTGTGCACCGATGCGGAGCTAGGCCATCATCACACTGAAAGTACTGCACAGGGAACTTTGTTGAATGAAGTAGTGGAGGTTTATTTTGGTCACTTCAGGCCCGAGAATCATCTGTTTGTAGAAGAGCATAATGGTGCCAGTCGAGTTTATGCTGGAGTATAGAATCTCTTAGAGTACATGAAAATACTTTCATTTTTTTCAGTGGAGCAGACAAGCTGTGTTTATGTAGTTTGTTAGTGTTTATCTGAAGACTTGAAAAGACATTGATGCTGATTTTGTAAAGGGAGGGTCAGTAGAAGGAGTGGTATTGATGTAACAAAAAGCTGCGCTGGCATTTGACAGTGGTGAGTATACATCACTCAAAGAGCTGCGCTGCTAAAGGTTAGTAGGTGTGAGTGGCGCTGAGATTGGTCAGCATAAATAAAATTGATTAGAAGCGGAGAATCAGAACATGAAGGGAGTTTGTAGAATTATTTACTAATACGAAATTTTCGGATTTAAAAAAAAACATGAAGATAAATAAATTGTTGAAAACGTTTAGCAAAGATCACCGAAAAGTGATTGAAAAGGAGTTTCTACAGCTCCCGAAGACACACCTGCATCATTTAAGTAAGGCAATAGAAAAAGGATATCATACTTGTACTTGGTTGGAAAATTGGATGAAATATATAGAACATGACAGTAATTTGGCATTTCCATCAAATGGTACTTTTTAATACTAAGATTTTAGAAATCATAAGGAGACAAATGAACAATTTGAGTGCAAGTCCAAGACCTATGCAGTACGAAGCTCTTGAAGAGTGGGATTACGAAGCATAAAAAATAGAATGAGACAGCAGAATAGATACAAAGATACAGTGAGTAGGTATATTGAAGCGAAATGAGATGCTTGGAAAAGATTGTGAAGGAGAGATACTGTGTTAGGAACTAGGATGTTTCCAGTTAGAGAAGTTGAGTCGACTGAAGGAGAAAAGATTAAAGAAAAAAATAAAAACATTGAACCACAAGAGAAGGATGATAATCTAAATAATAGTACAGATGAGTTTGATGAGGATTTTCTGAATGAATTATTAATGAACATACCTCCACCATATCAAGAAGAACAGATTAATACAAATACGTGTTTCAAGCCTTTCATCAAGTGCTTCTTTAATTCAGATTGAATAGCCATTAAATAGATCAATTGAAGTTGTGAGTCAGATTCAAAATGTAAATAGAGAAGAAGTAATGATAATGAAATCAATAATGAACCTATATGTTTTATCAGTTCCAGTGACAATTGTTCCTATGGTTCCAATGTATAATAAGCAAGGACTTACTCGAGTACATGCTTTAACAGTTCCAGAAACGAGAAATAAATATTATCACAATGATAATAGAGAGCTAGTATGAACAAATGAAAATAGTGGTACGAATGTGAAGGAAGTGTCAGGACAAGTGGAACAATTGATTGATGTTTCAGAGAGGAATGAGACACCAAAACGAGTTATACATCTTGACCCTAAGAGATTGATGCAAGTAGAAAGGAGAATGGATACACACACATCTAATAGGTTAAGTAATTATACAAGTCGAAATGGACAGAGATCATTGGGTCCATCTCCAGAAGAATTAGATCAATGGATTAGAGAGATAGCTCCTGGTTGTAGTGGTCAAAATAAAAATGCATGAAACAAGAGGTTTCCTTGTTATAATTGCGGAAAATTGGACATTGGTGACGCGAGTGTAAAAGTCTGGTAAATAATACAGGTCAGGTAAGACATGGTGGCCAAATGCAAAGGCAGAATCAGGATTATTAAGTGTAGATGAATCAGACTCAGATGAATAGAGCACAGATATATCAGATGCATAATCAAAGTCCACAAATGCAGGTAAGAAATAGAGGACAGGGTTTACAAGTACCACAAGCTCCTGTGCCAAATCAGAATGTGAATGCTCAAATGCAAAGATACAATGTGAATGTGGGTTCTCAGGATAATAGTCAAATTAATTCAAATGTGCCGGCAGCTTCACAATACTTAATGCAGACTGAAGAGAATGATTCAGATACATCACAATGACGGTGCCTGAGGGGAGAGGAAGAGTGTGTTCTTAGCTAATCTCTAGAGGTCGATCAGTCAGGTCCCTATGTGGATGGCGAAGTCGATGGTAATGCGGTTACATCCCTCACAGATACTGATGCTACCTGTTCCACTGTAAGAACTGTTGAAGTCCCAAACCTGACCCTCTCGGGAAAAAGTATCCCAGTTGTAGGAGTCTCAAATAAACTGATTAAAACACAAGTACCAAGATCGATGAAAGTCCAAAATGGCATTTTTCAACAATTACACAAATTTGTTGTGTGTGACACAAGTCCAGTTAATTTGTTAGGAAGGGGCTTGTTGTCTGTACCTCATATAGAATAGTATGTCATACAAAAGATGAAGACATGATCTTCAAAATGTCATGGCAGGGAACAGAAGTGAATGAATTGTATCCATTGCTTACAGCAAATGATTTGCCTATTGAGTTGAGAGATACAGTTTTGTCTGATGTGTGAGATTTTACAGGGGTATATATCAAATTGATTAAGGAGTTGCACCAATTCAAATTACAGTGAAGCCTGATGCAGAATTTCCAAGAATATGAGTCCCAAGATGATTGCAGGAGTGCCACCTGTGATTGATATGTTGATTGAACAAGGAATACTAAAAGAAATCCTTGGAAGTCCATACAATTCACCTATAATGGGAATTCGCAAACTGAGTGGGAAATATAGGATTGCACAGGACCTGAGAAAGGTGAATCAAATTGCTATACCTTTGTGTCCAATTGTATCAAACCCAGCTGTGATCCTATATCAGATCCCATGTGATGCAGGGTAGTTTTCAGTAATCGATATGTGTCAAGCATTTTTCTCGATACCCTTACATCTGGATAGCCAATATTTATTTGCGCTCTGGTTCGGAAACCGTGTTTGGGCATGGTGCCGAGTTCGTCAAGGGTATAGGGAAAGCCCCTCAATCTTCAATTAGATATTGAAGAAATGTCTTGAGTCATTGGTAATGCCTAAAGACTCCGTTCTCATTCAATATATCGATGACCTTTTGGTGGCATCGAAAATGAGATAAGATTGTGTGACAGATACAATTGCTCTACTGAACCATTTGGCAGTAGATGGGCATAAAGTATCACCCACAAAATTACAATTCTGCAATGATTAAGTTTTTTATTTAGGCCATGTCATTAAAAAGGGAATTCGGAAAGTTTCTCAAGATCGGATTAATGCTATTATGTGAATGAATCTGCCAAACACACAGAAAGAAGTTCAAATGTTTTTGGGAATGGTTGGATATTGCAGGCAGTGAGTTATGATTTTTTCCCTGATTGCCAAGCCGTTACAGAGATTGACACACAAAGATGTAACAGACCCAATACATCTGGCTGTGGAAGGCCTGAAAACATTTCTGGAATTGCAAGACAGTTTATGTTGAGCACCAGCACGTGGAATGCTAGCTTTTGACAAAGAGTTTGAATTGTTCTACAATGAACGTGATGGTTGTGCATTGTCAGTTCTAACACAAACTCACGGAACAGTACCAAGGCCAGCGGCATATTTTTTTGCCACATTGGATATAGTAACTGCAGCATTACCAGGATGTCTAAAAGCAGTTGCTGCTACTTGTGTGGGTCTTGAGCAGAGTGAGTCGATTGTAATGGGACATGCTTTGAAAGTGTATGTACAACATTCAGTTGAGATTTTGTTAACACAAACTCGCACATAGCATCTTACAAGTAGTTGGTTAACAAAATATGAGCAAGTGATACAGGGAGCCTAGAACGTGACAATTTCAAGCTGTACAATTTTGAATCCAGCAACATTGCTACCAACACTAGGCGGTGAAGTGGTTATGAATGAAGTTGATCATAATTGTCTGGATGTGACTAAATTGTGTACCAAACCAAGACCTGATATCAAAGATACTCTATTGACTGAATATGACGGTACACTGTTTGTGGATGGATCATGTTCAAGGGTTCAGAAGGAAGTTTGTGACCTGCATATGCAATGTGCACAGTGGCAAATGTGATTGAAGCATCATGGTTGAAAGGAGTGAGTTCTGCACAAGTGGCTGAACTGGTGGCTCTTAGTTGCTTAGCGAGATAAATGAAAGTAACGATATACACAGATAGCTAGTATGGCTTTGTGGTGGTTCATGATTTTGGGTAGTTATGGTCCCAATGTAGATTTGTTACCTCTTCCGGTTCCCCAATCAGAAATGGAGAGTATGTAAAAGATCTACTGATGGCTCTACAGTTGTCAGCACAAATTGGAGTGGCAAAATGTTCAGCACATCATTCTGGTGTATTTATTTATTTAAAAGGTGTTATATAGCGCTGGCTTGTACAGGAGTATGAGGAGGGACAATAATCAATACATTTGGTCAAAAGCATTCCGATAAGAGACAATATAAGGAAGGCAGGTAAATATGAATGTTATTTACACATGACAAATAATAATACGCTCATTTGGGTAGAAAGTAGTTAGGTTCGGGTGGGAGCGAGGTGGTGAGCAGGATGAATATAGAGTAGGGGGATTAGAAGAGTGAGAGATTAGGGGGTGGGAGATCAGGGGAGTGGGGTGATGGGAGGTCAGAGGGAGGCCATTGGTAGGTTAGATGTTATAGGCAAAAGTGGGGGCAAGGTGGGGTTGCTAGGGGAGGGGGAAGGGAGTAGGATGAGGGAGAGGAGTTAGCGGTGAGAGTGAGGGGGTGAGAGAGTTGGATGGCAAGTGGTACCTGGAGGGGCGCAGGGTTAGATACGGTATCAGAGGAGGGAATTATTGACACCTCTATGGGATTGTTCATATATCACACTGGGCAACAGATATGCTGATAAAATTGCACAATGATTTGCTCTAAATACATATTAGATGAATATGGACCAACACATTGATCAAATTGGCCAAACAGAATGCAGGTTGATGTTCTCATCTGTTAAAACTTGGGATGAGGTGAGAGAATTACAGAAAGAAGCAAGTGATTCAGAGAAAATTGGGTGGATCAAGTCAGGTAGTACATGCAGATCAGATGATAAAGTGTGGATTTATACACGGGAAGACCAGTAATGCCAGATAGTCTGTTATAACAATTGGCAAGGGTCCACCATGGTCCGATACACATAGGTAGAGATGCAATCATTAGATTGCATCCTCAAGCATGGTGTAATCCAAAATTCAGGGTCATTGCAGAAAGTCTCTGTCAAAGATGTGCAGTATGTCAACAACAGAATGCGGGTAGGAAAACAGTGGTTAGGATGGGACGAATTGGAAAAGCTGCAGGTCTCTCCACGAGGATGCAACTTCATTTCATTGAGATGCCTCCTTGCCAAGGACTAAAATATGTTCTTGTGATTGTTTGTCTGGTTTCCCATTGGCTAAAGGTGTATTCAACAAGACGTAATGACAGTCTAACAGTTGCTAAATTGCTTCTTAGTGAGATAATTCGGTTGCCCAGTCTCTTTGGAACCAGATAGAGAAACCCATTTTAATCAATAAATAATTCGGATGGTTTGTCCAGCATTACAAATTGAGCAAAAGTTGCACTGTGCCTACAGAACTCAGGCATCAGGTGTTGTTGAGCAGGTGAATGGCACACTAAAATCTTGATTGGCTAAGTGTTGTGCATCCACAACACTGAAATGGCCTGATGCACTGCCATTGGTGTTGATGGGCTATAGAAGTATCCCTGATAAAAGAACAGGACTGTCCCCACATGAACTTGAATAAACATTACTGATGATTTGATACTGGATTATTGCAAAGGATTCGCTGATGTGGTAAGTTCTGTGTCTTACCAGGTTGGAGAAGGTGAAACAACAACACATCAAGACAAGGACATGATCTGTGTCCTGGGGACTGGGTGCTTGTGAAAAAGCATGTAAGGCAGTCTTGCCTAGAGCCCCAGAGGCAGGGTCTCTATCGAGTGATACTGGTAACAACGACTGCTGTTAAGTGTGGAAGCTTGCTGAATTGGATCCACCCTGGTCACACCAGAAGAGTTCCAAGTTCAATTGAAAATGAAGAACTTGCAGAAGAAGAACAACGAGGACAAAGAAACATTCAAAGGCTAGTTGAAAATCAATTAGAGTGGGCACAAGTTACTGTGAACGAAGAAAATGATTCTGCGATTGTTACTGTTGAGAATGAAGTAATCCCTATAAGTAGCAATAAAGGAAAAAAAAGGATTTGTCAGAAGAAAAGACTGAATCAATTGCAAATTACATTGAAAATGATAATGGAAAAAGAACAAAGAAAGGCTGAAAGGAGTTAAAAAGCGTCAAATACTCTGTGAATAAAAAGGTTCCAGAAACAGTCATTGAAATATCTAGCCAATCTGAACCAAGTGAAATAGAATAAGAAGAGCAAATGAGAAGAACACAAAGAATAAAAGTATCAAACAAGAAATACAGAGCACCTGAATGGACATATTTGGTGACAACTGCCTCGAATGATTGGGAAAGAGAATTTCTTGAATTCTGTTCAAAAGGCAGTTGCTTGTATGAGCCACCCTAGATAAACTGTTTATCTGAAAAGGGTGAATAAAAAGTAAGAGAGGAGAGTTATGAAATAAATGAATCCTGAAAAGTTCTGTAGCTAAATATGAAAAGCTGAAGGCTCTAAAAGGTGTGGGGTGCACAACCTAAAACTAGTCTAGCAAAATTTTGTTTATACATTTTATATTGAGATTTTTGACAAATTTTTGATTTTTAAAATGGATAGAACTAAATCTGAGACTGGTAAACGAAATCAGGGCATATATAGGCAAAGATGTCTTAATGTTTGTCTTGCATGTGTTACGTTAACAATGTTCGTATGGTTGATATTAACATTTGTATTACCATATTTTATGTTCATTAATGCAGTGAATGTTACTAATAATAATGAGCATGTACCAATTAACATTAAAAGAAATCTGAAAGAGGTTCCAGAGACTAATATTAAAGCATTAACTGGTAGTGTTTTAAATGTAGATAAATCAATTAATCATTTTTCCCTAAATGTCTTTACTAAACTCTAGTATGAGTATGTGGATACTTTGGATGAAAGAGATTGTTATTTGTGTTTGCAGTTACCTAGGCTGGTGTCAGAAGGGATGACATACCATCACCTACCCTTAACACATGGTATTTCATGTAGTGTACTAACCAGTTTCTTTTATGGCAAGGAGATGTTTCATTATTTTTATTCAAATTTTGACTTAGTTTTCTCAGACGTTCCTATTAAAAAGAATATGAATATAGTGAATATTGCTAGGAATGCAGAGTACATGGGTGATTTTTTCCATTCTACTAAAACTATAGACAGAGTATATGCACATCAAAATAATCTAACGTGTAAATTACATAGTATAGAAATAAAATTCATTAATACAGTAGAAGATAGACGTATAAGTTTTACACAAAGAGCTGCAGAGCAGAAAAATAGAGAACCACCATGGGCAAACAAAGAAGGTGATTACAAACAGGGTGAGACTTATGCTGCAATGACTCTAGATTGGCCTCATAGAGGGAAGCCTTGCTTACTTAGGCAAAAGACTGATTATAATAATCATTTCATTGGTTCCAGTGAGTGTTAACATACTTTTCTTATAACAGTGGGTTGGGGATTAAAAGGTGGTACTGATCATGTATTCCCTGAAGTCTATTATGTGTGTGGTAAGTATGTTTATAATAGGTTGCACCACATTGGTATGGGTGCTGTTATAAGGGTGTAGTGTTTCTAAAAATGTATCACATTGGTGATAAACATGGAACCAATGAAAAAGGACTGACACAGAATAAAAGAGGTTTGAGTGCTGCAGAAATTGTGTGGGATATTTTTGGAGCATTGATACCTTCAGTTGGGTATGATTCTAAATTCACAAAAGATCTGAAAATTATCTAGAGTGATTATTTATCAACGGATACTGCTAGTGGGTTTTTCTTTATTGATACAGAAATGGTTGCTATGAGAACCATGGTTTTACAAAATTGACTTGCCTCAGATGTATTATTGGCAAAAGAGGGTGGTTTCTGCAGTATGCTGAAAATTCAACAATGTTGCACATATATTCCTGACAAAAGTAGAGATCTAGAAGCAACATTACTAATTTGCATGATGATTTGGTGGAACTGAAGTTTGATGGTGCTTGGGAGAAACTGAGTAAAGGTTTCTCTTCTATTGGTACTTGGTTTTCAACGTTTACTAATAGCTTATTAGGGAGGATACTAACACCAATAGTTGCTGTTGCTACTGGCATACTAATGGTATTAATTTTTTACAAATGCTGCTAGGAAAAAACAACGATGCAAAACGGAGAGTGAGAAAAAGGAAGAGAGAAGAAATAGAAATCAAGGATTAAAAAGGTGTTTATTATAGTTTGAGGAAAGATTTAGAGGGTGTTAGGTTGAAGCAGATGCGAACAATGGATACTGCATTCTGAAATATTGTTTTCAGATAGTAACCTGATAAGGGTTATTGTGATGGTTTGGAATGCCATCAGATGGTGAATTGATGGAGCACGATTTTTGTAAATAAAGTCTGCTCGATGAACCCACTCTAATGTAGGGTTTTTTAAAATAAATTTTTGTGTGAACTAATAATATATAACATGAGAATGTTTAACACTTAAAATGTGCACAAGTCACCATAGTTGATTTTCTTAGTCAACATGATGAAAATAATGCGAACTGAATGTTATTCTGTATTCCTAACTGCAGAAAATAAATGATAAAAGTATCTGCATTTAATCATCGGGAAAGTAGTGTAGGCTTTAGAAATGATTCTCTGTTTTGTTAAAATACTGTAGGCCTCAACAATTGCTAGGGGATGCGCTTTTCCATGCTCCTGGCTTCTAATTGATACATATGTTTCCTCAAAGTATAAATATTTAGCCTCTTTCTAAGACTCTTTAGAGTTCTTTCCTGTATAGGCTAGGGTTGTAGATGACATGAATGTAGCAATTGCTAGATTTATTATACAAATATATCTAGGTTCTTCCTTTTTTCCTCTCTTGGAAGCTGTACAAGTACAATGAGTGTTCAGAAAATAGTAGTAAAGTCACTGTCAGTAGATGGTCATACCATCTCAAATAACCAATAGAGAGGCTTCTTGATGAGAGAGAGTGTAACATTTTATCTAGAGAAAGGAAGTAGCGTACTGTAAAGAGTCTAGTGTGAAAGTATTGCTCGCCTCATTCACAAGATTCGTGACCTGTCCTGCTTTCGTAGTATGCTGCATGTTGTGCTGATTCCTGATTCATTGGCTGGCACATCCGGCTGTACCTAAGAGACTTTCCTAGGGACTTTGCACATCATTGACTGGTGATGCTGCCCTTGCTATACTCTAATGGCCGTGGAGTTCGCTTTTCAGACTTATTGCACGCAGTATTTCATCTTCTAAGTGAATCTTTGTTTCACTGACGTTTTCACTCTCTCTCACTCCTCTATACCTGAATGCTAATGTTTTTGTAAATGTTCTGTAGTGATTATTGTGAATTTATTCTATAATTGTGAACCGAATTATGACATTCTAACTTGTGTTTGTGCTTGACCATTCATATTATGAAATAACAAGAAAAACTAATAGAAAAGAATAGTCTTTGTCTTCATTACTGAGTTACGGAGTTATTTGGATATGTTTATAATGACCAATGTTATGCATATTTCTTCATGGTAGATCCTCATGGAAAAATAGCATTCAGTTTTTCATTATTTAGTTTCTTTTAGCTCTACCAAAGATTCATCGGAGGACTTTTGATATTGCTAACTGTGCGATAATGACTTATGGGCCCATCATTAGAGTAATGCTTCCGATCATTGTATAGTGGTTGGTGTGGATAGGTAAACTGTCCAAAATCCCCCAACGCTTCTGCTGCATCACATCCTTCCTCAATATCGCTCAGTGTCACTCCTAAAACTCTCTCTCTCTCTCTCTCTCTCTCTCTCTCTCTCTCTCTCTCTCTCTCTCTCTCTCTCTTCCTCTCTCTCTCTCTCTCTCTTCCTCTCTCTCTCTCTCTCTCTCCCTCTTCCTCACTCTCTCACCACCACACTGACCTATTCACTCCCTCTCATCAACTTTCTCACATCCACTGACTTATTTTCAGTAGATTACTCTCTTATAGTTACTCAATCTCTGTCAGTCACATTCAGTCACTCTTTACTCACTCCTCACTTAGGCTCTTTTTATGATGTTGGGCGGACCGCCACCTACAGGTCGTCAGTGCCAATCTGCCTGACATATATGGCATCGGTACGAATGCCGCATTACAATGCAGGTTGTTAAAGAGATAATGTTGGGGGGAAAGACCTTCGCCTCTGACAATATCCACTGATCCTGACAGGGTGGTGGTTGGAATTGTTATCCTGAATGGAGATGGCGCCCACTCAGGCACCCCATCAGGATTATTATGTTCCTTTCCGACTGCCTTTTCATGGTGGCCTGACTGCCATAAAAAGGCAGCTGGAAAGGGACTTTAGGTAACCCATCGCTTCTGGGATGTTGTAATGTGGCCCCATGCATATTCATGCATCCTGTGCCAAGCACCACATGGTGCATGAATGTGCACAAACTGGTCAATTACACTGCAGCTTATGATGCGGACCTTTTCCAGAGCTGCAGCGCTAGCAACACAGTGTTATGAAGTACTTTTCTGCCCACCAGTTCGGTGAGCACATCCTAATTGGGCAGTCTGATGGGCGGTCCCCGGAATGCTGTAGTGTCGGGCGGCGGTCAGACCGCCCGTCATCATAATAAGGGCCTCAGTTCTCACTTAATTTGTCATTCACCTAGTCTGTTGTGCACAACCTTTCCCTCACACTGCCATTCATTTTCATTTTCATTTTCATTCTCTGTCTCTCACTCACTTTCACATATTTTCATAAATGCAATCTCCCTCTATCTCCCACTCATTCCGTTAGTTTTCCTCACTCATCATTTCACTCATATGACTCCCCTAATTTCGCTCACTCCCTCTCACTCAATGTTACTTGTTTACTCATTCCTACTCTCTTTTTCTTTCACTCAGTTTTTTACTCATTCACTCTCCAATGTATTCACTCAACCTCGCACTGTTACTCACTTTCTCTGAATCAGTATCTCCCTTACTTTCATACTCACCCACTCAATCACTCTTACTCACTCCCTGCCTTTCACACACTCTTTCATTCATTGTTTTATTTACGCACTCTTTTCATCTTCTGCACTTTCACACATTTTGTCTCATAGTCTCACATACAAAAGAATCAACATATTTTTATACCATTAAAGCCGATTCTGAACATAACTGTTTTCAGGTTTTATAGAAATATTTTTTGTAATTTGTTTTTTTGGGGGAAAACACAAACAAAGGCAATCTTATTTTCACAGCATTAGTATTTCTGAAAAATATACAAAAAGAGAACCAGGAATTGGGCTAACTGAAACAAAAAGAAAATGTTTGCAAACCACCAGATGTTCTTTAATTTACCTCAGCTGAGCAGTCCAGTTTTGCTCACCGCATCAGATAACATGCCACACACCATACAATGCTTCCCCACAGTGTGATATCAAGGATCATTGGCTTTCTGTCCCTAATGCAGAATTTCTTCAGGCAATCGATCTCCAGCAGAGATGGCAGATGGCATGGTTGCAGAAAATGTAGTTCCCTGTTCGGCATCTATTCCTCTTCATGTTTTTCTTCAATGAGCTGCTATTCATGATGCACATTAGGATGCTTGTGCATTAATATAGTTCTGAATCTTTATTTCTCTTAGTTGTATCTCAGCTTCTTCCTACACAAAGTGTAAGTTACATATTTTGAAATTATTTTTTTTGTCATGCAGAATAGTGAAAAACATCCATAGAATGGGTTCTGGCAGTGATCTGGAACTAAGAAATGCAGGATATGCTGTTTCCATTTACACTCCACGTAAACACCACTAGTGTACCTATGGGGGATACAGATCGGTAAACATATTTAAATTTTGGAGCAAGAGCCCTCACCCACCAACAAGGGAGGCATGCTTCATCATTGGGCAGCTCCTTGTAGGGCTGGTGCTGCAATGCCCAACGGGCCCCTGGAATGGGCTCTTTGCCGGAGTTTTTTCATTTATCTGGTCATTAATAAAGTTTACATGAAGGTGAAAGTTTTTTTATGAATGTGTACATTGAGGAGGGAAGTAGAAATAAAATCAACAAAGGAACCCTACTATAATTATTTATTATTTCGGGGGTCCTTGTTAATGAATAAAAACATAGTGGAATATAAGGAAAGGCAATGTCCCTTCTTAATCTCTATAACTTGTCAACATGTCCCTTACCCTTTTTGTAGTCAAATCTTGTACGGCAATTCATCAGTACCCTAATACCCTAATTTACAAATGAATGGGACGTAAGCTCAATTACAGAAGTGTGCCCACATTTAGCAACCACCAAATTTGTGTTGAAGAAGGAGATCCACATCTTGTCAGTTTCAGGGATACTCTGTACCTAAAACATTGACCTAGAAAATAAAAGTAATAGTGATAGAGCATGCAGGGGACCAACTAGCTCAATTTACCATACTCACCTTGGGCCCATTTAAAATTCACACTTTGAACTAGCAGTCCTGCCTAACTAATTTATTAATTTAATCACTCTATCAGTTTGCCCAGAGGTCCGATTTACGACTTATACCTGTAAACCGTGACTTACCAATCCTTGTCACCTTACTGTAAGTCCTGTGAATCAGAGAGTTACAATGAACAGGTAGTATTTAAAAACATTTACGTTCGTATAATAACCACAAACTCGGGGAAAGTTTTAAAACCTTTATCTATGAAAGAATTTCTGAGTAAAAATAGAAAAAGGGCCACAATCTCATGACCATAATTTTTACAAGCAATAATATAACCAATAGGACATAACGTTTATAAGAAATCACAGCAACACTTCTAGACATTGGTACCTGAGAAGGGTGAGAAAGGGAAAATAGCACATGGACATACCACATAGATTATATTTACCTAGAATGGTGCAATGACCAATCCTGGCCACAGGTTGGGGCCAAAGGACAAGGACCAGGACCAGGCTCCTGACTAATCAGGTGCCCACGTGACAAGACAGGTGCAGATCAGGAGAGGTGACCTCAGCTATGTGCAACACCAGCGTCACACCTCTCTCTCTGGGAAAGCCAATTTGTACCCCGATTGGGTAATCAATTCTTCTGACAGAGTGCTCCGCCAGCACCTCTGCTCTCGATAGCCTATTAAGTGCATTGGGTCAGTGACAGGTCGGCTATTCGGACAAGTCGGACAATTTCTCTATCTAATCCTACCTTAGTTATACCATTTCAAGGGAATGTACCAGCCCTAAATGTTGCAAATCTATGTGTTCCCCTTCAGTGATTGGTTGGAAAGACAAGGAGAGGTCATCACACCATACTAAGATGATGTGATTTCAATTTGGTTCATATTGATTGAATCCCCACCCACAATTTGCTTTCCTGTGACTTTATTCCGCCCAACAATATTGGTACACATTTTGAATACATTGTATTTGGTAGCTTCCTTTCTAGAGGTCAGATGAGCAGGTTCCCAGGCACATCCTGGCCAAGAAGTGGGCTGGCTGGAGTTCAATGCCAATGCTTCAGCAAATTCAGGGTCAGAGTGCGCGTGTGCGGAATCGTCCAATATGGAAGATGTGACAGTAGTCAGGCCCAAAGTATGAGCTAGTAGCAAAGTCAAAAAGGAACATATTAGAATACAAAAATAAATGAATGCACTGTATACCACTTATCTCTACTCTAACCCCATTAATTTATTTTAACTTGTGCATTAATTATTAAGCAAGCAAACAAGCTTAGTACAAGCTACAGCATAAGCATTAGCAGGTGAGATTTAAAGCGGCCATTTTTGGCACTAGTGCGCAGAAGAAAAGATTTCCCACCAAGCAGTAAAGACGTCACACCACGTGAGTATGGCAGACACATGCGCAGTGAAATTCCCACAGTGCGGCTACAATTTTAATGCATTTGAGTTACCGTTAGTAAAAGCACATTGTCAAGCTTCCCCTAGGTACTAGAAATCTTGTGAAATGTAAATATTAGTAAACAAAACATGTTGGTTAATATATTACAGGTTATTTAGAGAGGGTTGAGTACAAGCAAGTTTCGGTATATGTGAAACCTTGCTCCATCAATCTCCTCTTTGATGATATTTTATATCATCACAAATTAAGGAACGAGATGTTAACTTCAACACTCTACCAATTTGTAGCACGGGCACGGGTTCTCGCCCTACAGGGGGGCCACCTTTAACGATATACGACCCCCCCCTCTTGTCTCCACAGGCTCACCTTCACCATGGTTGGACGCCGGCTGAAAGATACAGCTGTGATGAAGAGAAGGACGAAGGATGGGGCCCCTTTAAGTGGACGACGGACCTGATGGAGGAGGCGGAGCCTGTTGACCTTGAAAAAGGCGATCACAACAGTCCACAGGTGTGTCTATTCACCGGAGGAGCGGACAGAGTGCAGAAGAGCGGAGTGGCGGGAAGCAGCGAGACGGAGAGGAGCAGAGGAGTGAGTTGGTGGAGCGGAGCGGATCAGGACGGCAGATCAAGAGGGTGTATCGAAACGGACTGGAGAGACTGTACGAGTTGGATAAGCGAAGAGGACGTGCAGGAAGAACGAGAGCCTGAAGGGGACGAGCAGGAAGCGGACGACACGAGTCGAGAGGCAGCGTCAACGGGAACGGAGGGAGACGCGACGGGAGCTGTGAAGCCAGGAGGCCAACCCCACGAGCCGCCCAGACGTGCGCCAGGAGGTGTACGGCTAGCTGAGGTACGTGCCAGGGTCCTGGGGTGGTGGAGGAAGAAGGGAAGACGCCTCACGTAGTGATAACTGGCATTCCTAGTGATAACAAGACATGATACGGCACCGCGCACTTTCTCTCCCTAGTCGAGCACTGTGTGATACTTGCACTTCCCCCACGCCCTGCCCTATCAAAACCACGACTGCGGTCATAATCACTGACGGTTCCTCTCTTCTGTTTTCCTTCTTGGTGGCCGGCGAGGGTGTGCAATACGGAGCCTCCGGAGGAGCCCAGCAGTAGGAGGAGGAGCCCCGTCAGGAGGAAGGAGGAGGGAGTCCGCAGGAAGACCCGACAGGACAGGTGCCGGTCCCCCAGAAAAACATTCTTAAGAAAGAAATGTACCGATGACTTACTGTCAAGAATAAAAACCACTGCTACAAAAACCCGTTTGCTTCCAATTCCTAGTCCCGCCGTCACACAATTCAAGTTCTTCAATTACTTAGGGAGTTTTGTTTTTACCATTATTCTGATAAACCTTCATTCTCTTAAATATGTCTCCCTTTAACTCTTCCATTTGAATTTCATCAAGTTTGCGTTTCTTCCTTTTCTCATTAATAGTGTACCTTTTTCCATTTCTGCAGCATTTGCACCAAATCATTATCACCAATATTATTTGTGATATTCTCATTATTGGCATAAGTACTTTACCTACAATACTTCTACCTACATTAGATATCGAAGTACCAATAGAGGAGAGACCATCAGTAAGTCTCTTCCATCCACTATCAACTTCCAGTGGTTTCAGTACTTCTTCCAAATAAGTAATGTTCCTTACATACCTTCCAATTTCAACACTTTTATCTGGTATGTAAGTGCAACAATGTTGCACTTTCAACATTCTACAGACCGCCCTCTTTTGCCAATAATATGTCAAGAGCAAGTCAATTTTGGAAAACTATTGATCCAATCACAACCTATTTGGTATTGATCAATATAAATCCTCTAGTAGTGTCAGTTGATAAGCGATCCACCACTGTAGACAATTTGCAAATTCTTTGTGTATTCAGAACCACTCCCACCGAAGGTATGAATGCACTAAATATAGCACCTACAATTTCTGCAAAACTAGCTCTTTTATAATGTGTTAGTTCATTTTCATGTTCATTGCTTCCAGTGATTCTTTTTACATGGTATACCTTTGGGAATACTGATCCGAAATAACAACTCCCATTCCAATGATCGGGTAGCTTAAACTAAGCTTTGTTCCCACAAATGTAATAGACTCCAGGAAATACTGAATCAGTTCCCCCTTTTAGTCCCCAACCCCCAATTATGAGGAAATTGTATTCACATTCACTGGAACCGATGAATACATTATAATACTAGTTTTCTTTCTATGGAGACAGATTTTTCCCATCTTTTCAAAGTCCAAAGACATAGCAGCATGAGGTTTGCCAGTTGCCATAAATTCTCCCCTTGCAGCCCATTTGGGAATCTGGAGTTTCGTTTCAGTGGCTTTTCTATGGAAATCCTGTCTCCTTTTCTCTACTAAGTTTAAAAATACCTTTTCTTCTTCGTATAAACTACATGTGAGATTGTCTTTGTGTGCATTAGTTATATCTATTTCTATCATTGTCAGGAAAAATTCACCAAATAATTGGGCATCTTTAGCACTAAGGACAGGTTTAATTCTGCTACGTATAGGAATTTCAGGAAAAATAACATCTATGTTAGAATAATAAAACTGCAACCTTCCAGTTTTATAAAACAAACTAGTTAATATGCTACAAGAAATTCCAAAGGACAGGGGTAACTGATGATAGGTAACACCTTCAGCTACAGACGTGGGTAGTTTCATATAAACATAACAATCAATAATTTGCATAGTTTCTACATAATTTATTAATAGACTAGCAAAAACATTCATTTCAGTTTCGTTTCTATTTCTAATGTGATGTAATTCTATCTCATCTGGTGCTTCTAAATCTACTCTATCTTGTTTGTGGTGCGCTATCTTTCCGTGTATACTAGTGTCATTTTGCTTAGCAGCCATCAAGTAGGGTATTGCTATTGTCAGTCCTGGCCATACTATAAGTACTATCAATACACTACATATGCATATCCTATAGCATGTCTTTATACAACTTATTTTTGAGGTAATGGAAACTCTTTTATCAGCCATTTTTTTTACTAAGGAGGCTTAACCCCTATCTTAAATTCCAGAGGGTTGGTCAGTCAAGGGCCAAGTTCAAATGGGACATTCGAAAAGGCAATGTTATACAATAATAATTATCGAGAAGATATGGCTGGCTGGATTCGGGAATTTTTTAATACAAATATCGGGACTGCACCTATAATGGTAGTATGGGATACCCTTAAGGCCGGCATAAGTGGGGAAACATTACGCTTTTCAATCAGAAGGAATAAAAAAGAGAAGACACATATTAATCTATTGCAAGGACAGATGATAGAAGCAGAAAAAAAATTCATTCAGGCAGTTCAGACAGGATCAGGAGTAGAGGAAGCACAGGTAATGGTTTTTGTCACTAAATCAGAAATGGGGACTGTTTTATCAGAGAAAATAGCTACTAAATGGGCAGCATAAAGAGAGAAATGCTATGAGTGGAGTGAACTCATTGGTCACCAGCTTGCCATCTCTACTAGACAGCACTTAACCGTAAACATTATCACCTCAATTAATACAGAAACTGAAGGGTTAATCACTGATCCCTCAAAAATAGAGGAAACCTTCCAGAAGTTTTACGAGAATGTATAATTAGAGGAGATAGTAGGATCCGCTGAAGTTATAAAAACAAGGATCAGGAAATATTTAGAGACAATACCTACAACTAAACTCAATATTGATACACACGATGAAATGGAAATTGCTCCAGACTGGGAGGAGATTGCAGCCGCACTGGCTGGTCTTCCTGATGGTAAAGCTTCTGGGATGGATAGCGTACCAGTCAAATTTTATAAAATCTTCTCTCAGCAAATAAAAGATCTTTTTACTGATGTAGTAATATCTATTTTTGAGGGAACTCCATCACCGAAGTCCTGCTCTTCAGCTAAAATAGTGATATTTCCCAAGAATAATCACCTCTGGAGATGACATCATACAGACCTATCACATTAATCAATAATGATTCCACAATCTTTTCTAAAGTCATTGCCACAAGACTATCTCTAAATATCGAGCCATTAGTTGCTAGGTGGCAACCTGGATTTATTTTAAAAAAAGGCACAACCGAGCATGTCCGCCAGACCATCACCTTATTTGATGCCGCAGAGGTGACAGGAGACCCGATCTCACTAATCCTCCTAGATGCCAAAAAAGCGTTTGATCTGGTCTCCTGGCAATTCCTCTGGGCTATTATGCGACGGGCTGGCTTCGGGCCGAGAATGATCCAGGCTCTACAAGCACTGTATCAAAACCCCACAGCTAAAATATTAATCAATGGTCGCCTGTCAGAACAAATAAAGATATCACGAGGAACGAGGCAGGGGTGTCCCTGCTCGCCCTTACTCTTTGCCCTTTATATTGACCCCCTAATAAAAAGAATAGAATTAAATCCCGCATTTCACCAGTGAGCAGGTTTGGCATGGATTCCAAGATCATGGCTTACGCAGATGACGTAGCTATAATTACCCCGGAACCTGAGCCAGCTATCAGTGCCCTGGAGCAAGAGGCCCAAGAATTTGGACTGATTTCTGGTTACGCTCTGAATAAAACAAAAACTCAGATTGTGGTCAATGGAAAAATATCCTGGGGAGATAGCAGAATTACCAAGAAAGCGAAATATTTAGGAGTTAATATTGTTTCAGACTTAGATAAGCTGGTTGCAGAAAATCTGAGCTATCGTAGGTAGATGAAACATACTAAACATGACTTATTTTCCTAAACTACTTTACTTTTTCTGGACATTCCAGCTTGTTTTCAATAATCACATACTTTCAGTATTCGAGCAAATTTTTTCTCAATTCATCTGGGCATATGCTCAGCCAAGAAGGGCCTTTAATCTTCTCTCTTTACCCAGGGAAAGAGGCGGGTGGGCGCTGCTTAACTTAAAACTACATTATTGGGCTGCTGCCCTACAATATTGCAGCAAACTATTGTGTGAGGACTGTACCCTCAGCCCTTCCGGCTTACCTTCCCCCTATCTCTTACTTCTTGGTGAAAATGTAAGGGGTGTCTCTGGCGCAATTTGGAGTTCAGCTATTACAAGGGAGTCAGATTTAAAACGATGAATAGTGCTTATTGGGTCTTCAGTAATATCCGGAAAGCATTTGGAATTGCCAAATTGAATTATTATACTCCTATCAGAAACAACGATAACCTACTGTTAAAATTTTAATACACATATCTCTAATAGTGGTATCTGGCAGGTATCTGTAGATTAGGAGACCTGTTTAGCAACCACCGCATTCAGTCATTTGAAGAACTGAAAACTTGATACAATTTAAATAATAATCAGATACATCAGTACCACACCATTACAAGCTTTCTAACAAATAAAACTGGGGGAACTGTTGGGTTCACAGAGGTGGGTGTTATAGATAAATTACTCGGCATCAACCTACCTAGGTGTGGAGATATTTATTATCTGCTGAATGAACAACGACCAGATGATCTAACCAAGGTAGATGCCAAATGGCAGCTCAAATTAAATATGCCACCTAATGCCTTTTGCTCTGCCTTGGGATTAGCGCAAACATATCTACTATCCCCTAAACTACAAGCACAATTTCATAAGTCGGGCAATTTTTTGTATATAACTCCTAATAGGGTTGCCAAATGGGCAACCGGCCCTGGAACTTCTTGTCCAAGCTGCACGGAATATAGTGCAGATTCAGTGCATATGTTTTCTACATGCCCAAAACTTGAGCCATTACTGAAAGAGTTACAACGGTTTTTAGGCAGAATACTTTCTTCAAACATCCAACTTACGCCAACCACTATTATGTGAGGGCTTTGTGATCAGCTTGACCTTAAGGAGGGGGTGCACACTATTGTTTGTTGCAATTACCATCTTGCAGATATGTATTGCTATGCACTGGAAGGACCTGAATCCTCCAACCTTCGGTCAATGGCAAGCCAGATTACTTGCTACTTATAGATTAGAGAGAGCGATTTATGCTAAAAAGGGCTGAAGGGCAAAGAAAAGAGGTTTGGTGGTTTGGAACCCTTTAACTAGATGGCTTGATACTCTGAATATTTAAGATGAATCATGAACTGTTTTTGGTAATTTTATTTTTACTCCTTGCCTATGTCCCCCTCCTTCCCACCTCTCCTGCCGGCTCCCCTACCCTCCGCCTGCCGCCTCCTTCCTCTCTCCCTGCCCCCCTTGATCTCCTCTAGTGTTGTTTGTGCCTCTGCTCTTCTCTTTAGGATTTGATATTTAGTTTTCCTTACTGTTGGTTGTTGTAAAGATAAACGTTGGAAACTTTTAATTTTATCATATGTCTATGCCTCAATATTTGTAAACATAATATGTGGTATTTTTTTTCTTCTCCTTCGGACCCGGGGGTTGAGGGGATGTTGTTTGAAGATGAAACAATCGACTTTGTAATTTATTGGTAATGTAAACATTTTAAAAAAAATTTAAAAAAGAGATCCAGATCAGCAAATGACATGGTCCCCATTCATAAGGCCCGCTGACAATTCAATTGAGACGTACTGTACCGATGAGCTTCCAGTTACCAACCGGTATGTTCACGGGAGGTTCGCCTTTTGTTGAATTTCCCCGGTTCGGAGGGGCCTGTAAAACAATTAATTTCTGGTTCCATTTTGCGCACTGATTGCCAAGCCACAGCGAGGACCACTCCTGATTAACCACACAATCGAATGTGCTACTAACACAGGGTTTGCCTTAATGACGGCAAAACTTGTACTTTAACAATGGGATTACAGTGGGCATTTAACGTAATAACTTGAAAAATATACATTGTATTTGTATAGTTTTGGTCTTGTTTTCTTTATAATACAATAACCTATTTATAAAAAAAAAGAAAAAAAAAGGAGGCTTAACCCCTCTTTGATAATTTTACACAGAGTACACCTGTGTTTTATATCAAGTTTGCCTCACTTCTTCAATATCTTGATCAGCAATCAATTCTTCATCACTGTCATCACTGATTTCTAGATTTTAGAAATCTTCAAGGATGATGTATGTGCATTCAGGGACTTTGAATGTATTGTTCAGCTTTTTCAGGCATGGACTTCTCCTTCTTTGATAGCTTGTAGGCGGTTCAGTTTGACTAGTTCCTTCGTTCACCTGTTCAGGTTCTTCATCTATCGTCACTAGGCGATATTTCAGTCGTTTAACAAAATCAGGCCATTTATCACCTTTTCTGAGTCTTTTGGCTTTCACTGTGCTTTCTGATTCTTGGAGTGTTCTTTTGTGTTCTTTAAGTTGTGGCACAACTTGATTTCCGTCAACTTCAGGTTTCCTCTCTAACTCACCTACCCGACGGCTTATTACAGTTGACCCTTCTGCCTATATTGAGCCTTCTATCCTAATCTGACCTGATTCAGGATATGACTGTGTTGGGCCTGGAAATTTTTCTTTATCGTGAATCCGTTTTACTACTCCTGTCTGGTCCTGCACAGGTCTTGCATTTTCTTGGTCGTCTTCCGGCGGTGCGTTTTGATTAGCACCTATCTGTCCCTCCTCAGATAATGGAGTTTTGGTAGGGGTTTCGTTGGTCTGAGTATACTGCTCTTTCCTTATCTGGTCCTCTTCATGATTACCATTGGCTTGGATTTCTGTAATCTGAGTACGTTCTTCTATACCTATCTCGTCCTCACTATCAGTCTGACTATCTAAGTATGTTTGGCTTCTTGTTCTCACTCTGATTTCAGGTTTGTCAACCACTGGGATCCATTCATACTGACTGGTGCATCGGTTGTTCTTCCTCAACTACTTTAGGATCATCTTCTTGAGACCCTTCAGCTGCACAACCTTTAGCCTCAACTTCGTCAGGTTCTGGTATCAGTTTGGTGTGGCTGGCATGAATCCAGTTTGGGATTCCCTTGCCCTTTACAGCTTTGGTGGTAACCAATATCACTTGCTGTGGCTCTCCCCACCTTGGGGCTAGGCAAGATTCTCGAGTGTGATTCTTTTTCACAACTAGGGCTTCCGGTTTTATGGTATTTCTTTTTTTGCCATTTCCGTCTGTATTTATCCATATTTATTTTTTGGGCATTTTTTCTGTATTTATCCACATTTATTTCTGCCACAAGTAAAAGACGACACTACAGCTAGTATTTTTCCACATTTATTTAAATTGACAATGCACACATGCGCTCATTTAAACTAGCGATTTGTTGTGGCTTTAGCAGTGCTTTAAATGGTCATTTGAAAAGGAGAGTACCTGTGCTTCTCAGTTCTGCTATAAAAACACTTTAGGATAGAGTACAAACACTTATCAGGGGCAAACATGTGCCAGAGCTTCTGTATTTACATCTAGAGCCAGCTAGAAATCTGCCTTCAAATGTCTATGGTTTTCACACAGAAAGTATGTAAGCTTACCCATATTGGTGGTGGTGTGTTTGAGTGTAGATAGACCAGACAGATAGATAGATCCCAAGCTACACGCCATGTCCTTTTGATACATATTATATATATATATACGTAACAATTAAGGACATGGCATGTAGCTTGGGAGCTCTCTGCTGCCAAAAGCTGTTTTTAATACCCCGGGAGGCGAGGATTGGCTCCTTCTCTGCTCATAGCTGCAAAGGTTTCACATTGCTATGTGTGACATTTTCACAATTTCAGTGTAATTATGAGTGACATTTCAACGACTATGAGTGACACATTCTCACAAGCAAAATCAAGCAATGAATATTAGAGGAACATATAAATATTAGAAAGTACACTCATTTGAGCATCGAGAAACTCTAAGAAGAGCTTAAAACTGCTACAAAGCCCCAGAAATGGAAGGGCACCAACCTGAGATACAATGGTGACTGCATTTTTCAGTAACCTAGGGCAGGCAGACACTGCTGCTGCTCATATGATGACCTGATCATTCATGACCACGCGCTAGCCTAAAAAGCACATTTTATAGCATGGGCCAGCTTGGCATTAAACTACCCTCAGAACCCCATCACTTGTGCATCTCTCCAACCCCAAGAAAAATACCAGCCTTCTGTTATCATTCTAACATTTTACAAAGGCCCAGACATGATTCTTAAGTACAACTTTGCATAGCTGTCAATTTTTATTATTGCTTATATGTGACATTTATAGGTTGTCATTGTGTGAATGAGTGACATTCTACTACTGAACGTGTGACACTTCAAGTGGCATTTCCTCATGAGTAAATCAAAGTAATGATTATTATTGACTACTGTTACTTTTGTGCCTGAGAGCTTTCTATTACTATAGCCAGATATATAACACAATAACTAACATACCCTAAAACAAGACAAGACCTGTTGGTGTAGCTAATGCTTGTTAGCAGTATCAGATGAATGAGTAAATATTAATGTTTTTTGTTGTGAATTAGGGTTTAAAATCATGCAATTCTGGAAATATTAGACTATGATTTAAGTATTATGAATATGTGTGGAAGGGAAGGAGTCTTTAGAGTGCTTGAATCTATCACGTTTTTCCATTCATACTATCCTTTGCAATTTTTCACTCTTTATACACTTTCATTCTTTCTCTTCCAACCTCTCTCTGAAATTGTCCATAAGCACGTCATGTCAGTGTTGTTAAAATCTACAAAACAGTTAGTAAAAGGAAATAGTTTTTGGGAATGCCATGTGGATTAAAAGGTGTGAACTGTGAATAGGGTGTTTAGTTATTCTTCACCCGTCGTTTGAGAACTTCAGCTTCTTGCCAGTCCGCTCTGCTGGTTTTGCTGCAGAGGAGACTGGCCTCGGCGGTGGACAACGACCTGCTCTCTGAATCAGACTGGTTGCCTGGGAGCAAAATTATGTTTGGGGAGAGGAGGGGGCTCCAGTGACTGCCAGATGATCCTTCAGTAATTACACATTACACAGGGGGAAAACATCCTGCCAATTCCACTTAAGTTAATAGACAGGGACAGCCTAGGGCAGCTCAGTTTAAAAGAACCAAACTGCCTGGTTTCCGCCTGGAATCTTTGCACTAGTGACTGTCCGGGGTGCCTTGCCACCATTTAAAAAAGAAAGTGAGGCACCATCAGATCTGTGTGATGCTGCAGCTAGTGCCCCATTTGGATACTGATCGCTGGATCATGTTGTTTTCTTTCATATGTGTGCACACAAAGAAAGCCTGTGGGGCAGCCAGCCTGACGGGGGGGGCTTGATTAATTACAAGTTTTGATCTTTGCTTCTTCATTCTTCTTCTGCTGCAGCGCTGAGAATTTAAGTGCTTACAACGTGCACTGTATGGGGCCTGGGACTGGAGCAGTCAGGGTCGGTGAGGGAGGCTAGGGCATGGGGTGAAACAATAAAGCCTCGTTAACATTTAAATGGTCTTTCAAAAGACCTGTGAAGTACTCAGGTGCGGCTGTGTGGGCGCCCGGGAAGGAATTTCCAGAAGCAGGAAGGGGCTTAGCGAGCACAGCAGTGTGTCAACATTTTCTAGTATTTTTCCGTTTCTAAATATAAATACAGACAAAGGAAATATAGATTTCCGTCTGTATTTATATGTAAAAATCTGTAAAAACGGAAAACCGGGAGCCCTAATCACAACCCAATCTCCAGGGTTCAAGTCATGCGCTGGAGTTGAATGTCTGGCTTGTGCGTCTTCCCCAACCTGGTGAGATATAGAACGCACTTGGTCAGCCAACTCTTTGAAGTACTCCAACAATAAATCATCAGATATAGTTAACAGCTGATGTCCTGACACACTTGCCTGCTTCATTGCCCTTCCCATGAGTATCTCATGGGGACTCAAGCCTGTTTACTTGTCTGGAATGCCTTTGAGTCCCAAGAGGTAAAGCATCAGGCCATTCCAATTGGGGAGATTCACACATCTTTCCCAATCTTGCTTTAATCGTGCCATTCAATTGATCTACCACTCCAGGAGCCTCTGGGTGATATGCACAGGGCAGTTTTTGCTCAATTTTGAATGCTTCACAGATTAGACAGATAATTTCATTATTAAAGTGCCTTCTTTGGTCTGACTCAATTGTTACTGGAAAACCGAAGCCTTGGGATGAGTTCCCTTCAGAAAAGTTTGGCTACAGTTATGCTGTCGATCCTGCGAGTAGGGTATGCTTCCACCCATTTTGAAAACAGGCAGACAATAACCAGGACATATTTTAATCCTCGACAAGCAGGTAATTGAATGAAATAATTTATTTAGTCTAATAAAAGGGCCTTCTGCTTTCCCAATTTTCCCACTGCACACTACAGTTTTCCTACCAGGGTTTAATTGTTGACGTAAGGCATCTCTGGCAAAGACTCTCTGCTATGTTCCTGAACTTCGATTTGAACCAGTCCCTTCTAAACAGTCTCACCATAGCATCTCTCCCTATGTGTGTATCCCCATGGTACATTCCAGCTATTGGTGTAAGCATACAGTCAGGTAACACTGGTCTCCCATCTAGGTAGACAATTATGCCATCTTCAGGTCTCACTCGACACCCTATTTTCTGCCAGTCTACCTTTTCTTTGGGCTCTGCCTCACCTTGTAAATCTCTCACTTCCTACCATGTATTCATACCACACAATAGCATAAGTTGGCAGCTGTTTCCACATACTTCAATTTTCTTATTTATTGCCATTTTTTATTTGGCACAATGTTGAGCCACTTGGTCAGCATAATGATTACCGGCTGTCACTCTGTCAGTTCCAGATTGGTGAGCAGCACATTTGACCACGGACAATTCTTTAGGTAATTTAATTGCTTCAAGTAATTCCTTCACATATTGTCCATTTTTGATAGGAGTTCCTGAAGAAGTCATGAACTCCCTTTGCACCCAGAGCTGGCCAAAGTCGTGCACAACCCCGTAACCATGCCGGCTATCGGTGTAAATGGTTACTCCAATATTTCCCAATTTTGCACGCTTCTATTAAAGCAATCAATTTGGCTACTTGTGCAGACTTGACTGATGGTAAATAGGATGCTTCGACTATATTCGATAATGTTCATACAGCAAAAGCAGCGCTTAATCCTTCTTCCTCATGGCGCATACATGAGCCATCTACAAATAAATCATGGTCTGGGTTCTTTAAAGGTTCTTCCTGTATGTCTGCGCGAGGTTTAGTACTAACAGCTAGATGCATCAAAGAAAAATGGGCTCGCACAGGGCCAGATTCTGAGAATCTGGCCCTTTGCGAGCGCAATTTTTGCATTTGGGATTCATCATCCCAAATGCAGAAATTGCTAATTTGCGAGGAATTGCATTTAAGGAATCTCAATTTGAGATTCCTTAAATGCAATTAATTAAACATTTTTTTAATTGCGAATTCGCTATTTTTGGCCGCTATTTACTGCAAAGTCAGACTTCGTGGTAAATAGCGAAAACTTTAAAAAATGCACTTTAGTGCATTTTTCTAAGTTGGATGTTACACACACACATGTCCTTTGGACATGTGTGTGCGCAACATCAGTCTACATTGACATTTCAGGGGTGCTACAGGGTGTCTTTTGGAAACCCCTGGCACCCTTGATATCGCATCCTTATTTGCGATTAGCAAATTGCTAATCGGAAATAAGGAATGACTCCCCATTCATTCCTATGGGCCTAAAGGCCCATAGGAATGAATGGGGAGTTATTCCTTATTTGCAATTAGCAATTTGCTAATCGCAAATAAGGAGGCTGTAGGAATCACAATTTATTTTGCGATTTCTACATGAATCCCGATTTGCAAGTCCTTAATAGCGATTCCTTAATAATCGCTATTAAGGACTCGCAAATCGGGACATTGATGAATCTGGCCGTAAATTCTGTGAAGTCGATACAATCATGTTCGACTTCCTCTCTGACTTTCTCAAAGTGAGAATTGGGCAATAATATTGCTGGATTTAAAATAGTGCATCTCACTATTGTCACATTCTCTGATCCAAGGATAATTCTTTCATACTTAGCCATCCGACTAGGTGTTAGGTGCTGAGTACGTGTTCTGGTTAACAGAATCACGTCTGAATGTGGAACATGCACTGTTACAGGATGTCCCATGGCAATGGATTCATTTTGCTCAAGACTCATGCATGTTTCAGCTACTGCTTTCAGACAACCTGGCAGTGCAGATGCCACGGGGTCCAATGTTGCAGAAAAATATGCCACAGGTGGTCGCATTAACCCATGGGTCTGGGTTAGGACTGAAAGTGCATAATTGTCTCTTGTGTCACAAAATAGTGCAAATTCTTTTGAATAATCTGACATCCCTAATGCTGGAGCTTCACACAGACTGTTGTTCGTTTCTTTGTCATTTGAATCAATGGCTTTGCAAACACTGCAAATCCCACAATCCACTGCCTACAGTAACCCACACCTCTGAGAAACATCTAATTTCTTTCTGAGTTTGGGGTAATTTCATCTTCTGAATTATTTAGATTCATTCAGATGTCACTCTCCTGACCCCTCTTTCTATCTGGTGTCCCACATACTTTACTGAGGTTGTACAGTATTGCAATTTCTCTGGGGACACTTTATGTCCACCTTTAAGTAAATGGTTCAGCAATGCAATGGAATCAATTACACAGTCATTTCTTATTCTCAATGCCAATAATAGGTCATCGATATACTGCACCAGGACAGATTTTCTAGGCAGTACCAGTGATTCAAGGCTCTTTTTAAAAGTCTGATTAAAGAGGGGTGGACTTTCCATGTAGTTTCAGTTTCATTGGTCTTTATTCGGATATACAATATCCATAAAAGTACAAACATTTCTCAAAATCATTTACGTAGTCCATCATTATTACAATTTTTAAAACCAAACTCAGCTCTACAACTAATCAATAAATATATTGCAAGGTTATCACACATATTCGATAGCAGCTTCAAAACTAAAGTGCCAAAGTGCATTGTGCAAATATTTCAGGGGATAACAGCATGAAAGAGCAAATTATTAGGTCACATTAAAATTACAGATAGCAGCATTATATAAAAATCCTATTCCAACATTCAAGAATTCATGGAAGAACGCAAACAAATAGCCATTTTCAAAAAGGTGCACACTCTATATGTTAAATCGTCATCTTTAACCTGAAGAATGATATTATATGCAACCTTAAAATCCGTTATTCCCTTCATCCTAAAAAATGGTATCAATAGTAAGTATGGGCAAATTTTGCGGATCTGCGGTCCGCCAATTCGCGCGAAATTGCAAAAAAATCTGCGAATTCGCAGATTTTCCAACGAAATCGTGGATTTTTTTGCAATTGCACTATACTCAACTGGAGTACTTTCTACTGGCTAATCAGTAAGTGCTACCTCGTTGGGTAAATGTATATTACTTTTCATACACTGCAGTTGCGTAAAGGGCCAGAAGATTTGCCTTCAGTGACCCTGTGTGCCTGTAACTTTGCCACCTCACCAAAATGCGCCGAGGTCCCTTGAGTGAGCTGTCCATCATAGTTGGGGAAGGGTGGGAAGACGTTTGGTACTGCAAGTGTGTGGTGCGGGGATGAGCGGGCGGGGCTGCTATGCGTGTTCACATGCCTCCTGTGTATAAAGGGTCGGAGAGCGAGCAGGGCAGCGGGTGAGGAGAAAGCAGCCTCGTGGCCACAGGAACTACAAGGGGATCACTCTCGAGAAACTCATGGATGCAAAGACCTCCATGAAGTATTACAGCTCATTTTCAATGGCAGATATGGGGTTAAAGCACACTTGCCCATCCTCGACGGTGCTAATGTTTTGGGCTGATTAAAAGGTTACTGACTTTGAGATTCAACTCGGGCACCTTCTTTATTTGTATCTGTAAGTGCTTCCTGCTGAGGTTTAATTTTCGGGACAGGGGCCTCGTTCCCAAATGAATCCTGCCCTGCATAGTTATCCACGAAGATGCCACTATGATGGACGAAGCTGTCCATCATAGTGTGGAAAGGGCGGGAAGACGTTTGGTACCGGGAGTGTGTGGTGCTGGGCCAAACGGGTGGGGCTCTATGCGTGTTCACATGCCTCTTGTGTATAAAGGGTCAGAGAGCGAGCAGGGCAGCAGGTGAGGAGAAAGCAGCCCTGCGGCCACAGGAACTACACGGGGATCACGCTCGAGAAACTAATGGATGCAAAGACCTCCCTCGAGTATTACAGCTCATTTTCGACGGCAGATATGGGGTTAAAGCACACTTGCCCAGCCCCGACCGTGCTAATGTTTTGGGCTGATTAAAACGTTACTGACTTTGAGCTTCAACTCGGGCACCTGCTTTATTTGTATCTGTCAGTGCTTCCTGCTGAGGTTTAATTTTTGGGACAGGAGCCTCGTTGCCTACTTGTAACAATTCTCTGACCCTGCTTCGAGGGTCAGAGCAGGGTCAGAGAATAGTTGCAAGTAGCCAACGAGGCGCCGCTCAGGAAGCACTTACAGGGTTACAGCAGGTGCCCAAGTTGAAGTTAATTTCTTTGTAACCCTTTTGTAAATGGTTACAAAGAAATTAGCTTCAACTTGACCACCTGCTGTAACCCTGTAAGTGCTTCATGGAAAATTTGTCCCGCCCGCTGATTCGTGGATTTTTCTGCGATTTCGCGAGATTCGCGGATTGCAAAATCGCAGAAAATCTGCAAATTCCGCGAGCAAGCCCACACTTAATCAATAGCTGTATGCTATATTTTTGGTAAAAGGTGCAGAAAAACAAGAAATGCAACATGGACTGTTTTCCTAAATTGCCGCATGGGCAAGCCAGATCCTCAATATTGGGTTGGTATCCTATGGGGAAGCACAGCAGATATTTTATTGTACCAGATCTAAGGCGAAAAAGAAGGTTCCGCTCCCACCGAGTAATGTCTCTAAAGAGATGACTAACGGGTAAACATGAAGGAGGTCTGCCTTCTTCTGCCATTGATATATATTGTCCCACGGACTTTGATGGACTCCTGTGCATATCTTATGTCCCCATAATGTTTAAATAAGACTTTGCGGATAATCTTTCCATCGATTCCATCTTATTGATCAGGTTTGTAAAAAATATGGCCAAGATTAACTGCTATCAGATTTGCCCATACTTCCGCAATCCACGGTATCTCGCCATCCCTGTCACATTTTAGGCAATCAGCCAGGATCTCCCTTGTTAGCGAGCCGCTGGATTTTGCCAGACCTTTAACACAAACATGGCAGGGCAGGACCTAATATTGTACTCCAAGTAGGGTAATCTTAGCTCATTATGACAAATAAAAGTAGATGATGAAATCGGTAAACTTAAAATTATCCTGCAAAATCTGTTTTCTTCAGCCTGGACACTTTTCAGATTTATATAGCCCCAAATTTAGGCCCCATAGGTCATAATTGGTACAAATTGTGTTCTATAGATTTTAAGTAAGGACAGTACCACCTCAATTCTTTTTGGTTGGGGGAGGCTTTTTACTGAGTTTACTGCTTTTAAAAATTTGGTCCGTCACTATATGCCAGATGCGGTGTTCTTGACCCGTTATCTGAAAATTGTAAACCTAGATATGGGAAAGTGCGAGTGCATAACAAGGAATCTGAGCCCAAGGTAATGGTGTTGATAGGACATTTTTTTAGGGCCACAACACATTAAAAAAGATTTCTTAAAATTTGTACAGAGATTCAGGCTATTCATAAAAGCTACAAAATCCCTAACTAAAATTTGTAGAGCATTGGCTGTGCGCCCTATTAAAACAGCATCATCTGCATATAGTAGGGCTGGCAGTTTGTTACCATTAAGTATTGGGACATCTGTGGTTTGGTTGGGCAGTACATTGTGTAATTCATTGACATATAAAATAAATAAAAGTGGGGCGAGAACCCATCCTTGTCTGATGCCTCTGCGAACTGCCATGTCCCCTGAAACTGCCCCATCCTTACTTTTTCTCACCTGAGCCCTTAAATCCCTATGCAGATACACTAAAAAATGCACCATGTCTTTGTCCAAACCATAATCTAAAAGACGTTGTCAAAGCCTGGATCTATTAACAAAATCAAAGGCGGGTGTAAGATCCAAGAATGCTAGGTATAGGGGACTGTGTCGGGCGATGGTATATTTCCTTATGATTAGATTAAGATTCAGACACTGTTCCACTGTTCCAATATGGCTTCGAAAATCCAGCTGGCATTTATTTATTATATTTGCATCCTCTGCCCAGGTTCTGATCTTGTTAAATAAAACTGTCCCCAATATCCTAAGGGCATTGTCTATTAGAGAGATTGTCTATAACAACTCCAGTTAGATCTATCTCCCTTTTTCAAAATGGGGATGATTACAGATGTAGACCAGGTGTTTGGCATTTTTGTTGTTATTAAATCATTAAAAGCATTAAGTAGCATAGGAGCCCAAAACTCTGGCCTAGATTTTATAAGGTCAATTGATAGCACATCCGGGCCCGGGGCTTTATTTCCCAAGCTCTGATCTATTGCATCCTCAACTTCTGTCAGCGATATTTGAATTTGGACAGGACTAAGGTTTTCAAAAATATCTTCACATTGAGATGTAGAAGCATATATTTTTGAAAAGTGAGCTACCTATGCTTTGCTTGTTATATTAGAGCTTAACAGGGTAGATGTATTGCCAAACACTCTCAATGACTTAGTGGCTGACCAGAAACCATTTGTGTTGTTAAGCTTGGCAGCACAAGCCAGGTTACTCCAATGCTCTTTTAAAACCACATGTCGCCTATGCTTTACTGCACTTTTATAAGTGTGCCCCTAGTGCTCTGATAAGGTTAGGATCTCTAGGGAAAACCGATAGGGCAGCTTTGAGGTCCCTGTTAGCCCTGGAGCAAATATTATCAAACCTCCTTGGTTCAGATTTAGATGTGGCTGTGGGTCTAGAGATTAGTTCTTTGATACCTGGACATAGTAAGATAAAAGCAGAGACTGCCTCTGGGTTAGGGTTAGCCAATGTGAGACAAGTCTCACAGAGTGATGGATAGGTTTTTACCATCTTTTGGAACACCTTCATGCAGTTCATGCCCTTCCATTTAACTCTTAAGTTATCAGTGGAAATGTCTAAATTACCAGCACCTGGCTCCTTTCTAGTTTTGGGTCTCGGGCTGCCCTAAAAGAGATTAAAATAGGATTGTGATCCCCAAAAGTAGATGCCCTGATCTCTGCCAATACTAAGTGATCTTCTAACGGGGAGATATAAAGACATAGTCTATGGTTGATGCCCGTCCAAGACCTCTGTAAGTAGGTATGAAGTTATCCTCATTATTTACAGCTGCGATGTCCATAACATTTAAAAGACTACTATTTGATAGGTGGGCTATTAGTTCATATCCTCTCTTACATGGGTTGACTAGAGTGTGCTGGGTGCGACTCACAATATTTCCCCCTGCTATCTTCACATTAAAATCACCCCCAGACATATCCCTACAGGTTTATGCTTTTCCAACAAATTATCCATATCCAAAATAAAATTAAAAAGATTAACAAAATTAACATTAGGTGTGATTAAAAAATCATTATCATAAAAATTAATAAAGCAGATAGAAACCCCCTGTGTGTAGAGTTGGCATTTTTGGTGGGAATTGATTTCACTCTACCACCCGAAGCAATGCTAACCCATATTGATAGGCCACCCAAGGGTCTGCCGTGCTTAGGATGGGGGGGTATGATATTAAAACACTCATATCCCTCGAGATGTAACTCTTTAGTTGCCCAGGTCTCCTGAAACATAAGGATGTAAAATTTATTTATCATGTTGACCCATTCTTAGATATTTAATTTAGAGGCCAAACCGGCCACATTCCAGCTCAGCTCCCGTAATAATGATGAATCAAGATGATCGTTTGGGGCGATTATTTCCACCTCAGTGTCAATGGTGGTTTTAAAAATCTCCATGGGGGCTATAAGGGCGGAATCAGTTGGTTGGGATTTGGATGGAGGTCAATCAAGGGTATCTAAGTCAGAGATGGCAGAAAACCTATTTGCTGACTGGAAAAATGGGCTAATGAGTGGTCGCTGTGTAGGTGGAGGTCTGTACAAGAAGCCAAGGAATAGTGCACAGATGTTTGTGGGTAGGGGACAATTAGTCTCTCTAGCAGCCAGTATAGATCTGACGATGCTTGGGTAGCGAAAATTGATAACAATGCAATCGCCCCTAATAGTTTTTTCTGCTGGTCCCACTTAACCAACCCTTTGTACCATTAAAATATCCTGTATATCAGACCTCCTATACCCTTTATGTTTAGCCAACCAATCCACACTTTTGTTCCATAGTTGTTCCCAGGATTCTAATTTATTTTTCTCTAATGGCGGTACCTGCGAGGATCATAGCATATGGGCAAGATGCTGGGGGTAGATTTAAAACATCCTTATTAGGCTCAGCATCCCCATTGGAACAAGTGTCGACAATGCTTGTACAGACTGTCGAACCAGCATGGGTGACAATAAGGGTTATATTTTGAGTATGAGCAGATCCAGTGCATGTTTTAAATTTTTAGTTTTACTATTAGTGTCGTGGGGGGCAGATGGCGACTTTGCAGTTTGGGGCACTTGTTGCCCGCTCTGGGGTAAATTCTCCTGAGGACTAGCCTCTTGGGTGGATGTTTAGATTCCCTGCAAGGTGGTTTTGCCTTAGTAATTAAAGATTCCAAACGATCTAAACACTTCCATAGCTTTGCAAAACTTTCATCCACAAGCCCTTTAACACGTTCCTACAATGTTTCGACAATAATGTCTATAGCAGTGTCCCCAAGTGTAAAATTGGAAAAAGCAGGCTGTATGGATTCCGTCTGAGTATGTGCAGAGTTACTTAAAATGTCCAATGAAACTAAGTCAATCGAGTCACTATTGGGGATTGGGTATGATACGACCTTCGGGCCCTTAATCCATGTATTTAATGTTGCACGTTGTGAGTTCAGGTGTGTAAATTGATACTTGTATAGCGCACTACTCACCCACAAGGGTCTCAAGGCGCTTGTACGAATACCGCTGTGGAACCCATCCTGGCTTTCCCTGTGAGGTGTCCACTCCTGGGCACCCCCAAGCTGGAGGCCAGGCATCCTTAGCGTTGTGGGGGCCATTGTGGAGATTAAGCAAGCTATTGCCCAGAGTTGCAGAGTGGGACTCCATGATTGGAATAGGCACGAGGCGAAAATGATCAGGTCCGTGGAATTTTGAGCCCAAGACCCGCCGAGGCGGGGAATTGAACCATGGTCCCGGGCTAGACCTCTGCTTCAGGGTCTGCCACTCTAATCATTGAGCCACATTTCTCTAGGCGTGGAGGTTGTTTACTTTTAGAGCAGACTGGTTTCGCTGCCTTCCTTTTTCTTTTCGCTCTGCATGCTTCTGGGTTAGGGGATATGTCTGAAGTAGCCACAGCTAAGGTATCAGTTGGACAGCTCACGAGTGCAGAGTCTGCTGTTACTCCTATGTGTCCAGACCCTTCCGCACCCAGTTTGTTCTCTCTAGTTAATAGATGTGCACAATAGTCAACCTCACTATGTATCGTTATTTGAGGAACACTTGTATCAGTTATATCAGTTTATACTGCAGGTTGGGATTTTTTGGGGCCCAGGGATAATCGTCTCTCAGTCAGCTCAATCTCGCTGCTGACTATATCATTGCCCTCTCCAGCATGGTGTCTATGGACGTAGCATTACGTGCTGCGGTGGTTGGGTTTTGTTTGCCCTTAGTATTATTTGCCCCAGACGTTCAATGGATACTCAAAGAAACACCCCACTCACCACTGCAGGATCCAGCTGTTTTTGGAATGGCGAGGTCAAGGGGGGTGGCCCAGCCCGGCCTTGAACGGTCCTGGATGGGCAGAGATTGGCCCACCCTTGGCCCGGGCTTCGCCCTGCGCTGCCAGGGTACGTCCTGTGACGCTGGAGCCCTGTGCTGATTATATGCGCCTTCTGGCGCTTGGTTCCGTCGTGGGCAGTTTGCGCGCTGTGCTCACCGCTGGGGCTTCCGGGAATTGGAGTCCCGTGATGGCGGCGCTGGCGGCACAACTCCCTGGCTCTCCGGTAGGGGTGGCAAGTTGCGGTAGTGGCGCTGCGGGCAGTGAGCTGACCCCAGAAACAAACAAGCAGGGCTCCCGCTCCTCCGGAGCCCTGTGCTGATTATATATGCGCCTGCTGGTGCTTGGTTCCGTCGTGAGTAGTGGGCGCGCTGGGGCATCCGGAAATTGGAGTCCCGGGATGGGGGCGTTGGCGGCACAACTCCCTGACTCTCCGGCGGTGGCGGCAAGTTGCAGTAGTGGAGCTGTGGGCAGTGAGCTGACCCGAGAAACAAACAAGCGGGGCTCCATGTACCCCTGAGGGACACGATTCCAAATGTAAACATGGTCGTCAAATTTGAACGCAAATAAAAATTTGCTATCTGGATGCAGCGGGATGGAAAAGAAAGCATGGCATTGATCAATTACAGTGAACAATTCTGCTCCCCATGGCATTTGATAAAGAATCACAGCTGGATTTGGTACTACTGGGCAACATGGGACAACAATTTTTTTAATTTAACAGAGGTCTTGGACCACCCTGCACTTTCCGTTGGGTTTCTTTAGGCCAATTATAGGTTAATTACATGGACTGCTCATTATTTCTTACAGAATACCTTGTTCAACCAAACGCCCTATTTCTTTTGCCAATCCTTCTTTTATCTCGGAACTCATTTTGTACTGTCGAATATTTGGGTAAACTGCACCTTCTTTCACTGGTACTTTTATGGGATCGACACCTGCCATTAGGCCTATCTCTTTCTCAGTAAAATCCCGTCAGATCAGGATATACAAAAGTCTTTAGTTTGCTTAGTAAATCTTCTGGGCACAGCTTTTTAACTTCTGTTTGTTGTCTGGCTAACATAATTTTGTACACTCCGTCTTCATCTGGAGTCTGAATTTCAACACCATTTGGTGTACAAAAGATTGTGCAGTTAATTTTGCACAGTAGATTTCTTCCTAGCAAGTTTACAGGGCTAGAATCGCACACTACGAATTTGTGCATTTCTCGGAAGTTGCCAATACAAACTTCCATAGGTTCTGTGACAGGGGTCCTAATTTGTTTATTAGAAATGCCCACTACTTGGATCGCTTCTACCGTGGGGGGTAGGTTTGGGATGTCTGCTGTTCTCACAGTAGAACGGGTAGCACCAGTGTCCAACAAAAAGGTAACATCATTTCCCTCCACTTTCCCTTCAATGTAAGGACCTGACTGATCTACCGGTAAGGATGCACCAAGTAGGCAATCCTCTTCCCCCCCTCAAGCACCATCAATATGTGTCATCCTCTGTTTCAAAAAATGTGTCCTGTAAAAGAAACTGTGGTGTTACTGTATTTTTCTTACCACTTCCCTCCCGAAATCCGGTGTCCACACTGTATTTGGGTTGACTCACAAAATCTGGCATAGGGGCTTGAGGTAATTGATTCTGTATTACCTGTTGCAGCTCAACACCTCATTCTGCGTCAGTGGATCTAAATTTTGAGTTAGGACATTATTATTCTGTATCAATTTACACTCATTCCTGCAAGGCCCTAATTTTCCACACCCATGACAGGAAACTTTTTCTTTGCCTCTTCTTTACTCATTTTCCCTCTGAGTTTGCCTCCACTTCCTTCACCTTAGCCTTCCCCTCTTTTCTGATTATTTGCTGGCTGGCTTAACTGAATTCCTGTTGTTATGCCATTTTAACTTGAGCCCACATTACCTTTTCTTCTAGTTTCTTCCATTTATTATCAATTTCATTCTCACAGTATTTTGCATACGTTAGAATTTAATCGACAGGCTTTGCTTGCCAACACAATTTATGCTCTCTAATCATTTGGGAGATTTCAGGTTTTAGTCCAGACACAAACCAATAAATAAACTATGTCATGTCTTTATTATCAATGTTTTCTAAACCACTGTATTGCTTAAATACCTGCAAGAGGCATTCATAATATGCATGTACAGATTCATCTTTATTTTGGTTAGTTCTGTCTATTTTAGTCCAATCAGTTTCTTTGGGGGAATTTTCCCTTTAAAGTAAGTTATCACCTGGTTGTATTTCTTCATTACCTCCCCTGAAGGGGCTCCTGTCTTTAAGTCTCTAGGGTATTCATCATTAGGCTAATCTACAGTGATCTTGCACTCGGACCACAAATCAGCTGGAACAACAATGTCAAATAAACCCTCTAAATCTTTTAACAATACTTTCAACACCTTCACAAACCTTTTGACTTATCTGTACCATTCTACAGGTTTTTTTCTGAGATTTGGGAAATCATTAGTAAATGATAAAATATCCTGTCGGGACCATGGGACATGTACATAACCTCCTCCTGGCACTTCTCTCATCGGACACAAACATTCAAATTTTTCTGCTTCTTTTAGTAAGTATTCAGAAGACGTTTTATTTGCCTGTGCCTCTTCCTTTTTATTTGTCCATTTAACTTTCCATTTGTCTAGATCTCCCCATTTTTGCAACAATGACAACAATTCCTTTATTTGCAATTTACGACCTGACACATTCATGTTTTCAAAATCTTTGTCAGAAAATTCAGCTCTATATGGTTTCTGCAATACCTTTGATTTGCCAATGTCAATTCCTATTTCCAAAGCCAAATTAATTAATTTTTCATGATATATTTTTGTATTGCGAGTAATACTTCTGCATATAAACAATAATTCATCTTCATCAAATGAATTCAGTCTGTCCAATCCCACATTTCCTGCTACCACTTCTTCTAATTCCACCCTCAATTTGATTATGTCCAATACCTTTGACTGTGATTTAGGCTTTTCTATATTTCGAGTCCATCTGTCTAATTCTTCTGGACTTACTACATTTGCATGCCTCGTTCCCGAGGATGTTTCAATCTGTACTTCTTTTGAACATGGGGGTGTAACTTTCCTGATCAAGTCACTTACTGGTTCTTGTATAGTTAAGTCCATTAGGGAAATTACCGACTTGCATTCACTTGCTTGATCATCAACTATTAGAGTTTCTTTTCTTGGCTGAACTATGGGTGTAGTCAGAACGGGAGCTTTAAGATTAGCTTGCTTACCTCCTTATAAAGGAGCTACAGGACCTATTGTTACAGGTATTGTCAAGGCTTCAGGACGGGTATTTAACTGGGAACTTTCTAAATTAATTAACTTCACTGTTTATTTAACGCTTCTTTTTCCCTGTCTTTAAGTACCTTTTCTAATGAGGTTTCCTGTATAACCTGCGGAACTAAAGGTGGTTGTAAAAACGGAGCACTAGGAGTAACTCTCTTAGTTTCTTCTTGATAAGGTGGAGGATTTTTCAATAAAAAGTCATCTAATAATTCATCATCCGAATAACCACTAGTCATTAAATTTCTTGTTTTCCCTGTATTTTCACTTCCTGATGGGTTCTCTGTGGTAAAAACAGGATATAATCCCTCCACTAGCATGGACTGTCTCCACTTTTTCATGTGCTTATCTCTTGTCTCTTTTGGGAATCTGGGATAAATCGTACTCAAATTTCTGTCACTTCGGGACCTGTCTCGCTCAAATGCCTCTGTCTCCCACAATTCTAGAGCTTCATATTGCATTAATCTTGGTCTGGGATATAACTTATTCATACGATTTCTTAAATTGTACAAAATTCTACCATTAAAGGTACCATGTACAGAAAATGCTAAAATACCGTCTTCCTTGGCGTACTCTATCCAGTTTTCTAACCAGACACACGTGTGATAGCCCCTTTCCACCACCATGTATGATGCGGGTATATTAGGTGGTGGAATAATAATCCCTTCTCTAGTTTTAATAACTTTGTCTTTTATGAAATAATTTTTTATTCGACTGAAAAGCGACATCTTCCTTTTTTCTCAGTACATGATATAAGGTCTTCCTCTAATTTGTTGTTCTCTCATGAATCCTATATATCTTCTATCAGGATGGTTTCCTATAACTGCTGGATTTAAATGCCACATATACCGCTATTTAAATTTGTTCGGAATGTCAATTAATTCAATTGAATCGGTTTGTTTACTTTGCAGAAATAGTAGTTTAATACCAGAGCGTCTCTTATTTTAAATGCCCAATGAAGTTTAGACTTTACAAGCAGCGTTAACAAATGATTGCGCAGCTTTTCTGTGACCTGAATCTCACTCTCTGCACTCACCCCTTCTTTATAATTGTTAGACCTGACATCATTGGCTTGAGTCTCTGCTCCATTTTTTCTGATTGCCTCCACTGTTTTACGATGTTTTGCTGGTATATGCTCTGGGCGCTGTGCCACTGCTGATCAGTGCCATAGCGCAAGTGCTCCCTATGTTAAATTGATGTATCTATTGTATCCATGTTTGGCTTATTTGGTTTACTGTCAGTCCCTAGTCTAGTGCACCAGGAGTGCCGGGGCTTGTAAATACAAATGCCGCTCGTGGGCTTGCAGCACATGTTGTGCCACCCACAGGAGCGGCCTCGTAAAAGAATGTCTACGGGTCGGTCATTGTGAGACCCATGTGCAGCCTAGTGCTGTCACGCGGGCTGCGCAAGTATACCTACTTGCCAGCCCCTCAAACCTTCCCTTGACTTCATGTTAGTCACCCCTATGGTAGGCCCACGGGCAGGGTGCATTGTAAGTATAAGGTAGGACACGCCTGACCAAGTTGGCCTGTCCTAATAGTGAAGTACCGCCATTCTCATTCTTCACTATTGCGAGGTAGCCTGCTCTCCAGTAGTTAGAATGGGCCACTGCGATTATTAATGCTATGATCCTAGCTGGCTCGGGGAGCATGGTGCAATGTCGAGTTTGGTATCCCTGAACTCGGGGTTTAATTACGCATCCGTTGGTGTGGATGGTTTTTGGACTCTGGGTTTGAAAATAGCACTTTTAGAAAGTGTCTATTTTCTTGTCTAACCATTTCTGGTTTCTGCTGGTCTTGCGTGTGTGTGACAGGAGCTGGGTGGCTCCACAGGTCTGGATGAGTCAGTGTGGGATGAGTGGGACATTTGCGTTGAGAGTAGGGGGAGAGTAGTTGTTGATAGCCTGCCCTGCCTGGTACAATGCTGGCTCCACCTCCTGCCAAGCGGCTGATGGCTCTGTGCCTGCCATGGACAATCCTAGCCCCACCTCCTGCCAGGAGGCCGATAGCTTTGCTCCTGCCAGTGTCAATGCTGGCTCCACCTCCTTCTGGGCGTCTGAGGACCCAGCCCTGCGCAATGAATAGGCCAGGTGCTTCTGCCTGGCTCCACCCACAACAGACCCAGGATGTTGGGAAATTCCCCTGCATGGACAAAGGGATCAAAGCCAAAAAGGGGTATAAGAGAAGGACCCCTGAGCCAAGAAATCAAATCACTTCTGACAAGGAACCCTGTAACCAAGGACAAGAGGCCTGCTGATCTAAGGACTTGCCTACCCCTTCTGCCAGTGTGCTGTTTGCTGGGGGGAATCCTGCAGTACTTCTTTATTTTTGCCAAGGAACCAGGAGAGAGGAACTGTGTGTGTACTCTCACGCTTGCTAAGAAAATCTCCAAGGACTGGAAGACTGCCAGTCTCCTGCTGAAGTCACAGGGCAAAAGGACTTCATCTGCTTAAAGTGCTATTCGCTGGAACCTGTGAATCCAGCACCTCTGAAAGAGCCAGCAACCTCGACGCCGACGAACGTCGCCGAATCCAGCTCGACATAGTGAGTAACGGCTCCAGTGTCCCGCTTCCTCGACGCCGGCCGCCGGGCCTGATCGACGCCAGCAGCAACGCCAGTGAGTAGTGAGTTCGGCTCCAGCTCCAAGGGACCTCGTGTCTGCACCGCTGCTGTTCGCATCGCCCTCGTGCCCTCTCGACGCCGTGAGCGCTGCTCACTCTTTGCAACAGCATCATTGACAACGACGCCTGCTGAGGCCTGATCGACACCGACGACGCGACGCCGGATTGCTCGACGCCGCTGATCATCGTGTGCTTCATTTTCCAAGGTACTGTGTTGTTGGGGGTCCGTGTGACTCCGGGCTCGACGTAGCGCTCCTCGCGGTCGACGCCGAACCTTTGGATTAACTTTGCCCCGACGTCGTGTGGCCCCCGTGTGGGTTACCTTGTTGCTAAGAACTGTGTTTCCAAGAAGAAGATTTGCTTTGATACAAAAGACTCTGTGCTACAGAAGAAACTACCTTTGAACTATTTTTCCCTTCCCCGAGTATTTATTAAGATTGTGTACATTTTTGTCGTTATTTGGTCTTGTGCTAAGCCTTATATAAAATACTTATTTTTATAATACTACTGTGTCGTGTCCATTTGTAGTGTATTCACTTTATCACTGTATGTGGTCATAAATGCTTAACGCACACCCTCCGAGATAAGCCTATCTGCTCTGCCAAGCTACCAAGGGGGTGAGCAGGGGTTATCAAAGGGTGTGATCCCCTTGCCCTGACTAGAAAAGGTGTGTCCCTATTTGTCAGAAGTGCATACCTCTGCCAACTAGAGACAGCCGGTTCTAACAATGATGGGTCAGCGGTGAGGATTTGACCTTTGCATTTATGACTCATGTGCAGTGATTAGTGTGCGCTACATAGTGAAAGCAGACCATAGCGCAGTCACAAACTACTTGGAAGGATTCCATTTTTTGGTTCTCCGCTTTTCTGAAACTTGATTTTTTGAACACTGCCAGTTTTGACCATGAGTGACACCGGAGTCACTACCCTTGTTGTTGTCGTGGAGGAATTCGACAGAGCGAAGATAAACGACTACGGCTTGAAGGAGCTGAAGTTCTTTTGCAAGCAGTTGAAAGTGCCTACCAAAGGCATCTCGCGAAAAGAGGAATATCTCAAAGCATTGCAGGCCTGGCTGGAGGCCAGAGATCCCACTGATCCGGTGGTGGTACCGCCAGTGGAAGGGGAAGAGGAGGTGCCAGCGAATGGGCCTGAGTCCTCTCCCGGAAGCAGTGTTTCCTCCAAAGGTCTTTCCCCTGAAGAACGAGAAGAAAGGGCGAAGGAACGTGCATACAACATGGAAATGGCAAGGCTAAAGATAAATGGGCAGTTGGAGTTAGAAAATGCAAGAGGTAGAAGAGAAGCTGATTTGGAGACCAAAAGGTTAGATTTTGAAAGAGAGAAGTTAGCTTTGGAGCGTTATACCAAGTTGAGGGAGTTGGACATCCAAGCTAAGAAGTTAGAATTGAATCCCTCTGGTGGCAGCAACCCATCCGAGCCTGCAGAAAGTAGGTTTTATTTTCCCAAAGATGTGATAAAAGATTATCATAGGAACGAAGATATTGGTCAGTGGTTTAAAGCATATGAGTTAGCATTGTTGGCCCACCAGGTCCCTGAGAAGAATTGGGGAGCGGGGTTGTGGGGTCGCTTTGTGAATGAGGGGAGAGATACCCTGTTAGACATGCCTGTTGCGGATAGGATGTCGTATGCTCATATGAAAGATGCTTTAATGTTGCGGTATGGCCTAACCCCCGAGAAGTACAGACAAGCTTTTAGAGAATGTAAGAAGTTGCCTGGTACGACGTGGGTTGAATATGTGTCTTATTTTTGCAGAGCCATGGATGGTTGGGTAAAGGGCAGCAAAGTGGAAAGTTATGAAGCTCTTTATGATTTGTTTGCTTGGGAGCATTTGTCTAATAACTGTTTTTCAGAGCTGCGCCAGCACCTTATTGATAGCAAGATATCTAACCCTAGAAAACTTGCTGAGGAGGCGGACCGCTGGGTCAGTACCAGGGTCCACAAGGGTCCAGTGGAAGACTCAGCCAAAGGTGGGCAGGGTCCCCAGCAGAAGAGTGGGGGGGACAAGGGTAAACAGAAGGAGTCCCAGAAAGGGCCCCAAAGTAATCCCCAAGGGAACCAAGGGAAAGGTTCCCAGCCTCCCCCTGAGAAGAAGCCAGGGGCCCGACGGGTAAACCTGTTCATAGGGGCCCCCTAACCTGCTACGGTTGTGGGCAGGTGGGACACCGGTTTTATGACCCCCAGTGTCCCAAGAAGGATTCGAATGCACCGCCGCGTGCACCCCCCCGTCAGTTGGCGAGTGTAGCCCTGGGAGGGGAGGAGATGGTTGTCCCTGGTGGGAGGGGTCCCGCAGAAATGTCCCTGGTCTCGCTAGGAGACATGGAAATGGTCCCTCCACCCCCTCTGCCTAGTAACATTAGTAAATATAGGCAGTGGGTGACCATTAATGGCCATAGAGTGGAAGCTCTCAGAGACACCGGAGCCAGTGTGACAGCTGTCAATTGTCACTTGGTGTCCAGAGAGCAGGTGGTTCCCCACGCATTCTACCCTGTGATAGCTGCTGACAACTCCCAGAAAGAGTGTGAGGTAGCTCAGGTTTCCTTTGAATAGAGGGGAGTTTCAGGTACTCTTCAGGTTGCTGTGAGGCCCGCCATGCCTGTCGATTGTCTCCTGGGCAATGATTTAGAAGACTCCCCTTGGGCTAAGGTGGAGAGGGAGACGCACTTGAAAATGTTGGGCGTGCCAGAGTGGGTGTGTGCAACCACTCGATCGATGACAGCGAGTAAGGGTGTTGATGGGGTCCCGGAGCCTGAAAGTACGGCCCAGGACCCAGCTGTGAAGAGAAGAGGCAGGAGGCGCGGGAAACCGGCCCCCATAGTTCCCGTGGTCCAGGAGGAGGTAGACCCTGAGGGGGATGTCCTGGAGCCCACAGGGGAACAAATTGCCGAACTGGGAGACCTGCCCGAGCTGACCCATTGGCAGCAGGATGGTGGTCCCTCCCTGGAGGAATTCTGTGCCGAACAGAAAGTGTGCCCTTCTCTTGTGGGTATGAGGCAGCAGGCCTCAGCCCAATCCTCAGGTGATCAGTCAGGGACACATTTTGTGTACTGGGAGAACGACCTCCTGTATAGCGAGCCTAAGGCTGCTGAGCCTGGGTAAGCCTGTGTGCTGGTGGTACCCCAGCGCTTCAGAGCCTTCCTACTGGGCTTGGTTCATGACGTTCCGTTAGCTGGACATCTGGGGCAGGACAAGACCTATGACAGGCTTGTCACCCATTTTTATTGGCCTCAGATGCGCAGGGATGTAGACATCGATTGTAAGACTTGTCACACTTGCCAGGCAAGTGGGAAAAGCGGAAGGAAGCAGAAGGCTCCCCTCCAACCTTTTCCAGTGGTCAGTACCCCCTTTGACCGGGTGGGTATTGACATTGTTGGGCCCCTGGACCCCAAGACAGCCCTGGGCAACAGGTTCATCCTGGTCTTGGTGGACCATGCCACACGGTACCCGGGGGCCATCCCTCTCCGAACAGTGACGGCCCCCGTGGTGGGACGGGCACTGATGGGTGTTTTCTCCCGGATGGGGTTCCCCAGAGAGATGGTGTCAGACCGGGGCACCAACTTCATTTCGAACTATTTGAAGTCTCTGTGGAAGGAGTGTGGGGTAACCTACAAGTTCACCACTCCTTACCACCCTCAAGGAAATGGGCTGGTTGAGAGATTCAACCGGACCCTGAAAGGCATGATCATGGGTCTTGAAGAACCAATGAGGCGGAAATGGGACGTCCTCTTGCCATGCCTGTTGTTTGCTTACCGAGAGGTGCCACAGAAGTCTCTAGGGTTCAGCCCCTTTGAGCTTTTGTACGGTCACCCGGTAAGAGGGCCTTTGAGTCTGGTCAAGGAAGGCTGTGAGCAATCTCCCAGGAAACCTCCCCAGGATGTATACAGCTACATGCTGGCCTTTCGGAACCAGACTCGGCGCTTCAGAGAACTTGCTCAGGCAAATCTGGAGGCCAGCCAGGAGGAGATGAAGCGTTGGTACGACCGGAATGCCACTCTGGTAGAGCTTCAGCCTGTTCAAGAAGTGTGGGTCATGTCCCCTGTGGAACCTTGCGCGCTCAAGGACAGGTGGACTGGACCGTTTAAGGTTGTGGAGAAGAAGAGCGATGTCACCTACTTGGTGGACTTGAAATCTCCCAGGAACCCCTTGCGGGTCCTGTATGTCAACCGTTTGAAGCCCCACTTAGAAAGGTCTGAAGTGGGCATGCTCCTAGCTACAGATGCTGGAATGGAGGAGGAGAGTGAGCCTCTTCCTGACCTCCTGTGTGCTAAAGAGCAAGACGGGTCAGTGGATGGTGTGGTCCTCTCTGACACACTGACCCTTGAGCAGAAACAGGATTGTCGCCACTTGTTGGGGCAATTCCCGGATCTGTTTTCCTTGCTTCCGGGTGTCACGCATTGGTGTGTCCATGACGTTGACACCGGAGACAGCCCTCCTGTGAAGCACAAGGCTTACAGGGTGACTGACAAGGTTCGAGCATACATTAAGGAGGAGGTCTCCAAAATGTTTGCGTTAGGGGTGGTTGAGTCCTCTAGCAGTCCTTGGGTTAGCCCAGTGGTCTTGGTCCCGAAGGCTGCAGCGCCTGGTGCTTCACCGGAACTCCGGTTCTGTGTGGATTACCGAGGACTCAATTCGGCCACGAAGACTGACGAGCACCCCATCCCCAGAGCTGATGAGCTCATAGATCGGTTGGGGGCTGCCCGGTACCTTAGTACGTTTGATCTAACGTCTGGGTACTGGCAGATCGCCTTGACTGATGGGGCAAAGGAGAGGTCCTCATTCTCCACACCAGATGAGCTATACCAGTTCCGGGTGATGCCCTTTGGGATGGAGAATGCCCCTGCCACCTTCCAGAGGTTGGTCAACCAGGTCTTGGCTGGACTGGAGGCTTTCAGTGCCGCCTACCTGGACGACATCGCAGTGTTCAGCGCCAGCTGGGAGGAACACTTGCGCCACCTCCAGGAAGTGTTGTTGGCCCTGCGCAGAGCAGGCCTCACAATCAAAGCCAGTAAGTGCCAGATTGGGCAGGGTTCGGTGGTGTACTTGGGACACCAAGTAGGGAGCAGCAAGGTTGCCCCTCTGCAACCCAAGATTGATACCATCCTGGCTTGGGCGCCGCCCAAAACCCAAACTCAGGTGAGAGCCTTCTTAGGACTCACTGGTTATTACAGGAGATTTGTCAAGGATTACGGTAACATTGTGCACCCCTTGACTTCGCTGACTTCCAGGAAGCAGCCACGAAACGTGATCTGGACTGATGCCTGTCAAACGACCTTTGACACCCTGAAAACTGCAATGTGCACAGCACCTATACTCCAGGCACCCGACTTCTCGAAAGAATTTATTGTCCAGAAGGACGCTTCAGAGCATGGCGTGGGGGCTGTTCTAGCTCAGGTGAATGAAGAGGGCCGAAACTTGCCTGTAGCCTTCATCAGTAGGAGGTTACTTCCCAGGGAAACGAGGTGGAGTGCGATAGAGAGAGAAGCATTTGCTGTGGTCTGGGCGCTGAAGAAGCTAAGACCCTACCTGTTTGGGACTCACTTCCGGGTTCAGACAGACCACAGGCCCCTCAGATGGTTGATGCAGATGAGGGGTGAGAATCCGAAACTGTTGAGGTGGTCCATTTCCCTACAGGGGATGGACTTTACGGTGGAACACCGCCCTGGTACAGATCACGCCAATGCTGATGGTCTGTCCAGATTTTTCCGCCTTAGTGAAGAGGACTCCCTAGGTCAAGGGTAGTTCTCCCCACATTTCAGCTGGAGGGGACACGTGTTAGACCTGACATCATTGGCTTGAGTCTCTCCTCCATTTTTTCTGGTTGCCTCCACTGTTTTACGATGTTTTGCTGGTATATGCTCTGGGCGCTGTGCCACTGCTGATCAGTCCCATAGCGCAAGTGCTCCCTATGTTAAATTGATGTATCTATTGTATCCATGTTTGGCTTATTTGGTTTACTGTCAGTCCCTAGTCTAGTGCACCAGGAGTGCCGGGGCTTGTAAATACAAATGCCGCTCGTGGGCTTGCAGCACGTGTTGTGCCACCCACAGGAGCGGCCTCGTAAAAGAATGTCTACGGGTCGGTCATTGTGAGACCCACGTGCAGCCTAGTGCTGTCACGCGGGCTGCGCAAGTATACCTACTTGCCAGCCCCTCAAACCTTCCCTTGACTTCATGTTAGTCACCCCTATGGTAGGCCCACGGGCAGGGTGCATTGTAAGTATAAGGTAGGACACGCCTGACCAAGTTGGCCTGTCCTAATAGTGAAGTACCGCCATTCTCGTTCTTCACTATTGCGAGGGAGCCTGCTCTCCAGTAGTTAGAATGGGCCGCTGGGATTATTAATGCTGGCTCGGGGAGCATGGTGCAATGTCGAGTTTGGTATCCCTGAACTCGGGGTTTAATTACGCATCCGTTGGTGTGGATGGTTTTTGGACTCTGGGTTTGAAAATAGCACTTTTAGAAAGTGTCTATTTTCTTGTCTAACCATTTCTGGTTTCTGCTGGTCTTGCGTGTGTGTGACAGGAGCTGGGTGGCTCCACAGGTCTGGATGAGTCAGTGTGGGATGAGTGGGACATTTGCGTTGAGAGTAGGGGGAGAGTAGTTGTTGATATGCTGCCCTGCCTGGTACAATGCTGGCTCCACCTCCTGCCAAGCGGCTGATGGCTCTGTGCCTGCCATGGACGATCCTAGCCCCATCTCCTGCCAGGAGGCCGATAGCTTTGCTCCTGCCAGTGTCAATGCTGGCTCAACCTCCTGCTGGGCGTCTGAGGACCCAGTCCCGCGCAATGAATAGGCCAGGTGCTTCTGCCTGGCTCCACCCACAACAGACCCAGGATGTTGGGAAATTCCCCTGCATGGACAAAGGGATCAAAGCCAAAAAGGGGTATAAGAGAAGGACCCCTGAACCAAGAAATCAGATCACTTCTGACAAGGAACCCTGTAACCAAGGACAAGAGGCCTGCTGATCTAAGGACTTGCCTACCCCTTCTACCAGTGTGCTGTTTGCTGAGGGGGAATCCTGCAGTGCTTCTTTATTTTTGCCAAGGAACCAGGAGAGAGGAACTGTGTGTGTACTCTCACGCTTGCTAAGAAAATCTCCAAGGACTGGAAGAGTGCCAGTCTCCTGCTGAAGTCACAGGGCTAAAGGACTTCTTCATCTGCTTAAAGTGCTATTCGCTGGAACCTGTGAATCCAGCCCCTCTGAAAGAGCCAGCAGCCTCGACGCCGACGGACGTCGCCAAATCCAGCTCGACATAGTGAGTAACGGCTCCAGTGTCCCGCTTCCCCGACGCCGGCCGCCGGGCCCGATCGACGCCAGCAGCAACGCCAGTGAGTAGTGAGTTCGGCTCCAGCTCCAAGGGACCTCGTGTCTGCACCGCTGCTGATCGCATCGCCCTCGTGCCCTCTCGACGCCGTGAGCGCTGCTCACTCTTTGCAACAGCATCATCGACAACGACGCCTGCTGAGGCCTGATCGACACCGACGACGCGACGCCGGATTGCTCGACGCCGCTGATCATTGTGTGCTACATTTTCCAAGGTACTGTGTTGCTGGGGGTCCGTGTGACTCCGGGCTCGACGTAGCGCTCCTCGCGGTCGACGCCGAACCTTTGGATTAACTTTGCCCCGACGTCGTGTGGCCCCCGTGTGGGTTACCTTGTTGCTAAGAACTGTGTTTCCAAGAAGAAGATTTGCTTTGATACGAAAGACTCTGTGCTAAAGAAGAAACTACCTTTGAACTATTTTTCCCTTCCCCGAGTATTTATTAAGATTGTGTACATTTTTGTCGTTATTTGGTCTTGTGCTAAGCCTTATATAAAAATACTTATTTTTATAATACTACTGTGTTGTGTCCATTTGTAGTGTATTCACTTTATTACTGTATGTGGTCATAAATGCTTAACGCACAGCCTCCGAGATAAGCCTATCTGCTCTGCCAAGCTACCAAGGGGGTGAGCAGGGGTTATCAAAGGGTGTGATCCCCTTGCCCTGACTAGAAAAAGTGTGTCCCTATTTGTCAGAAGTGCATACCTCTGCCAACTAGAGACAGCCGGTTCTAACAATAATGTTCTCACGGCTACACACCCACTGTTTCTACCAATCCCAGCGCGACTCTCTATGACATTGGTTCAGCACCCGCGACTGACTCCCTTCTTTGCAAGGTAATACGACAATTCAATTTGTTTTCAAAATTCAATTACATTTAATTAATTGACAACATGAAAACATTCGCTACTGTGCCTGAGTAACTAAATTCAAAGGAAAGATAATTTCATTCACAACGAGTAAACCTAATTCCGTCTACTCTTCACACACTGCGAGTAAAACAACCTTCCATTTACTCTTCACTTAAGCAAAAAGAACCTGCTACTCCTTCAGAATTACTGAATCAGAGAGTTCGAATAAACAGGTTGTATTTAAACACATTTAAGTTCGTATAATAACCACAGACTCAGGGAAGGTTTTAAAACCTTTATCTTTGAAAGATTTTCTGATTCAAAATGAAAAAACAGGCCACAATCTCGTGACCAAAAATTTTACAAGCAAGAATATAACCAATAGGACATAAAGTTTGTAAGAAATCACAGCAACACTTCTAGACATTGGTACCCGAGAAGGGTGAGAAAGGGAAAATAGCTTATGGAAATACCACATGGATTATATTTACGTAGAATGGTGCAATGACCAATCCTGGCCACAGGCTGGGGCCAAAGGACCAGGACCAGGCTCCTGACTAATCAGGTGCCCACTGAACAAGACAGGTGCAGATCAGGACAGGTGACCTCAGCAAAATGCAATGCCAGTGTCACACCCCTCTCTCTGGGAAAGCCAATTAGTACCCTGATTGGGTAATCAATTCTTTTGTTGACAGAGTGCTCCGCCAGCACCTCTGCTCGCGATAGTCGGTCAGCTATTTGGACAAGTCGACAATTTCTCTATCTAATCCTACCTTAGTCATACCATTTCGGGGGCAGTGTACCACCCCTAAATGTTGCAAATCTATGTGTTCCCCTTCAGTGATTGGTTAGAAAGACAAGGAGAGGTCATCACACCATACTAAGATGATGTAATTTCAATTTGATTCATATTGATTGACTCCCCACCCACAATTTGCTTTCCTGTGACTTTATTCCGCCCAACAATATTGGTACACATTTTGAATACATTGTATTTGGTAGCTTCCTTTCTAGAGGTCAGATGAGCAGGTTCCCAGGCACATCCTGGGCAAGAAGTGGGCTGGCTGGAGTTCAATGCCAATGCTTCAGCAAATTCAGAGTCAGAGTGTGCGTGTGCGGAATCGTCCAAGATGGAAGATGGGACAGTAGTCAGGACCCAAGTACGAGCTAGTAGCAAAGTCAAAAAGAAACATATTAGAATACAAAAATAAATGAATGCACGGTATACCACCTATCTCTACTCTAACCCAATTAATTTATTTTAACTTGTGCATTAATATTTAAGCAAGCGAACAAGCTTAGTACAAGCTGCAGCATAAGCATTAGCATGTGAGATTTAAAACGGCCATTTCTGGCACTAGTGCGCAGAAGCAAAGATTTCCTACCAAGCAGTAAAGACGTCACACCACGTGAGTATGGCAGACGCATGCTCAGTGAATTTTCCGCGTTGCGGCAGCCATTTTAAAGCATTCGAGTTACCGTTAGTAAATACAAATTGTTCTGCTTACCCTGGATACTAAAAATTTTGTGAAATGTATATATTAGTAAACAAAACATGTTGATTAATATATTACAGGTTATTTAGAGAGGGTTGAGCACAAGCAAGTTTCAGTATATGTGAAACCTTGCTCCATCAATAGTATGAAAAAACAATAGTGTGAAAAGACATGTAAAAGCTTGAGGTAACCCTTATATGGCAGTTGACATTCCAGTCATTTTTATGTGCAAATTATATCCGATCCATTCAGCATATAACTCTCATACATAAACAATGGCTCATTCGTGTTGCTGTAACCATCTGTAAAAGTCAATGGCGATAGTAAGACACTCATCACACCAAACAAACTTGTGTCAAGCAATAGCGCAGAATAGCAGATTAGAAGTATTGCGTCTAACCTAAACCCTTAATAAGGCCTCTTAGGAATTGTAGGATCATGGAAAACCACACATTCATTGGCTCCCGAGCAGGGTGTTAATAATATCGGTAAATCAAATAACATACTTTTTTCGTAATGTCTCCGTACCTGAAAGCATCTGCTAAGTACTTACAAACACACTCAATGACACTGCCAGAAACCTGCCCTGTCTCCGCAACTCTGAATATGTGGGTAAATGTGAGCACACCCCATTCATACCCAGCAGTCGGTGTGGTACTTCGACATGTCACAGGAGTGGTTGCATCACTGTGACAGTGTAATAGGAAAACAGTCCCACGGGGCTCCAGCTGTGGCCCAAACCCAGCACCATCTTAGAAGGAGTTAGAAGGGGATAGAACAGGTGCAGAGGCACCATCTCACAACTGGAAAAAAGCATCCTGGAACCGGTTTCAGAGTAACACCCCTCATCAGCCAGGCTAGCTTAAATCCAGTGGCAAAGTGAAAAAGGGACCCATGTCTGGGCATACCCTGCTAACTTAGGTCGAACAAAGCAAACACAAGGAGATGATGGACGGAGCGCTGAAACTTTTCAGACATCTCACCCCCAGTTACTGTTCTGGGTTGAATCCATCATCATTCTTAGCTTCGTGGTCATAAATGTAAGTTATTTCTTTAAGGATTCTCTTCACACAAAATGAAATTATTTTCAAAATTGAACATGTACAAACAGGCCAACAGGGAGCAAATGTGCTCCCCATCAATGTTCATTGTATCTGCAAATATAGTTTGACATTTTCTTTCAAAGCATTAGATGCACATTCAATAATAAAATGTATTGGTGTGGGGTAGGTCCAATTACTAGATCTCACAACTTCTCTCAACAATCTTTTGTGTGGGTCTCTGGGGATGTTAGTGTATACGGCCTCCACATCAAGAGAGATCGGTTGATCAGTCACCTCACTCTGATTAGTCTTGCCAATATGATTAAGTACATCTTTTGTGTCTTTCAGAAATGTAGGCGTTATTTCAACCAGCAGTCTCAAAAACTGTCATAAAATTAAAAGAGGGGCTCAAATAAGGAGCCAAAGCCTGAAACAATGTAGCATCTTCGTGGAGAGGTTATGCCCTTATGTATTTTGGGTAAAGTATAGAAGTATGGGACTCTTGTGTGTTCATTAATCAAGAAGTCCACTTCTCTCTTGGTTATCCATCCCATCACTTCAGCTTCTTATTCTCTAAAGTGTAGATTTTTGGGATCAATCTCTTTGTAGGGTCTTCGTAGATGACAATGTAATATCTTGTGTCAGGGAGTTCTTTGAAGCATTCCCTTCTGTAATCAGCAGTAGAGAGAACTACATTAGCACCCCCTTTATCCACAGGTTTCATGATGATAGAATCATCATCAGAGAGAGAGAGATGATGGCTATTCTTTCATCTCTAGATAGATTGCGAAATGGTCTTATGTCTCTTAGATCCTTTATGACATTCAATGTTGCTTGTTCATATGTCAAAATCTCATTTGGTTTTGTATTGGCATTCGGTGTAAATGTGGAGGCGTTTCTCAGACCCGATTTTCCTGCCATCTCTGGTTCTGTCTTATCTAAAAAGAATACCTGTAGTCGTATTTTCCTAGAAAATTGGTATAGTTCACAATTATGTCTAAATTCATCCTCTTGGTGGTCTAGACAAATCCCAACCCTCCGTTGAAACACGTTTTCACTGATGGTGAGTTCCCTGTGAGATACATTCACTATCAAGTTGTCTGCTTGCCCTTTGTCTTGCTTCTCGTCACCATCTCAGGTTCCTCTTGGTTCTAGTGTACATGTTTGCCCATTTATCTTGTTTTTCGTTTTCCCCTGCCCCAGCCTCTGCAAACGGAAGTTGTGGTTTCAGGGATACATGGAGGAAACTGTTTTGATCTGAAACACTCGGTCTCAATAACTTCCAATACTTCTCCTTTGTCTTTTCTCTCTTTTCCTTGATTTCTTTTGCCCTGCTATTGTGTCCAAAGTCTGTATTGTTTCCCCATATAATACAGCTCATCAAAAAAACTATAAAGTCCCCTTTGCTTTAGGACTGTGGGATAGTAAGGAGTCCAACGAGCTACGTCAGATACTCAAGAACTATTTGAATAGGGGAGAATACACGCTCAGAAACCAATCAGACCTCAGCAATGAATCATAACCTTTCACAAATCCTCAGCGAATTCCCAAAAATAGGCATTGGTGGGACCAGCACATCCTGTTCTCATGATACGAACATCTGGTAGGGCTTAAACAGTGCTATAATTAAAAAGCGAGTGTACATTGTATTTACATATTTCCTTATTTTAAACTTGCTAATATAATAGGCTTTCCTATGAGAGTGGACTTTAAAAAAAAATGTATGGGTTTTTGTTACTCGTTTATTATATCCCAGATCTCAGAACAGAGTCCGACCTCAGCAATCATGCTAAAGCCAAAAATCCAAGTCTAATATTGACATTTTATTCGCTTAAAAAGCTGAATAACAAATGAAATTTAAAAAAGCACGTATAAGCCTCTTTTTACATTAGCAAACTAAATCACAGAATATGTCTGCTTATCAACGTTTTAAACAATTTACAGGGTTTGCGGTACTCGCTTCTGGTACCACGATACTCGGAAAAAAGTATCACCTACAGTAGGTGTCCTACTGATATGTTTCAGAATGTCAAAACCTCCAGAAACCCTTTAAAAAAAGAATGGAAACATGTAATTTGTTATTCATTGAACCAAAATCAAAAAACAAGTTCCAATCCTGGAAAAAAAAAAGGATCCATCCTTGTGCTGACAAGATTTTGATTCTAAATCTTAAGAGAGAAGACATAAGAAAGAAGGCAGCAGTTTAAGAAGACTCAACAGATTGTCACATGACCAAATCCAGCAGACAGCGACAGCAAGCTCCAGATAACTACAAAGATGACTGTGCCAAATAGAAGAGGAAATATTTTAGCTGTGGTTATATCATATTAGATGAAGATGGAAGATGACTCTTGTTTTCACAAGCACTTTTTGTATTTACATGCAATCAAAGAGCATTCTGGGAGCTTGGCAATGTTTACAAATTGTTAGATTTTGCAAATGTGTACATGTTAAAATGTTGTAAGTACTGTCAGCATGTTAGCTGCCCATTCAGCTTACTGTACAGTCTATAACACTCACTCTAATCGTAAACATTTTGCATTAAGAAATCGCTTTAAGAATCGCTTGTAGCTGCATTGGGACACTGACAGCCAGCGAACTTGCCTGTATTTGGATTTGGGAACCAGCCTTCACGAAGGAAACTCTGCTGCCAATACCCAGGGGCCGGGACTGCGAGACCCAGGGTTCCGCGAACGATCAACTGAGCGCACCTGGAGTCTCTTCCCGCCCCCTGCTCCTCCCTGGTTAATTGCAGCTCGCGGCTCCCGCTTCCCGGGTGCCGCTTGTAGCTACATTGGGACACTGACAGCGAACTTGCCTGTATTTGGATTTGGGAACCAGCCTTCACGAAGGAAACTCTGCTGCCAAAACCCAGGGGCCGGGACTGCGAGACCCAGGGTTCCGCGCACGATCAACTGAGCGCACCTGGAGTCTCTTCCCGCCCCCTGCTCCTCCCTGGTTAATTGCAGCTCGCGGCTCCCGCTTCCCGGGTGCCGCTTGTAGCTGCATTGGGACACTGACAGCGAACTTGCCTGTTTTTGGATTTGGGAACCAGCCTTCACGAAGGAAACTCTGCTGCCAATACCCAGGGGCCGGGACTGCGAGACCCAGGGTTCCGCGCACGATCAACTGAGCGCACCTGGAGTCTCTTCCCGCCCCCTGCTCCTCCCTGGTTAATTGCAGCTTGCGGCTCCCGCTTCCCGGGTGCCGCTTGTAGCTGCATTGGGACACTGACAGCGAACTTGCCTGTATTTGGATTTGGGAACCAGCCTTCACAAAGGAAACTCTGCTGCCAATACCCAGGGGCCGGGACTGCGAGACCCAGGGTTCCGCGCACGATCAACTGAGCGCACCTGGAGTCTCTTCCCGCCCCCTACTCCTCCTACTTAGCTACGCCCGCATCGCTCAGCGGGACGCGAGCGGGACGCCGGGCGAAGCCCGGGCAAAGGGCGGGCCCTCTGAGGCCCTCGTAGGCCAGAGGAGGCCGGGCTGGGCCAACCCTTTAACATTTGTAGTTCAGTGGCCCTTGTCCAGCCACACGTTGGATATGGCGACAGAAGAGGAAACCCCTGGGAAAAAAGGAAGATTACGCAATGGGTCATTGGAGAACTATTTTCCCAAGAAAAGTGAGGGTGAAAAGGATTCTATCCTAGCAGAGCGTAGGGCAGAGCGGCGTCGCTCAGTTGAGAGCATGAAACATAGACCCCTCACTGATAGTTCCCTGCTTGTTTTGAACCGGGAGGGAGGTTCTGTTGACTTGAGTGAGGATAACGCTAGTCAAGAAGGCGTTCCCCTCTTGTTCCGTGATTTTGTATCCACACCCTGTTTGCCTTTGGATAACATTACAATCGTTTCTCCTACCCCAAGTCCAAGTCGCATTATGGTCACATCTAAACCTAGGAAACAGAAACCTAAGCTTTTACTTGCTGCTCAGATCCATCGTCCACCACCTAGTAAAAAAAGGAGGAAACAAAGGGTGGCTCCAGGCAAAGCCAAAATCCCGCATACTGAGTTTGGTAAAAGGGCAAAATCCCCCATTTTAACTGAGATTACCCTAGCAGAGGTTCAGGACTCTACACCAGCTGTAGTACCACCATTGGTTCATAGTTCATCTGAAGTAGCTATACAGGCGGTGGTTCCTGACAGTAAAACTAGAGATACAGCAGCTGTTACTTCACCTCCCCCCACATTGATAGGGAACTTGGAGTTTTTGTTGAGATCTCTCCTTTTACCAATTAATGAGTCCATTAAAAAGGTGGAAATCAGACTGACCATATTGGAAGCCGCCATAACTAGTCTGGCCACTCTGACTAAAACCCAGGGGAGTGGGGTGGGGCATCCTACACCCTTGATAAGGCCCCCTCCCACCTCTGTTCAAAAGAACCCATCTGCCCCAGCTCAGCCGGCCAAGCAAACTTTACAGTCCCAGGGCAAAGTTGACCTTCCCTCCCAAAACCCACTGCCTCCAAAACAAGTAAAGACACCAGTAATTGAATCGGGCGATGCCCCAAATAAATCAATCTTAAAGGCCCCGGCTAATAACAACCAGGACGCCCATGGGGAAGGTAGAAATAATAGAATACCACATAAAAAGGTGCCACAAGTGGAGATTCCCCCTGAAGCAGTGCCCTTTGTGGTGGTCTTGACTGGGGTCCCTCAGTTAGCAGAAAATAAGAAGGAGGGATATGTTGACCTCAAGAATAAAATCATTCATTGGTTGAGGACGTATAGGCCGATAGCGCCCAATATAGATGGAGATATAGTCCATGTCAGACGGATTAACTGGCTGGGGAGTAGAACTAAAAATATGGAGGGGGATCTAGTGGTGGTCAATTTCAGAGACCCTCGGGCTGTTGATTATATCCTAAACTGACCACCAGGAAACGGGGAAACTTGCATCATCCCTCGGGCCCTAACATACTTCTATCCCAGGTCAGAGGATATCCCCTTTAAATATCCAAATAAATTTCAATCCTATAGACCATCTCTTACCCTGCCCTACAATAACAATTATCCCCATTACGGGCAACATTTTGCCTTGGTGCCTGACCAGCACTCTGCCTGGTCTACGGTCCCTTATAGACACACGATGAACCATGGCACCAGGATGAATCATCTGAGACCTTTTACCCCACTGGACACTTACAATCGGTTTTCTCAGCTCTCCGGGCTGGAAGATTGCGATTGAAGTTCAGTGCCCGGGGGGGAGGTAAGTGAATTCCTGGGGGAGGAGGCCCCAAGACGACTCTGTGGTAGTATAGATACAGGGGAAGTTAGTCCTCCTTCAGCTCAAACTGTGATTACTAACAACATTACTGAGGCTTCTATCTCAGCTGGGCCTATGACTAGCATGGGTGGTTGCCCTGCAACCCCTATTCCTCTGGCACAGGAGGGGGGGAGCTGCAAGACCATGGCGGATAATGAAGGTATGAATGGGGGGGGGGTACACCATAATGCCTAAAGGACGGCGGGTAGTAAACCTCTTTTCTTGGAACATTGCGGGGTTAAAAAGGAAGTTAGAAATTCCAGAGTGGCACACGTTCATTGAGAGGTTTGATGTTTGCCTGTTCCAGGAAACTTGGAGCCTATTACCGTTACACAAATCAGGGTATGCCACCCACTTTTTGCCAGCAGTAAGCAAGGGAAAGGGTAGACCAGTCTTGGTCTGCATTAAAATAGAGCTGGATTGGGTGGTTACACGCCACAACTTGGAGTGTAATGATATACTCCACCTCTCCTCTAGAGGAAAGGGGGAGGGTAGTAGGTTTGACCTTTTCAATGTTTACGCTAGAGGGGCACCTGGGGACTCTGCCTCTCTGACTTTAACAGCTCTGGACTCCGCCTTAGCTAATTGCCCTTCATCAGCAAAAATCATTGTGGGGGGTGATTTTAATTGCACGTTTGAACTCCTCCTCGGAGATGACCCCTTGGGTATTGAAGAGGAGGATTCAAAATGGTCCATCCCAACCTTATCCTTGCCCCCCATTAGGAAATGGTCAGCTAGGGCAATCCAAATCAATTCACTGACTAGAGACCACAAGTTAAGAGCCCTCAATGGCAGGACTATATCCGATCAGGCAGGGGCACTGACCTTCAACAGACTTACTGGGCCGTCCCGAATTGACTACATCCTAATGGATGTTAGTTTTTGGGCAGACCTTATAGACATGGAGGTCCTCCCAAGTCAGGATAGCGACCACAATCCCCTGTGTTGCAAGTTTAATTGGGGTACCCTTAAAGATAGGAGGGTGAATGTCACCTTAAAAACATCTAAAGAGATTATCCCATATAACAACAACCGTAGATTGAAATGGGACAAGGCTAAACTCAAGGAGGATGATCTAGGAGCCATAAAATCACTGGTAGAGGGCTTGTCTTCTGATTTGGAGGTCTGGGTCAGTGAAAATCAGATTATCAGGTTCCCATACCCCTGCCTTGACTCAGCTTATAAAGCCACAATAGATCATGTTGGTCAATTTTTTACCTCGAAAGGGAAAAGCAATAGGGATACTGTTACTCCCCCCTCTTCTAATAAACCTTGGTATACAGATCAGTGTAAGGGCAAAAGAAAAAACCTGACAAAAGCCCTGATTTCTGGGGATCCTTTGCTGGTTAGAGCGGCCAGGAAGGAATACCTAAAAGCATTATCACTGGCCAAACGCGAGTGGGAGGAACAGCATTGGCAGGACCTATCCAATGCTGTGAGTAGTAGGAACCCGAACCTTTTTTGGGATCTGATTAATAGAACTAGGCAGAGGAAATAGCAACCATTGGCTGCACACATAACCAGTCAGCAATGGTTTGATCATTTCTCATCCCTATATGGAGGTACTGAGGAAACAGCCAGCCCTGGGGCAGATAGTTTGGGTGACGGAGATTTCTTAGTGGTGGACGACCTTCCATTTACGACCACAGAAGTAGTGATGGCGATCAGACATCTAACCCCAAAGAAAGCAGCTAGGCAGGATGGGATTCCTGGAGACCTGTTGATAGCGGAGCCGCAGGCTTGGGCCAAATTAATCGCCACAATAATGAATTTGATTACCAGGGGTCACCAGGTGCCAGACTCTTGGAAGGGGGCCGAGGTAGTAACCGTGTTCAAGAAGGGGGCAAGAGATGACCCTGCGAACTACAGACCTATCAGTCTGATAGACATAATTCAGAAAGTGGTTGGCAGGGTCATCATTTCAAGAGTAGGAGATTGGATGGAGGAGGCCAGTATTCTCTCCCACCTACAAGCGGGGTTTAGAAGAAAGGTAGGCACAATGGACCAGGTCTTTCGCTTTTTTGTTATCTATTGGAAGGCAGTTACCATCAAGAAAGGCAGTTTATACATGGCCTTCATAGATCTCAAAACGGCCTTTGACCTGGTCCCGCGCGCAAAATTATGGGCGATCCTAGGAGAGATGGGATTTCCCAGTGGTCTCCTGAACCTAATCGTAAAGCTCCACAAGGGGAATTATGCGAGGGTCAGATGGGGATCCCAGGGACAGTTAACAGATAGGGTCCCTGTGAGGCGAGGAGTACGCCAGGGCTGTGTTATGGCTCCGACCCTTTTCTCCCTATTCGTGAACGGAGTGGTGGACCATCTGAAGGGAGAGGAGGCGGATGCCCCATCCCTGGTGGGGGAAAGAATCCCCACTTTACTCTACGCCGAAGACACCTTATTAATCTCCAAATCCCCAGTGGGTTTGCAAAAACTCTTGAACCGGTTTAGCTCCTTCTGTACCATCCGAGGCTTAACCATCAATACCTCAAAAACTAAATTGATGGCACTCTCCCCCTCTAAAAGATTCAAAAACAACTTCCTGCTCAATGGGGTTCCTTTGGAGCTGGTCGAGTCTTTTGACTATCTCGGTGTCCGGATAAACAGCCGCATGACCTGGAAGGACCACTTAGCCAAAATGTTACTCAGCCACCAAAGAGTATCGGGGGTGATTTTGAGGGAGCTCCGTGAATCATGTAGTAAACCTGTCTCCCCGGCCATGGCCATTTATGAGGGTCAGATTCTTCCAGCGGCATTATATGGCTCCGAACTCTGGGGGTTCAAAAATGTTTCAGATCTATCGACAGCGGAAAATAACTTTTTAAGGAAAGTGGTGGCTCTTCCTGCTTCCACCCCACTGATCCCCCTGAGACTAGATCTGGGCAGAAGAGCACTAAAGGACTTGGTAAGGCTACGCCCGTTGCTCTTTTGGACTCGTTTAAGAAGAACTGAGGAGCTTGCAAAATATGCTGAAGGGTTGGACGATCTTCTTCTACTGGACACGGGTAAAAAAATAGGATGGCTGAATAAATTGAAAGACCTGGCTCTTAACTTGGGGCTAAGGGATGCTTGGGAGTCACAATCGCCGCCACCCAAGGAAGTGATCAAAAAGTTATATTGGGACTGGGTACAGAGTAATGCACTGAGGGTTACGGATTGGGGCTCACTCACGGACCAATTTTTGTTATTTAAATGTGTGAGAAAATTGGAGCCCTTCCTCGACCTGATAACCAAACCCTTAGATCGTGCGCTATATCTAAAACTGCGATATGGGACGCTTCCGGTGCATGACTTCATGGTGAGGTGGTCAAGCTCTGGTACCCCCCTGCGTTCATGCCCTGGCTGTGTAGCACCAACAGAGTCTGTGGCCCATCTATTTTTTGCCTGCCCAGCTTACAAAGGGGCACAGAAATTTTGGCTGAAACCTGTTTGCAGGGAACTGGGGTTGAGGTGCCATAGCCAGGCACTACGTGTACTCTCTACGGACTCTTCATCTTCCTTCATGATTTGCGGGGTGGTAAAATTCTTGGGTAGTGCGTGGATGACGCGCTCCCGTTTATTGAAATTGCATTCGGGGGGACCTATGGTCTGATGCTATATCCGCTGATAGCAAATTAGTGACTGTGGTGCATCTCCTTCTTTTATTCGTATTTTATTAATTTTATTGGAGAATTGGAAATGTATTGTATATGTATTCTTTTATGGTGATTAATTTGCCGAATAAAGATATTTCGAAATATACAACTTTGAACAAGTTGTGCAATACCAACAGTGAATTCTTCTTGTCTCAAATGATATAGTACCTGACAAATTGATGGTCTCTGAATGTGAAGAAATGTAGACTTTCTGCCCCTGACCATGTTCTATATCCCTAACACCTCGGGCTACAGTATTTCACACCCCTGGATTGAACATTATTTGCGAATTTGCATGGCTGTTGAGTAACATGTAAATGTACAGGAATTTATATAGCGCAAATCACCGAGCGGTTTCTAAGCGCTTGCTTAGGGAACCCGTCCTGGTATTCCCCTGTGAAATAACCCCAGCTGGGTATCCGCAAGGTGAAAGCCAGGTATCCCGCCGCGAGGGGCCGTTGTGGAGATTAAGCAAGCTAATGCCCAGAGTCGGAACCCGTGAATCGAGTAGGCACCGGAGCGAGAATTGTCGAGTCCATGGACATTTTAGGCCTCAAGACCCCGCCAAGCCGGGAATTGAACCCTGTTCCCGGGCTGACCTCTGCTTCCAGGTCTGCCTCCTCTAACCAGTGAGCCACACATACCTGGAACATTTCAAGATATTTTTTGTTTTACCGTCATAATCATAAGTGTGCTTTATGTGTGTGTGTGTGTTTATGTTTATGCATTTGTGTGTTCACTGAAAGTAACACAGTTAAAAGTAGTTATGGTTGAGCTGTACACTACCCCTGAGCCTCAAAAGGTACGGACTACTCTTCTGGATGCATATAAAAAATTATTTTCTGAGTATCATTTGGTTGAAATTATATAAAACTTAGGATTGCACAATGACTATGTGGCACAGGGTCCCTCTCCCTGATTACTTGAGCGATATTGAACTGTTAAATAATGATATGACTACATATACCAGAATGCCTTGGGAGACTAACATGCTCATAGTGAAAGACAAGTGCTGAAGAAGTGCCCTGCAATAAAATGTAGGGGGCATTGTTCAGTCACTGCAACCACATTCACATTTTTGCTTTTCCTATGCAAATTCCAATGATTTCTACAAACTGCAGTGTTGAGCCAGTACCATCAGGGAACTGGAGTGTTAGATGGAACCATGTCTATCTTTTTTCCTGGGTGGGCGTGTGTTTTTTCATCGGTTTGAGGAGTTGGTAAATTTCACTTTCAATCAAACCGTGTAACGTTAGTTAGTTTCAATATTCTGTTTGAATGGGTTTAGTAGAATAGGTGTAACCACAAAACCCAGAGTGTATCTGGGATGAGGGAACTAGCGGCATGGGGTACTGGGAGTCAGCAGCCTCCAACATAAATGTTTAAACGCAACAGAGCTACTCCCAGGGAGGGGATCTAAGTACAAATGTTTCCTAGTGTGTGAGTGCAGACATCTCACAAAAAGTGAAGTAATGGTCTCACACACCACCTGGTGTCATGCTTCATCAGAGACCAGTCCTCGCCCTCTAAAAACTCGGTTTGATAGAGGCGGGCATGCACCTGACGACAGGGATGCACTTCTAAAGTAAGTGGGGGCCCTTAAAGAAATGTGTGTGTTTTAAAAAGCCATTACAGATGTCAAATGACATTTAATATTGCTGACAGTTATATGGTGTTCAAAAATAGGGTGATCGGTGTGTTGGGGATGTAATTGTCTCCCCACCGATGTCAAAGGGTCAACATGTTTCTGCCAGGTGGCCCAATAGGGTCTGCGGCATTAATCAGGACCTAAGTGTGAAAAGCTACGGGCTCCTCTCTTACCAAACTGTGGTGAGAGGGTATCCACTGTGTGGGGTGAATAGGATCGCACTCCACTGCGAGTTTACAAATTTCTGCCATCCCACATAAGTAAGGGGCATATTTACAAGGGCTTTAACTCTGCTTTTTTGGCTTAAAAAGCATAAATCTCATTATATCCTAATGGATTTATATTTCAGTGGACGAGATATCCAATCACTGTTGTGACGGAGTAACCTGTCCGCCGAGATCTTTAAACAGGCTCTTAGTCATCTTTGCACTTTATAAAGAATAGTGTCATACCTGGGCTATTCTACAGTAGTTGTGAAAGCTCTGGGAGGCCTATTGGTAGCCATGTGCTATACAAAAACTGCATTATAGAATAGAATAGACTAGCAAACCTTTGTTAACAAGCATTGACAAAGCCAATTTGTTTCGAAGATAAAAACCTACTGGCTTAGTCAATGATCTTTTGTAGAAGAAAGTCGCTGTGAAGATGTGTACATATGTGCCATCCCTCTTTAATGGGTTTTTCAAAATATTAGAAGTGAACTCAAAGATGGCTGGAACAAACCCATGGTGGACATTTTTGAATGCATGGTATTTTTTTAATAAACCCATTCAAAGATGACATAGGGAATGTCCACGCATCCACAACAGCAACCTTTCAATGTAATTGTAGTATTTGAACAAGCCAATTTAAAGATGGGCATGGTGGATGTGTTTGCATCCATGGCAGCCATTCTTTGAATGGGCTTATTCAAGTAATGCAAACCTATTTCTTGGTGCCTGTTGCACAGCCTGTGCATCCGTACTCAAGGTGACTATTTTGAAATGTGAACAAAAGCATTTAAAAATGAACCTCCAATAACAGCACATCAGGAGCAAAATAATAAAAATATAAAAATGAAGCAAAATATGGGTGATGGTAGTGGGTAACAAGCAGAGAGCGGTAGGGTAGCAATAGAAGAGAAGGAGTGGTGGAGGAAGGGCATGTAAAAAAGGCAAGAATGATGAGGAGAGTTGAGGAAGCAACAGACAAGCAAAGGAAGGAAGGGGTGGTAAAGCAACACGAAGAGAAAGGGGCTGGGCCAAAGTGAAGGGTGAAACAGAACATGAGGGAGAGATTAAGAAATCAGATGTACACCTGTGAAGAAAAGGTAGTTCCTTGAATGCAAAACAATGTCAGCAGTTCCAATGCATAACACGGTATTCTCTGACCTTGGTAGACAGACAAGACAAAACAGGCTATAAAGTCCCTGCTTCACAGAATAGGCAAATAGAAGTGCATATATATATATTTGGCCCATAGTTTTAACTGACCCTATTCTGAAAACCACGTTACCAGAACACCCTAGCGTGACATTCAGAAAATCCAAAAATATGGCTAATCTCTTATATAAAGAGATTCCTACTGGGTCTACCAGTATTCAAACATGGATGCCCACAAGCAACGGTTTTCGCAAATGTGCAACCTGTAGGGCATGTAACTTTGGAGCCAACACTGCCACATATAGGACCCCTTTTAAAACCAAAGAACTGTCTATTAGGGGTAAATATGACTGCCGCACTGAGTACGTCATATACGTTCTCACTTGCACATGCGGCCTACGCTATGTAGGCAGTACGAAAAATCCTGTATATATGCGTATCCTGCAGCACATCCGTGCCATCATTAACATTGACCCGGCTTACCCGGTAGCCAGACATTTTAAAATAAGTCACAACAAAGACGTGAATTGTCTTACTTATTTTGTAATTGATCAGGCACCGTTACTGAAGCGAGGTGGAGACAGGGACAAGGCTTTAAGGCAGTTAGAGACAAGATACATTCTTAATCTCAACAGCAAGCATCCTAACGGCCTTAATGATAGAGAGGATATGCATACCTTTCTATAATTCTACCTATTGTATTCTGTCCCGTACCCCATCTCTGTATTCTGTTGGTCGTGTTGTTTGTAGCCATTCCTTACCAGTAACTATTAACAGCTAAATATGGGATTTAATGACAAATTGAGAAGTGTCCATGAGCTTCTGCTTTTAAACCTGTAATTTTATCTCTCTCCATTATCACTTTTTATACCTCCCCCTTTTTTTTGGTTGCACCTACATCACTTAGCACTTTATAATTGGGATTGCGTTTTTGCAATACTAGGTCGTCCAATCCTCCTAGGATGCATCAGGGGCTAAGGATAGTGTCACTATCCATCTTTAACCAGTTCAGCACCAGCACTTTAAATGATGTATGTTCATATATAATGCAACGGGACATTATTGCATTACATTTCAGCGAGACAGCTTGAGTACGAATTCACAGCTAGATACACTAATACTATAGTAATTTCTGTGGAGGTAAAACATATTGCCATTTGCACATTTATTTTAAGCATAATATTTATTTATTTATGCAACGTAATTATTATTAATTGACTTTTTTGTATATGGTCTTTTATACAATTTTAACATATTTATATGTTATTTATTTGGTGCATTGGTGTCACATATCGAATTGCTGTATGTATATATTTTCTAGTTGTATTGTTTTAATAACATCATGCTGCTAGCTTATTTTGCACAATCCAAAACGCATTTATGCGGTTATAAATGTTCGTTGTTATTTGAACAAAATTGAAAATTTCTTTTTATGTGCTCAGTAAAATGTGCTGCTAAGTGTTTAAGAAGGCGTTTTCGCAAAGCTACCAATTTTGTGCACATGTAAAACACCTCACATTAGAAGTTTATTTTCTATGTTTACCACTAGAACACGTGGTGTTATCATGAAAGAAAAAAATGAGTGTGTGCTCTATTTAAAGTGAACACTACTGCATGTCCGCCATGTGATCAAGGGCAGTTCCTGCCCGAAACGCGTCATGCCTACCTGAACTGCGAAATGGATAATAAACGTCTGCTGTAAACACTCTGCAAGCCGTGTGGTGGTCCGTATTTTCTGTGGTTTCAACCTGGGAAACAGAAATTGATCCATATATATATATATATATATTCACTGAAAAAACCATTGGTTATAGACCATATATAGTTAGGGATTAGCCTTTTCAAAATCTTATTTTACTCACACAAAACCATTGAAATTTCATATATAGTTAGTTCCACTAACTATATATCGCGCACCCGCAATCCACTGCTGATGATGTCACATATTACATCATTCATGACATGGTTAGTGACATCACTGATGACATCACTGATGACATCTCAAATGACATCACTGATGACATCTCAAATGACATCACTGATGACAACATCCAGTGACTGTATGTTTCTGTAAAGTTAAAATATGTCTTACATATTGAAGAATGAGTGGATGTATAAGTGTCTGGATGAAGGATTTAGTAGGTGCATGACTGACTGTATGAGTGAGTGATTAAATGTGTCTCATTGAGTGCATGGGTTAGTGACTAAACTGTTTTAATTTGTGCATCATTATATCTGTTGTTCTACAAACTGCTACATATGTTGATCAGTAGCTATATGAGTAACTGTATGGGTTATTCATTGGTTGTCCAAGTATTCGTATGGGAAACTGAGTGTGTGTGTATGGGTGGCTGGGAGGTGTGTGACTCTGTACATAGATGTGTGAGTAGTTGATTCACTATATGTATGGGTTCAAAAGTGCATGTGCAAACAACTGTATGGGCGGTTGACTGTGCATGAGTGTATTAGTGAGTGAATGGATATCTCAGTACTACATGTCAAAGTAAGTACATAAGTAAAACACAGTACATGTGAGAGTTGACATATATAAATAACTGTGCATAAGAGCCAGTGAATGTGTGAGTGGCTGTATGGATCATTGTGAACATGTATCAGGGATTGTATAAGAGAGTAAAGTAAATGTGTTAGTATATGTTTGAATAAGTAAGGTGTGTATAACTGTATAGTTGAGAAAATGGAGGTGTGATTGATTTTTTGCATAACTGACTAGGTGTGTGAGTAACTCCATGGATGAGTGACAGTCTGTGACTGTCTATTTACACTGATTGTATCTAAGGTTATATTAGAGTCTGAAGAGGTTCATGGTATTATCACATGAATGATATCATCAGTGATGTGATCAGTCATGTCAAATGAGATGTTATCAGTGATTTTATCAGTGATGTCATTTGAGAAGTCATCAGTGATGTCATTTGAGATGTCATCAGTGATGTCATTTGAGATGTCATCAGTGATGTCATCAGTGATGTCACTAACCATGTCATGAATGATGTAATATGTGACATCATCAGCAGTGGATTGCGGGTGCGCGATATATAGTTAGTGGAACTAACTATATATGAAATTTCAATGGTTTTGAGTGAGTAAAATAAGGTTTTGAAAAGGTTAATCCCTAACTATATATGGTCTATAACCAATGGTTTTTTCAGTGAATTTTCAAGGTTTTGTAAATGCAAATTCCTAACTATATATGGCCTATAACCTATGGTTTTTTCAGTGAATTTCATTGGTTTTTTAATAGCAAATATCAAAAGCTGTAAAATGTCAAGTACGTGATAGGTAAAAACTTTTTCGTGTTTATGCACGCTGATGTGCTTTGAACGCTGCCCCCCTCCCCTCTTTTCTCTTAGTAGTACTCTCTCTTTGCAGATAGTGAAGAGTAGTTAACGCAGGCCTTTACCCCCGTTGTAATCCGTCCTGCCTGCTTGTCTCTCCATTTGATTGATTGTTATCCAAGCATTTACTGTTTTACAATTGATTCTCTTTGGTTCATTCTCTATTTACAAACAAGCACAAAGTCGCAATACTCTGTTTAGTCTTTGCAGATAGTGAAAAATCGTGTAAAAAAATAAAAGTAATCGAGCAAAATCAGTAGGCCACTAATTGGATCTCTTTTTGACCTCGCTAAAATAGAAATATTATGAACAACCCTTCATGAGAAATACGAAAATAGTGAGATGAACTGAGCTCCACACCATGAGGGCTGCAAGACAGCTCGGCACCGTCACCCATCCCGCCCAAAATAACGACAAACCCTATGCAAATATTAAAAATATAGACAACACACCAGCAAAGAAACAGGGTAAAACATTTTATTAAAAACCTATTTACATAACTATTTTATACTTTTTATTGCCCGATCCGGCTAGCTCAATCGATCGAGCATGAAACTCATGCACTCTGATAGCAAGCGTTGCTACTGATGCTATGCAGACCAAAACTGGTTTTCAGTTTGTACATTTTTCTAGATTTTTCCATCCAAGGTTGGTTGACTTTGTAGAACGATGGCTTCAGATTTTCAACATACGGTGTGGTGGCGCGGACTGGGAGGGGGCGCTTCGCTCCTGCCCCCTCCCCAAGTAAGATTTTCATACGTGAAAGTACGTTAATGGTTTTGGTCCCTGAGTTGCTTCAATGTCACTGCCATTCTCAAATGGCATAAGTTCTGGATGTTGGGTGCCATAGTTCAGAGTTCTGAGCAGCGCTTGTAACACTGTCTGAAGCTTATTTCCACCTACTGCAGCTTCACTATTCTCAAAGTAAGTGAGTGTCGTTTGTGGACCTCACTGCATTTGAAAACAATGTGATATGTTACCTTCCTAAACCGCTTGACGGAGGCCCCCGAGGGGCGGTGTAATGGCCACGGACTCGGAGAAGACGCTTGGCTCCGACCCCCTCCCCAAGTCTTATAGCACCGGTGTAGCCTGAGATCGCCCCCGACATAGGCGGCCGGCTCCCGGGGTCCGGCGGAACTTTTTGCCTTTTGATGACTCTTCTATTCTGGACCTTGTCCCACAATCCGTTTGACCTGAAGACACGCTGTAGTGGGGCGCCCCTTTACCGTTTTAGTTGCCATTCCGCCCGCTTTTGCTACACTGTGCCTCTTCCGCCATTCAGCTGTTTACCGCCCGCTCTTGCGACTACAACGTCTCGCTCACCATGTAGTTGAGTTGCTCCCGCTCTTGCGATGCAACGATAGGCGACTGCCACAGGACTCTCAAAATGGCGGCCGGCTCTTCAGATTTGGGCGTGGTCCACTAAAATGGCCCTGGGACACCTTGGAACTCAGACGCTTCCCATATAGGGCTTGGGTCCCATTCTCGAAAGCGTCCCCTCAGCCGTGAAGATTCTACAAAAGTCTTGGGGGCCCCGACTCCCGCAGGCTTCTGGTGGGGAGCGGCTGCCATGTTTGCTCATGGAATGGCCACGACGGACCTACGAGATGGTAGTGCTCTCATGCTGACGCCAGCTTTAATCTGAAACATCCAGAAACACTGTAGACTACCAATTCGATCAGTTCCGGTAGCGCCCCAACATGACCCGGTAGAGAAGAACTTGCCCTCCCCTCTTTGACTGATGGTTCTTGTTGCCTGTCCCCTCTGTTGTCATTTTACAGAACTTTTTGGACTGCTGAAAGGGTTTGTGTTCCGAACGCTGGTTGGTGGAGACATTTTGACTATATTCTTGACCTACGTTGTCGCGTAATGCGTTATATGACACGCCGCGTTAGCGCACCTGGAAGTAATCCGAGGCGCAGCGCGCAACGTAAGCATAACAGGTCATGTGACTTGTTAATAAAACTTTTTATTGGTTCATTTTACTTTTGTTATTTTAATAATGAAAAGCTTGGTCATATGACCTAAAAAATACGCTTTTTATTGATTTCGAACTTTTTTTTAAAAACATATATGTTATAATATTCCAGGCTAATGTACTTTCCCGGAAAATTTACACCTGTCCTGCAAGTAAAATATATTCCTTTTTCGAGAAAAAGGGCGTTTCTTCGTTCCATGACGGAGCCATTGAGTAAAAGAGACTCGGCCTGCTGTCTTAGTCGCCGATACGTCTGATTATCAGATTCTTATCGATCACTTTATGTTTCAGAAGTGAAAAACACAACTGCCCTTGACCATTTATCTTTACTGCGTTCCTACATATTATACCTTTTATCCGTCATGTAATTGGACTGCTTTATTTCACTTGCCTTTAACTGATTCGAAAACAGTGACTAAAAGTAAAAACGTTACCAATGTAAATACTACTACCATGTTTTGTTTTAAAAACCTTTATTGTGAAAATGTCAGTATACAAATACGGGCCTATAACCACGAGGGCCGGCCACGGAGCAAACTGGAATCGTATATGATGAGGAGACATTTACATTATAGAGGAACGTAACGAACGAGCCATTAGGTTGCAAGAACTAAGGTGTCTAACAGTTGCGGAATCGGTGGACGTACATTTTGTAATTAAAATACGACAGGGCCACTTACAAAAAAGTTATCTAGATATACATTTGCGTGCAAGTACCATGGGTGACGTTAATTCGAACTTTCAATAGTACAGTAATCAATAACACATCAGAACTTAATATCAATAGAGATGTCGAAATATTCAATCAATTCTCGTCCCCGCCCGCCATGAGCATCAAAACTGCATTCATATCTCGTGATATCAAGGTTGTTCAACCAGTACACAACAATGAGTTACGAGTCCCATTTATACCGGCGCCATTTTGGGCGAGGCCGGGCAGGTCCAAGATATAGTCAAAATGTCTCCACCAACCATCGGCCACACCAGAACCCCTTTCGGCCCTTTATGCTACAAGATGGTGTCTTCCATTCAGAAAATATTGTTCGCAGCATTTTGAAAGGAAACATAAACAGCCGTTCTCCTAGTGAGTCTCACATTGTTACATTTAGGAAGAATGTTGAAGAGTAGTATGTGGAAAATCTGAAGCCATTTTTCTACAAACTCTCAATCAGCCTTGGATGGAAAAAAAAAATCCAGGAGAATGTACAAACTGAAAACCAATTTTTGTCTGTATAGCATCAACAGCAACACTTGAGTCAGCTTTGTGTCAAGCCGCCATTTTCATTCAATCAATAGCGTCCCCCTGCACACATTCAGGGACCTGGTCGTGTCTTCAGATGAAACGGATTGTAGGACAAGAAGCAGAAAAGAAAAGGAAAAAAGATCCGCCGGACCTCGGGAGCCGGCCGCCTATGTCATGTGCGACCTTTGGCCACACCAGGGCAATAGTGAAGCTGCAGCAGGTGCAAATAAGCTTCAGACAGTCTTACAAGCACTGCTCAGAACTCTCAACTATGGCACTCAACATCCAGGACTTGCCATTCGGATCTTGGCGCCTTGTGCTGGTTCCGACCTATTCACACATCGGTCCACTACTGACATCACCTCATAAGCCAACGGGGCACCCCACGCCGACTTTCGGCGCAGCATTGTAGGATGGCCACACCAGTGCGGCAACTTGCTGGACACCACCTCGGTGCCATCCGGATCTCGGCGCGTTCGAGTCACTGTACCGCAAGAGTGACCGGAACTCAGCTGGTCACGCCGTCTTTCGGCGCAGCATTGTAGGATGGCCACACCAGTGCGGCAACTTGCTGGACACCACCTCGGTGCCATCCGGATCTCGGCGCGTTCGAGTCACTGTACCGCAAGAGTGACCGGAACTCAGCTGGACACGCCGTCTTTCGGCGCAGCATTGTAGGATGGCCACACCAGTGCGGCAATTTGCTGGACACCACCTCGGTGCCATCCGGATCTCGGCGCGTTGTGCTGCCTTCGGCCTATTCGCACATCGGTCCGCTACTGACGCCGCCTCACGTGCCAACGGATTTTCTACGCTTTTTGTAGCCCTATGCCGCATAACAGGTCATGTGACTTGTTTATAAAACTTTTCATTGGTTCATTTTACTTTTGGTTTCCTAAAGATGGAAGGCTTGGTCATATGACCTAAAAATAACACTTTTCATTGGTTTAGAACATTTTTTTTTCCCAAACGATGAAAGCCCCACCTTGTTTCTGGATGATTCAGACTGAAGCTGGCGTCAGCATGAGAGCACCACCATCTCGTGGCTCCGTCGTGGTCATTCCGCGAGCAATCATGGCAGACGCTCCCCACCGGAAGCCTGCAGGAGTCGAGGGCCCCCAAGACTTTTGTAGAATCTTCACGGCTGAGGGGACGCTTTCGAGAATGGAGCCCAAGCCCTAGCAGGCAAGCGTCCGAGTTCCAAGGTGTCCCAGGGCCATTTTAGTGGACCAGGCCCAAAACCGAAGAGCCGTCCGCCATTTTAAGAGTCATGTGGCAGCCGCCTATCGCTGCACTGCAAGAGTGGGAGCAACTCAACAACATGGTGAGCGAGACGCTGTAGCCGCAAGAGCGGGCGCAACTCAGCTGGATGGCCGCCACCTGGGGAGGCCCGTTCACGCCGCCTCCCCCACGCCCCCCCCCGGTTTCATCAAGGGGGGGCCGAGAAAAAAGGGGGATCCCACAACACATTTTTCCCATTCATTTTTCCATAGGGCGTTTGGCCTCACTTTTAGCTTGAACGGCTGAATGGATTTGCACGAAACTTGGCAAAATTGTAGGGACTGTTAGCCCGATGTGCCTTTGCTGGGTCTCAATATATGTGCTCCAGTGGATTTTGAGAAATTAACGTTTTAAAAAACAGATATATCTGTGACAGCGTCCCGGGTAGCGATCCGGTTCGCGTACTTTTCGCATTACGGAACTTTGCGAAGCGAACCTGATTGGCTCTCCGGTGTCTGTCAACATTCTAAACAGTCCGGACCGGCCGCCATCTTGTCTCTCGGTAGGATCGAGAGACAAGAGGAGGAGAAAAACGAAGGGGGAATTTAATGAAAGGGGGCAAGGTAGACCCCTCTTGACCCCCTAGGAATGATTTTGGAGTTATTAAAGGGTCCCGTGGGGCAAAAAAAAAATATTTAATTTTTCTCGATAGAAGCGCTTTCCGGTTCGCGAACCGGTAGCGAAATGGGAATTTGCCATTTTGTGTTTCGGTTTAATTAAATTACAAGATGGAGGAAAAACAATGTGAGAAATGGGTATAAGGGGGTACGGGAGACGTATCCTGACCCCCTATGTTTTCTGAGGGTGGCTGAGGATGCTCATATATGTTGATACATGTCTTCCAGCGGCTGCGCGTGAGCGTTTTTTTTTTTTTTTTTTGCTGCGTGACGTCTGTTAACGTTCGATTCGAAGGAAATCAGGAAGTGTTGACCACCATTTTGACACTGCCAGTAAATATATTGTTAAAAATAATTGTTATAAATTAATCTGTATTGATAAACATTGTCTGCGCCATCTTGCTTTTTTTCCAATGGCACACTTTTGTCGTGCACGGCAGCCATTTTAGATGCCTTGACCAGACCCACTCTCTGCACGCCGCCGATCGTGACGTCTGTTAACGTTCGATTAGAAGGAAATCAGGAAGTGTTGACCGCCATTTTGACACTGCGAGTAAATATATTGTTAAAAATAATTGTTATAAATTAATTCGTATTGATAAACATTGTCCAGACCCACTCTCTGCACGCCGCCGATCCTCAGCATGGCTCCCCACCCTCGCAAGCATCTCCCCCACGCACTGGTCACCCCCGCTCTCTGTCTTATGCATGGGCCATAAACCTCCCCCCATCTGCGTTGCTCTTCTCTGAGAATCACACCCTGTGCCTGCCTGACACCTCCCTTTCATCCTATTCACTACCGCACCCTCTGACATTCCTCTTCCTTTGTGTCTGATTGTCCAGGCCGGTCCCAGGCTATCACCTAGCCCTGCAGATGTAGTTTATGGCCTCAACTGTAAAGAATCACCCCTTTTCAAGGAGTTACAGTAGATCAAGGCCCCCACCCGATGAGATCCGTCACACCACACGCGTTCCTACTATCTGATAACAATCCTGTATTGTGATTGGGGAGGGGATTCTCACTGTGAGGGTGTGTGGGACCGAGCCTGAAGTGGAAGATTCCAGGGATGCCTTTTTGTACATCAAAGTCTTCACAATTATGTGTCACATTAAAAATATATAGCACTCCAACAAAGTAGTAGGATTATAACACTTTAATAACTTATACATATATACAACGCACCAAAAACAGTAAACACGTTAAAAAATTTTTTTTAAACAGAAGCAACAATGGTCAGTAGCGGTCTGTTGTGCGAATAGTCCGAAGGCAGCACAACGCGCTGAGGTCTGGACGGCACCCAGGTGATGTCCTTTACTTGCCGCACTGGTTTTGGCATCCTACAATGCTGCTCCGAAAAACGGCGTGGGGCGCCCCGGGCGGTGGTGGGGGGGAGGCGGCGTGAACGGGCCTCCCCAGGTGGAGGCTCGTCTGCTGTAGTGGGGCGCCCCTTTAGCGTTTCACTTGCCATTCAGCGGTTCTCCGCCCGCTTTTGCTGCACTGTGCCTCGTCAGTAGCGGTCTGTTGTGCGAATAGTCCGAAGGCAGCACAACGCGCTGAGATCTGGACGGCACCCAGGTGATGTCCTTTACTTGCCGCACTGGTCTTGGCATCCTACAATGCTGCGCCGAAAAACGGCGTGGGGCGCCCCGGGGGGGGGGGGAAGCGGCGTGAACGGGCCTCCCCAGGTGGAGGCTCGTCTGCTGTAGTGGGGCGCCCCTTTACCGTTTCAGTTGCCATTCAGCGGTTTTCCGCCCGCTTTTGCTGCACTGTGCCTCATCCGCCATTCAGCTGTTTACCGCCCGCTCTTGCGGCTACAGCGTCTCGCTCACCATCTAGTTGAATTGCGCCCACTCTTGCGGTGCAGCGATAGGCGGCTGCCACAGGACTCTTAAAATTCGGATTTGGGCCTTGTCCACTAAAATGGCCCTGGGACACCTTGGAACTCGGACGCTTGTCTGCTAGGGCTTGGGCCCCATTCTCAAAAGCGTCCCCTCAGCCTTGAAGATTCTACAAAAGTCTTGGGGGCCCCCGACTCCCGCAGGCTTCCGGTGGGGAGCGGCTGCCATGATTGCTTGCGGAATGGCCACGACGGAGCTACGAGATGGTGGTGCTCTCATGCTGACGCCAGCTTCAGTCTGAAACATCCAGAAACACTGTAGACTATCAATTCGATGAGTTCCGGTGGAGCCCCAACGTGACCCGGTAGGGAAGAACTTGCCCTCCCCTTTTTTGAGTGATGGTTCTTGTTGCCTCTCCCCTCTGTTGTCATCTAACGGAACCTTTTTGGATTGCCGAGTGAGAAAAAAAAAGGTGGGGCTTTCATCGTTTGGGAAAAGAAAATGTTTTAATCCAATGAAAAGTGTTATTTTTAGGTCATATGATCAAGCATTTCATTATTAGGAAACCAAAAGTAAAATGAACCAATGAAAAGTTTTATAAACAAGTCACATGACCTGTTATGCGGCTTTGGGCTATAAAAAGCCTACAAAATCCGTTGGCCTGTGAGGTGGCGTCAGTAGCGGACCGATGTGCGAATAGGCCGAAGGCAGCACAACGCTCCGAGATCCGGATGGCACCGAGGTGGTGTCCAGCAAGTTGCCGCACTGGTGTGGCAATCCTACAATGCTGCGCCGAAAGACGTCGTGTCCAGCTGAGTTGCGGTTACTTTTGCTGCTACAGTACACCGAAGGCAGCACAACGCGCCGAGATCCGGATGGCACCGAGGTGGTGTCCAGCAAGTTTCACTGGTATGGCCATCCTACAATGCTGCGCTGAAAGACGGCGTGGGGTGCCCAGGGGGGGGGGGGGAGAGGCGGCGTAAACGGACCTCTTCCGCCTCCCCAGGTGAAGGCACCTCATCTGCAGTGGGGCGCCTCTTAGCGTTTCACTTGTCTTCCAGCAGAGTTCTGCCCGCTCTTGCGGCACAGTGCCTCACCCTCCATCCAGCTGAGTTCCGCCCGCTCTTGCGGTACAGCGTCTCGCCCGCCATCCAGCTGAGTTCCGCCCGCTCTTGCGGTACAGTGACTCACCCGCCATCCAGCTGAGTTTCTCCCGCTCTTGCGGTACAGTGACTCGAACGCGCCGAGATCCGGATGGCACCGAGGTGGTGTCCAGCAAGTTTCACTGGTGCGGCCATCCTACAATGCTGCGCCGAAAGACGGCGTGGGGTGCCCGGGGGGGGGGGGAAGGCAGCGCAAATGGGCCTCTCCCTCCTCCCCAGGTGGAGGCACCTCATCTGCAGTGGGGCGCCTCTTAGCGTTTGACTCGCCTTCCAGCTGAGTTCCACCCGCTTTTGCGGTACAGTGACTCACCCGCTATCTAGCTGAATTGCGGCTACTCTTGTGGTGCAGCGATAGCCGGCTGCAACAGGACTCTCAAAATGGTGGCCAGCTCTTTGGATTTGGGCCTGGTCCACTAAAATGGCTCTGGGACACCTTGGAACTCGGACGCTTGCCTGCTAGGGCATGGGCCCTATTCACGAAAGCGTCCCCTCTTTTGTCTGATTGTTCTTGTTGCCTATTTCTTCTGTTGTCATTTAACGGAACCTTTTTGGACTGCCGAAAAGGGTTCTGGTCCGACCGCTGGTTGGTGGAGACATTTTGACTATATCCTGGACCTGCCCTGCCTCGCCAAAAATGGCGCCGGTATAAATAGGACTCGTAACTCCTTGTTGTGTACTGGTTGCCCAACCTTGATATCACAAGATACGTATGCAGTTTTGAAGCACATGGCGGGCGGGGACGAGAATTGATTGAACATTTGGACATCCCTATTGATATTAAGTTCTGATGTGTTATTGATTACTGTACTATTGAAAGTTCGAATTAACGTCACCCATGGTACTTGCCCGCAAATGATTTGAGAGAAAAACAAGGACCCCCTGGGTATCCAAAATACACAGATTCCTAGGGCAGGGTGAATACCAATGTGAAAATCCTAGGCCATCCATAGAATAAGTGACCAAACAAGCTGGGACCAAAGGAGAAAAAGAATTGTCGGGAGATAATGTGTATATTTAAAAAATATATATATTTAATTAAACATCAGTAAAAATCATATAGAGACTCAGGTGATAAGTCAAACTATATGAAACAATAAAACAATGACATATTTCATTTTTGAACACAATACATCAAATACATTCATTAAAAAGCAAAAACATCATAATAACAGTATGAATCCTGGCTAGTTATACAAAAGAAAGGTATTTACTGAGACAATAATTTCACTTATAACAAAATGGTTAAATGGACTCGACGCGCGTTTCGTCAGAAGAAGAACTGCCTTCTTCAGGAGTCTTTGATGAAACTCTGTAACGAATATTATAGGAAACACAGTTATAAATAACAATGCATATGTTCTTTTACAATTTTATTACACCTATCTAATCACATTTCTAATAATTCGTCTCATAAAAATAGACTTCGTAACAATTCTTTATCTAGCCGGGAGGTCCAGACTTATTAATTGGTCACCTAGCGTCATATAATAGATTGATATATTAACAACATTAGTGCAGTACTCAGCTAAACATAAAGAACTGTGATATTGGTACAGTTGATTGTCCTAAACAATATTCATAAATAATTTCCCAATGAGGGACTCATGTTTTAAACTGATCCTACTTGAGGTATTGTGATCTCAATTCTAAATCCATATATATCAAACCACTTACATATCAAAAGAATCGATGATAACTTCTTTGTTATTTGTAGAAAGGAAAGCCAAAACCAGAAAAACAGGGCCACTTGATGGAGGTGATACCTGATATTAAACAGAAATTGTGATGATATAGACTGCATGATTGAAAGGGGCAGAGAACACCTTGAACACAATGGGTCAACTCAAGAACAGTAGCCTAGTGCAACAATGTAACAAAGTAGTCTCTGATGGATAGGGGCGACAGGTTCATAAGTATAATACACCTGTAGTTATCTGGGAAAGTACAGTCTGTTGATGTGATCATTGAGCGATATATTCTTAGTTTAACCAGGAATGGCTAATCTTATAGCTGAAAATTTTGATAAAGATGGAGCTATTCCCTGAAGGTTCTTGTTGACATATATATAACAGGAAACAAATTAATGGAACTCGTTATTAGTTGGGCAGTATCTTAGGCGAGCAAATAACTGAATTTCTATAAAAAAAGGAGAAAGTTACCTAATGTTATCACTGCAAGGATATGGTGGTTCACTATAGCGAGGTTGTTCCCTTCATGATAATGTTCAGTTGATGGTAGGTGGCAATCACTGTAGGCAAGTATATAGAAAACATATATAATCTGATGCTGGATCATTCCTCTGTTTGTCGGTAATATATTGATAGCCATTATAGAGAAACCAATAGGGCTGAAAGCGCTCAATTAGTTGTAGGCTCGAGATTTACGAAAATTACCTTGAAGTTTGTAGTTGTTTGTCTTTCAATCGTGGTAGCTGTATCAAATTTTTTAAAAAACGCCCATGGCATTGGAAGGGCTGAAAAATATAAATAATGGTGTAGCGAGCATTAGTGACTACCTAAAGAAACGCTGGGCCAGTGAATGACAAGCGCTAGATTGTTATGGAACCATCCTGTGATACTAAACGCTAAGCGTCAAAGAGATGGAGCTGTGGCCAAAGAATTGTAAGCTCGAGATTAACGAAATTTACCTTTAGGTTTGTAGTTATTTGTCTTTCAATCGTAGTAGCCGTATCGAATTTTTAAAAAGAAGCACATGGCGATGGAAAGGCTGCAAAATATAAATAAAGGTGAAGCGAGCGTTAATTACTACCTAAAAAAAGCGCTGGGTCAGTAAATGGCAGGCGCTGGATTGTAATGGAAACTATCCTATGATACTAAACGTTAAGCGCCAAACCGATGGGGCTGTGGCCAAAGAATAGTTACCTTTTAAAGAGATATATAATTGCCGGCAGCCAGGTGGTGCTGTTCCGCTTTGTAAAACGAGTCGGAATATTCGCTCGATGTAACGCGGCTGAATTCCGAAAGTTGTTAGGTTACTGCAGATAAATAACAGATAGGCTGAGGTTAGGTAAAGAGCCACATCTAAAAATGGCCTGGTTCCAGATAGTTAAACTGGACACTATTCTCACCTTGATAAAAAAGACGTATCACGGGCTGCAGGATGGTGCAGTTCCAGGCGGACGAGAAGTTGAATAGCTTCGCCGGGGTAAATGGGTGTGCGCTCTGCTAATCACTACTCTATTTAAACTGAAATTTAGGCGCGAAACGGTCAATCAGGTCGGGATGTGATAAAGAGAGTAGACGGACACCATTACGTTTGATTCACGTGTTCATTCAGACCAGGGTTTGATGGAAAGAGTTAAAGGACAACCTTTCATAGGAGTATCGAGTGTGTGATGACCTCTTAAAGATGGTGCTAGAAAGACTAGGGATGTTTGCTTACGCAGCCTAATTCTAAGGGCGGAAATACGTGCGTTATCATTGGAAAAAGGAGGAGAGAGCATGTCTCAATATAATCTCATGTGTAGGGACAGCATTCGATAATAGCGCAATAATTATGATATGATGCCAAAGGCAACACTTGCTTACACGCGAAGTTATCGATATTACAGGCAGGCCCTCAGAATGTCTGTAGGATATATTTTATATAGGCAAGAGAACATAATTAGGACTATTTCGCGTTAGCTTCTGGGTGAGGTATTCCATTTCAAGATGGTACTAAATATAGCATCTATTCCCCATTTTGGTAAAACAGAGAAATTCTGTATTGTTATCCAAATTAGTTATATTTGGAAGTCGTCAAGTAAGGATGACAATGTTATTATATTAATATGTTGATGTATTTATTTTTTTTTAAAAAAAGGGCTTATATTATTAATAGGGCAAATGTATATCTAGATAATTTTATTGTAACTGGCCCTGTCGTACTTTAATTATAAAATGTACGTCCACCGATTCCGCAAATGTTAGACACCTTAGTTCTTGCAGCCTAATGGGTCGCCCGTTACGTTGTTCTACAGTGTAAATGACCCCTCATCATATACGATTCCAGTTTGCTCCGTGGCCGGCCCACGTGGTTATAGGCCCGTATTTGTATACTGACATTTTCACAATAAAGGTTTTTAAAACAAAACATGGTAGTAGTACTTACATTGGTAAAGTTTTGAATAATAGCCACTGTTTTCGAATCAGTAAAAGGCAAGTGAAATAAAGCAGTCCAATTACATGACGGTTAAAAGGTATAATACGCAGGAACGCAGTAAAGATAAATGGTCAAGGGCTGTTGTGTTTTCTACTCCTGCAACATAAAGTGATCGATAAGAATCTGATATTCATGCCTATCAGCGACTAAGACAGCAGGCCGAGCCTCTTTTGCTCAACGGTTCCCTCATGGGACGAAGAAACGCCCTTTTTCTCGAAAAAGGAATATTTTATTTGCAGGACAGTTGTAAATTTCCCGGGAAAATACATTAACCTGAAACATTGTTAGTGATAAACTGTAAATGCATCTGGGTCCTTTGCTTTACAAGTCAGAGTGAGAAAAAAAAAGGTGGGGCTTTCATCATTTGGGAAAAAAAAATGTTCGAAAGCAATGAAAAGCGTTATTTTTAGGTCATATGACCAAGCCTTTCATCATTAGAATAACAAAAGTAAAATGAACCAATGAAAAGTTTTATTAACAAGTCACATGACCTGTTATGCTTACGTTACGCGCTGCGCGCCGCGCTCTGGATCGCTTTCGGGAAGCTGTGCCTCGCGCACCGGAGCTCTTCCGGGTGCTCTAACGCGGCGCGTCATATGACGCATTACGCGACAACGCAGGTCCAGAATATAGTCAAAATGTCTCCACCAACCAGCGGTCGGAACACAACCCCTTTCAGTATTCCAAAAAGTTCTGTTAAATGACAACAGAAGGGACAGGCAACAAGAACCTTTAGTCAAAGAGGGGAGGGCAAGTTCTTCTCTACCGGTTCACGTTGGGGCTCCACCGGAACTGATCAAATTGGTAGTCTACAGTGTTTCTGGATGTTTCAGATTGAAGCTGGCGTCAGCATGAGAGCTACGTCGTGGCCATTCCGTGAGCAATCATGGCAGTCGCTCACCACCGGAAGTCTGCGGGAGTCGGGGGCACCGGTGACTTTTGTAGAATCTTCAAGGCTGAGGGGACGCTTTTGGGAATGGGGCCCATGCCCTAGCAGTCAAGCGCCCGAGTTCCAAGGTGTCCCAGGGCCATTTTAGTGGGCCAGGCCTAAATCCGAAGAGCCGGCTGCCATTTTGAGAGTCCTGTTGCAGCCGCCTATTGCTGCACCGCAAGAGTGGGCGCAATTCAAGTGGATGGTGGGCGAGACTCTGTAGCCGCAAGAGCGGGCCGACTCAGCTGGTTGCGTGAAGCGCTGGGGTGTACCTGAAAAACCTCCACCTGGGGAGGTGGGGGAGGCTCGTTCGCGCCGCCTCTCCCTTCTAGTGCATCCCACGCCGTCTCCTGGCGCAAGAATATGTGATGGTCAGACTAGGGCACTGCAGGACGTGTCTTCAGGTCAAACGGATTGTGGGACAATGTTCAGAATGGAAGAGTCACCAAAAGGCAAAAAGTTCCGCTTGACCCCGGGAGCCGGCCGCCTATGTCGGGGGCGATCCCAGGCCACACCAGGGCAACAAGACTTGGGGAGGGGGTCGGAGCCAAGCGCCCCCTCCGAGTCCACGCCATCACACCGCCCCTTCGGGGGCCTCCGTCAAGCGGTTCAGGGAGGCACCGCATCACATTGTTTTCCAATGCAGTAAGGTCCACAAACAGCCACCACTTACTTTGAGAATAGTGAAGCTGCAGCAGGTGCAAATAAGCTTCAGACAGTGTTACAAGCGCTGCTCAGAACTCTCAACTATGGCACCCAACATCCAGGACTTATGCCATTTGTGCAAGGCAGTGATATCGAAGCAACTCAGGGACCAAGGAACATACCATATCCAGAGTCCTTCCCACAGCGTCTGCCTTCCTTCTTACCTAGTTATGGTTCTTTCACTCCCACTCCAGGCTTTTAGTCTGTGGATGGAAAACCATGAACCTACACTCACGTATGAAAATCTTACTATTGATGCTTGACTGAGGCCAAGGAGATCAGAGTGCATGAGTCTCATGCTCGATCGATTGAGCTAGCCGGATCAGGCAACAAAAAGGTGGTGGTGGGGGTGGCGGCTTGTTTGGATCGATGTTGCAGCAGGCTGCCATGTAAATAGTTATTTAATAAAACATTTTACCCTGTTACTTTGCTGGTGTGTTGTATATATTTATAATATTTGCATAGTGTTTGTCGTTATTTTGGGTGGGGTGGGTGGCGGAGCCGAGCTGTCTTGCAGCCATCATGGTGTCGAGCTCAGTTCATCTCACTAGTTTCGTATTTCTCATGAGGGGTTGTTCCTAATGTTTCTATTTTAGCGAGGTCAAAAAGAGATCCCATTAGTGGCCTACTGATTTTGCTCGATTCCTTTTGTTTTTTTAAACGATTTTTCACTATCTGCAAAGACTAAACAGAGTATTGCGACTCTGTGCTTGTTTGTAAATAGAGAATGAACCAAAGAGAACCAATTCTAAAACAGTAAATGCTTGGATAACAATCAATCAAATGGAGAGAGAAGCAGGCACGACGGATTACAACGGGGGCAAAGGCCTGCGTTACCTACCCTTCACTATCTGCAAAGAGAGAATACTCCTAAAAGAAAAGAGGGGGGGCAGCGTTCAAAGCACATCAGCGTGCATAAACACGAAAATGTTTTTACCTACCTACTTGACATTTTAAAGCTTTTCATATTTGCTATTAAAAAACCATTGAAATTCACTGAAAAAACCATAGGTTATAGACCATATATAGTTAGGAATTAGCATTTACAAAACCTTATTTTACTCACACAAAACCATTGAAATTTCATATATAGTTAGTTCCACTAACTATATATCGCGCACCCGCAATCCACTGCTGATCATGTCGCATATTACATCATTCATGACATGGTCAGTGACATCACTGATGACATCACTGATGACATCTCAAATGACATCACTGATGACATCTCAAATGACATCACTGATCACATCACTGATGACATCATTCATGTGATAATACGATGAACCTCTTCAGACTCTAATATAACCTTAGATACACTCAGTGTAAACAGACACTCACAGATTGTCACTCATCCATGGAGTTACTCACACACCTAGTCAGTCATGCAAAGAATCAATCACACCTCCATTTCCTCAACTATACAGTTATACACACCTTACTTATTCAAACATATTCTAACATATATTTACTCTCTTATACAATCACTGATACAAGTTCACAATGATCCATACAGCCACTAACACATTCACTGGCTCTTATGCACAGTTATTTATATATGTCAACTCTCACATGCACTGTGTTTTACATATGTACTTACTTTGACATGTAGCACTGAGATATCCATTCACTCACCAATACACTCATGCACACAATCAACCGCCCATACAGCTGTTTCCACATGCACTTTTGAACCCATACATCTAGGGAATCAACTGCTCACACATCTATGCACAGAGTCACACACCTCCCAACCACCCACACACACTCAGTCTCCCATACAAATACTTGGGCAACCAATCAATAACCCATATAGTTACTCATATAGCTACTGATCAACACATGCAGCAGTTTACAGAACAACAGACATAATGATGCACAAATTAAGACAGTTTAGTCACTAACCCATGCACTCAGTGAGACACATTTAATCACTCACTCATACAGTCAGTCATGCATCTACTAAATCCTTCATCCAGACACTTATACATCCACTCATTCTTCAATATGTAAGACATATTTTAGCTTTACAGAAACATACAGTCACTCGATGTTGTCATCAGTGATGTCATCAGTGATGTCATTTGAGATGTCATCAGTGATGTCATCAGTGATGTCACTGACCATGTCATGAATGATGTAATATGCGACATGATCAGCAGTGGATTGCGGGTGCGCGATATATAGTTAGTGGAACTAACTATATATGAAATTTCAATGGTTTTGTGTGAGTAAAATAAGGTTTTGAAAATGCTAATTCCTAACTATATATGGTCTATAACCTATGGTTTTTTCAGTGAATATATATATATATATATATATATATATATATATATATATATATATATATATATATATATTCACTGAAAAAACCATAGGTTTGACACATGTTATAGTTAGCTGGAAATTTTACTGACATAAAACCAATGAAATTCCACGTTATAGTTAGTTGGACTCACTATAACTTGCGCGTGCAATGCACTGCTGATGACGTCACATATTACATCACTCATGACATGGTCAGTGACATCACTCATGACATCACTGATGACACCATCCTTGTGACATAGTGACAGACCTCCTTTCACTGTAATGTAATCCTTGAAACACATATTCAAAAATAGAAACTGAAATTTAAAAAAAAATGCAGATACCCATATCAGTTACAACAAGTAATTCCACCATCTATATACACATCCACTCATACATATACTCACTCATCATATGAAATGATACACCTATACATCCTGTTACACACCGACAATCATCGAAAAGTTACTCACAGACATACTCACACGTGCAAATAAACTATTGAACATCCATTTATTTGAATATAGAGTTATACACACACTTCCACCTTACTTCTATTGAAAATTACACATATTTATTCTCTTAAACAATCACTTATAGAAACACATACAGGAACTCTTTCAATCTCTTACTCTCACATATACTCACTTATATACATCAATATTCACATATACTAGATTAAAACATATGTCGTTACTGATAAAGACACTAGTGAGACAGTCATTCACTCACTAACACATATACACACTCATCCACCCATACAGTCCTGCACATATGCTGTCTTCAAAACACATACAAACAGAGAGTCAGTCACTCATGCATCTATGTGCTAAGTAATACCCCCACCAAACCATATAGACACTCATACTGATACTAAGAGAAACATCTAATAACCCATATACATACGCATGTAGCTACTTACCAACACATGTAGCCACTTATACACAAAGTGAAACACTAATATATATATTTAAATATTTAAACATTACTCACTAATATTTATTTTTCAGAAAGACACATATTCACTGGATGGTGTCATCAGTGATGTCATGAGTGATGTCACTGACCATGTCATGAGTGATGTAATATGTGACGTCATCAGCAGTGCATTGCACGCGCAAGTTATAGTGAGTCCAACTAACTATAACGTGGAATTTCATTGGTTTTATGTCAGTAAAATTTCCAGCTAACTATAACATGTGTCAAACCTATGGTTTTTTCAGTGAATTTCATAGGTTTTTTAAATGCTACTTCCTAACTATAACGTGTGTAAAACCTATGGTTTTTTCTGTGAATTTCATTGGTTTTTAAAATGCTAATTCAGAAAAATGTCGTGTATGCAACCTATACTTTTGGCAATAAAGTTCTGGCAATATTTTTTTCGAAAACAAGCCGTTTTCTTCACTGTTCAAGTTCCATAGAGACTCCTTGTAAAGCAATACAGAATTCGAAAGTCTGTACCTTGCCTTTTTTTAAACACATTAAAATTTGTCTGTAAATAAAAATAGCCTTACTAAACTTTCGTGCGCGACCCGGTGTGCGCACTCTCGGCAACAGTTGTCAATAAAATGGATATCGCATTTCCAGGCTTTCGTGCGCGACCGAGTGCGTGCACAGGCCTATATATTTCGTGAAAACGTTGCGATTTGAACTTATTGAAATTCTTCATACACCCCTCAAAGAACTTATAGTACGTCAAAGAGACTGTACCTAGACTTCTTTTTTATTCTTATGAAACTTTTCAGTAAATGGAGCCGAATGTCTTTTTAAACTTTCGTGCGTTACCGGATGTACACACCTTGGTATTTTTTTTAGAAATATAAAACGTTTCATACTTTAACAATTGTGCGCTTAAATCCAGCTCAGAAGATATACAAAATCATGATGGTAGTTGGTTCAACCCGGACCGTTTATTAGAGGTAGATCGTCCGACTCCACCGGAAGACACCCCTAATAAAAAGGACATATATATAAAATGCGGACTAGCCGCTGTATCGTGCTAGCAAACTATAACATATAAATCGTTAGAAAAAACAAAAGGAATCGAGCAAAATCAGTAAACCACTGATGAGATCTTTTTTTGACCTCGCTAAAATAGAAAAATTAGGAACAACCCCTCATGAGAAATATGAAACTAGTGAGAGAAACCGAGCTCGACGCCATGATGGCTGCAAGACAGCTCGGCTCCGCCGTCCACCCCACCCAAAATAACGACAAATATTATAAAGATACACAACACACCAGCAAAGTAACAGGGTAAAACGTTTTATTAAATAACTATTTACATGGCAGCCTACTGCAACATGAAAACAACACTTTCAATTGGTTCTTAATAGTTTCAATTCTGGAATTTACACGCAGCACTCCACCCACTTCCCTCACTATCTTTTCTACTCTCAAGAGACAACAACGTCCTACATCTTTTGGAAGACTTTGGTGAAATGGCTACCGTATCTCATTCATCTTCCGAATCTGACCAAAATGATCGACTACCTTTAATAAGAAAAAATAAATCTTTCATCTGGCAATTTTTCACTTATCCTGAAGATCAAAAGAAAGTGAATGCACCAAAAGTAACCTGCACGATATGTGACTTGGTTCTCTTAAGAAGAAATCCAGCAAAAAAATATTTATTTTCCATACATACCATGGTGCGGCATGTCAAACAAGTGCACCCTCTGCAATTTGCAGAGGCAACGACAAGAGCCCTGGCCACGCTATTACCATTAGAGGTGGCCAGCACATCTTCTGATCGACGACCTGTATCTCCATGCAGTGCAGAGATGGACTTCGGATATTTAACTATATATGGTCTATAACCAATGGTTTTTTCAGTGTTTTTCTTTGTTTTTTAATAGCAAATATCAAAAGCTTTTTTGTGGAAAATGACTACAATTAGGTATACATAAGCGGCGTTCATTTATGTTCACCACAGCCATTGTTAAAAGTAAAGTGAAAGTCGCGAAACAGTGGCCACGCCATCTAGTCCCTTTTAGGCCCCATCATGCACGTAAGTAACAGCCATTTTCTGTGTCATGGCCTCTCTGCCCACTGCCAAAGGCCTATGATTGTTCAAAATTGGTTCTCTTTGGGTCATTCTCTGTTCACAAATAAGCATAAAGTCGCAATACTCTATTTAGTTTTTGCAGATAGTGAAGGATAGGTAGTGCACACTTTTGTCCCCTTTGTAACCCGTCATGCCTATCTCTGCCCCGTTTGTTGCTAGTTGGTTCAACCCGGACCGTTTATTAGAGGTAGATCGTCCGACTCCACCGGAGGACCCCCCTAATAAAAAGGACATATATATAAAATGCGGACTATCCGCTGTATCGTGCTAGCAAACTATAACATATAAATCGTTAGAAAAAACATGAATATAGAGAGAGGAACCGAGCTCGACGCCATGATGGCTGCAAGACAGCTCGGCTCCGCCACCCACCCCGCCCAAAATAACGACAAACACTATGCAAATATTATAAATATATACAACACACCAGCAAAGTAACAGGATAAAACGTTGTATTAAATAACTATTTACATGGAACCTACTGCAACATGAAAACAACACTTCTAATTGCTTCTTAGTAGTTTCAATTCTGAAATTGAACACCCAGTACATCCAGAGGTCATGTCCGACAAGTTGTGTGGGGGGATACCTTGCTAATGCCGCCACCCCCACCACCTTCTGTAGGAAGGACTCTGGATATCCCTGCCTTGCACAAATGTCATAAGTTCTGGATGTTGAGAGCCATACTTCAGGGTCCGACAAGTTGTGTGGGGGGATGCCTTGCTAATGCCGCCACCCCCACCACCTTCTGTAGGAAGGACTCTGGATATACTTGGTCCCTGAGAGGCTTCGATGTCCCTGCCTTGCACAAATGTCATAAGTTCTGAATGTTGAGTGCCATACTTCAGGGTCCAAGAAACGCGGACTCGGAGGGGGCGCTTGGCTCCTGCCCCCTCCCCAAGTCTTGTTCCCCTGGTATGGCCTGAGATCACCCACGACATAGGCGGCCGGCTCCCGGGGTCAGGCGGAACTTCTTGCCTTTTGATGCCTCTTCCATTCTGGACCTTGTCCCACAATCCGTTTGACCTGAAGACACGTCCTGCGGTGCCCTGGTCCAACCATCACATTTACACCGTCTCACCCGCCATCCGGCTGAATTGCACCCACTCTTCCGATACAGCGACAGGCGGCTGCCACGGAGCTCAGGAAATGGCGGTCGGCTCCACAGACTTGGGCCTGGCCTGCAAGGATGGCTCTGGGCAACCCTGGAACTCGGACGCTTGACTGCTAGGGCATGAGCCCCATTCCCAAAAGCGTCCCGTCAGCCTTGAAGATTCTACAAGAGTCACCGAGGCCCCCGACTCCTGCAGACTTCCGGTGGGGAGCGACTGCCATGATTGCTCGCGGAATGGCCACGACGTAGCCACGAGGTGCTCTCATGCTGACGCCAGCTTCAGTCTGAAACATCCAGAAACACTGTAGACTACCAATTCGATCAGTTCCGGTGGAGCCCCAACGACGTATCGCGTTCTTGCGTAATCCGTTATATGACGCGCCGCGTTAGCGCACCCGGAAGTGCTCCGGTGCGCGAGGCGCGAAGCGCAGCTTCCCGGAAGCAATGCGGAGCGCGTAACGTAAGCAATTATATTTCAGTTGGTTCTCCCTCACAATATTTTCAATGTCACATAAAACTCACCCATCACCCACTGCCATCTCTGGCTGTTTCCATGGTAACACCTCATTCTGCACCTGGCTGAAGGCACAGGTCAAAAGTTCATATCTCAACGTTCTACAGCAAAGTAACAACACTGTTTTCCCTCCAGAAACACCTGCCAATCCACAGCTCTGTTACATGTCTTTTTTTTTCACACCCAATAGTACTTTTCGTTTAACATAAACATTAACATGCAACGTACTGTTCAATCTCCACTTCTTACAATCAACCAATCATTTTTATTTTTTAAACCACACCCAGCCTCTTCCTTTTTCTTTATTTAGAATTTCAACTTCTAACTACCATTCCACTTCCAGAACCGATCGGAGGACGACTACAAATCCCTTGAAAATGAAGGTCTGGCTAATAGGACACAGTTATATTCACTGGAGTGAAAAATATGCAGTAAGCAGACAAATTTGCAACCTCAGCTTACCAAATGTACACATAACATGGATTTCCAAAAGAGGATTGAAATGTTACCAATTGATTCCATTGGTGAAAACTTTTATGCATCTCCCAGAACCAGACCTTATAATTGTGCACTGTGGTGGAAACGATCTAGGCACAATCACTGGGGTAGGTCTGGAAATGCTTCTAAAAGACACCTTTCGACAATTGATGACACTTTTTCCTCGATCTGCCTTGGTATATTCCAATATATGCCAAAGACAGAAATGGAATTGGTCCAATCACCATTGTGCACAATTTGAGAAAGCAAGGAGACATGTTAATAAATCTGTTTCTGCGTTCCTCAGAGATTATAGCATGGGTTCTATTTACCACAACAACTTGCGATACCACATGCAAGACATCTATAGGAGAGACGGTGTTCATTTCACGAATGAGGGAAACAGAATCTTCCTCTGCAACATCAGGCTCTGCATCGGTACTTACTTATAAATGCAGAAAACACTCAATTAACACAATGGCTCTTTTCAGAGCCACCTTATATCTAAGCATTCAAACTTCTGATTTATCTCCATTTTCACACTCTTGTAAAAAGGTGTGCGCGACCGAGTGCGCGCACCACGCAACTTTAAAAAAAAAAATATATATATATGTTCGCCTTTAAGGGCCTTACTGCACACCCTGAGAAAACCTACGCAGCAAAACAATCTCTACCTTCTCCCCTTTCCATATTCCAACGCTTTGAAATCAACAATATATTTACTCGCAATGACAAAATGGCGGTCAACACTTCCTGATTTCCTTCGAATCGAACGTTAACAGACGTCACGCAACAAAATTCCGCTCGCGCGCACAGCCGTTTGGGTGCGCGCACGTGTGCGCGCGTATAGATATATAATTGACTTTAACTTTAATTTCCTCAGCAACTACTGAACGGATTTACACCATTCCAAAAAAAACGTAATCTGCGAGCCGGACTGTACAGTTTTGCCAAATTTCTTATAAATCCATTCACCCGTTCGACCTGTAGCCGAGTCTAAAGGTCCTATGGAAAATAACATGGAGAAAACACGTTTTGGGACCCCCCTTTTATCTCAGCCCCCACTTGACCAATCCCCCCCAAACTTTTAGGGAAGGAGCGCAGCGGACCGAGCCATCTTCTTTGAGAAATTCGCTAAGATTCTTCAACCAGGGCCAAAGTTATTCCAAATAGAATGTTGAGGATTTCCTATGGAAACTAGGTCCTAACTATAACTACCTACTGGCGACCGCCAGTAGGTTATATATATATATATAAATATATATATATATATATATATATATATATATATATATATATATATATATATAACTACCTACTGGCGACCGCCAGTAGGTTATATATATATATATATATATATATATATATATATATATATATATATATATATATATATATATATATATATATATATATATTATATATATATATATATATATATATATATATATATATATATATATATATATATATATATATATATATATATATATATATATATATACACACTCAAAGGTCCCCTTACTCCAAAGGAACAACAGCACTCCGGGGGTGGTAGATTTTGCAGCGGTCTTAGTTTATTTACAGAGCCAACAACAAACGCGTTTCGGCGTCAGCCTTCGTCAGTGTCAATGACACTGAGCACATGATATCATTTTAAACCTTCCTATTGATAGCAGACATAGGCGAAGGACAAACCCTAGGTCAAATACGGGCGCCATCTTGTAATGGATAATAAGTGCACATAAACACAACAATTATCCTTCCAGAGTAATCAAACCGTGTATCGGTTCGGAAAACAAGAGGTAAATGCCAAAATTAATAATTATACAAATTATACAATGTATCGGTATCTAGCCGTGGATCGGCATAAGTCCTTACATTATTGGTCTGCTAGAATAAGGATATGGTTTATATCGGCATGAAAATCAAAGAGAAAGTGCATTCTTAACCATATATACATATATACACACATATATACATTGCACCTGAAAAATATTACAGGAAAATATATAGACACAAAAAATTGCATACAGAAGCTGTCCTGTCTTCATATTCCTTCAAAGTTTCAGAAAGTATGTACATATATATACAGATTAGTGAATAGGCTGTGCAAGTTTTATGGTGAAAAATCCACAAAAGTCTTTTCTTACTTCAGTATACTTTTGCTATGTTCATTTCCTAGAATCGTGGATTTCAAACACTTCTATTCTGAGGCCATACTCAAGACTTTTTATCTTATCTCATCTAACAATGTCCACAAAGCAGTATGTCGACAGGAGGCTCAAAACTATTTTAGGCAAGTCATTTACCTAGGTGAATGGCCATCTCCTCCCCGCTGTTAGGGCCCCCCGGGTGTTTAGTCGCTAAATCGATGATATATCTCGATTCTAGTCTTCTGAGTCGTCTTAATCTATCTCCACCCCTGATGTTGTTAGGTACGTGGTCCAGCCCAAAGAATGTTAATTTGGTACGATCCTTATTATGAAACTCAGAAAAATGGCGCGCTACTGGGTAGGAGGGATGAACTTTATCAATTGCGCTGAGATGCTCGAGCACCCTCAATTTCAGTTGATTAATGGTACTCCCGAAGTAGCGAAGGCCACACGAGCATACCAGGCAATAGACCGCATAGACAGTACTGCATGTCAAGAATTTCTTTATAGCCATAGATCTACCAGTCATCTGATTTTCATATCTGAGAACTCTTTTGCTTGTGGCACACGCTTTGCAGCGGCCACAAGGGTAGAACCCACTCATGTCCTTCAGTGTGTTCGGTTTGTTGGTGGGTTTGCTGAAGTGGCTGTGTGTCAACATATCCCCCAACGACCTGCACTTGCTGAAGGTAACTAGAGGATAAAGAGGCAGATCCTCCCTCAGTATACTGTCTGTGCGCAAGATATGCCAGTTCTTTCTCATCGTGGCCTTGAGGTGATTAACTCCAGAGGAGTAAGATGTTATCATCCTAAATTTATTAACCTCTGTATCGGTGGTCTTAGTCTTCCGATCAAATTCTGTTTGTTTCTTTTTCTTTTTTAGCAATTCAATCCTAGGGATTTTCCTGACTCTCTTTAATGTACTCTGTAATAGGGAATCATCGTAACCCCTTAGTCTGAAACGTTCCAGACATTCGTGGGCCGCCTTCTCAAACTCATGTTCTTGTGTGCTGTTTCTACGGAGTCTGAGGAGTTCCCCATAGGGGATGCTTTTGATAAGCTTAGGGGGATGGCTGCTTTTGGCAAATAGAATGGAATTCCCTACCGTTTCTTTCCTATACAGGGAAGTATGTACTCGGCCCTCATCAATATACACCCTCAGGTCCAAGTAGTCGACTGCCACTCGGCTAATTGTTCCCGAGAGGTGCAGATTGTAGCAGTTTTTATTCAGATCTTCAATGTACATTTCTGCGCTGGCAGTGGTACCCTGCCATACGATAAAGAGATCGTCTATGTACCGGTACCAATGTACCACCCTGCCATTGTCTTGCCCCCTCTTCCAGCTCCTGGGCACCTGCTCCTCCCACCAGCCAACGAACAAGTTCGCATAGCTGGGGGCAAAGCAGGTGCCCATCGCTGTGCCAGAGATTTGCCTGTACAATTGCTCACCAAATAAAAATATGTTATTATTTAAGCAAAAATGTACAAATTCGAGAATCATAAGATTGTGCTGTGTGAAGCGTAATTGGCGCATTTCCAAAAAATGTCTGACAGCATTCAGGCCTTGCTGGTGGTCAATGTTAGTATAGAGACTGGTGATATCCATCACCATAAGTAAATAGTCGGATTCCCAGCTCATACCTTCGATAATGTTCAAAAAGTCTTTCGTATCCTGGATATAAGAATCCAGGCCTGTGACAAGGGGGAAAAGGACAGAGTCCACGAACTTGGACATATTCTCAGTTAGTCCATAGATAGACGCAACAATAGGGCGTCCAGGCGGTGATATGGCACTCTTGTGGAGCTTGGGAAGATGGTAGAAAGTTGGAAGCATGGGGCTATTACTATATATATATATATATATATTATTTTTTTTCACTGTAAAAAACAAAGCATGAAATGCATTAATAAAAGAATCAGAAATTCACTTATAAATCAAAGCTTAAAGTGACGTTATTGTTAGCTGAAAATGTCAGTTAAAAATACCAATGTAAACTAAAAATAACACTGAAATTCACCAGTTATAGTTTTCTGAACTAACTTTAACTTGTGTCCTCATCATGCACTACTCAGAACATATTGTACATGTTTTATTACATCATAGATGATATCACTGGTAACATTTCACAGGACATTATGGATGACTTTTGTGTTCTTTCAGTGCCAAAACGCTATTGTGAAGGTTCGACTTTAGTGACCTAACTGAACATGGAATGTAGTAAATTCATGCTGACCACACACTTGTTCGGTGGCAAGAACAAAAGGATAAAGAGAAAAAAATAAGTGGCTCATTAGGCAGGTTTAAAGCCCTTATAGAAAGATGCACAAGATGGCATATTTTTGAGGAAATATATGATTTGAGGACCTGTTTTCATGCATTTTAAAATAATCAGACCACGTACATGCCAAATAAATGATGTGGAAATTTTGGGCTTTCCCCTGGAGAAGTCCTTTTTTTCTAAGACAACATTGGCTGCATGTTGTTGCTATCCTTTAGAATTCACAATAAAGTAAAAACTCTTTTGTGAAAACATTCCTTTCTTGCGAATCGACCTTTTTTCAACAAAAAAAGATCCAGAACCTTTGATGAACTTGGATTGAAAAGGAAAGATGGACTTCCTGGAAATAACATCTGCACATCTACACATATATTTACACCTTCAAAGCTGTGAAGTGAGGGCACTCCTGGTGCAAAAAACTGCAACGTAAGGGTACTCCCAATGTATTTATGACAATATAATGACACCCAATGTAAAATACTGCAAAGCAACAGTTAATATTTATTTGAAGGTGCTGAACTTTCTTTTTTTGAAACTTTTAATGAGAACTCCAGAGTCCTTATGTGTATTTTCAGAAGCTCCTTCAGTGATGTAGGATGTGTGCTAAGCAGATTTTCTCACAGTTTGCTAATCTCATACATTCTGTTGAGTATAAACTATGAAATTCAATATCTTCAGTTCTACTAATTAAATGCCTGTCATTTTGCTCCTGTTTAATTTAATAAAAGCTGGTCTGTTTCCCTAAACCTGTTGTGGGCTCCTTTTGTGAAGTGTTTCTACTGTGTTACTGTTTGAAGTGTAGCACTTATACTGTTCACATTGCCTCTAAGTTAAGCCTCACTGCTCTGGGCTAGGCTACTACGGGGGTGAGCACAAGTAAATATGGGGTATGCTTGTATCTTATCCTGACAAGGCTTGTGGTTGCTGCTTAGCATGGGCTTAAGCCCCAGTCAACGAGCAACCCCAATTTCTTACAGGTATATAATATAAGGGTGGTGGGGTAATCAAAGCAACAAATAAATTTGCACACTTAGGATCCCCCACATGGTGTGCGAAGCCTTTTGTGACACAAGCCCAGCACAAAGTATTGATTTTGGAATTAACTTGCCAGCACAAAACTTGTTTTGCACTGCAAAGAAAATTCAAAGAAACTTCAAAGTAGCAGAAAGTATTGACTTGCACTACTTTGGGGGCGATTCCTATACGGGTCGGAAAGCTCTCAAACTGTTCCGAATCCGGAGTGTTTTCCGACCGAGTCAGACTCCTGTAGTCCGCCCGAGCGAGTACAATACGGTTGCATGCTGCCGGACTCGGTTCGGTCGGACTCCCATAGAAGCCAATGGGAGTCGGTCGTACGACGCATACATTGGCTCCCATTGACTGAATGGGTACATCTCGCACAAGGGCATCCCTACAGTGGGTACGCATCAGTGCCATCTGCATCATACATGCTTGTGTTGGGGATACCCTTGGGTCTCCCCCTGTGTCCGAGTCATAAGGCTGCGGGTGACGGGGGTTCTGACGTGCACCCCCAAAGGCAGCTTCCTGGACGTTTTGCAAGCCGGAAACTTCGGCTCGATCCGGCTGTCCGACGCTTGCATCGTACTGGCTCGTCGGAAATCGCTTCCATTGCATGGAACGGTTTGCTTACGGATGACACGTACTGAGCGGTTCGGACCCAGAGAACACACGTACGGCTCATACTTTTTTCCAGCCAGTTCGCGTTCGGAGCCCTTCCGAGCGAGATCAGAATCAGCCCCTTTGTTTTGATGTGGCATAAAATGGGTTGTACATGGGCATTCCCATTCAACCACTCTTGGGGTTTTTTTGAAAATCAATTTCTACTTACATTGACAAAAGATTTGCAACAAAAATATACGCTTGCTCGAGGCAGGTGTAAAGTTAAAGAAAGGTTTTCTTTAGTCAAAGCTTTTCTAAATTTGCTTGTATGCTATATAATGCAGCACACATATAAAGTTATAAAAATGTTAAAATATTTTAAAAGCACATCATTTCATACTGCATGGTTCCCATTCCAATACAAAACCTATGCTTGACATCACTGAAACCTTTGCAGCACAGTTCAAGGGTGTGTTATTCGAACAAGGCAGCCTATAGTGCACCAACACAGGGAGAGAGAAAAGTAGTGCTATATCTTATTAGAGATGGTGCTGTTCTGCTCTCCCCCTTTCACGCAATGCAGCACCGCAATTTTAACTGCCCCCCTGTGCTACCCGAATTCTTTGTAAATATGGCACAGAAAATATAGAAATTACACAGCAAGCATGAGAAGATTGTAACGAATATGGGTTTATGATAAATAGAAAAAAAAACATAATTTGTTCGAATTGTGTTATAGGGCTCTGTAATAGAAAACATTGTCACTAAAGTGGGGTTTAAAAAAGATATTTACTTGTTTTTGCAACAATCTATGTTTGTTATATATAATAGAACATACACATTAAAATCGTTACACAAAAGTAATGAACAAAAAATACAAACCACTGCAGTTGTCACAACTCTTCATTTAAGTGAAGGTCCATGATTTCCTACAAGAATCATAAGATTAGACAAAACAGACAGTGTGCTGACAGTTTTATAGCACATTTCCTTGGCCTTTGCCACTATTTTCAACAGATTGCAAGTCTTCTCTGCTTTTATTGTGGCAAATGACAGGAGAATAGTGGAGAACAGGTTTATTTTTCAAATCATAATTGTGAAAAATGGAGGGTCTGTTTAATAGGGTATGTGATTATGTGCATTCAGCGCGGAAGATTTCATTCCTTTTAGGTACCTCGGGAATGGTCTTTGGCATTTCGTGTACTGTAAGCCCCTACTACATCTAAATATATATTAGATGCATTTTTAGTGCAAAACATAGGCTGGAGGTATACAATAAAGTAAAAGTCAGACAGGCGTAAAATTGGTTGACACTGTTTATTGCAAAAAATTGCGCTGCTATGGGCAGGGATTAATGGCTAAACTTGCTGGAAGTCGAAAAAGAATGAAATATTCAATCGCCACTAATTCCTTCGCAGAACCCTATTCAGGTCTTTTCTGCGCTGTTTTCAGAAAAAAACAGTCCTAGGCAGTTAAAAAGGTGATTATTAATAACTGAAAGCAGATGGCATTGGCGTAATTTCCAAGTTCTTGATCCTTTGCAAACATGACGATTAAGCAATAGGACCTAGTATTGTGCAAAACAGAAAACATTGGGGCATGTGTTCAAGGAAGTGGCAGAGTGAGGAGTTACCCGTCATGGCTTAACGCCTAACTCTGCCATTTCAGAAACACAAGGCTGCACCATATTTACACGATATGGTGCGCTGGAGCTACACTTAACAGTGTAGCACCAACGCAGCCACCCTTGCACCATGGTGCAAGGGTGTTTGCGTGCAACAGAAATATTGTTTATGTACAGGAAGGTCCCCCTTCACATAAAAAATCTTTAAATGCCATTTTGTGAGTTCTATGTGCGCTGCTTAATGCAGCACACATAGAAGTCACAAAATGACATTTTTTTTTAGATAGTTTATGTTCAGGAAGGAGCACCTTCCTGTACATAAACAATTCAAGGTATTTCGCTTTTTCCATGTGTGCTGCACAAGACAGCAAACATGGAAAAAGCAAAAACTTGCCAAGTTAAGACCAGGTTTTTCCTGCCCACTATTTACTCTGTCCTTGTAAAGAGGGGGCAGAGTCAAAATCAATGGGTGTTGCAGTGGAAGGCCCACCGTAACACCCACTGCCCACCCTTTTCAAGCTAAGCATAGCGTGAAAGGGAGCCTTATTAACAAGGCAGCGTTAAGCCACAAAAAATGTGGCTTAACGCTGCCTTGCAAATAAGGCAATGTCTCTATTCCCACCACAAGTCGTAAAAAGTGACGCTGTGGGGGTGATAGGGGGTTGTACATATGCCCCATTGTTCCTTTAGGTTGGGCTGACTTTAATTAAGAATACATAAGTCTCTCAGATATTTGTAAACGAAATGAAGCCACATCAGGTCCCCAAACAAGCTGCACAGGCAATATGTATACATGAATCAGATGAGTCAAAAGTCTATCTTTTTTTTGCTGACAGAGTGTGTCCTTTTTAATAACTTGTTCCAAATGTGAAATCACACAAGAAAAACAGCCGACACGTGTTTCGCCCGGTGGCCAGTTGGCCGAGGGCTTTCTCAAGGCTGGTTTAGACAAAATGGGACAGATAGTCGTAAGGTGATAGGGTCAGATTAACAGATGATCACATACAACATGATGTGAGTCAAGTGTGTAATAGATATCCATTAAGTAATTGTATGGCGAAGAGACACCGAGTTGGTTAGGGGATAGAAAACCATGGTGGTGTGGGAAAGAGAGGATAAAGCAGATGAAGGAAAAGTGAAAAAGTTCAGATTATTAAAAGTACCATTCGCTTATCACTTTGCGAATCCTAACTCATATGCAAGGTAGTCATAATAATTCAATGATGTCAATAATACAAGGAAAGTTAGTTGCAAAGTATAATTTGCTAAACGTAATATGTAAATGACGTCATTTTGATAATTGACACTTTGGGCGGCATGTTACCTGTTCATGCTCACATACGCAATATCACCATGCATCGTGATTAGAAATAATTAATTGACTTCAAGGAACATAATCGAGAATCAGGACATACATGTACATATACTGAATCTACCCATCAGAACTAGATATTTCAGTATTGTGGTTAAACAATAGGATTGTATACGGTAAGATCAAGCACTGATGCTAAGGAGATAAAATACATCAAAAAGTATATACATAATGCATCAACGAACCCACATATTAATGGCCTCAATTAGTGTGTTGCATAATTATGATGGTCCTAGAGAGACCAAAACTACAGAAATCAGAAAACTTAAACAAAATGGGAGAATGCTATGTTGTACAGCATAATGCTTACCAGAGCGTCCAATTTGCAGTCCTAAATCCTGAAAGCAAAGCAGTGAGTAGACATCAGTCAAGAATAGGGGTCAACATGGAAATAGAAGAATAGGATAAATAATCAACCTTTTGGAATGGGTCGAGGTAAGGGTCCGATTTGATATCGAAAACGCGTGTGCTAATTGGTGTCGAGGCACTGCTAAAAAGGCTTAAGGAAACAAGCATTTTCAATGCAATTGGTCACGCATTATTAAAGTCTTAGTCCCCGGCGTTGCAAATAATAATGGAACACCAGTAGCTCTAATCTTCCGTAATGCGAGGCCTAACTATGCCACCATGGCATATTTGGGCCCTAGCCACGGGTCTTTGATACACTGCAGAGCCAGAGGAGGAGCGGGGGGTGACAAGGGCTGCCTTGGGAAAGGAAACAAGACGTCCCTGGTGGTGACGTGAGCTGCCTTAGACTACTGAAGGGGGTGCACGATGTAGCAGGCATAAAAAATGCAGCGAGCAGCAGATATTGTGCAGTGAAAGCCCCCTTACAAAAATCAACTGGTCACCATTCACTTGGCTGCTATTCCATTTGAGAGTTAAGCTGTTGCTAATGAAGTTGAACATTCAGGCATAATACTGGCGCAAAATGTGCTGCAATACACCCCGTAATTTGCACTTTTCTGCGGCATAATTGGACCCTCCCTGTCGCATAACTCCAGTGGACCCGCATATGGGTACACGTGACAATGTTTTACCCATCAGTTTACCAATACGATTGTCATCAAGGCATGGGCAGGAGTGTTTCTCAGTGCATGCTTAAAAAAACCACTTATTATAAAGCATGCCCCTTTATGAAGTCCTGTAATCTGTTGTACTAAGGTGAAACGCCCCACCTGTTAAAGAAATATACTTTAAAAAAAATTTTAAACACCTTATATATTCTAATATGACGCTCATTACATGCTTTGTATGCTAAATTTGCTCAAAGCTCGGCTCATGCATGGGCACTTCAAGCCAGAGCCGACGGTCAGCTCGGGTCTGACTTGGCACCCTGTTTGTTGGTTTGCACACCTCTGCTGTCGCCACAGGACACGGGGCACAGTGTGACGTGCCTTCACAATCAGGTGAGGGCAGTACGAGGTACAGTGATGCAAGGGCGATAAGTGTGGTGGTCACGTGCTAGCCCAAGTGAGCCAATGCCTGTAAAGTTAGTAGTCCACTTAGGTTATGAGCAACTAATTTGTACATTTCTACTATTTTATCGTTTGGCAGCTCTTTCGCAGTTCAAAAATAGAGAGCCACTGCTCGTGCCTGCACTAACTGGTGCTGTGCGTGTGAGGAATATCCAGTTTGGGTGGGCGAGCCAGGAAGGAGACAGGGAGGGGAGCAAAAAGCCTCACTGCAAATCAAAGATGCTCGTTTAACAAAGTGTGACGCGCCCCAATGAAAAGCAGGGGCGGAGCTTCCACCCAACTTCCAAAAGAAAACCGATGACAATTCTCACTAGTTTTAAAACATTAACTTGCAAAAAGTTTATGCCTCCAAGAATGTGCGATGGGAGAGCCAGAGGGATGCTGACCAAATAAGTAATGGTATTTTTGACAACATAAACAAGTACAAACACAGCACTGCCTATTTCAGGGCAAATGAGACCTATTGCATTGCAAATGCTTGTTGTCTCTTGTACTCAAGAAAAGCATCTTTCAAGCCCTCGCATTGAACATGGCACACACTGCACTGCGGTATTCCGCACATGCTCTGTCAGATGGGATCTCCCATGTTCCCTGTGTGGTGAACACAGATGCCTTCCCTCACTCCCACCCTCCCCCCACACATCCTCTGCCCTCCATATGGCAGCTGCAGCAGGGTCGGTGGTGTAGGGTGGCAGAGACAGCCTTATCTGGAGTGGTGGAGCTGTGCAGGGTGACGTCAGGAGAGGAAACAGCTGCAGTGCACCGGAGCCGCTTCAGAGCTCCAGGCTCCCTCGGAGACGGCGCAGCCCCAGAGCCGACTGCACCGTCCGAGGGTACACAGCAGCTGTGACAGCTCTCTGCGGGCCCAGACGACCCTCTAAGCTCCCCCCGCGCTATCCACGGCCGCCGCAGGTGAGTCTTTGGGGGGAAGTGGAGGGCCCTGTGGGACTGACGCAGTTACATATTGTATTTAATATCATTTTGAAAACAGTTCTGTATAACTGAGGGCAACATTATAGTAGGTACAAACGATGAGGGTGTGCAGCTAAATGTGTGGGTTAGAACCCTTGAGAAAATGAATGAAAGGTTAGTGAGTTTTGAAAATGTGTAATGGTGGTGGGCAATAGTGCCACACACAGCACATGGCATCACAGGGTGGGAGCGGTAGGCAGCAGAACCCTCACATTGTGAAATGTGGGCTCCTCTGGGTGAGTCTCCAGCCTCGTGGCATATGGGGGGCGGCGGCTTAACACCGGAAGGTACGCGTGCTCGCCGTCACATTCATGCAATGCCACATTCATTGTGGGGAGACTCGTCGAATTCTGGAGCACCCAGAGAGCTTCTTTTCTGCAGAACCTGTGCACTCCTCCTAATCAGGAATCCCCACCCCATTATGAGAAATCTCACTGCTCCTCACTTGTCCACGACCCTTTGCTTTTCAGACAGTGTCCCTATCTTATCAGGCTCTGTTTGCTAGCTTGCAGCTCGTAAAATGCCTTTTCCATAACCTCTTGAAGCTTTGACCTGCAGTTTAACCCTGTACAGTCCACGTCAGTGCTGAATAAATATCCAGACTATTAAAATACAAGCCCCAGCTCCCAACAAAGCTCCTCCCCACCCTCCCCCTCTCCAGTTTGTCATTTCGTACCAGCTGCATAACGCTGAGTGAAAATGTCTGGAGGGGCTGTCCTGGTAAAGTGTGCAGCTGTGCAAGGGTGGAGGGCTGCGCTGATGGATGTAACGGGTAGCCGTGCATGAAAACTTAGAGAACAAGCCCCAAAGCGATCGCTATTGTAAAAAAAACAACAACAAAAAACACACCTGCGAGTGGTGCGTGCACCACTGCGAGGCATATGTTTTCAACTGTTGCGGACGTGTCTCGGCGTGACAATTGAAAACATATGGACTTTGATGCGTATAACAAAAACCAATAGGCAGTGGGCGGAGCAATGCACCCGCCTTTGGCCTATTGCGTGCTCCATTAACAAAATACATGCACTCAAAGCCCAATGACAGAAGAGCACACAAAAAACACACGCACAAGCATGTGCTATTCCAGGGTCCATTTCTGAACCCCGGACAAAAGGACTGTCTCCTGCACGAGTACTGCTGCGCAGTGCAACGCAGGTCACGAGACCTAAAAAACATCAGGAATCGAGGCTGCGTTCATCATGGTAAAAAAAAAAATCCATTGGCAAGCGAGATTATGGTGTAGAGAGCGAGTGCTCAGGGGTGGGTAGCAGAAGTGAAAAAGTGAAGCCAAGCGGGATGTGAGTTTCATAGATAAACTAGGGGCTGGGTGTCAAGTAAGGATTGGGAAATCCCGATTTGTTTGGTAACAGTCTTACCATAAGTAAAAGCATAACACAGTTTCTGCGATCCCGATAACAGAAGAAGTTCTGAGGTGGACCCCGTTGGGTTATATAACTAAGGGCCAGACGTCAGAGCACGTCTGGTGTCATCTGTAAAGTAACTGTATGGGGGAAATGGAAGATTTACTCCATAGTGATAGCGGAAAAAACGGGAATAAGACTAAAAATTCTATTTAATGAGGGAGAATAATGAAGGAGTAGACATTTTGTTATAATACTTCGGTAGGAATGATATCCTAGAAAATTGAAAGGGCCAGTATTAAGTAGAGAGGTCATAACCAAGGTGCAGTAATAAATGCAAATAATGACTTATACCATAAATACACGACAGAGAAAGGTATACAAATGAAAGACTAGCTAAATAACGAGGTGATTGATACATGCTTAGATAGTGTCTGCTAACCCTCATCTTGGAGAAGTAATGATGCAGATATAAATACATAAGATGTCGTTTGCCATAAACACAAAGCAAAAACAAAATGCAGCAGTGGTAGGCTTGCTAAATACTGAAGGGGATTACACAGAGCGGATACACATTTTTAGAAAATGTCTGTTTATACTCATCCGGTGTTGATGGGGTCCTTGGTTCAGGGATGGGAACTAGTGCAAAGGCGGACCTGGGAACATAAATGATGTTAAGAAAGAAAACCTAGTGTCACCCACCAGAATGTGTTTATGTTTAAAGTATTTTATTAAGGCACAAAAACACGGGGAGGGGAGCAGGAGGTCAAGCAAACATACAGTACAAGAAGCGGAACGTTGCAGCGAGTCAGAAGAAAAGCAGGGAGGCAGGAAGCCCCAGAGGGTGACAAGGCAAATACATAAGGCAATAAGGCATTGTGAACGACCCCCCTGTAGACCCCCACTCCCTAAGCAAGGCCAAGCCCGAATAGCACCCCGCAACACAGTAAAGGAGAAGCATACCGTACCACCAACCCCCCGACCCCAGAAAGGAAGAAGAAAGGAGAGCAAAGGAGGAAACGAAAGAAAACAATACCCCAACATCCCCGTCCGAAAGTCAGCATTAGAAGCATATAACCCCTCTTCCCGCCCCTAACCCCCGGCACCCAATCCGCACAGTCACTCCGCCGCAGCTGCCGGCGGCGTCAGCCTAAGGAGGCGCAAATACTGTGGACACGTGAGCTCGTGAAATTCCGTGGACAGCAATGCCAAAAAGGGGTGCCAGAGCTCCTCAAACTGGTCAACATTCCCAGCCACCGTTAGCGACATCTTCTCCATGCCCAGTACCTGCCAGAGTCTATGCAGCCAACCAGTGATAGAGGGGGCAGTAGGGGTGCGCCAGAGTATCAGTATGTTCTGAACGGCTGAACCTAGCGCAATCGCAATCTGCCTGCCCCTGCGGGATTTCAGCGGGTACATCAAGTCATTGGGGAGGCCTAGCAAGACATACGCGGGGAAGCGCGGAAGCTCGATCTCAAAATGCCTATCCACCTCATCTAAGACTTCCTTCCAATAGGCAGACAGCACCGGGCACTCCCAGAGAATGTGCGTGAGGGTGCCCTCCTGTCCGCAGCCGCGCCAGCAACCTTTATCGCCTATTTTGCGCATCTCATAGAGCCGCTCCGGGGTGTAGTACCAATAGGTGGACACTTTAGTGAAGGTTTCCGTCAGCCCAGTGTGGTACGCAGAGTGCCTCGCCCGATACGCAATCCTGTCCCACTACTTGTGACTCAGGGTCCTGCCCAGTTCCCTGTGCCAGCGCTCCCTCCCTGGGTTATGGTAATGAAACGGCGGGGGTTGGAGAAATTTATACAAATCAGTGATGAGCTTGGCGTCCGAGGTCCGGGTTACCAACCATCGCTCGTAGGGCGTAATTGAACGGGCAGCGACGTCACGCACTGGGGGTTGAAGAGCCCAGTGGCGGACTTGCATGTAACGCAGCCTGTCCCCCTCCGTCAGGCCAAACTCCTGTCGGAGCTGCTGGAAGGGGAGCACGCCCTCCGGCCCGTAGATCTGGAAAAGCGCCCTGCAACCCGCGCTCACCCAGTGGGAAAAAGCTCCCGGCTCCAAACCCGGGGTAAAGTCCGGATTGCCAGCAATGGGAGTGAACGGCGATGGAAAGGTGGTGAGCTCACGCAGCTCACACACCGCGTCCCACACTCTTAGCGGGACCCGGGTGATAAAAGAGGCGTAGAGATTAGGCGGGCGGTGAGCGCGCCGCAGGAACGGGACCTCCTGGAGGGTACGGCCTGCAACTGCCTGGTCCTGAAAGAGCAAGTGTTTATCCGATTCCCACCGGCTCCACTCCACCAAATACCGAAGCTGCGCCGCCTGAAAGTATCTCCGGAGGTCCGGGACTCCGAGACCCCCCGCCTCCGGGGCTAGCATGGAGAGGACCCGCTTCATCCGAGGCTTACGGCCCTGCCACACAAAGCGGGATATGTCTGCCTGCGCCTGCCGTATCCAACCCACGGGGGGCTGGAGGGGCAGAGCGCGGAAGAGATACAGGATCTGAGGCAGTATCGTCATCTTCACCGCTGCGATACGGCCCAACCACGAGAGTAGGCCCTTGTTCCATCGGCCGAGTTCCTCTTTAATCTTTTTGCCCAGAGAGGAGTAGTTAGCTGCGACCATGGCAGGCAGGGAGGGAGCAAGCAAAATTCCTAGGTAAGGCACCGTGGAGGAGGACCACTGCAGAGGAAAGAGACTCTGAAGGTCCCGCCTGGTGTCAGCAGAGAGCGACACATCCAGTGCAGCCGACTTAGTCATGTTCATTTTAAAACCCGCCACACGGGCAAAAGCGTCCAGTTCCTGGACGCAGGCAGGGAGCGACCGCTTGGGGTCATCCAGGGTCAGCAAGACATCGTCCGCGTATAAGCTGACAGTGTGCGTGTATTGCCCCATCTTCACCCCAATAGCGTCCGGGTTATCACGAATCCTCTGTGCAAACGGCTCCATATAGAGGGCAAAGAGGAGCGGCGAGAGGGGGCAACCCTGTCTCGTGCCGCGCTCAATGGCAAAGCAGTTGGAGCTGTGTCCATTGACACGCACTGACGCTGATGGTCTCCTGTAGCAGTTAAAGACCATAGTGCGGAACTTCTCGCCGATCCCCAGTTTCCCAAGGACCAGCTCGAGATATGGCCAATGAACCCTATCAAAGGCCTTCTCCGCGTCGACTGACAGCAGCATCCGCTCCCCCGGGATGCGTGAGGCCTTTTCCAGCACGTGCGTCACCCTCTTTGTGTTGTCGACCGTCTGCCTACCGGGTACAAAACCGGCCTGGTCTGCCTCCACCAAACCTGGTAAGTGTAAACCCAATCTGGCCGCCAAGATTCCGGTGTAAAGCTTGAGGTCCACATTTAGGAGCGAGATGGGCCGGTACGAGCCGCACAGGGTCCGGTCCTTCCCCGGCTTGGGGATAACCGACACCGTCGCTGAGAGAAGGTCCGGCGGGATGGCTCCCGGCTCGGAGAAGGAGTTGAACAAGCGAGCCAGTAGAGGCGCGACAGTGGGACAGAAGGTCTTGTAAAACAAGGCCGTATAGCCATCCGGGCCCGGGGCTTTGCCATGCTTTAGCCGCGTAATCGCGGAGATGACCTCCTCCACGTGAATGTCCCTCTCTAGGTGGTCCGCCTGGGAGGGGTCCAGGGCCGGGAGGGACACGGACTCCAAATAGGCCTCAGCCTCTCCCGGTGGGGAAGGCTCCGCAGCGTACAGTGCCTCGTAAAAGGAACGAAAGGTATCTGCCACCTCCGCGTCACCGGAAACCGGGATCCCATCCACTCCCACCAGCTCCTTCACCACATTGCGTTGCTGCGCAGCCCTGAGCCTATGGGCCAGGAGCTTACCGCACCTGTCTCCGCCGGTGTAAAAGGCATGCTTCAGGCACAGCGCAGCATACTCCGCCCGATCTAGATCCAACGCAGAGAGGAGTTTCCGTGCCGCCTTCAGCTGCTTCCAGACACGAGGAGCCCCCGTCCGGCGGTGAACCTGCTCAAGCTCCCGAACCTGCGCTGTCAGTTCCTCCCTCTTGCGTTGGCGTTCCCTGTTTTCAACCGAGGAAATGGAGATAAACTCCCCTCTGACGACCGCTTTCAAAGCCGCCCACTGCGTCGCCAGGGACGTGGCAGAATTGTTATTGTGGGTCAGGTAGTCCTGGATGACCTCCTCCACTCGCTTTACGACCGATTTCTTATGGAGAAGCGTGTCCCGGAGCCGCCACATCCCCCTAGAGGGGGGGGCCGCCGGCCAAGCAAAGATTCCGGAAACCGGTGCGTGGTCGGACAGGGACAAAACCCCGATGTCCGCCGCTGTGGCGGCCGAACGAAGCGGTCCGCTCACCAAGAGGTAATCCAACCGTGAATACGTGCGGTGCGCGTGGGAGAAATAGGAGTAGTCCCTATCGGTGGGGTGCAGGACGCGCCAGAGGTCATGCAGGTCCATTTCCGCAAGCTGGTCCTGCACCGCCCTAGAAAGCTCCCCTGTCTGCGGAAAGCATTGGGCAGACCTATCCAGGGTGGAGTCGAAGACCGTATTCAGGTCTCCCCCCAAGATGATATGGCGATCGGGCGAGGCAGTAACGTCCACCAACACTGATTCCAGGAAGCGATCCTGGTGGTCATTCGGGCTGTATGCCGAACCAACCGTAAAGGTAACACCTCCCAAACGCATGCGATACACTAGAAGCCTCCCTTTCTGCTCAGCATGTTTATGTAACACCTCCCCCCTGAAGGAGCTGGCTAAAAGAATGGCCACCCCAGCAGTCTTAGTCGCAGCAGAGGAAAAGAGTTGCGTGGGGAACTTGGCAGAGCGCAACCTATGGCAATCTTTGGAAAGCAAATGGGTTTCCTGCAGGAGGCAAATATCCGCCTGCGACCCCTCCAACAGGGAAAGGATCGCCCTACGCTTCACGGGGTTATTCAGACCCTTAACATTAAGGGTCATTACCTTCAGGGGCAGCATCGCCTCCAGGGAAACAACGCGCTATGCAGCGAGCGAGGGATCAGCGGAGGGGGCGCGCGGGGCAGGGGCGCAGGGGAGGCCGGAGGCAACATCGCACATGTTCGGACCACTTCGGACGGGACCCCCCCCACACCAAACCAACAGTTAAACCCCCCCAGAACCAACCCATGGCAACCAACCAAAGTAAAAAAAAACAGGAAACAACACCCCATAGTCTCAGTCTAGCCCTAATGGGCGAGTCTGCAGAAAAAAAGTCAAGTGGACGTCCAGCCACACCCCCCCCCGCCCCCCCAGCCCCAGCTCAGCATCGTCAAAGCTAAGAGTCTCTCCCCCCGGAAAAAAGTTAGGCCGTTAGGGCCACACCAGTAGCTTCAGGCAAGTTCCTGGCCGCATTCCTCAGGGCCTCCGCCATTTCTGCTCTGATGGTGGGCGAGTCTGGACGACTCGCCGTCGCTGACGATTGGCGCCTCCTCGACCTCCGTCGGCCCCGCCGCTCGGGGCGCCGCCATGCGGGTGTAGCCCCTTCCTCCTCCGTAGCAGTAAGGCCCAATACTCCACAGACATCTTGTAAAGAGCGCAGCTGATGCAGCACCCCATTCCATCGAAAGATAAGACGGAAGGGGCGACCCCAGGAATAGGGTGTCTCATGCTCTCGCAGAAAGTCCGTCGCGATGCGGAAAGACCTGCGCTTCTGCAGTGTGATGGCGGACAGGTCCTGATAGAGCGCTACAGGTCTTTCTCGGAAGGTCAGCGGCTGCTTCCTGCGGGCCTCCGTCATGATGCGCTCTTTTAGGGGGAAATCCGGCAGGAAAGCCAGGATATCAGGCGGGGGAGCCGATGACTGGCGCTGGCGGCCCACCCTATGCGCTCTGTCAATGCGGATCGGGAAGTCCGCTTCTTCCTCCAAGATGTCGCGGAACAAGTCCTGCAGATAGGCCACCAGGTCCGCACCCTCATCCGCGGACGGAACACCTCGCACCCGAATGTTATTCCGCCTGGACCTGTTCTCGAGGTCTTCCGAATGGGCCTGGAGCTCAACACATTGCTCCCGGAGGCGGAGGACGTCCTGCTGGAGATGAGTTATCTCTTCATCGCGACGCTGGGCCGTCGTCTCCACAGCATCGACCCGCTCGCCCAGGCCCTCGACCTCCCTGCGCACCTCCCGGACCTCTCCAGCCACCTCGGTCTTAAGAGTTTGAAATTCCTCCTTGAGGGAGCTGAATAAGTCCTCCATGAAGGACCTCGTGACTGGTGGCTCGCCCACGGCTGCGTCCGTCGATGTCCGGGAGGCCCCTGGGGACGGCTGTGTCCTGTCGCGTAGTTGCTGGGACATGCCGAGCATTTCCGGCAAAGTGCGATCCCCTCGTGCCGCGCCACGTCTCCCAGTCATCTTGGCCCCCGGTGAAGCCCAGGGTCAGTCGCTGTAGGCGAGCGCCACCGCTCGCGGGCACCAGATGTGAGGCCCTCGTCGGGGACAAGGGTAGTGCGTCACAGGCGACAAAATGGCGGCCCGGTCCTGGGCAAGACGACCCCCGGGTCAGCGGGGCAGGCAGCAACGTCCAAAGTGGAGGCCTCCAGCCTCGTATTCCCAGAGAGGGCAGTAGATGAGTCGGTGCCAGGACAAATCGAGGCCCTCGTAGAAGAAGGGTGCGGGCGAGGGCCACTGGGCACAGCTACACAAAGACAAGATGGTGGGAGGGTGGGACCCAAGGAGGCAGCCCGGGCCAGCAAGTCCATGGGCGACCCTCAAACAGCAACGGGTCCGGAAAGGGCGAAACCGACGTCTCCCCTTGCCACTAGTTAATTCGCCCGGCACGGGCACAGCTCGAACTCCGCCATCCAGCGCCTCCGGGCGCAGAGTTTGCAAGGCGTCACCCCTCGAAGCCCAAGGCAGGGGGAAGGTCGCCGGCGCAGGGGTGAGGTCCGTCGCCCACCAATGGTGTTCGCCACCAGGGCACCGGTCAGGAAGCCCCGGCACTCCGCGGAGTCCGTCTATTCCGCTCCCTCGGGATCTTCGGCTTTCAGCTGTTCAGCACTCGGCCTAGCCGAGGCGCGCGGACAGCGCCGCCGTATGCTCCGCCTCCAGGCTCTTCTCCTCGGGACGACCCGGGCTCCGCTCCTCGGAGCGATCTTCGAATAAACTTTTTGGGGACTTCCCCCGGGGCCACAAAAGTCAAAGTGGCATCAAAATGTGCCCCAGGAATTCCGGCACAGTTCTCTCGCCCGCAGTGCAGCCGCGGGGGGAGAGAAGCGCGGCGATCAGGGCTCGGGCTGAGCCGGGCCGGAGGAGCTACGGGAGGAAGCGTCCGCTCACCCCGCCATCTTGGCCACGCCCCCCAGAATGTGTTTAGAAGTGGGTAGGGTGATGACATAAGGTGGTGCCTGGTCGTCAGAAAGATAACAGTATAGTTCAAAGGGGTAGTACCAGGAGTCGAACAAACACAAACACAAGCCACCATTAGCTGGTAGGTCGATAGAGAAGGAACCGCCTGCTCTTGTCAGAGTGATGGTAACAGGGCATGTTTGTCAAAGTAATGGGAAAACATGTGTAATGGTACATTTAGGACAGAGAGAATGTATTCGGTAAAGCCAGTAATGCATTTCTGCATCTTTGTTGAGTCCTTGTGTCACAGTGTTCATGTGTATAATGTATTTGCTCTCTTTTTGCCTCAGTAGAAGTTTGCGATTACCCCCTCTCAGGGAGGGTTTCACAAGTTCCACTCCGAAAAAACTTGAAGTTCTTTTAGTGAGGGTGATATTCGAGTCAAAAGTCTTTTACCAAATTATCAGAATTTAAATTTCTTTTTCGTTGACATTTTTCCCATTTTTATTCTCCAAATTTTAATCATTTTTCACTCCATTTTACACTATTTCCAAAATCGCCCTTCTGGGCTTTTCACAGTAGCACGAGACAGTCCAAGTTTCCACATGTCACAATATCTTTAAAAGTGCCACAAGCATTTCAGGATTATCCCCTTCATCAGGTGTATCAAATCCTATGTTTGTCTACGTTCGTGAATGAAAGTTGACTAATATAACTTTTTTTGAACTGTAGCAGCATGTTTGAATTCCCATCCATTCTGTCCTCCTTCATTCAACTTCAAGGGAAGCAGTCATGTTCCTGACGAATTTACTGACATGGCTCCATTTTGTTTACATTCAGCAATTGGCGCATGGGCGAAGTTCACATCAAGCTAGCATTCCTCAAATGCTGTTGAGAATCTCAAAAAGCTGGAGTACATTGGAGTGCATTCTACCATTTCTAGTGTGCATATCTCTCAGATACTTGCCATAAACGAGGTTACTCCAGCTCTTGCTAGTGTCTATCCATCTATCCACTGTTGTCCAAGGCTCAATTATCTTAACCTCCAAGGTTTACTGAAGGGCTTGATATAACGGAAAAGTCCAACTCATTTGTCATTTGACTAATACTGATTGAAACTCCTTCATTTCACTTCAGATGGTGCTCTGATTTGGTAATATGCCACCAAGAGAGAATTTTAATGTACTTAAATAAGAAACACTTTTCCACAGATCCTTAAGAAAATATCCAATAAACACCGTTTTAAGTGTTGATCATTTATTTTTTGTTCCTGGCACAGTATGGTCGAAATACTTCATTTTGCACTCTGTTCCTGAAAGTGTCATTGGAAGAGAATTCCCTCAATCCAGTGTGGAGTCCAAAGTCGAAAGGTTGCTTCCTAACAATAAAATGTGTGGTTAGACATACTGTCGTGAAGCAGACACCAGCCAGCAGACTCAAGCATTCCAGCGGCCCTATTATGTAAAGGGTGCACTTTCCCTGTTTGTGCCCAGTGCACCTTAATACCAGTGTGCCAAGAGCAAACAGGAAAAGTGCGCCTGATTATATGGAATGCGCTGCCCCCAGGGCAGCCGCGAACTTTCGCTGCCACTGGGGCAGCGTATTCACGTTAAAAATGGAACGGCTGCTTTGAAGCAACTCTGTTTTTCACAGTGCAGGCGGCAATACTTTTGAAGGGGATTAGAGATCCCCTTGCAGGTGGGTGCAGAGAGTGACTGCACCTGCCTGCAAGGGTATGTGGTCTGGTCCATGGGATCCCATCTCCCCCCTTTAGAGGGTGGCAATGAGGGGGCGCACTGACAGACCTTTTCGGTAGCACACAGTCAATATGCTTCCTGAGAGCTTCTTTGCCTCTGCGCTCGCATACGTAATACGTTGCGGGCGCAGAGGTAAAGGGATTTCTTCAATGAGGCAACACCCACTGAAGATAGCGTTGGCACTTTAGGTATGCCAGTGCTATCAGTATTACAGAAGGTGGACTTTGGCAACCAGGTTTACATCCGAGTCTTGGCTCAACATCCTGTGATTCTGGGCAAATCACCTAATCGCTCCACCCCAATAAGCATGTGCAATGTATTGGTCTAACGCCTTCGGTCCAAGACTGCACAATATAAAACTACAAAAAAAAACAGGATCGTACTACGGAAAATCAGCCACCATGGTATTATAATAGAATAATATTGAGGGACAAAATATCAAAAGTTAAGTTCTCATAGCATAGGGAAGTATAGATTTACTATTCATAACTCTACATCTACGTACCTTGAAGATATATGTACTACATACATATACTTGGTGATAGGTATAGAAAATCTAAACATACTTACCTTTTTTCTTTTCCAATATTGTTTCCAATTGATATTCTGGGGTCGCTCTTAAGGGCACACCATAAACAGCATCCTAGCTTTCTCCACACATAGCAGAAACATACATCTTCACACAAACGAAATCAGCAGTATGGAATTATGTACTCATAGCTAGAGCAGTGTGAGGTCAATATTTCACTACATACAACAGGAGTAGTAGTGCAGCAAGATTCCTCCATATAAAACACCAGCGGCCACATGCATCAATGTTCCCGTTTGCGAATTCTTAATTGCGAAAATTAAGGAATCACAATTAGGAATTCGCAAACGGCTATGCATTAAGAAATCGCAATTTTTTTGCGATTTCTTAATTTTCCTTGATTGCGATTCACAATTTGCGAATCGCAATTAAGGAATCCCTTTCTATTGATTCCTATGGGCCTAGAGGCCCATAGGAATGAATGTGAAGGCATTCTCATTTTGCGATTCGCAATTAACGAATTGCAAAATGAGAATGCAATTTCAAGGGTGCAGGGGGTGGTCCAAAGGACCCCCCCCCTGCACCCCTGAAATGTACCTTAACAGTAAGGCAAGCTTCCTCAACACATAGAATGACAACGAGTAAATAAAGCTTTCTCTATGCCTAGCAAGGACAGGCGTAGCATATGCTTTCTCCACAAACTTCACAAGGAGCAGCACAGCAGCTCCCTTCGCACAGCATGAAAAGTTGTAGGGGAAGCCTGTTTCCTACACAACATGAGCAGCAGTAGGCAATCACTCTCTGCACACAGCAGGTGAATCAGCAACCCCACACACACACACATGCACAGACCAGGCACATCATGGCCAAAAGTACTGAAAAAGCTGATTGAAAAGACAGGGCTTTCAATAGATGTGAGCTGTGTTAGAGTCTCTGCATATCCTGTCGAGAGTCGTTGAGCTATCACTTTAGAATGTGCATCCATAGTGCCTTTGAAATTAAATTCTGAATATTTTTCACTGTTGCAGTGCACGGCATACACCAGGACCCCTGCTTTTGCACGCCGCCTGTTTAAACTGTTCAGCACCTCCAGTTGTATATGCGGCTTGTGATGGGCTGCTGGCACGTGATGGGAAGAGCAGCTTTAGGAGTACTTATTGTGTAGCCACGTGAAGCAAGGAGTAGGTAGGTGCTCCCCGCCACCGAGCAACTTTTATCATGAAGTAATATTTCAGCAGTACTTTTAATAACTCAAACAATGATCGAGTACAACTATTACTTTGCGGGGATTAACCCGCGCAGAAACAAATGGTTAAGATTTATCTTTGATTATTATTTTCAATTTTCGCTTTGCTTTCTTCAGCCCGATTCGCCCGTACGCCTATAAATTATGTTTTGTCTTTCCTTCCCTTCATTTAGAATAAGTCCACGTTTACGTGTCAGAATATAAAAAACGATTCCGAAACTTTGAGGGAAGCGCCGTGTAAATGAGGTAATACTTGTCTCTGTTCTTTGTCTCTGAGCTTGATATATACTCAGCATAGCACATCCCAGGACCGCCTCATTTCCATATAAAGTGTAGCTACTTCTCTTATACTGTGTCCTGCCAACAAGCGAGGCCTTGATTTGTGGGCCCCTGGCTGGATGAGAAAAATGTGCAATTTCTTTTTGTCACTTGGTGCCACGTCAGTAAAGTTCCTGTGCGTATTAGCACCCAGAAACTAAGTCAACGTCCCACTGAGAGAGTAAAAAAAAGATCACATGAAGGCTAACGAAAAACACAAAGATACTCATTAGAAAAAAGCATTGACTCGGAAAAAATGTCTCTGAATATAAAACAGGTGGATGGCACTCTCAGCTAAACGTGTATGGATTCTTAGAAAATATGTCTTTTAGATGGCTTGGGGATTGCACTTTAATTTCAAGATAATGGTGGTTCTGGGACCTTGTGCAGACACATCAGAATGTATTCTGATTCGCACCATTCTGGAACACTGATTGCACATCTAAATGTAATTTATCTTTCATGAAAGTCAAAGTCGGTTCTTATTATTCCGTGGATAGAAGTGCCTTTTTTTCTCTCTATTTTAAAGAACTTAGCAGAGCTGATTTTTGTATTTACATTTCCCCTTTGGGGAGATCCTTTCAGGATGTTCATTTATGCAGCAAACACTTATCTCAGCCCCTTGGCTCCTGGTAACATGCACAGTGCTGAGCTAAAGTAATTCCAGAGTTTCTTCAGCGCTATGTGCCTAGTGCCAGCAGAGACCTGACAGTGCATGCAGATACAGAATTCAAAATTGACATAAATCAGTCAGAATACACATAGACAAAGAGTTATGGTGAATAAACAACACATAACCGTGTGATGATGAGGCAACATGTCTCTCGCTTGACATGACAAGCAGACTTTGCTTGCTCAGGGGACACATTTGCCTCATGACAAACCACTTTAAGGTGGAAGTAGCATATGTCGCTTGAAGAGAACAGGGTAAACTCAAGAAGAAGGGTGGGCATTGTTGCGTGGTGCGGATTTCACTTCGCAGGAATGCAAATACACCTGGTGTCTTAACTGTGTGTAATAACGACACGGGGCACACAATAGTCGGTTTCATATTGAGGTCACTCCTCAGAGTTACTTTATTTATGTGCTACGTCCCTATAGATAAGGAGGGGTGGGCTAACAAACCCCCCTGTAGAGGAAGTGGAAAATGGACTTAGCCACTTCCCCCAACATAACATCTCTTCTTTCCCAACAATAGAATCCAGAACCAATAGAATCAGAACACAACACAAACAAAAAAAACCTGGAAATGAATAAGAGTTAGCCGTGATGCCCAATGGGAGGCACTCACCCGAGGCTGTTGCTTTGATGATTTCGTCAAGGAAAATAGGGAGGGGCCGGGAGCGTTCAACAACTAGTCGAACTTATTCCTCTGCTTCGGCATCAAGCTCCTCGCTCTCCGTAGCAGGACGTGCATGATAGTCCACGGGGTTCCATGTCCTTTGACGGAAAACCACAGAAAGATTTATTCCTGTAAATGGAAGATCCAGTTTTTGATTCGAGATGGAGGCTTGGATGATGAACACATGAATAGTGTGATGAGAGGTTTCTTATAGTCTGTGTGGACCACAAATGATTGACCGTAGAGGTATAGGTGAAAGTGTCAGCACTCCCAATGCACTGCGATGGCTTCTTTCTCAAAGTGGGAATAACGTTGCTCCGTTTCTGCCAGCGTACAGCTGGCGTATGTACTGCTTCTGGAAAAACATCACCCCAGGCCAGTAGGGCTGGCATCAACAAACAGATCAGAATTCTTTACAGGATCGAAATAGACCAAAGTTGTGTCTGCCAACAAGGCCAGTTTAGTGGCTGAGAAGGCTGTTTCCTTGTCGGGCCCCCAATTCCAATTGGCGCAGTTTTAGTTAACTTCCTGAGGGGGTGAGTAAGGTCAGTGAGGTTTCGAATGAAAGAGCCACAGTAGGTCACCATGCCAAGAAGACTTCTCACTCCAGGCACCGTGGTGGATGTGGGAGCATCCTGAATGTCCTGAACTTTGACAGGATCGGGTGAAACTCCTTGAGGAAAGCGATATACAAAGAATCCTATCTCTTTTTGTTGAAAAGCACACCTTTCGGCGTGAATGTCCAGTCCGTTCTCTTGGAGGCATTGGAACATCTCCCACAGATGATCAAAATGGTTCCCCTGAGTGGGGATGTGGACCAAAATATCATCATTAGCATTAAGGATACTCTCTAATCCAGCAAGGACACTCCTGATGGTGTCCTGAAACACCTCAGCCGCACTTGAGATGCCAAAACTGAGGCTCTTATACCTTCTCAGTCCTACATGGGTGTGCCAGTGTCCATAGCAGACACAATTGTCATTTTCCTGGTCCATTGTCATTTTGTGTGGAAAAAAAGTCAGACACACTTCTAATTGTACCTGAGAGCTTTACATTACATCTCCTTGTATTTTCACCGTTAGCCATCCTCTCATGCCCCTGATCAACATTCACATGTATTATCAAACCAGTAGGTCTATACTGCAAATTCTACCTCTGACGCATGACTAGCAGAATAAGTTGCCCAGGTGCAGTGTGGCAAATTTCATATGCCATTATCCTACCAAACGAGGAGCTGTTTGAACAAGGTAGATGATTGGATGGAGGACCTACAGTAGAGGAAACAGAGGTGGCTCACAGCAGATGTAATATTGTTATGCCATGATCAATGGTAAACATTTACTTTTTCACACTTGGCCGGTGTGCAAGCACAATACTTGGAAGACATAGGTGCAACGGTCATTCGAGGGGTAAAAGGTTGTTGCTGCACTTGGAACTTTGGCCCTGGTTATCAAAAGGCTTTGCATCATAGAGGTTACCCAACACAATGTGCCCAAGTGAAATTCATTCCTGTGAAAGCACAAACTTCTCAAGGTGATTTCAAATGGTGGCAGATTTTAGTTATCAAGTATAGGTTTCCTTGGGATTCAGAAAGTACTTGCTGAACAATCCAGACACTTTGTTGCCACAGCCAGAACCGTGTTACCAGAACTTCTAAAACCTTGGAGATGTGTTTTTCTATTGACAAATATTTTTCGAAGAGAAATCCTAGTAACGTAGCCTGCTGCTGCAAGACAGTAGATGGGAGTAAATTATTTACCTAAGTTTTTTCACCCCAATAGCATCACTTTAGTTTTTCTCTCTACCTGAGAGACAACAAACATGCATATATATGTCAATGTCATGGAAGTGGCTGTACAAAATTAGGGATGCTTTAATTCCAAAGAAAAGATGTATTATATGACCCAAAGAATGATCTGCACCATTCAAACTGTATACAAGTGTCTCCAACAGGTCAATATCGTCATGATTTAATTTGTGTGTTATAATTTCTTTGTTTGTGGACCTGATCCTTTTGACTTGAGGGTAATATAAGCAGACAGTGGACGTTTTTCGTCTTATCTTGTCTTTTGTTGTTTCCTTTCTCTGTTTCTGTTTTACTCTTCATCTCCTTCCATCTCTCTCTTCAGCTATATTCTTTATTCTTCTTTTATCTGTTCTCATCTTTTCCTTTCTTTTCTATGCTTTTCTTTTCTTTTCTCCTTTATTACTTTCTTTCTAGTTTCTTAAAGCAATCTCTTCATGCAATTTTCGGTTATTATGATTTCTGTGTTTTTGGACATACCTTATTGACTTTGGGGCAAATATAGGTAGATAGCGGAAGCCTTTCAGGGCCCAGATCTCAGAGTTCTTCTTTGAGCTACTATAGGGCTACTTTCCATGCAAAGTAAATCCCAAAACAACGCTTTGCACTGTTGTATGTCTCTTTTGTGATTCAAACCTGATACAGTGTTAATTAATCTTCTCACAAATGTACTAACCTGTGAGGAAGCTCAGATTGTTGGAAAAGAGAGTCTTGTTTTTTTAATACACACAAACCGTTCTGTATGCATCTCTTTATATAATTTTAATAATTGTGGCTACAACAATATTTTCTTTTTTCTCTATCCTGGTCAAATCAATTGTCTATTCGAATTTCCTTGAAATAAAGGTCTCGGTCATCCTGACTTTGGGAATAACAAGTTAGAGAGTAACCTCCACTTTGTTGCATCACAAAGTTCACAAATGGTCCAATGATGGTTAAAAAAGTGATGACAAAACACATGAAAACCTCCGGGCCAGGTTAAAAAAATAAAATAAATGTTTACAAATAAATGAAAGAAAAAGTAAAATTATTTAAAATGTCAGAGGGTGATAAAAAGTAAACCAGCAGGCCACAAATGTCTGTTGTCTATGTCATTCTCTACCCTTGCTAGAAAGAAGATCCTGGTCAGTGATAGGCTGTGCACCATTGAAACATGGAAAAATTGAGCCATCTAATGAGAAATAAGGGCACTTAGTAGGAATCTGGAGGAGGTGATAGCCAAACAAAACACAGCCAGTGTAAATAAAAGCACTGAGGACAGGCAAGGGCACAAGGGGTAATAACAATATGCAGAGCAGAGACAGCTATCAGGGATTAGAGGACCAAAAGTGGGAAGCATGCGAAAAAGAATATAAATACAATCAGAAGGGTAGACTGCATATTGTACACTGCAGTGTAAAGGACAAATACGAGGGGATGAGTAAGGAGACACAGGGAGTGGAGAATTAAGAGTGGAGGGGAGAATGTTTGGGGCACCGCTACTCTAATAAATATCAACAAATAAAGCACAGAAAGAAAGGAAGGGGGAAGAAAATAGAAACTGAAAAATCAGGGCAAGGGGCATAAAGAAAAGATAAAAGAAAAAAATGGAGACAATGTATTGGTGACAAAGGCTCTGAAGATCCAGCTTGACAGTAATAATCACAACAATTGTCAGGTCAGATTTGACAGGCCAATTGATCAGGGTCAATTATTTTTAGTATAGCAAAGTTACCTTTTCTACTTGGTCACCTTAGCCTTTTCACCTTTGTCTGAACTTTGTTTTTACTTTGATTCTGAGCAATATGACACTTTTATTCAGTGCCACAATGTGTATTCGCGCTTGCCCTAAAACTGGACTTACAATTTTTTCCCCTAAATTAGTCTGTTTAACTTTCATGCACTATGCTAGATAACACAGAAGTAGCACCAATGGGTGGAATTTAAATGTCATATGCAGGCTGCAGTGTATATTTACGCCATTCACATATGCGACACAAATATATGAATGCCAGGAGCACCGCTGTACCCTGGGTGGGCTGCTGTTTAAAATAACTGCAGTGACACATGAAAAGGAAAAGTGCCTTTTGCGTGTAAGAAAACGTATTCTTATATATAAATAAGTCACTCATGTAGTGTGCCTTTTAAGCCTACAAAGATGGGTGCTTAATATATTTTAAAAAGAAGCTCATTGCATATTGGAAATATTGTACCTCACAGTAACTAAATATTCAAAAGTGGTTTTCTGTGATCAGGCCTGTGTAAAATTAAACCTTTAACTTCTATGTAGGACTGGGAAAATTCTATCAGGATGATTCAACATTTTTCCCCTCAGTTAAAAAGTCTAACTTCACTATGAAAGTAGATGTTTGGTTACGTTAGTTAAAAGGTAAATGTATTCCAATAAACTGAGTTACCCAAGTGGAATCTGGTTTACAGTCAGCTCTGCCACTCATCTTATCTCCAGATGTCAAATATACATTGCTGTCTGCAGTTATTGACCCTGCTCTCTCAAGGAGACATTGACATAGCCATTGGTCCCAGGAATGCAGGAGTGTTATTAACAACTAGTCACACAACATGGTTTAGTCATCTGAGAAGGAGAGAAGAATAGTTGGCAAAACAAAAAGTTTTTTCACATTTCTTCCTCTGATTTGGAGATGCCAGATGGAGCTGCCAGTATCTGCTCCCATTCTTTCCCAGGGCCCTTCTAGAATCTCTAGCTCTAGTCTCAGCAGGGAGAAAAAGCAAAATTTGCCCCTGACTGAGGGAGGACATCTCATCTAAATAAGTAGTTTAGGGAGCGACATAGCCCTTTCCGATGGAAGAAGGGATTAGCCATTTTAGATTTGGGATTTCTGGGAATTTAACACTGAAGCAAGGAAATAGTGCTACAAAAGAGGTGAACATAGGATGAGAAAGTAAACAGAATTGGGTAGGAAACAACTCTTTAGTCACTGGCGCCTTGCCAGCTGGAACATTCCTGGACCTGATGATACTACATCTAAAGAAGGAGGTTCTACTGGAAGAAAGAGGACTCAAGGATTGCAGACTCCTGTTGGCACCCAGGGACTGGAACTCCTAACTAGGAGCTAGATGGCAACCCTCCTGTTGCCTGCTCCCAAGACACAAAAAGCAGAAAGACTCCTGACACCAAAGGAACCAAGTGACCACAAATGACTGGGCACTGCAGGAGCCTTTGCTGGAAAGAAACCCTGAGTTCCTGTGTGGGAAGTAGGAGTGACCAAAACAATATTTTTCTGGAGGTGTAGATTGGGACTGTGCCATGCAAAGCCTTATGTACCATGCAAAGGGTACTGAATTCAGTACTGTGTGTGTTTGTCATACAATGTGCATACTTTAAAGCTGATTTAATCAGGATCTTTGAGGCCAAAGATGAGGCAGTGGTAAAGTGAAGTATTCTTTGTAGTTTAGTCATGGGGTTTGCTGTGATGCCTACATCCACTCCTTTGCCATAATCAATGTTATTGGCAATGGCCAGGGTTCAGACTTCCAGACTAATATAATCTCAAAAGGGTTCAGGGGACACTGTTACACTGCTTTTCCCACCCCCAGGTTCACCTATCCATCCTGTCACCTCCTAGGGTTCTTGAATTCCTCAAGAAACTGAAAAACTGTCTTGTCACCTAGTGCTGGCCCTGGCTCGGCCCATACAGCTCTAGCATAGCATAGTATAGAACAGCATACCATAACATAACATAGCATAACACAACAAGGACTGATGAGACTAAGCAATGCGCAGGAAGGTGTCAAAGAACTGTGGAAAAGTGAATCAGAGTTTAAGGTGGAGATGGAAGAGGGAGATGTGATGTGATGCTATATGGGTAAGAGAGTGGGAAAAGAAAGCCGTAGTTGGAGACGTGTGAGGAAAGAAGATCAGCTGGGTAAAGGGGAGAGGAGGAAAGGTGCCAGCAAGTAAATGCATTACAGTTTAAGGAAAGAAGCAAAAGTGCAAAAAGACGATGCAGGAAGAGAAATGAAGGGGCGAAATGTTAGGGGAGTCAGGGAAAGCTTTACAAGTGATGGGGAATGGAGGGCAAAGGGAAGAGTGGAGATAATGAAAGCTTCAGGAGAGAGTGGAGACTCTGAAACAGAAAGCTGTAAAAAGATAATCTGCAAGATAGGGTCTAAGGAGCAGCAGGAGGAGGCCAAATGAGTGATCCAGGAGGTAAGTATTTCCTGGAAACATGAGGGAGAAGAGAAATCTACCTAGGAAGTGAGTAGCAGAAAGGAAATCTGAAAGCAGAGCTGTGGGAAGAAGGTAAAATTTCAGCTAAAAGAGATTACAATCATGTCTGTGGTGGCAGGATAGAGCTCGAAATTCCAGACTTTAGACTTAAGTCACCGATGTGGGCACGGGTGGGAGGGGCGAGGGGACAATAAAGGCAACACAGAATATAGCATATTAAATGTCACTGGGTTGTGTTACTTTTCATTGACTGTGGGTAAAGGAGAGATTTTGTGTCAAGTGATACTGAGGTTTGGAAGTGTTAGAGTGAGAGACCAACAGAGGGGTGTTATTGCAAACCCGATTTGGTGTTGCAGGGATGAATATTTGGGATAAACAGAGGAAAGGGCGCAACACCCCCCTCAAGCAGCAAATGTTACCATCCCACAATTCGCGTTCTAATGATGATGTCGCCAGAGCTTTGCTTTACATTGGGCGGCAAGAATTCTTGCACATAACCACAAACCTTCTCTGCATTATCTCAGTAGCCCCTGCTGTCTCATCGATCGCCATGCCTTCCTTTCACTCCCACTCGCCTATGTGACTTTTTATCCCGACGCTTTTAGTGCTTAAATAAATCCCCGTCTTCATCGCCTGGAAAGCCCCCCGGCACCGCGGATCGACAGCAGTGCGGAATATGCAGCAACTTAATCAACTGAAGCGCAGGAGCACGTTGAAGGGCTTGCACTTCTCCTTTGGCGCCCAATCCGCGCGCGAGGCCCTGCTTCCGCTTTCATCTCGCGCTTCAAGCCGAACTGGCAGTTCAGAGCTTTACTGAGGGGCAGAGCAGCCTTCACCTCCTCTGTCATCCGTTTAAGAATGCCACCGCGTTTGATGTAAGATGAAATATTGCTTCTTCCTCACACTGAAGTAAGTACTCAACCCAGACTTTCCCGCCCGTGCGTCTTTTTCTCCGCCGAATGATTTCCACGGCGTGCCCTTTACTTATTGTATTATTGTAACCTTTCAGTCGGCAAGACACTACGGCGTATCTCTTCCGGTAAACTTCGGGTGCTGCTCGCGCCAGAAGCCTTGTGGATGCTGCAAGAGGTGGGCAGTCGCACTCGTATCATCAGCTGTGGTACTTCACTGACATAATAAGCAACAGAGAATTGCCGAATCAGTAACAAAACAAACTGCCAAAACGGAACGACTAAAAATACCGTGCTATAGTTTACAGAAGTTTTCGAATGAAAAGGGCAGGTACAAAAGATGCAAATGCAGCAGCACACCTCTGCCAAATGCTGGCTGAATTCTTTTTTAAGGCATCTCTTCTAAAACCCCTTAAACTGCAAAGCAGCAAGATGGCCGTCTATTCAAATGCAAGCATGGAAATTGGGCAAGCATCCTACACTCAACTGAGGGGTGAACGGCAGCCCTAAGTAGGGTCAGATGTAGCTCTCCTGCACCCCGGCTGCCTCTAAACCTGTTGCACTGATGATAGGTAGCATAAGCTTGTATGTATCACAGCCCAAGCCCTCCAAGCGTGGCACGGTGGATAGGGGCTGGGAAAATACAGAATGGCTCACACGCGCAGGCATGAAACTCCCTGGGCATCAGGTCCACTTGTTTGGTTTTTGTATTGAGAAAACAATCTCTCTCACTTTAGGAGTTTATTTTCTCAAAACAACAAAATTGTGCTGAGTGGCTGATTTAAACAGAGTACCCACTGTGCATGCAACCCTTAGTGTTGTGAAGGGAACGGCATCAGCTCCTTTAAAGTCACAAGATTCCCACCTACCTGGGAGGACAGTCCTTCATCAATGTTGGCAGAGGATTTAACCCCATCACCCTTGCAGATCAACTCTACCTCCACCAGGGTCTAAATGTCCCCCATTAAATATTCAACAGATCAGAGGTCTGGCTAAATATGAGCTGCTGAGTTTTGATGTCAGTAAGTGATATTTCTAGTTGTACCTGGTTGAGATAGAAACTCTCACCTATCACAGTCATTTGAATATGGAGAAATGGTAGCTCCCAAGAGATAGTGATTAATCCCAAAGAGTTATGAAACTGGCCTTCTTGGAGAATGCTGGAGCTCTCGGATATTTTCTTTCACCATTATGAAGGACGGAAGCTTTTAATGAAATTGTCTCGGCCCTGACTGAGTGAAGGGGGAACCAGAATAATTCACTGCAGAACCTGTTCACAGAGTAAAAGCAACCTCACATCAGCAGATAATTCCTCAAAACCCAAACTCTAAGAGTCCAACCTAAATGCTTAATTCTTGTCAAGAGGCTTTCCTGTTGTTTATTTTATATAGCAGCCAGTTAGTGACAAAAGGTTAAAGATTAGAATAACTCACTACACTACCTATAAATCTTTGCAGGTAAACTACCAAAATAATCGCACAGGTAAACAATTAGTAATCTACAACACATCCCCTCCCCCCAGCAGATGTCCAGCACTCTCTCGTTCTTGCTGATGGCGTCAGGTAAGTGACCTCTTTATTTTTCACTCAACTGACAAATATTTGTGCCTGTTTTCAATGTACAACTGCTGCATAGTGTCAAATCTTGTTCTATCTCATTGATTTGTTGCTTTTCCAAGTTTATGGTGGCTTTAATCTGGGATAGGCAACTATTCCCGCATGCATGTTAAATCTTGCTCTGGCTGCCATATGGGTGCGTTCTCGCCTTTCGTTTCTCGAGACGCGGAGCAAGGGAGGATATATCTTATTAGTTAGTGCCCGACGAGAGAAGAGAACTAGCACTGGTAGATGCATTAGGTTTCGGCTATGGGATTAATAATGCTCAGATGTGTGATAGCAGCGTATGAGTGCAGGGAGAATGATGTGAGTGCCCTCTGTGCAGGGTGAGTGGTGCATGAAGGAAAGTTGATAAGTGTCTCAGTGCAAATTGAGTGCGAAAGTGCCTCAATTCATGGTGACTGATGTGTGTTCAGTGCACCTGTGACAAAACGTTTTGGAATGTGCAGAAATAGCACAAGCCTTGGTGTGCCGAGAGAGTGTGGAGACAATGTCAGTGAACACAGGCGTGTGTGTATGAAGTTCTCAGCATGTCTGTGTTTTCGCAACGTTTTGGTGCACAATTTAGGATCAGCGATGGGATTTTTTCAAATAATGGTCCACAATCTTGGTTCAAGTCTTACCCTTAGAACGGATTGGCTTTGTTATTTATTATTTATTTATTTATTTATTTATTTAGGAGTTTTATATAGCGCTAGCTGGACCCGAGGGTATCAGAGCGCTTTACAGCAAGTAAATTATGAACAAGTATGCAGTACAGAGTATAGTCAAACATGTGGATCAAGCCGAGAATAGGATGAACAAAGGCGCAGTTGCGTGGGCGGGCAAGGAGGATGCAGTTCAAACAGGGCGCCCCACAAAGGTTGCTTTGTTCACACCGGATGAGAGTCCAGAAAGATTTTCTTGATCCGAGTCAGTGTCACTGGTCAAAATATAAGGAGAGAAAGAGTGCAGACTGGAGTGCATCCTTGGCTTCTATCGTTCGTTCAAGAGCGGTCGAGGAAGAGGATTTTGAGCAGATTTTTTAATTTGGGAAATGAGGGTATCGTTCTGATGTGGGGGGGGTGGAGTTCCAGATTTTGGGGGCGTTTCCGGCAATCAATTTTGTTGCGGTTTTCTGCTTATGAGATTTCAGTGGGATGAGTAGCAGGGTGTTGGAGCTCCTGAGGTTTCTGGACTGGCCGGCCTTTTTGAGTTTGGCAGCCAGGTATTCTAGTTTGCCTGCGTGCAGGGCTTTGTGGGTGAGGCAGGCTGATCTGAAGCTGCCTCTCAATTCAATTGTGAGCCATTTGAGTTCTTTGAGTGCAGGGGAGTTGTGATAAAATTTCTTAGTACCAGTGGCTATTCTGGCTGCTGCATTTAACATTGTTTTCAGAGGGGCGAGTTGAGATTTTGAAGTCCCAGTCAGGGCTGCAATCCCGTACTCAATTCTGGAGAGCACTAGTGCTTGGGTGGCTTGCTGAAGGTCTTTGGGTGGGAGGAAGGGTCTGAATTTGCACAGTAATTTCTGATTGAGGAAGGCACTTTTTGCGGATTTTGAGATATGTTTTTTCATGTTTAGTTTCGGGTCTAAGGTGATACCTAGAGATTTTACCGACTCCGCCAAGATGAGGTTGCCATTGAGGGCATCGATAGCTTTGAGCCTTTCCGCGATTTGTGGGTTTTCGTCTTTGTTGGAGATGAGGAGTATTTACGTTATCTCTTGGTTGAGTTTTAGGTAATTATTTGAGAGCCAGTCTTGTACCTCCCTGAGTGTGGCATTGAGTCTCTGGATGTCAGCGATGGAGGAGGTTTCCAGGTAGAGTTGTGTGTCATCCGCATATAGGTGAAAAGGGATGTTTGATTTCCTGAGTAGGGAGGTAAGGGGTTCGATGTAGATGTTGAAAAGCTGAGGGGAGAGCACTGACCCCTGTGGAACACCCCTGTTAACGGGGTGGAGGTCGGACTCGAAGTTTTGAATTTTTATTCTTTGTGAGCGGTTGTGGAGAAAGGAAGAGAACCAGTGGAGTACTGTCTTTTCTAAACCTGCCCTTTCTTGTAGAGTCTTGATGAGCAATTTGTGATCGACTGTATCGAATGCAGCTGATAGGTCTAGGAGGATGAGAAGGCAGCATTGGTCCGAGTCCAGTGATTTGTGAAGATCGTCTATGACATTAATGATTGCAGTTTCAGTGCTGCAGCCCTTTCTGAAGCTAGATTGGTGGGGGTCTAGGAGATTGATGTTGTCCAGGTGTTGGGTTAGCTGAGGGAGTACACATCTTTCCAGGATTTTGGACAGAAGGGGTAAGTTTGATACCGGTCTAAAGTTGTTAAGATCATCAGTGTCTAGCTCAGTCTTTTTCAGCAGTGGCGTGACTTGGTCAACTTTGAGGCAATCCGGAACGACTCCTGAGCTCAGTGAACTGTTGATGATCTTGCAGGGCTAGAACGAGCTTCATGTCCTTGGTCACTTGAGGGGGAAGTTGATCCAGGGCATGGGATGAGGGTTTAGCATTGGAGATTAGGTTAATTATCTCTGCTTCCTGAATGGGAGTGAAGGAGGACCATTGTTTTGGGGGGTTTAAGGAGGCGCAGTTGTTTGATTCAGACACCTGGGTCACGGCGGAGGGGATGAGATTTGGGCCAAACGCGAGGTCAATCTTGGCAATTTTGTTGTTGAATAAGATGGTGAAGTTTTCACAACGTTCATCAGATGCCTTAATTGAGGATTTCGCTGGTCTAGAGGTTTAATTCCTGATGATATTGAAGAGTTCTTAGTTGGTCGCAATGAAGGGTGGTGAGATTATTTCTCCAGATTCTTTCTGAGGCTCTTAGATGTCTTCTTTCTTCATTGATGTCGGTGGAGAACCATGATCTGGATGGAATGCTCCTGAGTTTTTTTAGTTTCAGAGGCGAAAGGCTGTCTAGGGTGAGTTACATATTGGAGTGGTAAAGAGAGGTTAGTTCAATAGTTGAGAGGTGATCTGTGCTGTCGGGGAGGAGCGAGCTTATTTTTTCTGCTAGTGTTGCTCGGGGGACCTGAGCTGTGTTCCTAATCCATTTTGTGGGGTCCTGTAAGGGGAGTTGAGTTGGGATTGTTTGGTTAATGCCGAAAAGGATGAGGTGATGGTCGGACCAGTCTACGGGAAGGATATGGCCAATGGTGATTTAGTTGCTTTTGGCAATGATTGCGTCTAGTGTTGCTCCTCTGTGGTGAGTTTCTTCTGAGCAGTGTTGGGTCAAATTGTTTTCTAGTTGGAGGTTGTTAAAGGATTAAATGAGTGGGTTTTTAGATTTGTTCCATCTTAGATTGAGGTCATCTAGAATTATATTATTTGAGTTACCGAGAGCACAATGTGCAATTAAGTCAGAGAGGTGTTCCCCAAATTTAGAGGAATTGCCAGGGGGGTGGTAAAGGAGATGGCAGATTGCTGGCCTGTATTCACATGTCTTAAATATTTTAATATATAACTTTACAACATTACTATAATGTAAATGAAATAAAGTAACATTTAATACTATATATAAATATATACTTATATAAACATAGCCACATAAATAAATATGTGAGTGTATGTTTATGTTTACTATATATAATGTAAATCTATTATTAAAAATATATATTTCACTCTATATCACATTTCTTTTCTTTTTTATAATTTACTACTATGAAACACACACACACACACATATATACAAAACATACTAAAATATTAACAAATCAAATGCAAAATCTTAAACAAATTAAATAAACATAAAAAAGACAATCTACACATTTACAAATAATATAAAATCAAACAAACAAATAATAATATTGCATATATTTAAACTAAATTAATAAAAGCATTAACGTCTGGGTATAATATAGATACTATTCCCACCCCAGTCTGTACAACAGTCGGGAAAGTGGTGTACTCCGGACAGGTATAATTCTAGGCTATCTGGTTTTAGGTTTAAACCTATAATAACTGATAAAACCCCACAGAAAGGAAAATAGCCATCATCAGTGTAAACATATAAACACTGAAAAAACACCTTCACAACCACAAACTAAGTGCCATTCAAAGAAAGGAAAAGATGAGTGAAAGATTCATTTGTATTTCTTCCTGAAGAGGCCAATATAATGTAACTTTGTTATTCAAGGCAGCAGCAAGAAAGACTGGGCTAACATTATTCTGCTTGAGATTTGTTGTTTAGGGAGGTCACTAAAATATTGTTTCTTCTTCCATCTGCCTTTTTCAGGTTTGTGGTCTGTGGTCTAAAGATGCAGTGTTTAGAAGCATGTTTAGGTCTTATTTAGTTATTTTATAAACTGTAGAGATTCAGGAAATATCAAAATCATATTTGATATTTATTTATGTATTAATTAAATTTATATTGCGCACAGCTACCCTGGACAGGGTTTCCCGGCGCAGGTAGTTAGACTACTGCAACTGAATAACCAGATAACTCATCACTGAGAAAAGAGTCAGGTCTTAAGATCTCGCCGGAACCTAAGATAACACGGTTCCTACTTCATAGACCAGGGAAGAGAATTCCATAGTCTGGGGCCGAGAAATGCAAAGGAGCGACCACCCATTCTAGATAGTCTACAACTAGGTGTTACCAAGTTGCCCTGAGTGGCTGAGCGTAAGGGCCGAGAAGGAACATGGGGATGGATAATCTCCTTAAGATACAGAGGGGCAGACCCTTGGTTGATTTTAAAAATAAGACACAGGGACTTAAATTTAATACGGCTCTCAATGCGGAGCCAGTGTAGATCCCGCAAAACAGGAGAGATGGATGATCTCCTTGGGATCTGACATACAAGACGGGCTGCGGAATTCTGGACTACCTGGAGTTTCTTCAAATCCTCCTGATTTCACCCAAGGTACAGAACGTTCCTGAAGTCCAGGCACGAGGTGGAGTCAGGGAGCATCCAGATAATCTTCCGCAACCATCTTAGAATAGTGAAGCATGTGGAAGCAACGCTAGCCACCTGTTGCTGCATTGAGAGGGTGCTATTGAGGATAAACCCCAGGTTGCGAACTTGGGTCACCGGTTGAGGGAGAGAGCCCATTTCCAATGGCCAATGTTGGGGCCCCCAAAGGTGCTTGTGTTTACCTAGAATAACCCCCTCGGTTTTCTCTCCATTTAATTTCAACAAATTAGCACTCATCCACTCCGACACCCACCGTAAACTGACTTGAAGGGAAGAAGGAGACCCTTCCTTGATAGAGGGCAAGGAGAAAATGATTTGGGTGTCATCGGCGTACGAGAAGAGGGATAAACCTGCATCCTCTACGATTGATGCCAGGGGTCTCACATAGATGTTGAAGAGCACAGGGCTCAAAGTAGACCCTGGGGAACTGCGTACGCAGATGACCTGATAGTGGATGAGGATTTAGAAGAGAAAACCTGAAATGTACGGTTGCTGAGAAAGGAGGACAGCCAAGCTAACGCAGGCCTTACAACTCCTGCTGACAGGAGAGACTTTAAAAGGATGGAATGTGATACCGTGTCAAATGCGGTGCTCAGGTCAAGTAAAATGAGCGCCGTTGACTCCCCCTCTGTCTAAGCAGAAGCGCAACTTCTCCGTAACCCCTAGCAAAGTGGTTTCGGTAGAAAAATGAGTTCTGAACCCCGATTGGGATGGGTGCAGAAAGCCTGACCGTTCCACATGGGCTGAAAGTTGACAGTTAACATGCTTTTTCAAAATCTTGGAGAGCGCCGGCAGCAGTGAAATAGGGCGGAGGTTTGACATGACCGTAGGATCCGCTCCCGACTTTTTCAGCAAAGGGACCACCATTGCATGTTTCCATTCAAGGGGAATGCATGATTCTCATAAAGAAGCATTTAAAAGTGCTTTGAGAATACCATGAGCTTCTCGAGAAAGCTGTTGCAAGATGTTTGCAGGGAGAGGGTCTAAAGGGGAGCCAGATTTTACCCTAGCTAAACAGTCCAAAAAAGATTCATCGTCGAAAGGCAACCATGTAGAGATCTTAGTTGCTGAGGAATAATGACTCCCGCTTGCTATCTTGGTCAGGGAACTCACTATATTCACAGAATTTAAGGTCTTTAATGAGTTGTATATTGTTTCAACCTTGGTGGTAAAGTAATTTGCAATATCACTGCATTGGGTATCATCTAAGGCTGGAGGCAGTGGAGTCGTGTTAGATCCTGCCAGCTTTTTGACCATGGACCATGGATATTTTGGCTACATTTGATTTCACTGATCAGTAAAATGGCTGGTTTCATAAGAATCTTTCCCAATATATACCATCACATTTACCCACAGACAAAGAATGGCTAAAATCCTTTGCTACATCAGCCCCCTTTTCTAGCAAGTCATTATTGATTTTAGATGAATTGACAAACACTCCAGGCTTTAAGTATTCAATGCAAGGTGTAGTGGCAGGTATATGTGAAAAGAGTGTTGTCACCAAGCATCTGGATTTATGGTGAAAACATGACATCAGAAGTTTGGTAAAAATGGAACGCAGTGTCACTTGGAATGCTGCTGCAAAAAAGTTTATACCGAGTGCAATAAAGATTTGAGTGATATTGTTTGTATTTGCAGTAATTCAGCTATGACCTGTCGAAATCGATACCTGAGCTGAAGTGCTACCCTGTAAGAGATTCTTGTCACTTGCTAGGTGGCATGCTGAAAGCATCTTTACAATCTTCAGTATTAATGATGAAAGCCATTGACTTTGTAGTCCATTCTGGTGCACTGTTTTGGTATGCCCAGTGCAAATATTTCTAATTTTGTGCTTTGTGTGGCATCAAAGAAAGAGTCATCCTAACTGTCATTTAGCCTGTGGTTCTCAGTCTTAGAGGCTGTGAATACTATATTATACACGAAGTGACCGTTTACAGAATTTTTCTTAGTAATGATGCCAAAGGCAAGAAATGTGATGATCTTTGGTCACATATTGATAGCGATGTGAAAAAGTACAGTCTACTGCATACTTAGGTTTTACAGGAATACATGTCTGATGTAGTGGACATAATCAAAATACTAGAGGCTGAAAATACCCTAGTCTACCAAGTGTTCAGCGTAATTGGTATAGATCTGAAACCTCTCCTTGAGAGTAGGCTGGGCGACACTTTGAGTGACTTTGGCACTGTAACATACTGCATGTTAGATTTCTTGCCACTTGGTAAGCAAAGAAATGTTGAGGAGCATTTCAGGAAATGTCATTTTACAGTCTATGGGAAATGGCTTGCAATGATGCATAGAAATGTCCCTTCCCCATCCATGGCATTTGAAGTTAATGAAGCCTCACTGAGGTACTCTGCACAAGTTTTAGATCCCTTCTGAATTTTCTCCAGACTTTCAAAAGTACTGCTTAATTTTTCACTGCTTCAATAACTGAGGGCATATGCGCCCAATTCAACGCATATGTTGTAGAACATGTCCTAGAGAATCACAATCTTTAGGTGCAACAGTACTGGCTTGGAAAGCTATGTCATGGCCAGAGTTAGCAAATTGTGTACTGACTGTTTTGGTGTTGCCAGTCTCAAGGTCCAATGTTGAGAGGGCCTTTTCACAGATAAACGATTACATCGGAGGAAAGAGCGCGAGCGCATGACCAGAGGCTCACTGAAGAAGTATTGTATGGTGTACTACAATAAGTTTGATTTGTAAAAATGTATTTGGACCTCATATACCCTGTCTATATACATGCACTGCCAGTGCAGATAGCAAGCAATAATTAAAAGCAAAACATTCCATAAACTCCGGAAAAACACACTTTCTATTGTTTTTAATGGCGCAAAAGCGTATAAACACTGATAACCACTGTTTTTAAGGTATTGAAAACACTGGGAAAAAAACACCAGAATTTACCAAAAATAGAAACTAAAAACAGGAACGCCTAGGTATAATTTACTATTCACACTCCAGTATGTGCAACAGTAGGGAAAGAATTTGACTCCGAAGGGGTAACATTTACTATTACTACACCAGTCTGTGCAACAGTAGGGAAAGCATTAGACTTCAGAGCAGTTCAATTTACTATTCCCACTCCAGACTATGCAACACTAGGGAAAGCATTGGACTCCGGAGGGGTAGCATTTACTATTCCCACTCCAGTCTGTGCAACCGTAGGCAAAGGATTGGACTTTGGAGAGGTAAAATGTACTATTTACACTCCAGTCTGTGCAACAGTGGGAAAAGCGTTGAATTTGGAGGGGTAACATTTACTGTTCTGACTCCAGTCCATGCAACAGTAGGGAAAGCGTTGGACTTCGGAGAGGTATAATTTACTTTTCCCACTCCAGTGTGTGCAACAGTAGGGAAAATACTTAAGCTCAAACACATAACATAAAGGAAACATAACCCAATTAATTAACAAATATAAAACTCTTAATGTGAACTTTATTAATTAGACAAAAAATATATAAAAATAAAAAACAATTAAACAATTAACATGATTAGTAAACAAAATAATAATCGATAAAAAAGTTTCAATGTATTTATTACTTAATTAACTCACCACACTATAGCCCACAAACATACCAGCCTACATTTAAAATATAACTAAAATAAATAAATGTAACACAATTAAGAATCAACTAAATGTTAATTAAGAATTTACTAATAAATTAATTAAATAATAATTAACTTCCCACATTAAACTCCTACAAACCCAGAAGCCCACACCTAGGGGTCGATTCCGATTCGGGAAAAAGCGCACCGATTAGATGTATGGAGCGTTTTTCCCGTACGATTCGTACACCTACAACGTCCCCGTACGAACGAGCAAGTACCATACGAACCCAAAGCGCCACTCCGTACGACGAGTATGAAACACCATACAACTAGAAAGTACATACGGATTGTATCCGGCTGACGAGGTACGCTACGTCCGAACGTAAATAGGCCGCTCTTTCTGGACCAGGAAGTACGATCCGTGTCGACGACACTCCGTACGGCCCTTTTGCTACGAGAGCTGAAAACTGCCGTAAAAGCAGAATCCGGCCCAAACCGCACCCCGGTAAACGACATACACGACATGAACCCCTTCGTCCATGTCATCCCAGTCCTGTACACCTACGACATTGTACATCGAAATAGACGACGGCGCAGACGGTGAGTACAACGTACCACAACAACCTAAGTATACCTGTACGATGCGCCACACACCCAAATCACTATTGCAATAGCGAAACGTTCCTCATATACGCCATTAATGTCGGGGTACGTTGCGCCACACGCACATCACCATTGCAGTAGTGATACGTGCCGCACATACGCCATTAAGGTCGGGGTACGTTGTGCCGCACGCACGCGCATATCACCATTGCAATAGTGATACATGCCGCACATACGCCATTAATGTCGGGGTAAGGTGCGCCACACACTAGCGCATATGACAATTGCAATAGTGATAAGTGCCACACACACGTCTGTAATGTATGTGTACGGTGCGTCACATCTGAGTGGTGGGTGCACAGGACTCCCAGCAGTGCCCAGACATAGGAGGGGGGTGTAGATAGGACTTCCAGCAGTGCCCAGACATAGGAGGGGGGTATAGATAGGACTCCCAGCAGTGCCCAGACATAGGAGGGGTGTAGATCGGACTCCCAGCAGTGCCCATACATAGGAGGGGGGTGGAGCTAGGACTCCCAGCAGTGCCCATACATAGGAGGGGTGGCTGGATAGGACTCCCAACAGTGCCCAGACATGGGAGGGGTGGCTGGTTAGGACTCCCAGCAGTGCCCAGACAGTATAGGGGGTGGGTGCACAGGATTCCCAGCAGTGCCCAGACATAGGAGCGGGTGTAGATAGGACTCCCAGCAGTGCCCAGACATAGGAGGGGTGGCTGGATAGGACTACCAGCAGTACCCAGTCATAGGAGGGGTGGCTGGATAGGGTTCCCAGCAGTGCCCAGACATAGGAGGGGGTGTAGATAGGACTCCCAGCAGTGTTCAGGCAGTATAGGGGGTGGGTGCACAGAACTCTCAGCAGTGCCCAGACATAGGAGGGGGTGTAGATAGGACTCCCAGCAGTGCCCAGACATAGGAGGGGTGGCTGGATAGGACTCCCAGCAGTGCCCAGATATAGGAGGGGTGGCTGGATAGGACTCCCAGCAGTGCCCAGACATAGGAGGGGTGGCTGGATTGGACTCCCAGCAGTGCCCAGACATAGGAGGGGGGTGTAGATAGGACTCCCCGCAGTGCCCAGACATAGGAGGGGTGGCTGAATAGGACTCCCAGCAGTGCCCAGACATAGGAGGGGGTGTAGATAGAACTCCCAGCAGTGCCCAGACAGTATAGGGGTGGGTGTACAGGACTCCCAGCAGTGCCCAGACATAGTAGGGGGGTGTAGATAGGACTCCCAGCAGTGCCCAGACATAGGAGGGGTGGCTGGATGGGACTCCCAGCAGTGCCCAGACATAGGAGGGGTGGCTGGATAGGACTCCCAGCTGTGCCCAGACATAGGAGGGGTGGCTGGATAGGACTCCCAGCAGTGCCCAGACATACCAGACATAGGAGGGGGTGTAGATAGGACTCCCAGCAGTGCCCAGACAGTATAGGGTGGGTGAACAGGACTCCCAGCAGTGCCCAGACATAGGAGGGGGGTGTAGATAGGACTCCCAGCAGTGACCAGACAGTATAGGGGGTGGGTGCACATGACTCCCAGCAGTGCCCAGACATAGGAGGGGTGGCTGGATAGGACTCCCAGCAGTGCCTAGACATAGGGGGTGGCTGGATAGGACTCCCAGCAGTGCCCAGACATAGGAGGGGGTGTAGATAGGACTCCCAGCAGTGACCAGACAGTATAGGGGGTGGGTGCACATGACTCCCAGCAGTGCCCAGACATAGGAGGGGTGGCTGGATAGGACTCCCAGCAGTGCCTAGACATAGGGGGTGGCTGGATAGGACTCCCAGCAGTGCCCAGACATAGGAGGGGTGGCTGGATAGGACTCCCAGCAGTGCCCAGACATATGAGGGGGTGTTGACAGGACTCCCAGCAGTGCCCAGACAGTATAGGGGGTGGGTGCACAGGACTCCCAGCAGTGCCCAGACATAGGAGGGGGTGTAGATAGGACTCCTAGAAGTGCCCAGACATAGGAGGGGTGGCTGGATTGGACACTCAGCAGTGCCCAGACATAGGAGCGGTGGCTAGATAGGACTCCCAACAGTGCCCAGACATAGGAGGGGGTGTAGATAGGACTCCCAGCAGTGCTCAGTCATAGGGGTGTGCATTTCCAACAGCATACAACAACTACATGCCTGTATGTGTACATCCCTAACCTGTAACACACATGATAGTTGCATATCAACACATCATAACTCACAGCAGTGGCCTACTTCACGTATAATGGTATCCTGTCACACACTGGGTGACACACCACATGTGGTTTTTCTTGTCAGATCCCACATGCATATCCACCCATGTATTTTGCTGCCACACACCCCCCCTCCATCATGACGCAATAGTGTGTAGTCATGTAACAGACCAACAAACAAATGAAGCACAAATGGACTAATAAATTATCATGTACATCCCGGACATGATGTGAATGTCCAGATGGTGAAACATGTACTCCCTCATGGAAGGAAGAGGCTTCAAAACCCCTAGATACAAAGCACCCAAATATGTTTTTGTGCACAGTTCTAAGTTTACAATCTGAATCATGAGTTCAAGGCGGATAACATTGTGTGAAAAAATATGATGGACATCCTGAAGGCAGTACTACACATTACAAACCCAAGCACAGGGAGTAGCATGGATGGCACTGACCAATTATCTGATTTCATTTGTGAGCACGCATGGCCATTGCTGAAGGGAATGTACAATCCTAGGGGAAATCCATACAAAAGTCACCACAACAATTGTGCAACTGTCTGTAGTGAAGATCTCATGTGACACTGAGGAAGGGACACTCTTTTGGATAATGTCTGTATGCAAACTGCACACACACCAATCTAGATAATATGCTGCTACATTGGGATAGCACAGACATACCATGGTCCACCTCATTCCCATCAGAAAAATAGACATCTTTCACAATACCAAAACATCAACATTACACCACCTCGTAGGCACACAGCACCTAAAGCAATTCCCTGAAATGCAATAGTTTAGAAAGAAAAATAAAATGCTTTATTCAGCGCCATCATGTAAATGAATAAATAAATGAGTCCAGGCTCACAGAAGGCCAATGGCCAGTCCAAAATACTGTCCACAACAGTGGTGACTTTGTGGAGGTTGTCACCCCAAAACTTGCCTGCACATGGTGGAGTTAGAGGTCTGTGGACACATGGGGGGCATCATCGGAGTCAGTGTCCGGCACCGCAGGGACAGGAGAGGGAAGGGTATGTGTGCAGGTGGGGAGGATTCCTCCACAGTGACAGGTGCAGCGCAAAAGTATGCAACATATTCAGCGCTGCACACTGCTGCCAGTTCTGACAGGCTACCACCTGAACCCGGGGACACAATGGGAGTGGAGGTAGAGGGCTGTGAGTTAGGTGTAGTGTGTCTGTGGGTGGGTGATGTCTGTCCCCTGTCCCTGTGGGTGTGCGTACATCCCCCTGAGATTGGGTGCCTGGAGGTCTGCGTTTCGACTTACGTGTGGGTGTGCTGGGTTGTTCCTGTTGGGGTGTGTGATCTGGTGCGTCTGCGTGTAAGTTGGACAGGTATGGGAGAGGGGTATGTGGATTGGTCGGAAGGAGGGGGGGTTGACGCTGCAGGATGGCAAGTGCTGCCGTCAGTGTTGAGTCTATGGACGACAAACTCTGATGTTGGTCAGACATGTCAGATGACATGCCCTCCATGAATGACAACAACTGTGTCATGATTTTGGTTTGTCCATGTAGGACAGTCAGCACTGACGCCTGACCAACTTGAATCTGCCGCAGTATGTCCACAGACTCAGCACTGAGGGCAGCAGGGGAGACAGGGGCAGGGGCTGCGGTGCTGGGACGAAGGAGACACAGGGGTAGCACGGACCAAAGGGGCCCTAGCAACTGGGAGGGTGAAGATGGGTCTGGAGGACGAAGGGACAGACATAGTGGGTGCAGATGCTGTTGCTGCATATTCCCCCTCCTCCTGGTAGTCCGAAGCTGAGCAGTCCGCATGGCATGAGGTGTCTTGCTCATGACATTCGGCCGCCTGACTCCCTTCACCCTCTGTGCCACTGCCTCCCTCCGACACCTCAAAGCTGGTGGTACTGTGGCTCGGTCCCTCTGCCTGGTCTGTGCTTGTGTCTCCTCCACTTTCAGGTGATGATGCTGTTGGCAAGGAGAAAGAAAAAATATGTATCAGTCACCTGTACACATCAGACATATGACCAACAAATCATTTGGGGACATTTCTAATCATGGCATGCATCATGAGTCACATGCCACATAACTCAACACATATTTGAGTCCAGTACTGCGCAATTGTAAAAGACACAGCGCTCCTTGTATACAAAGATACAAGTAACAAACCAGGCCACAATTTGAATGAGTCACAATGATGAGCCACTGTATGTCAACAGCTCAGGTGTTGATCCATCACCGTTCTGTTGCCCACTCTGCCACCCCAGTCCAGACATGGTCATGTTCAAATCTGTCTGACCCTATGCCACATGGGAACAGTCCTGCCCAAACTGCCATGTAATGCCATCCCTGGACATGAAACAAGCTTTCTATCACCTCTCACTGGCATCACAGCCGTCTACAGCCAGGCTTGCATGAAACTCAGATGTGTCTACAAACAAGCATGGCTGAAGACGGCTGTAATGCCAGAAAGTGGTCCCAGGAACCTGATGTCCAGTCCAGGGAAGGCATGGCTTGACATTTTTGACTGGACTGTTCCCATTAGGCACATGGACAGACAGATTTGCACATGACCATGTTTGAACTTGGGGGGCGGAGTGTGCAACAAAAAGGTGATGGATAAAACCCTGACCTGTTGACTGGGTGTGAGTATATGATTGGTATAGAGGTACCCTCCATCACCACACACTAATGTGACACTCATTACAGGGGCATCTATCACCAGATCATACAGTTCCTAGCACATAACACACACTGGCTGTCAAGTGAAGTGGCCCACATGTCCAAAATCCTGAAAATGCCTAAGCTAATCTGCCTGCAATTGTGAATATTAAAAACATTGCTGCATTGTTGACACACTCTCAACCACATGGGAAATGTGAATTCAGTAGTGTGCACACCAAGACAAAACTGCGTTGCACCACCAATACATACATGTTGCACAAATCTATGTGGGACAATCATCTCTGTGAGCCAACAACATAGCCTCTAAATCCAACAATGACAACATTGTCCAGCATCACAGGGTAAGTGCATAGTGATGAGTTCACATCAGAAATTACATACACAACTCACCACTGACAAGGCAAAACAGGCTTGCCCATCACACCTCCCCTGCACAACAACCCCATCACTCCGTCAATGTGAGTGATATAGCTCAAGTAGTGAACAGTCAGTATCAGGGTATCAATAACTGTGCAGCGATTTAAATTAACCCAAGGTCACCTCGTGTGGCACCCCATCCATATTAGTCACAAACAACCAGCAACATATTCTTCTGATTATGCACACACGCACTGCCCAGTGTGAGTATGCACAAGCCAAACATTGTATACATGGGCAGTGTGCACATGTAGCTAACACATGAGAAATACAAAGTATACCAGGTACAAAGGCCACTGAGGCAGACCCGTGCTGAATTCCATGTTGAGACTCATGATCAGTGCCAAAAAATCATGAAGGGCAAACAGAGTGCACAGGTCGTGGAACAGGTAATGTACCAACACGTGTCACAGACCTCCCTCCAACATGATGATGTGCTAAGCAATATGCATACTAAATTTTTACCCTAGGAGTACATGCTCAAAAATGAAATACCCAAAGCAGTTGACACGTGGAGGAGGAGAAGGGGTGTAAAAGAGCATCAGCTGAAAATGGGTCATCAAAATGACAATGCATAAATTGCCTGTCTGACCACACCACCCCAACTGTGGGAGTGTTACCAGGCTACTGAGCACTGCAGGTAACAAACAGACATGTACCTAGCCCCTCCTTGCTGCTGTCCCTCCTGCAACTGCCTATGGAGGTCTGGAAAAACCACTTCCAGGACCCGGAGCATGTGGGGGGTGAGGTGACGGGTGCTGCCATGCCAGCGTGGAGCTTCAAGCTTCAGCTGGACCCGGGCGATATGGCGGGTCCAGCACCGGATGTCCTGCCACCTCTTCCTGATGTTACAGATCCTTCGGCGAGGGCCCCCCTCAGACCTGACAGCCCTGGCTATGTCCAGCCAGATCTCCCCCTTCTCATAGGCAGATACCTGTCAGGAACATAAAGTGAAACAACATCAGTACACCTGGTCCATATCCCAAAGACACACACTTGCACCACATTGACGATGACAACAGGGCATAGGATGCTGACCGGACTTGCATCATTGTCCATGTGAATGTGGCCTGTGAGCAAACACCAATGCACTACATGCCTTTGAAAGGCAACAGATGCCATAAGGGGTGCAAACCACTCACTGAGCATGGCACACACTGAACAAGATATGCTACTTCAGGGTGGTGGACAGCATGTGACATGCTGTCACATATCCCACTACACCTAAGAACCCTCAGCAGACCACACATGCGCACCTTGGCACTGATCATTTGCTTGTTATTGTCAACAGTGTATACAACATCACTTTGCACATGTCACACTTTAGAAAGATGTGACACAGGCATCATGCTAACTGTCCAAGTCATGCACACGGCACTGCATACTTGTCACATCAGCTGGGTACAGCTGTGGCATACCTTATGCATCAGTGTTGCAAAACATCACATACACAATTAGCCAGGTGACAAAGAACATTCACACGCTTCAATGTCCATGACTTCAAAGCATACATTTGTCCAACATCCACACAGGTCATGAAAAACAATCATCAACAGTGAGTACATTCATCTGTCACTCTGGGGGGAACACTGTTACACCTCAGTAAATCATGCCAAAAAAAACATGCAAGGTGTGGCACAGCAGAAAGTGTGATTCACATTGCATTGAATGTCACAGTTAGCACAATGCAGGTAAGCAGTAAACACTATTTAACCACATCATTCACTGCATGGGAGATACCCCAATGTACACACCCGGCACTCATTCCAAACAACATTGCATCTCTGTTCCATAAATACACAATGGCTGTAGTGTCACACACACAACAGGTGCACAGTCCAAGGTATTGCAGTCATCACTCACCTGCCCCCCCTGGTCTCCCATACAGCTTGCTGTAGTTTGGCAGGAGGGCATCCAGCAGGGCCTTGTTCTCCTCCTCACTGAATGCAGGTGCCCTCTCCATGCTCAGCAAAATCAGGGTCCAGGGAATGTAGAGACAGCAGCAGTGTTGTCCACTCCAATGTTGTGCCGGCAAGTGCCCTCTCACAGCCACATGCCGCCTTAAATCAGTGCTGCTGGGGGGCTGTCAGTCCAATGAGTACAGTGTGATAGGCCAGATTAGTTTGCATCCTATGTTTCATCCAATCCCATTACACATAAGGCCATGAGACACATTTGCATGGTTTAAAAATTGAGCTTGAGCACCACAACAAATTTTACAACATTGTATAGTTTTGGCCAACTGAATTTTTCTGAACACCTGTAGAACACACTCAAATCTCTGTTTCCTTGACAACTAGCCTGCATTCTGGGCATTCTACTCATCCCCTAGAAGTTCCCTATGTATTTTCTGGGATCCCCACACAAGTACGGTGCGTTTTCCGTCGCGAATGCTACTTACTCAAAAGAGAAACGTCCCACACACACACACGCAATGGCGGGGTACGCGCCGCTCGCGTATGGCTCGAATGTAATAGTCAAACGACCCGTACACACACGTACTATTGGGGTATGCTCCGCTCGCGTATGGCTTGAATGTAATAGTGAAACGACCCGTACACACGCACGTACTATTGGGGTACGCTCCACTCATGTATGGCTCGAATGTAATAGTCAAACAACCCGTACACACGCACGTACTATTGGGGAACGCTCCTCTCGCGTATGGCTCGAATGTAATAGTCAAACAACCCCTACACACGCACGTACTATTGGGGTACGCTCCGCACGCTTATGGCTCAAATGCAATAGTGAAACGACCCGTACACACGCACGTACTATTGGGGTACGCTCCGCTCATGTACGGCTCAGATGCAATAGTGAAACGACCCGTACACACGCACGTACTATTGGGGTACCCTCCGCTTGCGTATGGCTCGAATGCAATAGTGAAACGACCCGTACACACGCACGTACTATTGGGCTACTGGGAGTTTGGCACGCTCTAGTGAATACATGTGTACGGTGCGTTTTACGAGCTCACGCATGGCACCATTACAATAGTGATACCAGGAAAACACATGGCAGGGATGTAGGTGTAATGTCATAATGAGGATGTCGATGTATATATTGGCATGGCATCCTCACATCAGCAGGCCCTAGGTGTGGCAGACAGTGATATAGATAACACACAAAAGAGTAGACCAGGTCTAGAGGTAGTGTGTGTCTGAACAGACGTCTGTGAAGCAATTGGATGTAAGTGTAGGTGAAAAAAGGGCTGTTGAGTCACAGAGGTTTGAATAAATCCCATCAGCCCACCCAGTTGGTGGATTTTCATCATATGGGAATTGATAAGTACTCAAAACCTCTCCCGACCATTTAGTGCCAGGATAACATCAAAACTCTATGTATATCGTTCCTCAACATAATAGTGTTAAAAAAGTGCAGTGCTCAAATTATCGTGATAAATAAAATTGACTACTAAGACTCAGGAGTTTTTCAAAGTAGAAGTCTGAGTGTCAAAAGTTTAAAAACCCGCCGGGTAGTTGAAAATTGATACTACCCTGTGGCGCTAAGCAAGATGGTCGACATGTTTCAGCCTGTAGGGGAACTACCCCGGCTTTCTTCAGGACCTATTCATATGGAACTGCTACTGCAACTGACAGTGATTTGTGCGATGAGGAACAGTAAAGAAATGTAGTTCTAAAAAGTCACATATCTACCAGGAACTTTGCACTCCAATGTTCGCTGGAGGAAGAAAGACACGACTTCTTCCCAGCTTTGTGTGGGTGACGACCTCACCTCACACGGCAACCGCTCGGGAGGATGAGGCCCCGCTCTGTCCGTCGGTTTTTACAAGGGGCACCTGTCAGTTGCAGTAGCAGTTCCATATGAATAGGCCCTGAAGAAAGCCGGGGTAGTTCCCCTACAGGCTGAAACATGTCGACCATCTTGCTTAGCGCCACAGGGTAGTATCAATTTTCAACTACCCGGCGGGTTTTTAAACTTTTGACACTCAGACTTCTACTTTGAAAAACTCCTGAGTCTTAGTAGTCAATTTTATTTATCACGATTATTTGAGCACTGCACTTTATTAACACTATTATGTTGAGGAACGATATACATAGAGGTTTGATGTTATCCTGGCACTAAATGGTCGGGAGAGGTTTTGAGTACTTATCAATTCCCATATGATGAAAATCCACCAACTGGGTGGGCTGATGGGATTTATTCAAACCTCTGTGACTCAACAGCCCTTTTTTCACCTACACTTACATCCAATTGCTTCACAGACGTCTGTTCAGACACACACTACCTCTAGACCTGGTCTACTCTTTTGTGTGTTATCTATTCATAGTATGGGGAGTGAGTAGACAGGCCGTTAAACATTCCCCTCGACCCTCCACACCTGTGTTTTTTGAGACAGTGATATAGCACAGGGCATGTGATCATGTGGCACAGTAGATGTGTGATGAGCTGTTGAGACGTCATTTGTGATGGGGCACTATGTGGTTCACATAACCGTTACACTTGTCACATAAGTAACCTCATAAACATGTTGTGATGCACATCAACACTGGGATAGCACACTATTCAGTACGGGCATCTGTCACATCATGCCAGGGACAGGGGCACTGTCTCACTTGTAAAATTGATGCCCAGCATGACCCTGTGTGACAATGTAATGTGTGTGCCATGTGAAAGTTTAGGCATGCTGTTTGTATCCCGTATACTTAATCTGCTGTAGGTGCTATGATGAGTCTGTGCTGTGATTGCAAGGGTTTCCCATGTACGCACACCATGCCACGGGGCCATTTCAACTGCTCATGTGTGTGATGGCATCATAGAACTTTTGTCCACAAACATACAGGTCTGCATTCTGATAATGGCTGTGGTGTAGTTTAGTCAAATGCACACCTCATTCACAATATTAAATATTTGTGCAATCGATAGCAAATGTGACGTGGGTGTGTGCCTTGCAGTCAGCTGTCTGGATGTGTTGACAGCCTTCTCATGCAGGTCACGTGACGTGTGTCACGGACGTGATACATTGTCCTGCTCACTCAGACCAGCCCAGCAGATCATTTGTGTACATGTCATGTCCATTTCACAGACAACAGGTGTATAAGTTCTAATGGAGGAGTGCCAGCCAGCTGGCATATGTGTCCTTGGTGTACAGCCCATGCCAGACTCAATGGAGATGTGATGTGTTGAAGCATTGTTGCTTGTGCTATGTACATTGTAATAGTTGTTGGCTGACAGTTGTACACCTTTTTCCACAAACATGTCGTGCAGGGCACCCCCTCTGTCAAGGCCGTTGCCAGACTAGGATGCCATGAGGGAACGTGATTGCATCCGCCATTACAGATTCACTCAACAGTTGATTCAGGACTTGACGGACAGGCTGGAACCACATCTCCTACCACGACACAGGTATCCAACTGCGGCGGCACCCAAGGTAAAGGGGATGGCAGCCCTACATTTCTTTGCCACAGGTACGTTCCAATTTACCATAGCCGATGTGGGGGGGATGTCACAGACCATGTTCAGCCGTGTACTATGTGAAGTGTTAGCTGCTATGTTGAGTCACATTGATGAATTCATCAAATTCCCTACTCCAGAAGAGTTGACAGGTGTCAAGGGTGATTTCTATGCCCTGGGTGGGATGCCACATGTAATTGGGTCCATTGATGGAACACATGTTTCTTTGGTGCCACCACAAGCTCAGGAGCAGGCCTACCACAACAGGAAACATTACCACTCCATAAATGCCCTGGTGGTGTGTCTTGCTAACATGCTGATTTCACATGTTTGTGCACGTTTTCCAGGATCGTGCCACGATGCATTCATCATGAGGCGTAGCAGGGCATCACAGATGATGCTGCAGCTGCGCAACCATTGGGCATGTCTTGTTGGTGGTTAAACTCTGTTTCTCATGTATGTCTCAATTTTATGTATTTCTCTCATGGCATCACATTACACACTCATTGCCATGATGTCAATTTGTAGGAGACGCAGGATATCCCTACATGCCATGGCTCCTGACTCCGCTCCACAACCCCAGAACAGCTGCAGACAAGCGGTACAACAATGCACACTGGCAGACCAGGCGAGTGATAGAGAGAACGTTTGGACTCCTGAAGAGCCGGTTCAGGTGCCTCGACAAGACTGGTGGATCCCTCCCATACGCCCCACTCAAGGTGTGTAACATCTTCATTGTGTGCTGCATGCTGCACAACATGGCAGTTAAGAAGGCCGTGCCACTCATCCTGGATCCTGATGAGCTGGAACATCCACCCGTTGAGGATGACAGCCTTGGCCAGGATGCAAGCGATGAGGAGGAGGAGGAGGAGGATAAAATCCGGAGTCAGCTCATGGGCAACTTCTTCTCATGATGGTGAGTCCTAGTAAAATATTGTGCAAGCTTGTACCATAGAGTGGCATGCTTTGCATACTGTGTGTCCAGCTGACTGTATGCAATGTCACTTAGTTGTTTGTTGTGCAGTGTCACACAAGTGCTGATGTAATGCCACACACATACGTGCAATGTGTGAACATGGAATGTACAAGTATACTACATTCTTAGTGTACTATAAATGACCATGTCTGAATGGAATTATTCTGAACGTGACCCCTTGTGTTACTGTCATTCCCAGGTCACTCTGCCTGTTTTCCGTTGGTGTCATCTTAGTCCTCCTGCTATTCCTCATGAAGATAGCAACGTCAGCCGAATCAGCGGTACATGCACAGACATGTTGAAATGTCAGTTTGGGTAAGGATTACAAACAGGCAGTTTTGTGTTGGTATAGTGTTCAAATGTGTGGAAAATGTTCATGCGCATGTTGTCGGACCATACATACATGTAACATTACTATGTCTCAAATTTCATGTTGCCCCACTCCCATGACAGGACAGTCACCCTTCTTGACAGTCATCTGTAGTTGAGTTTTGGCTCTGGTGAATGCATCAATGTGTATAAACCTTGACCCTGACACATTGCAAATACCATGATTTGACATTGTGAGGGACATCACAACCACGGCCTCTGTGGGGAATTGCAGCCTCACTGTGTGCAGCAGGATTTGTCTGGATCATCCACTCAACCTTGTGGTCCAGTACAGTTTGATTTATGTTGTGTAGGTGTGGGCCAGTGTATTTCCCACATGTTCATTCAACTGCCCTGTGAGTCTGTTTGCATGGATGCATTGCCCCTTGTGCCAGTATTTCATGTCACTGTCATGCCGGTACCTCAGTGCCGGTGGAGAACAGTGCTTCGCTAGCCTTCTCTGTGAGTTGATGTTAACTTTCCATTCCCATGATGCCAGGTATATTGCGCTGATGTCATCACAACGTTGGGCTGTAGCAAATGTTAAATCTTCGTGGCACCAGTCGAGTGAGGTTATTCACACGATTATCTTGTGTCATGCAGCATCTCATGGTCAGAGTAGGCTTATTTTTGTGGCTTTGTTCCTCATTACTCGCTGTTGAGTTTGGTCCCACCTGCTTGTCATGTTTAGCATAGTGGGGCACAGTTGCAAGATCCAATGACTGGCTCCTGCGGGGCTTCCTTGTGTTTAGGTAATTCCCTTCCTCATTGGAGGAGCTGCTAACGGCTCTTGCGGGTGATGTCTACTTTCCTGTCATGGCCCTTACGGATTCACAGGGCTAAATACGGATTGTTAGCTTTGTGTCAGTAGCACTGCTATACATTACATTTTCTGAGATTAGGACCCTCAATGATACACTGTGAAATATGTGATGGCCGCATGGATCTAATTGCAAAGTAGCAGCCTTGTGAGCGTTACACTTGCTTTGTTTAGGTGAGAAACTGTACTACCTATTTATGTGTCGGTGTTAAAGCATCTGATCTAGTCTCATTGCTCAATCTAAGATCACACATAGGGTACAGTGGCAGTGGTTACACTTCACAGGTGTGACTGGTACAGTGTTGGTCCCAAGGTATTCTGTGATTCTGTGACAAAAGTATTGAATCCTTATGCTTGTTTTCCTTTGTTTCAGATCTCCCTCCATGCAGTTCCCATCCTCTCCTTCCCTCGCTTGGTCTCCCTTTTGTGTCTCTCATTTGTACTCAGACCAAGGAGCTATTTGGAGATGGAACCCTTTCAGCATCGCACCACTCTGATGATCAAAGGTACAGACAGTCCATGGCAGTTGTGTGGAGAATCTTTCAGCAGCATTACAGGTAACATCATTGCATGACTGTTATTGTCTTCAGAGCAATGCCACTGGGCATGTACATTGGCTAATGCAGCATGGCCTCACAAACAACTTTATCCTATTGTGTAGTAAGTGTGTTTACCACAGTAAATTGTGCATTATTGCTGTCAACGCACATCTCTTGCCAGTCTGCATGCGTTCAATATGGCATTGTTTACAATGATTGTTCATATGTGTTTACGTGTACAGTGACAACATGCATGCTGTTGGTAATGGCAAATGTACCATATTTTGCCTGACGTACATGGTTGTGTATGTGTTGTTTAGCTTGCTACACACGACGTGCAGGCTACACCTGCAGACGCTGTGTTTCCTGTGCCCTGCTTGGCCTTAGGCTGCCTAATCCTGTGCCCATGATCTTTGGCGACTGTTCACACATTTTGCTCGCGGTGACTCATGGGTAACCAGACACTCCAGCCTTCACATACACATGTCACTTTGTGCCCTGCTAGAATCCTTGGTTTTGTGTGCTTGTTTAGCATGTTGTCTCACCCCTTCTGCCGTCATGTGTTCACTCATTCTTGCTGCTGCATCCCCAGCCACAACGCAGCACCGAGTGGCCAGATCCTGCACCACACACGCCTACAAGATACTCCTCCATCCATCTATTTCAAAGCATGCCATAGCTTGTCTGTTCCACTGTTGCACAACCTCCATGACAAAGGCAGGTCCATCAGCACCGGCAACAAGCACACTGCAAGACACTCAGCTCATTTCCTGACTCATGTGACACAACAGACTCTTGCTCCAGCCACCCTCCACACAGTGAACACCAGACAATCATCCACCTGGTATCACGCTACCACATACACACCCATGACAGCTTCTCAGCCTGTGTGTGCAACTGATACTGGCAACACGATGCAGCCCCACATAACAGTGCATCTACGTACAACCAGGGCATGTGCCTCGTACAACACACACACAACTTCCAGCAGCACCACATTGTACTGTGTTACCTCGTCAACACAACAGCACCTCACATCGCCTTCATTACTGTAACGTGGTAGTACGCAACATCAGCACACCACTTCTACATAGCCATCACAGACGGATAATCCAAAACACACAGGGAGCACATACCAAAACCAGGATTATGATTGGGCTACTCATAACGAGGTACACCCTCAAAGTCATATACAACACCAAGGACACACTCCGCATTATCAAACATCTGCACATCTGGTATCACGAATAAACACAAAGAGTAGTGGAGGGCCTGAGGGGAAATTGTTTTTATAGACCTGCTGGTGCCTTGTCCCCCAACTAGACAATGAAACACACGGAAGATACCAGAAGTCTGAATTAGCTAGTGTAATTAATTGGAACCTATAAAGTGTCCCATTTGGAAGACAAAACCAAGAAGTTAATGTACAAAGAAGACATTAGCAAGATGCTAATACAGAGAAAGACAGGAGACAGGAAAATGTACCCATCAGCCCACTCAATAGTGGAACTTCGTCATCTGGGTTTTTTCATTGAAAAAGTGGTGTCCAATATGCCCTTCCTCAGGACACACCTGAGGCTAGCAGATCTTGGACCCCAAGGTTGAACCCTCAACCAAAGAAGATGACCGAGTATAGGCTAGAGGGGCAAAGTTGCAGTGCTCAAAATTTGTGAAAAAAGGAAAGGAAAGAAACATAATCCAAGTGATTAAGAATACCTATCTTGATGTCATGAGAAAACTTTATTGGGTCTGTCCATCAAGGTGGTATGATTAAAAGCAGAGTGATAATAGCATGCAAGGATTTGCTATTCAGCATGAGTGTTATCTGGTCAACATGTTTCAGCCTTTATAGGCTTTCGTCAGGACCTATGATGCACTACTGCAACACTTACTTATCGTGCTGTGATTGAAAATCTACAGATCATGTCCAATTCTCAGTGAAAATTGGTGTGCCTTCTCCTGTTTATATGATAGGGAACAAAAACAAGAACAAGAAAAAGTTAAAGTATCTTTAAAGACTATCATGTACCTACATAAAGTGATTGTTACATGATGTTCAACTCACCCAAATTGTAGGGAGGGAAAACCTCACCTCACCTGGCAGCCGCTCAGGGTAAAGGAGGCCACGCACTAAAAAGTAGAGCATTAGTTTTGATTCATCTTAAAGTTTAGACTAAACAGTCCAGAGAATAATTCAACAGTGATACGAAAGGGGGCAGTACGGAGGGTCACGGGCAGGATGACACCCCAAACATAAGAGTGAAGATAACTCATCCCATGGTATTCAACAGCTTTCTTTCCTTAGGAGTAGTTTGGAGCAGCAGACTGAATCTGTGCAGAAAGCTGTGAATATTACCATCTAAGAAGAGTACATCACTGATGGTGATCGATTATGCAAATGAACACCTAACTCATTTAAAACAAAAGGTCGATTCAGAGAGGATGATTGTCTCTCTATCAATGAGGAAAATACTGCTTCGTAATCCTCTATTTAATATGGAGACTGAGAATCATAAACAGCTTGCCCAAGCATCGCCTAACTCACAGCGCACTCTTACCTCTCCGTCGTTGCCTCGGTCCTGGAACTGAGCCGAGGGGGAGGTAGAGACGCTGTGTTGGGCACAGAAAGTTATACGAAAGCTGCGGACCTCAGGGAGAGCCGACTATAGCGTTTACATGATTGATTATTAAACTTGGAGATTTCACCCAATCATTGCGTCCAAATATCGTGCAGGGCCAATATAGAAGCGGACGTTTTAACCACTCTGCAAACGTCAGGTCACGGGCCGCTGTAGAGACCTCCGTTAGAACAGGGGAGTGTCTGATTGGTCGTATAGCGGAAGCGGAAATACAATAGGAAAACAGTGTTTGTTCGTCAAACTCGATCGAACGAGAAAATATGCGAGCCTAATTCATTATGTTGTAAAGAAAAGCACCCGCATAGCATTATAAAGTTAGCACCCATTCAATGCGTCCCACTCTTGCTCATGAGGCGAGGCCGCTCAGCAAAAGTCAGCTGCGGACCGCTGTGGAAACCTCCGTATATGCCAAGGAGTGTCTAATTGGTTGTTTTGACCGGAAACGGAAATAGAATCAGTAAACAGTATTTGTTACCCATTCTGGATCGAACGACTGGAAACAAAGATTCTATGCGTGCATGATATGTACGCAAGGTAGCGCGTGCATACATCAGAACGGGGTCTCATGTTACTGTATTGAGGATGGTTCATTGCTAACATGGTAATAGGTTATTTCAACAAAGGAGATCGGGGGGGCCTTTGTGTGTTGCGCACCCAGAGCCTGTGCTGATTGATATGTACATTCCTTGAGGACACCTTCATAACGCATACAAGGCGTAAAGTGGTGTTCTGCTATACTCATCAGAGCAGAATATTGCCTTTCTCCCTGGTAAGTTAAACACAAACACCGATGCACAGTTAGAAGCTATTATGTGATCTATGTTAAAAACCCTGACAATGTGTGTAAAGCGGGCATCAGCAGACAGCATAATATCCCCACTGTTGGATCGAAACGGTCCAATGTTCGCAATACAGAATGCCGCCTCATAAGTGATCTACCTTGAAGAATACAGCAAACAGTATGTCAAGGACTTTTTAGAATGGAAAAGGGAAGGTGAGCACCAGATCAAATGTATAGGTGGTCTTTGGGCCTATGGTATTCTACCCTAATCCAATGGTACCTAACCATTAAAAAGGAAACGATTCATAACTGCATCCACGGGATGTCGTCATTAAGTCCTTCTGTGTCAGTTTTCAATTTGAACACCCATCCCTGTTCTTTTCTCAGTAGGAACTGAGAGATATCAGTGACATGTTCGGGTATGTATGGTTGTTCCAGCACTAACCATTCTAGGTCATCTGCATGATGTTTCTCAGTGAGGAAATGAGAGGTGAGCCGGGTCGCTTGCTTGTTGCGCCTGATTGTGCTCTTGTGCTCTTGTATGCGTAATTTATTTTTCTCGTCATCCCTATATATCTCAAGCCGCAAGGGCAGATGATCAGATACACGACTTTCTCGCTATTGCAGTTCGTGTGGCGTTTGAGCAGCCAAGGTCGAGTGGTGCCTATGTCGACTGATAGGGTCTTTTTCGTTTGTGGGCACACCGAGCAGTTACCGCACGGATGATGTCCTTGTACAGGAGGGAGATTCCACAAAGTGGATGTGGAGTCTTCCATAATCTGTCGAGGTCTGGTATGGACCAATTCGTCCCTCAGATTCGTACCTCTCTTGAATGAAAACAGTGGCAGAGGGATGTTTTCGCCAGAACTGTTCAAAATCTTCCATTTCTGTCTTATTATTTTCTGAAGCTTGGAAGAGGAGGTGTTGAAAGTTGTAACACAAACCAGTTTGTTGAGAGGTGTTTTCTCCACTGGAGGTTCCAAAAGTGACTCGTGATGATTGTTTGCGGCACGTTTCAAAGATTTGCTGACTAAAGAGCCAGGGTAATGGCGCATTTTTAATTTCTTTGAAAGATCTTTTGCTTGAGAATGAAAATCTGTAATGTCTGAGCAATTCCTCCGGACCCTGAGGAACTGTCCAAAAGGGAGGTTCTCTCGAAGGGAACGAGGATGGTAGCTGTCAAATCTCAACAAAGAGTTGCGTGCCATAGGTTTACGGTATAAAGAACTGGCTAAGTGACCTTCTTGGGGAAAGATCAATAGGTCCAAAAATGGAAGTTCAGTTTTGCTATACTCTAAGGTAAACCTTAGGTAGGGATTTTGGCTGTTCAACCAGTTCTGAAAAGATAGTAGAGATTGTTCGTCTCCACGCCATACCACCAGAATATCATCAATGTACCTCTTCCACATCATCAATTATTGATGATGTGGATTGGTGGTATTGAGGACATGATGAGTCTCAAACTGGTGGACATAGAGATTCGCCAAGCTTGGCGCAAATTTGCTGCCCATTGAGGTCCCCGATATCTGTAGATACAGGGCATCCTCAAAGGCAAAAAAATTCTCTGTCATCGCAATTCTTGCTAGTTCCATTATGAAGTGAACAGGTGTTACACTTTCGAGAGAAGAATTCTCTAGAAGTTCTTGTATTGTTTGTAAAGTCTCTCTTTGAGGTATGCAAGTATACAGCGTTTCTACATCAAAACTTGCCAATATGTCAGAATCAGTATCAAACTGCACCTCTGGTAATACACATAGGACATCTTTAGTGTCCTTGAGATATGATGGCATCATTTTGACAAGAGGACTGAGAAAGACATCAACAAATGATGATAAGGGTTCTAAAAGAGACCCAATGCCCGAGATAATGGGCCGACCTGGTGGTGGTCTGGTCGGTTTATGAATCTTGGGTAATGTGTAGAAGTATGGGGTGGTTGGAAATTTAGTGACCAAATACATGGCTTCTTGTGACGTGATCCACCCCTCCGTACTTGCTTCTTCTACTAGATATTTGATTTCATTTGTGAGTCTAGCAGTGGGATTCTCATTGAGGGGTGTGTAGAACTGGGTGTTCTCTAGTTGTCTTAGGCATTCAGTCCGGTATGTTGTGGTGTCTTGAATGACTATGCCCCCCCCCCCTTGTCCGCTGGTTTTATCACGATGTTAGTATCTTTGGACAGGGTTTCGAGTGCAGCCCTTTCCTTTCTTGAAAGGTTTTGATAATCACCTTGTTTGGAAAAATCAAGGGATTTGAGCTGGTGTAGTACTGCAGCTTCAAAGGCTCCCACTTTAGATGGTACTTGTTGAAGCAAAGGCATGAAGGTAGATTTAACCCTCAACCCTGTATTCGTGTCTGCAGTCGTTGTCTCTTGTTCTCTATCTCTGAAAAAATAGTGTAGCCTTACTGTCCTGAAAAAACGTTCGATCTCTCCTCAAACTTGAAAAGGTTCTCCACTGTTGGTGGGAACGAAGCCCAATCCTTTATTCAGTACTTCCTGTTCAATCGGTGCTAAAACTCGAGTACTAAGATTAACCACAAGGTCTTCGTTGAAATCAGGTGCAGTATTTATTGGCCTCGTTTGTTGCGGGTCACTGGAAGTTCTTGTTTGTCTGTCCATTGTACTTGACCTTGACCTTGGCCTCTCCGTCTTCCTCGGTTCCTACCACGGCCCTGTCCTAAAAAAGCCTGATTGTAAGGGTATGGGGGCTGCATTGGATAGTGGGACATTGGCAAGGGAAATTGGGGATACCCCCATGGGGCCAGAGGCCACCATGGTCCTGGTTGGTACATGTTACCACGTCCGTTGTATCTCCGATTGGGTCGACTGTTGCGACCTTTACCTCTCCACTGATTAGTGCCACCGCTATATGAATCAGAAGATTCTGGATCCGAAGATGTAGCATAAGAGGAGCCTTGTGTATACTTCTGTTTGTTAAAGTCAGTGGGGGTATAGTTATCGCTTATGTAAGGGTACACTTTCTCATGTGAGAACTTAGCTAAATCCTTTTAATTTTTCTATTTTGGCAAAAAAGATAGGATCTTTGTACTCTTTATTAGCCTTGTTGGAGTCTTCCTGCTGTTTCTCAAATTTCTTAGTTGTCAGTGTTGTTTTGATTTGCCCTTCTAGGACTTGTATTTCAACTAGAATAGCATCTGCAATTCTCTTCGCGGTCGTGATGATTAGAATGAGCCAGTCCCTGGTGCAGCGCCAGGCTATTAGGGACCAGTCTTTTATAAAGGCTTTGTCCGTTAGAAAAAGCCTGGGCGCATTCGTGACTATAAGGCCAGTAGGTGCACACTTCCCATGTAGGTATTCGGCCATTATCTGACCGTGTACTGTGGTTCGAGAATGGCTCTTCTTCAAGTTTAATACTGTGTCCCAGTCCCCTACTGTTGTTGGAATTATAGTAGGAATGTGGTCTAACATGCTAGGATTGTCAGTTAGGATGGATGCTAGAGTATCATCATCAAAACCCAAACCACCGAAATCTGCCATTGTATCACTGTGAAAAGAACGTGCACTGTCCTTGTGGTGCACTGGTTATTGACAAAAAAGGCCCACAGCCTCAGCTGCACAGACTAACGAATAAACACAAAGAGTAGTGGAGGGCCTGAGGGGAAATTGTTTTTATAGACCTGCTGGTGCCTTGTCCCCCAACTAGACAATGAAACACACGGAAGATACCAGAAGTCTGAATTAGCTAGTGTAATTAATTGAAACCTATAAAGTGCCCCATTTGGAAGACAAAACCAAGAGGTTAATGTACAAAGAAGACATTAGCAAGATGCTAATACAGAGAAAGACATGAGACAGGAAAATGTACCCATCAGCCCACTCTATAGTGGAACTTCGTCATCTGGGTTTTTTCATTGAAAAAGTGGTGTCCAATATGCCCTTCCTCAGGACACACCTGAGGCTAGCAGATCTTGGACTCCAAGGTTGAACCCTCAACCAAAGAAGATGACCGAGTATAGGCTAGAGGGGCAAAGTTGCAGTGCTCAAAATTTGTGAAAAAAGGAAAGGAAAGAAACATAATCCAAGTGATTAAGAATACCTATCTTGATGTCATAAGAAAACTTTATTGGGTCTGTCAATCAAGGTGGTATGATTAAAAGCAGAGTGATAATAGCATGCAAGGATTTGCTATTCACCATGCCCAACACAGCGTCTCTACCTCCCCCTCAGCTCAGTTCCAGGACCGAGGCAACGACGGAGAGGTAAGAGTGCGCTGTGAGTTAGGCGATGCTTGGTCAAGCTGTTTATGATTCTCGGTCTCCATATTAAATAGAGGATTACAAAGCAGTATTTTCCTCATTGATAGAGAGACAATCATCCTCTCTGAATCGACCTTTTGTTTTAAATGAGTTAGGTGTTCATTTGCATAATCGATCACCATCAATGATGTACTCTTCTTAGATGGTAATATTCACAGCTTTCTGCACAGATTCAGTCTGCTGCTCCAAACTACTCCTAAGGAAAGAAAGCTGTTGAATACCATGGGATGAGTTATCTTCACTCTTATGTTTGGGGTGTCATCCTGCCCGTGACCTTCCGTACTGCCCCTTTTTGTATCACTGTTGAATTATTCTTTGGACTGTTTAGTCTAAACTTTAAGATGAATCAAAACTAATGCTCTACTTTTTAGTGCGTGGCCTCCTTTACCCTGAGCGGCTGCCAGGTGAGGTGAGGTTTTTCCTTCCTACAATTTGGGTGACTTTAACTTTTTCTTGTTCTTGTTTTTGTTCCCTATTATATAAACAGGAGAAGACACACCAATTTTCACTGAGAATTGGACATGATCTGTAGATTTTCAATCACAGCACGATAAGTAAGTGTTGCAGTAGTGCATCATAGGTCCTGACGAAAGCCTATAAAGGCTGAAACATGTTGACCAGATAACACTCATGGTGAATAGCAAATCCTTGCATTCTATTATCACTCTGCTTTTAATCATACCACCTTGATGGACAGACCCAATAAAGTTTTCTTATGACATCAAGATAGGTATTCTTAATCACTAGCCTATACTCGGTCATCTTCTTTGGTTGAGGGTTCAACCTTGGGGTCCAAGATCTGCTAGCCTCAGGTGTGTCCTGAGGAAGGGCATATTGGACACCACTTTTTCAATGAAAAAACCCAGATGACGAAGTTCCACTATTGAGTGGGCTGATGGGTACATTTTCCTGTCTCCTGTCTTTCTCTGTATTAGCATCTTGCTAATGTCTTCTTTGTACATTAACCTCTTGGTTTTGTCTTCCAAATGGGACACTTTATAGGTTCCAATTAATTACACTAGCTAATTCAGACTTCTGGTATCTTACGTGTGTTTCATCATCTGGTATCACACCAAAAGCCTGACCATCCTCATTGTAACTATCATTTACAGCTCTCCAATCCTACACATAAAATTTGGCTAAGCCATCTATCAAACAATCAATCTATTAATTTTTTGAGCGCCCTACCTACCGGTGAGGGTCTCAATGCGCTGGGGGGGGGGCTGCTACAGATCGAAAATCCAGGTCTTGAGAAGTCTTCTGAAGGCCAGCAGATCCTGGGTCTGTTGTAGCCTTGTAGGGAGGGTGTTCCAGGTCTTTGAGGCAAGGTAGGAGAAGGATCTGTCACTGACGGTGGTTTTCCAGAATTGAGGGACTGTAGCAAGTGCGAGGTTTATAGAGCGGAGGCTGCGGGTGGGTGTGTAGAAGCTGTGTCGGTTGTTATGGTATGCTGGTCCGGCGTGGTTAGGAGCTTTGTGTGCGTGGATGATGAGTTTGTAGGTGATCCTGTTGTTGACAGGGAGCCAGTGCAGGCCTCTCAGGTGTGGTGTGATGTGGCCGTGTTGGGGAAATCGACGATCATATGTGACGAGGCGTTCTGGATGCGTTGTAGCCGTTTCATGAGTTTGGTTGTTGTAGCTGCATATGGGGCGTTCCCCTAATCCAGTGAGCTCGTGGAGAGGGCCCTGATGACTGTTTCTCACGTGTTTGAGGTGATCCATTTGAAGATCCTGCGGGGCATTCAGAGGGTGTTGAAGCAGGAAGCTGAGATGGCGTTGTCCTGCTTGGTCATGGTGAGGGAGGATTTGAGGATGACCCACAGGTTGCATGCGTGGTTGGTGGGTTCTGGGGCTATTCCTAGCGATGTTGGCCAACAGGAGTCATCACAGGCTGAGGTGGTAGGGCTGGGGATGAGGTCCTCTGTTTAGTCAGAATTGTGATTCAGCCTGCTGCCCCTCATCCATTTGGCAACAGCCTTCATTCCTCTGTGGAGGTTTCCTTTGGCAGTGTGTGATTCTTTGGTGAGGGATATGATCAGCTGTGTGTAATTGGCGTAGGAGATGATGTTGAGGCTATGTTGAAGTGCAACATGGGTGAGTGGTGCCATGTGGATATTGATCAACGTCGGGCTGAGGGATGATCCCTGTGGGACACTGTGGATGGTCTCAGTAGTCTTGGAATGGAAGTGTGGGAGGCAGACGCTCTGGGCTCTGCCGGAGAGGAAGGATGTGGCCCGGGCCAGGGCAATCTCTTGGATTCCAACGTCATGGATGCATACTGTTAGGGCACGCAACCTGGGCTTCATCCTGGACTCCTCCCTCTCCATGATCAGACAAGTCAACGCCGTCTCCGCGTCCTGTTTTAACATCCTGCGCATGCTACGGAAGATCTTCCGGTGGATCCCCACTGAGACCAGGAAGACGGTCACCCAGGCCCTCGTCACCAGCCGACTGGACTATGGCAACACCCTCTACGCCCGCCAAGCTCCAGAAGAGACTCCAGCGGATCCAGAACGCCTCAGCCAGACTCATCCTCGACATCCTCCGACGCAGCCACATCTCCGGACATCTAAGAGACCTGCACTGGCTCCCCGTCAACAAGAGAATCACCTTCCGTCTCCTCACCCACGCACACAAAGCCCTACACGACCAAGGCCCGAGCTACCTCAACAACCGCCTCAACTTCTACGCTCCCAAACGCCACCTCCGATCGACCAACCACGCCCTCCACGCCGTCCCCCGCATCTGAAGAGCGACAACAGGAGGAAGGTCCTTCTCCTACCTGGCCGCCAAGACCTGGAACTCCCTCCCTCCCGACCTGCGCCTGACCCAAGACCACCTCTCCTTCAGGAAGAAGCTCAAGACCTGGCTGTTCGAGCAGTAGCAGCACCCCCTCCCCCCCCCCAAGCGCCTTGAGACGCTCCGGGTAAGTAGTGCGCTCTATAAATGTCTTTGATTGATTGATTGATTGATTGTCTTGGCAGACCATGTGGAAGGCTGGTGATAGGTCTACAAGGATGAGGGCGGTGTCCGTGAGGATGCTGATGTCGTTGTTTGCGGTGATTAGGGCGGTGTCCGTGCTGTGCCTGCTGCCGAATCCAGACTAGGATGGTCCGATGATGTTGTAGTCTTCGAGGTAGCGGGTCAGCAGTCTGTTAACGATCTTCTATGTGACCTTTTCTGTGAAGGGGAGATGGCCCTGAAGTTCTTGAGGTATTTGTGGTCCGCATTTTGTATATTCACTAAGACGTTGATCTCAGCATTCTCCCAGCTCCCACTGAAGGTAGCTGTCTCGAAGGAGATGTTGATTGTTTTTGGGAGAAGGGGTGCGCTGGCTTAGCTGGAGTTGTTGAAAATGTTGAGAAGCCATGTGTCAGATGGGGATCCGGAGTGGTTGGAGTCCATGGTCATGATGGTGTCTTCGCCGCTGACATTGTACCAGTCGGTCAGGTTATTTTTGTGGGTGTTGGTCTAAGGGGGGGTGGACTTGTTTGTGTGTGTGGGGTAGCGGAGTGGAAGCTGTTCTGGATGTCGATGATCTTACGGTGTAAGAAGGTGGACAGTGAGTCACACAGGTCTTGTGATGGTGCTATGTCATTGGTGTTGTAGGTGGGAGTTGTGAGTTCAATCACGATGTTGATGTGCTGTTTGCTGTTGTGTGCGTTGCTGTCTAGGATGTCCTGTTGGTGGTCCTGATGAGTTGGTGGTGTCTGCGTGTGGCGCTCTTGTGTGTGGTGTAGCTGTATGGTTTTTGGTTGCAGAGCCAGCTCCTCTACAGCTTCCGACAGGTGCACTTGGAGGTCCTGAGGTCTTTGGTGAACCATGTGGCTGTCTTGTTGTTGTGATAGGTGGCGGAGGTCTTGAGTGTGGCGAGGGTGTCGGCGCAGTCGTTGATCCACTATTTGAGGTTGATGGCAGTGGAGTCGGGGTAGGTGTGGTCGGCGGGTGGTCCCAGGGCGAGGGGGCGGTCAGTTAGTCCACGGTGGCCTTGCACCAGCAGCGGCGTGGCATGTGCTGTGTGCGGGGTGGTGTGGTGGGTTTACTGAAGATGAAGTGGAGGCATCTGTGGTCTGTTCGGTGGTGTGATTGAAGGAGACGTGTGGAGTTGCGGAGAAAATGTGGTCCTGTGTGTGTCCTGCGGTGTGGGTGGGTGTTGTCATGAATAGTTTTAATCCGAGGTTGACGAGGTTGTCGATCATGGCAGTGGAGTTTGCGTCATGTTGTTCTCAAGCTGGAAGTTCATGTCCCCAAGGAGTATGTAATCCGTGTAGCCGAGGGCGTGCGTGCTGATGAGGTCAGGGATGGAGTTGAAGGATTGTGGTCGGGGTCCAGGTGGTCTGTCGATGAGTGTTCCTCTTAGGGTGTTGTTGGCATCAGTGTGGATCTATAAGTGCATGTGCTAGGCGGTGTGGAGGGTATCGTTGGTGTTGGTAGTGACTCTGGGAGTGTTCATGTGGATGATGGCGATTCCTCATCCCACTCTGTTGGTGCGTTGTCTGCGGGAGATCCTATAGTCTTCTGGGATGGCTATGGCGATGTCTGTTGATGAGGTGGTGTTCAGCCTGGTCGCCGTCAACGACACCAGCCAGCCCAACTACAGCAAGAACCTCTACACAGGTACAAGTACCAGACTCCAGGAGTACTTGTGTAACTCCGGGGTGCATGCACACACCTCATCCTCATCATCCCCTGCTACTGCCACATGACCCGCCACCTGAGACACCTGCAATAGTCCCACAGTCAACTGCAGGTTCACCTTCATACTCCTCAGCCAGACTCAGTAGGCACTCCACAGGCCCAGGCCAATAAACTAATATGTACATCTACCATCCAACACCCTGTTGCCCGCAGTCCGTCCTGCCACCCTTGGCCTGGGCACCATTCATGACATCCACAGTGCAACTGCATGCAGCTGATAGTTCTCATACCTCTGAACACAGATCCTGGTACTCACTCCGTGGACACCTACATATTACCCATGATCTGTACACCTCCAAGTGACTCTTATGTACCTGTCTGTAATTGCAGTATTGCAAGCCAACCCCCCTTCTGCATTTTGTAACCATCACAGGTGTGTATTGCCATCCATGTATGTAGTTGTTTGAATATTGTGACCTATGTGTGTCCTCAACCGGACTCAGATCCCAGTGTGTGGATGGCTGCAGTTTGTTCAACACTCTGGCATTTTTTACATGTCCCCACACATATGTTTTAGCTGGAGATTTGATGCCTTACAGTTTGAGTCAACAGAGTCCAGGCCACAGTGCTTAGCATCATTGGGCACACTGCGACCAGCAAGTCCATGTGGGAGAGTTAATAGGGTGATGCTGTTGCACACAAAGGCAAGATGCCAGACCAGGTGACCTGGGAGTTGTGCATAGCCCACTGCCTCTCAACGTCTTAGCCGTGGACGACCAACCTTCCTTGGGGGACTCTCACGTGTAGGCCTTGACGATGCCTGGGACGCTCCGTCAGACAATTCCTCCTCCTCCTCCCTCCCTGTGTCTGGTGTTGGTCTTTGCCTTGATGTTTCGGGCCTGGTGACACAGGGAGGGTGCTGCATGTTGACAGAAATCTGACGGAGTGATTGGGTTATTTCTCTATGCACCGTCAAGAGCTCATCCAGTCTTGCCTCCATCCGTCCCTGGTGTCGTTGTTGACTGGCATGTTGCTCGACCTGATTATTTTAAATTTAGTTGAGGGTCTCCACTACCTGGCTGAACTCCCTGGTGTCCCGCCGGTATGTCTCCATGATGTTTTGGAGTTCAGGCATACCGGGCCCTGCAGTTTGCTGGTTAGGTTCTCGCCTCCGCCTTGCGCCACTCCCACCACCCCTGCTAAAACGAGCCTGGCCTGCGCTTGTGGGCACATCGATCGACTGGACCCATGAGTGATGGCAGTGGTGGTGTTGTCTGCCACCTCCTGAGTGCCCGGCGAACCTTGTCCCTCATTATCATACTGGCTCTGTTGTGGATTATGGTCAGGGCTCCGAGCTGTCTGCTGGGATGTGGCGGGAATGGGTGTGGTGGTTGGCACAGATGTGTCTGATCCAGCTGCTGCATGGGTTTGGGATCCAGAGGGGCCAGGCTGGTTGGGGTCAACCACGGTGTGTTGAGAGGCGTCGCTGTCGCTGGGGTCAGGGTCCTGCTGAGCCTGGGACTGGGATCCATCTCCCCCCTGGTTGGGGGTAGTTTCCACATGTTGCCCTGTGGGTGTGAGAGACAGACACTGTTAATGCACTATCATGCAACATCCAATTTTGTTATCCATTTTCGTTAGCACTGTTCCACCTGCTTTTGATTGTTGTCATGGTTCACTTGTGTATGGGTATGTTGTGGAATCAGATTGACATGTGCTCAGGGGTCATTGACATGTTCGGTACTGTTTACGATGACTGCCACAGCCATTGCTGTGGCTTGTGTCACCAGCATGACACAGATCCAGCTCTGCTCTGTGTGCCCCAATCTGCACAATGCAGCGTCAATCCTTATGCCTGGTTCAAGCATGCACAGGGTTTAAATGCAGCATGTTTATGATAGAGACAGAGGGGAAGTTTTTCTGATTTCAGTCAGCAACTTTTGTGAGCTGTTCCTGTGGCGTGATGGCCACCCACTGCCAACCCCCCTGGACCAGTACACCTACTTGTGGCACAGGGCTTTAGAACGTGGCACTTCTCCAAGATGCATCACCTTGTCGACGCACATGTCCATGGTGCTACTTAAGTGCATCCACAGCATCCAAAAGCTGTGGCTACAGCATTGTGTGAGAGGCACAATGGATTGTGATTCAGCACTGTGCATTTTTAGCTTGGATGCGTCATCAGATCAGTATTTGTTTTGTTGTGTTACATGACGATTGTGGCAGTGGTGCACTCCATTGCCTGTCCCCAGAGGCTCTGTTTCTGTAAGGGGTGTGTGTGACAGGCCATGCTAGTAATTTGAGTGTGATTTGCAAGTGGACGTCCCTCGTGGTGTGTCTGTCCCCCCATGAAGCATGCTGCCATGACGGTGGTTGTGAGTTCCTGTGCATGATATCTGACCTTGTTCTGGTGTTAGTGTTTGCACTGGTCACAGGAGGGCCTTTTGCTGCCTACACCAGGGCCCAGTGTCAGCTATCCTGTCAGTACTTTCACACTCCCTGTGCATTGGCATGGTGCATGGGTGTGTACCTGGGCCATATGGGAGGAGTGCAGCCTCCTAGCCTACACCTTGCACCCTCTCACCCTCCCCTTCCAGCCTTCTGGCACTCCCCTTGCACCCACCCCCATACTATTAGGCACTGCTGGGAGTCCTTTGCACCCACCCGCATACCACCCCCATACTGTTAGGCACTTCTGGGAGTTCTCTGCACCCACCCACATAACACCCCATACTGTTAGGCACTGCTGGGAGACCTCTGCACCCACCCACCTACCACCCCTATACTGTTAGGCACTGCTGGTAGTCCTCTGCACCCACCCACATACCACCCCCATACTGTTAGGCACTGCTGGAAGTCCATTGCACCCACCCACATTAGGCACTGCTGGGAGTCATGTTAGGCACTGCTGGAAGTCCTTTGCACCCACCCACATACCACCCCCATACTGTTAGGCACTGCTGGGAGTCCTCTGCACCCACCCACATACCACCCCCATACTGTTAGGCACTGCTGGGAGTCCTCTGCACCCACCCACTTACCACCCCCATACTGTTAGGCACTGCTGGGAGTCATGTTAGGCATTGATGGGAGTCCTCTGCACCCACCCACATACCACCCACATACTGTTAGGCACTGCTGGGAGTCATGTTAGGCACTGCTGGAAGTCCTTTGCACCCACCCACATACCACCCCCATACTGTTAGGCACTGCTGGGAGTCCTCTGCACCCACCCACTTACCACCCCCATACTGTTAGGCACTGCTGGGAGTCATGTTAGGCATTGATGGGAGTCCTCTGCACCCACCCACATACCACCCACATACTGTTAGGCACTGCTGGGAGTCATGTTAGGCACTGCTGGAAGTCTTTTGCACCCACCCACAGACCACCCACATACTGTTAGGCACTGCTGGGAGTCCTCTGCACCCACCCACATACCACCCCCATACTGTTAGGCACTGCTGGAAGTCCTTTGTACCCACCCACATACCACCCCCATACTGTTAGGCACCGCTGGGAGTCCTCTGCACCCACCCACATACCACCCCCATACTGTTAAGCACTGCTGGGAGTCATGTTAGGCACTGCTGGAAGTCCTTTGCACCCACCCACATACTACCCCCATACTGTTAGGCACTGCTGGGAGTCATGACCACCCCCCATACTGTTAGGCACTGCTGGGAGTCCCTCCATGTTACAGGAGTTGTTTGGATACTCACCAGGCTCCACAGCTCCTTCGATTCCGTGAACTCCCACCGGTGGTAGCAGGGCCATGACTTTCTCTTCCCAGGGATGGTATTGGGCAGGTCTGTGGGGATCACAACCTCCAGTGTGGTGTGCATTGACGTAGTCTTCCTCCATCTTCCTCTTGACCATCCTCCGCAGATCGTACCACCTGGCCTGCCAAACCCTCCTGGTGCGCCTGATGGGTGCAACAGCATTGACCTTATCGACGATCTTCTCCCACAGGCGGGTTTTTTCTGCAATGCTGGTCTGTCTGACCAATGCACCAAACAGCTGTGGCTCAAATCTGATGACTTCATCTGTAAGGATCTCCATCTCCGGGTTAGTGAACTTTGGATTCTTTGGTGGGGTCATGGTGTGGGGTGTATGTAATTGAGGGGGTGATGGTGTGTATGGATGAGGGTGTGTGGGTCTGATTGTGTAGAGGGTGGTGTGGGTGTGATTGAGATAGGGTGTATGTGTGAAGGTGTATGGGTGCAGTTGTTGGTGTCCTGTCAGTGTCTTTGCGCAAATAGGTATGCTGCAATGGATGATGGGTTGTATGTGTGGGCCCTTTAATTGGTCCATTTGTGGGTGTGGCTTATTTTGAATTTTTGGTGGGTGTGTTATAAGGGGTGGGTGTGACTTGGGCCCTCTGTTTGGCTGTTTGGATGTGGCCAGGACATTGTTTTAAAATGGTGTGTACACAGGAGACATGTTTTGTGGTATTGTGCAACTCGTTTGCACCCTCCTTGTGCTGGTTTAGGGGTTCGCGTGCTTTATTAGTGGGGGGTGTGCGTTTCGTATTTGTTGGTGCTGCTGGCTCATACTGGACGATTTTGGGGTGTTCGCGTAAGCTTCATTGAGTGGTGTGCGGTTCGTATTTGTTGGTGCGGCTGGCTGATACGTGACGTTTTCGGGGTGGGGGTTCGCGTACGGTTTATTGAGTGGTGTGCGGTTCGTATTTGTTGGTGCAGCTCGCTCATACATGCCGTTTTCGGGGTGGGGGTTTGTGTACGCTTTATTGATTGGTGTGCAGTTCGTATTTGTTGGTGCGGCTTGCTCATATGTGCCGTTTTCGGGGTGGGGGTTTGTGTACCCTTTATTGATTGGTGTGCAGTTCATATTTGCTGGTGCGGCTCGCTCATACGTGCCGTTTTTGGGGTGGGGGGGTCGTGTACGCTTTATTGATTGGTGTGCGGTTCGTATTTGCTGGTGAGGCTCGCTCATACGTGCTGTTTTCGGGGTGGGGGTTCGTGTACGCTTTATTGATTGGTGTGCGGTTCGTATTTGTTGGTGCGGTTCGCTCATACGCAATGTTTTCCTTATGAGTCATGCTTCAGTCGCGCCTACGTTTGCCCTTACAAATCGCGTACTCGGTCCCCGGTCTGGATCATACTTGTTTGGTCGTACGGCATGTTTACAAATCATACGGTTTGGGTTCCGACGCCATTTCGGATGGGTTTTCCATTATGGTTCATTTGGTTCGCTGATATTCGGACGTATTTTTGGGATACGGATCGTACTTCGCAGTTCGGACGGTCTTTTTCCATTCTTACGGAGACGGCTACGAATACGAGTCGTACAACGTTTTTGTCTCCCGAATCGGAATTGGCCCCCTAATATATAACTTAAAATACAATTACTTCACAATTTACATAATTAATAATGAATTACATAATTAATGATATATTGTTAATTAATTGTTAATTATTTATTATTTAAATAACTTCCCACCATATACCCCTATAGACCCAGCAGCCTTCACCTCATATATAATTTGCAAACTATAATTATAACACAACTAACATATTTATGAATCAATTAAATAATTTATACATTAATAATTAATTGATAATGAATTATTACTTAATTAACTTCCTACCCAATACCCCTACAAACCCAATAGTACACATCTAATATATAACTTTAACAAGATAAATATTAAACAATTTACATATTTATTAATCAATTTTATTTATTAATTTATCAAGATTTGTAGAGCGCAAACTTGACCCGAAGGTGTCAGAGCGCTTTACAGAGTAAGCATAGCAGCAGTTACATGAGTTACATATGGAGTAAAAAAAAATACATAGTAACTAAAAGAAGTATCCGATAGAGAGTAGTGTGTGGGGACGAAAGAACCAGACCTGGAGGTACCAGAGTGCTTTACAGAGTTACCATAGCAGCAATTACACAAGATACATATGGAGGAAATAAAAATACATACCAGCAGTATTTAAAAGGGGTACACACTAGACAGTAGGATGTGTGGACAATATATTTTTTCTGAGGGTGTTTCGAAGGTTGGGAGAGTAGGGGCACAGTTTTTCCCAGAGGCACTGATGCTCAAATTTATTTGGAGGGTGTGGGGTAAGGGCAAGAGGTCAATCAGATTGTTTAGGTGTAGGTATTTATTAAGAAGAATTTTACGTTTCTTCCTGAAGTGAAGGAGTGATTGGATGCCACGCAGATTCTGAAGTATCAAGTTCCAGATTCTGGAAGCATTGCCAGAGAAGGAGCGGGCGTGAGTTTTTTTTCTTAAATTTGGGCTGAATCAGGAGTAGACTTTTGTAGCTTCCAAGAGGTCTCATTTTGCTGGCTTTTGATAGTTTGTTTGTAAGGTAGACTGTTTTTTTCTGTGTAGAGAGCTTTGTGGGATATACAGGCAGTTTTGAGAATACATCTTGCCTCAATAGGTAGCCAGTTGAGTTTCCTCAGGTTAGAATGATATATTCAAAGCGACTCTCCCCGACAGTAGTCTGACCACTGCGTGAAGTGTAGCTTTCAAAGGGGAGAGGTGTGTTTTGGGGGCACCCGTGAGCACTTTTCTACCGCAGTCCAGCATGGAGTGGACTGAGGATTGCACCACAGGCTCAAGGTCGTTGATGGGGATGAAGGCTTTGATTATTTTAAGGTGCTTAAATGTGTAAAAGGCACTTTAATTGAGGCATTAATGTGCTCTTTTATGTTCAGGTTTCTGTCCAGTGTAACCCCCAATGATTTGACACAGTTGGAGATGGAAAGTCTGCAGTTTAATGCAGTGATGTTGTCAAGCTGGGCATCTAAATGGAAGGACTTTTCTTTCAGTTGGATGAGGAAGAGTTTTGTTTTGTTGGGGTTGAGCTTAAGATGGTTGTTGGTCAGTCAGGACTGAACCATGAAGAGAGTGCTGTTTATATGCTGGATTATTTTTACTTGACAACATTTTAAGATTGAGTTGGGTGTCATCTGCATAGAGATGACAAGCAATTTTGTTTTTTTTCAGGATCATTGCAAGGCTTTCAATTTAGAGGTTGAATAGGGCAGGAGACAGGATTGACCCTTGAGGAACTCCTTGTGAGATTGATGTTGCTTTTAAGGTGCACTTGCTTAGTTTGATTAGCTGTGAACATTGGTTCAAGAAAGAAACAAACCACAGAAGGACGGTTTAGTTGATTCCTGAATCCTGTTAGAGGCTGTTTAGGATTTTGTGGTTGACAGTATCAAAGGCAGGTGAGAGGTCAATGAGTACTAGGAGGCGGGCCTGGCCATCAACCAGAGATCCCTATAGGTCATCTGTGATGTTCCGTATTGCAGTCTCTGTACTTCAGCCTTTCCTGAACCCAGATAGAAAGGAGTCTTGCAGGTTACATTTTTCAATGGGGTTGTTGAGTTTTGCAAGTACAAATTTTTTGATGGTTTTGGCTAGGAGAGGGAGGTTAGTTATAGATCTGTAATTGTTGAGGTCGTTCTGGTCGGCGTCCGTTTCTTTGATGAGGGTGGTGACTTGGCCGTGTTCGAGGGAGGTCAGCATGGAGCCGCTTGATAAGGATGAGTTAATGATTTTAATCTATATGGGAGAAATTATGTGACTGAGATTTTTGACAAGCACAGCAGGAAGGGGGTCAGACATGTGCAAGTCGGTTTCATGCAAGCAAGTATTTTGAGGACTTCTTCAGGAGTATGGTCAAATTCAGCTTAAGATGCCTCATTTTCAATTGCAAGGGGTTGCAGTTGGTGTTCTCAATTATTGAGAGGGGAGTTTGGGGAGATAACTATTAGTTGGAGGTCGGGCCTTAGGTGAACCATCTTTGATAGGAGGGGGCATCCTTGATGTAGGGAGGAGAGGTAGATGGGTCAGGGGTGCACAGTCAAAATATTGATTCCCTATTATTGACCTTCAGTAATATCTAGTCAAAAATATCAAAGGTCAAGAATATCGAGGTCAAGAATATCGTTGGACAGAATATCGACCTTAAGGTGAGTAATATCGATTTTTTTTTATATCGATGTAAGTAATATCGAAGCTAGTAATATCAATGTCACTAATTTCGATGTTACTAATATCAATATTTGTTTGTTGTTATGTATTTTATTATGTATTTTATATGTATGTGTTATATGTTTTTTGTTAAGTATTTTATTTGTTTTAAATTATATGTGTACAATTTTTTATATAGTACAAATGTTATTTTTAATTTAATTTTATGTTTTAGTACTAGAGCGGGTTGTGGGTTTATAGGGGAATAGGGTGGGAAGTAATTTAACTTTAGTAAATTAATTATACATTTTTAGTAATTGTAAATTAATTTTAATTAATTTTTGCATTTAAGTTCTGTAGCAGGTTGTGGGTTTATAGGGGAATTGGGTGGGAAGTAATTTAATTGTAATTAAGTAATTATTTATTTTTTATTGCAATTGATAATTATTTTATTTCGCAGCGGTTTGGTGCTTTTGACTGGAAGCTGCTTCGTTCCCAGGGACTGCGAGGACCAGCAGTCTATTTTCTCCTCACCTGTGTCCTCTTCCCGGCCGCACACGCCTACTGCCTGCATCTGGAAAACTGCTTGCGGCCCCCGCTTCGCGGGAGCCGCTCGCAGCGGTTCGGTGCTTGTGACTGGAAGCTGCTTCGTTACCTGGGACTGCGAGGACCAGCAGTCTATTTTCTCCTCACCTCTGTCCTCTTCCCGGCCGCACACGCCCACTGTCTCTGGTTACTTATTGGACTAATTCCCCCGCTTCGCGAAACGTGCGCGGGCGCCCGCCGGGCTTAGCCGTTCTAGACCGAGAGAGACCGGACCGGGCCACCCCCCTTTTGGATTGTATGCCTGTATATCAACGTGACTGGGCCGTTGACCAATTGTGGAGCTACTTGTATACTGCAACCAAGGAAAATGGCGGGACGGGAGACTAGGAGTAAAGCAACGACTTCAAGCGGCTACGTAGCAGGTAGGACAACTTTATTATTAGAGCCAGCTCTCTATTATCACATGAAATAACTATAATGGAGTGGCGACTCTCCCAGGAAATGGCCACTGCCAAAGGATCTTCGCTGGGCCGCATAGCGGATGCTAGAACACCTGAGAGAGGCCCAGACTTGCTCACTAATGAGACTCCTGAGCGTGATGATAATTTAACATCCACTGAGCCCCCGCGCTCTATGAGTAGTCTTACTTCATGTAGAGACTCTACATTACCAGTTATACTTGAGACTAATCTATTGTCCAACACGATTGATAACTTGCCAGTTGATAGCCCTGTAAAGTTATACACCCGGGAGCTACGGGGAAACAGGGAGGGGGCTGTCCCAAAAAGGAAAGGAAATGAGGGGCCCAAACACTTGGTGGGAGTAAGGCCAAATTTGCGAAACACTCTAGCCATTCCGATCCTAAGGGCACGGGGAAGGTCAACGAGGTCCATACAGTCATTATTGAATCTGCTATCTCCCCAGCAATGAGCCCGCCCGCACCAATTACATGTAACCTAAATTCTAGTATTACAACACCGGTTGGGGAAGATTTATCTATTGCAAATATGGGGGCCCTTCTGAAGTCTCTGCTCAATCCACTAGAAGCTAGACTAGCAAAGATTGAATTACGGCTCTCAAATATAGAAAAAGCTACAGCGGTTGCCATAGACTCTTTGAACAAAGACAGGTCTATTCATGCGGGTGGGGAACCTGATAAAAACTAGGGGGGTGTGCTAACAGTGAATACTCATCCTCTACCAACTCCATATCCTGTAGCGCAGTGTACACCTGACAGGAACCCTCTCCCTGCTAAGGCCTTAACTTCGGTTACAAAGTCTAACCAACATCCTGGCCAAAATATAGAAGAAGGCCACATCCAAAGAAAGAAACTTACAATAGACCTACCCCCTGATGCAAGTCCCCTTGTAGTTGTTCTAGCGGGAGTTCCTGAGTTAGACGCTTCGGCCAGAGAATCATTTGCGTCACTCAAGAACAAAGTTGCAAGGTGTGTGAATAAAAATAGACCTCTCCCTGCTCAAATTTGTAGCGAGATTTTGATGGTCAGAAGGGTGTCATGGGTGGGCAATACTATCAAAAATATTAGTGGTGATTGTGTACTGGTTAATTTCAGGGACCCAAGGACCGTTTCCCATATATGTGACTCCCTTCCATTGTCCTCCTTCTATCCACCAGCCCCTCTGGGTGACAATTTTGGGGCACAGGAGGGCTGGGTGAGAGTGGAAGCTAGAGGGAGAAGTAGGGGGTTTAAGGATAGGTTTGATAATACTCATTCTACTAGTCATTTATTGAACCACAATCGGTACAGCTGCTTGGACTCGGTCGATTGACTATGGTCAAAGCATGTGGGGGTCAGTGGTTCAAGGGATACGGATGGAGGTAACATCACTCTGACCAAGCCTAGCAGGACTATTGCATCTAGTCGCATGCTTAGGTTTGAAGGTAGTAATCAGGAAGAGAGGAACCATCTAAGCCTATTGGCACGCCCACCCTATGGCATCAGTGACCAGTTTAACTCGGCTGCTGGTGCAATCACCTCACCCATTGCGCTGGGCACTCCAAACACTCTGAGCTCTAATGCAATGGGCCCAAGGCCATCTACCGGGGGAATCGTTACAAATGCAAAATCAGGCTCTCTGTTTATACTGTCTTGGAACCTGGCAGGCCTGTGCAATAAAATGTCCTGTCCAGAGTGGGGATCGTTCATAGACAAGAACGATGTATGTTTATTTCAGGAAACCTGGGCTAGAGAGGTGCAAACACGCACTGGCTTTGCTTCATTTAGTGTACCAGCAAGGTAGGGGGGGAATGGACGGCCATCCGGGGGCCTCACCATTTGGGTGGGATCCCATTTGGGATGTAAGGCCAAGTCTCTGAACACACTATCAGAGGACGTCCAATGCGTGCTCTTAGAGTGGCCAAATGCTGTTAAGCTTGCACTGGTCAATGTATACTCTAGACCCGTGAATGTAACAAGCGAGTCGAGTACCATTGAGGAATTGTCTCTATTCTTAGATACAATCTCCAGTGGTACCTTGCTCATAGTAGGGGGTGATCTGAATTGTCACTTCGAGCCACTGCCAGGCCTGATGGAAGGTGCAGTGCTGGAAGAAGACGATTACTGGGAAATTCTATCAACAGCGCCCCCCCCACCGATGGGTCATGGACACCTTTAGCTGTCCAAATTAAGGCACTAACACTCAGCCATTCAATCAGGGCTTGTAATGGTCGTGTACACTCCGATATCCCCCCTAAATGTACATTCAACAAGCCGGGTCAGGAGTCGCGGCTGGACTACTTATTGGTCGAAACCTGCTCATGGACTAAGGTCTTGGATTTTAGGGTCATCCCAAGAGTTGAGAGCGACCACAATGCGTTATATTTGGAAATGTTACACCCCGGTATTCCTAAAGACAACTGTAATGACATTGACGATCTTGAGTTGCAGATGACCCTAGCAAATAATAGACGTCGAGTCAGGTGGGATAAATTAGCAGCACACCACGAGGACGTTGCAAAGCTTTATGCTCGGATTGTCCCCATATTTGAAGAGGTCAATGCTCTATCTACGCTACCCCATTCCCCTGACTTGCACCAAAAGCTTTGGGCCCTGCTCGGGGACCTAACCAGTAATCTGGCAGAGGTGTTTCACCCCCGTGTAACAAAGCGGATGACTAGGGGTAATAGACCCTAATGGTTCAATGCCGCCTGTAGGAAGGCGAAGGTGAAGGCGGATCTACTTTTGTCAGTGAAGCATAATATCAACACACCATTAATACAAGCCAAGAGAGCGGAATATAAGCGCTTAATTCATTGTGCCAAAGTCGAATGGGATTATGATGAGTGGGGGAACTTAACTGCCGCCCTCGCAACCAGAGACTCACATAAATTCTGGTCTATTGTCAAAACGGGGTCCGAGGAGCCACCATCGGCTATTGAAGCAAATATAGCTGCCAACGTGTGGGAGGATCACTTCCGTGCCCTGTATGAAGTGGACAATGCTGAACCAGCTGGGGTCCCTGGGGAGATGCTATTAAATTTCACCCCTCATTTCGATGGGGATGATTTTACTAAGGAAGAGGTCTGCGCTGCAATATCCAAACTCGCAGCCGGCAAAGCCCGGTGTTGGATAAACTTCCGGGCGACCTCTTTAAAAACGAACCTATGATATGGGCCCCATATCTACTAGTTATCTTCAATGCAGTCCTGAGGGGCATGGCGGTACCCTGTACTTGGCTGGGCGCAGAGATTGTCCCCATCTTCAAGAAGGGCTCTCCTCTGCTCCCAGCCAACTACAGACCTATCAGCCTCATCGATGTGCCGCAAAAGATCTTTGCGAGGCAGATATTAGACCGCCTCCAGGACTGGATTGAGGAACATTCAGTTTTGAGTCCCTACCAGGCAGGGTTTAGAAAAAATACATCCACAAAGGACCAAATTTTCCAACTGACTCTACTGTTCTGGAAAACTGTCAACTTATAAATTATTGAAATAATTATTACAACTTATTGTTAAGTATGTATATATTATATATTTTCTGTATATGTTTAATTAACGTATTATTATTATATATGTATTATTTATTAATTTTAAATATTATTAGATATTTTAACTATGTTTATTTTATTTATTAGTGTTATTTACTTTATTTTACATTTATATTTTTACAGAAAACAAAAACGATATTTTTAACATTGATATTTTTAACATCTATATATTATTTTCAACATTTTTGTACTTTCCATGTTGTAGATAGGCTGTCGATATTCTTGTCTTCGATATTTCTGCATCGATATTCCTGTAGGTCGATATTTTCTTGGTCGATATTTTGTCAGTGATCCGGGTCAAGAGAGAGTTTGATTTTAGATCTTTTAAATATTTCAGAGAAGAAAGTGCAAACTCTTTGCAGCACTTGGTAGAGTCATTAATTGAAAATTGAGGGAACGAGGAGGTTTGCTGTTTGATGATGTTGAAGAGGTTTTTAGGTCTGTTCCTAGACCAATCAAGTTGGGCTCAGGAGAAGGCCGATTTTTCACTGAAGATGTTTTTTATTTTATTTTACGCTTTCAGCTCGGAGGTTCGAGAGATGGCCCTGTGGTTGTGGTCTCCAGTGTCCTTCAGCCAATTGGAGTTGTTGCCTCTCTTTGTTAAGGTATTCATTGACCTAAGATCTGGAAGAGATACTTTTTGATTTCTTGAGTTTCAGAAATGTGACTGTGTCAAGGAGTTCTACTACTTTAGTGTTGTAGTTGGTGGTGAGGTCATCAGCGGAGGTGAAGTCGAGTGGAGGTAGATTTCGGGAACTGATTAATGCTTCTAACTCTGCCTGGGGGATTCGGTGTGTGTTCCTTGCCCAGTGCTTGGTACGGATAGTTTAAGGGGTGGGCCTTCGGTTGGAACGAATTGAGATCAAAGAGAATAAGGTGGTGGTCAGTCCAGTTGGTGGGTAGGTTAGAGTAGAGGGATAGGGTGGAGCCCTTATTATGAGTTTGTTTGTTGCAGTGTTAGGTTAGATTGTTCGCTATCAGGAGGGTGAATAGGGCTTGTACTATTGGATCTTCTTCATTATTCAGGTGCAGATTTAAGTCTCCTAATTTAATGTCTGTGCTGCTTTTTAGGGAGATTTGCGTTATTAGATCTGCTAAGTCTTCCAAGAATTGTGTTTTTTGCCTGGCAGGTGATAGATGACATGACATTTTATGGGGTTGGGGCCTTTAGAGGTGAGCAGAGGTCCTAAGTATTCAAAGGTAGGGTATTTGGTATTGTGTAAGGGAGTTAACACAAATATATTTTTTATGTATGATGGCTAATCCACCACCAATGCGAACATTGCTCTCACCACAAATGATTGATATGCCATGTGGGGTGAGGAGATCCATGAAAGGGGATAAGTGGTCATTCAGTAAGGTTTCAGTTAGAAAGCAAATGTCAATTTTGTGTTGTAGTATGGTTTCAGCTATACTAGTGGCATGCTTGGCTGTTGTTCCACAATTCAATAGTAGGCAGCAAAGCGTGGGTAATGATTTCTAACCAGGCTGACCAGGTAAGACGGTACTTAATTGTGCAGGTGGCTTGGGAGGGCAAGTGGTGCTCGGGGTCCTATTCGTGCCGAGGATGTCCGGGATCTTGTGGTGCCAAGGTTGGCTAGGAACACTGTCATTTGTGCTGCTCTGCATTTCAGCTGCCCACTGTGACATTCCAGTTGTGGTGTGTCTAGACTTGAGTTGGTGATTAGTGTAGGGGATAGTTTTACTGGGGGGGCAAGATGGGGGTCAGAGTGCATGTTTGTGGTAGGATTAGTGCCTACCATAGAGGCGTGAGGTTGGGGCAGGATGTGGCCAATCTTTACTTCCTTACATAGTGACACAATTGCATCCAGAATGGTATTGACCTGGAGTTGTAGGCAAGCTATTTTAGGGATCAGTTGAGAGACGGTTGGGTCTGTGGTAGGGAGTGGATTATGATGGAGCTTGTCGGAGTCAGAGGTGTTGGTTAAGGTAGTATCCAGCCTGCAGTGGTTAGAGGATTGAGGGAATTCAGGTGTGATAGATCAATCAAGCTGGGCAGTGTAGGTTTAGATCGTATCCAGCCTGCTGTCATTGGAGGACTGAAGGGATTCAGGTGTGATAGATAAATCAAGCTGGGCAGTGGAGGTGTGCCATGGAGAGGGGAAAAGTAATTCTTGTAGCAAAGCCGAAGCTTCAAGGCACCTGGGCAATAGAAAAAGCAGTGGGCTGGTGGCAGTGGAGACATATCGTGGGGGAATGGGAGTAGAAGGTTTCACTGAAAAAGAGGAGGGCGTGGCTGGGTGGGTTCTCTGGGAGAGGGTGGAAGGGTGGTTGTAGGCGTGGATGGCATGGTGGCTCAGAGAACAGAGAATGTGGTGGACAAAAAAGGAAAGGTTTTGTCTTGGAGTCTTGGATAAGGATATTCCCATTTTTGTAAATGGTTATGCATAATTCTCCACTAAAGTTCTTGGATGGGAATATGGAGAGTTTAGATACATAAGGGGCATTGGTAGTATTAGAGGCATGAAGGTGTTGCAGGAAGTTCTCACTCAATTTGGCAGGTTTCTTAGTGTAGAAGATGATGTTGCTTTTAAGGTCTCTGTGTATTGGGCTGTAGAAGATGTCTCTTATAAGTGTCTCTTGGTTTTCTTTGAGGATTTTGTATTTAAAGATTTTTGTAACATGTTTGGAGAGATTTCGCAGAAATTTAATACAGAATGAGTCGGAGACATATCTGTCCATGACGAGCCTGCAGTGGGACACTGACCCAGCAGTAGGCTCACAAACTTGGCATGATACTTGGAAGTTGCTTCTATCAATTCAGAGTATGGAGATTACAGATAAAAGAGGAGCAGCACATTTTCAAAAGTGGTAGAGAACAGCTGCTCCTTGCCCCTCAATGACAACAGTGAATTCCAGTGTTCAGTCCCCTGCTTGAGTTTTCTCTTCTCCCTGAAATATTAATTGTTCCTCTCAGATTGTTTCATGGACCACAGTGTGACACAGCAACAGAGCGAGAATGTGAGAAAGTTGGGAGATGAAATTGAGTGAGAGGAATCCCCATTTATACTGTTCCAAATGGAGTATGACAGATCAGGAATTGAAGGTCGAACAGTGACATGGACATCTGAGGCTGCATCGAGTCAGCCAGTTGGCTAGCAGGGTGAATGGGGCAGCTGAGCCAAGCTAACATGGCAGCTGTGGGCAGGAAGCAAACTGTATCAGAGCCTGCTATCTCAGATGCCACAGAGTGGCAGTACCCCAACTCCGAGGGCAAGATGTAGCAGAGTGCAGGATAATTATTTTATTTCTAATTAATTATTAATTGTTAATTAATTATTTTAATTGGTAATTAATTATTTTAATTGGTAATTAAGGTTTGTAATTGGTAATTATTTTGGTAATTCATTTTTTTAATTGGTAATTGATATTTTTAATTGTTAATTATTTGGTAATTTATATTTATTAATTAATATTGATTGGTATTTATTGTTATTTTATTGTTAATTAATTATTCAATTGTAATTATGTTTTTAGTAATTATTAACGGGTATTTGCAAATGATGTAGAGTTATTTAAAAATTATTTTTTTTATTATTTTATTTACAACAATTATTTATAATTATGTTATATTTAACTTCTACACTATCCAATGCTTTCCCTATGGTTGCACTCTCTGGAGTGGGAATAGTAATTTTTACCCCTACGCTATCCAACACTTTCCCTACTGTTGCACTCTCTGGAGTGGGAGTAGTAATTTTTACCCCTACGCTATCCAACGCTTTCCCTACTGTTGCACTCTTTGGAGAGGGAATAGTAATTTTTACCCCTACGCTATCCAACGCTCTCCCTACTGTTACACTCTCTGGAGTGGGAATAGTAATTTTCACCCATATGCGATCCAACGCTTTCCCTACTGTTACACTCTCTGGAGTGGGAGTAGTAATTTTTACCCCTACGCTATCCAACGCTTTCCCTACTGTTGCACTCTTTGGAGAGGGAATAGTAATTTTTACCCCTACGCTATCCAACGCTCTCCCTACTGTTACACTCTCTGGAGTGGGAATAGTAATTTTCACCCATATGCGATCCAACGCTTTCCCTACTGTTACACTCTCTGGAGTGGGAATAGTAATTGGCTAGCAGGGTGAATGGGGCAGCTGAGCCAAGCTAACATGACAGCTGTGGGCAGGAAGTATCAGAGCCTGCTATCTCAGATGCTACAGAGTGGCAGGACACCAACTCCGAGGGCAAGATGTAGCAGAGTGCAGGAGATCGGCTCACTGGTATGTGAGAGACATTGGACGCCCAAGCCCCCCTTGTCTCCAACCAGAAGGGAACGGGCCTTCTTCCAGTTGCATAGCCCAATCGAACAAGGCTGGCGGGCGCAAAGCTGATAACGGGAGAGAAGCCAGTGAAATGCAACAAGGCTATTAGATCTGGTGGTGTAGGACCAGCCATGGAAGGCAGGGCCATGATAATAACAGCACTACCCTGCCACCAACCCTGAAGAATAGTACCTTCGTCCCAGAAGCTGAGCCCAAGCTAAGATGACCACTGCCACAGTAAATGACACCAGGAGAGGAACTGGTGGGGTGCAGCTAGGCCAGCAGGTGTGGAGGGGAGTAAGTAGTGGGTGGGTACTCCTTCTGGCCTCCCCAGGAAGGTTCCCACAATGCCACAATTGCAACTCTGCTCCGGCAATTAGGCCAGTGATTGGCAGAGGCAGGCTTGGAGCGTTAGCATCGAGGTGGTGGCTTCCCCCTGGTAGACTTTGTAGGATTGGGCTACTTCAGTGTCATCTGAGGCCCCAGCACCTGCTCCCACAGCGATGTGCTCTGGTGTATAGGGGGACATTTAGGGAATAGGCACTCCTCCCTTTTTTCTTCTCTCACGCATACTAATAGCAACTCGGACATCTGAGTGCCAGCTCTTGGACCTGGATTAAAGGAGCAAGAACCTTTATTCGTACACTTAAAGATTATTTTTGATTACATCATAAGAAGGTATAAAGACATCTCTCGTTTATCTATTGCACTACTGAATAAGTCTTGCATGATACAATGATTTTAATCTTAGCCTATCATTTATCTTATATAGGCCATAACTGGATAAGAGGCTATCACTATATATACATCTGCCTACTCTTTTATGAGATTTGGCATATTGATAGCTCTATAAATATCCTGTTCACATTCTCCTTTCTGTCACCACATGGGAATCTTTAATTTCTTCTTCATTTGCCTTGGTGAAGGTAGCACACAGTGATCCCACAACTTGAGGATCAATGACTGTCTTTTGTTTTTCACACTATCTCGTTCTTGAGTCAAATCTGTTCCCCAGTTACCTTATGTACATAGTAAGGAGGTACAAATACTCCATACGTGTAGTTCCCTGGCGCTACTGGCACTTGAAAATCAATTCTAGAAGCATGACCTGCTCTTAATAACCAAATAGCTTAAATTTTCAGGTATAGTAATAATTCTATATATGTTGATATGTTGTTTATTGTCAATTTTGTTGTAGAATGAAGTTGAGCCTGGTTTTCCTGAAGAAGGCACACACGCCGAAACGTGCGTAGTTTTCATCTACCGCCAACCCTTGAACTGCTTTATAGCACACTACTCTTCAGTGAATTTTAATTCTATGTTGTGTTGCATAATTTGTGTCCTTTACATGTTTGTATATATCTGCTTTCTCATAGGTATATAATTGTATATATGACTTTTATAGAATTGAGGGAGATAACATAAATATTTGTACACCAACAAAATATATATCTAAAAAAAGTCTTAAAGAAATAAGAATATTTCCATCAATGCCATTTCTTAAATAAAAAATATATTTCTTATATAAAAAATATACAGTTGTTCTCTATTATGTGTTTATGCCTATTTAAATACTTTATATCATGGGTTTAGACCAATTAGATCTAGAAATGTATGACCTGACATGCTTTATATGAATATCTAACTTGTATTTAGCTGTTACCTTCACCCCATTGTAATTTTTTCCTACAGCTAGCAAGGTTCATTGGTTATTGTAAGGGTCCCCTTTTTTACCAAATTGTACTCCACCCAACCTTCGCAGGAAGGTTCCCCACTGTTCCAGTTGCAACTCTGCTCCCACGATTGAGCCCTGTACGCCTCAACTCTGCTCACGAGCCCGTCCACTTCAGAAATCAGCCAGTCTCCGGTGTGCTGCACTTAGTACCACTTCATTTCATCCTAGAGAACACCAAAGAGTGTAACAACTGTTCCCCAGTCCGAAGCCGCCGAATCAACAACCTCTGGAGCCGACAGCTGCAGCCAGCCCAGCAAACCCCAAGCACTCACCCCGCATTTGGCTCCCTGGAAAACCAGACGGGTGGTGCAAGTGCAAATATTCGCTGCTTAGATATCAGGGAGGTAAGTTGAAGTTTCCCCACCATGGTCACAAGCCAGCGGTTGGTTAATACATACTAATACAGGGATATTCACAAAAAGTGATCCCAAGCCGGAATCCACTCACTGGCTCAATATCCTAGCTGCCATCTTACTCATGAATAAATAATTAATAACAATTGTTAATTAGTTGTTAATCAATTATTACTTAACTAACTTCCCACCTTTTACCCCTACAAACCCAGCAGACTGCTTCTAATAAATAGCTTACAAAATATAATTATTATGCAATTTACATATTTATTAATCAACTAAATAATTAATAATACGTCAATAAATACTTGTTAATTATTACTTCATTTCCTACCCCATACCCTTACATACCCAACAACCCACACCTAATATATAACAAAAAAAACTATAATTATTACACAATTTACATATTCATCAATCAATTAAGTAAATAATAATACATTGTTGATTAATTGTAATTGTTAGTTAATTATTACTTAATTAACTTGCCACCCTACATTCCCACAAGCCTAGCAACTATCTATGACAATATAATTTCTATTAGCAATTACATTAAAATGTATAAATCACTTCAATTTCAAACTATATTTAAAAATATTGTTAACATTTATACAAACAAGATTAACACATAATATTAATATAGAAACTAAGACACATAAAGATAATGAAAAAACTATATTTTTTACAATTATATTATTGATAAAGATATTAGCAACAAGGGTATTATTGAAAACAATATTTCTGCTTTCCAATTTTTTTGTATCACAATATTTCTTTTGATATTTCTGCAACTTGATAATACTTCTCCGATATTTTGTCCAAATACTGCAGTGGCAGGCCGGAAGACAGGTTTCTACAGTGCAACTTTAGTGAATGGCATAATGAGTGGTATTATTAAATTTACAAACCCTGGGTACATGGAGTCGCATATACTAGGAACTAACAATTAAATTAAATGTGCCAATTAGACCTATACATGTTTGAAAGGGAGAGCACAAGCGCTTTACCACTGGTTAGTATAGGTAAAGTGCACAGAGTCCTTGCACTAACAAAGACCGGTTCAGCAAAAGATGGAAAAAATGGGGAATGCCATGCAAAATATGGTCATTTTCAACACTCCCCTTGTCTGGAACTTTGTTAAAAAATGGGTATTATGTCATGGGAATATTTAATTATCTTCAATAGAGCTAAACAGCAAATTTGTTTAAAAAGGTGTTTTTCAAAGTTTCCTTATGCAGCTAAATCTGACCTATTATCACAAATTTACTCTGGGATTCAGTATTAGGAAGGCGTGTGTTTATGTGTTGTGTACAACAAGGGGGGAAGAGGGATCTATATGGATCCAGAGGGCCGAATTACCACTCAAGGGGAGAGTCGAAGGTCCAGACCGCAGCAATAGGCCCTCAGATAACTGGTACCAAGGAGGGGGCTGGGTTGTTCCTGGTTTAGAAAATACAGGTCAAAGGAGAGTGGATCTGTGTAGGGGGTTAAAGGGTAACCCGCCTATGGGTATCCATTTTGTTGGATATATTGGCCTCACACACCCTTGCAGGTGTCATGCTTCATCATGGGCAATGCTCCTCGTTGGGTGGGCGGTGCAATACCCAACGGGCAACACCTCAAAGAGGGGCTCTTTAACGGAGATCTTTTAATCCAACTGCCCTTAGGGTGAAGTGCGGGTGAGGGGCCAGAAGTGATTGTAGACGGTATGTGAACTTAAAATAGCACAGGGGTACCAGAAGGAACTTTATTCGGGTGGTCCCATGTGCTAACTATAAACAACAATTAGCCTAGGAGACTTGGAAAGTAATGTTTTCCGTGCTCAAGACTGTGCTAATAGGTGAGAATTGTGGTCGACATGTTTCTCGCAAGGGTTAATTTACCCGCAATTCTTCAGGACCTATACAGAACAATACTCATTGTCTACAGTATGGCTGATCTTTCTAAGTATCAGTATTTATGTGTATATATGAGAATTAAAATACCTGCATCTACATTGTTCCATGCCTAGAGGTCACAAGTTAAATGTAGCAGCAGTGTCTGGCGGGATGAACATCGGTGAGTCAAGCCTCTAAAGCTAAGGTTCATGCTCCCGTGTCCTTCTTTGGACGCCTACCCCTCTCCGCCAGTACCGGATAGGTGTGTTTATGTGTCCCTTCCTAATACCAAATCTCAGTGGTATGTGTGAATGTTTTGTGACTGTAATATGATTGCAAAACATTTGCATTTTACCAATCACTTAAAGTAGGTAGTAACTCATTTGCAAATGGGAAGGGGTCCACAAGGGACCCATCCGCCATTGTGAATGTTTGTAAAAACATTTTTAGGAGCAGGCAGTGATTGCACGGACCACTGCCTGTTCTTAAAAAACAAAAAGAAAACTTTTGATTTTTCTTTTTGAAAGGCATTCCGATTTCATTTAAGGAAAAAGGCCTTTGTTTTCAAACAAATATTGTTTTATTGAAAAGCAATCTCAGACATGGTGGTGTGGTGACCCACTCGGAATTGCAAAAGGTGTCAAAAACACATTTACACATGGGTGTTTATGTTTTCTAAATTGTAAATCGCACAAATTCTCTATTTGGTAATTGCAAACTATTCCCTATGTACGTCTAGCCCTTGATGCCTAATCCTTTGTCTCCATCACAACTCTTTACTTAGTAGGCTCATTCGGGGCTGGAGCCTGTAATATATGCTTCCCAAGTAGCTGCATTTGAAAAAGCTGCCACTGGAGAAGCATGTCAGGGACCTCTGACCTGAAATTATCTTTGCCTGGTCCCTAATATGGGGGCCAGACAATAGTAATTACAGTCCAAAGACCGAATTTCCAAAAAGTCTCCAGCCCTCCCCTATCCCCTCAACCAACATATGAGAATTAGATGAAAATGCTATTTTTTCTTGGATTCAGAGTTGTCATTCCAGGATTTAAAAAACATACATTTGTCTAGTCCTATGCTTCAATTACACCTCAATTCAAATGTGCTACCCACCAATCTATTCAGGATAAAGTATCATAGGTTAACACTTTGCCAGATTATGTATCAAAGGTTCCCATTAAACTACTAAAAAGGCTCTGTTGTGACCTAACTCTGAGGAAACTCTGTATGTGGCCCAGGTTGTTGAACCCCTCATGCTCACCTTAAAAGGTCTTGTCAATTTTCAAGAGCGAGCTCCTGACAATGAAAAGAGTACCAGGCCAAAAACAATTGTCAGAAACACTCAAATGGGTTGGGGCAAGGCAGACATGATGATTTGTAGCTCCTAGAGTATTGCTCCTCAATTTAATCTGACTGCATCATGGGGTCACTCATATTAGATGAAATGGAATGATAGATATTTTCACCACTCATTGGGCTGCTTGCACACATTCATATCGATTTCATTCAGATACCTTAGTGCTATTTTTGTCCTCTTACCAGTATGTATGTTCACTGGATGGATCAAAGCTTATCCTTGGGCCCCAGCTGATAATATCACTGCAGCCAAAACACTACGCTGTGACTTTTTCCCATATTTGGAATCCTGATTCTGTGCAGGAGTAAACAAAGGAAATTAGGGGCATATTATCAAGAAGGGCGTTAAAATTATTGCCAGTTTAGCGGCAGGTAACTACTGCTAAAGCGGCGATAATGGGCTTGATAATATGCCCTTGAGGATTCCGATAGAAGCCCATGTTCACACCAGTGGTGGGATCATGGACGTGATGCTAATCCAATTTGAGTGGAAGGACTACATGTAAATGAGCACTTATCATTGAATATAATATGAGCATTACATTTCTACTTTCTCTCTCGGAGATCAGGCTAAGCCCTTAATTAATAGGGTCTCCCCCCCCCCCCCCAGCTATCTAGCCTTTGCTGCCCAAGGACTAGTCTGTAAAGTTAGAAAGGGCAGTACCTTCATGGTGTATGGCGAATTCAACATATCCATCTCTAAATGCAATTAACCGATTATTTTCCCTGTTTTTTAAAAGTTATCCTTCCATGAATCATCTTTGTTTCTCAACTACTGTTGGCATGCATTGATACTGCTAAAGGATTTGGATGTTTGTTCTTGGAGGTAAACAGTGCATATGTTGGGTTACCCAAAGACAGGTATGGATCCTGCTACCCAGACCAGATGGTGTCTGCAATTGGATATGTCTCAAAATCAACCTCCACTTTGCCTTGGATATAGTCCAGAGGCATTTCTGTACTGTCCATTCTTTGCTGTTCACTAGCAAATATCCCCATCTTTCCCTTTGGCTATTGAGGAAAAGATGATAATTACATTGATTGGACATTTGATTATGAAGCCTCAAAACATTGTGAAAGTGTTGTAGAATGTGAAGCAAATAAACAAATGAATCATGATGTAATTCGAATTGCACAAATAAAAAAGTGTAAGAGAGGGATTGTGAAGGCATAGAACTGTATTCACTTGTATTAAGCATTAGTGAAACTATAACCTAATTCAGCCATGTTTTCCTGCTCATGCTAGCATTGCCTACAGAATGTGCTCTCTCTAACATGCAGCTGCATCTACATTTTGGTCCATGAAGTGTTAATAGCTACAAAGAGCTTGCTCAGGTATAACTGTTTACTTGTCAGTGTCACTGCTCTCTGCCCAAGCAGCTCCACTGGTAAGGGTCTGCCCTTGAGCTCGAGCTCCTCGCTAGGTAGGTGTTCAAGGCTTTCCTGCACCTGCAGGCTCCTGCCTGCCCCTCATCCCTGGTGGTCTAGTGGAAGACCGCCCTATTCTTCTGCTACTCCGCTCTGTCCTGTGTCCTTTGTCTTCTCTTTTGCCTTTTTGCTCCTCTGCCTCTCTTTCTCTTTTTCCTTCTTTGCACTTTGCCACTTTCTCACTTTTTCTTTTACCTCTTTGCCACTCTTTCTCTCTTTTCTTTTGCCTCTTTTGCCACTTAGCAACTTACTCTCATTTGCCTCTTTCTTCTCTTTTTCTCTCTTGCCTCTTTTCCCTTGTTTTGCTCCCTGCTGCCCCCGGACCCTCCCTCCAGCATTTCGCTGCTGCTCCCACCTCCCAGCTGATCACCATTCTCGACCCCTACTTAATGGCAGCCACTGTGAAGCCGCGCCGCTGGTGTGCCACTGTCTGAGCCCATCCGCTACCAGTGCAAGAAACCCTGGTCCTCTGACCCCTGCCGCTACCACCCAAGCACCCTCCACGCTCTCAGCCCCGGACGCATCAACAACTGCCAGCTCTTGACGCCGAGCAACACCCAAGGCCCGATCTCCTGCCGACACTGCTGCTGTACCATCACCCACCTCTGGACACCAGCAGCTGCCCCCAGCCCACCAGACGCCAGTGCACACAATTCACTGAACTGCATCCTCCTCAACATATGCTCCCTGCACAGACATGCCATAGAAATCTGGGACCTCCTGAAACACTCACGCCTGACGTCGCCTTCCTCACAAAGTCCTGGACCAATGCAGGTTCCACACCTGATGTCGCAACCGACATCCCCGACGAATAGAAGATCCTGAGGAAAGAACCAGTCCGCCCAGGAGGGGGCCTTGCCATCATCCACAAAAGCTCCCTTTGCATGACAACCACTGACTTAGATGACACCTCACCCCCCCATGGAACACATCTACTTCCAGATCCAGACCAACCCCAGAATGACGCTCTGCGGAACCCTCATCTACCGACGACCTGGTCCCTGCGCTCCATTCACCATCATCACCGACCTCAACGCACCCCACACCCTCACCTCCACAGACTACATTCTACTCGGAGATCTAAACTTCCTCCTGGACAACCACGACGACCCTAACACCACTGCACTCCTAGAAAACCTCACCAATACAGGACAGAAGCAACTCGTCTGTGCCCCACTCACACAGCAGGACACACACTCGACTCTGTCTTTGCAGGAGGAAACAGCATATTCTTCTGCCACACTCCTCTGGACTGACAACCACTACATCCACTTCTTCTTCAGAAAACACACTGCACACAAGCACGCACACTGCCTCCCACTCGGAAACTAGAACAAAGTCTCCAAAGAACACCTGCACCTCCACCCTCAACTGCACTCCACCCTCAACTACGACATATGCCAACACTGCAGCAAGTAACCTCCACCAATGGATCGCCAACTGCTCCAACACCCTCACCCACCTCCAGAAGACTACAGAATAACGCAACAAGAAAGCAAGCTGGATTACCATGGCACTTCTAGAATCCAATCGCTCTTGCCGACAACTGGAAAAGACGTCATGAAACAGCAAAACTCCAGACACACGCAGCGCCTACAAAACAGCCACCACAACTCACCACCAACTCATCAAATCCACAAAGATGAAATTCCTCCAAGACAGAATCCTCTCCAACACTCACAACTCCAAAGAACTCATCTTCATCTTACAGGAATATGCCAAACCCAACAGCAAGACAACAGACGTCCCCGCTCACAAAACTTCTGCAACAGACTCAGCTCCTTCTTCAAGCTCAAGATCAAGACACTCTACGATAAATTCAATGACCAAGACCTCTGCACCACCTCAACCCCCCCCAGTGACGTCACCCAACAGATCATATTCACTTGGACCCCACGCATGACAGAAGGCACCCTAAAGACTATGAAGAGCATCCACTCCAGAGCACTTTCAGACCCCTGCCCACCACACATCTTCCACAGGGCAGCCATAGCCATTGCACCTGAGCTACGTTGAACTATGAACTATGAACTGCTCCCTTGATACCGCCGCATTCCAGGACAACAGGAAGTGCGCCAAAGTCAATCCCTCGGCAGAACCGATGGACCTCAGGACTTCAGGCCCATCTCACTGATTCCTTTCTCAGCAAAGGTCATAGAAAAGGCGGTCATAAATTAACCTAGCCTGGTTTATTGAAGCTAACAACATCTTAGACAACTTCCAAACCGGATTCCGCTGCAACCACAGCACCAAGACCCCCTCAACGCCACCACAGACACAATCTGCGCCCTCCTTAACCAAGGACAAACAGTAGCCCTCATCCTCCTGGACCTATCAGCAGCCCTCAACACCATCTCCCACCACACACTAGCCACTAGCCACTAGACTCCACGACGCTGGCATCCAAGGAAAAGCCCTAGACTAGATACGCTCATTCCTCCCAGGCAGAGCAAAGAGAATAAGACTCCCGCCCTTCTTCTCAGAACCGACAGAGACCAGATGCAGAGTTCCCCAAGGATCCTCCCTCAGCCCCACCCTCTTCAATGTCTACATGGACCCCCTCGCAACCATCATCAGAAATCACGAGCTCAACATCGTGTCCTACCCCAATGACACCCAACTCATCCTCTCCCTCACCAAGGAACCCGACGTCATCAGGCACAACTTCCAAGAAGGGATGAGAGCCGTCACAACCTGGATGAAGAACAGATGCCTGAAACTCAACTCAGAGAAAACAGAGTTCCTCATCCTTGGTTCCCCCCCCTGTGCATGAGACGACACCTGTGGCCCCCCGCCCTCGGAAACCCACCCACCCCGACAGACCACGCATGTAACCTCTGTGTTATACTGGATTCATTGTTCACTATGAATCGCCAGATCAACGCCATCTCCTCTGCATGCTTTAACACCCTCTGCACACTAGGCAAAACTTTCAAATGGATACCACCTGACTCCAGGAAAACGATCACTCAGACCCTCAACACTAGCAGACTCAACTACGACAATGCCCTCTACGCCAGAATAAAAAAAAAACTCCTCTGCCTACTCCAGACCATCGAGAACGCCGCGGCCAGACTAGTCCTCGATATCCCAGGATGCAACCACATCACCAACCACCTCGGTGACCTCCACTGGCTCCCTGTCCAAAGAGGAATGCCTTTCAAGCTGCACACACGACTACAAGGCCCTAGACAGCATTGGACCACAATACCTCAACAACCACCTCTCCTTCCATACCCCCAAGAGAAACCTTCACTTAGCCGACCTTGCTCTAGCCACTGTCCCACACTTCTACAGGAACAGAGTGTGTGGAAGGTCCTTCTCCTACCTCGCTGCCAAGACCTGGAACGACCTCCCCCTTCACCTCCAGTGTAGCCCGACACTGCACCAATTCAGGAAAGACCTCAAGACCTGGCTCTTCGAATGACCTTAACAAAGCTGCATACACCCCTACCCCCAGCCCCTTGAGACTCTAACGGGTGAGTAGTGCGCACTACAAACCCTGATTGAAACCCTGATTGATCTGCAACTATTTGAAGTTAACTCTCTCTCATTCTAGTGATTTCAGACTAGCCACTTCAAACTCAAAACTTGGGCTCTTATATTTTACTTTGCATCTTGTCTTCTTTTAACAAGCTTTCTCCACTAATCGTTGTTAGGAAAAATTACGGACAGAACAATTCCCTGATCAATAATTTGTTTTGTAAATGAACACTTTCAGACTCTGACTGGCATGTCAGCAGATTTTCTTTGACAAAGTATTTAATTACATAATTTACATGATAACATTGTAATTGCTAGTTCATTGCTGTCAGGAAGCACTGGCATTGTGAGCAGGATCCATTGTGAGAAAGGCTCTTTTCCATCTCTCACTACACCCGTCAGTGACAAATAAACAGGAACATGAGGGGCAAAGACAGAAGTAAGATATTGGGGAATGGCATAAGGAAGAAGAAAGAGCCACAGGACTCCACCACTAATACTTAATATATTTTAATAGCCCAGTCAGAGAGAGTTCCAATAAATGTTCAAGAACATAGTTCAAACTTCACTTTTATCAACTATGCAACTTTCAGAATACTTCTCTGTTTTCGAAATGTCCATTACAACAATAATTGGAAAGCAACAATAAGTCTTGGCAAGGAAAACCTGTGATCCATGGTGTGAGGTCATTATATCAGGATTGCCTAGCAATGGATATTATGAACAGTGAGAGAACTTACACCTACTAATCTAAGATGGTTGCCATCTTTCCAGAATATGCAAGAGTTTTTGGTTTGAAGGAATTGTAGATTTATTGCCAACAAGCTGCAGTGTAATGCTTTTCCCGAGCATTTGCTTCCTCGGTCTAGGCAGCACTGTCACTCATTGATAAACACTAACTTTCCCTCCACTGGAAAGAAACTGTCGTTTGGGTTTGCTGGACCACTTCTGTCGAGCCTGCACCAAAGCACCTTTCTTATTTTGAACCAGGAAAGATGATCCCCGAACCTGCTATCCCCAATTCTAGCCAAGAAAGATGGTACCCGAATTTGCCTAAAGCATTCTACCCAAATGTATTCCCGGTTCCAGATACTCAACCAATCAATCAATCAATCATATCATTTGTAAAATGCACTACTCACTCGTGAGGATCTCAAGGCGATGGGGTGGGGAATGCTGCTACTGCTCGAAAAGCCAGGTCTTGAGGAGTTTTCTGAAGGTCAGCAGGTCTTGGGTCTGCCGTAGGAGGATGGGGAGGGTGTTCCAGGTCTTTGCGGTGAGGTGGGAGAATGATCTGCCGCCTGAGGTCGCTCTTCGGAAGTGGGGGACTGTAGCGAGGGCGAGGTTGGCGGAGCGGAGCTGGCGGGTGGGGGTGTAGAAGCTGAGTCATCTGTTGAGGTACGTTGGTCCGGTGTTATGGAGTGCCTTGTGTGCGTGGGTGAGGAGCTTGAAGGTTATCCTCTTGTTGACCGGGAGCATGTTGAGGTAATAGAAATTTTCAGGTAGCTAATGTGTCCCCCACTCGCACCCTATCCATGCACCCATGTTCCATGTATGTTGTGTAACTTCTGTCCTGTACATGCTAGAAAGACGCAAATACATTTGCGTCCATCCTTAACATGATAGCTATCCAGTCATGCAAAGAAATCCCGTTAATTAGACTTCCAGGCATATGGTGCCAACGTCTTTACATGGTGCACTTCTGAATTTCGCACTCGTTTTCTCCATGTTTCCTGGCCCAGTCGAGCTAGGCCCTTAAACGAGGCCTCTTTGCCTCATCTCTCCTGTCTCCAAAAGCTGTACGCATCCCTGACCCCTGCCTTACTTCCTGCTAGCAGAGCGGTGCCCGGCTCGGCCTGGACTGCCTGCCAAATTCATGTTTTGCCTACAGTTATCTGCTCAGCCTCCTCGAAAACACATTCCAGTCTAGTGAAATAGGTAAACATATTCCCGGCTGCAGAGCAAAGGGCCCGGCCTTTCTGTCCTCCTTGCAAGTGATTTACTGAATCCGTTACCATGGTAGGCCCATGGCTCCGCGTGTTGTACCAAGACACGTATGCACGCACTAGCATTCAGTATTGAATGGCCTCTGCCCGAGAGACCTTTTACTTCAGACACTACATCCTCCAAACATGAGATACCAGATATGCTATAGGTACAGGTTGCCCTGACATTCCAGACACCAGTCTCCTCCACTAGTGCTAAAGTCAAAGCCCCCAGTTCTCCCCAGTTACACGTCATGCCAGTTGCACACGCATACAGGTCAAGGGTTTCTGCTGATCTTGCAACTTTCTCTATGCATCCACCCACATGTGACGTTTCTTGTGACGTTTCTCTGACATGTACAGTGCACGCCCATGTGTACGCCCTTTTACACGCCTCCTGTTATGCACATGTGTTCTTATCTCTCTATTTTCACCAAGTTACGCCTACTGTATTGGTTTCAATTGTAACGTTTTACTATATATAATGTGAAATGCCAATAAAAAGTTGAATGTCCCTTCCTGAACCTTAGAGGTGATGAAACATGATATCCCATCCTCGAGGATCATTGTCCATTAAAGCCCATATGACTCAGATACCACGGACTCTGCCTCTCATTTGAATGAGCTGTCTTGTATTGATAATTATATGGAAAAATGATTAGGTAAATTTATTTACCACATAATTTGGCGCCCGAATAGGGACCCCCCCTTCCCCACTCGCCGGTGAAGTCACGCGGCCTTTGACCCCTTCTACAGCCCCGACGGAAACCGTGCACGTTTGCGGGTTTTCCTGCTATCTTCCCTCGGGCCCACGAGGGAGACGGAGACTGCGGTCCGGCGTCCAGACGAGGCGGTGAGGAATGCGGAGGATCCCGACCAGAGCCCAGTCGAGAGAGCAAGGTCCGAGGTGTCCAGAGGCCCACCTGTTCCGAAGCGCATGCGTGGTAGCGTGATGCGTCACAGTCAGATGTCTTAGCAGTCCAGTCCAGTCCAGTTTCAGAGGCCTTCAGTTTCTTGCTTCCCGGTGAGTACCGTTGTTGGGAATGCATCTAGACGGGTTCATTAATTTGTCCCCGGTAAAGACAGGTTTGGGTACACAGATCTGGTCCTGACGTGTTTACTTAGGTGAATACGGTCCGACGTGTCTCTTTATGAGACCGGTATTGTCTGTACTGTTTTAGCAGTGCATCTAGTTATTCAGTATTATCTCGAGATTTTTCAGAATATGTGTTTTCTGTGTTCCAGGTAACTTCAGTCCGACATGTTTTAATGTGTTTTAATGTTGTGGGGTGAATGATTGTTTACTGTTTATTACTGTGTTTATTGTGTTCACGTCCGAATCACTCCAGTCATGCCGCTGTTTTCTAAATTAAGTCAGATAGGTACTAGGAAAGGGATACTCGAAGAAGCAGTTCCTGTCCCGCCTAGGGACACTCCAGGATATTTTATTTACCACAAGCATGGCTTAGATGCTGTGCTGTATTTAGACTTATGGGTGGATTACACCAAGGATCTGGAAGAGAAGTTTAGATGGCCCGTCTCAGGGACATGGGATGCTGAATGCATCATGAGAGTAGAAGAAGCATTGTGGAAAAAGAAAGCCAGATAATCCCAGAAGGACGCCATAGAATTGTGGCGTAAAGAATCGCATAAAAGAACAGAAAAAGAAATCAGAAAAGCAGAGAAAAGTAGAGAAGAATCCGAAAAAGCTACAGAAAAAGAGTTGCTAGAAGAAGGAGAACAGGTCAGATTAGAACAATTAGACCGCCAAAGAAATGCACTCATTACAGGCATGTATCCAGTTCTTGCCGAGGGCCTGCCCAAGGCGACCCCGGAAGTACCCCGTAACTTGCCACCACCATTGGCTCCGACTAAAGTCCGTCACAAACAGACCGCAGCAGAAATTTTCCTTTCTTCCTATTTAGATGACGTAGCTCCAGCATATACTAATGTACCCGTACCACCCGCTAATAATGTACAGCAGCCTGTTCCGGCTGTTCAAGCCACGACCCCTCCACGCCAAGATTCGCTTCCTGCACCTGTTGTCACTTCCCCTACTGCTACTGCTACTGGTCTCCCTACTATTGGTCCTCTCAATCCTTTTGCAACAGACACAACCCAGAGCCCGATACATGTACCTTTACTACCCGCCATGACGTCAGGTCATGCTCTTGCTTCTGCTTCGGGAGGTGCCGTAGGAGGCCACATGCGCACCCCACCACAAGTACACCGAATGACTATCAGAGAATTAGCAACACAGCGTACTCCGAAAGCGATGACACATGAAAAGCTTAGACAGTATATTACAGATTGTAGATATGATCCAGTACCTGGCAAGAAATGAGACATGATGTTAGCCTCGTTACGTCTACGACGTGTTACAGATTATTTGATGTTATTACCAGAAATGCCAGACCATCTAGACAAGATATATCATTTCATTAGGACGGGGGAGAGACCAGAATGTATTCGTGAGGCAATGGCATATCAGAAAGTTGAGACACAAGGGTTAATATTAAGATTCATAATAAATTGTTTGATAAGGGAACAAGATCGGCCAGGTGTTGTTCAAGAAGAGATGGATGTACTGACAAAATGGAGTCAAAATATTGCAGATTGTAAACATGATAAACAGAATTGTATAGATGCGATGTCCAGAAAGATCCGTAAAGAAATAGTAGCAATACATAACAGACAGAGGGCTGAAAAGGAAGCCGAGTCAGACAAGAATGAATCCTCGGAGGAGGAAGAAACAGAGACTCCAGTAGAGAATGAGGATAAAATAGCGTACGTAGGTAGAGTGAAACTCCCTAAACAGTATTCTTATGATAGACCTTTTGACAGACCCATTCGTCTAGAAAACAAGAAACGTTTCCTTTCCCTGATACCAGAGCAATGTTCTCTTGAACATGTATTTCAAGTTACTGATAAAATACTGAAAGAAAGAATAGGTTATCATGAACTTAATACCTTACGTCATCAGGAACTACCCCGGTCAGCAGTCCAATGGGCTGGAAATGACAGTATATATAATGATGATTCCGTAGCGCAAACATTTTTGAGCCTTACTCCAGAAGAACAGCGACTAGCTGGTATATACATGATCCAACATCTCATTACATTATATGAAAATCAGCAATCTGATCCAGGTCCATTGTATAATTTATTGCAAGACTTACTCCTGAGAAGATGGAGAGGCCTAGGTACCGATTTAATTGATACCATTCTAGAACAACGTCACAAATACAGAACTTTCCTGACTCCACATTTTGTTTCTGTTCCACCTCCAGTAAGACAGCCATATCACCTAGACAGACAGAATCCCTTACGAGAAGTTCATCCCGTTCTGAATACAGGGGGTACGCTTGAACGCGTATTCGTATATACTCCTTTGACCAAAATGGAATTATTGGAAATGAAGAAAATAGTACCTTGTCACGATAAAGATCCTGCAGGATTCCACCGTGAATTATAAGACATGTTACTCATGGGAGATTACACGTATTCCGACATTCTTAAAATGCTAAAAGTATTGTTGCCAGCAGGGATTTACGAAAAACTGAAAGAAAAAGAATGGGAGGTGGGAGATAAAAAGATTATTTGGACTGAATTAGAAGACGAGGAAAATAGACGTACCCCAGGTTTAGGTCTTGGGGACAAAACTAAAGCACTACCAGGTTTATTAGTACAGGTTTTGCCTAGATTATTGACAGTTAAAAAGGAAGACTGGGATGCAATCTCAGCCTGCAAACAGAAACAAGACGAAGACACTAGTGATTTTTATTCCAGATTTGAGAAATGTTTCATTATTAATAGTGGCCTGAAAACGAGTAGCGAATCATATCCACATCTTTTTGTAACCAAATTAGTCGAGAATTCCTTACCTCAGGTTAAGAACAGAGTATTGAAAGTCGAAAGTACATGGCAAGCTAATACTCCTTCCCAAATGTTACAGATGTTACAGTACCACCAGAACAGAATTAGAGAGGAACACGATCATGAACAGAGACGTATGAAAGACACGAAAATGAAAGTACTAGTTGCCCAGTCTGTTCCAGCAGATGGTCAGAAGAAGGGTAACACGCAGAACACACAGACTAGTCATTCAGCAGCTCCTGTTAAAGGGAATTGCAATTACTGCAAACAGCCAGGTCACTTCATAAATGAATGTGCTGTTCTCAGACACAATATTGCTACAGGCAAAACGAAAGAAAGACCACGTCCGCCTAGACCAGAACACGTTCAACAGAATATTCCACAGAATCCACAACCTCCACAGAACGCACAGCAACAGACAGTAGCTGTACCCCAACCCCAACCTATTGCCGCAACGCAACATGTTACACAGCAAATGTATCAGTATGCACAGTCCGATTACCCCGATTATCAGCAGTACACATGAAACAGCCTAGAGAGGGAGGTTGGCTTGCCCCTTATCGAGGTTCCTGTAGAGCAAGATGGTCCCTATGTACATAGTCAGGTATTAGGGAAAGACAGAAAATTTTTGATTGACACGGGGGCGGCAGAACTACGATTAGTCATGACGAGGTTCCAGGGGCACCCCTCTCAGGCTCACAGAATGTTTCCCTTGGATTTTCAGGAAAGCCTATTGTTAACGAAGTATCAAAGCCAGTTCCCCTTGCAGTTGGTCCATTGTCCCGTACTACAGATTTGTTGCTTACGAAATCATGTCCTGAAAACTTGCTTGGTATTAAAACGCTGAAAGCTCTAGGAGCTGTTATATGTTGTTCTCCGGAAGGAGTGAGATTATTCCTTCGTGATTTTAAGGGTCATTATGTGTTGAGAGATTTTGATACAAGATTGAAAAATGTTCCACAGCATTTATGGGCGCAAGGTCCAACTGATGTAGGTTGTATGCACATTACTCCTTATCGTGTCACACTCAAGCAAGGTGTTGTACTGCCCCGAATCCGACAATACAAATTGCCCCCCGAGGCTGTAGCAGCCTTACTGAGAATTATAGACAAACTCATTGCTCAAGGAGTTGTTGTAGAAACTGACTCCAATGTATGTAATTCTCCTATCATTCCGATTCTTAAACGAACTGACCCAAATGCACCTCCAGTCTATCGACTGGTGATCGATCTTCGAGAACTCAATAAATGCATAGTACCACAGTACCCAGTAGTCCCAGATATTTCGTCCCTATTGACTGCCATTGATTCCGAAGCTGCGTTCTTTACTGTAATTGATCTTAAGAACGCCTTCTTTAGCGTCCCCATTCATCCCGATAGCCAATACCTTTTCGGATTCTGTTTAAATGGCCGAAGCTTCAAATTTGCACGTGCACCTCAAGGGTTCACGGAAAGTCCTAGTATTTATAGCCAAGCATTGAAAAGACAACTAGACAGTATTCACATGCCTACTGACACTGCTCTACTACAGTATGTTGATGATCTACTGATCACAGCACGGACCGAACGTGACTGCGAGCGCGCATCACTGACAGTCTTGTATTTTCTGGCCGAAAAGGGGCACAAGGTGTCCCCTTCGAAGCTCCAATTCTGTGCCCAGCAAGTGGTATACCTTGGACACTTGCTGTCCAAGAGGGGTAGACAGTTGACACCAGATCGTATCCAGTTAATTGCACATCTGCCACAACCCAAGACACAAAAGGAAGTACGGGCCTTTATTGGCCTCACTTCGTACTGCAGACAATGGATTCCCCAATATGCATTTCTAGCCAAGCCACTCATACAGTTGACAACACAGGAGGCAGCGACTTCGACTGTCCTCCCTTGGACTCAGGAACATACACAAGCTTTTAATGACTTGAAGAAAGCTTTATGTCAAGCACCAGTTTTAGCGACACCATGTTACAGTAAACCTTTTACACTTTTCGTCACAGAACGTGACGGCACAGCATTATCTGTTCTCATACAAGCACAAGCAGGACACCATAAGCCTTGTGCTTATTTTTCTAGTACATTGGATCCAGTAGCCCAGGCTCTGCCTGCGTGCTTAAAATCAGTTGCAGCAACAGCACTAGCTATCAGACAAAGCTATTCAATAGTGTTAGGACATCCCTTGACAGTACAGGTTCCACATTCCGTGGAAGTTCTACTGAACCGTACCCAGACTCAGCACTTGACCATAGCACGACTGACAGGTTATGAATTGACACTGTTCCAGCCACACATAGAAATCAGACGCTGCAACATTCTTAATCCTGCCACATTGTTACCCTCGGGTACAACAGATCCAGCACCACATGACTGCGTAGGAGTCATTAATACAGTGACAAAGCCCCGACAAGACTTGACAGATATTGCATTGACCGATCCAGACCTGACACTTTACGTGGATGGTTCATGTATGAGAACAAGTACAGGAGAGTTAGTGGCCGCCTATGCAGTGACCACTGAAACTGAAGTCATAGAAACACACCGTATTGACACACTATCTGCTCAAGCTGCAGAGCTCATTGCTTTGACCCAAGCTTGTATACTAGCCAAGAACAAGAAAGTTAACATATACACAGATTCACAGTATGCATTCGGAGTCGTTCACGACTTCGGAGTCCTTTGGGAAGAGAGAGGTTTTTTAACTTCTCATGGTACCAAGATCCAGCATGGTCCCCTCATTCAAGCCCTGTTAGAAGCAATACACTTGCCTACAGCCATAGCCATTATGAAATGCAAAGCACATGCCAAAGTCACCGACAATATTTCCCAGGGTAACGACCTGGCAGATCGTACAGCCAAACTCACAGCTCAGACAGACATTCCGACTGACATGACAAAGACTGATATTACTACACTGACACATTGCCTGACAGTTAAGGATCCCACTCTAGACGTACTCGACATACAGACACATGCAACCCCAGATGAAATCAAGAAATGGACTGAACAAGGAGGGATCCAAACAGATCAGGGATGGATGACGAAGGGAAGGGCCACATGGTTCCTCCCCGACTCTATGGTTCAAATCATCATTAACACAGCACATAGTCAAGCACACTTAGGAGAGAAAGCCATGTTAGACAGTTTACAGAATCTCTGGTTCAACAAACATTTACGAGCAGCAGCAAAACAGAAAGTGCGTACTTGCATGATCTGTTGTCAGTTCAATCCAGGAAAAGGTGTCCCAGTGGAACAGGGTGGATTTCATCCTCCTGACCATCCTTTTGAAGTCCTCCAGATGGATTATATCCAGATGGACAGATGTCGAGGATTCAAGTATGTCCTCGTTGTCGTATGTGCTCTTTCCCGATGGACAGAGGCATATCCAGTCCCCGATTACACTGCTGTAACCACTGCCAAACAGCTGGTACGTGAGTTTTTCCCACGGTACGGTTTGCCCCGTGTCGTGTACTCTGATAATGGACAGCCATTCTCGTCCGAGCTCATGAAACAGGTTTCACTCCTGTTAGGTTACCAATGGAAGTTCCACTGTGTCCGACATCCTGAAGCCGCAGGTCTCGTAGAGAGACATAATCAGACCCTGAAAACACGCCTAGCAAAAATATGTGCCGAAAAAGGTGTAGATTGGATAGTCGCCTTGCCAGTTGCACTCTTTTACATGCGAATGGTAGCCCATTCTAGGACAGGATTGTCTCCTTATGAAGTTACTTTTGGTCGTCCCCCGAATATGTGGGGTACGCCTATGCCAAGACGCATAACCGATATTGAAAGTACTATGTTGACAGATTACTTGGCTTCCTTGATGTCTGCACTACAATCTTGTCGTTCACAGGTCGCGGCTGCCTTTCCAGACAACTCCCAAGTAAAAGCGCACGACGTCGTTCCTGGTGATATCGTCTACGTACGCAATTTCGACAGGAAGAGTCCACTGAAACCCAGATGGAAACAGCCAAAATTGGTTTTATTGTCAACAAGGACTGCGGTCAAGCTAGAAGGAAGAAAAGGCTGGCTGCATTCGAGCCATGTGAAAAAAGTTCACGGACTGTGTCCAGAGATTCCGTTTAAGGACTGCCCACTTTCTGACTCTAAACTCTCCCTGCTAGAGAAAACTCCCCAAGAGGAGTACCGTTCCAAGCTAAGGTCTAGTAAGTCAGACAGCGTTTAATTGTTTAAGTCCCCCCCTGGGTGAAGCGGTTAGACAGGTTTCTGACAATGTATAAGATAGACCCAAGTAGTCAGAGAGATAGGCGTAACGAGAAAAGAAAAAAGCACTGTAAAGTTTTGCACAGCGGATGCATAATCACATTGTTTTCTATGTTTCTTCTGAGTCTTACGATAATCTGCATAAGTTTACTGTTACACGTTTTTTTCCCTCTTGATTCATATGTACATGCTTCCTCTAATGACACTGTGGAGCACACTTTTAGTGACCTGCCCCCTCATGAATTGTCCTATCGTTTAGCCATGCGCAACAATACATTCATCCGTATGTTACACCATTCTCACCAGACCAGCAATGCCACCAATTGCTGGGTATGTGGCCGACTCCCTCCCTATCAGAAGTACAAGGGAGCTCTGCCCCTCTTTCCTTATCCGTTCACACATAATGGTTCGTGTGGTGCATGGTTTACTTTAATGTCCTCCCTAGATAGTAAGTCCACGGTTTCCCAAGGCGATTGGATATGGGGGAACCTGAATACAGTCATGAATAAAATATGTTTCCCAGACAAAGAAGGTCTTCCCCAAAGGACAGGGACCGATCTAGAAAATGAAGTGTATGGATTAGGTAATTTTACACTTAACCTCATGATCCTGAATGTGCAGTCAGAGACTAATTCGGACTTGCCGTTTATTACAGTTTTGCCAGTGAAAGGTGAATTATGCATCAGAAAGAATGGTTCAGTACATCTAGGACACAGTGATTGTAATACTGTTGTCGAATTCAGTGATAAAGGAAAGTCTACTTTCAAAGCTTCCCGCCATTCTTATTTCATATGTGGTCAGACAGCCTATGTACGTCAGCCATTGGATTGGGATGGGACGTGCTATATTGCGTTCCTATTGCCACCTGATTTCCTAGCCCCGCCTGATTATCACAGAAATCCACATCTTGTACACGTGAGACATGAGAGAGACCTTCCTCCTGTTATCGATTATTCTGAATCATCATGGGATCAGTACAAAGATTACATTAAAGGTTATTTTTGGTTTATAGGTCCTGTCCAAAACAGTAAGATAATTCGAAGACTGACCAGAACTTTAGAAGCTGTAGTGAACGAGACTACTTTTGCTTTAGGTAACCTGACAGAGGAACAGTCTGCTATGAGACTTGTTGTTCTTCAAAATCGCCTTGTCCTTGACGTCATCCTGGCAGATAGGGGCGGGGCTTGTAGAGTCATCGGATCCAGTTGTTGCGTGTTTATTCCTAATAACGCGCCATCCGTGTATAAGGCCATAGCGAGGCTCCATACCATAGCTCATCAGATGCACCAGAATCCAGACACCTGGACTTGGTCTGGTTGGTTCTGGAGTGTAATATCCGCCTGGGGATGGAAATTGTTATCATTCCTAGGAATAATATTGGTCATAGTATTCAGTTGTTGTCTCTGTCTGCAATGTGGGCCAGCGATTTGCGGCTTGTGCGCCACAGCTTGTATTCCCTGTCCAAGTACACGTTCCCGCTCCCGAATAAAGAAAGAAGAACAAATGATGCTTTACGAACAGATAGATGGTCTCATGAATATAGATATATCCTGAAGGGTGTAGTAGGGTCCAAGGAGGGAATGAGGTAATAGAAATTTTCAGGTAGCTAATGTGTCCCCCACTCGCACCCTATCCATGCACCCATCTTCCATGTATGTTGTGTAACTTCTGTCCTGTACATGCTAGAAAGACGCAAATACATTTGCGTCCATCCTTAACATGTTAGCTATCCAGTCATGCAAAGAAATCCCGTTAATTAGACTTCCAGGCATATGGTGCCAACGTCTTTACATGGTGCACTTCTGAATTTCGCACTCGTTTTCTCCATGTTTCCTGGCCCAGTCGAGCTAGGCCCTTAAACGAGGCCTCTTTGCCTCATCTCTCCTGTCTCCGAAAGCTGTACGCATCCCTGACCCCTGCCTTACTTCCTGCTAGCAGAGCGGTGCCCGGCTTGGCCTGGACTGCCTGCCAAATTCATGTTTTGCCTACAGTTATCTGCTCAGCCTCCTCGAAAACACATTCCAGTCTAGTGAAATAGGTAAAAATATTCCCGGCTGCAGAGCAAAGGGCCCGGCCTTTCTGTCCTCCTTGCAAGTGATTTACTGAATCCGTTACCATGGTAGGCCCATGGCTCAGCGCGTTGTACCAAGACACGTATGCACGCACTAGCATTCAGTATTGAATGGCCTCTGCCCGAGAGACCTTTTACTTCAGACACTACATCCTCCAAACATGAGATACCAGATATGCTATAGGTACAGGTTGCCCTGACATTCCAGACACCAGTCTCCTCCACTAGTGCTAAAGTCAAAGCCCCCAGTTCTCCCCAGTTACACGTCATGCCAGTTGCGCGCGCATACAGGTCAAGGGTTTCTGCTGATCTTGCAACTTTCTCTATGCATCCACCCACATGTGACGATTCTTGTGACGTTTCTCTGACATGTACAGTGCACGCCCATGTGTACGTCCTTTTACACGCCTCCTGTTACGCACATGTGTTCTTATCTCTCTCTTTTCACCTGTTACGCCTACTGTATTGGTTTCAATTGTAACGTTTTACTATATATAATGTGAAATGCTAATAAAAAGTTGAATGTCCCTTCCTGAACCTTAGAGGTGATGGAACATGATATCCCATCCTTGAGGATCATTGTCCATTAAAGCCCGTATGACTCAGATACCACGGACTCTGCCTCTCATTTGAATGAGCTGTCTTGTATTGATAATTATATGGAAAAATGATTAGGTAAATTTATTTACCACACAGTGCTGGTCTCCCAGGTAGGGTGTGATGTGGCTGCGGCGAGGGATGTCGAGGATAAGGCGTGCAGGGGCGTTCTGGATGCGTTGGAGCCGTCTCATGAGTTTGGCCGAGGCTCCTGCGTAGAGGGCGTTTCCACAGTCCAACCTACTGCTGTCAAGGGCCTGGGTGACTGTTCTTCTCGTTTCAGTGGGAATCCACTTGTAGATCCTACAGAGCATGCGGAGGGTGTTGAAGCAGGAGGAGGAGACGGCGTTGACCTGTTTAGTCATGGAGAGGGTGGAGTCGAGGATGACCCCTAGGTTGCGTGCATGGTTGGTGGGTGTTGGAGCGGTTCCCAGTGCGGTCAGCCACCAGGAATCGTCCCAGGCCGAAGGGTTGGATCCGAGGATGAGGACCTCCGTCTTTTCCAAGTTCAGCGTCAGTCGGCTGTTCCTCATCCGTTCAACAACGGCCTTCATTCCTTCGTGAAGGTTGGTTTTGGCTGTGTGGGGGTCCTTGTTGCGGGATAGTATCAGCTGGGTGTCATCGGCGTAGGAGAGGATGTTAGGGTCGTGCTGATGGGCGACGTGGATGAGCGGTGACATGTAGATGTTAAACAGAGTTGGGCTGAGGGATGAGCCCTGGGGTACGCCGCAGATGATCTCGGTGGCTTCGGAGCGGAAGGGGGGAAGGCGGACGCTCTGTGTTCTGCCGGAGAGGAAGGAGGTGGTCCAGTCCAGGGCCTTCTCTTGGATCCCAGCATTGTGGAGGCGTGTTCGTAGTGTGTGGTGACAGACCGTGTTGAAGGCGGCTGACAGGTCCAGGAGGATGACGGCCGCCGTTTCTCCGTTGTCCAGCAGGGACTTGATGTCATTGGTGGCGGCAATGAGGGCAGTCTCGGTGCTGTGGTTGCTGCGGAACCCGGACTGGGGGGATGTTGTTCTCCTCGAGGTAGCGGGTCAGTTGCTCATTGACGGTCTTCTCGATGACCTTTGCCGGGAACGGGAGCAGGGAGATGGGCCTGAAGTTTTTGAGGTCCTTGGGGTCCGCCTTGGGTTTTTTGAGTAAGGCGTTGATCTCTGCATGCTTCCAGCTCTCCGGGAAGGTTGCTGTCTTGAAGGAGGTGTTGATGACTTTCCGGAGATAGGGTGCGATGGATGTGCTGGCTTTGTTGAAGATGTGGTGTGGGCATTGATCTGACGGCGATCCGGAGTGGATGGTGTTTATGATTTTGATGGTGTCATCGTCATTGATATTGGTCCAGTAGAGCAGGCAGTTGGTGCGGATGGTGGTCGTGGGGGCGGAGGTCTCAGTGGTTGTCGTGGTGGTCGTGGCATTGAAACTGTTGTGGATGTCTGTGATCTTGTGGTGGAAGAAGGTGGCCAGCGAGTCGCACAGGTCTTGCGAGGGTGGGACGTCGTTGGTGGTGGAGCTGGGGTTAGAGAGTTCCTTCATGATGTTGAAGAGCTCTTTGCTGTTGTGCGCGTTGTTGTCAAGGCGGTCTTTGAAGGAGGCCCTTTTGGCGGATCTGATGAGGTGATGGTGTTTGCGAGTGGCATTCTTCTGGGCGGCGTTGCTGTCCGGTGTTCGTTCACGGAGCCAGATCTTCTCCAGCTTTCGGCAGGTTTGCTTGGAGGCCCGGAGGTCTTCAGTGAACCAGCTGGCTTTCTTGTTGGTATGATTGTTGGAGGGTTTCTTGATCAGGCGAGGGTGTTGGTGCAGTCGTTGATCCACTGTCTGAGGTTGCGGGCGGCGGTGTCGGGGTCGGTATGGTCGGCGGGTGGGCTCTGGGCGAGGATGGTGGTCAGCTGGTCTTCGGTGACTTTGCTCCAGCAGCGGTGAGGCATCTGTTGGGTGCAGTGGTGTGTGGTGGGTTTCTTGAAGGTGAAGTGGATGCAGCGGTGGTCGGTCCAGTGGAGTTCAGTTATATGGTTGAAGGAGACATGGGGGCTTGTGGAGAAGATGGGGTCAAGCGTGTGAACGGCGGAGTGGGTGGGTGTTGTGATGAGTTGTCTGAGTCCGAGGTTGGCTAGGTTGTCGATCAGGGTGGTGGAGTTGGTGTCGTCATTGTTCTCGAGGTGGAAGTTCAGGTCCCCGAGGAGGATGTAGTCCATGGAGGCGAGGGCGTTTGTGCTGACGAAGTCGGCAATGGAGTCGCTGAACGCTGATCGGGGTCTGGGCGGTCTGTAGATGAGGGTTCCTCTGAGTGTGGTGTTGGGGTCGGTGTGCATCTGGAAGTGCAGGTGTTCAGCGGTGCTGAGGGTATCGTCTGTGTTGGTCGAGACTCTGAGAGTGTTCCTCTGGACGATGGAGATTCCTCCTCCCGCTCTGTTGGTGCGGTTCTTGTGGGTGATCTTGTAGCCTTCCGGGATGGCTTTGGCTATGTCGGGTGCAGAGGCGGGGTTCAGCCAGGTCTCCGTCAGGAAGGCGATGTCTGGGGAGGTTGAGTCGAGTAGGTCCCAGAGTTCAACGGCATGTTTTCGGGCGGAGCGGGTGTTGAGAAGGATGCATCTGAGGTGGTTGGGTTCTTTCCTGGTCGGCAGCATGGTGGGGCGGATGCTTGTGAGGCAGCAGTTCCGGCAGGTGAAAACTCCGTGGGTGCGCTTCGGGGCAGCTAGGAAGCAAGTGTGTGATCGTCTTGTGTTGAGTGCGTGGAGGGTTCTGGCATCGTAGCGGTGTCTGGCGTCATGGCGTTTGTGGTGTCCAGAGGTCCTGGCACTGGGCGCGGTCCAGGCACGGACGGGCACAGACGGGCTTGCCTTAGGTTCACCAGCGGCCGCTGGCACGCCTGCTGAGTGTGGCCACGTAGCGGCTTCCATATGACGGGATGTGGGAGGGAGGAGCAGCTGGGAGGCGGGAACGGGGCGGCGAATGGGATTGCAGGTGGGCGGGCCGAAGGGACGCAGCGGTGGGAAAAATGGGTGGGGGCCGCGGGAGAACTGGGCACAGGAAGGAAAAACAAGTTTAGGCAAGAAAACAAGTGCAGGCACAGAGGAATAAAAACAAGTCTGGGCAAGAAAGCAAGTTAGGCATAGGGGAATAAAAACAAGTCTGGGCAAGAAAGCAAGTACAGGCACAGGGGAATAAAAACAAGTCTGAGCAAGTACAGGCACAGGGGAATAAAAACAAGTCTGGGCAAGAAAGCAAGACCAGGCACAGGGGAATAAAAACAAGTCTGGGCAAGAAAGCAGGTTAGGCACAGGGGAAAAATACAAGATTAGGCAAAAACAATGCAGGCAGAGCCGTGCAGCAGTGTGAGGAGCGACCTGCCTGCGAGCAGGGTCATACTGATCATTGAGTGAGTTTTAGTGGACTATTTGACCTCCCATGGTATTCCCCCAAGCACTGAGTGCATTTAAGGTCAGCCCTTGTTCGGGGAGCTCAAATGGCCAGTGTGGTCTTATGGCTATCCACAATGATTCAGCAAATCACGTTCTCACAAGACAAGCTGTTCCAATGAGAATGTCTGCCATTTTGGTGCGGTAAGTATTTAAACCGTGCCCAGGGTGACTTGCGCTCTTGTTATCTGAGGACTCTAAACTGGTTGCAGCTTCGTGGACAATGTCCCGAGTTTTGGAAGTCCTGGCGAAACCCTTTGGGCAACAAACAAATAGATGGCTACTTCTTGGAAATCTGCAAAAAAGAAGAATATCGAATGAAAATTGTGAGTAACTTCTAAAGGCGATCACATGCAGCGCAACGGAAATACAAGCACCTAGGTAAAATTCTGAATCAGCTTATACAAGAGAAACTTAGAAAAACTTTGGATTGGCACAGTGGTGCACTAAAAGTTTGCCTGTTAAAAGATTTGTAGAATTCTTGATCATCTTTGATAGAGTAGAACGTTACAGTTGGGCCTTTAATCCTTGGTGTGGTTTTCCCCCAACTGTTTGCATTTCAGCCTCCTGTTTATGCTGGCTTCGTTTTTCTGGCTTTAGGGCTCTGTGCGCTTTACCACTGCTAAAGTGCTTGTGCTCTTTCCTTTCAACTTGGTAACATTGGCTTACACCGAATTGGTGCATTTAATTTACATATATGTCCATAGTAAAATGGCACTACATGTACAAAGGGCCTGTAAATTAAATGTTACTAGCGGACCTGTAGCACACATTGTGCCTCACACGTAAGGGGGAGACAAGCTGTGTAAATAGAAATGAAGAACTGTGAACTAAAGCTAAAGCAATGTACTAAAACATGCCCATGACAGACAGAAGTGGAGGTCCTTTGTTGTTGACCTACGTGCAGCAAAAAAAGGTCAGAGAACTCTGCTCTCCCCTCAAGCAGCTCTGTTGTTTCGCAGCTGCCCCCTGCACCTCTCTGTCCTGGGATGTGTTCGAGGCCCCGTTGGTCTGCCTGATTTGTGCTTAGTTGTGCCTGTTCTTTCATTGTTATTGCTAATTGTGCCTGTTGTTTTCTTATTATTCTTTTGTCCTTGTATTCTTATTGATATTCTGTTTGCATATGTTTTTCTTTTTATTCTTCTTCCTTCTGCCTCTTTGTGTACTTTTTTGCCCTGCGTCTTTTTTCGTGCCGTTTCTCCCACTGATGCTGCCCCGCGGTCCTTTTCTCCCTGCTAGTTCCCGCTCCCGCCTTCCAGCTGCGATCCCTCTCCCGACCCGTACTTAATGGCGGCTGAAGGCGTGCCAAAGGCAAGCCCGTCTGCACCTGACCGTGACCAATGCCGGGGGTCCTGGCTCTCCGACTACCAACTGCTAAGACTCAGCTGCCCTCCACGAACTCAACCCCTGGAAGAAACAACAACTGCCAGATATGAATGCCAGATACCACCCATGGCCAGTTTTCCTGCCAACACTGCAGCCAAACCTTCTCCAATCTCTGCAACCCCACAGCCACCACCCACCCTTCGGACGCGAATCCCTGCGGTGCATGCTCCTCAGTGTGTGCTCCCTGCACAAACATGCAGTAGAGATCTGGGATCTCCTCAAGACCCTTTCTCCAGAGGCGAAACCCACCTCTGCCCCCGACATTGCCACCGCCATCCTGACAGATACACAATCCAGAGGAAGCACCGCCCCAACCACCCTGGAGGAGGACTTCCCATCGCACACAAGAATCTTCGCAGGAGGGAGCAACATCTGCTTCAGCCACACCACTCAGCCCCACTAGACGGACCACCTCTGTGTTCATTTCTCCTAAAAATAAACGCCGCTCACAAACCTACACCATGCCCCCATGAAGGAATTGGAGCAAAGTCACTAAGAAGCACCATAACTCCACTGCAGCCAACGAACTCCACAAATGGATCACCAACTGTGCAGACAAGCTTGCCCCCCTCCGTAACTCCGATAGACAGCGCCCCTTGAAAGCCACCTGGTCACAACTGACCTCTGTGAATCCAAACTCACCTGCAGACATCTCGAAAAATCAAGGAGAAACACAAAAACCCCGGAAGCTTGAACCACCTACAAGAACGGCATGACAGAATACCACCAACACATCAGATCCACCAAAAAACCCTCATCCAGGACAGAATCCTCTCCAACTCCAAGCTCTTGAAGAAACTCTTCAGCATTATCCAGGAATTCACCAACCCTCCAAGCAAAGCCTCGGACGTCACCCCTTCCCAGGACCTTTGCAACAAACTTGGATCCTACTTACATCTCAAGATCAAGTCCTCTACGATAACTTCAACAAACAGACACCCAATGCCAAACCATGCCCACCCCCAGCAATGTCAGCCAGCCCACCATCTCCGCCTGATCCCCGGTCAGCACCGAAGACACCACCACGACCATGAAGAGCATTCACTCAGGATACCCCACGGACCCCTTCCCACTTTACATTTCCATAAAAGCCACCACCGCCATAGCACCTGAGCTATGACGCACCATCAATGCCACCTTCAAATACGGCTCTTTCTCCGATGACTGGAAACACTCAGACGTCAAGACCCTCCTCAAGAATACCTCCACAGACCCGACAGACCCGACAGACCTCAAAAACTACAGACCCATCTCTCTCCTCCCCTTCGCGGCTAAAGTCACTGGGAAGATCGTCAACAGCCAGCTCACAAATTTCATCGAAGATAACTCCATCCTCGACTCTTCCTAATATGGATTCCGCAGCAACCACAGCACCAAGACCACCCTCCTCGCTGCCACAGATGACATCTGCACTCTCCTCGTTCACGGCCACACAGTGGCCCTCATCTTACTCGACCTCTCTGCAGCCTTCAACACCATCTCCCACCTTACTCTCGCTGGCAGGCTCCACGATGCCAGCATACACAGAACTGCATTTGACTGGATCTGCTCCTTCCTCACCGGTCGAGCCCACAGAATCAGACTCCCGCCCTTCCTCTCCAAACCCACAGAAATCAATGGCAGAGTACCCCAAGGATTGTCTCTCAGCCCCACGCTCTTCAAACATCTACATGGACCCCCTCGCCACCATCGTCAGACAGCATGGACTCAGCATAGTATCCTACGCTGACGACACCCAGCTCATCCTCTCCCTCATGAGGCAATCCGACGCCACCAAACTCAGCTTCCAGGAAGGAGTGAGAGACGTTGCATCCTGGATGAGCAGCAGCTGTCTGAAGCTCAACTCAGAAATGACAGAAGTCCTCGTCCTCACACTCACCCTCTCAACATGCGACAACACCTGTTGTGGCTCCACCCTTGGCACACCCCTAGACTCATGCACCACGCCCAGAACCTTGGCATCATACTCAACTGCTCCCTCACCATGACACAACAGATAAACGCCGTCTCCTCCTTATGCTTCAACGCACTTTGCATCCTTCGCAGGACTTTCAAGTGGATCCCCACGAATCCAGAAATATTTCACCCACGCGCTCAAAACCAGCAGACTGGACTACAGAAAAAACACCCTCTATGCCGTAATCAGCAAATCCCTACTGTGGAACTCCAGACCATCCAGAACACCGCTGCCAGGCTCGTCCTCGGCATCCCACGGCATGAACATATCACCCAGCACCTATGAGATCTCCGTTGGCACCCCGTTGAGAAGAGAGTCATCTTTAAGCTACTCACCCATGCCTACAAATCCCGCCACAATACTGGACCCCAATACCTTAACCCCTTGGGCGCGGCCGCGATTCTGCGCCTGTGCGGCAGATTCGCGAGTGGGCGGGTTTATGACGGCCCCCAGCCGCCATCAGCACACGCCCACCGTAGTGCATGACGGCTGGGGGCCATCATCAGCATCGAAGGGGTTAATGCAAGAGTCCCCTTCCAAGCACCCAAGAGAAACCTCCGGTTGGCCGACTTGGCCAAAACCCCACACATCTGCAGAGCCAGAACGAGCGGAGAAGCCTACTCCTACGTCACGGCTAAGACCTGGGACGAACTCCTACTCAACATCAGACTTTCCCCCGCACACCTTGAGGAAAAGCCTCAAGAACTGGCTCTTTGGCTGATTCAGAGCTGCACGACTACACCTCTCCCCCAGGACCCCCCCCCCCAGCACCTTGAGACCCTCATGGGTGAGTAGAGCACTTCACAAATTCCTGATTGATTGATTGATTGATTGATTGATTGATTGATTGATTGAAATGGCAGTCAACATACGGGCTGTTAGTAAGTAAGTCATGTCTTAAAACCATGACTGAAGTTTGTATGACAGAATCTCAAACACAAACATATTGTGGTGCAGAAATATGGTGGTAAAAACATCAATCATGAAAATATCAACCGTATACTATTATGATGTGAAATACAGAAATACTGTGGTCCAAAAAATCAACATTATAATGGTATTTATATTTAATTGTTGCTATTATTACTAATTTCAAAACAAAAGTTAAATTATTTTTCATAACATTCATATATTATTACTAATATATTGAATATACGATTATGAATATGTGTATATTATAATTCTATATTCCAACAATCACACAAATATTAATGTATTATCATTGCAAACATTTTAAATACACAGAAACATTTATAAAAACAAATATGATTAATGTTTTAATATTTTAGCATTAAATTATAAATTACTCTATTTTGCACATTAAAATAACTTAAAACAAAATATGTTTTCATTGTAATTTATATTGAAGAATAAAACTCCACATCCACATACAATCATTCATCTTTTATTTAATATTAAAACATATTTTAAATATATTCAACCATTATGTAAAATATTTTAAAAGGACTTACGATATCTACTCACCTTTTTAAAACATAAAGGAGTTTTTTAACTAAAATAAAACAAAAAACATACATAGTAAATAATTAACAAAGAGACATAAGAACATTGATTAAAAAGTAAAATATTTTTAAAATATATTTGTCAATTTAATATGTTTAAAATATGTTAAATCAATTGCAGGATGAAGTAAAGTAAAGTGACCTAATGCTTATCAAAATATTATTATGAAAAAATAACATTGGTGCGGGGTCAAATTTACTATTCTAACCCTGATCCAAAAAATATTGGGGGAAGTGCATGATCATAAGGGAAAGTGCATACATTGGGAGTGTTAGATTTATTTTTCTAATTCCAGCCGAACAATAATTGGAGAAAGCACATACACTAAGGGGAACTGGGGCTGGGAGGTTCCAATTTAGCATTTTAACTCTGTCTTACAAACACTAGGGAAGGTGCATACATTGGGGGTTTCAAACATCATGCAGACAAATAAAATAAATGAACATTACATGTTTTTCATAATTGTAAATAGGTTTAAAAATACAAATTATTTAAAAGTTAAAAAAACAACATTTTTTTAAATAACAAATATATCTGAACTGTGTGAAATTATTTTTTATTCTAATGAATAAATACTAAAAAAATAACCAGCATGTATCAACTACCACTGCCAAAATAACACCAAACATAAAAGATAACTAATAAAATGTGTTATGGAAAAAATAATTTCATGTATTTATATTTATTTAATGTAGCTATTGTTTTTATATAAAGCAGTACCTACTGGTTCCCCTTTTATAACTCAGCAATAAAATCTAAAAGATTTAGCATTTAAAAAAAAAAATGTAAGAATTAACCATAATGAATATATACTATGAATAACATCCACCCAAACCCAATATATAACACTAAACAAACATAAAATATTAGTTCACCTAAAGACACAAAATATAAAATTAGTATAATAAATGCAACGATTAGTATCATTTTAATATTTATTTTACATAAACAATACCCACTCAAGACCCCAATAAAGCATGGAACCAGAATACAAATTTATTTCATATTTTAAAACGTTATTAAACATACAAAGAAATACAAAGTAATTACAAATATTCAGTTACCTTATTGATTAAATAACTCAAGAAAACTTTACCTAAATTCTTGAGCAATTTGAAAATATATTAGGCACGCATATACATAAATACCAAACAGAGCTATAAATGCTAATTCCTAACTATAACGTGGCTGAAACCTATGTTTTTTTCAGTGAATTTCTAAGGTTTTTTAAATGCTAATTGCTAACTACAACGTGGCTGAAAAATATGGTTTTTTCAGTGAATTTCAAAGGTTTTGTAAATGATCATTTTGAAATGTATTAATTGATATATGTTTTTATACTGATTTACTACATTGTTTTAAACTATTTATTTCTAGATTTTTATTTTTTAAATTACATTACATATTTTTAATATACATTGGAAAAAAATGCTTTTAAAAATATTGAAATTGTAATATTGTTTTTTTATTTTATATATTTTTTAATTTTTATATATTTTATATAGCAGGCAATGACATAGAAGGAAAATTAAGTTACTGGTAAGTAAGGTTAAAATTACTTTTCAGGAAGAGTACTGGGCTGAAAGATGCAGCACTGAGGTCTCGCCTAATAACAGGTGAGTAAATCAGAATTCGTAGTTCGGCTGATTTGAGAGGAATATTTAAAAGTTCCAAAACTCCACACTTAGAAGAATTTCCAAGTGAAGCCAGTCAATGTTAGCCTATGGAAGAAAATTCAAGTTACTGTAAGTACAGTTAGAATTACTTTTCAGGATCAGGAGTGGGCTGAAAGATGCAGCACTGAGGTCTCTCCTGATAACAGGTGAGTAAATTGGAATTCGTAGTTTGGCTGATTTTCTAGGAATATTTTAAAGTTCTAAAACTCCACAGTTAGAACAATTTCCAAGTGAAACCAGTCAATGTTACCCTATGGAAGGAAATTCACTTGGCAGGTAAGTAGTGTTATTGTTACTTTTTCTTGCTCATTGGTGGATCCTGGATCCAGCACTGGTGCATCTCCTGTAAACAGTTGAAATAATGCGTTTAAGTCAATCAGGCGACTTTTTAGGAATAGTTGTAGTTTGCGAAAATAGACACTTAGGCCCCCATTAGGATGTCTGCCCGTCATCCAACCAGTGAACGTGACCACCCGCCATAAGGGCGAGGGTCCCGTTGTGCACATTAGGATGCGCCTGCCACAGTAGCGGGCGCTTCCCGTATTTTTAGCATTGTGGCGGGCGGTGCTGAAAGCACCGCCCGCTGCAATGCTAACAATGCATGTTGTGCATTGAAATGCAGGGAGGTACCATAGGTACCCCCCATGTGCACCCCCCACCCCCGGAGTCCCTGGGGGCCCGCAACGGGCCCCCACAGGGGGACTCCGCATGCCTTTCCGTGGCAGCATTGCCGCCACGGAAAGGCATTCACAAATGCCTATCCTAATATGGCTGGCGGTGTCTAATAGACACCGCCACCATATAAACCCTTTTCCGCCCCGGCCGCAAGGCGACCGGGGCGGAAAAGCGGCGAACGGTCTTTCCGTCCACCGCGGTACACCTGCCATGCTAATATGGCGGGGGTCATTCAGGTCAGGATGGCGGGCGGATCGCCCAGCCAGGCCGGCAGTGGCTACCGCCAGCCTGGCGGGGGCGATCCGCCCGCCATCCTAATGGGCCCCTTAGAATCTTTTCTGGTGAAAACCAGACAATGTATTCCTATGGAAGGAAATACAAGTTACTGGTAAGTATGGTTAGAATTACTTTTCAGGGTCAGTGCTGGGCTAAAAGATGCAGCATTGGTTTATCTCCTGATAACAGGTGAGTAAATCGGAATTCGTTGTTCGGATGATTTTAGGTGAATATTTTAAATTTGCAAACCTCCATACTTGGAAGAATTTCCAAGTGAAACCAGTCAATGTTAGCCTATGGAAGGAAATTAAAGTTACTGGTAAGTATGGTTAGAATTACTTTTCAGGTTCAATACTGGGCTCAAAGGTGCTGCATTGAGGTCTCTCCTGATGACCTGACCTCAGGACACCCCCGTGCCGCACGGCCACCAGCTGTAGCGTGTGCGTTCCCCCCGCTGCTGACCTCAGCCTCGCTGAGCCCGCCCCGACAACCCCGCCCCCGCCGTAGTATCTTGCGTGTGATTAACTCTTGTGCTGCTTTTTATCGTTTTTTGACTCATTCTGTTCTGTCCCCCATATTGTCTGCCTGTTTCCCATATTGTGTGCCTTATCGTTGTTCTGTGCCGTTCTCTGTGCCCCTGTGCCCCCCGCCCCGCTCCCCGCTACCCGCCGCCTGCGTGCGGCCACGCCCCCTTTACCTTCTGTGCCCTCCCCGCTTCCGCCTCCCAGCTGCTCCTCCCTCCCTCCCACTTGGCCATAAATGGTGACCGTGCAGCGCAGGTGAGTGTGACCTGACCTCAGGACACCCCCGTGCCGCACGGCCACCAGCTGTAGCGTGTGCGTTCTCCCCGCTGCTGACCTCAGCCTCGCTGAGCCCGCCCCGACGACCCCGCCCCCCGCCGTAGTATCTTGCGTGTGATTAACTCTTGTGCTGCTTTTTATCGTTTTTTGCCTCATTCTGTTCTGTCCCCCATATTGTCTGCCTTTTCCCCATATTGTGTGCCTTATCGTTGTTCTGTGCCGTTCTCTGTGCCCATGTGCCCCCCGCCCCGCTCCCCGCTTCCCGCCGCCTGCGTGCGGCCACGCCCCCTTTACCTTCTGTGCCCTCCCCGCTCCCGCCTCCCAGCTGCTCCTCCCTCCCTCCCACTTGGCCATAAATGGTGACCGTGCGGCGCAGGTGAGTGTGACCTGACCTCAGGACACCCCCGCGCCGCATGGCCACCAGCTGTAGCGTGTGCGTTCTCCCCGCTGCTGACCTCAGCCTCGCTGAGCCCGCCCCGACGACCCCGCCCCCCGCCGTAGTATCTTGCGTGTGATTAACTCTTGTGCTGCTTTTTATCGTTTTTTGCCTCATTCTGTTCTGTCCCCCATTTTGTCTGCCTGTTTCCCATATTGTGTGCCTTATCGTTGTTCTGTGCCGTTCTCTGTGCCCCCCGCCCCGCTCCCCGCTTCCCGCCGCCTGCGTGCGGCCATGCCCCCTTTACCTTCTGTGCCCTCCCCGCTCCCTCCTCCCAGCTGCTCCTCTCTCCCTCCCACTTCGCCATAAATGGCGACTGTGCATACGCGCAGCATTGACGCGCAGCGGGCGCGCTGATTGTGCGCCGAAGGCGCGCCAAAGGTAAGCCCGTCTGCGCCCGTCCCAGCCTGGACCGCGCCCAGTGCCAGGACCCCTGGCCCCCACCGATGACCCGACTGACCTACGACGCCACCGAACTCATCGCACTCAACACCGGCGGGATCCCCGGATGCTACCGAGCCACACCGAGGCGCACCCACGGACCCTTCAGCTGCCACTCCTGCAAGTTCTCCTGCATCCGGACCTGCACCGCACCCGCACCCACCAAGCCGAGAACCAGCAGCAACCACCTGAAATGCATCCTGCTCAACACACGCTCCGTCCACAGACACGCCGTGGAGCTATGGAACCTCCGCGACACAACATCACCAGACGTCGCCTTCCTCACGGAAACCTGGATGAACGCCTCCTCAGCGCCTGACATCGCCATCGCCATCCCAGACGGCTACAAGATCATCCGGAGGGACCGCAGCAACCAGACCGGAGGAGGCATCGCCATCATCCACAGGAACACCATCCGCATCACGAACAACTCCGACGACACCCTCACAACCGCCAAACACCTGCACTTCCAGATCCACACCGACCCCAAGACCACCCTCAGAGGCACCCTCATCTACAGACCCCCGGGACCTCGCATACAATTCAGCGAAGGCATCGCCGACTTCATCAGCCCTCACGCCCTCCCCTCCGCTGACTACATCCTCCTCGGGGACCTCAACTTCCACCTGGAGAACAACAACGACCGCAACACCACCACCCTGCTGGACAACCTCGCCACCCTCGGTCTCAAGCAGCTGGTGACCAGCCCCACCCACTACGCCAGACACACACTCGACCCCGTCTTCTCCTCCAGCAAGGACATCTCCTTCAGCCACGCCACCGGACTCCACTGGACGGACCACAGCAGCGTCCACTTCAGCTACAGAAAGAACACGATACACCACCACCAGCAACAGGTTGCACGCAGAAGATGGAACAAGATCACAGCCAACCAGCTCGCCGCTTCCTTGAGCCAGGACCCCCCCGCCTGCTCAGCGAACCCCAGCCAGGCCGCCAACAACCTCAAGAAGTGGATCAGCAACTGCGCAGACAACCTCGCCCCACTAAGGACCCCGCCCAGCAGACCCGGCAGCAAGAAAGCACCATGGTTCACCGACGAACTCAAGAGCTTCAAGAGGAATTGCCGAGCACTCGAGAGAGCCTGGCGCAGAGACCCAACACCAGACAACATGACCACCCTCAAGCTCGCCACTCGAAAACACCACCAACGATCCACACCACCAAAAAAACCGCATTCAAGGAACGATTAGACAACAATGCCCACAACAGCAAGGAACTCTTCAACATTGTCAAAGAGCTCTCCAACCCCAGCACTGGAAACAACGACATCACCCCATCACAAGACCTCTGCAACTCCCTCGCCTCCTACTTCCACAACAAGATCGCGGACATACACAACAGCTTCAGCACAGAGCCGACGCACCCCACGACAACACCTGCACCCCCCACCACCACCCTCCGCGCATGGACCCTGATCAACACCGAGGAAACCCTACGTACGATGAACTCCATCCACTCCGGATCTCCAACTGACCCCTGCCCGCACCACGTCTTCAACAAGGCCGACTCCGTCATCGCACCCCACCTGCGAGACAACATCAACACCTCCTTCGACACAGCGACTTTCCCGGAGAGCTGGAAGCATGCCTAACTCAGCGCTCTACTGAAGAAACCAACAGCTGAGGCCACCAAACTCAAAAACTACCGCCCCATCTCGCTCCTCCCGTTTCCGGCCAAAGTCATCGAGAAGACCGTCAACAAGCAGCTGGCCGCCTTCCTCGAGACTAATGGATCCCTCGACCACTCGCAGTCCGGCTTCCGGGCCAACCACAGCACCGAGACCGCCCTCATCGCTGCCACTGATGACATCCGAGCCCTGCTCGACAACGGGGAAACAGCGGCCCTCATCCTCCTGGACCTTTCCGCGGCTTTCGACACTGTCTGCCACCGCACCCTAGAGCAGCGCCTCAGCAACGTCGGAATCCAAGAGAAGGCACTAGAATGGATCATCTCCTCCCTCGCTGGAAGGAATCAGAGAGTCCGCCTCCCCCCGTTCAGATCAGAAGCCACCGAAGTCATCTGCGGCGTTCCCCAAGGCTCCTTGCTCAGCCCCACCCTCTTCAATGTCAACATGAGCCCCCTTGCGGCCATCGCACGCCAACACAACCTCAACATCATCTCTTACGCCGACGACACCCAGCTGATCCTCTCCCTCACCAACGACCCCGCCACCGCCAGAGCCAGCCTACACGAGGGGATGAAGGACGTAGCCGTGTGGATGAAGAACAGCCGCCTGAAACTGAACTCAGACAAGACGGAAGTCCTCATCCTGGGATCTGCGCCCTCCGCCTGGGTCGACTCCTGGTGGCCCCCACCCTGGGCAGTGCACCCAAACCAACAGACCATGCACGCAACCTGGGCTTCATCCTGGACTCCTCCCTCTCCATGGCCAGACAAGTCAACGCAGTCTCCTCGTCATGCTTCAACATCCTGCGCATGCTGCGTAAGATCTTCCGGTGGATCCCCACCGAGACCAGGAAGACGGTCACCCAGGCCCTCGTCACCAGCCGACTGGACTACAGCAACTCCCTCTACGCCGGAACCACTGCCAGACTCCAGAAGAGACTCCAGCGAATCCAGAACGTCTCAGCAAGACTCATCCTGGACATCCCCCGACACAGCCACATCTCCGGACACCTGAGAGACCTGCACTGGCTCCTGGTCAACAAAAGAATCATATTCCGACTCCTCACCCACGCACACAAAGCCCTACACAACCAAGGTCCAAGATACCTCAACAGCTGCATCAACTTCTACACTCCCACACGCCAGCTTCGGTCAACCAACCACACCCTCGCCGCCGTCCCCCGCATCCGAAGAGCCACCACAGGAGGAAGATCCTTCTCCCACCTCGCCGCCAAGACGTGGAACTCCCTCCCGACCCACCTCCGCCTGACCCAAGACCACCTCGCCTTCAGGAAGCAGCTCAAGACCTGGCTGTTCGAGCAGTAGCGGACCACCCCTCCCCAAGCGCCTTGAGACCCTCCGGGTGAGTAGCGTGCTATATAAATGCTATGATTGATTGATGATAACAGGTGAGTAAATCGGAATTCATAGTACATCCAGTAAGCGCCAGAGAGCTGCGTAGCAGAAAGATGTAAAAAGGGGCAAGGCCTGCACCACCTCTCTGCAACGCAGTGCAGTGGCGCTTCCTGGAACACCTGGTGAGCTATTTGGCCCCATTGGTCCCTCAGGATTGAACTGGAATTTTTTCCCCAACTTAAAGCGCGGCACAGGGCATGTTTGCACACATCACGTCAGGCCCCTCCCCTCCCTTCACCACTGTGTAAACGCGCCCTGTCTCCATTCTGATTTGAGAGATTAAGTCCCGTTCAATCCTAAATGTCAAAATAGCCCACTAGGTACCTCCAGTAAGCGCTACAGAGCTGCGTTGCAGCGAGGTGTAAAAGGGGAAGTGGCCTCTGAACGCCTGCCTGCAACGCAGCTCCCTGATGCATACTGGAGATACCTGTTGGCCTATTTGGCCCCCAGGGACCCTCAGTATTGAAAGAGAATGAATTCCCCAACTTAAAATGTGCCACAGTGGGCGTTTGCACAGTGGTGCAGGGAGGAGGCGTGGTCTATGGTGATATGTCTGCAAGCACACCCTGTGGCACGTTTTAAGTTAGAGAGTTAATTCCTCCTCAATCCTGTTGGTCCCTGGGGGCCAACTAGCCCACCAGGTTCCTCCAGTATGCACCAGGTGGCTGCGTTGCAGAGAGGTGTTCAGAGGCCACGCCCCTTTTTACAACACTCTGCAACCCAGCTCTGTGGCGCTGTCACGAGGTTATACAGATTGACTAACCTTAAGCATCCGGTACAGCAGGAGCAATGTAGTTGCTAGTTTCTCTCCTCCCTAGATACGGCACCTCAAGAGAGTATATATATATAACACTCATCTATGAGACCCTCACCCAGGGAAGGGGAAAAGTGGATAATTAAAACATACAACTGGCAGCCATAAACCATCTACAGGGCTCGACAACAGGAGAAACACCAAGCGTTGGGTCTGTAAGCTGGTTCCTGCACAGAGACACAAGGACATGAAAATCACACTCTTCTCTGGAGTACAATATCACCTCTATGTATATGATACTGTTGAAGTACACTTACTTAACATGGCTTCCACAATCATCCCATCAGAATAAGGCAAAATAGAAAAAATAAAGTAAATAGCAAAAGAAATAGGGAACTGCCCACGAACCCAGTTCTAGAAGGAAAAGTCACTTTCTCTGTAATAGCTTTCAGTAAAAAATAAGAACGCTACTTATTGTCTTGCACTATGGTTTCTGGATGTCCCACAGGAAAGTAATTGGTCTTCTACATTGTTCTCCAAGAAACAAATCCGAGCCTCTCAACAGCTCTGTGGAATCTCAAAATGTTTGGCCGAATGCCAACCTCCAAAATCAGGAATAAAAGACTAAAAAAACTAGAAGAGTAAAAAGGCACTCTCCCAATGATAGCACTCCGCTAGACTCAGTTCAGGTAGGATAGGATTAAGTGGTCAAAAGGATCACAAGGTTCGAGCATATTTCCGCGTTTGACAGCGAGCAGCTGCTTCAGTGTCTCAGCGCTGCTCACATCGCGGCTCTCAGCGCGGCTCACAGCGCGGCTCTCAGCGCGGCTCTCAATGCTGTTAACAAACGCCGAAGAGTTCCAAAAGACAAGACGTATCCCCAAAGCGCGGATCCACCGCGCTTATCACCAGGAGATCAAAAATCAGAGAACGTAGAAACATAAAGTTCGTAGCAAGGTTCCAGGTTCAGTAATGTACAAGGAAAAGGCCACACCACAGGTGACAAGCACCGAGGGCTTTCTGTGGGACACAGATATAGGAAACAGGAAGGAGAAGGTAATAGAGAGAGAAAAAAGACTACACAGCAAGCATTCTGGGACATGTAGTCTCACTAAATGTACCTACATCGTGACAGAACCAGCTCTCAATGACCGACGTCCCGGAGGTCCGCCTGGTTTTGAAGGGTACCTGGTGTGGAAACGTCTCAACAACCCAGGACAATGCAGATTAGCGAGAGGTTCCCAAGAGCGCTCCTCAGGTCCATACCCCTTCCAGTCAATCAGATATTGCAAGGCACCCCTCACCCATCTGGAGTCACCTCATACTCGACGTCTTCTTCAATGTCCAAAGGCTGGGGTCTTCCTACAGACCTTGTACCCTGCACATACGGCTTCAACAGGGATACATGAAACACAGGATGAATGTGCCAGGAAGATGGTAGCTTCAGTTTCATGGCTACAGGGTTTACCACGACCATGATGGAATACTGACCCACAAACTTAGGTTGCAAACGTGTATTTCCCTTAAGCTTCAAGTGTTTGGTACTCAACCACACCTTATCACCCACGGAATACGCCGGCTCAGGAGTTCTCTTTTTGTCTGCCTGTGTTTTGTTGCGGTTTCTGGCTGCCTCCAAATGCTCTTTAGCATCCTTCATAACAGACATTAGATGCTCATGATGTTGTTGTATGGTAGGATGGGAAGACGGACATGGCTGTTCAAAAGGCAGGGAATTGGGGTGATAACCATGAAGACAAAAGAAGAGCGAGCATCCCAAAGAAGAATGAGGAGTGTTATTGTAGGCGAACTCCGCCATCCACAACAACGTTCTCCATTCCTCCTCTTGTTGGAGGGTAAAGCATCTCAAATACTGCTCTAGCGTCTGATTAAGTCTTTCCATTTTACCGTCTGTCTGTGGATGGTAGCTCGTGGATAGTCGAGCATCTATTTTCATGACATCACACAGGGCCTTCCAGAATTTAGAGATGAACTGTGTTCCTCTGTCCGTAATAAGAACAGAGGGAACCCCATGTAAACGTACCACGTTTTGCAAAAAGACTATGACCAATTCTCCTGACGTGGGTAACTTAGTCAGTGCAATAAAATGACCCATCTTGGTGAGATGATCTACCACCACTAGAATAGTATTTTTGTCGAAACTGAGAGGCATTTCTACAATGAAGTCCATTGATACTGTGTGCCATGGAGATGGCGGTATCGGTATAGAACGTAGTAATCCACTATTTCTTTGGTGCTGTGCTTTAGCTTGAATGCATATGGGACATCTTGTTACGTACTCTTCAATGTCTTTCCGTATCGTTTCCCCCAAAAAATATCGAGATGTGGTCTGTAAGGTTTTGTGTATTCCTGGATGTCTACTCAAGGAGGAATCATGTGTCCATTGCAGAACCTGAATCTGTAAGTCACGCTCAGGAAGATACAACTGTTTGTTTCTGAAGAGGAGCTTGCCTCTCGATATCCTCTGTAAAGGTTCTTTGGCTATCCAGGACTGTGCATCCACCCTGTCACTTTTCTCTTCCACTTGTCTCAAGAAGTCGGAAGGACATGTAATAGCTGATACAAATGATGCTTTATTAAGAAGGAAAGGAGGATCTTCTACGTCCAAAGGTTGATCCCGTAATACCGATTCTGGTCTTGATAAGGCATCTGCTTTGCCGTTCTGTGGACCTGGGCGATATTTTATTACAAACTCAAAATCCGAGAAGAACAAAGACCATCGTAACTGGCGTGGTGTTAACGACTTCGCACTCTTCAAGAAAAGGAGATTACGGTGGTCTGTAAAGATTTCAACAGTGTGTCTGGCCCCCAAAAGATGATGTCGCCATTCTTCACATGCTCGCTTTAATGCCAACAACTCCTTATCCGTGATGCTATAGTTTATCTCACTGGATGACAATTTCCTGGAAAAGTAGGCTACCGGATGGAGTTGGCCCGTGTCTGGATTTCTTTGCGATAGAATGCCGCCAATAGCATAATGTGAAGCATCGGCCTCCATCACGAAGGGCTGACTGGCATCCGGGTGGCGTAAGATGGGAGCAGTAGTAAAACGGGCTTTCAGAGCCTGAAAAGCCCGTTCAGCAGGATCCGACCACTTGAAACTCGCTCCTTTCTTCAATAGATGAGTTAAGGGTTGAATGATTTTAGAGAAGTCTCGAATGAATTGGCGATAAAAGTTCGCAAAGCCCAGAAAGCTTTGCAAAGCCTTCACACTAGAAGGAGACTCCCATTGAACAATGGCTTGAATCTTCTTATGATCCATCCGTAACCCATTTGGAACGATGATATAACCAAGAAATTCCACTTCTGTGGTATGGAAGAGGCATTTCTCTAATTTGGCGAATAACTCATGTTGTTGAAGCCGCTCCAACAATTCCATCACATGCCCCACATGGTCTTCTCGTGTGGCAGAGTAAATGAGAATTTCATCGATATAGACGATACATGAAACGTCCAGCAAGCCTCTCAACACCTCGTCCATGAAGAATTGAAATGCCGCAGGGGCATTGCACAGGCCAAAGGGCATGACCTGGTACTCGTAGAGCCCATATTTCGCGCGGAAAGTGGTCTTCCTTTCATCTCCACGACGAACCCTCACAAAATGATACGCACCACGCAGGTCAAGTTGGTAAATTTCTTTGCGTCTTTCAACTGGTCCAATAGAACAGGTATTAAAGGGAGAGGGTACCTGTTCTTTCTAGTTACTCTATTGATGGCTCTGTAATCGATGCATGTTCGTAAGCCCCCTTCCTTTTTCGAAATAAAGAACAGAGGTGACGAGGCTGGGGACGTAGAGGGACGTATGAATCCTGATTCTAAGAGCTTCTTCAAGTACTGCTTATATACCCTACTACAAGGAATGTTGGCCCCTGGTTCCAACTCTATCACGCAGTCATAATCCCTGTGTGGGGGTAACTTGCTGGCTTCTTTCTCATTGAAGACATCCTGGTACCTCCTGTACACTTCTGGAAGGGTAGAGACAGCGTTCACACTCAAGGACCTTCCTCCACTTGCCAAAGTACTTGCAGGGCTTTCCATCCGTATTTCCCCATGGATGCAGGGAAGGGTACAATGGTCAGCACAGTAATCCGAGCTTAAGGTGATGGTACGAGCAGCCCATTTCACTACAGGATCGTGCAGGGTTAACCATGGCATTCCCAAGATTAACTTAAACTGAGGAGCATCAATCAAGTCAAAGGAAATGAGTTCGTAATGGTGTTGTCCTACTTGCATAACCAACTGGTGTGGATGATAACATACTGGCCCGGAGGTTAAATCAGACCCATCCGCCGCCTTCACAGCTTCTGGAGTCTCTTTCTGGATACACGGGACTCCCAGTCTTTTGGCGTATTGAAGATCTATAAAATTGCCCGTAGCTCCACTATCCAGCATTGCGTGTACCATCACAGGTTTTTCCCCTGGCCATTTTATGGTAACGCATAAATTCATGTGGGGCACAGCCGGTTGCATCGTATTAGCTACAGAGTGGTAGACCTCTTTTTCCATACTTTGGCTCAAGCAAGGGGTCTTGGACTCACTTGAGCATTCTCGTGTCCCGAGGCATTGACAGGATATTCTACTGCAGGAAGATTTCGTGCACCTTTAGTTTTTGCTCTACAATCTTTGATGAAGTGCCCAGGTTTACCACAATACATACAGAGTTTTTGAGTGTGTCTGCGGGTACGCTCTTCCGGACTTAAAGAGCCTCTTATCCCACCTATTTGCATAGGTTCTGTGGTATATGTGGAAGGAGCACTTTCCGATGTTGCTCGTGGTTTAGATGTTGGAAAACGGAGTTCGTAACGGTATTTATCGCCTTTACGTTCTTGCAGCCTGTGATCCAGTTGAACCGTGAGATCTATTAACTCCTCACAAGTAGTAGCAGAGTCACCACCTGTGCCCGGATGTCTTTCAACTCCCCTCTTAATCCTTGATAAAACGAGGAGACTCTCTTTTTGGTTGGCCAATCAGTTTCAACAACAAGACGATTAAAATTAGTTATATAAGACAACAAGTCTTGTGACCCCTGTTTAAGCGTAATCAACTCTCTGTCTAAAGATAGCATGTGTGCCTTGCGATCAAAAAGCTTACGCATTTCTTCACAAAACTCCTCGAAGCTATTCAATACTGGATCATTCCTTTCGATCAACGGAAATGACCAACTTGCTGCGTTACCCCCTAAATATGACAACATAAATGCCATCTTGGAATGATCATCAGGAAAGACAGTAGGTTTGCACATGAAATGCAACCTACACTGTCCCAGAAATGTACTGAATTTCTTAGGGTCCCCTAAGAACCTTTCTGGGGGTGCCAATGGTAATTGCACGGGTTGTATAACTTGGATGGTAGAAAGACCTTGAACTCCCTGTGTAATGGAGGTTTGCGTCTGCATCGGAGGAGGTAACGTAGCTTCCCTGATGTAATGGGCTCCTCTAGAACTAGTAGGACTGGATCGTGCTATGCCCGCTACTTCATGTCGAAGGGCACTCATTTCTTTCCTCATCTCATGATTCTCCCCTCTTACCGCATCTACCTCCACTCGCAATGCGTTAAGGGCTTCTAGCATAGATGTCAAGACCGTATCGGTGTCCATCGCTAAGGCCGTAGTAGAACGTGGGCTTGACACTCTGTCACGAGGTTATACAGATTGACTAACCTTAAGCATCCGGTACAGCAGGAGCGATGTAGTTGCTAGTTTCTCTCCTCCCTAGATACGGCACCTCAAGAGAGTATATATATATAACACTCATCTATGAGAACCTCACCCAGGGAAGGGGAAAAGTGGATAAATAAAACATAAAGGACTGGCAGCCATAAACCATCTACAGGGCTCGACAACGGGAGAAACACCAAGCATTGGGTCTGTAAGCTGGTTCCTGCACAGAGACACAAGGACATGAAAATCACACTCTTCTCTGGAGTACAATATCACCTCTATATATATGATACTGTTGAAGGACACTTACTTAACATGGCTTCCACAATCCTCCCATCAGAATAAGGCAAAATAGAAAAAATAAAGTAAATATCAAAAGAAATAGGGAACTGCCCAAGAACCCAGTTCTTGAAGGAAAAGTCACTTTCTCTGTAATAGCTTTCAGTAAAAAATAAGAACGCTACTTATCGTCTTGCACTATGGTTTCTGGATGTCCCACAGGAAAGTAATTGGCCTTCTACATTGTTCTCCAAGAAACAAATCCGAGCCTCTCAACAGCTCTGTGGAATCTCAAAATGTTCGGCCGAATGCCAACCTCCAAAATCAGGAATAAAAGACTAACAAGAACTAGAAGAGTAAAAAGGCACTCTCCCAATGCTAGCACTCCGCTAGACTCAGTTCAGGTAGGATAGGATTAAGCGGTCAAAAGGATCACAAGGTTCGAGCATATTTCCGCGTTTGACAGCGAGCAGCTGCTTCAGTGTCTCAGCGCAGCTCTCAGTGCGGCTCTCAATGCTGTTAACGAATGCCGAAGAGTTCCAAAAGACAAGATGTATTCCCAAAGCGCGGATCCACCACGCTTATCAAAAGGAGATCAAAAATCCGAGAACGTAGAAACATAAAGTTCGTAGCAAGGTTTCAGGTTCAGTAATGTACAAGGAAAAGGCCACACCACAGGTGACAAGCACTGAGGGCTTTCTGCGGGACACAGATATAGGAAACACGAAGGAGAAGGTAAGAGAGAGAGAAAAAAGACTACACAGCAAGCATTCTAGGGCATGTAGTCTCACTAAATGTGCCTACATCATGACAGGCGCTTACTAGAGGTACCTGGTGGGCTACTTGGCCCCCAGGGACCCTCAGTATTGACAAGGAATTATTTCCCCAACTTAAACCGCACCACAGGGCGTGTTTGCACACATGTGAACTCAGGCCCCGCCCCCTCCCTTCACCACTGTGCAAATGCGCCCCGTGGCACGTTTTAAGTTGGGGAATTAAGTCCCTTTGAATCCTGGGGGTCCCTGGGTCCAACTAGTCCACCAGGTACCTCCAGTAAGTGCCACAAGGCTGCGTTGCAGAGAGGTGTAAAAAGGGGCGTGGCCTCAGAACACCTCTCTGCAATGTACCCCCCTGGCACATACTGGAGGTTCATGGTGGACTAGTTGGCCCTCAGGGACCCCCAGTATTCAAGGGGAATTCTTTCTCCCTCTGCAAACGCGCCAGGGGGCTCATTTGCAGAGTGGTGAAAGGAGTGGGCGTGGCCTCCGGCGTGATGCCGGTCTTTTTTTATTTTATTTTTTTTAAAAGGGGTCTGTGTAGCCCCCCCCTACTTTTTCAATTTTTTGGGGCCTGGGGACCCCATCCCCCAGGGCCTATCCCCAATTTTTAATTAAAAAAAAAATCAGGAAGGGGACTGCGTGGCCCCTCTCCAGAGGCCATTAGAGGAAGAGGTGTGGCACCGCGACGGGCCACTGACGCTGGAATCTGGGGATCACGGTTCGATCCCCGGCACCAGAGGCAGATTAGCCCAGCACCAGGTAACTCTGGGCAATAGCTTGCCTAATCTTCCCAACAGCCCCCAGCGCTTAGCGACCCTTAGGGGTGATTGTTCGCACTTTACAAATGTGGATTATTATTATTATTATCCGCCCCGAGGACCCCATCCCCGGGGCATGACTTTTTTTGTATTCTAATTTTATAGGAGGGGTCTGCCTTGCCCCCTCCATAGCCCCGGGGCCGGCCATTTTTTTTTTTGGGGGGGGGGCGTGGCCACCCTCCCGGGCCTCTTGTAGCCCCGGGGACCCCATCCCTTAGGGCTGGCCCTCTTCGTTGGGGGCTGTGGGGGGTCCCCCACAGTCCTTGCCAGCACCCCGCGTCCTGCTGGAGCTGGCATTGCTTTTCTACATGGGGAGCAGATAATATGCTGCTCCCCATGCAGAAAAGCAATCATCTTTGTTTCTTGGAAGAGAGAGCAGGTTTAAGCAGTTTGCTATGGTAGGCGCAAGGCTCCCACCCTACCATAGCAAACTACAGTGCCCCGGGGGTAGGCACCCCGGGACACTGCAGGAGCCGGTCCTGGGGGGTGGCAGTCCCCAGGGCCACCACAAGGCTCTAGAAGGGGGGCCGCGGGCCCCCTTCCCAACATTCAAAAGCCCCAGGGGTGGTGGTCCCCGGGGCTGGGGGGTCTGTCAAGGACCCCCAATCTAAATATTTAGTGCCCCGGGGAGGTGGCGGTCCCTGGGGCATGTTGGTGGGCTTGAGCCCCCCACACAGGTATTTTTCATTTTTTTAAAAAGAAGCCCCCGGGGGTGGCGGTCCCCGGGGCTGCAAGGAGGCTGTGAGCCCCCCACATTCGTAACATTCAAGCCCCGGGGGGTGGTGGTCCCCAGGGCTGGGGGGCCCCTTTGGGACCCCATTTTCATTATCCACATTGCCCCTGGGATTGGCCCCCGGGGGGCTAATTACAATTTAATCAGGCTTGGGTTTTTTTTTTCACGGGATACGCATATCCAAAATCACAGCTGTCATGTGACCTTTGATAAACATAGATAACAGACCTACAACCCTGGGTTAAATAGTAGCTGGCAGATTACGATGTACGAATCTATTTTAAACAATTTTAAAAAATCACATGATATTTGACAATTTGTAAATGCTCTTGCTTTACATTGTATAATTGCAATATAAGTATGTAACTGTATCAATACTTTAAAATAGCAACACCATGTCATAGCCAAAATTAATTACACAATTTAAGATTTCTATATAAAAAAGATCACAATTCAAACTTCAACACATTGTACTTATAATATGTATAAATCACTGCATAATACAGATCATTTGAAATGTTATTTAAATCCTTAAAATCGTCTATCAACTAGGTCATTTAACATCTATGCAATTATCAAGTCGATTTGTGATTTTTTTGTATGTCTGCGATATGCCCAGATCGTATTCATGACAGACTAAAGTGCCTCATGTGAAAGTGCTCTAAAATAAAGTGCTCATATATTCCCAGCCGGGAAATAATAGTTCTCTACCAGAACTGTTTAGAACAAATGGGACATAGGCAGCAGGGAATGTTTATATATAAGTTCCTGAATTGGTCCCGAGAAATAATTCTAATCATAACTATTATTGGTACAGACAGACATCTGTATCCTATTATTATCACAAGTGGACCAATAATCCTGATTGAATAAAGAAATTTCATTTATAACTTCCAGTATAACCCTGGACTCATAGGTCAAAAGACTCAGAGAAATGTAGATCATATCTGTGCAAATGACACCAATAAATAATGTAAAACCATAAATTCATAAAAACAAATTCATGATCGAACAAATAGATACAGGACGCCAGATGGAGACATAAAACTAAACCCAAGATAAATATCTTAAAATTTCAGTACAAAAATATTTTTCTTATCTAAAAAAGTGATAAAATTTCAACATAGAAGTTGCTAATATCGTACCCTATCGTAAACAATCATAAACATATGAAGAAGCCAATGCCACTATTTGAAGGGATCATCTTTAGCTTAGAGGTAGTGATGTAAATCCTCACAAATGTTCCGTCCTCTGGGAGCCTTAGTGTCGAGTTCCAAGATATATTTGGTTTCTAGTTGCCTAAGCAACTTCTCCCTGTTGCCTCCTCTTTTGTTAGGGGGAATACTATTGATTACAAAGTATTGTAAGACATTGAGGTTGTTATCATGTTCTGTCTTAACATGCCTTGCAACCGGATAGGAGGGGTCTGAGTTCACAGTTGCTATAAAGTTTTGTAATATACGTGCATGTACCTGGAGTTTTGTACTCCCCACATACATACATATATATATATATATATATATATATATATATATATATATATATATATATATATATATATATACATACATACATACATACATATATATATATATATATATATATATATATATATATATATATATATATATATATATATATATATATATATATATATATATATATATATATATATATAAATAACAAGAGTCAAAGTGGACAAGGGATCTAACAAAATTCAAATGTACTTTGTTTTTTTGCACAAAGTTTTAAATGTTTTGATGTATATATAATATATTTGGATCTATTTATAGGAATATATTTATAAAATTCATATTTATTCTATTTATATATTTCGTGTAATATGTATGCAGTATACTAGAATTTGCACTATTTTGCACAATGAATCAAGTTTGCACATGTACATAGGACCATAATAATATTTATATTTGATTGTAGATTACTGTATGACTACTCATACAGGTATGGTATTTATACCACAATTTTGAACTGTTGGGCTATTATGAATTTGTAATTACGGTGTACACCAATGCCCATTGTAGTAAACACAAAAATACGCACTGTCACTTTAACACTGCAACAGAAACAGAAAAAAAGTGTAAAAAAGTTGGTACAAAAGATGTCAGGTGACTGACTCACGTGTCATGTGATCAAGGTACTCCGGTACCGAAACGCGTAATGGCTGACTGGGAAACAACTAAATAAAGACTATACTTTGCACTGAATTGGGTCCGTGCTCCATGTTCTTTTGGAAAAAGGAATTCGCAAGAGGCCGGCTGGCAGTGGAGTTTTTGGAAAAAAAAAATATATATATATATATATATATATATATTGTGGAAATTCTTCCCAGCAGTAGAGAAGACAGAGGCCGGAGGGGAGTTCAGAAGGAACCAAATGCTTTATTGTGGACGATGCCAGCAGCGGCGAATGCATTTCGGTCTCAACGACCTTCCTCAGCGCCCAATACCGTGTCCTTTCCTCGTTTCTCCCATCCTGTGTAAAATACAAACTGCACTCCTTGCTCCTCCCCCTAATGCTGTAGGCACACCTGAGCAGCTCCAATTAAGTCCTCGGAACTACAGTTCCCAGCATGCACAGTCTCGGCAAAATTCTGGTCGGTGGTGTGGGGGTGAAGTTTAAGACAATAGGTCCGTGACAGTAACAGGTAGGTTGGAGAGGACTGTTCACAACGCCCCCAATGTTGCAGTCATTCCCCTTTGTCCCCTCACTCCTGCCAATGCCTGTCCCACGATGTTGAATATACGAGGGAGCAGCCAAATGCGAGGCGTTACTTGCCAGGGAGATAAAATACCTCCTTCCTCGTACTCCAGCATCGCGTTCCTGGCGGTCTCCGGCTCTTTGTTGATCCCTCAACTTCGATGTACGCTGGAACAGCGGAACGCCAGTTATAGAGCCGAGTCTCTTCTCGTGGCAGGGGCCTTCCGTGCTGCGCCTCTGGCTGGCGCAGAAAACATTGTGGAAATTCTTCCCAGCAGTAGAGAAGACAGAGGCCGGAGGGGAGTTCAGAAGGAACCAAATGCTTTATTGTGGACGATGCCAGCAGCGGCGAATGCATTTCGGTCTCAACGACCTTCCTCAGCGCCCAATACCGTGTCCTTTCCTCGTTTCTCCCATCCTGTGTAAAATACAAACTGCACTCCTTGCTCCTCCCCCTAATGCTGTAGGCACACCTGAGCAGCTCCAATTAAGTCCTCGGAACTACAGTTCCCAGCATGCACAGTCTCGGCAAAATTCTGGTCGGTGGTGTGGGGGTGAAGTTTAAGACAATAGGTCCGTGACAGTAACAGGTAGGTTGGAGAGGACTGTTCACAACGCCCCCAATGTTGCAGTCATTCCCCTTTGTCCCCTCACTCCTGCCAATGCCTGTCCCACGATGTTGAATATACGAGGGAGCAGCCAAATGCGAGGCGTTACTTGCCAGGGAGATAAAATACCTCCTTCCTCGTACTCCAGCATCGCGTTCCTGGCGGTCTCCGGCTCTTTGTTGATCCCTCAACTTCGATGTACGCTGGAACAGCGGAACGCCAGTTATAGAGCCGAGTCTCTTCTCGTGGCAGGGGCCTTCCGTGCTGCGCCTCTGGCTGGCGCAGAAAACATTGTGGAAATTCTTCCCAGCAGTAGAGAAGACAGAGGCCGGAGGGGAGTTCAGAAGGAACCAAATGCTTTATTGTGGACGATGCCAGCAGCGGCGAATGCATTTCGGTCTCAACGACCTTCCTCAGCGCCCAATACCGTGTCCTTTCCTCGTTTCTCCCATCCTGTGTAAAATACAAACTGCACTCCTTGCTCCTCCCCCTAATGCTGTAGGCACACCTGAGCAGCTCCAATTAAGTCCTCGGAACTACAGTTCCCAGCATGCACAGTCTCGGCAAAATTCTGGTCGGTGGTGTGGGGGTGAAGTTTAAGACAATAGGTCCGTGACAGTAACAGGTAGGTTGGAGAGGGCTGTTCACAATGCCCCCAATGTTGCAGTCATTCCCCTTTGTCCCCTCACTCCTGCCAATGCCTGTCCCACGATGTTGAATATACGAGGGAGCAGCCAAATGCGAGGCGTTACTTGCCAGGGAGATAAAATACCTCCTTCCTCGTACTCCAGCATCGCGTTCCTGGCGGTCTCCGGCTCTTTGTTGATCCCTCAACTTCGATGTACGCTGGAACAGCGGAACGCCAGTTATAGAGCCGAGTCTCTTCTCGTGGCAGGGGCCTTCCGTGCTGCGCCTCTGGCTGGCGCAGAAAACATTGTGGAAATTCTTCCCAGCAGTAGAGAAGACAGAGGCCGGAGGGGAGTTCAGAAGGAACCAAATGCTTTGTTGTGGACGATGCCAGCAGCGGCGAATGCATTTCGGTCTCAACGACCTTCCTCAGCGCCCAATACCGTGTCCTTTCCTCGTTTCTCCCATCCTGTGTAAAATACAAACTGCACTCCTTGCTCCTCCCCCTAATGCTGTAGGCACACCTGAGCAGCTCCAATTAAGTCCTCGGAACTACAGTTCCCAGCATGCACAGTCTCGGCAAAATTCTGGTCGGTGGTGTGGGGGTGAAGTTTAAGACAATAGGTCCGTGACAGTAACAGGTAGGTTGGAGAGGACTGTTCACAACGCCCCCAATGTTGCAGTCATTCCCCTTTGTCCCCTCACTCCTGCCAATGCCTGTCCCACGATGTTGAATATACGAGGGAGCAGCCAAATGCGATATATATATATAAGAAAAGAAGGACAGTTCTCGAGTTTAGGTGGAAAGCAGCTCCAGTATAGAGCACTCTCAACACCTGCGACTCTCTAAAGTTGCTCACCACAAATGTCTGCTTTTCTAACAAAGTCTTTAGGCATAGGATTAGGACTGTGCCATCCACACCAAGATAGGTATATATATATATTCACTGAAAAAAATAAACGTTGCAGCAGGGATGTTATAGTTAGGCTCAGATTTCACTGAAAACACCAGAGAAATTCAGCAGTTATAGTTACCTGAGCTAACTATAACATGACCATGCAATGCACTGCTTATGACCTCACATATTACATCACTCATGACATGGTCAGGGACATCACTGATGACATCACTGACGACACCTCAAATTTTATCTCTGACTTGCATTTGCAGTATTCCTAAACAGTGGGAACATAGCAGGCAGCAATCTTTTAAGGTGAGCTATTATCATATGATTTTCTTTAGAAAACATTCACGAGGTGGGTGCATTGCATTCCTGCTCTGAATATATCAGTCTGATTCAAAGACTCAAGGACACTTTCAAATAGCCTGCAATTAAGTGGATTCTGTAGTTTCTGTTGTAGTTAAAAAGCTACGTTGAAAAAAGAAAGTCTTTTGGAATGTAAGAGCTTGCTTCATCTCTAAATAATGAACAAATTCGGGAAAGCAAAGCCTTACTTATTGTGTTCATAATATTATAAAATATTACGTGTCGGATTTCAGCTATTTCACTGCTTTTTTTGGGTCAATGAACAACAACAGAGCCTGGCCTAATTCACAGAAATATTCTTGGTTCAATGATGAACTCTGATGTTTAAAGAAATCTTCCAAAAAAGGCAGTATGTCTATGGAGACGATCCTGTGATCCTTCTAACAAAATCCTTTACAAAAAAGAGCCTGTCATATATCAAACTTTCTTCAAATCTGCCAACAAAATGTATTTTACTGAAAGGCTTTAACCAGCATTTAACACTCAAAAGAAGTATTCACAATTCAATAATAACTTTCAAATAATGCCTACCTTCCCATCACGCTAACACTTTTGGTGAAGGAGTAAGTGATTTCTTTATAACTGAACTTTGAAAAATATTTGGCCCCATTGCCAGTTTGCCTCTTCAAAACCTCCTGAAGTCTTGCTTCCAACTCATGCCATGGAAAGGTGATCTGAATTTGCATTTTATATAGCACAAAGTTGACCCGAAGGTATTGGAGCGCTTTACATGAGCACCAGTTACATTAGGCAAGGACTCATTCATTTTGGTAAGCAAAGAGAGATTGAGTGATTTGGCCAAAATCACAGGATGTTGAGTGGACACCAAGGATCGAACCTGGTCCCCCAGCTACAAAGTCGGCAACTCTGACCGTAAGCCCACATCCTCTCCTCTTTAATAAAGCCTGGAGTTTGGTCTGGTGCAACAAAACAAAGAATACCTGGCCATGTAGGCAAAATAATACTACCAGGTACTTAAAGCCCCCGCTGGAAGCTTGAAGAACATGCTAAAACCTATCTATCGAGGGATATCTAACCCATGGCAACTCTATATGCAGAAAGCAGTGGAAACACTGGACCTGGCGATACAGAACTGGGGTCAAGAGGACACAAACTGCCCGGCCATCAAAAATGCAATCAACAAACAATGCTATCAACTGTCATGTAAAACTGACTTAGCCCATTATGAAATGGGAGGAGGTCAACCTGGGCTTATTGCAACATACCTGGGGCCTCAATTATGTCTTTTTGCCGTAGGGAAGCGCAGCAGGCCTTCCTGCTGCGCTTCCCTACGGCAAAAGAAAAGGGCAGAAATGCGCCGTATCTATAAGATACGGCGCATTCCTGTCCTTTTCCCCTGCGCCGGCGCACAATGGGCTGCCTGCGCCAGCGCAGGCACCCTTGCACAATGGTGCAAGGGTGCCTGCGTTGCGGGGAAGATTATTTTTGTACAGGAAGGGAAACCTTTCTGTACAAAAATAATCACAAGAGGCTTTTCCTCTTTCTATATGTGCTGTAGAATGCAGCACACATAGAAAAAGGAAATACGAGGAGAAATAAAGACATTTCTCCCTGTTGCGCCTCCCTTACGCCTCCCCTGGGGAGGCGTAAGCTTTTGGCACTGCTTCAGAGTTACGATTTCTCGTAAATCTGGGGCAGTGTCAAAAGGCCATGGATGTTGCTGGGAATGCCCCCAGCAACACCCATTGCACGCCCCTTTAACGCAGAACACTGCGTTAAAGGGACTGATATTTATCAGGCAGCAGTACGCCACAAAAACTGGCGTACTGCTGCCTGATAAATACCACGCAGGCTTCTGCGCCACGGAACTTCATGAAAAGTGAAGTTCCGATGGCGCAAGGGGCCTCATAAATGAGGCCCCTGGAGCATAAAACTCAGCCTTACCTTAGCCAAACATTGGGGAGGAAGGCCCTAAAAAACATTCTTTGGGCCAGACTAGTGCCCCTCCCAATCAAATAACTAAATCTCGGATGGAAATCCCTTGATCTTAAAATTAACTGTAGAATTTGCAATTTTAAAACAGAATCCCTGCCACATCTGATGTGCTGATGCCCCGGCCTGTTACAGTCTTGTCAGAAGCGTCTAAAGCCAAAGTGGCTATGCAAAGGAGTTTGGACGGTGAAAGAAGCCGCATTGGTTCTATTTTCTTGCACCTTACCAACAGACTTGGCTAGATTTGGGAGAAACATGGATGAGCTACGCACCAGACTTACTGAAGAAGAAGGTCCTGTCAACACCGAAGGAGTCTGGAGCTACATCAAGCCATCTCCTAGAAAATAGACCTGCCGCTGATTTGATTAAGGCAAATTTTAAAACGATACATCAAATTCATTCACAATGCTGTTTATATAACTCTTTTTCCTTTTAACATAAATAGCATTTTACTCAGAATTTAAACTGGTTAGAATCTTACGTGATACTTTAATGTTAGATGCACTGTGAAGAATTTTAAGCAATCATGTTTTTGTTTTTAATTTCATTGATGTAAGTAATACTGCAAATGGTTTTAAGTAAATGCGCAATAAACTTCTATTTCATTCACTGCAAATCCTGCTCTCCTTGTTCTCCAATTTCTATTAAATCTCCATCAAAAATAGGGGATTTTGTATTATATGCATCAACTAACATCATTTATGCATTCCATAAGCTGGGCACTGTTCCGCAGCCGACCCGAAAGGTATCGTAGTACCACACCCTCTCCTTTTTAATAAAGCAATTCAAATCCGGCTCTCCTTTTGTTCCTATTCCTATTAAATCTCCACCAAAATTAGGGGATTTTGTATTATGTGCATCATCTAACATAATTTATGCATTCCATAAACTGGGCACTGTCCCGCAGCCGGCCCAAAAGGTATCATAGTACCTTAACTGAAAAAAGCCAATCGCAACCCTCTTTGTGCTTCCAACTATCGACCTATACCTTTTACCGCCAGTGGCAAAAACCCTGGAGGCATATAAAGCATCACAACTCAATAATTTTTTTGAAACACCCAGCATTCTGGAATATTTTCCAGTGCATTTCCTACTAAATTGGAGCATTAAGCCCGCCCTCCTGGACTTTTTTGGCATTTCCAACTAGCAGCAGCTGACAACACTACAAATGCCTAAAATGTACAGCGCTTAATATCATTGGCCGTGCCATCCGCATTAAGCCACTTCATTGTGTTTCTATCTTGTGAAGTGTCACTTAAAATTCATATAGGTGGTGTTTTGTGACCACTCACACAATTTTAGAGTGTGAGTTTTTTTTCTAAAAGCGATCCCTTTCACTGACATATTTCCCTACACGTGAGGGTCTCCACAATTAGAGATGCAGCAGAAGGTAGCAACTCCAGAGTGATTTAAATGATTCGGGGCCATATGTATCAAGCCTTTTGTGATTCGCAAAGGCCGAAATTCGCAGAATTTCGTCCTTTGCGAATCGCAAACGACCTTCTTGCATGTTTTGGGATGTATGAAACATTCCCAAAATAAGGAATTGCAAACTTGTGCGATTCCTTATTTTGCCATAGCATTTAGGGGCACATGCATCAACCTATTTAGGAAGTGCAAACGGTGCGAAGCGGTAAATTCGGCCGTTTGCACTTCCTAAATACGTTTTTGGGATGCATGAAACATTTTTTAAAAATTCGATTTTTTGTGCATTTCCTAAAAATGCGAATGCATCATTAAAAAAAAAATCGAATTTTGAAATAGGAAGTGCAAATTAACACAAGGTTGAACCTCGTGTTCTTGCGAAATTGTTTCAAAAAGCACAAAAATGTATTTTGAAAGTGTCATGTTACAGACACACATGTCCTTAGGACATGTGTGTGTGAAACATGCACTTTAAAATACATTTCAGGAGTGCAGGGTGGGGGGGTCCTTTGGACCCCCCTCTGCACCCTTTCAATGCATCAACAAATTGCGATTTCCTAAAAAAAGAAATGCAAAACGGCATTGATTCCTATGGGCCTCTAGGCCCATAGGAATCAATGTAATGCCATTCCTTAATTGCGATTCGCAATTAAGGAATCGCAAATTCCGAAATTTAAGAAATCCTAAACAAATTTAGGATTTCTTGATGCATAGGATTTTGCAATTCCTAAATAGCGATTCCTTAATTTTCGCTATTTAGGAAATGCAAATTCCTACAATGATGCATGTGCCCCTAAATCATGTTCTAGAAGACAGCTCATGCATGAAAGGAGATCATAAATGCATATTCCAAGATCAAAAAGAGAACATCCAGAAATTAAAGGTTTTCTCTTGTTCTATTTAATTTTGCTCCACTTCAAAATAATTTGTGGTATCAAGTACAATAAAGCTCTAGGCATTTATGTCAAAGATTCCAAAAAACAGACTGTACACAAGATTTCAACAGTACCTGTAGTACATAGGAAGTCAGCAGTGCATGTGATATTTGTATCAAATTAACATTTTTACTGATGCTTTTGGCACTACAAAAGAAATGACAAATTAAAGGCCACATTGGGGGTCTTGATGCTAAGGCCCTCCAGATCGTGATGGTCGAAAAACAACCGATGATAGCTGACACGTGTTTCGTTACTTATTGAGGGCCCGATTCACAGAATGAACTTAAGACTAAATCCTAAATTTACTACTATTTGGTATTCACAGAATGCACTTACTACTTTCGGGATTCACAGAGTGAACTTACTACTTTCGGGATTCACAGAATGAACTTACTACTTTCGGTATTCACAGAATAGATTTAAGACTACTAACTTAACGTCCGCACTCGGGCCGGAAATTCCGGCCCGGAGGCGGAGTTTCTGGCTTGGGGGCGGAGCTTAGAGCCCAGAGGCGGGGCTTCCGGCCCGGAGGCGGAGCTTGTGGCTCGGAGGCGGAGCTTCCGGCCCAGAGGTGGAGATTTCAGCCATGGCTAAATACCCACCTCCGAGCCGGAAGCTCTGCCTCCGAGCCGCAAGCTCCGCCTCCGGCCCAGAAGCTCCGCCTCCGGGCCATAAGCTCCGCCCCCAAGCCGGAAACTCCGCCTCCGGGTCGGAATTTCCGGCCCGAGTGCGTATGTAAAGTTAGTAGTCTTAAATCTATTCTGTGAATACCGAAAGTAGTAAGTTCATTCTGTGAATCCCGAAAGTAGTAAGTTCACTCTGTGAATCCCGAAAGTAGTAAGTGCATTCTGTGAATACCAAATAGTAGTAAGTTTAGGATTTAGTCTTAAGTTCATTCTGTGAATTGGGCCCTCTGTAACTTCCTCAAGGCTCGCTCTTGATGTATTGTAGTAGCAGGTATATTTTCTCCCCTGTGTAGTGTCTCTATACGATATAAAACTGATAGTTAGTGGATCACTAGGACAGCCTCCTCAGAGTATATAAGATGCCATATATTGCATAGCGTAGAGCAGAGGTCTTCAAACTTTTTGATGCCGAGACCCCCTTGTAAAACCTTTTTAGGGGTAAGGACCCCCTTCCGACAAAAGTTTCTAGAAACTGGTACTCCTCATCATCATCTTTTGACAACCATAAATGCGCCTGTTAGACCTCATCACATCTATCCATCATTCATCCACCCACACTTTCACACATCCATCCATCCTTTCATCCTTCCATCCATCCATCCATCCATCCATCCATCCTTCATCCATCCACCCTTTCATCTTTCCATCCACACATCCATCCTTTACCCATCCACCCTTCCATCATCCACCCATAATTCACCCACCCACCTTTTCACACATCAATCCATCATTCATCTATGCAACCTTTTATCCATCCATACATCCATCCACCCTTTCATCCTCCCATCCATACATCCATCCTTCATCCATCCACCCTTTCATCCATCCATCCATCCACCCACCCTTTCATCCATCCATCCACCCATCATTCATCCCCCCACCTTTTCACACATCCATCCATGCATCATTATCTATGCAACCTTTTATCCATCCATACATCCATCCTTCATTCCATCCACCCTTTCATCCTTCTATCCATCCATCCTTTATCCGTCCACCCTTCCATCCATCCATCCATAATCCCCCCACCTTTTCACACATCCATCATTCATCCATGCAACCTTTTATCCATCCATACATCCATCCACCCTTTCATCCTTCCATTCATCCACCCTTTTATCCATTCATCCACCCTTTCATCCATTCATCCACCCATTCATCCATCCATTCATCCTTCATCCGTCCACCCTTTCATCCTTACATCCATACATCTATCCTTCATCCATCTGTCCTTCACCCATCCACCCTTTCATCCTTCCATCCTTCATCCATCCACCCTTTCATCCATCCATTCACCCATCATTCATCCACCCATCTTTTCACACATCCATCCATCCATCATTCATCCTTGCAACCTTTTATCCATCCATACATCCTTCATGCATCTACCCTTTCATCCTTCCATCCATCCTTTCATCCATCCATCCACCCTTTCATCCATCCATCCATTCATCATTCATCCACCCACCTTTTCACACATCCATTCATCCTTCATCCTTACATCCATTCATCCACCCATCATTCATCCACCCACCTTTTCTGTGCCTCTCTCATGGGGGGGGGGGGGTCAGTATCTCTCTGCGTCTTCTTCCTTCTTTCCCGATCATGGGAGGGCATCTCTGTGCCTCCCTGCTGGGGGCGCGGGAAAGGTGTCACGGGACCCACAGCTCCAGGCGCGCAATATCCATTGACCTCAAAGGGCTACACTACAGCCTGCTCCCCCAGCCCCCCTCCGCCCCCCCCCACTTCCCCTCCTCCCCCAGCTCGAAACGGCTTCGGGGACACACACACACAGCCACACCCAAGTACTTGACAGGTCTTTAAAATACCTTTTACTTGTTAATGAGGCTTTGATGTTTTTCACACCTCGTGTGAATTAGGCCGCCACCGTGAGCACCCTCGATCAGCCCAAGCCAGGAACTGCACTCTGACAGAATCTGCGACCCCCTTCCAAGGACTCCACGACCCCCATGGGGGTCGCGCCCCACAGATTGAAGAACTCTGGCGTAGAGAAAGAAACCCGGTCCAGTGATCTGATGTAAAGGTCATTCGGGTTCTGCCCCGTGTTTGACTTCTGAGACACCTGGTGACAATTATTTCTAACAGGAAACTCTAGAGAGTGTTGAGTAAAGTTCAGCACACAAGGACTATTATATGTCATTGGTGGTAGGAAGAATGTAGTATGGCGTGTCCGGGGCAATCTTTCGATATGAGCGGCGGTGGCCTACATAAGGGAAAGTAAGCACCAAACTGAGTGACACGCCAGGTATGGGAACACATGGAGAGAAATATTGCCTTTCAGTGGGAAATGGTATAGTCCAAAGCCCTGTTTTTAATGTTTACGGGTGCTCCTGGAAGACAATTTCTATGGACTGGAGTCTAGAGATTGCTAAAGTGATTCTGGTATTTTACTGACCTCTGCTGGTCGTTTTCTATCAAGAAAGTTAAATAGAGGCAGTTGCCAGAAAAATGTTTAAAAAAGTCCCTCAGCAGAAAGCAATTCTGGTATTTTACTGACCTCTACTGGTCGTTTTCTATCAAGACAGTTAAATAGCGGCAGTTGAACAAGCAGAAAGTAATTCTGGTATTTTACGGGCCTCTACTAGTTGTTTTCTATCAAGCCAGTCAAATAGAGGCAGTTGAACAAAAAAAGTCCCTAAGCGGAAGGAGACAAGTCCTTAGACTTTGAATGGACACTAGGGTAGTGTTGTCAGTGTTTCTATTAGCTGCACCATGACCCGCCTCTTCAGCGGGCACTGAAGGCACCCATAAGCTGAGAGGGTGTGATCTTTGACTGCTTCTACCCTCGGGGGACAAAAAGACCCCCTTGAGGGTAAGGAAGCCTCTTGCTGAGAAACCTGCAGAGGAAGGTGACCTGTTGGGCTGTGTTTTTCTGCTGGAGTTGCTCCTGCGCATCTGATAACTCAAAGAAAGTTTAGCAAAGTTGTTGTAGGCATGCGTTTCTTTCTGTGATTTGTTCCCTTAGGTCTGCATGAGTTTGGGCTCTTGTCCCAACCAAGCCGAAGAACCCGATATATAATGCAGCCATATATGTCCGACGTAAGTGCACTCTATCCCCTAGATGCATCAACGTTGTCATTTGCGATTCCTTAATTGCGAAAAATAAGGAATCGCAATTAAGGATTCGCAAATGGCAATGCATCATTAATTTCGCTATTTTATTGCAATTCGGTAAAAATCGCAATTTTTACAGAATTCCAATAAAATTGCGAGTTCCAAATAGCGAATCCGATATTCCCATTCATTCCTATGGGCTGAAATGCCCATAGGAATGAATGGGAATTGCGAATTCGCAATTTCAAATCGGAATGCATCAAAGCCTTTCAAGGGTGGAGAGGGGGGTCCAAAGGACCCCCCCCTGCACCCATGAAATGCACTTTTACATGTGAGTTACATACACACATGTCCTAAGGACATGTGTGCCTGTAACGTACACGTTTAAAAAATGAATTTTTATGCGTTTTTAAACATTTTTGCAAATTACCACGAAGTTCAACTTCGTGGTAATTTGCATTTGCAATTTTTAAAATCGCAAATGTTTTGAGGATGATGCATTGCTGTTAAGGAATCGCAAATTTGCGATTCCTTAACAGCAATCGCATTTTTTGGAACTCGCAAAAAAAAGCGATTTCCAAAAAATGCTTGATGCATCCCAGTAACCAATTTAGGAAGTGCAAAAGGCCGATTTATGCGAATCGCACCGTTTGCACTTCCTGAAAAGGTTGATGCATCTGGGCATATGATCCCATAAATATTCTCAATTTTCAGTGTCCCTTTCCATCACCTTTGACACCATGCTCCCTCCGTTGATCACATCCTAGTATGTAGGGCTCACACCAACCTCTATTTTGGATAATCGAATGACCAACTAAGCCTCAGGGCACATATCCAGGAAATGAGACAGATTGGTTGCGGAAGGGAGAACTAGCTCAAGAATGGACAGTTCGGAGGGACTGTGTATGGTAACCAACATTCTACGGGTGTCATTTGAGTCGTTCACACTTAAACTGTATAATTCCAAAAGACACCGTCTAGGTGTACCCACCCGTAAGAGATAAAAAGCCAGGAGCAATGAGTGTGGACGGCTGGTGGCACCGCCTTACCTCCTGCGGGTTTTACACATTAACCACGGAAATCGCTATGATCCTCTGAGAAGGTCCTTCAGAAGCTAAGACAGTCATTGAGAAGCGATGCAATTTGATTTTTATTGATACTCTCCAATTCAAGTAGATTTTGAGATTGCCCTGACTCACATTTCACTAAGTCTGTGACCCTGATGCAAGTGTGAGGCATAATTTGTACTCCCGTGCAAACTCCTGTTAAAGCAGGAGTAGGAATTGTGAGTGGTGTAGGGCACAGCCCCGAAAATATTCTCACTCATATATAATGGGGGGAAAAGTCAGGTAAATATCCATACATGCAAATTTTGTTGTGTAAAGCACCAACATCTGAAAAATCTGTAAAACATGTAGTATGCAATATCAACCTCATATATTAACACAAAATCCGGGGATACTGGCCCACATGCATCAAGCACTTTTGCATTCGCAAACGGTGCGATTCCTTAAAATGGGCCGTTTGCGAATGCAAAAGTGCTTTTTGGGATGCATGAAGCAATTTTAGAATTCGTAACATGTTTGCGAGTTCTAAAATTGCGGGTGCTTTTAAGAAGTCGCAGATGTGCGATTTCTTAAAAGCAATGCATCATTAAATTTAAAACTGTAAATTCGCAATTAGGGTGCCAAATTTACCGAGTGGTTGAACCACTCGGTAAATTTGGGAAAAGTGTTTAAAATGCTTAAAATGTTTTTTTTTCAACATTCATGTTTCACACACACATGTCCTTAGGACATGTGTGTGTGAAACATGATGCGAAAAATACATTTCATGGGCGCATGGGGGGTCCTTTGGAGCCCCCCCTGCACCCATGAAATTTTCAAAGTGCCACTCGCAATTCCCATTGACTCCTATGGGCCTTTTGGCCCATAGGAATCAATGGGAATTGCGAAAATTAACTTAAGAATTCGGTATTCATTTGGGATTCGGTAAAAATTGCGATTTTTACCGAATCACAAATGAATACCGAAAATAATGATGCATAGCATTTTGCACTTCTTAATTTGCGATTCCTTATTTTTTGCAAATTAGGAAGTGCAAAATGTCACAATGATGCATGTGGGCCTTAGGGAATCGCAATTTTGCGATTCCTTAAATGCTATGTATGTAGCATTTTTGGCTAGCGAATTTTGGTTAAGGAATCGCAAATTACCACCAACTTTTAGTTGGTGGTAATTTGCGATTTCTTGTAAATATGCACAATTGTGCATTTGTGAGGGTGGCATATGACGCACATACATGCTCATTGGGCATGTATGTCGCCATATGCACACACATGTAATTTACAGGGGTGCAGCAGGGTGTCCTTGAGACACCCCTGCACCCTTGCAAAAATTCTCAAATTGCGATTAGCAATTTGCGAATTCGCAATTTGAGAATTATTTTGAAATCATTCCTATGGGCCTCCTGGCCCATAGGAATGCATTGGAAAATATTCCTTAATTGCGAATTCGCAAAACGTGAATTCGCAATTAAGGAAGCTTAAGGAATTGCAAATTAAATGCAATTTTGTTCATACATACCATTTTGCATTTCCTAAATAGGGATTCCTTAAAATTCGCTTTTTAGGAAATAAATAGTTTGATGATACATACGGCCCATAGAAACCCATATTAGCTAGGGTTTGCGGTTGAAGATGTAAACAGCAGGTGGAGACGTAGCCTTATTGTACCTTGGGGTGTTACCAGCCGGTGCTGTGCATTAGAGTGAAAAGAAATGTGCCAAAATGACACTGGGGTAAATGTAGCTCAGGATTATGGGCTGGGATCTTGTCTCGCCAAGGGCTCGTGAGGCACTCTTTTCCCTTGTTGTGGGGATGATCAGTAGCTGCGGTGAAGGAGTACAAATCACTTCCTATAAATGACCTTTTCCAGACACGTTTAGGTCTTTCTGGCAATCACGTTTTCCTTAAAATAGACTGAGCCATAAAATAGCTGGAAGGAATCCTTAGGGGTTCCCACTCTGATTAACTTTCTTTTGTGGTAAAGACATCCGTAAAGGCACCCCTGCCAATGATTACGCTGTGCTTGTCCCATGCACATCTTTGCCACTTTTGATCCAAGGCCGAACTGGCCTTTAATTCAATCTGGCATTTTCCCCGGTGCGTATCAGCCGTCGGAGTCCAATTTTGAAAGCACAGGGCCGCTGCTGCTGCCTCTCCTCAGCTCTGTGAGGTTAATCGCAGTAAGCATAAGGGGCTTGAAAGGGAGGGAGGCGGAAAGAAATAGACCAAAGAGGGAGAAATGAGAGTGGAGAGGGAGAGAAAATTGATTGATTTAAAAAGAGACATAGAGAGGAAGGAAGTGCTGGCTAGTTTTTTCTGTTTCTCCAGTCAGGCACTGTAAGTAATAAGTTTATCGTACAGTTAATTAAAACCTTTACAAAAGTTGGCCATCTTTTATAAAACAGTAAAACATCAATTAAAAAGGTTATTGGCCACAGTTAAGAACACATGTAAAACTGCAAAAGAGAACCGCTCATCCTGCCTTGGTAACCCATAGTACAGTTACTGTCTTTTTTGTTTGTGGGAATTTAGCAGCAGTTCGTGAGGTAGAATTGCCCCCCTGGTCAGGGTCTTGGCTGCAAAATTAGTGTGGGCGAATGCGTACCAGTTTAAAGTGCATAGTGCTGCCTCAACTTTTGTTGCTGAATACAAAAAATGACTGGGGTTAGCCTGTTGATGCTTTTCCTTGAGGCTTGGATGTGCAGAAATGCTTAGTGCTTGGTGTACAAAGCGCTGTTAAGGTAATTACATGATGGGGTAGCGGGCCGGCTCCATCCCGGTTCCAGTGCTACTTCTTGGATGATCTGGCGGTTTCCGTTTTAGTCTGAGGTCCGCAGCAGTTAAAAATCTTACCAGGCAGCAGCTTAGTTGTATATCTTCAAGGGAGAAACTTGTGAGCACCGCTTGTTTGCACGACCATATTTGTTTCTTGTTAAAGATTGGTCTGAGTAGAGACTGGTGCTCCTGCGTCAGTTCCCGGCATATGGTTATGATGTGGACTATGTCCTCCTCTCGGTCCCCAAAGAGACAGCAAATTGCCGGCTTCGGAGGGCGTAAACATGGCGGCCGGTGATAAGCAGATGGCAGTAATCCAAACCGAAATTTCAGAAACTTCTCTTCGGTGGTTTTGGAGAAGTTAGATTGGAGATATGCTTGAGGGGTCACTTTGCTGTAGGACTGTGCAGTGAGCCAGCCTTGTGCACATTCAGTCAACACCGCTTTGTCTTGTATAATAGATTCATTTTAGAGAGTGTTGTTTACGATTTTTTTGAAGCTTGCCATGGACCCTGACGATTTCCAGAGTTGCTGTAACCCCAGCTGGTCCATTGCACTGTCCAAGCAGTGTCTAGCTGGGCAGATCTCTGAGGCTTTCAGGGGCACATGCATCAACCTATTTAGGAAGTGCAAACGGTGCGAATCGGTAAATTCGACCGTTTGCACTTCCTAAATACGTTTTTGGGATGCATCATGCATTTTTGTGAAAATCGCTATTTTTAGCGATTTCCAAAACTGCGATTGCTTTTAAGGAATCACAATTTTGCGATTCCTTAAAAGCAATGCATCATTGTTTTGAAATTTGTGAATTTCAAAATAGGGGGTGCAAATTACCTCGTGGTAATTTGCGAAAATGTTTAAATATGCACAAAAATGCATTTTTTAAAGTGTAATGTTACAGACACACATGTCCTTAGGACATGTGTGTGTGAAACATGCACTTAAAAATACATTACAGGGGTGCGGGGGGGGGTCCTTTGGACCCCCCCTGCACCCATGTAATGCATGAGCAAATTGCGATTCTGAAAAAGAAAATCGCAATTTGAAAATGCCTTCCCATTGATTCCTATGGGCCTTTTGGCCCATAGGAATCAATGGGAGTTGCGAATTCGCAATTTAGTATTCCCATAATATTTGCGATTCGGTAAAAATTGCGATTTTTACCGATTCTCAAATATTATGGGAAAAAAATCATGCATCCCATTTTGCAATTCCTAATTTGCGATTCCCTAAAAATCGCAAATTAGGAATTGCAAAATCAAACAATGATGCATGTGGCCCTCAGTTCCCTCCACAAGTAGGAGTTTAACGTTTCTGGCTGCCCTTTTTTGATTTTATCACTTACATAACATTCCTAGGCAACTGTGCGGGCTGTTCTTTTTTGATTTTATCTCGTATAAAACAAGGACCCCCTGAAGAGTAGATGAATAGACTCCTAGGTCAGGGAAAACAATTTGAGAAAATAACAACCTAGGCAGTTTATAAGTACTTGTCTAATCTACAATAGACAAATAAGGAACCAATTGAAGGTGAAGGAGCACAGTATTCAAAGTGTCAGAACATTAACGAAAATTGGTTAAATACTCATCTTTTTATTACAAGGTTAAATAAAAACATACAATAGCATATTCATAATCATAAAAGGGCATGCATAAACAAGGACAAATCAATTATTATAAAAAACATATAATTAATAAAAAAGGGAAGAGTTATTTATCATATCAGTTGTTCTTTGTTTTTGTTTTCCGGTAATTTACACACATGACTTTTGTTTTTTCTTGATTAATAGTTAATTTGTTGGTCTCCGAGTATTGAGATGTGATGCCAAGAAAGCGTTGTAGTCCTACAGGTGTCCAGCTGATGAGTACCAGATCATCTGCATATAGGAGATTCGATAGCTGATGGCCTCCTAGCTTCGGGGCATGCGAGTTACTTCCATTGAGTTGAACTGAAAGCTCGGCCATGAAGAGATTAAAAAGTATAGGGGCAAGCACACAGCCTTGTTTTAAACCTGAGGTTGTGTTTATCTTTTTTGTTAGGTGTTTATCTTTTTTGTTAGATGGTCTCCAGTCCCCAACTTTACTTGTACCCAGGTGTTAGTATGCAACAGAATTAGTTGTTTTAGAAGCAGTGTTGGAATGCTTAGCCTTTTTAGTTTTTGCCACAGAATATTTCTGTTTATACAGTCAAACGCTGAGCTGTAATCGATGAAGCACATGTACAAGGGCTGTCTAATTACAAGTGCAGCATCTATCATTAATGAGAGGGCGGAGATGTTAGTGGCAGTGCCCATATCTTTACAGAAACTGGTTTGATTGTAAGGTATTGCTTTGATATCTGTGGCCCATGTTGTTAGTTCTTGGAGGAGTACACCAGCATAATATTTGGCCTCATTGTCCAGAAGAGCTACCAGCCGGTATCTCTTTGGGTCACTCCTGTTGCCTTTTTATAGATGGGAGAAATGATCGAGCCCATCCATGATGATGGTACAGTTGACATTTGCAGAATTGTGTTAAAGATCGATTGTAGAACTGAAGCTCAAAATTCTGGATCTTGTTTAAATAATATGGGCGGGATCCCGTTTGGGCCTGGAGCTCCCTCACGTCTACCTTTCAAGATTCTTTTATGAACTTGTGTGTTAGTAATTATGTGAGCCTGTCCCAGATCTGCATTAGGGTTAAACTGGGGTAATTAAGTTTCCAGGATGGATGCAAGGTTAGTTAAGCAAATTTGGGGGGTCTGTTCTTAATTAAAGTGTAATTCAAGATAAGTTGTCCAAGCCTGTTCTGTGACATTGGAGTTGATGCACTGGCCTTGTGGATTAGACGGAACGTTAATCTTCTTCTAAAATTGTGTGCTATTGTTGTTTTTGATGTCATGCTGGAGTCTAGCCCAAAGAGATTCTTCGGCTTCCTATTTATTTTGCCAAATTAGTTTTTTGCGGGTGGCTTTTAGCTGCCTCAATTCTTGCAATGCTGTGGTGTCTTTCTTCAGCCTCCGTAGTGTGTGATTTATCAATGCTTTTAACTTTTTTAGTTCGGCGTTGCTCCATAGGTTGTAGCCTGACCATTGATTTTGGGGGCACGTTATTCTCCTATTTCGAGAGTGTCCCTTTGTGTCTCTATAGCTGTTCTGTAGGGTTTTTGTAAACTCCACCCAGCCTCCTATTATATCTGGGTTGGCTACTTCCGCTTCTACCAGGAGTTGTTTCGCAAAGGAAAGGAGGTCTTCGGGATCGTTGGTTCTGCATTTTACTCTTTTCGCATAATTGGTAAATTCTGAGCAGAGTGTATTTGTTGGGGGAAATTTGTGTGTTGATAGCTCTTCTATCGTGATTTCCTGGGGAAGGTGGTCGCTAGAATCCATGCTCCCAATGTGATAGTCCCTTACTTTTGAGAACATACAGCGAGAGCAGAATGTATAGTCAATTGTTGACCTTGCTACTGCGTTGTTGAATGTTGCTGTCTGTGGGCGATCTCCGGGAAATCTATCATTTATGCACGAGAGCCCAGTTGCTCTGAAAATGGCAATAGCTTTTTCGAGGTTTTTTGTGGGTCTTCCATCTGTGTTGTTATCTTGAGGTGTTTCCTCCCATACAAATGTATCCTCTTCTGAATGGGTGTCCTCAGCTCTTTTACTGAGCATGTTCAGATTAAAGTCCCCTGTGATTATCCAGCTGTTTACTTTCTCTTCTGTTATCATTTTCACCAGTTCTTCCTTTAATTTTTGACTCCCTCTGGTTTTATTGCGTGGGTGCAGATAAAGGTTTACGATTATTATACACTCTTTATTTGTCTTCCCCTGTAAAGTAATACAAATTACTTGCATTGCATTGGGTGGCACTAGGTTGTATGGCAATAGTTCTGCTGCATGAATGCTACTTATGGAGCTGTATGTTGCTAGGCCTCCCTTATTATGGCCGAATTTGGCACTTCTTGTTGCAGGAAGATAGAGCAAGTTAAAACCATGCAGTGCAGTTGGTGCTCCACTCCATGTTTCTTGGAGCAAGATGATGTCAAATTTCTGCAGGTAGGATTGCAGTTCCAGATCCGAGGTCTTATCTCCCAGGCCATTGATGTTCCAGGAACAGATTTTCAGGGAGTTCTCGCAAGAAGATGCATTAAGATTGGAGTGTCATGGTCTTTCAGGTTTGATGTTTATTGTCCTGGAGACCCTGCTCCACTCTGGTGTGGCTTTGCTTTTAGAAGAGTGTGCCCTTAGTTCTTCATTTCCCCTATACTCAGTGTTGTTGCTGTGTGCCCCTCGCAGTACTGAGAATAATCGTGAGCTCGATTGTCCAGAGCAAGAGTATTCTTCTTGGCTTGTTAGTTCATCCGATAAGGGATCAGGGTACCTTGGTGTTACAAATGGCTGTAGTTTAATGCCCCAGGTGTTGAATCTGGTTTGTTCCTTTAGGACTCTCTCAGCTAGGTCTGGTGTGGCCCAGACTGTTTTCGTTGACTCAGTTCTAGGTCGATCAGGTGATTCTTCAAGCTTGACTGACTCCAGGTCTGTGGTTTTTAAATTCTTTACGCTGTTAATGGACCTTAGTAGTTGCAGAATGTTGCCCCTATTTAGTGTATATACCCGTCCTTTTGATATACATTCTGGGTGAAACATGATTGTTGTTGTTGCGTCTAAAAGCACTGTTTGTTGGTCCGAGATGTGCTCTGTTGCTATTGAGAACTCTGTTGGCAAGGATGGCCCCCGCAATGATTTTGTTGGGCCGGGGGGCTGGTTGCCGCTTGCTGTGACTTTCTCCATGATTGAGCCTGATGTTGTGATTATCTCTTCCTTTGCGCCTATGCTGCCCTGTGGGGCTATTTGTTTACCTGCTGAGTCCGTAGGTTCTCTTGTTAGTGATGTTGCTGATGTTGTTGAGCCTTGTGTGGCCTTATTGAACACCCAGTCTGTTATTGTGGATATTGATGGTTCCCCTGTTGAGCGCCATCTTTGGTTCTCCGATTTCTGCTCGGGCCGTCAATTACAGGTTTATCAATTACGGGTTTCTTGGGAGGTATGCACTCTTTCTTTTCTAATGTATTTTCATGAGTTGGCCTCTTTTTTCTCTCCCGGGCTCGGTGTGTCGCTTCTTTCTCCCTACTAGGGGGGTCTTGTTGGTCATCCATAGGCGCATTTCGAGGACTATAGATTCCATCCCTGCTGTTTAGCAAAATCTGCGTTGGTTTTTGATTTCACCCCTTCCTCCTTTGTTTTCTCCGCTGTTTGGAAGATAATTGTGCGCATTCCCTCGGAGCCTGTTTTTCCCTGGATTTGCTGGAGTGCAAGATGTTGCTTGTTGGGGGTGCTGAGGCTCCTTGGATCAATGAGCTGTTATTTGTCCTCGATATGGGTAGGTCCCCAGTCTCACAGAGCTGCCTACCATCTGCTGTCTGTGCTGCAATTGCAATTTGCTGTGCCTGTGCCTGAGTTCTTGGGTTTTTTCTTGGGTTTTTTGTCGATTGCTCGCCGTTGCTGGTATGAGACAGGATGAAGGTTGGTTTGACTGGCACTGCCTTCCTTATATCGGCGAGGAGGTTATCCATTGCTGATGGAAGTGTCGCCAGCTTGTCCACAATTGATATGCAGGTATAGCTTGCCTGGGTAAGTTGGGTCTCTGACTGTGCCCTCTTAATCAGATTGTTGAGGCCTCCAGCTTATCGTCTATATTAGCAGCGAAAATGGAGAGTGAGTTGAGGGTCCATCTTGTCTGACTGGTATTGCATTGCGTTCATAGACATTTGCATTGTATGCAGCAATGTGGACCCGATGTAATCTTTGTCTTGTGATTTGTCCCTTTCGATGTTGGGTTTCAGGGAGCTGTTGTTTCTTTCTTTTGGCTCACCTCCGGGGGCAGTAGAATTTGACGCAACCAGTTCCTCCCATTCTTCTGGTGTAAGGTATGATGACTATGGTTCAATTTCTTGGGTCATTAGTAATCGTGTTGGAACCCATTGTGTATTACTATTGGGTTGAACTAGGACAATGCCACAATCAGGTTGGATTTTAAGTTGTCCGAAGGTTAATTGTGAGAACTCGTATTGAGTGGGGTGTAGGTGGTACTTTTCCAGCTTCAATGTTTGTTGTCATGTTGTGAGAGTCTTTGCTGTCTGCTTTACCTGTATTAGCCAAGATCACCTACTTATACTCACATGTCTCGAGCGTCTCAAGTGTCTTGAGTATCTCCTGGTCAAGAGTGTCAGAGGAAATGAGATTGTCTTTCGGGCTATCTTCCACTTTGGCCTTTGGCGGAGTACTAGATTGCTGTAAGGATCCAGGGAGAGCTGTACACCTATTTTGAGAGGTATTGGTCTTGATATTGGGATAATGCATATGTTCTTCTGAATCTTCCTCCTCTTCACCCAATTGATGTAATGGTGTTTTGTCCAGGGATCCATCCTTGGCATGGCTATCGGGGATGCAGTTGTTGGTACTTCCCTTCTTTCCCTTCTTCTTTGCTTCTATTCCTTCCTCTTTGATTGTTACTGCACAGCTCACGGCCGGTCCGAGCGTGTCGTGCCTACTCTCGTTAGATATGCCGATATTTTTGGGCAGGTCTACCTCCAGTTGACTCAAGTCGTTGTGTCTTAGATATTCTTTTGCCTCGATTCCTTGGGTTTTTGCCTCTTTATTTGCATCTGCCTTGTCAGATGCCTCTGTTGGGGTTGCTTCCCTGCTACCACAGCTTTTGCCGTAGACTAATGAGTCTCTGCAGACCCTGCAGTCTGGCTTCAGCTGCTGACATTGCTGCTGTTGTGCCGACTGGTGTTCCGTTTGGTGGACCTTGGAAGTTTGGAGTGGATCGGGAAGATTAGTTACTTTGCTACTATTTAAGCACAGCACCGGCCCAGCGTCTCTTAGGAATGAAAATCTTGTGTTTATTTTAGGCTGGTAACTTGACTTGGGCAAGATGGGATCACTGCTTGCACTACTAGCCATACCATTTGGTGACGGCTGTGGGCTGGTGATAAGTGGAGAAATCAGGTTGAAGACTTCACCCTTTGTCCTTGCATGAGCTTCGGCATGAGCTTCGGCACGTCCCCTATTTGGAGTCTTCTTGGTAGTCCTCCTCGTTCTTTTGGTGTAGTTTACTACAGCCTGCTGCCTTGATTTCCCTGACCGCATTGTTGCTTGCAAGATGTTATGAACTGATTTAGCTGGAGTAGCTGGGCTAGCTGTCTTGGCTATTGTGAGTGCTACTTTTCTGATATAGATTACCTGTGTTTTTTTTTTACTCATGTCTCCCTTTGCCTTCTCAATCCTTCTCAATCTTTTTCAATCCTTGAATGTTGCCTATCTTGGTGTCTTTCGCTGACTTTTTTGCTGTCCTTTATTATCCCCTTTCTTGCTGTCCGTTGTTATCCTGTGTCACTCTTTTCATTGCAAAGAATTTCTCTTTTCTCCTTAAACGCCATTCTGTTGGCCTTCCTTGTATCCAGAGGGGTCAGAGGCGGGTGAGTGTTTCACTTCTTTTCCTTTTCCTTCTCCTGTGCTGCCCAACTGAACTGACTGGGACAGAGACAGCGGCAAAAATGGACGAGGTGGATGGGGGGCGGTGTTTGCCGGCTCTCTGCACACTATGATCCAAAGCTGCGATGGCTAGACCAATTTGTCTTTCGCCAGCAAGGCTGCTTGTCTTTGTGGTCGTGGAGCCTATGGCTGGAGGGCTGAGCTGAACTGAGGTTCAGGCCACTACACCACACCTACCCCTACACTGTAACCACTACCCACTGCTACCGCTACCCCCCTCTCCGCTCATGGCCCGACAGGCTCTCGAGCACCGCAATGCACAAAGGCGGGCACGGAGACAGGAGGATGGGGAGAGAAGGAGAGAAACGGGGAGACAAGAAGCAGAGAGCGCAAGTTATGGGCATAGCGGGTGTCGTGGGCAGAGCGGGGACCTATAAGGACCAACAAGGATGCAAGAAAGTAAGAAGCAATTGAGCCCCCTTAGCGTGCAGCCCGCAGTCCATACAACACTGCAGCCACAGCCACACCAAGCGACAGTGCCAGTCAAGCCCCACTGCAAAATGCCTCGCCGCACCATGCCACGCCGCACTCCCGCAACCTCTGCCACCACCCGTGGCCACACAGTAGTTTGTTAGCTGTAATCTTACCGGGCCTCATGGCAGAAGGAGGGGGGCGGCGGCAGCGGCTGATGTTATGGCAATGCAGCGGCAGTAAAGGGAGCAGACTCTCGCTGAGGGCCGGGAGCTGGACGCAGCGTCTCCACCTCAACTGCAATAGCTCCGGCTCTGCCTTGCATGAACATGAGTAGCGGAAGCGGAAAAGCTCAGTACGAAAAGCAGTGAACTGCGTCAGGCACTGGTGTGAACAGAATATTGGGGGACATAGATGGGCAGAGACAGCCCCCAGTCGCTGAATGAAATGAATGGTAGCAGGCATTTTCATGTAAGCAGGGGTTTAATAGGCCTGCCCTCAGACTAAATTGCAGATCCTCACTTTTTCATGCCTCAGTTTACAACGGGCAAATGTATAGGGGCTGTCCCAACTAACCCGGGCATAGTTTGCATAGTAGTGCTACACATAGCTACGCGAAGTGAACTTTGCAATACGCACGCTACGTGTAGCTACGTGAACTGCGTAGTGCGGTAGGGAAATGCTATTAGCACTGATTGCACAGTGCTGGATGCTTGTCTGCACTGTGCAATCACTGCAAACGGCATCTTGCACAGTGCAAGCGGTCGTTTTCTGCCGCTCGAGTAGATTTGTACTCGAGCGGCAGCTTTCTCACACGGATTGGTAGTTTTTAATAGCGAGCGGTCACAAGCACACACGACCACTCGCAATGAGAAACCTGACCTCCCTGTGTTGAGAATCTGGCCTGGAGGTTTATTTTCCACGCTCACTATCGGCAACTTGATGTTGCTGATCTTGAACAAGGAAAAAGTATCGCCGGGATGTTGATTTTGCTCGCTCGGGGTTGCCATCTTCACGTTGAGGACCGCAAGCAAGCACTAATGCTCTCTATGTGTTTATGCACTGTGCTACGTGCAATTTGCGTAGTGCGTGGTACCGCAAACTACGCACGGTCCGCAAGCGTAGCATAGTGCTGCTCCCAGGGTTAGTCCCAACAAAATGGCCAGAGCTGCTTTGGGTTCCCAATATCGATTTACAAAAGGGGGTGGTGATGAACAGAGTGTCTGAATTGAGCAGACCACTCTTACCCAGTCCAAAGATCAGGGCTTGATCCATCACCGTTATTTATCTCACTGCCCCATCCCAGCTCAGAATCTGGCTATATGCAAATCAGTCTGTCCCTGGCCCAGTGCATCATGGGAACAGGGCAGACTAAACTACCAAGCCAATTCTTTACCAGAAAGGAGACAAGCTACCGGGGACCGGTTTCTGGCATTTCAGCCTCTTCGGCCCGGCTTGCTTGAATCCTGATGGAGCAGTGAGAAAGGGACTCATGTCTGAGTATACCCTGCCACACCTATAGTGGCCAAAATCGATTTACAAAAGGGGGTGGTGATGAACAGAGTGTCTGAATTGAGCAGACCACTCTTACCCAGTCCAAAGATCAGGGCTTGATCCATCACCGTTATTTATCTCACTGCCCCATCCCAGCTCAGAATCTGGCTATATGCAAATCAGTCTGTCCCTGGCCCAGTGCATCATGGGAACAGGGCAGACTAAACTACCAAGCCAATTCTTTACCAGAAAGGAGACAAGCTACCGGGGACCGGTTTCTGGCATTTCAGCCTCTTCGGCCCGGCTTGCTTGAATCCTGATGGAGCAGTGAGAAAGGGACTCATGTCTGAGTATACCCTGCCACACCTATAGTGGCCAAAATCGATTTACAAAAGGGGGTGGTGATGAACAGAGTGTCTGAATTGAGCAGACCACTCTTACCCAGTCCAAAGATCAGGGCTTGATCCATCACCGTTATTTATCTCACTGCCCCATCCCAGCTCAGAATCTGGCTATATGCAAATCAGTCTGTCCCTGGCCCAGTGCATCATGGGAACAGGGCAGACTAAACTACCAAGCCAATTCTTTACCAGAAAGGAGACAAGCTACCGGGGACCGGTTTCTGGCATTTCAGCCTCTTCGGCCCGGCTTGCTTGAATCCTGATGGAGCAGTGAGAAAGGGACTCATGTCTGAGTATACCCTGCCACACCTATAGTGGCCAAAATCGATTTACAAAAGGGGGTGGTGATGAACAGAGTGTCTGAATTGAGCAGACCACTCTTACCCAGTCCAAAGATCAGGGCTTGATCCATCACCGTTATTTATCTCACTGCCCCATCCCAGCTCAGAATCTGGCTATATGCAAATCAGTCTGTCCCTGGCCCAGTGCATCATGGGAACAGGGCAGACTAAACTACCAAGCCAATTCTTTACCAGAAAGGAGACAAGCTACCGGGGACCGGTTTCTGGCATTTCAGCCTCTTCGGCCCGGCTTGCTTGAATCCTGATGGAGCAGTGAGAAAGGGACTCATGTCTGAGTATACCCTGCCACACCTATAGTGGCCAAAATCGATTTACAAAAGGGGGTGGTGATGAACAGAGTGTCTGAATTGAGCAGACCACTCTTACCCAGTCCAAAGATCAGGGCTTGATCCATCACCGTTATTTATCTCACTGCCCCATCCCAGCTCAGAATCTGGCTATATGCAAATCAGTCTGTCCCTGGCCCAGTGCATCATGGGAACAGGGCAGACTAAACTACCAAGCCAATTCTTTACCAGAAAGGAGACAAGCTACCGGGGACCGGTTTCTGGCATTTCAGCCTCTTCGGCCCGGCTTGCTTGAATCCTGATGGAGCAGTGAGAAAGGGACTCGTGTCTGAGTATACCCTGCCACACCTATAGTGGCCAAAATCGATTTACAAAAGGGGGTGGTGATGAACAGAGTGTCATGCACTGGGACAGGAACAGACTAATTTGCATACAGCCAGGTTCTGAAACTGGGATGGTGCAGTGAGCTAAAAAACGGTGTTGGATCTAGCCCTGATCTCTTGACTGGGTGAGAGTATTCTGTTTAATTCAGAGACTCTGTCCCTCACCACCCCTTGTTGTAAATATTTTTGTCCACCCTAAGCGTGGAAGGGTATACTCAGATGTGAGTCCCTTGCTCATTGCACCATCAGGATTCAAGCAAGCCGGGCCGAAGAGGCTGAAATGCCAGAAACCGGTCCCCGGTAGCTTGTTTCCTTCCCAGTGTAAGAATTGGCTTTTGTAGTTTGGTTTGCCCTGTTCCCATCATGCACTGGGACAGGAACAGACTAATTTGCATACAGCCAGGTTCTGAAACTGGGATGGTGCAGTGAGCTAAAAAACGGTGTTGGATCTAGCCCTGATCTCTTGACTGGGTGAGAGTATTCTGTTTAATTCAGAGACTCTGTCCCTCACCACCCCTTGTTGTAAATATTTTTGTCCACCCTAAGCGTGGAAGGGTATACTCAGATGTGAGTCCCTTGCTCATTGCACCATCAGGATTCAAGCAAGCCGGGCCGAAGAGGCTGAAATGCCAGAAACCGGTCCCCGGTAGCTTGTTTCCTTCCCAGTGTAAGAATTGGCTTTTGTAGTTTGGTTTGCCCTGTTCCCATCATGCACTGGGACAGGAACAGACTAATTTGCATACAGCCAGGTTCTGAAACTGGGATGGTGCAGTGAGCTAAAAAACGGTGTTGGATCTAGCCCTGATCTCTTGACTGGGTGAGAGTATTCTGTTTAATTCAGAGACTCTGTCCCTCACCACCCCTTGTTGTAAATATTTTTGTCCACCCTAAGCGTGGAAGGGTATACTCAGATGTGAGTCCCTTGCTCATTGCACCATCAGGATTCAAGCAAGCCGGGCCGAAGAGGCTGAAATGCCAGAAACCGGTCCCCGGTAGCTTGTTTCCTTCCCAGTGTAAGAATTGGCTTTTGTAGTTTGGTTTGCCCTGTTCCCATCATGCACTGGGACAGGAACAGACTAATTTGCATACAGCCAGGTTCTGAAACTGGGATGGTGCAGTGAGCTAAAAAACGGTGTTGGATCTAGCCCTGATCTCTTGACTGGGTGAGAGTATTCTGTTTAATTCAGAGACTCTGTCCCTCACCACCCCTTGTTGTAAATATTTTTGTCCACCCTAAGCGTGGAAGGGTATACTCAGATGTGAGTCCCTTGCTCATTGCACCATCAGGATTCAAGCAAGCCGGGCCGAAGAGGCTGAAATGCCAGAAACCGGTCCCCGGTAGCTTGTTTCCTTCCCAGTGTAAGAATTGGCTTTTGTAGTTTGGTTTGCCCTGTTCCCATCATGCACTGGGACAGGAACAGACTAATTTGCATACAGCCAGGTTCTGAAACTGGGATGGTGCAGTGAGCTAAAAAACGGTGTTGGATCTAGCCCTGATCTCTTGACTGGGTGAGAGTATTCTGTTTAATTCAGAGACTCTGTCCCTCACCACCCCTTGTTGTAAATATTTTTGTCCACCCTAAGCGTGGAAGGGTATACTCAGATGTGAGTCCCTTGCTCATTGCACCATCAGGATTCAAGCAAGCCGGGCCGAAGAGGCTGAAATGCCAGAAACCGGTCCCCGGTAGCTTGTTTCCTTCCCAGTGTAAGAATTGGCTTTTGTAGTTTGGTTTGCCCTGTTCCCATCATGCACTGGGACAGGAACAGACTAATTTGCATACAGCCAGGTTCTGAAACTGGGATGGTGCAGTGAGCTAAAAAACGGTGTTGGATCTAGCCCTGATCTCTTGACTGGGTGAGAGTATTCTGTTTAATTCAGAGACTCTGTCCCTCACCACCCCTTGTTGTAAATATTGGGTTCCCAATAGGCCCTGTGTCTGTCTGTTGGTATTCTGGACTGCCTATAATAGAATGTTCACAGCTTGGGTGCTAGTTAACCCCTTCCACGCGTTGGACGGCCGATGGCCGTCTGATGCACCAGTGCTCATGTGCATAGGACGGCTGCCGGCCATCCTCGCACATGGCACAGGGAATCCCTCTGGTGCCTGCACTTCCCCCCCAACAGTCTCGGCAGCTGGGGAAGAGCTTCCCACTCCCGAGGCTGCCTGCATGGTTTCCCTGAAATGACGATCAGCGTGCACATTGCGCTGACGTCATTTCAGTGAAAATAAAACTGAAATGAGCAAAGAGGCTCATTTCAGTTTCGCTTTCTATGTGCTCAGGGGGCTAACTCAGCCCCCTGAGCATGTAGAAAGCCATTAGAGGTATTGTTGGAAAGGGGAGAATCCCTAGTGGATCCCTGCTTGGGGATTGCCCCAGGAGGGCGTTCCCCAAGCAGGCATCCACCAACTAGGCACCGAGGTGGGGGGAGAGGCCCCTTGGGCAAGTGCCTATGCTCCCCCATTTAATTTTGGCCAACTTCAGTCTTTCTGCCTAGGGGTTAGATGAGGGCAGTAGCCCCCAATCTGCTCCCGGGGGGGCAGAAAGCCCACTAGAAACCAGGGATTTTGTTTTAAATGCAAATTAGGGGTGAGGGCTCCCAATATGGGCATGCCAATACCACCACCGATCCCCTGAAAATTTCAGTCTTTCTGCCCCCTGGGGGGCACTAGCCCCCAATCTACCCCCCCCCCCCGAGCACAGAAAGCACCCTAGATGGCAGGGATTCTTTTTTTATAGGCTCGGGCTGTCCAGAATGGGCATAGAAATGCCCCCTCTACCCCCTAAGAAAACAAAATACTTTCTGCCCCCCAGGAGGTAGATTGGGGCAATAGCCCCTGATCTGCCCCCTGGGGGGGCAGAAAGCCCTCTAATCGACTGGGATTTTTTTTATATAGGTAGGGGTGCTGGCTGCCAAGAATGGGCATGTCAATGCCCCTACCCTAAAAAAGAAATGCTAGTATTTCTGTCCCCACCCCTGGGAGGCAGATGGGGCAATATCATCTTATTTGCACCCCCGTGTGGGCAGAAAACCCACTAGCCACCAGGGATTTTTTTTTCAAAGTTCGGGGTGAAAGCTGCCAAGAATGGGCATGCCAATGCCCCCACCATCCCCCAAAAAGATGCAACAGTCTTTCTGCCCCTCCCAGGATGCAGATTGGGCAGTAGCCCCTGATTTACCCCCGGGGCAGAAAGAACACTATGCACCAGCGATTATGCTGGCTTTTTTATACTCAGGTGTGTGAGCTGACCAGAATGGGCATTCCAATGCCCCTGACTCCCCAAAAGAATAGCCACAGTCTTTCTGCCCCCCTTGGAGGAATCTCAGGGCAATAGCCCCAATTTTCCCCCTCCCCGGGGCGGCAAAAAGCCCACTAGGCACTGACTTTTTCTCGGAAGGTGCCTACCTGTGAATTTTTGGTCCTAGCGCAGCCGGCACCTGGGGAAACATAGCAAACCTACATACTTTTGACAACAACACACTGAGGGGAATCCAGGATCCAGGATGGGGGGATTTATGTGGCTCTCAGTAGGTTATGTTACCCAGAATCCCTTTCAAACCTCAAACTTAGTTTAAAAAATTACATTTTCCTGAAATTTCTGTGATGGAAAGTTCTGGGATCTGCATGGATCCACAAAATTCCACCCACCAAGCATTCCCCAAAGACTTCCTGGAAAAATGGTACATCACTTGTGCGGCTAGGCCTAGTGCCCGTGAAAGGAAACGGCCCAAAACGCAACCTGGACACACCACATTTTTACTGTGAAAGTGGGCCCTTTTTTTTGGAATGTGCCTTGCTGTAGGTTTTGAACCCTAGCTCTGCCGGCATCTAGGAAAATCTAACACACCTATACATTTTGTAAAACTAGACACACGGGGGAACCCAGGATGGGGTGACTTGTCTGGCTCCCATCAGGTTCTGTTACCCAGAATCCCTTGCAAACTTCAAACTTTGTTAAAAAAACACATTTTCCTCACATTCATGTGATGGAAAGTTCTGGAATCTGCGTGGGACCACAAGCTTCCACCCACCCCGCATTCTCCAAAGTCTCCCGATAAAAATGGTACCTCACTTGTGTGGATAGGCCTAGTGCCTGCGACAGGAAACAGCCCAAAACTCAATGTGGACACACCACATTTTCACAGTGAAAACTGACCCTTTTTTTGCAAAGTGCCTAGCTGTAGATTTGAACCCTAGCTCTGCTGGCACCTAGGGAAACCTAGCAAACCAATACAGTTTTTGAAAACTAGACACCCAGGAGAAACCAGGATGTGGTTACTTGTATGGCTCTCACCAGGTTCTGTTACTTAGAACCCTTGCAAACCTCAAATTCTGTCCTCAAAAACAAATTTTTTGTGGTGGATAGTTCTGGAATCTGTGTGGATCCACAAAATTCCACCCACCTTGCATTCCCTAAGGTCTTACTACAAAAATGGTACCTCACTTGTGTGGATGGGTCAAGTACCCGTGACAGGCAAGGGCCCAAAACCTATTGAGGCGACATGAAACTTTTGCAAAGGGATTCCCATGAGTTTTTGGCCCTGGGCTTGGCGGCCATCTAGGGAAACCTACCAAACCCACACATTCCTGAAAACAACACACCAGGAAGAGTCAAGCGAGGTATGGCTTGCGTGGGTCTCCCGACATTTCCCTACCAAAAATCCCCTGCAAACCTCAAACATTTTTTAAAGAAATTATTTTTTTCTCACATTTTTGTGTGGGAAGGTTGTAGGATCACCGGGCTGACACAAATTTCCTACCACCCAGCATTCTACCAGGTCTACCGATAAAGAGGGTAACCTCACTTGTGTGGGTAGGGTAGGCATAGTGGCTGCAACAGGAAATGGTCTAAATTGTACTGTGGAGACTTCAAAATTGCCTATAACAAAACTAACTGGTTTGGGGGGGGTGCATCTGGTTTCTTGGCCCTGGGCTCACAGTGATCCAAGGAAACCTACGCAACTCATACTTTTCTGAACAATAGACACCCTGGGGAGTCCAATGAGGTATGACTTGTGTGGATCCCCCAACGTTTCCCTACCAAGAATCCCCTGCAAACCTCAAATTTAGCTTAAAAAAAAGTTAATTTTCCACATATTTTTGCATGGAATCACCGTGCCGGCACAAATGTCCTACCCCGCAGCGTTCTCCTTAGTCTACTGAGTTAAATACCTCACTTGTGTGGATGTCTAATTCAGAATGGGCAACATTTTCTTTTTTTTAAATGTAGTGTTTAGAATGCACGGTGCTAGACCCTTAATTCCCAGTCACAGGCCCTTGCCCAACCCACACAAGTGAGGTATCATTTACTCAGGAGACTGAGGGGAATGCTGTGGTGTAGGAAATTTGTACCGGCACAGTGATTCCACCCAAACATATGTGAAAAATGTTTTTTTTCAGCTAAATGTGAGGTGTGCAGGGCATTTTGGGTAGGAAAACGTTGGGGGATCCACGCAAACATACCCCGCTGGACTCCCCCGGGTGTCTAGTTTTCAGACATGTGTGGGTTTGGTAGTTTCCTAAGATGGCCGCCGAACCCGAAGCCAAAAACCCAGGTGACTCTCTTTCAAAACCAGGTTGTTTTGTGATAGGTAAATTTGATGTCTCCTCAATTTGTTTTGGGTCATTGCCTGTCACGGGTACTTGACCCACCCATGCGAGTGAGGTATCATTTTTATCCTAAGACCTGGGGGAACGCTGGGTGGTAGGAAATTTGTGGATCCACGTAGATTCTAGAACTTTTCCACACAGAAATTTGAGTAAAAAAGTGATTTTTCAGCAAATTTTCAGGTTTACAGGGCATTCTGTATAGGAAACTGTTGGTGGACCCACGCAAGCCATACCTCGCTGAACTCCCCTGGGTGTCTAGTTTTCAGAAATGTGCGGGATTAGTAGTTTCCCAATATGGCTGCTGAGCCCGGGCCAAAAACTCAGGTGACCCCCTTGCAAAACCAGATTGTTTTGTGATAGGTCATTTTGATGTCTCCTAAATACGTTTTGGGCCCTTCCCTGTTGCGGGTACTTGACCCATTCACACAAGTGAGACATCATTTTTATCGATAGACCTGGGGGAATGGTGGCTGGTAGGAAATTTGTGGCTCCACATAGATTCCAGTACTTTCCCACACAGAAATTTGTGAAAAAAAGTGTGTTTTTTTAGCTAAATTTGAGGTTTGCAGGGGATGCTGGGTATGAAAAGGTTGAGGGACCCACACAAGCCATACCTCGCTGGACTTTCCCAGGTGTCTAGTTTTCAGAAATGTGTGGGTTTGATAGCTTTCCCAAGATGGCTGCTGAGCCCGGGGCCAAAAACCCAGGTGACCTCGCTTGCAAAACCAGGTTGTTTTGTGATTGGTAATTTTGATGTCACATCAATAGGTTTTGGACCCTTGCCTGTCATGGGTACTTGACCCACCCATTTTTCTCGGAAGACTTTGGGCAATGCGGGGTGGGTAGAGTTTTGTGGATCCGCAGAGATTCCAAAACATTCCACCACAGAAATGTTTTTTTGGGCAGATTTTGAGGTTTGCAAGGAATTCTTGCTAACAGAATCTGGTGAGAGACAGACAAGTCACCCCATCCTGGATTCCCCTGTGTGTCTACTTTTTAAAATGTGTAGGCTTGATAGGTTTCCCTAGGTGCCGGCAGAGCTAGGGTTCAAAATCTACAGCTAGGCACGTTGCAAAAAAAGGGTCTGTTTTCACTGTGAAAATATGGTGTGTCCATGGTGCAATGTGGGCCATTTCCTGTCATGGCACTAGGCCTACCCACACAAGTGAGGTACCATTTTCCTTGGAAGACATTGGGAAATGCGGGTAGGTGGAATTTTGTGGATCAACGCAGATTCCAGAACTTCCCACCACAGAAATGTAAGAAAAATTTGTTTTTTTGACAAATGTTTAGGTCTGCAAGGGATTCTGGGTAACAGAACCTGGTAAAAGCCAGACAAACCACCCCATCCTAGATTTCCCTGGGTGTCTAGTTTTCAAAAATGTATAGGTTTGCTAGGTTTCCCTAGGTACCGGCAGAGCTAGGATTCAAAATCTACAGCTAGGCACTTTGCAAAAAAAGGGTCAGTCTTCACTGTGAAAATGTGGTGTGTCCACGTTGCGTTCTGGGCCGTTTCCTGCCGCAGGCAGTAGGCCTACCCACAAAGGTGAGGTACCATTTTTCTCAGAAGACTTTGGGAAATGAGCGGTGATTGGAATTTTGTGGATCTATGCTGATTCCAGAACTTTCTACCACAGAAATGTGAGAACAATGTGATTTTTTGACAAATGTTGAAGTCTGCTAGGGATTCTGGGTAACAGAACCTGTTGAAAGCCAGAGAAAACACCCCATTCTGAATTTCCCTGGGTGTCTAGTTGCCGGCAGAGCTAGGGTTCAAAATCTACAGCTAGGCACTTTGCAAAAAAGGGTCAGTTTTCACTGTGAAAATGTGGTGTGTCCATGTTGCGTTTTGGGCTGTTTCCTTTCGCTGGCACTAGGCCTACCCACACAAGTGAGGTACCATTTTTCTCAAAAGACTTTGGGGAATGCAGAGTGGGTGGAACTTTGTGGATCCACGCAGATCCAGAACTTTCCCTGACAAAGTTTTCTTGACAAATTTTGAGGTTTGCTAGGGAATCTGATGAACAGAACCTGGTGAGAGTCAGACAGCTCACCCCATCCTGGGTGTCAATTTTTTAAAAATATATGGGTTTGCTAGGTTTCCCTAGGTACCGGCAGAGCTAGGGTTCAAAATCTACAGCTAGGCACTTTGCAAAAAAAGGGTCAGATTTCACTGTGAAAATGTGGTGAATCCACATTCCGTAGTTGGCCGTTTCCTGTAGCGGGCACTAGGCTTACCCACACAGGTGAGGTATTATTTTTCTCTGAAAACTTTGAGGAATGTGGTGTGGGTGGAATTATGTGAATCCATGCAGATTCCAGAACTTTCCACCACAAAAATGTGAGGAAAATGTGTTTTTTTACAAAGTTTAAGGTTTGCACTGGATTCTGGGTAAAAGAACCTGGTGGGAGCCAGACAATTCACCCCTCCTGGATTCCCCTGGATGTCTAGTTTTCAAAAATGTATAGGTTCACTAGGTTTCCCTCGGTGCCGGCAGAGCTAGGGTTATAAATCTACAGCTAGGCTTTTTGCAAAAAAAGGGTCCGTTTTCACTGGGAATATGTGGTGGGTCCACGTTGCGTCTTGGGCCATTTCCTGTCACGGACAATAGGCCTACCCACACAAGTGATGTACCATGTTTCTCGAAAGACTTTGGGGAATGCGGCGTGGGTGAAGTTTTGTGGATCCAAACAGATTCCAGAACTTTCCACCACAGAAATGTTAGGAAAATGTGGGGGGTTTTATACCAATTTTGAGGTTTGCAAGCGATTCTGGGTAACAGAACCTGGTGAGAGCCAGAGAAATCCCCCGCATCCTGGATTTTACTGGGTGTCTAGTTTAAAAAAATGTATAGGTTTGCTAGGTTTCCCTAGATGCCGGCAGAGCTAGGGTTCAAAAGATACAGCTAGGCACATGCAAAAAAGGGTCAGTTTTCACTGTAAAAACAAAGTGTGTCCACGTTGTGTTTTGAGCCATTTCCTGTTGTGGGCACTAAGCCTACCCACACAAGTGAGGTACCATTTTAATTGGGAGTCTTAAGGTAACTAAGAATTGTAGAGCAACTGTTATTACCTATTGACTTTCGATGCATTTCTGCCTTCCAAATGAAAGACAATGTGTAAAAAAGAAGTCACTTTGAAAAACATCCTATAATTCTCATGCTAATATGGGTACTCACAATTTTGGAAATGTGCAAATATCTGCTGTTTGTAACTCTATACTTTGTTCCAATTTCAGAAATACATAGGTGTCTTTCATACCGATTTTTCCATGTATATATTTTCCCAAATTAATTACTATATACCCGGTACATAATAAAAAACTATTGCAAGATGCTGCTCAGTTATTGGCTCGTAAGGTTCATGGTGAACCTACAAGTCCAATATATCCCCACAGTCAGACAGGTCCAGCGGATGTACCGGTATATTGCTTTCAAACAGCTGTCAAAATTAGAAGAAGTTACAGGTGAAAACGTTGGCACAAATTCCTGTTTTTTTCAACTAATTTTCAATTTTTCCTATATTAAACTGTTAGTTTCTATAAAGAAACCTTGAAGGATCTACAAAAATGACCCCTTGCTGAATTTAGAATCTTGTCTACTCTTCTAAAGTGTATAGCTTTGCAGGATCCATTATTGCTTTCATACCCATTTCTACCATTAACTGGAAGAAGGTTGAAAGCACAAAAAAATAACAAAAATAGGCTATGTCCCAGTAAAATGGCAAAACTGTGTAAAAAAAATTATTTTTTCTGACAAAAGTTTGTCAGTCCCTGAAAGCTCGGAAAATGGGGATTTCAGCCCCACAAATGCTTTGTTGATACCATTGCAGGGAAAAAAATTGATGATTTCATTTGCATTAATTTTTTCCCATTTTTCCAAACTCACCCAAAATGTAGCTGTATTTTGACTAATTTCTGGATCCCTTCCAGGGGAATATACAAACCCTGGGTACCTTTGGAATCCCAATGATGTTGGAAGAAGAGGACGCAAATTTGGTGTGGATACCCTATGTGGTCTAAATGTTACAGGGGCCTAAGCGCAAACTACCCCAAGTAGTCCAAAAAAGCTTAGCACAGGGGGAAAGGCCTAGCAGCGAAGGGGTTAATGCAGGCTTACAGCTCTTCACTTCATGCTTTCCGTCTTTATTACAGCAAGTTTATATTTTCAATATTTTATGTTTGTATAGTAGACTAGGTGATATTGCTTGCACAGCTGAAGCAATGCAGCCTCTCTTTACACAGTCACACTCTTTTCACGTATATTTTTGGCAGATCTCTAGAGGGTCATCTCTTCAATAAAATGTTGGACAATTAATCCAAATGACTCATCACTGCTTCGAATGCACTGGATATCCTCTTCATTGTACCATGATCACAAGCTGTTCAAGGTAATTGTCAGACAGCGATGCCATTTTGCTCATTAGAAAGGAAATGACGTCAGAGGGCTGAATAATAATGGAGCTTCAGCCAACACCATCCGATGGGCCCAGACATCCGCTCCAGAGGAGTCTTTACTAATTGTACTCTTCAAACTTGTGTTGACCCTGAATACGTCTCCGCTCTTCACTCATTCGTGAAACCTTTGCCTAAGTTTACTGCTGTTAATGGTATGTTTTCTGGACAGGGGTTTTCATGATGGAGGCACAAAGCGGGCATGAACTGTCGTACTGGATGCAAAAATTAGCCCAGGAAAATGTGTTCACAGCATCACAATTTAGTACACATTAAAACTTAGGGGCAGATTTACAAGCCCCTTGCGCTTCATTTACACCGCCGTTGCGTCACTTTTGTGACGCAGCGGCGGCGCAAATCCTGCACCAAGGTGCGGGGTACTTACAACGTGACGCATCTGGGAGTTGTAAAGCCCTGCATCACATATAGGCGTTCCTGCGCAGGGGAGGGCGTTCCGGTGCAGGAATGCCTTCTAAAAGTGGCTGAGTGAAATCTACAAGATTTCACACAGTCACTTTTAGGCCAATGCTCCGTCAAAACCCTGCGCCTGCTTGAAGCAGGCATAAGGCTTGACGCAACATTGGAAGAATAGGGCCCCCCAGAGCATTGCTGGAGCTGCGTCGCGCTTGTGACGCAACTTCAGCAATGCACCGCCTTCACGGCACAGATGTGTGACGCATCTCTGCTGTATTTGCCCCATGGTGCGCCGCATTGTAAATTTGGCGCATCATGGGTGGCAGAGCTGTGGCGCACAATTACTGGCGCATCCCTGTTGATATGCAGGGATGCGCCAGTAATTGTAAATCTGCCCCTTACAGTCTTAGGGAGAATTTAGGAGGGGGACAAAATATATACGGACTGATTTATAGCTTGGCGGAAAGCGAAAACTGTTGCAATGGTGACAGAGTTCCCTCCCCACAAAGGCTATGGTTCGCCTGCTGGCCTGATTTAAATACTAGTGGACCAGAAAATGACAACAGTGGAGACCTCTCTATCTCCACGGTGGTCAAACACCTCCAACGGCCCGACAAAGTAAGGGCCATCAGAGGTTTGGCTGTATGTCCGACCTCTTAAGTTAGATGGGCGGACATGCAGCTGTTTTTCAATTCCTATCACCGCTAGGAAAAACCTGATGGTAAGGGGCACTGAAAAGTGCAGAATGCCCTCTTTTCCATGGGAGAAAGCTCCTATGGCAAGCGGAGCATTTTTTTCCCTTTGTTTTTCTTTTATTTTTAAAGAAAATCCCAAAGCGGAATTTTACAAATGTTTTAATAAAAAAATATATAAAAATTCGACATACGTGTCTGACATGTTTGACGGAGTCGTCCAGCAAAGTTACAATCCATTGGCAGGCCAGGGGTTCCTGTCAATGCTTGAAATGTCCGCCAGGCCAACAAACATTTCATAATGTGTAAGGCGGCACCTCCGTGTGGCTGATGATGTCATTTACTACATTGCTGCGAGGGTGGACAGGCCATCCGTCAAATTATAAATCAGGCCGTAGTGTCTACCAGAAACAGATGTCCACACCAGCCCGAATGTAATGCCAGTTTCTGTACCTTTGGCAAAACGATGTCAGTATACTTTCTTTCCGACCTTGAACAAATGGCTGATATATTTTTGTATTTTAGTTTGGCAACAATCTTCTCCACTTCAATTGAAAAAACCCTGCCCATAATAATAATATTTCGCTAAGCACCTATCTCTTGCCATTTATGATCATTGTAAATAACAGATGCCACTATTACCCAATGTATTCTGGTCAGCTTACCTACCTCGAAAATTTGGAATGGTGAATCTGGCTTTCCAGGGTTCAAACTCATGACCACACGAGCCCGCTTTGTCCAACCTTGGATATTCAGCTCACTGAGTAAATGTCCTGACATTTTGAAATGCAGCCAGAGTGTTTATAAACATGCCTTAATTTATGTGGTGTTTGCCATTAGAGTAGGATAATAGGGATAGTGGAAATAAAGGCCATGCTACTTTTTTCCTCCACTCTTCACATTTACTTATTGTTGCCTCGTTTTCTTTCCTCCCACACTTTCTCTACAGTCCATTAGAATCTGCTATTAAAATTCTCTTAAACTTGTATCACCGGTTCTTAGACATTGGCAACAGGTTAATTTCCTTTGCCATCACTTTGCTCCATTTTTCATTGCAGTTAAACTACTTAATTTCAATTTAAACGCTCATCTTTGGTCTTTTGTTGTACTGTTTACCTTGTCCCTACCACTTTCTCCTTCTTTTTGTCAACGTTATCGTTTTTCTACCTTGATGTACTCTACAACCAAGTATTAGGGAGTCTTGCAGGAATGGCTGGAATGGCACAACTGCAGAAAGGTACGTTTCTATTGGCCACTTATCCAAATGCGCCCTATGTCGATGTTCATGTAAAATGAGTTATCCTGTGGCAGACCAGCCTTTGTATCTGTGATCGAGTGATGTCAGCCTCCTTGTAGATGGCAGGAGTGAAATTATATTAGTGCAATCATACGATTCTAACTGCTTTGAAAGAGATACTAATAAATATGGCACAGTGGCGCTGATACCAGACGTGAGTGCAGATCCAATTCTGACCTGCCTTGAACACAGGGCCGAGAAAAAAATGCACTTTCACTTGAGTTACCCTTGAGTTGACATTAGTAGTGTGTGATAGCCCGATGGATAGCGTCTGATATTGAAGGGTATGAATGTGCATTCTGTCCTTCTTGAAAGCTTTGTTTATTTCCCATGGAAGCCTGTGGTGCAAGAAGTTGTATGGATCAAGTGTCTCGAGTTCTCCTTCCATTCTCGCCTCTCTCTCCATGTCCAATCTCTATCTTCTTTTTAGGTCACAGCCTACCAGACTTCGCACATGTCAGGTTTGTTCATGATTTCTTATGGGTATTCTGAAAGCTTTCCTGGAAATGCATTCCGCCCATTGCTTACTATTGGCTTTGTGGTTTGTACCTCACAGTTGCTTGCTTTCTATTTGCTGCATCTATTTGTATTAGGCTGTCCAGCTTGAGTTTACCCCTCCTGTGCAGCATAGTTTATTTACTGTATACTTCCATGACTGCTCGCTTTCAGCGAACATACAAGTATATCTTGTTCTTATCTTTTCACATTTTTGTGCATTCAAAGACAGAGGCATAATGTCAGGATCTGTCTTTCAACTTTTCTTTCAATTACTTCAAAGTGAGAGAATTTATGTGACAATCTTGCTGTGAAAGAAAGGATTTTGTTTAGCACACACAAAAAATAAAATGTCTGTAAATGAACTGTGATGACATTTAAGCATATATCAGAATTAGCAACAGAAATGGTAACAGTTGTATAGGAGCGCACTGAGAGTATAGGTAAGTAACTATGAACAGTCAAATTGGTGCTCAAGGGGGACAGAAGCCGGTTACCACAACTCCAAAAGTAGAGCCACTAAGCGGCTGTACAACAAATTCAAAATGATCCTCCAAGCACTCAAATCATCAAATGAAAGTCCAATTTCAGTAAAGTCTCTGTCTTCAAATTTCTTCTCTTTATTCCATCTTCTTTCAACATCAGCCAACACGTGTTTCGTCCTGTCAGTCTTTGACAATAGACTTCTTCAGGGCCCTTAAAAATTCCGGCTCCTCCTTAGTTCAGAAGTCAGTCCAAATTAAATTCTATCTCCACTGAGTTACTCAATTTAAATTCTATGCGTACTGTAGCACGGGTCTAAGAGTTCCTCCGTCAGTAAACTCCTGTATCGCTTCAAGTCAAGCATATATGTAATTCTGTCAATGTAACTACGTATGTCTGTCTATCTTCAGAATGTCGTGAATATATATCCAGGTTCAATTGCGCGTATCTGGCATGAACCTCTCCCAATTCATTCCGCGTTACCTTTTTGTAAAATCTAGGGTCCCCAAATTTAAATAAGAAGAATTCATGTCCTTGGGGGATACCATGCAATAATGCCTGAAATAAGCAGCCCGGGGAAGATGTATCAGTTTTGTCGGCCATTGATCTAAAAATTTTTTACGTGAAAAGAGTGGCGATAATGAAGTATGTCCGGCATAGCAAGTCCTCCAGTTTTCAATTTTCTCCTCAATTTTCTCCAGGAGATTCTAGGCGATTTTGAATTCCAGATGAATGATCCGATTTTCCCCTGTATTTTGGCTATATCTTTTTGACTAAAGGTCAGGGGTATTGAATTAAACAAAAAAGCAATCTTCTGTAGAATAACCATCTTTATGAGGTTCACTCTCCCGAATATATTTAATGACAACCCGGACCAACGACGCAGAAGCCCACAGATGTCTTCATAAACCTTGTCCAGATTTACTTTAGTTGTCTCTGTGATGTCTTGGACCAGATGTATTCCCAGGTATCTCATCTGGGGCTTTGCTTCAGGAAGGGCTACCTCCTGATTCCACTGCATGATCTCCGTTTTTTCTTTATTAATTTTATACCCTGATATCTCCCCGAAGGCTTCTGCTTGATCAAAAAGTCGAGGAATTGCTACTTCAGGATTGGAAGTGAACATTAAAAGATCGTCTGCGTATAAAGAAAATTTTAAGTCTAATCTAGTTATAGAGAAGGGTTTAATTAAAACATCAGAACTTAACTGACTAACTAAGGGCTCTATATATAAATTAAACAATAAGGGGGAGAGGGGACACCCCTGCCTAGTGCCGCGGGATATCTCAACCCAATCTGTAAGTAGGCCATTAACGAGGATCTTGGCGTTAGGATTAAGGTAAACTGCTTTTATAGATGCTATGAAATTTGTTGGAATGCCAAAACCAGATAAAGCTTCCCACAAGTAGACCCAATTAACTTGGTCGAAGGCCTTGGCGGCGTCGATTGCCACGATGGTTACAGGAAGTTTCCTATCTGTGGCAAAATCAATGGAAGCAACGGCCTGAAAAGTCAGCTCATTCAACTGCCTACCTGGCATGAACCCTCTCTGATCCTCGTGCACTAGAGATTTAATAACCTTGGCCAATCTCGCCACTAGAACACCTGCAAAGATTTTATAATCAGTATTCAGCAGCGAGATTGGCCTATAGGACTCGACGATCAGGGGATCCTTATTAGGCTTCAAAACCAGCGTAACTGTGGCCTCCAACAAAGTCAATGGAATGGGCTCATCAACTAGATGTATTTTATTAAATAGAGCCGTAAGAACAGGAACTACTATATCCGAGCCTATTTGGTATACTTCTGCGGGCAGCCCATCAGGGCCGGCTGCTTTTCCTTTGGCCATTCTTTTCAGTTGATTATGGACCTCCCCCTCTTTTATGGCAGAGCTCAAAAAAGAACTGTCCGCCTCAGATAGCTGTGGAAGATGAAGCCCCTCTAACCAAGTAACTGCACCTCGGGTTGATTTATCATTGTTCCCAATATATAGTTTCTGCATGTATAATTTGACTTCTTCAGAGATCTGATCATTGTCATACGATATAACTCCAGTACTCTGTACCTTTAATCCACTAATTTGATTTCTCACTCTATCAGACCTGGCCTTCCATGCAAGAAGACGTCCATATTTTTCTCCATACGAGAAATTCTGTAGTTTACTTGCATCCCACCTATCTTTGAGAGGAAGATGGCGGCGGGCTGATGCCAGCTGCGAGAGCTCCGTCCCAGAATGGAAGATGCCCTGCCGTATTGGAGTGCTTATGCCCTTCTAATTGTTTCTACATCGTCGTGTTGCGGTGAGAATATGTGTAACGTTTATTTCAGCATAAGGAATCTTTTGCACTGACCCCTGTTTACGTTCTTCACCCTTCCCCGTCCTTTTCTGCTGAGACTTGGTCGGAGATTGCTGAGCTTTAGGACCCAGAGGGTTCCGGAGAGCTTCATGGGCGTGATTACGTGGTCCGATACGGAACGCGAAGCTGGAGATTGTGGTGAAGCAAGAGAGATCAGTGCAATGAGCCGCGCCAGGATATGGTGTAGAATCCGGGCGGCAGCTAGAGTCTACCCTTGACGTGGGACTACGGCTGTGAGCGGGTATCGTTCTTCGGTCAGAGAGGGGGGAGGTGAATTGTGTTGTGTTTGCTATATTTACGGTGCTAATAGGGAGCCCTGGGGGTACAGTGATATCGCGCAACGGGACATTTTCAGATCACGGGCTAGTCCAATTGTGTGTATAGGTCCCAAAGTATTGGGCACGGAGCCTAAACAGTCCCTCCCTACAATGCTGGAAGAGTTTTTCCCACAGCAGGAAAATCAGACCAGGGGAAGCCTTGTTAGAGAGGCAGAAGAGGTAACAGGAGCGGCTGTCCCAGTCCCCCCAGTTACAAGGAATAGATATCTGCTCCGCTCCCTACCTGAAAGGGTTTTACAGCATTCTTCTTTAAACCGTACTGACTGTTTTGTTCCATTAACTCCACGTCAGAAAAAAAGAGAGAAGAAGGAGAGAAATAAAACCAGAGAGCAAAAAAAACAAAAAAAAAGTACCAGTCTATTAAAACCTGCTCCCTCTCTAAAATCATACTTTAAAATAATGGAGAAAGCAGTGTCCAGCCTTGATGTGGCGAGCAAGCAGGCGGTATCAGTGACACAGAACCTCCCCGCAGCCCTAGTTGCCTGCTCCAAGTCCCCAGTGATGTCTCAGAACGAGTATGCTCCTTTGTTATCTGAGCCTGAGACAGACCTAGGAGACCCCACACTTGGAATTGATTCTCATGGGAGTATACAGGAGAGCTCCACCTCTCAAGCAGCAATAGCGCCTTTGCTGGAAGCTACTTCTCAACCACCAATCAGCGCTATCAGTGATCCTTCAGCAGAAGTAGTAGATTCCTCACTAGTAGGAGTATCGAGGGCAGATCATCAGCAGCAGCAAAAGGAAAATGAAAATGAAAATATCGAGAGCCTTCTTCGATCCTTGCGTGAAGATCTCTTGGTGAAGCTATTACCCAAGTTTGAAATTTCCGAAGGAATTCAGAAAGAGATCACTGAGAAATGTTCCAGCCTGAGGTTCCGTGAGAATCGTAACGACGTTTTGGGCTTGTTCGAATATGGACGAGTTTGGTATCTACGAACCGCAAATGACGAGTTTAGTAGGTGTACGCGTTTTCGCTACTCTACTTGGCACGGTTCGTCTTATTTGCGGGTTTCTTCATCTGAACCCTCGGGTTCCATTTTAGATACGGCATCCATTTTGCTTCTTGCCCTCACGTAGCCGGCGGACAGACAATGTCCGCTTTATGACCCTGGGTTTCCCAAGCTCTTGCGGAAGATGCATATTCCTTTGAGTGTGCCTTTATGACTAGGGGGATGACACGGCAAAGGCAGATGGCCCTGCTCGAGGCTCATATTGCCGTGCTGGTCTATTGTTTCAGCCTTGCATGCGTTAGGCTCGAATCCTTTGATCCTGCGATCACGCTTCCGATATTGCCCCTACACTCTTTTCAATCTGTTGTCTGTCTTTGTCTTCCTTGCACCTGTTTCTGTCTCTTTTCTTAGCTCGTTTACAGCTAGAATGGAATGTGCCTAATGGTGGAATAGCATGCTTTTACAGTTGGGAACCGGCAATGTTTCTGTAATTATGTTCCGGGCTTCTGAAAACATGAATGCAATCCTTTTGAAGTTTACTGTGGGAACTGAGCTGTAACCTTTTGTTCGCCATGTTGTGCAATGACGAAAATGTGTATGAAAGGAGCGATCCACTTTTGCAATTCGAAGCAGACTCTCAGAACCTACACTCTGTTGTACTTCTAGCGATTTCTGTATCCCTGCAGTAAATAAACGCTGATCTTTGACGCCGAAGGAAGTGTCCCGTGTCTCTGTGATTTGTACGCCGGAACAGGTATATCCACGAAGGTTTCAGGTGTTGTCCCCTGGCACCGCTGGGCCTTAAAATAGCCCAGGCCTTCAGTTGGCGCCCAACGTGGGGCGACATCAGCGGTACCGGTCCGAAGCCTGACGATTGTGAGGAACTTCGTGTGAAATCTCCGAGGGAAGGTGCACCCCACTTCATCGATCCTGTTGTCAAAATAAGTGGTCCGAAGATTTTTCCCGCGAAGATTCCCGCCTCCTGACGGCTGCGACGGACTGATGCCCTGACTGTCGACCTGTTTTGGCGCCTGGCGTAGTCCTTTGTACGGCGAGACGATTGACGGGCCTTCCTGGTGACGCCATTGTTCTTTCAGTTAAGTATTTGTGGGTCGCTCCCAGTCCTTAGGTTAACTCTTTGGTTCCTTCTTGGAACATTTGTTGCTTCGTATTCTGATACTTGGTTGTTGTTGTTGAAACTTGGTTGTTTGCATGGTTCCATTGCATTTGTGGTTCTTAGTTGTTGATTCTTAGTTGTTGGGTTTTTCTTTGACAATTGCAATTGCCAAAAACCAAGGGTCTCGTATTTTTACGAGGATATCGTAATTCGGTAACCCTTGAAGTTTGAAACTCGGTTAGTGTGCATGATGCCCTGCCGTAGTATTTTGTTTGGTTCCTTAAATGTTGCAACACAGATTCCCGGTTGGAGGACTCGTGTCCGATACCTCCAGTTGGAACTCCGATTTATGAGCTCTATAGTCGACATGGAGTGGGCCCTATTGTATATAATGAATGTTGGATCCGTTATACTTAAAAAGATGGTGTCCTTAGTTGGCAACCTCATGGTAGTTTTGACACTGAGATTTTAGATAATCTAGAAGCAAGATTGTTTAAAAAGAAAGCTAGGCCAGCAATGTTTGATTCCTTTCGGGTATGGCGCAAAGAGGCCAGACAGAAAGAAATCAAGCAGATTAAGAAAAATAAGAGAGACGGTATCATTACGATGATGCAAAGTGCAGAACAGTATCAGCGAGAAAAAGAAGAGAAGGAAATGGATGTTTCTACCAGACAGCATCGCATGGCGGTGGATAAATGTTATCCGGTTTTGCCGTCGAGTTCTGAAAAGAAGGAAGAAGCATCGAAGGAGGATCCTTTGTTGTCTTATTTATTAAAATCACCACCTCCTTATGTATAGGGTACTACAGCCCCTGTAGTTCCTCCTGTTCTTCCGCCTGTTGCTCCAGCGGCTGCTGGTCAGCCTATAGTTGGTCCTGTTCCTCCGAATCCCCTTGTTCCTCAAGTGGGCCCTGCTCCTTTACCTCCTCTTCTTCCTACTGCTCCTTTGCCTGTACCTTCTCAGTCTACTGTTACTACTACTCCTGCTATCTTGGCTACTCCCACTGTTCCTACATTTACTCCTAATGTTGTTGCTCCTGTTTTTCTTTCTTCTACCCCTTCTGCTCGTAATCGTATACCTAATTCTGTTGCTACTCTCTACTCTCCACTTTTCGGATCGTTATTCGAATCCGATGCCTCTGAAATCTCCCAGAGACGAAGCCAAATGCCTGGAGGTAGGGAGAGTGAGACGTTAGTAACTATGGCACGTAGGTGGATTAGACATCCTGCTAAGTACACTCCACGCATAGTTTTCGATACGTTCTCTCAGTTTAATGAGCCCACACAAAGATTCGTGTTCGAGGAGATGTGTAAATCCTTGAGAGAAGAGTGGGATAATGATGAGCTAGATAATGTACCGCCCGATATGACTGAACTTCAGAATCAGTTTTCGAATGGTATGATTGTAGGCAGTGATGTACTACGTGCATTGGAGCGTTTGTTAGCTTTTAGATCTACAGTGCCTCCTCGAGTGTCGTTTGACGACGACTCCGATGATTCGAAAGCGCAATCTGGTCAGTATCTTATGCGAGAAGTTCCCCCAGTGTGGATGCCAGGTGATGCTACTGTTGCTCCTCCAATTTTGCCACACTTCCAGAGAGTTTGGATACCCCTCCCATGGAAACGATCAGAAGTTTTGCAGGTGAAACAATCTTTGCCTGACCCCCGGAAGAATCCGGCAGGTTATTACAAGGAGTTATCCCAACTCGTGGATGCTTCTATTATGAACCTTGCTGATATCGATATGTTGTTTGGTAATGTCGTACCGCAACCGATTTGGGCGAAAATTCGTCAAGAGAATCATGCAGCTGAGTTAGGTGGTGATTGGGCTGCTCTTTTAGGGATGTATGTCGTTACAACGCATACTTTTACTCCGCGTACCATTACAACGCGGTATTTACAACGCATACCGCTACAACGCATAGCGCTTTGGGGTGCTGGATAGTGGTAAGTATAATTTACTATTCTAACTCCAGTCCCCGTGGACCCTAGGGAAGGTGTTGGATAGTAAATTAAACTTACCTCTTATCCTAGAGCGCCCCCCAGCGCAATGCGTTGTAACGGTATGCGTTGTAATGCCTGCGTTGTAGTGGTAGTGCGGAGTAAAAAATGCGTTGTAACAGGTGAATACCCTCTTTTAGCGGCCGACGGACGGCAAGTTGTCGGGGCTAAGCCTGAACAGTTAATTACGGATCTGCCCCAAAGAATCATTACGCTCATGAAAACACTTATGCCAGCGATGAGGGTGAACTGGGATAAATTGTCTGCATGTAAACAAAAGAAAGACGAGAGTGTCTCCGATTTCTTTACTAGATTTGAGGAGGCATTCATCGATCATAGTGGTCAGGATATGAGCACTGAGGGAGGTCAGCGACTGTTTGTCGATAAGTTTGTGTTAAATCTGTTGCCTGAGCTATGTAACAAATTAAAAAATTCTGAAAGTGCATGGGCTGTTTCAACCACAGCTCAAATATTAGCAACGGCTCAATATTATGAAAATAGAGAAAAATAGGAGAATGATCGTGCAGACAAGAAAACGAAAGAGCTAAAAACTAAGGTCTTGTTGCAGCAAGCGTATCCTCCACGCTCGAATCAGAATGACTCGCAACAGCAGTATAGACCGCAAGCGCAGTCTTCTAGGATGCAGTCGCGCTCTGACTCCTCTACATCCAGATCTATGCTTGGGTATAATCAGTGTGCATATTGTAGGGGTGAGGGCCATTTAAAGTTTAATTGCCCTGTTTTACGTGACCGAACGGATGGTGTCTCGGTTCGAGGAGGTCGTGGTGGTCATCAGCAGGCCTCTCGAGGTAGAGGTCGTGGCACCTCTTGAAATCAAAATGAGCGTTCTGCTCCTTCATCGGACACGGACAATTGTTTTGATCAACGAAATACATTGTCTGGTAGATCTGCACAGTATCATGTGGATGACTATTATGTCGAGCATGAGATTGGTGCAGACAACAATTACTAGGACAGCCATAGACAAAGAGAGGGAGTCGTATCAGTTCCGGTTGATCAGAGAGGGCCTTACGTCGCAGTTGCGACATCGGGCGTAGTTGAGCCTTTTCTGGTGCAGCAGAAAGTTCCATCATGCATTCGAAACTCCCTGGCGCACCTTTGTCTGGCTTAACAAACGTTTCTGTTGGATTCTCTGGCGCCCCGGTTAGCAATCCAGTTTCTAGCCCTTTGTCCCTTACGATTGGGCCTCGTGAGCTAGAGGCTCCTTTGATTTTGACTACTGGTTGTGTTGAGAATCTCTTGGGTCTGGATTTGTTGAAGCGGTTATATGCGACTCTGTACTGCTCTCCTACGGGAGTGGAGCTTACATTAGGTCAGAGAGTGATCTCTCCTATGTACTTGTCAACTGATAAGCTCCCGCCGGAATTGAGTTCCCTTCCTGAGTCTTTATGGGCAACTGGTCCCAATGATGTGGCCCTACTGGACATTCCACCTTATGTCGTCCAATTGAAATCAAATGTGAGATTACCACGTATTCCCCAGTATCGTATCTCTCTTGATGGCGAGCGAGCGCTATTAGCGATCATTTATGACTTGATCGAAAAGGATGTTATCGAAGAAACTCGGGGAAATGTGTGTAATAGTCCTGTGTTACCTATTTTGAAACGAACTGACCCATCCAAGCCTCCTGTGTACCGTTTTGTCATTGATTTGAGAGAAGTAAATAAAATTGTGATTCCATAGTTTCCAGTGGTGCCTGACATTACAGCTTTACTGACCCTGATTCCAGCCTCTGCTTCCTGGTTTTCGGTGATCAACCTAAAGAATGCTTTCTTTAGCATTCTGATTGCTGAGGAAAGCAGAGATCTATTCGGCTTCACATTAGGTGGTCGCAGTTTCAGGTTTAAACGCGCACCTCAGGGCTACTGTGAGAGTCCATCGATCTACAGTCAAGCCCTTAAGAGTCAACTTGATGCGTTTGTGTTACCTGCTGGTGCGGCCCTGATTCAGTACGTTGATGATCTGTTAGTGGCTGCTGACACTGAGCAAATTTGCAAAACTGCTACAGTATCGCTGTTAAAGCATCTATGTGACTTACATTACAAGGTGTCACCTTCTAAACTACAGTATTGTTGTCAAGAAGTAACCTATTTAGGTCACTTATTGTCAAAGGAGGGAAGAAGGTTGACCCCAGAAAGAATTGCAGCGATTGCTCGAATGACTGTGCCAACAACTCAGAGAGATGTACGTGCCTTTCTAGGTATCACGTCATACTGCAGACAATGGATTCCGAACTTTTCATTGTTAGCGAAGCCATTGTTAGCTCTCACGTGCAAGGATGTTCCGACTCCTTTGCCATGGACCGAAGAGTGTCAGAAAAGTTTTTCTGAACTGCGTGATGCGTTGTGTTCGGCTCCTGTGTTAGGTACTCCTGATTACAGTAAGCCGTTTACACTATACGTTCACGAGAGAGAAGGTTGTGCGTTGAGTGTTTTGACGCAACAATTTGGCGGCAAACAGCGTCTGTGTGCATATTTTTCCTCGACCTTAGACCCAGTAGCTAGAGCATTGCCGAGTTGTCTAAGGGCGACAGCGGCAGCTGCGGTGTCCATTCGACAGTCCGCAGGTCTGGTCATGGATAATATGCTTACAGTGATGGTTCCGCATGCAGTTGACACTCTCTTGAATCGAACGAAAACTCAACACTTGACGAGCGCAAGGTTGTCCGGTTATGAGTTGACACTTTTGGCAAGTCATATACAGATAAAACGTTGTAATGTGCTGAATCCAGCGACATTGTTGCCGATTAATGTGGAATCAGGTGATGTAGCACCACATGACTGTTACTTAAGAACTGAAGAAGAAACGAAGGGTCGTATCTACCTGAAAAATACTCCATTGGTAGATCCCGATGGTACTTTGTATGTTGATGGTTAATGCTTCAAGTTGCCGAATGGTGATGTGACGACTGCGTATGCTGTAGTGACGTTGAATACGGTTGTGGAAACTGCGAGATTGAGTCAGAATTCAGCGCAAGCGGCAGAGTTGATTGCGTTAACGAGAGCGTGTGTTTTGTCTAAAGGGAAGCGAGTGAATGTGTTTACTGACAGTCAGTATGCATTTGGCGTAGCGCATAGTTTTGGTCGATTGTGGAGAGAAAGAGGATTCATGACTTCGCATGGAACGAAGATCCAACACGGACAGTTTGTGAACGATCTTTTGGACGCACTTACATTGCCTAAGCAGGTGGCAATCATTAAATGCAGTGCGCATCGAAAGGTTACGGATGATGTTGGTCGTGGTAACGCGTTTGCGGATCAGATTGCTAAGGAAACGGCTAAGAATCTGACAACTCGAATGTATGTTACAAGTTCAGTGAGATGGCCGACGGAGACTGGTATGTGTGAGGACACAGTTGAGAGTGTGAAAGCGATTCAGAATGAGGACACCGAAACTGAAAAGACTAAGTGGAAAGAAAGCACGGGGAAGTTAGACGTGAATGGATGTTGGGTTGATTTGTCGGAATATCAGAGATGGATGTTACCGGATGCGTATGTGCTTGCCGTTGTTACTATGGCCCACGGCATGTCACATATTAGCGCGAAAGGTATATGTAAGTTGTTGTCTCCTGTATGGAAGAATGATGGGATTGCTAAGTGTGCTGAGAGAGTGGTCAAGAACTGTATGGTATGTTTGATGTATAATCCTGGCAAGGGCACCCCCACTCCACCTGGTCATTTTGCTCCTCCTACATGTCCCTTTGAAGTTATCCAGTTGGACTTCAACCATATGGAGAGATGCAATAACTTGAAGTACGTATTGGTTGTGGTTTGTGCATTCTCCAGATGGATCGAGGCCTACCCCCTTAAGGATAATACTGCCCTGTCCACAGCAAAAGTTCTACTCAAGGAATATTTTCCCAGGTATGGCATGCCACGGATTGTATGGTCGGATAATGGAAGTGAGTTTGTGGGAAGTGTGATGAAGAGTGTGTGTAAGGGCCTGGGAATTCGTCAAAAATTTCATAGTGCTAATCATCCTCAATCGGCGGGTTTAGTGGAAGGGTACAATGGTACTCTGAAACTGAAACTTGCCAAAATCCAAGCAACGACTGGTTTGTCATGGCCTGATGCACTGCCTCTAGCTCTCTTATCGACCAGGGCGACTGTGCACTCTCGAGTAGGGCTTAGCCCATATGAGATTGTGTTCGGCCGTCCTGCGAAAGTTTGGGGAGTTCCGAGGCCTAAGGAGTTCGACAGACTTGAATATCCAATGTTGATTGACTATCTTTATGATCTGACTGCTAAATTGAGTTTGATTCATCAACAGGTTTTTGAAGCTCTACCGGCACAAACAGAAGGACCTGGTCATCGGCTCCAACCTGGCGACTGGGTGGTAACCCGCAACTTTGGGAGAAAACGGAATCTTGAGCCAAGGTTCGTGGGTCCCTACCAAGTCTTGTTGGCAATGAGGACTGCAGTTCGGCTGGACAGCAGGAAGCATTGGGTGCATGCCACCCATACGAAGAAAGTCCCGCTTCCTTTGCCAGCAGATAACTGGGTAAGGAGAGGATTTGCCCCGACTGAGACCGATGCCCCTCCACACTACGTGACATTCAGTGATGCTCAACCTGTAGAGAACGATTCAGTTCAGTCAGATACACTTGTTGAATCATCTGAAACTGTACCTTCGTCTTCAGCCTTGGAGAATTCAAGTTCTGAACTGTCACCTGAACACTCGAACACTGTTTTGCCATCTGAACCGTTGTTTGAAGAGCAAACTCGACCTGGGAAATGTCGATATTTTCTTCGATCGCGTGATATGTACAAATAAAATCTCCCTTTTTGTTTTTGAATACATTACCCCCTCACTGTTGCTACGAACATTGTGGATATTTGCATTTTTTATTGATTTTGAGCTCTTCAATTTTGTTTTATACATTACGTGTGTTCCTTTTCTGTGCAGCTAGGAGACTTATATTAAATTGAATGTTTATTTGATTAAAACCTACCATCTGGGTTGGCCGTAAGGCAGTGCGGGTACCTACTTCTGTTTAGCAGGTTTCAGACACTAGGTCGGTTACTTTTGTCGATTCCTGGGAACTCCTGGGAATTGATAATCGCTACTCAGAACCAGGTGCGTCAAGAACGTTACGGACGTCTTTAGAGGATGGAGTTCTCTAAGCTGTCGGAAATAGAGAGGATGTCGGTGCAAAGATCTAAACTGCATAAGATTTTACGAACAAAATGTTTTCTGTTTCAGGTTTTCATGTTATTCCTAACTGTTTCTACGTTATTGGTGGGTGGAGTGTATTTTGGAATTCAGTCACTATTGCCTTCCACTTCACCTACCTCTCCTTCTCATGATCTGAATTCTGTTCTAGTTCCCACTATTTCTCCACATTCCTTCCATCTTCTGCCCCAACATGAACAGGTCAGACATGCGGAATTTATGAACAATTCCTTTGTCCAACTTCTGCATCAACATCAGTTGGTGATGAATACTGCCAACTGTTGGGTGTGTGAGTTAATGCCACATACCATGGATAAGGGTATTCCGTATTTAGTTCTTCCCTATAGCTCCCAGGGATCAGCTCGAGCATTCCAAACCATGTTCCGTAGTGCACTAGATTCCTACCCCCGTCGAGAGCCACGCTCCGCAGACCTTGGTCCTGGCCCGTACCACAAGTCTTTGGCGATAGCGATTGCCGATTTGGATAGAGATATTTTTGATTCATCGCTTATTCCAGAGGAAGAGGTGCGAGCCTACAAGGATCTGAGTGAGGCTGAGTATAGTATGTCAGTGGGTGATAGACAGCTTAAGAGCTCGTCTCCGATCTGGATCGTACCCCACCTTGGTCATTTCTGCCTGCAAGGTCTTGGTCGAAATCCGAGAGCTCAGCTTGGGAAGAGTGCTTGTACTGAGACGTACGTTTTACCGATGCTCTCTTCCCCTGTCTTCCTGACTGCCAAGGGTACCTATTTTGTATGTTATGATCGCGCTTATACGTGGTTGGCCCGTGACTTCTCGGGCACATGTTATATCGCGAATCTTTTGCCACCGACTTTTACAGTTGCCTCAGACTATCACAAGACTAGAGTTGTGAGAGGCGTTATTAGCAAAGAGGACACTGCCGGTCAAGAGGCAGGAGACTTCTTTAAGGGTTTCCTACCGTTTTGGGGACCTATGGTCAATAGTAGGAACCTGAGACAGTTGACTCGTGTGGTAGAATCGACTGCTAACATAACTGCAAGTGCTCTTGGTAACCTGACAGCAGAGCTTCAAGCTGATAGACTTATGACGTTGCAGAACCATATGGTTTTAGACGTTGTACTCGCAGATAGAGGTGGTGTGTGCAAGGTGATCCATTCGAGCTGCTGTATTTTCATACCTGATAACGCTCCAACCGTTTATCAAGCCATCTCGAAGTTGCATAAAATCTCCGAGTCCATACACGTGGACGAAGGTGATTGGACGCTTCTAGGATGGTTTTGGGGACTGATGTCGACTTGGGGTTGGAAAATTCTGTTGATTGTAGGGGTTGTTGTGACGTTTCTGTTCACGTGTTGTCTTTGTGTACAGTGTGGTCCAGCCTTATTTGGCCTTTGTGCTACAACGTGTATAAGAAGGCTATCTGTTACCAAAGAGACATTGAAGGATAGAATAATGTTCCAGCAACATCTGAACGATCTGATGAATATCGATATTGATTCTGATATCGACTAGTGCTTGCCTACATGAGGGCAAAAGGAGCGCCTGAGGTTCCGTGAGAATCGTAACAACGTTTTGGGCTTGTTCGAATATGGACGAGTTTGGTATCTACGAACCGCAAATGATGAGTTTAGTAGGTGTACGCGTTTTTGCGACTCTACTTGGCAGGGTTCCTCTTATTTGCGGGTTTCTTCATCTGAACCCTCGGGTTCCATTTTAGATCCGGCATCCATTTTGTTTCTTGCCCTCACGTAGCCGGCGGACGGACAATGTCCGCTTTATGACCCTGGGTTTCCCAAGCTCTTGCGGAAGATGCATATTCCTTTGAGTGTGCCTTTATGACTAGGGGGATGACACAGCAAAGGCAGATGGCCCTGCTCGAGGCTCATCTTGCCGTGCTGGTCTATTGTTTCAGCCTTGCATGCGTTAGGCTCGAATCCTTTGATCCTGCGATCACGCTTCCAATATTGCCCCTACACTCTTTTCAATCTGTTGTCTGTCTTTGTCTTCCTTGCACCTGTTTCTGTCTCTTTTCTTAGCTCGTTTACAGCTAGAATGGAATGTGCCTAATGGTGGGATAGCGTGCTTTTACAGTTGGGAACCGGCAATGTTTCTGTAATTATGTTCCGGGCTTCTGAAAACATGAATGCAATCCTTTTGAAGTTTACTGTGGGAACTGAGCTGTAACCTTTTGTTCGCCATGTTGTGCAATGACGAAAATGTGTATAAAAGGAGCGATCCACTTTTGCAATTCGAAGCAGACTCTCAGAACCTACACTCTGTTGTACTTCTAGCGATTTCTGTATCCCTGCAGTAAATAAACGCTGATCTTTGACGCCGAAGGAAGTGTCTTGTGTCTCTGTGATTTGTACGCCGGAACAGGTATATCCACAAAGGTTTCAGGTGTTGTCCCCTGGTACCGCTGGGCCTTAAAATAGCCCAGTCCTTCAAGCCTTGAGGGTAAACTGGATGACATTTGTACAAGAAGGGAGGTGTTAGAAGGCGAAGTCGCCACTCTTTCTAGGGTCTCTAAAGCTCATTCAAAAACGATTTCTGTGCTAAAAGAACAGAACAAATCTTTGCAACTTGATATGGAACGTCTAGAGATCCATGCCAGAAGGAAAAATCAGAAATTCCTAAAAATCCCCAAAGGGGCGAAAAATGGGATGTGAAGTCCCTAGTATGTAAGTTATTGAGGGAAGGAGTCTTAAAAGATAGACCCTTTCCGATGTCTTCCGGATCGGAGTGCCCCGAGGAAGATACTTTTAAATTTCCTCTCGTACTCAGTAAAAGAGTTGATTCTAAGTAGGGCTCTCGTTGATTCATCACTCCAGATTGACACCTCTAAGTGTCTAATCCACTCCGACGTAGGTAAAGTCACGGCACAAAGGCAGGGGGAATTGGGGGTCTCGGATGCAGGAACTAAGAAGCTTAGGAGCACAGGTCATGATGAAATTCCAAGCATCGTTAAGGGTGGTATGGAGAAACAAAACATGTATTTTTGCATCCACTCAGGAGGTTGATAGCTTTCTTTTAAGCCTAAAAGAAGCTCAATGTTAGTCACCTCCCACACTAAACGACAAGAGAGGAGCATAGACTTCACTTACTAATAAATATTAAAGTTAGAATTCAATTTTGAAAATTTACTGGGTTAGTGTATTTGGAACATTCACCACTCACTACTATATAAGGGAAAAAAAAAGATATATAATATGTTTATATAAAAAAACACAAACAATAAATATGAAATAGGGTATGGGCACACTTTATATAGTTAACACTCATTAGGGGCGGAAATCAGGTTAGGGAGGGGGCTCTCAAAAAGGCGACATGATTGCCAAAGTTCTAATAGGGAGGTTCCTCAAGGGGGTGGAGGAAGGTTGAGGGGGGTGGGGTTGATAAAGAGAAAAATGTTTCCTCATGTATTCATAAAGTATGATATAGTTATGAAGCTGTTTCTAAATAGAGAAAACACAATGGTTAGGGTGGATCTGTCTGCTAGAAATCCTTCCCCTCCCTTATGACCAACTGGTTTAATAAAATAAAAATAGTAACATTGAACGTAAACGGGTTGAGGGAGGGTAGGAAGCTTAAAAGAATTTGAGAATTTCTGAATAAATCAGGGGCCCATATCCTTCTTTTAGAAGAAACTCACCTTGAGCAGCAAGAATGCAATGATGCCTTTAAGAGCCAAAAGTGGATCCAGGACCTCCTCTGCTCTAGACAAAGTGGAAACACTAGAGGAGTGGCAATAATTATTCAAGCCAATAGTGGGATAAGAGTCGAGAAGTATGAAACCGATCACACTGGCAGATGGCTGACTGCATTGTTAGTCATAAATAGTACACGGCTGACATGTGCAACATACTATGGACCAAATCAAGATTCTCCAGAGGCCCTGATAAGCTTAAAAACTAGCTTTATCGATTTGAATGCCCCTATTATTCTAGGTGGCGATTTCAATTTAGTATTTGATGCAAGCTTGGATCGCACTTCCAGGGCCGTTTCTTCTCCATTACATAAATCAAAGAGGGAGCTTAAAAATGTAATGAGAGATTTTAATTTATTGGATGTCTGGAGGTTTAAGAATAGTGAAGATAGAGCTTATTCATTTTACAGTTACAGACATAAGCAACATTCACATATTGATTTCTTCCTTATTGATCAAGGGTTACTCCCTGCGGTCATGTTCACTTCTTATATTCCAGCCATATTATCTTATCATTCAATGGTGGAATTAACAGTCAAACCTTCGCAGGGTACACAAGTAAGACGGTGGACCTTAGATAGATCTATACTCCTACAAGAGGAGGTAAAGAATGATTTGTTGAAACAAATGGCGGAATGTTTTAGGTTCAATAGCGCCACTGCATCCGACCAAAATGTATGGAAAGCCTTCAAGTCCTATCTAAGAGTGTGGTTCACTACCATAATGATAAATAGTAGTAAGGCTAGGAGGAAAATAGAAGAAGATTCCCTGCTTAGGATAAAATAAAAAGAGCAACAGCTACAGAAAGCCTCATAAGAACAGCAGGCCAATCTGGCTGTTATACAAAAAGAGTCAGAGAGTTTAAAAGACAATGATTTCTAAATTAATTAACACAATTAACAGTATAAAATAACTTTGATGAAATATTATATAAATATTTTAAAACATTTATTTTCGATTAATTTCATACACACCATACTCCCTATAAACACTCAACACACTCCTCAAAAAACAAACATTATTAACATATTAATACATACATTTGTAATATTTCATATTTAATTAATTACTAATTAATAAAAATGTAAACAATTTACCTAATTATCAATTTATTAAAACGTGTATTAATAATGTTTTACATATTTAATAATCAATTAATTACCTTAATTACCAATATTATTATTTACCATAACATTATTAATTCATAAGCTATTCTTTTTCTAAATTTAAATTAAATTACTTCCCCCCCCTATTCCCCTATAAACCCACAACCCGCTATGGAACTAATATACGCAAAAATAATTACCAGTAATATTTATTAACCATAAAATTATTAATTAATACATCATTATTATTTTTTATTTAAATTAAATTACTTCCCACCCTATTACCCTATAAACCCACAACCTGCTACTGAACTAATATACACAAACATTATTTACCAATATTTATTATTAAACAAGAAATTCTTCATTAATAAGTTTTTTTTCTTCAAATTTTAATTAAATTACTTCCCACCCTATTCCCCTATAAACCTATAACCCACTGCAGACCTAATATACGCAAAAATTAATTAACATGAAACTCTATATCTTAAAAAAATTGTAACATACATTGAAAAAATGTTATATACTTCTAACACATATACTAACATATAATACAATTAATTCTATTTCGATATAATGACATTATACATAATGACATTCAATATAATGACATTCAATATTACTTACCTATATGTCGATATTATTTCCGACTATATTATGTCTATTCTATATTCTGTTCTCTCGATATTTTTGATTCGATATTGTATCCTTTCAATATTTTTTATTCTATATTTTGGGTGTTTACCAACTTAAGGGCTGTGTCCTTCATTTCTTGTGTCTTGTGGCTGTATAATCCAGTTTCCTATGCTCGTTTTGGCTTTATGCCTTCATCAGAAAGCCATGTATTTTTTAAATGAATCCTGCCTCAGATGGCTGAAAGGCCTTGCATGTGTGTCTATTTATGGTGCTTAGTATTCCAGAATGCAATTCTCATACATCGCCTACAGTTACTTCCATGGGATAGGGGTATCAAGAAGATAGTTCTAAACAGCAATATTGCCCCACATGGTAGGTAAAACAATTTCGGCATATTTAAGAAATGGCCGCCGAGCCCAGTGCCAAAAAAGCAGGTGACCCCTTTCTATCACAAAACAACCTGGTTTTGCAAGGGGACTGCTGCATTTTTGATCCTGGGCTCAGCGGTCATCTAGGGAAACCTACCAATTCCAGACAGTTCTGAAAACTAGACACCAGGTGGAGTCTAGGGAGGTGTGGCTTGTGTGGATCCCCCAAAGTTTTCCTACATAAAATCCCCTGAAAACTGGAAATTTGGCTACAAAAAAATCAAATTTTCCTCCCATTTCCTTCCGGAATCACCACACCAGCACAAGTTTCCTACCACCCAGTGTTGTCCTCGGTCTCCTGAGTAAAATTATACCTCATTTGTGTGTGAGTACTAAGGGCCTGCGACTTGGAAGGGCCAAAAACATAGGGATTGAGGGGATAGTACATCAAGCTCTAAGCTCTGTATTTTTTTCATATGCATTTTTAGGCTAACTCTGCATTAGACACACACACACGTGAGGTATCATTTTTATCAGGAGACCAAGGGGAACACTAGGTGGTAGGACGTGTGTGCCTGCACAGTGATCTCAGGCAGAATTGTAGGGAACATTTGATTTTTTTGCTAAATTTGAGGTGTGCAGGGAATTGTGCGTAGGGAAACGTTGAGAGATACATGCCAGTCACAGCTTCCTGGACTCCCACAGTTGTCCAGTTTTCAGAAATGTCTGGGTTTGGTAGATTTCCCTAGATACCCACCAGGCCTGGGACCAGAACTGCAGGTGACTCCCTTCAAAACCAAGTTTTTGGGGATCAACAATTTTGAAATCTCCATAGTACGTTTTAGGCAATTTCCTGTTGCTGGCACCAGGTCTAACCACAAAAGTGAGGTACCATTTTTATTGGGAGACTTGGGGAAATGCTGGGTGGGTGGAAGTGTCTTGCTCCCCGAAGATTCCATAACATTCCATCACAGAAATGTGATGAAAATGTGTTTTATTTTACAAAGTTCGAGGTTTGCAAGGGATTCTGGGTAACAGAAGCTGGTGAGAGCCACACAAGTCACCCCATCCTGGATTTCCCTGGGTGTCAAGTGTTAAAAAATTTACAGGTTTGCTCGGTTTCCTTCGGTGTTAGCAGAGCTAGGGTCCAAAATCCACAGCTAGGCACATTGTAAAAAAAGGGGTAGGTTTCACTGGAAAAATGTGATGTGTCCACATTGCGTTTTTGACCGTTTCCTGTTGCGAGAAATAGGCTTACCCACTCAAGTGAGGTACCATTTTTATCGGGATACTTGGTGGAATGCTGGTTGAGTAGAAGTTGTGGCTCCCCACAGATTCTAGACCTTTACATCAGAGAAAGCTGAAGACAATGTGTTTTTTTCAAAGATTGAGATTTACAAGGGATTCAGGGTAACATAACCTGGTGAGAGACCCTGGGTGTTTAGGTTTTTTAATAATTTACAGGTTTGCTTGGTTATCCTAGGTGTTGGCTGAGCTAGTGCCCAAAATCCACAGCTGGGCACATTGCAAAAAGGTCTGTGCTTAGTGGGCTTTCAGTCCCCCTGGGGAGGCAGATCGGGGGCCATTGCTCTGATATGCCCCCAAGGGGAGGCAGAAAGACAGTGGTCAGTTGTGTGGGGCATGGGGCATAGGAATTACCTATGACTTTACAATGGGCTTGGCTCTGACTGCCAGCTACTGCTTACGCTGCACTACGCTGCACAAACGCTCGACGTTCAACGTGATCACGTGATCAAAATTCCTGACCGGGCCGGATTGGATTGAAGACGCAGAAGCAGAAATCGGCGGCGGAGGTGCATTAAAGATTCAAAAGGAAAGATGCTAAAAACGTAAAAAGGCCGCGATTATTATCGAGGAGGTACCATAGGGTACTGAAAAGAAAACGATTTCGCGGACCTAGCGAACTGCGAGCTGCACAGGAAGAGACCTTGCTGTCAGTAGCGCAGGGGTGCAGGTGATGGAAGCAGGAAGCTGGACCCTGCTGGACCCCGCTACAATAACAGCAGTCAGTTTGCATTCAGTTGGCGGCGTGCAGCATCGCTAATTGAACCTGTGGTGGTACTAAGGAGTACTAAAGGAGTTTAAGGTGGTTAATAAACTGGGTAGGGCACTGAAGGTGATGGCCCCCAGGAGAACAAGAGCTGGGAAGGGCATTCAAAAAAAGAAGAAACAAAACCAGGATCTCAGCATAACGGAAGAAGAGGTTATGGATGATGTTATGGAAGAAAGGAGCAATGAGTTGGCTAGGGGTGGGTAAAAAGGTACACATGGCAGGATATATACACATAAAAAAAACACCGAAGGAGCAAATACCCTCGGATACTATACAGCAGCAGACCCGCCTTAGGGGTGCAAAGGGCAGTTCTTCAGCTATATAATCAATTAAGGACTTTGTGGGGAAATATTATAAAGGAAAGAGCTTGAAGGATGGGGAATTAATTGCGCATACAAATCCTCCAGCCTCAGCAAAAAAAGTATGCTCAATTTCAGACAACTCAGTAAGTCAAGGACAGGACTCACAGGTGCTGTTCGATCTTAATCTTTCCGGAGCGTTGTTGGACCCAAGATTGTCCCCATCCCCAAGACTTTCGCTGAGACTATATACCTCGCCAAATGCCTCGCTAAGTGTCCACGAGATAGGGAGGGAGGCAGAGGAATGGGGGTTAGAGGAAGAGGAGCATCCGAGAATTTTTTGCCCTACAAAAGAATATCGGGATGAGAGGGTAAAGGTTGGAGCGGAAACCCATCATGAAAAAACATCTGACTCCACCAGCCCATCAGTGTCCAATCTAGAGGTTACGGATCTTCTAGTGTTTCAATGTTGGATGCGATGATGATACTAAAAAATACTTTGCAAGGTTTACTTGAGGTAGCAGTATTAAATAATGAAGCCATAAATGCTCAAAGGGTTCAGTTTAATATTATGATAGGGGAGCTAAAACAAATTAAAGATCTTATGCCTTCTATGATTAGGCTGGTTGGAGAGGATCTTCGGGAGGGGGGTAGTCATCTGCCCAATAAACCATTAGAGAAGTCCGAACCTAATGTGTACGTCTCGAGATACCCAATGATAATAAAAAAAAGGAGTGAGAGGAGGGATTTCAAATTACGCATTCCTCAACTACAAGTGTGGGAGGGTAAGAGAAAAATTAGAAGGACCCACATTTCTACTCAGCAGAGGAAAATAAATGAAGCGTGTAAGAAAGAACGAGAGGGAGAAAAGAGTTAGTAAGGTCGGCCCAGTTAATGGAAAATAAGCGAGGTAAAGGAACTGCCTCTGATGTGCCCGAAGTGGTAGGCACAAGTAAAAAATGCAATAGAAATCCCAAGAACAAGAAAGACCCTGGTAAGGATAGAGTTGCACAAGACCAGGGAGTAATGGCTAAAAGGAAGGTAATGAGACCGCAAGTTGACAAAAGCATTTGCTCTATAAAGGGCAGGTTGAGACTGGTACGTCCCATGAAAGAAACAAAGGGACCCATTAGGACTCCCTGAGAGCTAGAGGTAAAAGGTGACTCAGACTTGTGGTTATTTTTTGAGCCAAGTGACCGGGGACATGGGGGGGAAAAAGGTGAGGAAATTAATCCCGCTAAATAAATGGCAACTGCTCTTCTCTCTTGCTAATTGTAAAAGTTTATGTAGCATTAGTTAAATGTAAATTGATACTTGTATAGTGCACTACTCACCCGCAAGGGTCTCAAGGCGCTTGTACGAATACCGCTGTGGCACCCATCCTGGCTTTCCCTGTGAGGCGTCCACTCCTGGGCACCACCAAGGTGGAGGCCAGGCATCCTTAGCGTTGTGGGGGCCGTTGTGGAGATTAAGCAAGCTATTGCCCAGAGTTGCAGAGTGGGACTCCATGATTGGAATAGGCACCAAGGCGAGAATTATCAGGTCCGTGGAATTTTTGAGCCCAAGACACGCCGAGGCGGGGAATTGAACCCTGGTCCCGGGCTAGACCGCTGCATCAGGGTCTGCCGCTCTAATCATTGAGCCACACTTCTCCACTAGTTCAGCAGACCTTAAAGAAGCTGGGTTCTCTGTAAATAATAAGGGGACTGAAGTCACTAAGGTTCTGCTGTATTCCGAACTGGTAAAGTCTACATTAATCAGAGTGGAACCTAAGTTACATAAAGAAGGTATTAGACTGGTTAAAAAATTAGAAATGCAAGGATCATCTACACAGGAGAGATCATTCCTAATAAACCATGCAGGTCTGGTACAAAGGCAGGTCATAATGATGGGTGCCTGCTGGGAAGAAAAGGATAACATATAAATTACGATAAGAAAGAGGAATCAGGAGTCAGGCGAAGAAGCAATATTAGCTGGAAATAGATATAGAGCCTTTTCAGTACCCGATTATGATATTAATAGGAACCATAAATGAAATTGACTAGGTATCTGGGTCGTTGCACAGCCTAACAGTGTTATCTTGGAATGTTTAGGGGTTTAAAAGAATAGAAAAGCAGGCAAATTTTACAAATATCATTGATAGCAGTGAAATTGTGTGCCTGCAAGAGACCTGGCTGTGTGACGATACCCAAGTAAGTGTAGGGTTTGCTCAGCAGACAAAGGTAGCAGTAAGAAGACGCTTTGGTAGGCCTTCAGGTGGGCAAGCGTCATTGGCATTGACCAAAATTGCCAAGAAAGTGGTTTTGTTGAATGTAAAATGTAAATGGGTTATAGGATGTAGAGTGTTATTGCTGGACCCGACCCTCTGTTTGACGGCATTATTATTGTAAATGTGTACATTAAAAAGGGGGAAGAGAGGCCGTACAGGGAAGAGATGGAAAAACTAAATGAAGATCTGTCATCTTTGATTGAGAACTATCCAAGAGATGTAGTGCTAGTGCTGGGTGATTTTAATCTCAAGTTAAACCCTGCAAGGACTGAGCAATGGTGTTGGGATCAATTGAATTACTATAAAATTGGGAATGCAATATTTCCAAGGGTGACAATGTCAGAACAGGACTCTGCTTTACGTCAAATGTTGGGGGCTTTGGGGTTGATTTGTGCAATTGGTAGATTTGATGTAGATAGACCAGCAAAGCAAACCTTCAAGTCATGCCAGCAACTCTGCCCAATTGATTATGTTTATATACAAGCCTGGAATTTTGATTTGATCAAACAATGTGAGGTGATAGGGGAAGAAGGAAGTGATCACTTCCTGTTGAGGCTGGAAATATGTGAGCAAAAGAAAAAACAAAGGGAGACAGTTGCCGGTTCAATTTGATTATTCCAGACGACTCACAACTAGGATTATGGAGGAATATCTGGAAAAATTAGTAGCTGTTCAACAGACGTTGCTGGTAGAAGATATCCCAAATGTATATGACAGCTCCTGGTTCGAGAACTCAATTAGAGTATTAGTGGAATGTCTGAGTATAAAAATTGAAGAAAGAAACCCCATATGTGAGAGGGGAAGTACAGTGTATAAGAAAGGGAGGGGATGGTTGACGAGGATTGTAGGAAGGCTAAAATCGTAATTAGGCAACAGGAACGAAGATTAAGGGTAAAATACAGTGTAGAATTGTGGTATAATCTCCAGAAGCAAAGGAGGCTCTATAAAATGTTGGTGATGAACAAAAACCGATGTTTTAGAGAGAGCTGCTGGATTAAATTGCTGACCGCAATAGAATCCAAAGATTCGCAAGGGTTTTGGAGATTGGTGCAAGAAAGTTCAAATAAAGAAAGAGGTGCCCTGAAATGTGTAATTCCTGAACATGAGTGGGCAAAATACTTGGGTGAAATTTATGGGGATTGGAATGAAATTGAATGTTTAAATTCAATAGTATGGTGCAGAGTGAGTAAAGAAATGGAGGATCATTTTTCCATTTATAATGTCAAAACAATTGTGTCTTAAAGTTGACACGGGCAGCTGGCCCTGACAATCTCCCTGCGGTGTTGATAAAAAAGAGGTCAAAGTGGTGCGCTCTTTTCCTTTCAATAATGTTCCAGGGGATACTTACCACAGGCCAAATCCCAGAAAATTGGAGAGAAGCAAATATATGGCCTATCCATAAAAAAGGTGACCTTAATTCTCCCAAAAATTATAGATTAATCAATTTGTTGCATATAGGAGAAAAAGAATTCGCCAAATTGATCCTAGAAAAACTAAAGGAGTGGTCAGAGATCAATCAAGTTGTACCTCCAGAACAAGGGAGGTTTAAGGAGGGCCATTCGACAGTCGACTACTGTTTCGCACTTTGGTCCATTGCAGGGAAGTCCATGGAGCAGAATGGTAGGTTGTGCTGTTGCTTTGTGGACCTTTGTGCTGCATTTGATTTAGTAGACCGTGGGAAGCTGTGGGAGACACTGATTGGCTATGATATTCCCAGAGAACTGTTAAGCCTAATACAACTTGTGCACACTGCAAACTGGGCACGGAATATTTTAGACACAGATGGGAGTATATCTAGAAAAATTGAAATTGGAAATGGGTTAAGACAAGGGTGTGTTTGGCCCCTCAACTTTTTTCACTTTTTATAGCAGACCTATCCTCAATTTTAAGTAGAGCAACGGGGCAAACCCTAAGATAGATGGGAAACATATAGCATGTCTTTTATACGCAGACGATCTGGTAATTTTCGACCAAACAGAGATCGGGTTACAAAGAAAGTTGAACAGTTTCTATGAGTATTGTAAATTGAAAAAGTTAGTAGTAAACATGGACAAAACAAAGATGCTATGTTTTGGGAGAAGGGAAATAAGATATAGCTGGTATCTAGGCCCTGAAAAGCTGGAAACTGTAGAAGAATACAGGTATCTGGGTATGTGGTTTCAGAAAAATCTTAAATGGATAACCCACCTAGATGCATGTAAAACAAGGACAGCAGCGTCAATAAATGGCCTTAAGAAATTTAATGGAAGCTATGGAGAAAAATCAGAAAGGCCAGTTTAAAAGGCATATCTAGCTATGGTCCCCCCGCAATTTCTATATGGGGCAGAGTTACTGTTTTTGGGTGGTAAACATGGCTGGGATGTGAAGGAGGGAAAAGATTTGAAAAATCTATTCTCACTCCCTAAATGTTCAATGGTGCAAGCTGTAAGGTTAGAAACATGTGTAACCTCATGGAAGATTACAGTTTGTATGGCCCTAGTTAGATTCTGGCAGCGCCTGGGCACCGAGGAAGATCTAAAAGTCTTGCAATGGTGTAGGAGGGAAGCCGAGACCAGTGAACGAACATGGGCTAAAGGGGTTAGAAATTCCCTCAGGATGGTTGGCAAACTGCTGAGACTGGATGTAAGCCCTGTGACCCTCCAAATGGAGGTCACGAGGATGGCTCTGAGAGAGGTAGGATATGAAGTATCCCGAGCCGAGGACCAAGATTATTTGGCGAAGAAAAATTCGGTACAGTTTATGGCCCAGGCCTGGCTAACAGATATACATTTTCCTTATATCCATAGACTACTGAATAGATGGCTGAGGAGAGAAGTTCTAAGATTAAGAACTGTATTGAATCCCTTTTATTGTAATATTAGAGTAAAATTGGAGATGATAGATAGCATTGGAAATTGTGTATATTGGGAACTACATGCGATATGATGCATATTCTATTGGATTGTTCAAAGCTTTTAGAACCACAAAAAGAGATCTTATGTCCCATTTTTAAAAAATACGGAATACATAATAGATTTGCTGCAAGTGTCCTCCTAACAGAAATGATTAACTTAGATATTGCTTGTGCATTGGGGAGATTTATGCAAAAAGTTAAACAAAATCTGAATTGGGATTAGCTCAAGCCGTGGTGATCCATTTTATGAGTTATAAGTTATATACTGTTTTAAAGTTTTTATGTAACAATGAACTGTTTTTAGAATGTTTTATCTGTTTAAGGACAATGGCCCAAATAAACTTTGATCTTGAACTGAACATAGGAATTACCATTCTGAGTACCCCTACTCCTACAATAAGAAAACAAAATAGTCCCTGGTGCCTAGTAGGCTTTCTGCCCCCCTGGGTGCCAGATCAGGAGCTGTTGCTCCCATATGCCTTCGGGGGGCCAGAAAGACTGTTCCCATTTTTATGAGGGGATGGAGGCATTCACAAGAATATTCTGGGCAGACCCTACCCCTACACATAGAAAAAAAATTGTCTCTTGTGCCTAGTAGGCTTTCTGCCCCCGGGGGTACAGATGTGGGTCCATTGTCTTGCTTACCCCCGAGGGAGGCAGAGAGCCTTCAGTCCCCATTTATGTGGGCTGATGGAATGGCCAAGCCCATTGTGGGCTGTCCCTACCCCGCTTTTATTAAAACAAAAAAAATCCCTTTTGTCTAGTGGGCTGTCCCCCCTGTGGGTCAGATGGGGGGTAATACCCCCATCTGGCCCGAGGGGTCTGAAAGACTGTCCCATTTGTATTTGGGGAGTGGGGGAATTGGCATGCCCATTTTGGGCAGCCCCGACCCCTACCTCTCCTACCACGTAGGAAGCAGTTGCTCCCCTTGCACCCTGCCCGACTGCCACAGCGCTTTGCAGAGACTGAAATTGGTATTGTAGCGCTATACGCCTGCCTGCCATTGTTTTGCCTGCCACTGCTGCCGCTTTGTATACCTGCACTTTGTGTCTTTTAAAATTGCATTGTGTGCTTAACTCCCATTGTGTAAACGTGCACTTCGTCATGTTATAATTTATTGTCAGCTAGCGCTCAGCTTGTATTGTTGATTGGCTTTACTATTCGCTATTTATATTCAGCATTGTGCCGGTGCCACTGCCCTCAGCGTCTCTCCTCCCTGCGCCCCAACCTCGCCCAGGCTGAGTTTCGCCACCATTTTGTTTGTTGTGCCTAACCAGCACCTACAGCCCACCTCCTGCCTCCCAGCTGCCCCTCCCCCCCACGGACTCAGAAGGCTTGCCTTGCCTGCTGTTCCTCTGTGACCTTTCCTACCACGTAGGAAGCGGTCGCTCCCCTTGCACCCTGCCCGACTGCCACAGCGCTTTGCAGAGACTGAAATTGGTATCGTAGCGCTATACACCTGCCTGCCATTGTTTTGCCTGCCACTGCTGCCGCTTTGTATACCTGCACTTTGTGTCTTTTAAAATTGCATTGTGTGTTTAACTCCCATTGTGTAAACGTGCACTTCGCCATTTTATCATTTATTGTCAGCTAATGCTCAGCTTGTATTGTTGATTGGCTTTACTATTCACTATTTATATTCAGCGTTGTGCCGGTGCCTCTGCCCTCAGCGTCTCTCCTCCCTGCGCCCCAACCTCGCCCAGGCTGAGTTTCGATCCCTCCACCATTTTGTTTGTTGTGCCTAACCAGCACCTACAGCCCACCTCCCGCCTCCCAGCTGCCCCTCCCCCCCACGGACTCAGAAGGCTTGCCTTGCCTGCTGTTCCTCTGTGACCTCTCCTACCACGTAGGAAGCGGTCGCTCCCCTTGCACCCTGCCCGACTGCCACAGCGCTTTGCAGAGTCTGAAATTGGTATTGTAGCGCTATACGCCTGCCTGCCATTGTTTTGCCTGCCACTGCTGCCGCTTTGTATACCTGCACAGAACATCGTTTCAATTGTATAAAAAGCTCATCATTTCAGCCGAGAAGGATTACTATGAAACACGCATGAACAACGCCACAAATATCCAGAAAGAGACCTTTCAAATACTGAAAGAGCTAAGTAAGAAGGAGGAAAAGGCAGACATATTAATCAACTGTGACACTTTTCAGGGATATTTCCTTGAAAAAGTAGCGACCATACTGTCAGATATCAAGAAGGACAACCCGGCTATACACACCTTGCCACTGCCCCCCTTACACTCCTCAACCCCTATCGTCACTAGATTTCCTGAAATTGATGCTACCTCCCTTAGACATCTAGTAGCATCCACCAAGTCAGGTTCCCCTGCTGACCCCTGCCCGCCCGATATCTTCCGACTAGCAATCCCGACCCTAGAGGACCAGATTTTAGACCTCTTAAACATCTCATTAGCTACTGGATCACTACCAACCACCTTCAAAGAGGCACGCGTCAGACCGTTGATAAAAAAAACCTAGGGCAGATCCAACTAGCCTGAAGAATTACAGGCCAATTTCCCAGTTGCCATTTTTATCAAAAGTACTAGAACAACATGTACTAAAATCCCTGTCACCCCTCCTGGAATCCCACCATCTTCTCCAGGAGCGGCAAGCTGGTTTTCGTGCCCACCATAGCACGGAACTAGTAATGCTGTCAGTATTGGATGAGCTCAGATGCATGGCTGACAGTAAAAAGCCAAGCGCCCTGATATTATTAGATCTGTCAGCGGCGTTTGATACTGTCAGCCATGCACTGCTCCTGGACAGACTAGCCAAGTCCGGGATAAGAGAACAAGCTCTCCAATGGCTGACAGCCTTCTTATCAGGGAGGACGCAGAGGATCCAGGTAGCAGATCAGGTCTCCGAAGTGGGTGCCTTAGTTTGTGGAGTCCCGCAAAGGTCCGCGCTCTCCCCACTTTTATTCAATTTATACTTACAACCATTGATAGAATCCCTGGCAAACATGGGCTGTAAAGTTTTTAATTATGCTGATGATACTCAGCTATTGCTGAGTATCGACAATACAACATCGGCTCAGTCCATGGCCCAAGACATACTACGGTTCACAGTAAACTGGATGTCGTCCAACCTATTGAAAATCAATCCAGATAAAACGGAGGTCCTTGTAGTTTCAACCTTTACTTCCCCCTGGAATGATTTGTTCTGGCCACAAGAACTTGGACCTAGCCCAAAACCGTGCCCTAGTGTAAAGAGCCTTGGGATGAAAATTGATCAGGAACTATCGATGACCAACCAAGTGTCCGCTGTGGTTGGCTCATGTACTAACCTGATTAGGCAACTACGTAAGCTCGTCCCCTTACTCTCAAGGAATATGCTTCGAACCATTGTTTCAGCCACGATTGTGTCCAGAATTGACTACGGCAATGCATTATACCTAGGCCTCCCAAAAAACTCCATCAATCGTCTACAGGTCATCCTGAATGACGCAGCTCGTCTGATATTTGGAGTACCTAGGCGGACCCACGCCTCTCCCTTGCTTTATAGGCTGCACTGGCTCCCTATGAAACAAAGAGTCGAATTTAAGAGCATGTGCATTTGCCATAAAGCAATCCATGGTCAGGCGCCAGCCTATATAAAAGATAGGCTCAAAATTTACGAACCTAAGCGCGCCCTGAGATCCTCCGATTCCCTCCTGCTATCCTGCCCACGTTTCAAACTGGCAACTAAAGGAGGCAGAGCTTTTTCAATCCAAGCCCCCACTATCTGGAACAAGCTACCGGAGGCGCTTCGTAGAGAATCCAACCTTCTCCGTTTTAGGAAAACCTTGAAAACTTTACTTTTCAAAGACGCGTGTACATCCCCGTAGTTAAGTTAACATCTTTATCTTCACTTTGTCTCTTGTTGCTGTACTTTGTCAGAAGCGCTTTGAGACCTGTCGGTGAGTTGGCGCGATACAAAACCCAGTTACAAATTACAAATTACTTTGTGTCTTTTAAAATTGCATTGTGTGTTTAACTTCCATTGTGTAAACGTGCACTTCGTCATTTTATAATTTATTGTCAGCTAGCGCTCAGCTTGTATTGTTGATTGGCTTTACTATTCGCTATTTATATTCAGCGTTGTGCCGGTGCCATTGCCCTCAGCGTCTCTCCTCCCTGCGCCCCAACCTCGCCCAGGGTGAGTTTCGATCCCCCCACCATTTTGTTTCTTGTGCCTAACAAGCACCTACAGCCCACCTCCCGCCTCCCAGATGCCCTCCCCCGCTCCGCCCCCTCCACTATCCATATAAGACAGATGTCCCAACGCGCAGTGTCCACGCGCTACGGCCGCGCTGAAGGTGCGCCAAAGGTAAGCCCGTCTACGACCGTCCGCGCCTGGCCCGCGCCCAGCGCCAGACCCCCTGGCCCCCGCATCATCCACCCCTCCCGCATTACATACGACGCCTCCACCCTCTTAGCACTTAACCCCGGCCGACTCCCCAACTGCGCCCAAGCCGCACCGGGACACACCCATGGACCCTTCACCTGCCACTCCTGCAAATTCGACTGCATCAAGACCCACACCAAATCCACAAACACCAAACAGAGATCCGACAACAACCACCTTAAATGCATCCTTCTCAACACCCGCTCAGTTCACAAACACGCCATCGACCTTTGGAATCTACTCGACACCATTTCTCCGGACATCGCCTTCCTAACAGAAACCTGGATGAATGCCTCATCAGCTCCCGGCTTCGCCATAGCCATCCCGGACGGCTACAAGATCATCCGTAAGGATCGCACCAACCAAACAGGAGGAGGCATCGCCATCGTCCATAAGAACACCATCCGCGTCACGACCTGCTCGGACGTCAACCTCGCTATCGCCGAACACCTTCACTTCCAGATCCACACCGACCCCAAGACCACACTCCGAGGCACCCTCCTCTACAGACCACCAGGACCCCGTACACAATTCAGTGAAGACATCACTGACTTCATCACCCCACACGCCCTCCCCTCAGAAGAATACATTCTACTGGGAGACCTCAATTTCCATCTGGAAAAGAGCAACGACAGTAACACTACCACCCTTCTGGACAATCTCGCCAATCTCGGACTCAAACAACTTGTTAACACCCCCACACACTACGCAGGACACACACTCGACCCTATCTTCACCTCCAGCAAACATATCTCCTTCACTCACACCACAGCCCTCCACTGGACGGACCACAGTTGCATCCACTTCATTTACAATAAGACCACGACCCACAACCACCCTCAACCAACTCTGCGAAGAAATTGGAACAATATCACCATCGACCAGATCTCCACATCGCTTCTTCAAAAACCCCCTGCCTATTCAACAAACCCTAACCAAGCCGCCATCAACCTCACACAATGGTTAACCCAAACCGCCGACAAACTAGCACCCTTGAAAAAACATCAAATTAAGCAAGGAAGCAAGAACGCCCCCTGGTTCAACGATGACCTTAAGAAATCCAAGAAGATCTGTCGCTCCCTTGAGAAAACTTGGAAAAAATACCTAAACACTATCACCCAAGCCGCCTTCAAAAACGCCACCCGCAAACACCACCAACTAATCCGGACAGCCAAGAAATCAGCACTCAAAGACCGACTAGACAACAATGCCCACAACAGCAAAGAACTTTTCAACATCATCAAAGAATTCAACAACCCCACAGCCAGCTCCAATGACATCACCCCCTCTCAAGTCCTCTGCGACTCCCTCGCCTCATTCTTCCATGACAAAATCGCCGGCATTCATTACAGCTTTGACAACCAACCCGTAAACCAGTCCACCCCACTCACCTCTGAACCGGCATCGCCTCCGAATAATCTTTTCGACTGGAACCCAATCACCACAGAAGACACCATTCGCCTGATGAACTCCATCCACTCAGGATCCCCTACAGACCCATGCCCCCATCACATCTTCAACAAAGCAGACTCCATTATCGCACCCCATCTCCGAGACGTCATCAACTGCTCCCTCAGCTCCGCCACATTCCCAGAAAGCTGGAAACACACCAAACTCAGCGCTCTTCTGAAGAAACCCACAGCTGACCCCACCGAACTCAAAAACTACCGCCCCATCTCGCTCCTCCCATTCCCTGCCAAAGTCATTGAGAAAGCCGTCAACAATCAACTCGCCGCCTTCCTCGAATCCAACAAATCACTCGACTTCTCTCAGTCCGGCTTCAGAGCCAAACACAGCACCGAGACCGCCCTCACCGCAGCAACAGACGACATTCCAACACTACTGGACAACGGAGACACAGTCGCCCTCATCCTCCTTGACCTTTCTGCAGCCTTCGACACAGTCTGTCATAGCACCCTTATACAACGCCTCAGCAACATCGGAATTCAAGGAAAAGCACTGGGCTGGATCATCTTGTTCCTCGCTGGAAGAACTCAGAGAGTCCGCCTCCCCCCTTTTTAAATCAGAGGCCACCGAAGTCATCTGCGGCGTTCTGCAAGGATCATCACTCAGCCCCACCCTCTTCAACGTCTACATGAGCCCCCTCGCAACCATCGTACGTCAACACAACCTCAACATCATCTCCTACGCTGATGACACTCAGCTGATCCTCTCACTCACCAAAGACCCAATCACTGCCAAAACCAACCTACATGAAGGAATGAAAGAAGTAGCCGAGTGGATGAAGCACAGCCGTCTGAAACTGAACTCGGACAAAACGGAAGTCCTCATCTTAGGTGCATCCCCTTCCGCCTGGGACGACTCTTGGTGGCCACAGGCCCTAGGAAAAGCTCCCATACCGACGGACCACGCACGGAACCTGGGCATCATCCTAGACTCCTCACTCTCGATGACCAGACAAGTCAACGCAGTCTCATAATCATGCTTCAACATCCTACGCATGCTCAAAAAACATTTCGCTGGATCCCCCCCGAAACAAGAAAAACGGTCACCCACGCACTGGTTACAAGCCGTCTGGACTACGGAAACACCCTGTACGCCGGCACCACCGCAAAACTGCAGAAGAAACTCCAACGCATCCAAAATGCTTCAGCCAGACTCATACTAGACATCCCTCGCAAAGACCACATTTCCGGTCACCTGAAAGACCTGCACTGGCTCCCCGTTAACAAAAGGATAACGTTCCGTCTCCTCACCCACGCACACAAAGCCCTCTACGAACTTGGACCTGATTGTCTCAACACGCGCCTTTCCTTTTACACCCCCACCCGCCAGCTGCGTTCGTCCAACCAAGCCCTTGCCGCTGTTCCGCGCATCCACAAAGCCACCATGGGGGGAAGATCCTTCTCCTACTTAGCGGCCAAAACCTGGAATTCCCTTCCCATCCATCTCCGCCTTACTCAAAACCACCTAGCCTTCAGAAAACAGCTTAAAACCTGGATATTCGATAATGTAAACCCTCCCCCCCCTTCTTCAAGCGCCTTGAGACCCTCTGGGTATGTAGTGCGCTACATAAATTCTAACTTGACTTGACTTGACATATCCAAACAAAATAATCCCTGGTGCCTAGTGAGCTTATGCCCTTCCGGGGGGCATATTGGGGGCTAGTGCCCCATCTACCCCCAGGAGGGGCAGAACATTGTTTGTAATTTAATTTGGCAGGGGGTATGGTCTGCCCAGTGACTGTAGCCTCACCCCTCTTTTATAGAAAACAAAACATCCCTGGTGTCTAGTGGGCTTTCATAACCCCCATATGCTCCTGGGGGGGCAGAAAAACTGTTTCCAATTACATTTGGGTGGGGGCATGGTCTTGGCCATTGTGTGCAGCCGAAAAAACAAACAAGAGTTACCTGGTCCAAATAATTGCCTGTGTATTGTGTCGCGCCAAAAGACCGCTAGACCAACATGTCAACACAATGATAATGCTGGGTTGGAAAAAATTCCCATCAGCTCACCCTTTATGGTGGAGTATCGTCATGTGGGATACATGTCATAAACCCAGATCTCTCCCAGCGCACCTGATAATGATGCGGAGATGGATTTTGAAAAATACTTTTCCAAACCACAGTATTTCAAAGGAAGGACTGATGGAGTGCAGTGCTCGTGAAAAAGAAAGGTGAAATATACATAAAATTGGCTCCTGAGACAAAAAATATGTTTATTAAGTATTATCTCAGGGTCAAGGTTAAAAGTAGCGCCAAATAGTCTTAAAGAATGACTACATAATGGCGCAGTGCATAGAGGTCGAATCATCAACACAGCCAAAAGTGTAGCAGATGCTATCCTTGTAGAGATTCAGGTGTTGGAGGGTCAGATTAAGGCTACTTGCAGCACTTTGTTTAAAAAACGTATGGATGAAACCAACAAAGCCAACAAAGAATACAAAGACAACATACTAGCAAGTAAGATGGACAAATTCAAAAAGGATCTAGAACGCTTCTCCCTAGTCAAAGTCTACCCCTACACCAGTGACAACTATGAAGCTCCAGGATTTAATAGCAGAGGTAAACGGTACGGGTCTAACTATTCGACCTCAGGATCCGATTCAAGTGATTCAGAAACACAAAACCGTGCCGGGACTTCGGCTGGACTAGATGGTCAACAACAACGACCCTTTAGCCGGGGTGGCAGACAGAGAGGGGGAATGTATAACCAATACCCAGGGAATTTTCAAAATCCGGGACCGTGGTGGCATCCAGGTCCGTGGGGGTTTCAACCTCCACCACCGTATGCTCAGCAAATGAATCCATTCGGACAACCCCCCCAGTTTTTTCCTAACCAGTCTTTTTTAGGACGTGGTCGGGGACAAAACCGGGGAAGGAAAAGAGGACAACAAACGGTCCAATGGGATCCCGACATCTCAGTCCCCAACACACGGAGCAGGAAAGCAGCTCAGCAGAGCAACAACACAGAGACGATCGGGACCTAACTGTGAACCTTAGTTCCCGTAACCTTACACCTGTTGAACAGACAGTTCTGGGAAAGGGCCTAGGATTTGTCCCTACAAACAAAGGAGACCCCTTTTTGATCAGGACTGAACTTGAAAAAAATTTCCGTAAAGTACGCTTACATTTTTTCTTTAAGAACAAAACTGAACTTTCTGACAGCGGTAAAGATGAACCCACCAACACCGGGTTGCGACCTAAATCTACCTTTACCCCAATGAGCCATCAAATACCATCGCTTGTAACTACTTTTGAACAAGCAGTCAGACATGACATCGCACTAATGCAAGACACGGAGGTTCGAACATTCCAAAACTTCTCCAAACCAGAAAGACAGGCTCTCACCAGTCTCACTAAAGATCCGACCATCATAATAAAACCGGCAGATAAAGGGGGAGCGACAGTAGTTTTAGATATGGCCCAATATCGACAGGAATGTCTACGACAACTGGACAACCAACAATTCTACCGACGTCTATCTGAGGACCCTACGCCACGTCTACTTTCTGAGATTAAGAACTTGGTGGATGAGGGATTGAATGAAGGGTGGATCACATCTCAGGAAGCCAGATTTTTGGTAACAGAGAATCCTGTTATTCCTGGTTTCTACTGTCTACTAAAAATCCACAAGGCCACCAGACCACCACCTGGGCGTCCCATCATTTCTGGGATTGGCTCTCTTTTAGAGCCTCTCTCCACCTTCGTAGATGTCTTTCTTAGACCCCTCGTAAAGAAAATGCCAACATACTTGGAAGACACGGCTGATGTCCTCAGACTGTTACCCAGTGTAGAGTACAATGCTGAGACCGACTTACTAGTCAGCTTTGACGTCGAGTCTCTTTACACTTGCATACCCCAGCAAGACACCTTGGATACCATCAGACACCTCTTGTCGTTAGAAAAGTTGGATAGTATCACTCCTGTGAACTTCATCCTTGCATGTGCTGAAATAGCAATGAAAGAAAACTTTTTCAAATTCGAGGAACAATTTTTTCTCCAAATCTCCGGGACTTCGATGGGGAGCGTTTTTGCCCCAAGCCTCACCAACCTCTATGTCCATCAATTCGAACAAGACTATATTCTCAACCATAGTAACCCATTCTTCCATCAAGTGGTACTATGGAAGAGATATATAGATGATATTTTGATGGTATGGCGAGGGACATAAAGAGAGATTGAGTCCTTTCATCAATGGCTGAATGAGCGTAATCAGTATCTCAACTTTACGTTGGAATACAGCCAGGACAGACTTTCCTTTCTAGATCTGTCCATTTTTCCAGAAGCAGGTGGTTTGCAAAGTGAACTATTTTCTAAACATATGGCAAGAAATTCCCTACTGCTTTTCAATAGCCACCACCCACGCTCCTTAAAAGAGAACCTTCCAGTAGGACAATTCCTCAGAGTGAGGAGGAATTGTTCATCTCAGACACTATTCAACAAACATGCTACTACCCTCTCTACCCAACTGCAGGAGCGCAAGTATCCTTCACACCTTGTGAAAAGAGCGTGGAAACGAGCCTCGAACAACAACTGCGAGGCTCTGCTGGACAGACGTCCACCCAAACCACCTCTTGAAAGATTAACATTTGTCAGCACTTTTAATGCACAATCCAACTGACTCCAAAAATCAGTGCGTAAACACTGGGGTATTCTGAACACCACGGATGCTAATATCCCTCTACCCCTATTCTCATTCAAAAGAGCACCCAGCTTACGTGATACATTGGTCCACACAAGACCAAGGATACAGAACATTGAGAGACCGACAACACTGTGGGATCTACCTCCGGTTACTGGTCACCATCCATGCGGATCATGTAGTGTTTGTCCCCAGACCAGCAAAACCAACTCGATAGATCTAGGGACAGGGCGGACCTGGGTTCTCAGAAAACACACAAATTGTAACACAGAAAATGTTATTTACATGATCACTTGTCCGTGTTCCCTCAGATACATTGGATACACTACTCGTAAAATTAAATTAAGAATTGGGGAACATAAGAGCACCATCCGGTGTCACAAACAGGCGACAAAACTCACCAGTCATTTTCTGAATTGCAAACATACAGCAGATGAAATGAGATGGGTTGTTCTAGAACATCCTTATATTCCCTCTCATATAAGTGATGTATCAAAATTCCTTTTCAAAAAAGAACAGAAGTGGGTCTTCCAGCTCCAAACTGATTCTAAGGGGCTTAACGATGATATACCGTGGACGTCTTTATAACTGACATCTGCTTTCAATCGTTTATCAGGATACTGTACTGTACACATTTTTTTGCCTCAAATCATATTTGATCGTCTTTTTGGGGCATTGAATAATATATCTGAATTCCCATAACACAGTGTCACAACTCAAGTAGTAACTATTTTACTATACAGGTATATTAGTGTATTACATCCTGAGTCCACCTATGTCCACCTTATACATGAGCTCTCACTCTAACCCCTCCGATTTGTGAAGGGCATAATGAGGGTATAATACAACATGCAATACACGAGACCACTCGATGTCTTAGAACCACAAGCTCAGCTTTGTTCTATTTAATGACCTGATCTGTCCAAATCCCCATATATTTCAACATTAAATTTGGGAAGAAAAATGTAGCGCACAACCCATTTATTTTTAACACATTCATTTAAATCCCCATTTATTTCCACACTAATTTTGGGAATAAACTGCTGCGCGCTATTCATTTCTCATACCAAGCGCCGCCAGAGGAGCCAGCACGCATGCGCGACTCCCTCGCTCTCTCTAAACACACTAGCGCCGCTAGAATAGCCAGCGCGCATGCGCAAGCCCTGCTATTCCTTCGCGCATGCGCACCGCGCAGGGCTTCGCTGCTTCATGCATGTGCCGGCGTTAAACAATAACAAACCTTACGCTAGCACGGGCGCGTAGATGCATAAACACAGCCCCTTTCACCACTGATTGCTGGCGCATGCGCAATAGCCTCGCGCTATTTTCCACTCCTCCGGCCAGCTGAAATCAATTACCCTATGAACTCGGGTATATAAGGAGCAGGCAGGCGCATTTCTAACTACCTCCACTCCTGCTCGGACGCTGGCCCTCGAGGTACCGACGGACAGGTAGGGCTCCTTGACCATTTATCACCTTACAAGAAGGGAGTTGTGCCTTTTTCTAGTGCTTCTAATATTTGGATACTTGGCTTTCATGCAACAACTTATCAGAGCCCAACCAACTTGTCACAGAGCCATTAGGCTCTTGGTTAACATTTCCTCTATTAGACCTAGAGGATGTCTTTCTAAATTGGAGTTTTTTTAGTTCTAATTTCAAAAATTGGATTTTACATTATAATCATTGCCATCTCTATGCTTAGTCATCACCATGCTTTCCTTTGGGGTTGAGTCTCCTTTTTAATCAACTGGTATTAGTTAGTAAATAATTTTGGATAAGTTGAGTATGATTACTGTGTACCTTGAAAAGCTTTTGAGGTCCTTTTATACTTTTCCATCTCTGACAGTGTGGGCCTCCTTCTTCCCGAGTAGGTGCCGGGTGAGGTGAGGTGTTCTCCCACAGAACGCTGGGTGAGTGATAACTTACAGCTAAATGTTTAAATCCTAAAATTTAAGGGACTAAAATCAGGAGAACTGTATAGCTTCTGAAGGGCGTAGAGAATCTCTCTGTCACCTTGCCAGTTTTTGTTTGTGTTGTGTTTTAATCACCAATATACCACATGCGTCTCTCACACTTTGTTGCTCTCTTTCACTCTAGGAGAATCACAAATAGTTGGATAAATACCTGAGAACATTTGGGCTCAAAGTTCTGGTAGGATTAATCCATATTGTTTACACATTGAGTTTTCACATAATGCAGATGCCTAACATCAACAGGTCCTGAAGAAAGCGTGGACTCTTGGTCCATATAAGCTGAAACATGTCGACCTCTATGCACTGCGCCATTATGTAGTCATTCTTTAAGACTATTTGGCGCTACTTTTAACCTTGACCCTGAGATAATACTTAATAAACATATTTTTTGTCTCAGGAGCCAATTTTATGTATATTTCACCTTTCTTTTTCACGAGCACTGCACTCCATCAGTCCTTCCTTTGAAATACTGTGGTTTGGAAAAGTATTTTTCAAAATCCATCTCCGCATCATTATCAGGTGCGCTGGGAGAGATCTGGGTTTATGACATGTATCCCACATGACGATACTCCACCATAAAGGGTGAGCTGATGGGAATTTTTTCCAACCCAGCATTATCATTGTGATGACATGTTGGTCTAGCGGTCTTTTGGCGCGACACAGCACACAGGCAATTATTTGGACCAGGTAACTCTTGTTTGTTTTTTCGATTGGTATAGGGGTTTGAGCTACTGTGGTCGTTAAAAATCCCCCTGTGACCCCCCCCACTTGCTTCTTTGTAGCATTGTGTGCAGCCCCCATCCCTCAATTATAAAAAAAATAATCCCTGGGTCTAGTGGGCTTGCTGCCCCATGGGGCAGATTGGGGTAATATCCCCCATGTGCCTCCCTGGGGGGGGGGGGTGGGGGCAGACAAACTGTCCAGTTTGTTTGAGAGGGAGGGGACATGGGCATGCCCATTTTGATCAGCCCCACCCCTAAATATTTGTTAAATAAAACCCCTTGTGGCTAATGTGCTTTTTGCCCCTCCCCAGGGGGGCGAAAGCTTTGGAAGGGAGCAAAGGCCCTTGCCCAAGGGGCTGCTCCCCCTCCCTGGTGTTTAGTGCTGAAACTCTGCTTCGGGATCGCAGACCTGTGGCTATCCCCAAGCAGGGATCCACAAGGGAGTGGTAACATTGAAAAGGGGAGATTCTCCCCTCTCACGTCTGCCTACATGCTTGGGGGCTGACTGAGGTAGCCCAGGGAGGACGTAAGCAGGGAAAGTGAAACAAACTAACTTTTAGTGAAATGATGTCAGCGCTCCGTGCAGGCTGATCGTCATTTCACTGAAAAAATTAGAACAGCCTCAGGAGCTTCCCCAGCTCCCGAGGCTGTTCTGGAACAAAGGCAATCCCTCTGGTGCCTGCATCAGAGATGTTTCTAGTGCCATGTGCTCGGACGTGCTGGAGTCACCTGACACACACGAGCACTGTTGCGTTGGACAGCTCCTGCATGTCCGACACATGGAACGGGTTAAAATCTCCCGCTTACATCTACTCTCTTATACTCCTGCATTCCATGCATTTTCGTGATTGCTCCCTTAAGCCGTTTCAAGAATATAAATGTTTTAAAGAAAAGCCTCTTTTCACTTTCCTGCAATTACATTTTTTTTTTCATATTGTGGAACATAAAATCCGCCACCTAAATGCTAAAGCCTGGACAGGGTGAGAAGAAAAGAGTTTCGATTTGATTATACGTCATGTGAAAGCGCGGTAACAAGAACTGTCAGGAGGTCTAATAATTGCAGCACCTTGGATGAAACTATGGAATCATGTGAAACAACACCTACACTGGAGATACCCCCACAACAATATTCTTACATAGCTGTTACCTGTATTCAAGAAGAGGTGTGTAAGAGAGCATATTATGGCAAACTGGACTTTGAAGATAATGATGCAGGCCTGGGGTACAATAGTAAAGAAATGAGAATCAGTTGCGCACACCCGTGACAAAGCGTGAATAAGCAAATGTAAGAATACAAGCTAAGAGGATTGGAAATGTATGAGAATTCCTATACACTCTGTTTGGAGAATGAGAGATAGAACGTAGGATCAGACAAGAGGGTTGTGTTACCAGTACATAAAATAGGAAGAGTGGGTGAATAAGAGTGTCTAGGCATGTGGAAGGGCAAGTGAGACAAGTTTTAAATAAATATTGGAGACTCTATCTAGCATGAGTAAGATGATGTGTCATGACAGAAAGGCAGTATGCAGACTCGGGAGAGAGATCTAATACAATAGGATCGATCTTTGCCATGTTATTAATATGCAAGTCATAGTAGACTGAAATCATTTGTGGATAGAAACCTTAGTCTAATAAACTGGTCTTATAGTTGGTCCACTTATGAAGACTGGAAAACCTACGACCACATCTGCTCTGGTCCTGATGATCTCAGACAACAGCCAAAAATATCCAAGGAAATAAGAAACCTTGGAGCTTCCATGGATTCCCAGCTATCCATGAATGCCAAGATGTCAAGATCAAGATTTCATGCCATGAAAACACAGTGACGCATAGGATTACCTCAGAAGGCCCAAGCTACAATCTCCCTTGTTCTATCAAAACTGGATTGCGCTAATGGTCTATATAATGGCTCACCGTTATCAACCATGAGAAGATCACACAGAATTCAGAACTCTGCTGCCAGACAACCACTACATATAAATCCAGAAGCTCATATCTCCCCTATCTTAAGAGCCCTCCACTGTTTACAGTTGCCAGAAGATCCTCATTCAAGGCGCTTTGTATCATCCACAATATTATACATGGGAAAGTACCTCTTCAATTTCACACCCAGAACAACTCCCACACAGTCTGCATACTGTTCTTGCCTTAGCCCAATGAATAATGCTACCTTTGGACTAAGCCACTCTTTTGGACCTTGGATTCTTCCAGCAGGGCAAGATAGCAGGATATAGTCGTACAGTGCTACAAGAGGCTGGATACCTTCTCAGTGATGTCCCACTGAATTGTATTTGCTGCTAGGGAACAGCTGAGAGCAGAGCAGCCTAAATCTCTGGCCCAACGGGAATTCATATTCTTAGGATGGATCTGTCAGGTTGCTACGGGTCCTCCTTACATCTTTAAATCCACAACATTTCTAAGCTCCAGGTTTCAGGAAAAGGTAGAAGGAGTACACATCAGCTAAGGGTCCAGGATCTTGGAGACAGCATTTTGGGGTCAAGACTTACTCTAGAAAAGACCAGGGGGATCTACTACAACTGTGGTGCCTGACAGTATAACAATTTCAGGCTAAAGGGTGTTTAGACATAGATACCTCTTCCACAAATCCTGGAAAAGATGACAAAAATACTTACTGTGAACTAAAGTGCAGACAGGCCAACTAAAATGGGAACTGTATCTAATATGGAACCTGTCCTGCATGTTTTTAAGAAACTAAAACGTTCTACTAAAACTAAAATAAAGAAGCCTAAAAGCAAGTGATTAAATAACAGAAAAGAATTATGAAGTAGAAGGATCATACTGTTTAAGACATCCCTGGAATAAGCTCTAAACTAAACAATCACTGAATATGTGTGCGACCTGACATACTTTACATGATATTTCCCCAAACATTTTGCCTTTTCCTCCTGTTTTTACTAGACTCTTTTTTGCTGGCATTAAAGACTTGATGCACTCTACCACTGCTACTAGTGCTAAAATGCTTCCTCTCTAAAACATGGTAAAATTGGTCTAAACAAAATTGGCACACCTAATTTTCTGGAAAGTCCCTAGCAAATGGTACTACATGTACCTGGGACCTGTAAATAAAATATTACTATTGGGTCTGCGGCACTCAATGTGTCACCCATGAAAGTAGCCCTGTAAAACTAGTCCAAGGCCTTTGATCTTTGCACTGGCAGCCAGCTTTAAACTCTCTTTTCGACCTGGCAAAATGACATTTCTGGCAGGCCCAAACCAGGGTGCATGGTCTCTAAACAGTAGGATATGTAGGTTAAGGGTTTATATATCCTGGCAGTGAAAAACACCTATATAATAGATACTAGCAGCCTGTCCCGACCTTGTCCGGTCGCAATCAGGCTTCCTCGCCCGCCCGACATTGTCCAGCAGCCCGGGAACCCGCCCGCCCCGACATTGTCCAGCAGCCCGGGCCCCCTTCCGCCCTGTCCCCCGCCTGCCCCGACCCCCGCCTGCCCCGACATTGTCCGTGGGTCCCCCGGAGCCTTACCTCAGCCGCCGCTCCTCCCCCGCGCTCCTCAGTTCACCGCTCCGCCGCTCCTTGACGATCCTCACCGCTACTCACCTGCGCCATGTCCGCCGCTCCTCCTCGTGCTCCTGGATACTGCTCCTCCTCGCGCTCCTGACGTCAGCACACAGGTGGCGGCCGGCGCTACTTCGAAGGGACTACTTTTTTTTTAAGGTACATTTTTGAAATAACGCATATTTTTATAGTTTATATAGCCTATGTCCATCTGCACACCCTGACGATTACAACAACGTATCGGGTGTGTGGATTGCCGCTGTGGTTCCCGAGTTTACCCGCCTCAAAGGTTCAAAGTTCTTGCTTTATAATAGTAGTATAGATTTATAGAGTATTCCATCTAGGCGGGGAGGTGAATGCATGTGATGAGAGAGTGGTAATGTGTTGTGTTGGTATGATAGGTTATAAAGATCATATGGCATTGATTTGGGGACACATTAACTGTTTAGATATACATATGTATATATATATATATTACCTACTGGCGGTCGCCAGTAGGTATATATAGTTAGGATTTTTTCCCTATGGGATTTCTGAAAATTCTATGCCTAATAACTTTGGCGTTTGTGGACGGAATCGGTTGAAATTTTCAGGAAAATGGCACATTTTGTTTCTGAGCAGCTCCTGGAAATTTGGGGGGGGTTCGTCAAGGGGGGGCTGAGAAAAAAGGGGGGTCCCAAAACGCGTTTTTCCCATGTTAATTTCCATAGGGCGGTTGGACTCACTTTTAGCCCGAACGGCTGAATGGATTTACACGAAACTTGGCAAAATTGTAGGGACTGTTAGCCCGATGTGCCTTTGCTAGGTCTCAATATATGTGCTTCAGTGGATTTTGAGAAATTAACGTTTAAATCAAGATATATATCTGTAACAGCGCTCCGGGCAGCGATCTGGTTCGCGTACTTTTCGCGTAACGGAACTTTGCGCACGGAAAGCTGATTGGCTCTTCGGTGTCTGTCAACATTCTAAACAGTCCGGTGCAGCCGCCATCTTGTCTCTCGGTAGGATCGAGAGACAAGAGGAGGCCAAAAGAAAGGGGGAAATTTTCTATAAGGGGGCATAGTAGATCCTCCCTGACCCCCTAGGTTTTATGTGGAGGTTTTAAAAGGGCCCAGCAGGGTTCCAAAAAATTTTTTCTTTTATTTTTTTTGCGATGAGCGCCTAGTACGCGAACCGGAAAGCGTTCTAGGCAGCGTACTATAAGGATAATAGAATGATATACTTTTCAAAGACTAAATGTTAATTGTTTGTTGTTTTGTTTGTTGTTTTTTTTTTTGTTTTGTTTTCTTTATTTTTAACTTTTTTTTTTACTTTGATTGTTTTTCATAATTTATTAAACTTTCTAACATTTCAGTGTCTGAAATGTCATTATTTTCTTGAAATATTGTTTGCAATCTGTGAGGTTGTAAAATGTCCTCATTTGCAAGGAGGGCATCTACTGCTTGGACACATTGCAGCAGTTCATTATCCAAGCTTTGATCCATAAATTCCATGTCAATTTGTTCAATCAATGCCTGGCTGCTCTCTTGCAGGTCCATTTCAAAAGAAACTTCGTTTTCGCCTTCCATTTTGCCTGAAATTTGGATTAAAAAAATATATATTAGTAGAGATAGGGCCCTGTTGGGATTAATTTTAGATAGTCATTTTTTATCAGTGAATTTATCTTTTGGCAGTGTATAGTATCAGAGTGGAAATAGGACTATAAAAAAGTGTATGTGATTTAACCACGACAAGCCTAACTCCATTCATAACTATAACAGAGAAGTCTATCTAAATACATTCCTAGTACAGAGGGATAGTGTATATCTAGCAGAAAAAGTCTACTATATTAAGTTATAGTGCACAATATATTTCATTTTTAAAAATTATAACTTACCTTCACAAAGAAGTTGAAGTTTTTGGAAGCTATTGAAATGTGATGTACAACAAGAAGTAGTAGTCAAAATGGCTGTGTTTTCTTCTCTTCCTTTATATATTCAAGTATATAACCAATCAAATGTCAGGTAATAAAAGTAGAAAATGAAAGTAACATTTTCATTGGTTGTCAATTCCAACACTTCAGATGTGTTTTGTGAAGTAATTTACCTCACGGTACTTGGAGAGGTCTACAGGCTAAATGGCTAAATTAAATTTCAATCAAATTTGTGAGAATGAAAGGGATTTTTATGTAGTATGAGCTAATTTATATTTGGTGAGAGTGTCTCTAGTCGTTTTTCTGTAAATTACTTTCCCACCTTTTTTTGGACCGTTTTCCGGAAAGCGGTCCGGTCCGCAAACTAGGAGCGTAACGGGAGTCCACCATTTTGTGTTTCGGTCGAATCAAGGTATAAAATGGCGGGTAAATAATGTTCTGAATGGGTAGAAAGGGGCATGGTACAAGTATTTTGCCCCCCTACGTTTTCTGAGGGTGGCTGAGGAGGACTATATGTGCGAGGAAAAACTTTTTTTTTTAAATTTTGCGCGGTTAGCTTCCAGTTCGCGTACCGGATAGCGCTCTTTGAGCGTAGTTTGTTGAAAATTACAGAAAAAAGTTAGAAAAAAAATAATAAAAGTGTGTGATCAGATGAAGGGTAGCTCTGAGAAGAGCTTTTGGGTTTATGGTACATTTAGGTACTTATAAGTAGGTACCAATGCACAGTCTTAAATTCAGAATGAAAATTCTGTTGCCCTCATCTGAGAAGTGAACTCCATCTCCTCTGTAGATATCTTGCATGTAGTAACGCAAGTTATTGTTGTACAGAGAGCCCATTCCATGGTCTCTCATGAAAGCTGAAACAGATTTGTTTACATGCTTCCTCGCTTTCTCAATTTGTGGAGAAAATTGGTTGGACCACCTCCATTTCTGTCTTTGGCATATATTGGAATATACCAAAGCAGTTTGAGGAAAAAGTGCCATTAATTGCTCAAAGGTGTCCTTTAAAAGCATTTCCAGACCTACCCCTGTCAAAGTGCCCAAATCATTACCTCCACAGTGCACTATTAACAGGTCAGGTTTTGGCAAATGCATAAAGGTTTTCACCAATGGTATCAATTGGTGACATTTTAATCCTCTTTGGCCCAACCACTTAATTTCCACATCCTGTAAATTGAGGTTGTGTAAATTTCTGTTCTCAGCATACCTTTGAGCCCAGTGGATGTAACTATGTCCAACAATCCAGACCTTAAACATGGTGGGAGAAGGTTGTTCTGTAGTCAGATGAAGTGTGGTAATGAAAGGGCAGTTGAAACAGTAGGAGTTTGTAAAGAAAAAAAACTGTGGATTTCCAATGCTAATGAATCATTAGCAGTGATTGGTGCATTTCCATTTCTGAAAACAGAAAGTTAGGGTGCATGGATGTGTTCTTTGAAAGATGTAATTTGAATGGTCAAGGAAGAAACATTTAATGAAAGATTGCACTGGATACGCAGGTGCACTGAGAGTTCAGAGTTCAATTGAAACATTGTTGTGTGAATTTGCAAACATGAGAGGTCTTCCAGGAGGTCGTTGCTATGGAAAAAAGGCAGAGAGGGCAGAGGGGGGAAGGGTTTTGATTTGAAAAAAGTGAGGGAAGAGTTATGATTGGCTAATATGAGAGATATGTGAAATGAATATCTGTATTTCTGTGCTTTCAATAGCTGCAGCCTCTGGAGTGCATCGTTTTTCTTCTGCTGAAGACAATTTGGTGTATTTCTGAGACTGTTTTCAAAACTCAAAAAGTATTTGCTAAGGTGAGAAAAGATTTATTTATTTTAGATAGAGAATAGTATGAATTAAGGAGAAAATGATGAAGAAAGCTGTGTTTTAAAACTGTGGCTTTGTCTGTAGTGATATAGAAATAGATTTTGTTACTTTGAGAAATTGTAATTGCATATTCGGTGTAGCATTCTGGCATGCAGTAACACAAGTTATTGTGGTACATGGAGCCCATTCCATGGTTTGTTATGTAAGCTGAAACAGATATGTTGTTTTTAAAAACGATTTTAGAAATCAATTACATTTCTGGATATGTACTGCTAGAGCTTCATAGGTTGTTTTGGGCCATATTTATAAGGCATTTGAGTGTCTATTATGCTATTTTACGTTCTTCATGGTGCAAATTTCTTGTAAATACGCTCCCACTTGTGCTTTGCAAATTTAGATTTTGATTATGGGAGTTACATAGCCATGTTAATAATGTCCAAACAATGGTGGTAGGGCATTCAAGAAAACGCTTTCCTGTGTCTCTAGGACATTTTCAGTCCTTTCCTCTTGAAAACAGGTATACAATTGATTTATATGTTGTGTTTAAAAACGATTTTTTGAAATCAATTACATTTCTGGATATGTACTGCTAGAGCTTCATAGATTGTTTTGGGTCATATTTATAATGCAAGGCGCACTACGAAATTCGTTTTATTAATTAAATTGTTTACTTACCTGCAATTATCCATATGCCGGTTTTTAGCAACCTCCACCCTGCCCCTCCCCCTCCCCGCCCTCCTGCCCCACCGTAACTCCCTCCACGAGCCGTCGCTGCATTTGAGTGTCTTTGATGTTATGTTTTCCTTTTAAAATGGATAGTGTTCCTCATGGGGCCCTGAGCAGTTCTTAGCCATGTTATTTAATGGGAAGTGGATAACATGGCTAAGAGCATTTGCTGGAAAATGCATGAATATCGCTGACTGTTCAGCGATATTCATGCATTGCGGCCGTTTTTTTTTTGCATTTGCGAGCAGTTCTTAGCCATGTTATCCAATGGAAGGTGGATAACATGGCTAAGAGCATTTGCTGGATAATGCATGAATATCGCTGACTTTTCAGCGATATTGATGCATTGCGGCCGTTTTTTATCGCATTTGCGAGCAGTTCTTAGCCATGTTATCCAATGGGAGGTGGATAACATGGCTAAGAGCATTTGCTGATATTCATGCATTGCGGCCGTTTTTTTTTTTGCATTTGCGAGCAGTTCTTAGCCATGTTATCCAATGGAAGGTGGATTACATGGCTAAGAGCATTTGCTCGATAATAGGTTGTTTGGGGTCATACATCTTTTTTAGGGAGAGATTTATGACTGTTGTATGCCTGTTTTGTACCACTGTGTGTCATTTATGTGATGCAGTGCTGGTGCAAAAGATTTGCTATGTTAAATAATAAGTAGGGCATTAAGTTTTTGATGACTGTTATTCATTTACTGTTTGGTAATAGTGGTTAATAACATTTTTTATTATATTTTTCCACAGATTCAACTGCAGATTCTTTCATAGTTTGGAAAATGCCTACAAAAAATAGAATTAGAAAGGCTAGAAAACGTCAAAGACAGCAGGATGATGTTTTATTGCAGCAGTCCTCTTCCCCAAATACTTGTCAAAACACCAAGAAAGCTCCGGGTAAGAGCACGAAATCATTCTTAAGAAATATTTGTAGTAAAAAAAGTATTTCTCCAAAAAATGTTTCAGTCCACAAAAAGAAAAGCAATTTAAATGGAAAGGAGAGACCCATCAAAAATGTTACTGGTAGAGGAAGAGATAACTCTGTGCATGATAGTAGAAGGAAACAACAGTTTAGGGACATTCGACATCGAATGTTCCGTAACAGGATAATAGTTAATTTATTGAAAAATATTTAAAAAAAAGGCCAACAGAAAGCGGCATTTTATAAGAAGAAGAAAAATGTAGAGAAAATTATTGATCATGCTTTTGAAATTAAGCGAAAGTTGTTTATTTTGGTAATCAATAGAATTAGGAAACTAAGCAAGGTAATTTCTGATTTCAAAACAAAAAGTAGATGGAAGAGAGTAGTAAATCGTACTAACTTTTGTGAAGTTTTTTCCGGAGAATGGATGCATAGTTCAAGTTGTGAGGCATTTTTTAATGAGGAGAGTTATTTTCAGGATAATGATTTGGTGTTTGCAGTTGACACCAGTGGTCGAGCTTATGAAGTGAAGGATGGTTGTCCAGTTGAAAAAGAACAACTTGTGACAACAGAGACAGAAGAGGCGCTAAGTGATGAGGTTTTAGGAAGACGTCCTAAGGGTCCTGTGTACATTTGGAAGTGTAGTTCTATTTGCAGTGTGCGACAGGTTTCCATCAATTTGCTTTGTGATTTTATACGGACATTTAATAAGAAAAGTTTGAAGCAGAAAATGAAGTTGTTGCAAGATTTAGATCCTTGCAGAGTGAGACAAATGACAGGTTTGCGTGGTCATTCACTGGCTTGTCTTTCCAGGAGAGTATGCCAGAGTGTTTTTCATCATTTCAGGATGCTAGCAGTGCATCATAATAAAGTGAGAAAATTAGTGAGAATGTTGTATTATGCTAAGAGTCCAGCAATTATGCTTAAACAATTATGTGCTGCTCTTTTGCATGGGTCTGAAATAGATGTGAAGAATATTTGTGAAGAAATTGAGTTTTGTTACTTTGGTAGTAGAGATGAGAATGTTCAAATTGACCCAGAAGTAGAGGGTTATGTTGAAGACAATGTACAGGTTTCCAGTACAGATAATTTTCAGAAGGAAATTGCCACTTTTCAGATGAAATCAAGTGAGAGGCCTAATTTCACTTGTGTATGTTGTCGACGCACTTATTATAAGAATCAGACTAAGTTAGTGGATTTATATGCAAAAACTGAAAGGGAAAATAATAGTGAATGGAAGGATTTTGCCACATACTTGATGGTAGAAAATTGTTTTGATTTGGGAGTGGACCAACGTGTGTGTACTTATTGTTGTAATAAATTAAATCAAAACCAGATGCCTGCTAGGGCAGTTCATAATAATCTGGAATTGGTTGAGATTCCTTCAGAATTGAAGGATTTAAATACTTATGAATCTATTTTGATTCAAAGTATCCATCCCTTTCAGGCTATTGTAAGAATGGAGCCAAAGACAGGGAAGTTGCCTCCAGCAGATTTACAGAGAGGATTAAAGGGAAGAGTTGTTTATTTGCCTCTAGATTTGAACAAAAACATTAACACAATTGGAGTTGAGAAAGTGGAAGAGGAACCTCTGGTTATCTTGGTTAATGGGGTTCCGACAAAGAATAAGAAAATATGGCAAGATTTAGTGGATGTTAGGAAAGTGAAAAATGCAACTTTGTATTTGAAGAAAAATAATAAGTACTATAAGAATGTATATGTTGCAGAAGAGGAAGTAAGTGATGAAGAGGATAGCGTTTTGTGTGCTGGCCAAATTGAGAAAGTAGAGGTGTCTAATAGTGAAGAAATATATGAACATTATAGTGTTCATCCTTTGCATTCCAAGGAAGTCATGGGGAATGCTATTGAGTTGTTTCAAATGAAACAAGCCAAAGGGAGTCCCATTAGTGTTTGGGAGGAAAGTTTGGAAGCTCGGTGTTTCCCACAGCTATTTCCCACAGGTCAAGGAGGAAGATATGATGAGCGACCTCATCAAATTCCTGCGTCTGAATACCGGACTTTACGATTGTATGCAGAAGATCCTAGGTTTCGTCAATGCATACCGTATTTGTTTCATCTCCTGTTTGAAAGCGATCTGTCAGGACTGTCATATGCAGTGAACCACATTTTAAAAAGTGGTATACAGATGCGAAACATCTCGGCAAGTGACTTTATGCATAAAGTCAATGTCCAAGACAGTATTTTGGATTCTCACTTAATTAATCTCATGGCGTGTCAGCGTGGTACTAATGAGTACTGGTACCGTCGTCATGGTGATTTAAAATGTATGCTGAGGAACTTAGGAACTCCAACATGGTTCCTCACTCTGAGCTGTGCCGAGTATGGCTGGGAAGACTTACTTGAATTTCTACGAGAGGCAAATGGAAATATTGAAAACATTGAATTCAAGACACCTGGAGAACTGTGTTCTTTGGATCCAGTGAATGTATGCAGGTACTTCAATCATAGATTTGAAGCTATGATGTCTTTCATTACAAATAAAAAGAATCCACCTCTTGGAGAGGTGTTGGATTTCTTCTGGAGAAAGGAGTACCAAGCAAGAGGTGCCCCTCATATACATATGTTGTTGTGGATCAAGGATGCACCTAAATTTGGAACAGATCCGGATGACTTAGTGATGAATTTCATAGAACAGTATTCTACGTGTGCTGTTCCAAACGCAACGGAGAAGAAAAGCCTAAGAGAACAAGTTCTACGTTTCCAAAGCCATCGTTGTGGAAAGTACTGTCGTCGTAAATTCAGAAACAAGGACAAGTTCTACACCAAATGTCGTTTCAACTTTCCACGACCGGTGATTTCTAAAGGAAGAGTGAACAGTTTGATGTCTTCGCTGCGACATAATGTGACGAGGAAATCACCCAAGAATACATACAATTTGAAAAGGAACGAAGAGTCCAAGTACATCAATGACTACAACCCAGTGATTTTGTCAATGTGGAATGCTAACATGGATATACAGTTTGTGGCTGACAACTGTATGGCTGTGGCTCGGTATGTGACATCTTACATCACCAAAAAAGAAAAGACAGAACTGAAGGATATGTGGGAGGACATTTCCCATGAAAAGAGCCTCAGCAAGAAGTTGTACAGTTTCAGTCTGAAGATGTTGTCGCATCGAGAAATCGGAGCTTACGAATGTTCTGATCGATTGTCTTCAGCAAGTCTCTATGCCAAATCCAGGAGTCTCGTTTGGGCGAGTCTTGGTCTTGCTGCAACGCGAAATCGAGTTCTAAAACCTGTCCGGGAAATTGAGTATTTGGCAGAAAAGGAACCAAACAGTACCGACATTTTGAAGAGCAACATGTTGGATACATATTATCCAAATCGAAGCAGTCACCTTGAGAATGTTTGTCTATATGAGGTTCTCCAAAATTATATATTCAAGAGGAACATCGAAGAAGATATTGAGAAAGGAGTTTATGCTGTAATTGGAAGTGAGGGATGCCTGGTCAAGCAAAGAAAATGCCAATTAGTAAACCATCGAAAATTGAGTGGTGAATCTCCAGAAAAAAAGGAGTTTTTCTATTTAGCACTTTTGCAACTTTTCAAGCCTTGGCGTGCAGAAGAGGAACTGCTTGGAGATTTCCTCTGTTACGAAGACTCTTTCAATGCAGCCAAGGAGTCCATAGAATGTCCTGCTTTTCCTAAATATCAAGAAATGCTAACTTTGGAAATTGAGCAGGAAGCAACGATTGCAGCTGAGATTGCCAGAGACAGTTCTCAGGACAGTCAGAGTTCTGTTTCATTGAGTCAAGATCCACTTGGAGGACCTATTATCGAAAATGAAGCTGCCACTGCTATGAATGAAGTAGAAAGAGCCATGGCACATGCTCAGGAGGATTCAGTTAACTTAGAAGACTTGGAAAAACAACTCAACGTTGAGCAGAGGAAAATATATGATGAAGTTACCAAGGAAATTGAGCACGGATTAAGTCATGAGAAGAAAGAGTGCTCATGTACATCGTTGAAGCCTGTCCGACTGTATGTGAGTGGAGAAGCGGGAACTGGAAAAAGTTTCCTCATTAAAGCAATTTCATGCTATCTGTAGGAAAGGACTGAGTCATCGCTGTCTTGTGTTGTCACCGCTCCTACTGGACTTGCAGCACATAACATTAAAGGTATTACTTTGCATCGTCTACTGATGCTGCCGGTGGAGCATGACAACAAATTACAATACAACAAGTTATCTGGGGATGCTTGCTGTGAAGTTTCAAGAGTCTTGAGGAAAATGAAACTACTTATCATTGACGAAGTAAGCATGGTTTCTAATGTCATGCTTGCCTTTGTGCATTTGAGAATGCAAGAAGTACTTAAAACTGAATATGATGTGTTATTTGGTGGCAAACACATCATTGTTTTCGGAGATCTTCTGCAGCTGACACCAGTAAAAGGTCAACCTGTGTTCAAAATACTCACGCATGAAGATACCAGGAAGTGCCTAGGGAGCATTGGCAACGTCAATATATGGTTAAACTTCAATTATGCTGAACTGCATGAAAATATGCGTCAGGCAAAGGATGAAGATTACAAGAATATTCTACAAGATATTAGAATTGGAAAAGTGACCGAGCATGGGAAAGAAGCTTTAAATGCACGATTACTGTCAAATTTATATCCCAAACAAGAGATTGTGCCTGAGAATATTTTTCAGAAAATTACTGAGAAGAAATCCGGGATATGTTTGATGCCAACTCTTGCAGAATGTGCCATCTTCAACAACAAAATGTTGAATTTAGAAAAGCAAGAGATTGTGAAACTTGAAGCTATCGACAAAATAGAGCATATGGGATCAACAATTATTTTGTCAGACAATTTGAAATCAAAATTGGATTCATTAGAGAAGACTATATCTAAAACAGCGGGTTTTGAAAAGACTTTGAATGTGTGTTTAAATTGCCGAATCATTTTGAGAAGGAATTTACATGTAGAAAGAGGTCTGGTAAATGGATCAATGGGTAATGTTGTTGATTTTGAGAAATACAGAAATAGAGATGGAATAGAATTTTTAGGAATTAAATTTGATGGCATTGAGGAAGTACAGCAAATTGGTCGTTGTTCTGCTAGATTTTTGCTTGTTAAAGACTTATATGTTCGCCGTAAACAGTTTCCTGTTTGCTTGGCATATGCGGTGACAATCCATAAATCGCAAGGTTTAAGTGTAGACAGTGCATTGGTGAATATTGGCAGTTCTGTGTTCAAGGAGGGTATGGCATATGTGGCATTGTCACGAGTTAGAACTTTATCGGGATTGTACTTGATTGACTGTGATGTCACAAACATTTGTGCGGATCTAGATTGTGTTAAGGAATACAATAGGTTAAGAAGAGAGTATGCGCCACATTTGCCTCAATATACTTTGTTTGAGAAACGTGTGGTAGGCCGGAAACGTAGAAATATCAGTAATAGTAGGGAGGTTGTTGCAAAAAGACTAAAAGTCAATGAACCGAAAATTGTTAGCAGAAAGAAAGTGGATTCTGTTGAAGATGTTGTCGGTTTTCAATTTGAAAACAGTTCTGGTGTCAACTGCTATGCAAATGTAGTGGTTAATGTTCTCTTTTCACTAGAGAGTTTAAGAGAACAGATTCTGTTGAATTCAGAACAAATTTTATGTTGTTTGTTGAATTCTGTTTTCGAAAAATGTAGCACTGATCGAACAAAAGTAGAAAGTGTGTCTGAAGTTCGTTATCTGTTAGATGAATGTTCAGGTCAAACAGACTTCTCTGAAAATAATCAGCAAGATTGTCAGGAGTTTTTAATGTATATGCTTGATGTATTGCAAGATGAGGGTGTAGATGTAGATCACCTGTTTGGGCTTTCTTATTAATGGCAGCATGACTGCGAGAACTGTATGGTATCAAGTACTACTAGTGTAGACTCAGAAAGATTTATATATTTAACTTTGCCAGACAGTAAATCAGTGTCCTTTAATAAGCTAGTAAATGCAGCGGATCACAACATGGAGTGTAGCCAATGTAAATGTGATATGATGTCAACATTATTTATACGTAGATATGGCCAGTATGTCATTTTAATGATCCAACGATGTAGGCCTGATGGATCAAAATTGTCAACTTTAATAAAAAAAATTGTAGCTTCTCAGCTGTCAATATCAGGGAGGACTTTTGTAACTGTAGCAATTATCTATCACGATGGTCCATCAACAACATCAGGACATTATACAGCTTACTTAAAGTCTCGAAACGGCTGGTCATTCTGCAATGATTCTGTTGTAACTTTCAAAAAAAAATTGCCGTTTGACCTTAAAAATTCTTACCTGGTGTTTTTAAAACCAAAATTTTAAGTAGAGGGAATGTAAGTCTGCAATGCTGTCTAGATTAAAAATCCAACTATATAAACCTGATGCAAGTAAGTCTGCTTCATAGTAAGCAGTATCAGTGTCATAGGAAAAGGAGAACATGAGTGACAAAGAAGAGTAAGATATTAGTAGTCCAGGATTGTGAAAATAATCTCAAATGTTTTCTTTTTGAAAGTTGTGAAAATAGAAAATGTCGGGATTTGATTGGAAGAATTACAAGACTTGCGAATCGTGGCAACATGATTTGGCCTAGTGGAAACATGTGATAGAATGAGAGAAGTCTTTTTTTCTATGTAACATATTTTTCGTATCGATGGAGGTTTTCTTTCAGAAAGTGGCGGGCTGAAAATATTTATAGCACAACAGAGTGGATGCTGTTCATAGGAGATCCTTCGACGTCATTGAAAGTAAGTTAATTTTAAGGAGTTTTGAAATCAGATTTCTTAGGTTGTATGGGTTTTTTAAACACAGTCATTTTGATTGTGTTTTTTTTTCCCCGCTGTTACATGATGAATATCTTCAAGTCACTGATTTAAGTGAAATTTGATACATTCTGAGAACAGCAAAAATAAACCATTTAACATGTATAATTAATGTTATGCTTTTTGTACTTATGATATACATTTAGAAATGTGAGGTAGATATGGAGAAGCTGAGTTTTCTGTAAGTGTCAATTTTAATGCTTACATTGCTGTACTTCTGGGTACTGTTTTTTTTTTAAAAAAAAAGAAATAGGCCTCACCTCAAAGAAAGCTCTTGAAAGCACACATCTTATTTGCATCCTAAAACAATCATTTAAAATGTTAGACACAATTTTATGATGGATTTACATCTCTTTTGCGCTGTTATTGCATCACTATTGTGAGACATAAGCAATGCAAAAGAAGCATCATATTTCAAAGTAGGCCTCATTTCATCAGCATGAAGATACTGTTTGTTTAAAATAAATATCTTTAGGATTGTGTAGGGGTCGTAGAGAAGTAGAGGTTTCTGTAAGTGTCAAAGTTGTTTAAAAACTGTTTCTTCTTGAACCTTTTCCCTTCTTTTTTCTAATTTTTAAATACATGTTTTAATATTTTTGGAAATGTTTGTTCTCTCTTTTACAGATTGAATGTATGAAAAATTTTCTTGAAAAGTTAACAAGAATTATAAGGTAAATGTTTTCTACTTTTTTAACCTGCATTGCACTGCTGATGATGTCACTGACTATGTTATGAATGATGTAATGAGTGGGCATGTTTTACTGCAATGGTAGGTCTTCACATCTATTATCTCGTTTGTATTCTTCAACAAGCATAAATTTGATATGCAACCCAGAGTACGGTTCACCTTAAACAAACTTTTAGAGAGGACACACCTTATCGTCACCCTCACTCAATCATTTAATCTATCACATTTAACATCTATTAGTTGTACTGCTTCATTTCTTTAATCTTTACTTTCCTGTGTTTGCTACTTCTCTCCTTCCTTTCTCTATTACTTAATTTTTCTACTCCTTCCAGTATTTTTCTTACTCCCTCTCTTCTCATACTTCTTCATTATTATTCACTAATTCTGTCTCTATTAATGTTACTGTTTCTGAATGATCTCCAAAAATTTTTAAAACAAGAACAGTAAGTATAAGGATAGGAAAAGACATTTATGTTACAAGAAAGACAGCTATAGGAAGTAAACAAAAAAAAATGTTACTCGCAATCCACTGCTGATGATGTCACTGACCATGTCAAAAATTATGTAATATATGACATGATCAGAAGTGAATTGTGGGTAACAGTATCTTTTATTTACTCCCTATAGCTGTCTTTTTTGTGACATAACTGTCTGTTTCCTTTCCTTATACTTACTGTTCCTTTTTTTAAAAAAAAAAATTTTGGTACGCTTAAAGTTCGCGTACCGGAGTTCGAACTGGGAGCGAACTAATAGAAATAGAGCTCGGCAGAGTTCAAAGAATTCTACCAATTTTTTTTAATAATGGGGAGGTAGTTCTGAAAAGAACTTTTTTTTTTGTTTTTGTTGTTTTAAATTTTTATAATTCGTTTTCTGAACCTTTTTTATATTTTTTTGTTTTTTTCTGAACATTTTGTATTTTTTTTAATTTTTGTGGGGGAGGGGGGAAACAAAAATGATTCATCGAAGACGGCTCAACAGGAGCAACAAAAAAAAGAAGAATTTATTTTTTGGGGCGTTTTGGGCACACATGATTGTTGATGGCTCTCATTATAAGGGTAATGCTACTTTCGCGGTAGCAAAGTGTCTGGTTGCACCACACACAGACTTGCTTCACTTCCCCCATGTTGATTTGGATGTTGGGGATCACCTCCCTCGCCTCCGGTCCCGATACCTCCTGAACAACAGATCTTCTTGCCATTTCTGGGGGGTTTTGTTGTTGGTCGCGAAGCTGGGCATTACTGTAATTGTTAGGGTGCCACCGATTCATGTGCCTGTGCATTGTATAATTCCCATAGCTGTACTTTTTGTCAGTGCCCCTTGAAAGGCGTTCGCCGCAAATACGGCAAAAGACGTATCTGGCATTGACTTTTTTTTGGTCAGCTGGAAATTTAAAAAATTGCCAGATGTAATTTTCTTTCCTGTTATATCTCCTGGGCTCTTCTGGCAAAAACTCAGGATGTTCATCCTCTTCCTCCTCTTCTTGATTTTCCTCCTCTTCTATAATTAGTGAAGCAGGTGGTCCTTTCTTCCCATGAGGAGGTGGAGGAGGTGGTGGGGGCACACTGGCTGAAGCAACCATTGAAGCCATTGATGAAGAATCAAAAAGGGTCTTTCTCTCACCAAGATGAAAGTCAGAGTGAGGAAAGAAGGAGGGGTTTTCATCATTTGGGAGAAGGGAAAATTCTAAACCAATGAAAAGTGTTAATTTTATATCACATGACCAAGTATTACATCATTAGGAAACCAAAAGTGAAATGAACCAATGAAAAGTGTTATTTTCGAGTCACATGACCTGCTGTGTTTACGTTTCGCGCTTTGCTCCGCTTTCCGGTCCATTTCCGGGTCCGCTAACTTGGCGCGTCCAATGACGTATTACGCGATAACGCAAAACGTCATGCGATCGTAACAGTTACGCTAAAGGAACGATTACCGGTTCGCGTACTAAGCCGCGGCTTTAAATTGAGCTAACGGGAAGCTGACCAGTTCGCAGACTGGGAGCGAAACAAAAAAAATGTTTTAAAAATATTGTCTAAAGAACATGACAAATATATTTCAAGATTTAAAGAAGTATATATTTTACAGCTACAGATATTAGCTTTTAAAAAACCATTGAAATTCAATGAAAAAACCATAGGTTATAGTCCATATATAGTTAGGAATTTGCATTTACAAAACCTTGAAAATTCAATGAAAAAACCATTGGTTTTAGGCCATATATAGTTAGGGATTTGCATTTACAAAACCTTATTTTACTCGCATAAAACCATTGAAATTCCATATATAGTTATAAGCGCTAACTATATATCGCGCACCCGCAATCCACTGCTGATGATGTCACATATTACATCATTCATGACATTGAATATATATATATATATATATATAGTCCCCATATATATATATATATATACGCACACATTTTTGTAAAGAGGAAATACATCAATGCAATGGCTAGGTGTATTAACAGATGCAATTATTGCATATTTGAATCAATGAGATTTTTAAATGTGTTTTATAAATTTTTTGTACACTTGCAAAATTGAAAAAAAGAAAAATATAAATAATCTAAGCATAAAAAGATAAATTCTATCATGATTATGAGTTTTGAATATGAAACGTATACAATGGACAGCCCCAGAGAGCTCTAGTGACTCTTTACAAAGAAATAGAGGTTGTGTGAAAGTCTTGATTATTTTTACATAGCATTACTAAACTAAAAAAGATTCTGGCAACATCATCTCTTTAGGATTGTATGTTTGCAGGGTCTAAAGCGTTCTCTTCTGGATTGCCCGTAAAAAGGGTGACACCTCCCAGTAGACATGGTGTCAACCAACACAGAATTATATATGTGAAAGGTGAGAATTGTCTTCTTAAGAGGTTCATAGTTAGGAGGAAAACCCCACATTGGAAAGATCTTCTTGTGTCACAGGCCGTGAGTTCCTCAGGAGTAGTAACCTCAAAAGCCCACCTTCAGGGACTTTCGACCCTGCTGTTGTATTCCCAGAGTTTTGCAATGGCCAGATGAGGGGAACAGATTTAGGTAGGGTGATGTGGGGAAGGAGATAGGGAACAAGATGGTGTCCCTTATGAATAAACAGCTCTTGACCATGGCATTCAGCCACTACAACGCTCTTACTAGTACAATGGAAGTAATCAAGTGAACTCTACCTGTCAAATGGAATCATTAGGATCTTCAAATCACTGTCTAAATCACTTGTACCTTCTTGGTCTTAGGTTCATGGCCTCTTTTTAATTTGTCCATGAAACAATAGTTATAATCAGGTCTATGTTCCCTCTATCATCTTCTAACTCAAACTAGTCTAAGTTCTCTGATGTCTTTATACAAATAACCATTTTCTCAAACATTAAATCACCAGGAGGCTAAGCATGTTTCCTGAACTTCCAGTTTATGATCTTTTTTCTTAAACCCCATGACATTTACATTAAAGTAGGTTACACCTCTGCACACCCAGGGGCTTATTTGCAATCCCCTTGTGCTGCGGGGAAGTCACTTTTTCCCACATTAAAAGTGATTTTCTGTGGCGCAAGGGGCTTTATCTTAGCTTTCTGGGTTCCAAGTTTTTATATGCCCCTCTAGATTAGAGAGTTTCCGAATTATCACTCACAAAGATTCTGTATCTTGGTTGTATAACCTACTTTGGCCTCCTGATTTACAAATATGAAAGAATCATGCACTGATCCACATTCAGTTCTACTCGACTTCAGATTGGGCTTGATCACGGAAAATTCTCATATGGAATTCTCTCCTAAGGAGAGGCGACTCAGAAATACCTCATTAATCAGAAGCTGAGGTGTATACCCACTAAAGTTTTTTGGTTTGTGCCAAACTGTACTCGAAATCTGGGCTGGTCTCTGGAAATCTGGAATAGCAAGCTATGGGCCTGGGATGTGCTCCTCTGTTTATACAAATGGGTTTGATAATGGGCGACAGGATTTTAGAAGTCTTGTAAGGCTTTGTGTTTATTTCGGTTTTCAAGAGGATTTAGGCCTTGTTCAGTAGTGCCACACATAGCTTGATTAGTATTTGAACAGAAAGCACATTATTGATTTGGGCACTCAAGGTATGTATATTTTGTAGCTTATGAATGTTTGCTCACTGTTCTGCAAGCCGTTCTAATTTGACGCAATAGAGTCAGTGTTGGAAAGTTCCCGTCTTTTCATGGTTACCCCCTAACTTTTTACCAGATTCCCACTTGACTGAGTGTGTTCTGGAATCCTGCTAACCAGGACCCAGCACCTGTGTGCTTTTCCAAAACAGTACCTTTGTTTCCACAATTGGTACACCTCTCGGCCACATATAAGTTCCTTGTAAAAGGTATCCCGGGTACCAAGGGCATTGCAACCAGAGAAGGCCTCTCAGGGCTGAAGCATGTATTATGCCACCCTCAAAGACCCCTCATCACCTTAACACACACACAAAGCCATTGCAGGCTGCGTGTTTTAGTGCAGACCAAAGTGTGGAGTGGACATGGCACACATCCCTGTGTGTAAAATGTTTCCGAGTACGAAATTACCTGAAACCCATGCCCATAGCAATAGAATGTAACATTCCTCACAAACAATTTTCTGTCTTGTAGTTCCTATATATCCTATACAGGATCTGCGTGTTCGGATAACATAAACTGTGGGTTTGGTGGCAGATTGGTTCCAAGCACCCCCACTGGATATGTTAACCTGTTTGCATTAGCTAGCTCACAGTAACACTAGATTCCTCTCTTATTGGGGAGAGAATAGTTTCTGGCAACCTCAGAACATGACAATCCTGATCCCTCAAAATCATGGAAACAATATACTACTTTTCGCTCAGTCACTTGTGCTCACTTAGTTGATTTCAGAGATACACAGAATAAACAGTCTGGGCATTTCAATAAGAATGTATTGAACAGTTGTTATTCTAGTGTAGAGTAGATTTGCTGTAACAACCATTACACAGTAGCGGAGCTATATGATTAGCAGTACTATGAAAGTAAAGGGATGGTACAGTTCTACCGTTTTGTAGTAATCATGATATATACAAGTACATAGAACACATAATAAGAAATAGCGTACTCCTACGATGCCTCCCTAACTAGATGTATCTAAATGTACCTAGCACCGGTGTAGGTGTTATGCCAAGAATCCCTCTAAGGTCTAGTCAACCCCATTACCTGAGAAAGGAGAGAATATGGGACCCCGTCCTGGTCTCAAGTTGGACACCTCGTGAGGGATGTTAGACCACTGCTATCTGGAGCTTCTGAATGCAGGAACCTCAGCGTCTCTGGTCAGTGTGTCAGCCACAAAGTTACAGTCTCCTCTGTCTGTCTATGCAAGACATGATGTATATATACACCCACAGGTCTCCCCAGGGGTCCTACCTCACTGGTTTACTGTGTTGGCCTAAAAGGATGACGACGGGCTTGAACTTTATACATAGATATTATACAGGAGATGTTTGTCCTGCTGTCAGTCCCGCTGTGCTTCCAAGAAGCCTCATGCATAATGTATGAGTTTCGAACTAGGGAAAAACCTGTGTTCTGAATGCAGTGTCATATCTAGGTAAAAGGTCAGTCCCTATGAACCGTTATGTATGTAATGTAGGGAAGGATATAGGTGAAAGGTTGCAGTGTTACCTGCACCTATATAGGGTACTGATATGGAATATAACACCCACTCCTCTTCTGACTGTACGACATATGTAACCTATAACTGTGCTACCAATCTAACGAGACATTGGTAGGCACTAAAGTGTTCAAAACAATTCTTTAGTTAAGAATGTTTAAAAACGTCTAAAAATTTCTAAAACACTTAAAAAATATTTTTGTTTTGCAGGCCCTAGTTCTAAAAAGTGTCAGTTGTTATAGTCTGAACCACTATAAGCATTAGAAAGCCATGTATGCCAATACATGAAAAGGAATGTCAATTTTATATCTGAGTTCCAAATTGAGCTTATTATTAAAAAGGGTGAAATTCTTCCAGCACACGACGAGCCAAAATGTGAGTCAATTGTTTATGTGTCCTGGCTGGTAGACGCAACATGTTTGTTGCTTGCTTCCGCAGTAGATAGCCCTTATAACACCTCGCAGAGTGCGTCAATTGTGCACAGAGGATTTTCCACGCTGTCCACAGCCGGTGCCGGGGCAGCCTGTGTGCCGTCCAAAGCCTGGGTGTCAGTGGAGGAGCCAGTGTTCATACCAAGAGGTGCAGTTACAACCTGTGGTGGCTCAAGGAAGGCTGCCAACAACACTGGAATGTGCTGAGGACAATGCAGAACATGGGCCGTTATCGAGTCCAGTAGAGAAATCACATCCGGTTGCGCACATGATGGGAGTGTCAAACAAAGGTCTAACACGCATTCTTCTCTGCAAAGCTGGCATCGGAGGACAGGTAAGATGCAGTCCATCAAGACTGGTCAAAATGACAGAAACCAAAATGCACTTAGTTCTCTCAGGCAAGGTGTGCCTAGATGTTGTACTATTTGGTCACAGTATTTCTGTTCCAGGAGCGCCTTTTCCATCTCCTTTGTGACTGGGACGTCCATTGCATAGCAGATAGAAGACAATCAGGGAACCTACTATTAGAAACAGGATCAGCAGAAGACCTCCAAAGACGCTTCCGAATACAGAGTGTATGAAGTTTGGCATTAATCCAAATACCGTCTGAAAGGTGCTTAGAAGTCCAGAAACTATGGTCTTAAATAGGTGGACAATGCCAGTCATATCAGACATATTAAAGATACGATCTACCATTTCTATGAAAAGGAAAGGGTAGTTGTATGGATAAGTGCCTGTATCTCAGCTGAAGACCTTGCAATCTCAAGTTCAAAAGTCTCTCGAGCGGAGGTTAAGGCACAGACTTCTGTAAAATCATGACTTTCATTCTGCCTAGAGCATCAAACCGTATTAAAGAAACATTCAGTGAGGGGCATAACAGCGGCCCCCTGACTGTATGTGGTGGTGGAAACAATACTTGCATATAACAAGTAACCCTGGAGCTCACGGTTACCAGATATGCGATGCCTGGGAGCGTTCCACACAGCAGCCTTGACTGTTCAGCATCAAGTAACTCCCATTTAAAAGTAGCCCAAATGCTGGAGTAATCACAGCAGCTGGGGCACTCCTCAGATGACAGAACCATTACAAGCCCCCTGCAGCATTATGTCTTAACATATGAGCGATCTACTTAAAGCGCTCTCATAGTTTGTACCACTGAGAAATGCTTCTCGATCCCCACTCCGGCATCGAAATCTGTATGGTAATTCCCAAGATTCCTTAATGTATTCCTTACCCAATTTTTCATATTTGCCAGCCTGTTTTTGTTCAAGGCAATATTGAAACTGAAATATAGTGGCCGGTAGAGTTATGTGGCCATGGTTTAGCCATTCTGTGGAGGGTGACTCTGCCAATGTAAATGGTAATCTATCCTATTTTTCAATATGCAGCATTGTGTATTTTGCTCCCCTTTGTACCATTCCTATCTGTTCATCTGTTAAATTGTATTCGAAAAAATAGAGACGTACTGTTGATAAAACGCAAAGGCACATAGCCTGCATGCAAAGATTGCAACGTCCAGCCTAATTACATAATAGAAGGTAACTAAGATTGCCTGTGTTGTTATATGGCTAAATCATGTTCTGGTATGTTTATCACAGAAGATACAATGTTGCCTAAATAATATATCCTGGAGGTCAATGTTGTTAACCCCAGAGAACAGGGTTTTAGGTTTGAGGGAAATACTGGGCGCACTGCTCAGGTAACGCGGAGGAGAAATGCTGTAAGGCAGAAGGTGCATGCAGGTAAGGGGCAAATCCCTGTAACCCCTCAAAATGTGCTTTGAGGACACACTAAATATGATGAAAGCAAAACCTGCTGCACACTTATAAAAAAGTCCAAGCAAAACAGATGTCTCAATGGACATGAAAGTTCAAATTTCATGGGCGAAGAAGTGGACCACCAGTGTTTCGGTTCTTCTTTTATTTTTCATAGATAGCCAGCCGACACGTGTTTCGTCGCAAGAAAAACACACTATTTCCGCAATTCCTCAGGGCTGTAGGTAATGGATATGAAACCACAGGTCACGGTGCCGGTGATAATTCCGACCCGGCTCCGCTCGAGACCGGGTTTTAATAGCCGTTCGAATACGAGCTGCGTAATTCAGAAGTATTGTTCTCCAGCGGGTATGATGGAGATACTTGGATCAACGGTGTTGCTGAGTAATCTAATCCTCAGGGTGAGTAACTCTGGGATGTGTCTTTGTCCACGTTTTTAAAGCGCGGGCAGTGTAGAAACTTCTAAGGTAAATAGTCCCCGGAGTGCGGGGAGTAAGTCAGCGGCGGTGTAGCTCGGGTTTCGGTTGCGGTTCCGGGTCTATTTCCCGTATTCTCTCTGTGGCCTCTTGTTGGGATATTTTCCAAATGTCATTGTAGGCAGCATATGTGAAACGTTTCTGACGTGTCTTCCTGGGACCTAGTAAAAATCCCTAAGAATCATGTCTTGTGTGAGTAAGCATAAGTGCTGTTTCACCTCTGTTAGTGTTGAGGTTTCTAGCCAATCAAGGCACAACTTCCCAACACTGTAGGATGTCACTACCCCTGGATGTTCTCTCTGTACATAGCGTGGATCTGGCCTATGGATACTGAACCCTTCAGTTCTACCCATGAATCTAGTTTCACAACTATTGGTGTCTGTGGGCCAAATAAACCTTTTTTTCAATCGGGGTCTGATCTATTGTAGTGCATGATGTCATCTAATGGAACCCCCTCTTGTGATGTTTCATTACCCTGGGTTAGTGATAGTGTTGGTGGCTGAAATGTGTTCAAGTCGTTGTTCTTGGCTAGTGCAAGGCTAGACGTCTGTTGCACTGTCTCATTCAAAAACATGATCTCTTGAGGGATAAGGCATGCTCTAAATAAGGCTTCCATTCAGTGCGCCTGCCATTATCTAATACCCCAGACTGGTTTTAACTCTATGGTGTCTTTCCATAAGTCATAACCTTGTTCAGACAACTCGGCTATAAAGTATGCAGAGTAAATATGTTTGGTATATGTTAACATATTTTTCTCAACCTCCCCAGATGTCGCCTTCCTGACGGAGACCCGGCTGAACCCCGCCTCGGCACCCGACATAGCCATAGCCGTCCCAGAACGCTACAAGATCACCCGCAAGGACCGCACCAACAGAGCGGCAGAGCAGGAGGAGGCATCGCCATCGTCCACAGGAACACTCTCAGAGTCTCAACCAACACCGACGACACCCTCAGCACCGCCGAACACCTGCACTTCCAGATCCACACCGATCCCAACATCACCCTCAGAGGAACCCTCATCCACAGACCACCCAGACACCGACCACAGGTCAGCGACTCCATTGCCGACTTCGTCAGCACACACGCCCTCGCCTCCACGGACTACATCCTCCTCGGAGACCTGAACTTCCACCTCGAGAACAATGACGACACCAACTCCCCCACCTTGATCGACAACCTAGCCAACCTCGGCCAAACGATCATGGATGTCAAAAGGATTTTTATCCGCCTCTGCACCATCACAATCAAGATCAGGTACCCACATTCCTGTCCCAAATAGGACCTCATATGGAGTGAACCCCCCTAGAGAACTTCTTGGCATTTTATTGAGAGCCTGCTGGACTCCATAAAGATGTTTTGCCCAACTTTCACCCTTGCTTAATACTCTAGCTGTTAAAGATTGCTTTAAGTTTAGTTTTTTTCTCTCCATCAGCGAATTTCCCTCTGGATGGTATGATGATGAGTACCACAATGCTACACCCATACTTCCCATGGCCTCCTTGTAAGCCCTAGAGCTAAATGTAGGTCCCTGGTCAGAATGTAATGTGCCAATTGCATATGTCCCTATGAAGACTCGTAAATCTTTTATAACAGTTTGAGCATCAGCTGAGCGCTGGGGCCACACCCATAGGAATCTCGAGCAGCAGTCCACTGCTGCCATGGTATACCTTTTAGCCCCATCTCATTTCAAGGGGCCACTTTGGTCTAGGAAGACAAACGCTAGTAGTTTGTCGACTATTTAACAACGGTGTCTGCACTGGACGTGTTACGGTGGAATCTTTCATCTGCTGGCAGATGTTGCATTTCAATTCGTAGTCTTAAGTCTGCTTTGCTAAACCAGGCCACCAATCGCGTTGTTTCAATAAAGAAACTGTTGCCATAACCCTAGCATGTGCAGAACCTATCCCTTTGTGTTCTGGCAGAATTAAATTTAACCTAAGATCCAGGTTTGGAATTACTCTATCCCCCACTCCAGGAATCTGAGCAAATGGAATGATATTGACATCTAACTTGTAGGAGTTTTTGAATAAAATCTTTTTGGTACTGCACTGCTGTTTTTGCAAGAAGCCATAGCAGCCACCATAATCTCACTGTCTATTTTTGTTTTAGAACGAGTGATTGCAGCTACAGAAGTCATGCATACAGCCCCCTTCCAGGCTTCATCAGCTAATGAATTCCCTCCAACGTGAACGCCATCACACTGAGGACTCAGTGTATGTATCACGTGAGCCCTCTGTTGTTCGGATTTCAACTCCACTACCTGACCCCATAGAATCTTATGCTTAATTGTGCCACCTTTAGCATCTGTGAACCCGTTTTGAAACCAGTATTGCAAGTATTCATTATATGACTGTACACAGTAAAAGGAATTGCACACAATTAGTGTGGGGAATTCTCGATCCATATTTACAAGTGCCATTTTCAGTACTTTTAATTCTGCCAACTGTGCCGTGCAGTCTCCAAGAGATTGTGTTTTATTGCAACTCGGATGGAACTTTCCATCCAGTATGCGACCTTTAACGATTGCACATGCCGAGCTATATGGTAGCTTACTTCCTATGGCTGGTTGAGCAGATCCGTCAGTGTAAATAATATATTCATAATGATCAAGAGGCATTATTTCCTTAGGTAGAGGATATTCTTGTTCGTATAGCAAGAATGAATGTGTCTTTAAATTTGGGTCATACCTCTATTCTACATCTGTTGCAGTTAGAGAATTAGCCCATTGTATCCATTTCAGATGTAAATCTTTAGTGATTGGGACGCTTGCCTTGGTCATAGCCTCTAAGGCTGGAACCGGAGTTACTACTATTATTCATTTCCCCTGAGCCAGTGCTCTTTCTCGCACTACAGCAGTCTGTACCGCTGTCAGAATCTTTTCAGTAGATCGAAGCGCATCTCAGCATTTGTGTACAAATGTGATTTGTATGCAATTGGTAGTTTCAGTTTCATTATATGTCTGATAGGTGTACTCAGATTGACCCGCAACTATACGGATCACCAGGTTTCGTATGTTTATGCATGTCTGTAAGTGTGGAAGCTATCATGTCAGCTTGTAAGGAACGTAGTGTATTTGTGTGTTTGTGTGTCCAATTTTCTGCTGAGAAATCATGTTTAATTAAGAGTTTACTCTTTCTGTGTAATCCAAAGTGTATGTTCGACCATAATTAAGGAATCCCAGTATTGACTGTAAGTTGATTATTGATTTTGGAGGTTGGAGCAGCGCGCATTTTTAAAAAAAAATTGGCTGTCAGGCTTTTGTTTTACTTGAATGCTCATATCATATAAACAGAACACTGAGGTGGGCAATTTTTTTTTTTTTTTTTTTTTTAAAGTTACATTTGTAGCCACCCTGTTCATATGTTCAACTAGGTCATCGTCCATCAGATAAATATCATCCACATAGGACAATGCCTCTTCATCCAATTTTTGTAGTAACTCAGTTACTCTGGATGAAAACAACCCTGGGCTATTCTTGAAGAAGTATAAACCTCCTAATGGGTCTATACCTATGCGACCTATGACCTTGCTCGCAGGCAGGTCGCTCCGCACGCTGCTGCCCTGCTCTGCCTGCATTGTTTTTGCCTAATCTTGTATTTTTCCCCTGTGCCTAACTTGCTTTCTTGCCCAGACTTTTTTTTATTCCCCTGTGCCTAACATGCTGTCTTGCCCAGACTTGTTTTTATTCCTCTGTGCCTGTACTTGTTTTCTTGCCTAAACTGGTTTTTCCTTCCTGTGCCCAGTTCTCCCACGGCCCGCCCATTTTTCCCGCCGCTACGTACCTATGGCCCCGCCCACCTGCAATCCCATTCGCCACCCTGCTCCCGCCTCCCATCTGCTCCTCCCTCCCACATCCCCTCATATGGAAGCGACTCAGCTGCCCCGCCGCTGGCGTGCCACTGGCGTGCCGCTGGCGCACCTAAGGCAAGCCCGTCTGTGCCCGTCCGTGCCTGGACAGCGCCCAGCGCCAGGACACCTGGATACCACGAACGCCACGACACCCGACACCGCTACGATGCCAGAACCCTCCATGCACTCAACACCGGATGATCACACACCTGCTTTCTGGCCACCCGAAGTGCACCCACGGAGCTTTCACCTGCCGGAACTGCAGCTTCACAAGCATCCGCCCCACCATGCTGCCGACCAGGAAAGAACCCAACCACCTCAGATGCATCCTTCTCAACACCCGCTCCGCCCGAAAACATGCTGTTGAACTCTGGGACGTACTCGACTCAACCTCCCCAGATGTCGCCTTCCTGACGGAGACCTGGCTGAACCCCGCCTTGGCACCCGACATAGCCATTGCCGTCCCGGAAGGCTACAAGATCACCCGCAAGGACTGCACCAACAGAGCTGCAGAGCGGAAGGAAGAATCGCCATCGTCCACAGGAACACTCTCAGAGTCTCAACCAACACCGACGACACCCTCAGCACCGCCGAACACCTGCACTTCTAGATCCACACCGACCCCAACACCACCCTCAGAGGAACCCTCATCAACAGACTGCCCGGACACCGACCACAGTTCAATGACTCTATTGCCGACTTTGTCAGCACACACGCCCTCGCCTCCACGGACTACATCCTCCTCGGAGACCTGAACTTCCACCTCGAGAACAATGACAACACCAACTCCACCGCCTTGATCGACAACCTAGCCAACCTTGGACTCAGACAACTCGCCACAACACCCACCCACTCCGAGGATCACACGCTTGACCGCATCTTCTCTGCAAGTCCCAACGTCTGCTTCCACCATACCACCGAACTCCACTGGACCGACCACTGCTGCATCCACTTCACCTTCAAGAAACCCACCACGCACCACTGCACCCAACAGATGCCTCACCGCTGCTGGAGCAAAGTCACCGAAGACCAGCTAACCACCACCCTCGCTCAGAGCCCACCACCCGACCATACCGACCCCGACACTGCCGCCCGCAACCTCAGACAGTGGATCAACAACTGCGCCAACACCCTCGCCCCAATCAAGAAACCCTCCAACAATCATACCAACGAGAAAGCCAGCTGGTTCACTGAAGACCTCCGGGCCTCCAAGCGAGCCTGCCGAAAGCTAGAGAAGATCTGGCTCCGTGAACGAAAACCGGACAGCCACAAGAATGCCACCCGCACACACCATCACCTCATCAGATCCACCAAAAGGGTCTTCTTCAAAGACCGCCTAGAAAACAACGCGCACAACAGCAGAGAGCTCTTCAACATCGTGAAGGAACTCTCCAACCCCAGCTCTAACACCAACGACGTCTCACCCTCTCAAGACCTGTGCGACTAGCTGGCCACCTTCTTCCACCGCAAGATCACAGACATCCACGACAGTTTAAATGCCACAACCGCCCCGACAACCACTGAGACCTTCGCCCCCATGACCACCATCCGCACCAACCGCCAGCTCTACTGGACCAACATCAAACACGAAGACACCATCAAAATCATGAACACCATCCACTCTGGTTCTCCGTCAGATCCATGCCCACACTACATCTTCAACAAAGCCAGCACATCCATCGCACCCCATTTCCAGAAAGTCAGAAACACCTCCTTTGAGATAGCAACCTTCCCGGAGAGCTGGAAGCACGTCGAGATCAACGCCTTACTCAAGAAACCCAAGGCGAACCCCAAGAACCTCAAGAATTTCCTGCCCATCTCCCTGCTCCCGTTCCCGGCAAAGGTCATCGAGAAGACCGTCAACGAACAACTGACCCGCTACCTCGAGGAGAACAACATCCTGGACCCTTCCCAGTCCGGGTTCCGCAGCAAACACAGCACCGAGACTGCCCTCATCGCCGCCACCGATGACATCAAGTCCCTGCTGGACAACGGTCTGTCACCACACACTACGAATACGCCTCCACAGCGCTGGGATCCAAGAGAAGGCCGTGGACTGGACCACCTCCTTCCTCTTTGGCAGAATCCAGACCTGCTGACCTTCAGAAAACTCCTCAAGACCTGGGTTTTCGAGCAGTAGCAGCATTCCCCACCCCAGCGCCTTGAGACCCTCACGGGTGAGTAGTGCGCTTTACAAATGATATGATTGATTGATTGATTGATTGATTGATTGATTGATTGATTGATTGATTGATTGATTGATTGAATGGGTTCACAGATACACTTGGTTCTTTTAAACCAACAAAGAAGAGATTGGCACAGAAGCTGTAATATAAAGAAAACATATTTATTGACTTCAGATGCGGGAGACTACATCACACAGTACCCTCAGGTAACTGTAGGAGGCATTCTTTTTTTTGTCCTTATTTGCCTTAACCCCACTAAGGAGAAAAATCATGGGGGAGAGGTTTTTTGCTCCATCTAGGTTTTTACAAACCTGCCTGACCAATATAGTGGGAGACCCTTTTTCAATAGTCCATGAAGCATCGAAGGCATAATCATAGGACCCGGGGGGAAAAAAACCCGGACACCTATCTCCACTGCCTCAATAGATCTCAAAATACAAGTTTGTTCTTATTACAGGATCTAGCTAGATCAACCTTAGGTACTTCATACAAAGAGGTCAGCCATTCTGAGTGGGTCGTGCGGTTGAATCAACCCAGTGTTTGCAAATTTGTCTTCTTGCAAGCAATATTGCATAAAAGAGTAAAGATCTTGAGGAGCCCATGATGTTATCATCAAGTCCGAAGATGATTAATGACAAACTAATAGTCAGTGAGACCTTCAAGATGGATTCCAAAGTTTTAAAAACAGAATCCCAAATGTGGCTAATGAGGGGGCAGTCTTCAAAATATGTATGTCCGATGCTTCTCGGGCACCACATTTATTACATACTTTACCCGTCTGATATTTTGATAGCTTAAGCGGGTAAAGATATGCTCTATGAGCTGTGAAAATGTGGTTACGCCTAAGTCAGGCAGGTTTAACTATTCTGTAGATCGACTTGCATTGCTTATTCATCTGCTCTCCCCACAATTCATCGGCAAGACTAAATTCTCCGACTGCTTCCTCCTCAATCTCCCAATACTAAATTGAGATCTCCTTTTTGCCTGCCGGTTTTGCCACTAGTTGTTCTTCTAAGTGGCTCACCTTCCCTAATGATGTATCAAGCTTAGCCTGTGATAGTAGCTAGCTGTTCATTTGATAGAACTTAAATTTAGAGCACATATTATTTTTTGTTTTCATATTCCAAAGGAACACACGAATACATACATGAACAACACAATTAATAGTTTTCACATCTTACAATTTGTATAAAACAACCTACATGCAGATTTCTTAAATATCCTCAACATACTTAATCCCACTCAAACTTACTCTTTTGCACTCCTTGCATTGAAACCAAACTCATCACACACCCTACTCATACAACCTACAGACACTATACATGTCCTTCGGGCCAATATATTCCAGTCTCACTGATAGTGATAGGCACCAAAGCACAAACCAAACAAAAGAAATGGTTGAACCCCAAGTTTTTTGTGCACATTAAACCCTCATAGGAAGTTCACAATCTTATGGAATCATTTCATAAGTATGCACACTATAACAAAAAGAAGTTTTAGCAAACAATTGTTTGGCAAAAACAACACAAACAAGGTCTGGTCTACACGTTTCGAACACCCTTGTCCTGGGGTTCTCATCAGGACCGAACCACACTATTCTGTTGAAGCAGGAAGGTCAAGAAGACAATAAGGGCTGGACTTTTTTTAGTGCGACTTTGGTCGTCGCTGGATCGTGAAAAACAACTGGCACTAATGACCTGTTCCCTCCAACTGACACCGGTTACTTTCGGTGTTCCAGGCTATTGCACTGCCCGGCGCTCTTTAAATTCGGGCAGCGTGAGGCTCAATCTCCTCGTTCACCCAACTGATCAGCAATGCAGTTTCACTGTCGGAGTTCTGCCATGACTCCAACTATCGGTTTTTCGAGCGTAGGTTTACAAAGTCAGCATACAACCAAGGGAGGTCCTGGCATGTACCAGCATGCAAACTGACTAATATGGGTATACACAATTTGCTTGCTCAACAAAGTGGGAGGAGAGATGTTTCTTCTTAGATCAGCAAGAATAGCCTGACAGTTATAGCATAAGAGCAGGTGCATTCTACTAGTTAGGCCCCTCTCAGCATGTGCAAAGCTCTGGAAGAGGTAGAAAGCACAAGGCTAACTAAAATGGCTGCCAAGTACAAAATGGCTTTCAGCTCATGCTAACAGCGATCCCTGCAATATTTAGCATTCCTATAACCCTGGGGGAGTCACCAAAAGTGCCCTGGGACCCTAGCGCTGGGAATGTTGTTAGATACCTGCTTTCAGGTGCTATATTTTGGCAGAAAAATCCATTTGACATATTAAGTGTTGTTTTGTATTTTTTCCACACATAGTTATTCATTAATGCGGCACTGTGTGCATTCTGGACTGCAAATGTTTCAGTGCAAGTATTTAAATGTCTGTAAACTAAAACTAGATGATATGTACTGTCAGGTTTCATGACTGAAAACAAAGGATTGTTCATTTGAGAGGCGCATGTGTCAATCACCCCTTGGTATTCAAGTTGATCTAAGATCTCCCTGGCCTGTTTTCTAGCTTCTTGCTTTATTGGATACTGCCACTGTGCAGTCGGAGTATTTGTTATAGAAATTATGTGTTGGCTTGAATCCTCATCCCATCCAACATGGCTTTTATATAATGCTGGAGCTTGGGCTACTGCCTTCACCCGTGCATATGTGTGCTGCAAATGCCTGGGAATATGGTCTGATAATGCTGGTAAAATTACAGTTTCTCCTTTAGGGCAATCAATGACGAATGCTGGTTGCCAATCTTGTTCAGCTAACAAAATGTCATAGCCAAATGTAAGGTTCTCCCAACAGAGATCTCTCACTTTCCTACTCTTGTCCCCCTCTATTTGGAGCATTATTCCATATACTTTATGTGGGACACATACTCTAGTAACAGGTATTTCCACCATGATATAATCATTCAAGTCCGCTATCACCAGAAATTCCATCAGGTTCCGGTGAGCTACTGGTACTTCTGCCGCGCTGTCTAGCATATTACAAGAGACAGGGTTCGACCCATATAAGTCACTGGGACCTGGGTGATTGAACGTTATAGACAGAGTGGTCCCAGACTCGGAAAGAAAAAGATCTATAGCAAATAGTGACAGACCAATACGTACATACATAAAACCAAAACGGATAATGTACAGAGTTTTTATTCACAATGTACTGAAGACCATATTTAATGGCTGAACATTAGAATACATTTAGTGAAAAATCGTTTCGAATAAGTGCCCATACACAATGGGAGGGGAAAGGGGGGGCAGGGAAAAATGGAACATGTAAATAAAAAAGTGTACATACAATCTCACAATTTTCAATGAAAAAGGGGAGGGAAAAGCAATTTATACAATCATTTTAAATTTCCCAACAGAAGATTATTTTTGTGATCCCCTGATCCCAGGGTCACAAACACAGTATCAATCAGTTCAGTAGACTGTGTGGTCACCATGCTCCTAAAACAGCTGTAAGCATCATGCTAGCGGTAGAGGCTGGTGTAGTGGAGTAGAAGTCTACGTTTCGGCCCAATATGAGGTGCAGGGAAAGTACCCCTTGCTGGGATGGTCGTCTTCAGGACAGGAAGGGAAGGGAAGGGGAGGGCGATCCTCCTAGGGGTAAGGAGAAGAGATACAGTCACATAACGGGGAGGTCTCAACAGAGATCACTCAACATTGTGGGTATACCTCATTGCAACTAGTCAGATTTTGGAGAAACTCACATAACAGAAAACCAGAGGGTTTGTAGCAAAAGGACAGTATGGCCCTCAGTGGAGTAAAACATATACATAGTTTGAATCACAGTCTTGGACTTAAGGGCAGATCTAACCAGCAGAAGTCTTTGTCTGAGCCCTTCAGAACGAACGAGCCTCCTTATGGGGGTCAACCATATAAATCAAAAATGTTGTTGTCGCCCGCTGGAAATGAAGACCTAATTAGAGTGCACACAAGCACAATACATTCTATCAATATACCTGGAATTGGAGAATTTAGAGAAAAGGACAGCTTACCTCGCTGTCCACGTTATCAAGGACGGGGGAAGGGTTGATTAGAAATCTAAAAACTGTGGAGTCTTAGGTGTGCGTTCCTAGAAAGATACATAGTTCTGGTTTGAGAGCAAATATAAAAATTGTATCGATATTGATGAAAGAGACATCCGCGTAAATGATAACGCTCACCTGCCCATAAGGCGTACGCAGAACAAGATACACAGTCATGGAGGATTTCGTATTAAATGTTAAAAGCTGCCTCGATGGTCCAATGATTCTAAAAAATTGAGAAAATCAAAGGCAGAACAACACTCGGGCAGTTGCTAAGCAACTTATGACCCACAGTATTTCCTTGGTTTCTCGTACTTTGCGGGAGCCACGCTCCCTCGAGTGCCGCTGGTTAACTCCCCTTTTGGCGAGCACAAATAGCCTGTCTCGGTATTGGCATGTTGCTTTGCCTTGGATTTGCATCACGAATATATGTGTCCTTACGGGTATCCAGCTTTAGGTAAGGTGACCCCTCGAGAGTATCGATATAACACGCTGTTGCCCTCCCCTTCTTTGGTTAAATGGTGCTCCCCCTGACTCTCGCCCCCCAGGTACCGGAACCCGATAGCCTGGAAGTTATCTGCACACGTTACAACTTATGCGGAGGTGCCCGCACCGCTACTGCGGATCTGTCCGTGCTGCCGTTCCCATTGAATGAGGTCAACCTGATATGTAGAGAGGTAAGATCCTCCTCTTGCCACCCGATATTTCTATAGCAGCTGACCATTTTTCACTCAGGGCTAACCCCACTTTCCACCCCTGTTTTTCGTTTTCTAGACAAACATTACTAGAGACCGAGTGGCTGCTCGATTCCTCCACCCCTCTTTGAATAGCGGAACTTCTTTCCCTGGTACCCTAAAGAAAATTAGGTAAGGGCGCCTGGTTTGACTCAGTCATTCTCTGAGAACTTTACAAACATGATATCACAGTGGCAACCACGGTTCCCTTCGATTTTCTCCATTTTTTAGAATCATTGGACCATCGAGGCAGCTTTTAACATTTAATCCAAAATCCTCCACGACTGTGTATCTTGTTCTGCGTCCGCCTTATGGGCAGGTGAGCGTTATCATTTACGCGGATGTCTCTTTTATCAATATCGATACAATTTTGATATTTGTTCTCAAACCAGAACTATGTATCTTTCTAGGAACGCACACCTAAGACGCTGCAGTTTTTAGATTTCTAATCAACCCTTCCCCCGTCCTTGATAACGTGGACGGCGAGGTAAGCTGTCCTTTTTCTAAATTCCCCCATTCCAGGTAAATTGATAGAATGTATTGTGCTTGTGTGCACTCTAATTAGGTCTCCGTTTCCAGCGAGCGACAACAACATTTTTGATTTATATGGTTGACCCCCATAAGGATGCTCGTTCGTTCTGAAGGGCTCAGACATAGGCTTCTGCTGGTTAGATCTGCCCTGAAGTCCAAGACTGTGATTCAAACTATGTATATGTTTTGCTATACTGAGGACAACACTGTCCTTTTGCTACAAACCCTCTGGTTTTCTGTTATGTGAGTTTCTCCAAAATCTGACTAGTTGCTATGAGGTATACCCACAATGTCGAGTGATCTCTGTTGAGACCTCCCCGTTATGTGACTGTATCTTTTCTCCTTACCCCTAGGAGGATCGCCCTCCCCTTCCCTTCCCTTTCTGTCCTAAAGACGACCCTCCCAGCAAGGGGTACTTTCCCTGCACCTCATATTGGGTCGAAACGTAGACTTCTACTCCACTACACCAGCCTCTACTGCTAGCATGATGCTTACAGCTCTTTTAGGAGCATGGTTCCCACAAAGTCTACTGAACTGATTGATACTGTGTTTATGACCCTTGGATCAGGGGATCACAAAAATAATCTTCTTTTGGGAAATTTAAAATGATTGTATAACTTGCTTTTCCCTCCCTTTTTTCATTGAAAATTGTGAGATTGTATGTACACTTTTTTATTTACATGTTCCATTTTTCCCTGCCCCCCCTTTCCCCTCCCATTGTGTATGGGCGCTTATTCAAAACGATTTTTCACTAAATGTATTCTAATGTTCAGCCATTGAATATGGTCTTTAGTACATTGTGAATAAAAACTCTGTACATTATCCTTTTTGGTTTTATGTATGTACGTATTGGTCTGTCACTATTTGCTATAGATCTTTTTTTTCCCCAGTCCGGGACCACTCTGTCTATAATGCACTGTCTAGCATAGTCAGAGCCCATTCCCTGGTCAGTAGTCGAGTCCTCAGAATTATGAGCAAATCTGATCTTTAGACCTGCAACCTTCTTCTTTTTGAACTGTGGCTTCTGCTTTGGCTTTTCTTCTTTTTTTGGAAGTATAATCTTGAGCGTGCTGCTTGTCTCCGGACTTTGTACGCTCTTCTGGTCTCTCTGACCGTCCTTCCTTCTCTGAGTTTTCGATGAACCCTGAAAGGAAAAAGAGGAACGTGTAGCAGTATCCTGAAACCTGTCAGGTTTCCTAATAATATTCCTATTCCTGAGATTATACCTCTTTTCAGAGGGTTCCTGTGGAGGAAATCTACATCAGGATTGAGATCTGTTTCCCTTAAATGTTTGTTGTTTTTTATTGTCCCAATTCTTTTTAGAGGAAGCAGGTGTCTGCTTGGAAGTGTCCTTTTCAGGACTGCCCATCATTTGTGGTTTTAAAGCTTTCCCACGCAAACTGTCTCTGCCTAATTCTGCATATGCAGTTTCGATTATTTTTGGCAGTTCATGCTCCTGTTCAAAATGACTGAATTCCCTTAGGCGTTGCCGGATAGCCACGGAAGCTGCTTCCCCTTTAATATTAGCTAATATTATGGCTGATATATGGGCATCGTTACCTAGTAACTTCATCCCTAAGTTCAGAGCAGGCTCGCTCCATACTCTATTTTCTATTTGTCTTAATACATCGGGTTTCACCTCTAAAGAAGGAATGCCATGAGTTCTGGTATAAATGGCAACAAAGACCATACCCCAAATGGTACAATCCTCTATTTGTGATGTTATCCCCATGGGCAAACAGATTGTTAGCATCTGTGTTTTTCATATGGGGTAGTATTTGAGAATACTGCCTCTAACTGTGTTATTTTCTGAGCTACCCAGAATGGCATTTGTTCGCGTTTTGTGGGCATTTTGCCCATCACTGCGTGTAATGTTTGCGATGTGATTTTAGTTGCTGTACACTGAGATTGAGTTCCATTTGTTACAACTATTTCTGGTTGGACTGTGAATGTCCTTGTGATGAATTGTGTCAAATCAAATCAAAACAGATTTATTTGGTATGAGGTAAACAACCTTAAACGCATACTAATAATCTTTTTTCGTCTCAGAATGTAATATTATTACATTAATCCTATGGAATATTCTGAAAGGCGTACACAACGTTAATAAAAGGATAAAAACAAGGACTATGATATTTCATAATCAGTCTGTTCATCATTATGCGGCGCAAACTATAAGCATATATTCAAGTTAACTGATAAACATCATGTAAAGTGCTAGGTGCGAGGCAGGCTATGTCATAAAGTGCAAAGGGAAAGCCTATATTTCATAGTGGTAGTATTGTGCAAAATGGCAAACAGTTTGCTGGATATAAATCACATTTAATCCTAGCATAAACATTTCTGTGGGTAGTGGTAAGAGATAAACTATTAACATATATTTGGGTTAAAAATTAGACATTATGGTTCGCCTAATTAAAACAACGTACAAATTGGCCTATTTCAGGGTGCATGATCAAATTTGTCAATTATAGCCTTTGTCACAAAGATAGCTAATGTCTAAAAGAGTTAAGTGATACTTCAGAATTCATTCCTCCAAGTTTTCAAATGTTAAAGCGTCCAAATGTGAAAGATCTCTTCTTCTCCTAATAGCCCTTTGTATAAAAACAATAACTGAATTCATGATTTTTAAATTATCCAAACTACATATAAAGTTAAAAGCATGTTAATAATGAGAAAACATATTCGATAAACAAATTGGTTTTGAAACTGACTTCTGAATGTCCTTATAAAAACTGCAAAAGAGAATAAGGTGCATTTTGGACTGGAGGGATATTCCATCACATGGACAATGAGGTAGAATGTTAGACCACTTTCAGTTCTAGGACATGCTATTAGATAGTATAAAGTACCAAACCTTAATCTGGTTAGGTAAATCTGTGTTGTGTATTTCTTACCAGAATTAAGTATCTTTGTATTTCCATCTCAAGATGGTGTTCACAGTAGGCAACAACACTTTGCTTACTGCCAGCATTACCGTTCTTACACATTCCATAGCAGTAATATATTTAAGCTTCAAATCACATTTGCTATGCTCCAGAATATGTGCTTGGTTCTTCCTACTATGCTCCAGAATATGTGCTGGGTTCTTCCTAGGCAAATTGTGTCATGTTTCTGTATATTTTAAATACATCTTTGTGTTGTATGAGTAAGTCTCCTGGTGGCATTGTGTCAATGTCAGGATGTGGTGTGTAGACCCCTAATATCAACCATGTAGCCACTTCTCCTCCGAGCGACCCTAATCTTACTCTTCCTCTTATATGGGGTAGGGCACCTTTAAACCAGGGTAAGTGTTCCTGGTACATGAACGGAACCTCTATGTCCTCGAACTACTGATATTCAGCTGGTGCAGCTCCTTCTGTGTAAGAGTGAAATGTCTGTGTTCTGGCATCTGCTGCTGGGAATGTAACCCACAAATAAAAAAACCCTGTTTTGTTAGATTTGTGTGCCTCATTCACGAAAACTTCTAAGCCACCCCAAGCTGATAAACCATTTTCTAACAGTTTCAGAATGACTCTATGTCTGAATTTTTCTGCAATCGAAATTGCATCTCCATCTTTTTCACCAGCTTAGAGCTCTAGATTTACTATTACATCATCTCCTGTCCCAGTCATTTGTAAAGAAGAATTTTTTTCAAGGGAACTAAGATAATGTTTTAATGCACAATTTTAGGAACACTATGTCCCTCAAGATTGATAAACCAACAGCCAATACATAGGATTTTTCGCCTACTCAGCTGTGGCGTAGTTTTGTGCCCACCTACTCCAGATGTCTTTGGTGTTTGTGAGTAAGGGTCTCTGTTACTAGCACAACTGCACTACTCAGATTCTACTGTTAAATAAGTACCTAACCAACCTTGGCAGTGCCATACCGTATAGTTCCTATATATCCTATACAGGATCTGCGCGCTCTGATAGCATAAACTGTGGGTTTGGTGGCAGACTGGTTCCGAGCACCCCCACTGGATATGTTAACCTGTTTGCATTAGCTAGGTCACAGTGCCACTAGAATCTCCTCTTATCGGGGAGGGAACAGTTTCTGGCAACCTCAGAACATGACAACCCTGATCCCTCAGAATTGTGGAAACAATATACTACTTTTCGCTAAGTTACTCGTGCTCACTTAGTTGGTCTCAGAGATACACAGAATAAACATTTTGAGTGTTTCAATAAGAATGTATTGAACAGTTGTTATTCTAGTGTAGAATGGATTTGCTGTAACAACCATTATACAGTAGCAGAGATATATGATTAGCAGTACTACAAAAGTGAAGGAGGAGTCAAGATGGCGGACTGAAGGCTGCTTCATGGGGCTGCTCCGACACGACTAGCTGCAATTAGCAAAACTGCTTACTACACCTAAAAAACCGGGTGATTCTGATAGCCGCGATGTAAAAGTGAAATGTGTGGATGCGCCAGTGCCACAGAAAGAAAATTAGCGGAATTGTGAATAACGAATCACTCACCGCCCAGACGCCGTTCCAACAACGTTACCGGGTTTACTTTCATTCTGGTTCACCAAACGCTAGGAATTTATGCTTCGGGTCTTGATATTTCGCAATAGCGGTCTGTTCCGCTCCTGGACTCACGTAAGGGCTGGTCTCTCTCATGCAACAGAGAGGCTGGTCGGTGGGGAGTGTTTTGGACCCCGCCTGCCTCCCTTGCAGCTGAACGCTCACCTGACGCGGCGTTCAACACAACCAGCGCTGAAGAATCTGATATCGAAGGAGCCGATGACATCGAGGCAAACAAGGTCAGCAAGGAGCCGGAAGACCTGTCAAACAGTGCAACAAAGGAACACAGGTACGATGGCAGCTGCAGCGTCAGGCGATATTAATGGGGTATTAGCAGAACAGTCAACAAAACTTAAACTAATCACTGGCAGCAATGATGGTGGGAAAAACAAAAACACCAAAATAAAAACTGTTGACACAAATGAAGTAACTTCGGGTTCTAATACGAAGCTTGTGCAAGCTAACAGTGATGGGACGTACAAGGAATTTGAGACAGAGATATTAGCAGAGTCAAAGTTAAAAGGGACAATAGATAAAAACAAAGAAAATGATACCAACACGAATATTAATATGAATGTAGCCTTACTTACAAATAATACACTTTCTGCTGAAAAAACTGAAACAAAGAATGGCAGCAAGGGCTCAGATAAGCTCCCTAGAGTCAATATAGAAACCCTCTCTTCAGGAAATCAGTCAAGCACGAGGGAACTCTTACCAAAAGAGAATGCAATGCTAAAAAAGGGGGCAGACACGAAGGAACAAAACACAGATTCCAACTCATTATCAAACCAAATGAAAATGAAGGAGGGGAAAAAGGCTAGAGACGGCTTAAATCAAGAAACTATTGAACTTACCGATGAAGATTCTAATATAGAATATGAGGAATTAACTGATGAAGAGGAAATAGATAGCATCCCCAAAACTCTTTCAAGGAAATTAACAGGATCAAGGACAACTAAAATGAAGGTAAAAAATAAACAGAAAAATCTGACTCTCAAATCAGCAAGTAGAGAACTAGCTGGAAACAAGAAGAGTCACTTAATTGATGATAGCCCATTTAGAAGATGGATGGAAGCAAAGGGTGGTGTAAAGAATATGGCTTTAAGATTTTCGGGCACCAGTCCTGAAGATTTGCATAATTCTCAGGGGAACAATAAAGCAAGCTCTACAGACTCCACAACGGACTTTATAAAGAAATCACTATCTGCGAATCAAGAAACAACAACTTCCATAAGCGAAACTGGTGCTGACCTAATCACTGCGAATAGAGAAAGGGTTTCCCTGATAACCACCTCTACTCTCACAGATACCCTCGAGGTTAATAAACGTATGGAAATTGGCTCTGAGGTCACAGTGGATAACCTCGATAAGATAAATGAAGACATGGATTGTATAATATCAAGCTTAAAACAAACTAAAGCTTTGTCAGAGGGAAACTTAATGGGCAATGCAAGAGATCAACTAGAAACGCTAAATATAGCAACTCAGGAACAAAACTCAAATACTTGCCCACTGGAAGTTAGGAATGACCTGGCAAATAAAATAATTACGGATACCCCCCATTCAACTCCATCACTGAGTCATACATCGATACGCATACAGGCACACGAGACGGATTTACCATTAAACAGTTCAAAAACAACATCAACAAGTATATCTTTGGAATCAATTATGCAAACTCTCCTGGCTCAAAGAATGGAAAGTCAGCAGCAATATTTGCAGTTGAGAGAAGACAATACCAAGCTACAAGATTGCATGAAAGATATCTGTCAAGGCCTGGGTGGCGTGATAAAAGATATAGAGGACATTAAACAACGTATAGTGTAAGTGGAAGAAGGTGCCAGCAAGACTGATTCAACAGTTAAAGAAAATGCGTCAAGGGTTTCCAAATTAGAAACTAAAGTTGAGGATTTGGAAAATCGGGCACGGAGACAGAACCTTAGATTATTTGGAATTCCAGAAGGAATGGAGGGGGCTGACCCTAGAGCGTTCATGGTGAAATTATTCCAAAGAGTCTTCAGTGATCTCTCAGACTGGGACTGGGACTCCCAGTTACAGAGCGTACATAGACTGCCGCTTTTTCAAAAAAATCAAAACAGCAAATTCCCTGGACCATTCTTGATTTATTTCGGGAATTTTCTACTTAGACAAGCCGTTTCACTCAAAGCCAGACCAAGCAACCCTGTAATGGTTGACAACCTTACCTTCTTCGTGAAATCTGATCTAAGCAAAGGTACAATGGACAAACGTTGGGAACTTAGAAAAATGATAGATACCTTTAAAAATCTAGGATGCACTGCTTATCTCCAAGAGCCTGCACGTCTCAAGGTTATACGTAATGGTCAAGTGTTTTTTTTTACTGACCTAGCTGCGGCTGAACAAGCTCTAGAAAGAATCTCTTTGGAAAAACAAAAAGAAAAAGAAAAAGAGGATAACTGAACTAAAATACCAAAATACTAAAAAACTAGATCTCAATGAAACTTATGAACCACTTTGGCCGATATAAGACTTAAACAATTTGTTGACGTATAATTTTCTTTAATTGAATATCTCATTTCTGATTAATGACCTTCTCTCTCTTTTTGAGCGTGGGCTTATATACTCTCTTTTTTCTTTAGGTGTGGTCAAATAGAGATATACATTTGAAGTGGTAGGGGCAGCTTCTCATGTAAGCTTCTTCACTTCGCTGCCCTTCCAGTGGCAGCAGAAGATAGAGGGGTGCTCCCCCCTAAGGGACGGGAGGGTGCAAGGGTGGGGGGGGGTTCCGGTAATGGAGGGGGTGGCAAAAGGTGGGGGGGGAAACGGGGGAAAAATTTGATTGCAAGATTCGACTATGTCTTGAAGAATACTCACAAATACGTAGTTAAAAAAAAGAAGGCAGCGACAGAGGGGAAACATTCACACGGGAGAAACATTTAATTATCAAAATGTTCAAGCTAAGACTGTTGAGCTGGAATGTAGATGGTCTAAATAGTAAAAGTAAAAGGAACCTAGTACAAGAAGAGATTAAAATGTACAATCCTAATTTTGTACTCATCTCAGAAACTCACATTAAATATCAGGATCGAAAATTGCTGTCTCAGTTAGGATATCAACTGGTTGTATGTTCCACGCAAAATGAAACTATTAGAGGGGTAGCTATTTTAAAACAAAGTGGAACTCGATATGATACAATCAAAACTGCTTCAGATGTTCGGGGTAGGTGGGCAATAGCACAGATGCAAGGTGACAACCAAAAATTTGTTTTATGCGTAGTATATGGACCAAACATTGACGTCCCTAAAATGTTCGAAGAATTAAGTTTAGAGCTACTCGAATGGGAGGGAGAAATTATAATCGCTGGGGACTTCAACTGTGTGACTGATTATAAATTAGACTCTACTGGGCAAAGCAAATCTAAAAGAATGTATAAAGTTCGATCAGCAATATTAGAATTAGCAAGATTAAATAATCTGAGAGATCTATGGCGGTCCAAACATCCTCTGTTAGCAGGTTATACCCACTTTTCTGCGCCACATAGATCTTGCTCTAGAATAGACATGATATGGGCATCGGATCAAATATTAAACAATTGTGAAATCGAAATTTGCCCAAAAGTCACCTCAGACCATAATCCTCTACTTCTTGAATTTGTGATAAAAGACCAAAAAAAAGAACCACGAAAATTTACATTCCCAAGATACCTATTGGGTGATACAGGATTTATAACAACACTAAAGAAACATATTCAAGAGTTCATTCTGCTAAATATTAACTCTGCTAATATTAACATCGTATGGGATACTTGTAAATGCAGCATTAGGGGGTTTGCTCAACAATATATACTCAGGTCTAACGCAGAGAGTCGGAGAGCCAATAAGAGAATCACTTCTACTATATTAGATACTGAGTCACAACTCGCTGACGCAACACGGTATTCAAGAAATGAAATAGATAAGATCAGACTAAAAATAGCCGAACTACAAGCAGCACTAAAAAAAACCCTAAGAGAAAGATATAGTGCTAAAATACACAAATATAAGTTTGCTCAGTATGAAGGCGGTGATCGCATAGGCAAAATACTTGCTTATAAAACTGCGGACAAAAAAGCCAAAACTAAAATCAAGGCGATAATAGGAGCAGATTTAGTCACCTATGAACAAACTGATCAAATATTGAATCAATTCGTTAAATATTATCAAAAACTCTATACCCCGGAAACTACACCCTCTAAAACCTCAATAATACAATATCTCAACAAAAATCTATCAACACACAGGGAGCTAAATATAGAAGTCCTCCAACAACTAAATTCAGAAATAACATTAGCTGAAATAGAAAGTGCAATCGATAATTTACCTTTAGGGAAGGCGGTTGGAGAGGATTGTTTGCCTTTAGAAATATACAAATCTTGCGCTCAAGAATTGTTACCGCTATTAGTAAATGTGATAAACTCAATTCTTTTATCCAAACAAACACCATCTTCTTGGAAAATTGCTAAAATAATTTTTTTCCTTAAAAAGGGAAAACCCGAAAAAGAGTGTGGATCATACCGCCCAATTTCTTTGCTCAATTCAGATGCCAAAATCTTTTCCAAAATCCTCGCCAACCGCTTAGCCCCTATTATGCCAGATATGGTTAACCTACAACAGCATGGTTTTGTAATGGGTAGATACGCCACCACTCATGTAAATACTTCTATCTCAGCCTTCGATGTGGCGGCAACAAATGACACCCCACTCGGTATGATTATGTTAGATGCGGAAAAGGCATTTGACCGAGTGGGGTGGGAATACCTGTGGGAAGTATTAAAGAAAATGGGAATATCCGGTCCATATTTGGAATGGGCAAGCTCTCTATATGATGATCCTTTGGCCAAGATAAGCTACGGAGGCAAAGATTCAGCTAATTTCAAGATACGAAGAGGAACAAGGCAAGGTTGCCCCCTCTCTCCATTACTTTTTTCTCTCTCTCTTGAACCCTTTATAAATGCACTAAATGATCAGGTTAATATCATCCCAGCTAACCATGGGGGCAAATCCCTTAAATTAACTGCCTTTGCGGATGATATTGCAATATACACAACGGATATAAATAAAACCATGCCAGGTATCATCAACGAAGCGGAAAATTATGGAAAAGTATCTGGGTATAAACTTAATGTGAGTAAAACACAAATTATTGTCAACTACACCCCGGATGAACCGATATATGATATCTGCCAAACTGCTATTTATTTATGAATTAAACTAGCTGCTGATTTGGGAAAAATACTAGATATGAACCATGAGGCTTTTCTAAAGGAAACCACTATAAGTCTTAAAAAATGGCATAAAATACCTCTTAGTTTACTAGGACGACTTAATTTGATTAAAATGAAAATTTTACCCAAATTACTCTACTTATTTAGGGCTATACCACTTCAACCAAATAAATATTTTTTTTTAAAATTAGATGGTATATGTAGCAGTTTCCTATGGGGGTACAAAAAGGTACGCAGGGCTATAAAATTTTTGAAATTGTCATCATCTAAAGGGGGACTTGTTTTTCCGGATTTTGATCTCTACTTCCTAGCTACTTTTTTTGTCGAATAAGGAGCCTAATAAAGAATAAGACTTCCTTATTTTTTCATCAATATATGTTAGGTTCTGACTGTAATCAATTCTTACTTCGCGAACACGACCCGAACTATTTTAAACGGGTCAAATTTAAGACTGCGAAGCACATCATCAAAATTTGGGATAAAATTCTGCTCATTGGTAAAAACTCATTTTTTAATGCTGAACTTAGACTCTGGAATAACCCTGGTCTGCCCGATATTTTTTCAGACGGGACAGGGAATCGCTGGGGTAGACATGGAATTATCACATTGGGGGATCTTTATGGACCAAATGGTATGTTAGACTTTGAAAACTTGAAAATAACAAACGGCATAACTAATGATATGCACTTTAAATATAGACAAATAAGAGATTTTTTTCATAGTAAAATGAAAATAACGGAAGTTACCCAGTCGGACATATTAGAGTGTTTATATTCCGATAAAAAAAATCACTAATAAAACTGGGCTATCAACACTTAATTAAAGGCCAGTGTGATGATACGATCAAAATTGCATCAAAATGGTCTGGTAGACTTAATTTGGACATAAATTCTACACAAATTGCAAATGCACTATCGCACTTAAACAATATAGTACACTCTTCTAATCTCAGATTGCAATCCTATAGAACAATTACGGAACTTTATTATACACCACAAAGAATCGCGGCCTGGGCACCGGGGAACTCCATAACAGATAAAACCAAATGCTCAAAATGTAATCAATATGCTGCCGGAATTGAGCACATGCTATTCTCCAGCCCGCTTTATCTATATACTGGAACGGAATAATGGAAATCTTAAGAACCAAAAAGATAGCAAATCCGGTACTCTCTGCACACCTAGTTTTACTGGATATTCAAGAAACTAACTGTCTCAACAAGGATCTCTTAACCATCTTGTTGGCATGTGCAAGACTAGTTATAGCTAGGACATGGATATCTAAAGACCCTCCAAATGTTGCTGAATGGTGTGCTTTGGTTAGCGAAATAAGAATTATGGAACTTACATTAGCTAAACATAATGGCCCAAAAGCCTTTAAGAAACAAGAAATGATTTGGAAACAATTTTTTTGAAATGTTAAAGTGTAAATTTGTATCTATTTTGGACTATCTAATTTTTCGGAATTTTTTTTTTTACAGCTAGGTCACAAGTACATCCCTTTATTTGTCTTTTTTCCCTCTCTGCTGACATTCTTTACTGCCTCTAATTCTACTACAAAGGTTATATTATATCAGTTTATTGTTATATGATTTATGTATATGTTTTATTACGCTCTGTGTCGTATCTTGCAATAATAAAAAAAAGAGTTAAAAAAAAAAAAGTGAAGGGAAGGGAAGGTACAGTTCTACCATTTTGCAGTATCATGAATATATACAAGTACATAGAACACATAATAAGAAATAGCGTACTCCTACGATGCCTCCCTAACTAGATGTATCTAAATGTACCTAGCACCGGTGTAGGTGTTATGCCAAGAATCTCTCTAAGGTCTAGTCAACCCCATTACCTGAGAAAGGAGAGAATATGTGATCCCGTCCTGGTATCGAGTTGGACGCCCTGCGAGGAATGTTAGACCTCTGCTAGCTGGAGCGTTTGTATGCAGGAACCGCAGCCTCTCTGGTCAGTGTGTCAGCCCGGAAGTCATGGTCTCCTCTGTCTGTCTAAGCAAGACATGATGTATATATTTTTTTCAATTAATTTATTTATTTATAAAGTTTTATATAGTGCAAACAAGATTCCAAGGGATAGCAGAGCGCTTTACAATATGATGGGACGAAGGACATAAATGCAATATACACATCAAGAGAAAAAAAACAAGAATGGTTGTAGATTACAGGACAATTGCACCCAGGAGGGTATTACAATAAACAGGTGTAAGCGGGCAACGAGGGGAGGGTCACAGTATGCAGTAAAGAAGAGCCATATCAAATGGAGGTACAATGGTAGTAGGAATAATGTCAGTGGGCACGTGAGCCTATCCCTCTTAGGGTATGAATTTGTTCATTAGGAATCTTTTGGCTTCCAATTTGAATGCTGTGTTTCCCACAGGTCTCCACAGGGGTCCTACCTTGCTGTGTTACTGTGTCGGCCTAAAATGATCACGTCAGGCTTGAACTTTATACATAGATATTATACAGGAGATGTTCATCCTGCTGTAAGTCTTGCTGTGCTTTCAAGAATCCTCACGCATAATGTATGAGTTTCAAGCTTGGGAAAAACCTGCAATATGAATGCAATGTCGTATCTGGGTAAAAGGTCAGTCCCTATGAACCGTTATGTATGTAATGCAGGGAAGGATATAGGTGAAAGGTTAAAGTGTTACCTGCGTCTACATAGGGTACCTATATGGAATATAACAGTACACCATGTTATTTCCAATGCTCTGTTTTATCAACAACTTTTGTTAAACAAAAGTATGCAAAGACATCTCTTTTTTCTATTACATTTCAGATTCTTGTACATTTCAATTATATATAGATAACATTCCAGCACTTCTTGTTTTGCAGATTCCAATTTTCGATGCCCAATGCATTTTGGGACCACGTCCCTTTTTCAGGGGCCACTGTATTCAACATAAAAAAACATACAGATAAAAATGCAAACCAAAACTAACATCAAAAGGAATCTACAAAGTTAATACTGATAACTGTAGCACAACCTCAAATCTCCTGGTGCAAAGATGCACTTCATTACTTGCAAATCATGCTGCTAATAATGTTTAGTCAAGATTTAGGAAAGAATACCACCACCTTCACCTTGTGCAACCCCCGTTCAAACTGAAAAAATGTTAAACTGAGTAAGACCCTCAACCACCTCCTGTCAAACACCCCGTCTGTGTATGTCAGCACCAAGACTAAAACCAAGTTCAGAACAAGCCCTCCTCAGCCTCCTTCCAAGTATTAAAAAATGTGTTCACATATTTTACCATAGTGCACAAACCCCTCTTTCTCATAATGTTACTCACAGTGAGTGGAGCACCAATTCCGCTTCTCTGAGTTCGTAAACAATCAGATGATCCTACATGTTAAAAACACCATAAAGGTCTCTATAAATCCATCTGGAAAAACAGAATCCTGTAACCAACAAGGAAGACAACATACCTTTGCTGGTTAATTCTACTGCTAGTTAACCAATCTGAAAAAACATCATAATCTCATTAACTTCAAAACCTGCAACCCTCAACTCCCCGTGGTTCAATCTGGATTATGCCCCCACATACCTTTCTGCACGCTGACTTTCCTTGTCCACACTCTCTACATGGCACCGTCCGGCTTTTAGTCTCCCTCCCCTACTGAATGCCTTAAATGCTGCATGGAAACTGTGTCTTCTGCAATGGATCCTGATGACAGACAACTCAATAACATTCGATTCAACCGCTGTGATGTTGGCTATGTTGGCATGTGTGAGTGCCATATTTTTCTGATGTGTGAAAAAACAAACAAAAGTGTACCTGTCCTCTTACCCATGATCTGAAAAATAATGCCCTGCCACAAAACCAAGGTCCAGATGACCCATTCTGTCTAGTTCCCACTAGCCTGACTCCATTATTGTGGAGGTCCGTATGCCCTTATGTTATGTTATGTTATGTTAATGGGTGACTTATATAGCGCACGGCTACTCCAAGGAGTGTCCCGGCGCTTTCTGACCCATAGCTGAAAAAAGGAGATGAAAAAATAGAAACATAACAGATGACTGATTGTAGAGCCAAGTTTTCAAGGCCTTTCTAAAGGCAAACAGATTGGAGGTACGGCGAAGATCAACGGGAAGCGAGTTCCATAGTTTGGGGGCAAGATGTTTAAAGGAACGTCCACCTATCCTGACTTTCCTAATGGAAGGCACCGTTGCCAGGCCAAGACATTCATATCGGAGAGATCTGGTGGGTTTGTAGGGAGAGAGACGTTTCTGAATGTACGAGGCCCCTACCAAATGCAGTGCCTTATGGGCCAATGTGAGAGCTTTGAATGTAATTCGCTTCTTGATAGGAAGCCAGTGAAGGGAGGAAAGCAACTCTGATGATCTAGCTTGCCGGGGTAGGCCAAAAATAGCCCTTGCCGCAGAGTTTTGTACTACCTGGAGTTTATGCAGGAGGTAATCCGGCAAACCCAGGTAGAGGACATTTGAATAATCAAGCCTGGAACAAATCAGAGCCTGTACTGTCAACTTCCTGTGGGCTAAAGGGAGCAGAGGAAGGAATTTACGCAGCATTTTTAACAGACCAAAACAGGTGCCCGTGAGACCTGTGATCTGTGTTTTCAACGAAAGGGTGTTATCGATTTTGACCCCAAGGTTTTTAGCAACCACGGAGGAAGAGGAAGGGGGGGACATGCATACCGGCCACCATTCCTGCCAAAGGCGGGTCTGCCTGACAGCCAAAGAAGAGCACCTCAGATTTATCAGGGTTGCACTTGAGGCTGCTTCGCTGAAACCAGTCGAAGACAGCCCCAAGGCAACCACGGATGCTCTCCCCGTCGAACTCCATGCCCTTCTTGCAGGTGAAGAGAAGCTGGGTGTCGTCAGCGTATGATATGATCTGGGCACCCAAGGACTCCGCCAGTACCGCCAGTGGAGTCGTGAATATGTTAAAAAGGGTCGGGCTCAGCACCAACCCTTGTGGGACTCCGACATCCATAGGCGGCACCTCGGCGAAGTACGGAGGGGCCCAGACCACTTGTCGACGACCCACTAGGTAAGATCTCAGCCAGCTCAACACCGTCCCTCTGAGACCAATCTCGTGAAGTCTTCTCAAGAGGGCCTCATGAGGGACGGTGTCGAAGGCCGCCGACAAATCCAACATCACCAGCATTGCTCTTCCACCTGCGTCGAGAACTTCCTTAATGGCTTCATTAACTTCCAATAGAGCGGTCTCAGTGCTCAAGTTGGAGCGGAAGCCAGATTGGGTAGAGGGGTTATTGCATTTCCCAAGCATCTTACAAACCCTCTACCTACGAGCCCAACTATACACTGGCCCAAACACAATGCTTGGAAATAGCTCAGAGACAGCTTATATTGCAAAAGTGATGACGAAATCAATAATGGACCAACTGCTCAGATAAATTAAAACAATCACAAGACATGACAATATCAAAATCAGAAATGAACCACCAACATGTCATTCATGTTAGTACATTGCAACAACATATGAAACATTTTTACACATTTGTCAAGATTGATAACATTATTACAGTGCCATCAACAATCATAAACCATGTCTCAATATTCTGAGGTAGATCACAATAACAATCATTAAAAATAACAATAACGCCATCAGAGTGAACACCACATCATGTCCATGTTAATACACATTGCAACTTCATGGTAAACATTATTAAAGAGTTGTTGGACCCAGTAACACAACGTAGGTGACAAACCATCATAAAGCATGTTGTCAATATGCTGAGCTAAATCATAATGCTTAAGGCTACTCCATTTTTTTAATGGGATGTATATCAGATACACAAGGACTCATCCTGCAATTTGTGCTTTATGTCTAGTGTATAAACTCCTTGTGATGAAAACTCAACTCCCAAGGGTTGTGTATTATTTAAACCAACTGATTGATGTGTGTTCTACAGAAAACAACTCATGTCCAATTTATCATTTAGACAAAACGGACTCATGGTATTGAACTTCTTCATCCAGTAAATTTCTCATTGTGAGAGCATTTTTGTGTGATCAACGCCTGACTCGATTGTCAATGTCTCTAGCACCAACAATCTCAGCTGAGCAATATTGTGTCTCTTCTCCAGCCAGTGTACTACCATATTCAAGTTTGTGTTTTTGTTTCTGATCCTACTTTTATGTTCTGTGATCCTTATTTTTATTTTCCTTTCTGTCTTACCAAATATATCATTCCACATGGGCATTTTATGCAACATATGACAATAGTCGTGTTGCAGTTTGCTGAGTGGTTCAACCTCACTTCTTCCTCAGTCCTGGGGTGAGCAACGCTTTTCCCTGTAATCACATTGTTGCAGTGGATACAGTTATGACATTTTTTGGTGCCTTATACTATTGGATTCTGCAATTTGGTTGTCGATGACAGCAGTTCTTTGGTGTTCATCGTTCTAGTGTAAGCAAATGGAGCTCTATGTTTAAATACACCTTTAAAATATGGCTCATTCTGCAATAATTCCCACCACTTGTACATCAATTTCTTTATGATTTAACTTAATGGAGAATTTTGACATTAACACCATTCATCTTGTTCAGAAATATCTTTGTTGTATATCTGATACAGTTACTTCATAAGTATCTGTGTTTGAAGAAATCCTTTTGACTTTCATCATTTTATAATATGGAAGATTTTCTATTCGTTTCTGTAGATGAGAACTCTGGAAATTTAAAGAATTATTCTGATCTGTGGGTTTCTTATACAAACTAGTCTTCAGGCCAGTGTTGACTTTTTCCACCTATACATCCAGAAACGCTAAACTGGTATCACTAGTGGTATATGTGAATTGAATCCTGTTATTCCTGGTGTTCCAAGCCATTAAGTTTTCACAAGTTTAGATTCAGTGTTTACCAAATCAAAAAGATGTCATCAATAACTCTACAGTAAAAGACCAAATCTTCACTCTAGAGTCATGATGCTTTTCACAAGTTTAGGTTCAGTGTTTTCCAAATCAAAAAGAGGCAATCAATAAATCTACAGTAAAAGACCAAATCTTCCCTCGAGAAATCTGACTGTCACCACCGTTTGCCTTCATCTCTTTACTTTAGTTTGTGACTCTGTCAGACCCAAAATGTCTTATTAGAGTTACGTCACACCTGTCAATTTGTTTCTCCCCGATAACCTTATATGTTATGAAGACAGTAACTATAAACTTTCTACTAGTCCTCGGCCCTATAAGCCAACTGCAAGATGAACTGTGGGAACTGTATTGCATTCTAAACAAATATTTTACAAAACATTTGCTAAAAACCCAACGTTTTTGAAAGGGACACTTGTGAAATACTCCAGTACTTTCATGTTGTGCCAAAGATACTGAACGCTTCACAGGAGTTCACCTTATTTTTTCAACATTTGCTATGGGCTCCTAGTTATATGTCATTAATTTCCTCCAGTGAGCTTTTGCAAGCATTTTGTCATGGGTACTCTACGTATTTTTCATGGGTTTTCCCCTTATGCCAAGAATTACATGCACCACCACTAGAATGTTGCCTTTGGTGCTGCCTATATTCTATGGGTGTTCCTTATCTCAAATATACTTCCAGTATGTCAGGCCCAGAATTTATTATGAGTGCCTCACTTCCCAACATGATTTCCCTTCCTAAACTAAAAAAATACCTCAATATTTGGCAGCACTTGCATTTTGCCACAGGTACTCCAAAATTCCAAGAATTTCCTTGAGTATGCCTTGGCCACCAGCAGATTCACAAGCATAACACACACTCTCTCCCTCTCAATCACTCCCTGTCATGCACTTCCTCTCCCTCGTGTCCACTCACTCTTTTACTTACTCATTCTGATTCATACTCACTTTCACTCACACTCTCATTCATTATTTGATTAACACACACACACCCACACCCTCTCACTCATAAACTGATTAACAAACACAAACTAAAATTCTCACTCTAACTCACTGATTCTCACTCACGGATGCATGTGCAGCATATCTGTTAAATGATATGGATTGTGCCTATGAAAGGGGACATAGTTGGTGTACAACCACACACATGTCCAATACCGGAATCCATTTGTAGAGTGCTGTGAGCAAAGGATGGTAAAACTGCCTGTTCAGTTGTTCATTTCAACTTACTTTGTTTGAATAACCTATGCATAGATTATGAGTTGGTGAAAGCGCTGTAGGCTAAAACACAGCCTTCAAGCACTAAACTGCCACACAATACATTAAAAGGACGTTCCCACATCTTGTGAGTGGTACACATCTAGCAGATTCTAACAACTTAAAACAACACTGTACTCAATCTGTTATCTTAATGTGCTGCTAAACCCCGCCCCCACCTACACAGGACTGGGCTTTACATTGCTGTAGCAATTCCTTTGGGCAAGTGTAACGACCGGATTTTCGGACCAGATAGAATCAGCTCACCAAGACACCACCAATCCAGCCGAAAGGTAACCACCTCCCTCCTCAGGACCTACTTACCAAGGCACCTGGGTACCTACCTGAGGGTGGAGAATTAGCAATATACAAGCTTAGATCCTCTAAAACACCACTAAATCTATAGGATTACTAGAAATACTCACTGATTATTCCACACCACACTCATACCTTATAGTCTCGCGGCAACTCAGGCCCAGATTAGGCTACCCTCCTACTCATAATGAAGGGGGCAGTTCCGATTACTTACCATTACACACTGACCACAATCAGTGCTCACTCAAGCCACAATCCTGTGGGTATACACATTGACCTCAATCAATGTTCTCATTAATGCCACTCTCTCTAGCAGCAATCTCACTACACACCGTGTCCTTCCGGTGCTCTCACAAGCCACAATCCTGTGGGTATTTACTCAAGCCACAATCCTGTGGGTATACACATTGACCATAATCAATGCTCTCACTAATGCCACTCTCTCTAGCGGCAATCTCTGTCCTATGAATACCTTTAACTCTCTCTCTCTCTCTGTTGGGAAGTTTCTCTAAATATCTAATATCTACTGGGGATGTAATATTATAGGTTATGTGATAGATAGACAGTTCAATCCTCTCACACAAGAATGGCCAAATTACAATATGCAAAGGTTATTCTCTAATTCAAGTGCCCCCTGCTCCCTTGCTCAGTTACCATTTACCCGGACGGGAGACGCATCCGTCCACATAACAGCATCTGACTAGAAGAAAGGTTAACTTTATTATAAGAAAACAACAGTTACACAATGGTTCACTAAGAACTGGGGTCCCTTTATTAAAAAGAGCAAATTATAACATCACAATAACTAGAAATCTAGACATAGCCTGAAAAGTAAAGGGGAAATAGGTACATCTAAGGAATACACAGATCTGCGAGGTCTCTTTATCAACAAGAAAGCTCAGATTACTAACACATCCACATATAGCTGACAGGAACTGTAGATAGCCAAAAAGGGAAATGGATTATAACAGACTGCACACCGCTGAAAGAAAGGGGATTAATCAGTGCAACAATACAGTAGGGAATCTAGCTTAGGAAATAAAAGGAAAGTGAATGATTAAGTGTAAAGCAAACTAGTTTAGAATACCTCACCCTATAAGAAAGGAATGTTTCTTTCTCTCTCTGGTGGAATCAGGGCTCTCTCTCTCCCTCTGTCACCACGGCTTCACAACACTGGCTCAGCTGCTCCAACTGGCAGCTCCAACTCTTCCATCTGACTGCTCTCTCCAGCTCCAGCAACCAACTGACCTCTACCATTCCAAAAATCAACTGAACTCTCTGCCTCTCTGTACTTCGCTAATATGGAATGCTCTCCCCTAGTGGAAAGTTCCAGCCAGTAGCCTCCTCCCACCAAATCCATGTATCAGGCTCCCTGCTCCAGACGCTCTCACAGTGATCAGCTGCTTGTTTCGTCTAGAGACTTGAGCCCCAGGGAGACTTCTTCATAAGAGTCAGCTCTGGCCGGTTCTCTCTAGTTTGCAAAGAGCGAACAACACCTCATAACTAAAACATCACACATTTGACCTACATGCATCTCTCAGTCTGCAGAGGCAGAAAGCAAAATGGAGTCTCTCTGGTTCTGAGCCTTGTAGGCCCGAAAAGGATGAAATAGACACTTAGCTCTATACACAAACCCTACCAATAGGTAATATAAAGTCAGAACTACAGGACCCACCCTCTACTATAGGTAGAATGATGAAAGGACACATAATTATGTCAAAGCCAATAGGCAATAGATGGATTAGAGTCAGGAATAAGGGATCTATCATCATATAAAGCGGCTATCCTCTAGTTTATGCTTCTAGGTCTGAAAAGAGGCCTGAAAAGGACCAAAACAAGCTGAGAATAGGGATCTAGGATGGTAGCACGCTTAAAGTCACCATCACTCAGAAATAGAACCAAAAACCCGGTCAGTACAGCAAGTGTGTCCCTTTTACACTATGAAGTGTGACAAGGTAAAATCTCCACTATAACATACGTGATCTCCTTCAATTATTTTTATACAGTACTTCTCTTATGTTAATTGATAGACACCAACTGCAGGACTAGCATCCAAAAGCTGCATGTCGGCTGTCTTCTTATGTGTGCAGCGCTATTAATACCCTTCTGCAATAGTATTTGCATTATAGTGCTACTCTTGCTCTTCTTCAACTTCTTGGCACATGAGTTGAATCAAAATAAATTGTGTACTCTAGGATGACTGTCTTGGCAGTCAAGGGCTTTACAGCAGGGGGAGCTCTGGAGGAAGAGGAAGGGGATCAAGGTGGTAGGGTGAGAATTGCACATCCTGTTCTACACATACAACGGCAACAGGTACATGTTGGCATATATGTTGTGGGTTCCCATTTCGCTTTGCGCATTCCTCTTTTGAGTACATGCCGCTGCACATACAGAAGGCATCACACTCCTCCTATTGGCAGAGTCCATATCGATGTACATCCACTCACGCCTCTAATGGGCGCTGCTGATTGTTGCTGAACTGAGCATGCAATCGCCTGGCCACTGGTTCATTCCACAGTTGGTGCATATGATGCTCCCTGCCTTCAATGGATTGATTTGATTTGATTTGAATTGAAGATTTAAAAAGCGCGCGAATGCCCATGGGCGTCTTGGGGCTTGGGCACTTTTATATGTGGTCATACATGCTCTGTATCCCCTGTCAGTCCATGGGCATCTGGAAGAGCTGCAACACATGCAAAGGGTCTTGCAACCCTCCCCTGGCCATTAGTAGATGATGCTGTACATGCAGTAAGTGCTCTGTTCCCTCAGTGGGGGCTAATATATGTTTCTGTACATCCTGTCTTCATGTTTGGGAGTCTCTGTTTTTAAGAGATTTTCTCCTGATCTGTCCTTGACTTTGGGATCAGTAGCAGTCATTGAGATGTGGGATTGTTCTGTGCTCAGGCACTTGAGCCAAGGTTGGTAGGTGCTAGGCCATCAGTAATTAAAGGTGGGCTGCTCTAGGAGGGACTATAAGCAAAATAAAATATTACGTGGGACAAGTGGACGGAACAGGTCTAATCTTAAGATTTGAGGCTATTGTGGAGGCAGCATTTATTTGGATGGGGTTCGTTATCCTTGAACACGCAAAATTAGAAGTTAACATGTAGTACAGCTCAGCAGAAAGAATGTAAGCTACTGTACAGTAGTACCCTGTGCCATCTGTGGATGCTTTTTAATAATTTTTTTTCTGTTTCCTCTTTCACTGTTTTACAATTCAGATCCAAATTAGAAGGACAAGCTTCCTTAATGCTAAAACAGCTCTAGGCCATATTGTTATTGGACTACTTTGAAACCACCCGGGAAATACAGGCCAATTTGACTGACTGAAGAAATTTAAGCAAGAGCCACAATGTATCCGGCCTATACGTACTTATGTCCTCTAATGTGTCTGGACAGTTCGTTTTTACCTTGTTGCATGTGCCTTGTGCGAACATTTAATAATATGAAATGCATGTTCTAATTTGAATTGTGATTTTATTCTTAATATTTTAGGGCAATACAACGTAATATTTCAGTTTCTGGACTTTTACAGAGCTGTTATCACTCCAAGCTGCCATTCTGGAAAATTTACAATTTTCTCCATGTTAGGTATTACTATCTTTCCCACCCTATCAAACCATAACAAATCATGAGAATTGTACTTCTTGGTATGCACGTTTTGATCATCTAATATAGTATTTAAACCTTCCTTCTGCTTTCTGAACAGGCTCTACTTGTTTTCAATGGGCTCGAACTGGAAGTTGTTAAATGCTTGTTAATGAAGAGCAGTCTGCTCGCAAGCAATCTAGAGGAGTCAATCAATCAGGGACTTAAAGAGCGCACTACTCACCCGTAAGGGTCTCAAGGCACTGGGGGGGGGAGGGGCTCAGGCAGCTCCGAGGTCATCCGATAGAGCCAGGTCTTGAGGTCCTTTCTAGAGACTTGCAAGAGCTAGGTCAGCAGAGCGAAGGTTGCTCTTGGGGATGTGGAAGGAGTTTCTTTCCTTGAGGTATTTGGGTCCGGTGTTGTGGAGGGCTTGATAGTCTTGTGTAAACAGTTTGAGGTAACTCTCTTTTCGATGGGGAGCCAGTGAAGGTCGCAGAGGAGCTGAGTGATGTTGTTGTGTCGAGGAATGCTGAGGACGAGTCTGGCTGCGGCGTTCTGGATGGTCTGGAGTTCATGAAGAAGTGATTTGTTGATTCCGACATAAGAGCATTTCTCTAGTCCAGCCTGTTGGTGATGAGTGCATAGGTGACAGTCTTTCTGGAGTCAGGGGCATCGATTTGAAGGTCTTGCGGAGCATGCACAAGGTGCTGAAGCATGTGGAGGACACAGCGTTGATCTGTCGGTTCATGGTGAGTGAGGAGACAAGTGTGATGCCGAGGTTGGGGGTGTGGTCTGTGGGGGTTTCTGAGGGTGGGGGGCCACCAGGTGTTGTTCCACGCGGTGGGGTGGATCCAAGGATGAGGACTTCCGTTTCCTCCGTGTTGAACTTCAGGCAACTTCTGCTCATCCAGGATGCAGCTTCCTTCATTTCTTCATGGAAACTGTGCCTGGGGGCAGGGAAGAAACACCCTGACCCCCTAGGCATGCTCACAGGGTCCGACAAGGATCCCAGGGCCCGAAAAAGCAAGAAATTCTAGGGTTGTTTGGGACCATTGTGACGTAAGGTGGAGATTGAAGCAATTAACATTAAGTGCTCTAACAAATTCTTCGGCTTCTTCTTTGTTATCCGCCCGAAAATGAAACACGTAATGTTGCCCACAGGGGCGTCGATTGAAACACTGGTATTTGTTGTTTACATTTATCGAGGTTTGAGACTCGGTCTCAACGAGTCAGAAACAACCGACCCTTTGCCAATGGTAATTTTTTGCAACATTGTTTGTTGCAAGCCATACTTTATTGAGCGCTTTTAGCGCGAGCAAACACGGTGGTTGATTATTAGCGGCAGCACAAAATGAGATTCATTACATTTTTATGCTTTCACTTATGCTTCCATTTGCAATTTATTTATTTAGCAGACTGAGACACCGTAACATTTATATTTGATGTAATTCAAAAGTCTATTGACAAGTAGCCTAGTCTGTTTTCACTTACTGTGGTGTAAAGGTGTCACGTGTTACATATAAAGTGAAAAACAGGGCAGAATCAAACACTCGTGAACAAGGGAGTGATCCTGAAACGCGTTGAGTGTATTCTTGCCAGACCCGTTTGCCTAATAAATCGAGGTTTGCTGCACTAAACTCTGTTTTTGTGTCTGTGTCTGCCGGTCTTCCGACATAGGAGAAAGGAGTACAGCCATTTTGTATATATACATATATATATATATATATATACAAACATTCACAAACTTTTTTCTATAAATGTTTGTTACATTCATTCACTTTTATATCTTCAAACAGGCCCTTTAACATTCAGTGTCTGTGCGGAAGGTGTCATGTATTTAGAATATTTAGAATAAATATAAAGTTTAAAGCACCAAATGCAAGGGTTAGTTATTGTGAACTCAAAAATGAGTTTGGACTAGTGCAATCCTTCTTTTGTTCTATATTGTTCTAGCAGGCAGCTGTAGGCTCAGTCTGTCCCGGTGTCCCAAGTATCTCCTGCACCTTTTGACAAATTAGTGACATAAATCTCCACTTGAACTATGATATTAGACATTCCTAACATTTCAACAGTGGCACGTTCAACATTCCTAATTCTCTCAAGAAAGAGTCTTAAATAAAGTGTTCCTCTGTTTTGCAGGGAATCGAGAAATATTGAAATTACAGCTCTTGCTTATGCTAATGCTAATGTGGAATGACAATGTAGCACATAGCCCAGTGGACTTATAATTCCATAATTCCTCTGCCAATTTCTGGTATGTTATCTGACCCGTGCTTTAGAATTTGTTCATTAAATATAGCTAGCCAAAAAAATGTATAGAGGATTTCAGGCCTTTAAGAAGGCTGCCTTCCGAAAGGTATCTTTGAGTAGGAGTTTGCTAAGGTCACCACCGCACTACAATCTCTGAAGTAAACAGCAGAGCTGCAGAGTGGCTGAATATTTCAACAAAGAGGACTGAACAATGAGGCGTGGGTTAGGTAAATATGATGCTTTTATCAATTTAATGGAGCCACAACAGTCTACTTCTCTTAATCTACCTGTGTACAATGTATATAGTCTAAAAGTAAAATCAGATGTCACCTCTCCTGTCATGAGAGATGCTACTTCCCCGTTGGAAGGAAATGGAATTTGTGTCAGAGTTATTTATCCTGCTATTGTATTGGGTGATTTTAAGGCTTTGCATATTGAGAATGAATTGAGTCTTACCCAAAAAAGTGTATGCATGAAGAACAATATCATATTTCAATGGCAGTATTCCAAAATTCAAGGCTTTTATCTCAGGACGTTTATTTTTGCTGCCCAGATTCAGTTTTTGATTCAGATTCACAGCTAGTACGCTCCTTAAGTATACCTTTAGGGCTTTGAAATGGGAAACCTCTGGTTAGGACTGGGATTTTTGGTTGTCAGTGTTTGCACCATGTACACGCAGGAATCACCACTCTATTCATGGTAAGCTAGATATACACTAAAAGATAACCTTTGCTCACCCGCTGGTAGCTTGGCACAGAGTAGTCAGGCATATCTAAAGAGGCAATGTTTAAAGTATTTGTGCAACACATACACACAGTAAGACAATGAAAACACTACAAAAATACTCCACACAGAGTTGAAAAACAAAGATTATATGTTTTATGAGTAAAACAAGACCAAAATCACAAAAATCCGATAAGTAGGACTGGAGTTATGAATTTTTAAAGAATAAATTAAAATCTAGTGCTTAGAAGCAAATTGCACTCAGGGGTTACTTGAGGTCGTGCTGTACTGAGGTAAATTCAAAGTTCAGGCCGATCGCAATGGAGAGCAGGTCGGCTACAGGACTCACACATGTCCAGGTGAAAAAGTACTTTGAACCACAGAAGTGTCAACATTAAAGACTTGTTGTATTGGTTCCGATCCCCGCAGGCTTTGTCGTCAAACCCCTTTACAATGCAGGTGGTGAGTCATCAAGACGCGCTGTCCGTCATCGTCAAGCTGTGCAGTTTGTCAAAGCGATACAGTTGATCAGCTCCTGCGTCGGTATTAAAGGGCAATGCGTTGGTTCTGATCGCCGCAAAGTAATCACTAAAGGGCAGATGCATCAAGGTTCCGATTTGCGAATTCTAAATAGCGATTTTTTGCGAATCGCTATTTAGAATTCGCAAAATGGAATGTATGTACAAAATCGCTATTTTTTATTGATTCCTTAATATTCTTTATTTGCGAATTCGCAAATAAGGAATAATTTCCAATGCATTCCTATGGGCCAGGAGGCCCATAGGAATGATAGTGCAATAATTCTCAAATTGCAAATTCGCAATTTGCTAATCGCAATTTGAGAATTATTTCAAGGGTGCAGGGGTGTCTCAAAGACACCCTGCTGCACCCCTGAAATTTACATGTGTGTGCATGTGGCACACGTACATGCCCTATGGGCATGTATGTGTGTCACATGCCACCCTCACAAATGCCAAATTGGGCATTTTTAAAAGAAATCGCAAATTACCACCAACTACAAGTTGGTGGTAATTTGCGATTTCTTAACACAAATTCGCTATTTCAAAAAGTATCATACATATCATTTAAGGAATCGCAAAAATTGTGATTCCTTAAATGCTATGGCAAAATAAGGAATCGCAATTTTTAGCGATTCGTTAAATTACGATTTTTTCATACATTTGAAAAAATGCTAAAATGCCTTTGCGAGTAGCAAAAGGCTTGATACATCTGCCCCTTAGTAAATTGTGATGGGTCTGCACAGCAGAAATTTACTTTCAAGGGCCCAGGACTGGAATGACACCACTTGGCAGGGCTGGGCTCACAGATAACAGAGTCCAGGTGGTGTTGCAGGGTTGAAGGAAGTCTTTGCCCTGAGACTTTAGCACAGGAGGCAATCCAGCAACCCCTTGGAGTCAGTCTGGTTTCAAATCATATGGGCCCAGTCTTTGTCCTCAGCAGGGCAGAGATCAACAGGCAGGAGGGCAGCACAAAAAACAGTTCTTCCAGTGCAGAAGTCAAGCAGAGTGTCAATCCTTGTATCCTCAGCAATCTTTACTCCTGGCAGAGTTCTTCACAGGTCCAGTAGTGTATTGTCTTGGTCAGGGCAAAGCCCCAGTACTTATACTCAGTTGTGCCTTTGAAGTGGGGGTGACTTCAAAGCAGGCCCTTGAACTGCACAGGTCCCCCTATCTTCTCAACGTTGGCTCCAGACTATCATTAAGGGGTAAACAGCCCTTTGTGTGAGAAACAGGACACTGCTTATTCAGGTGGAAGTGTCATCTCCCTCCTCTCTCCCTGCCCAGGAAGAGCTATCAGAATGCAGAGGAGTTCTCTGACACACCCACCCTTCCTTTGCTTGTAGTTGTCTACAGGGAATGCCCTAAGTGTAGCTGTCACCCACCCCAGATGTGTATTGGAGACAGGCTGCAAGGCACACAGGCCTCATTTACAATATTTTGCCGTAGGGTAACCCCACAAGCCTTACTGCTGCACTGCCCTACAGCAAAAGAAAAGGGCAGGAATGCACGGTATCTATCAGATATGGTGCAGTCATGTCCACTTCCCTGCACTGGTGCTCAATTAGCTGCCATGCACCAACGCAGGCACCCTTGCACCATGGTGCAAGGGTGTTTGCATTGAAGGGATGATTGTTTTTGTGTAGGAAGGAATGCCTTCCTGAGCAAAAACAATCAATGGAGGCAATGTCCTCTTTCTTTGCCTCCCCATTCCATCCCTGGGGAGGTGTAGGCTTTGGACGCATTCCTAGGTTTACAGCATGTTAAAAATCCCTGAATGTGTCAAATTACATGAGTGTTACAAGGGATAATCCACCGAAATGCTCATTGTATGCCTTCCCAACATAGTGTGAGGTAACGCAATAACTTTCGATGCATTGCCTTACTATGTATGCTGCAAAAGTTCCTTTATCTCCTGTTTTTGATGGCAAGACAATGAGTGGCCCAAGCTCTGATCACATCAAGAATGGATTATGTCTATTTATTGTTTCTGTCCTGCCTGACTACCTGATCGATAAGCTGCAGCTGGTTCATGACGCAGCCGCTCAAACAATATTGTGCCTGCCTTGGAATTCTAATGTATCTCAACTTCTCAGTGACCTGCATTGGCTTCCGATCAGGAAGAGGCTCACTTTCAAGTTCCTGGTCCTAAATTGGGTTCTACATTCCTCCTCAGAAATTTGCACTCAGAATACCTCTGCCTAGCCAAAATTATGTGGATCAAAAAGGCAAGGATCAGGGGCAGATCCTTTTTCTTCCTCGGCTCCTCTCAATGGAATAAACTTCCCCTGGAACTTAGACGCATCAAAGCTACACTTATATTCTGAAAAAAGTTAGAAACATGACTTTTCCCCAAAACCGGACATCGATCCCTATACCCCCTCGCTAGTCCTCTTTTGCATCAGCGCCTGGACACTCCGTGGAGCAACAGTGTGCGCTCTAGAAATGCTTCCACATTGACATTGACTCTATATCCTCAAGGCCATGTAAAGTCAAGCAGGAAGGCATTATGTGGCCTTGTAGATATGGCTAATCCCTGTGCACCACCGGAACCACACATAAAGTGACTTTCTAGTGGCCCACAGGGCTTATAAATGAGCCCCAAAAAGCAGAAAATACTGAGAAATGGCCACTTTCTAGAAGTAGCATTCCTAAAATAGTAATGTTAGATGCAATTTTACCATTAAAGAGAACTAATCATTACTATTCCAAAGATATAAAACATGAAACAGCTACTCCTTGCTGATCAGGAATAACAGCTTAACAGTGTTGTGGCCTATGAGAGGTGTAGGTCTCACCCCAGTAAAAATGAAAGGGCTGTTTGTCATTACTAGGACATGTAAAAGTTAAAAGTACATATTCTACCTTTTATTTACACAGCACCCTGCCCCTAGGACTACCTAGGGCCTACCTTATTGGAGACTTGTGTGTAACAAAAGGGGAGTTTAAGGCTTGTCAAGTAGTTTTGAATGCCAAGTCGAAGTGGCAGTAAACTGCACACAAAGGCCCTGCAGTGGTGGGCCTGAGAAAGGTTTGAAAGGCGTCTTGCGTAGGTGGCACAAGAGGTTTGAAAGGCTTCTTGCGTATGTGGCACATTCAGTGTTGTAGACCCATTAGTACCATTTCATTTATAGGGCCCAGGTATATGGTAGACCACTTTCCAAGGTACATACAATTAAATTAAATATGCCTAACAGGTGTTAACCGATTTTATTTTGTTTAGAGGAGAGAACATATGCACTTTAGCACTCGGTAGCAGTGGTAAACATGTTCAGAGTCCTAAAGTGAACTAAAAGGTCAGAAAAAGAGGAGGAAGGCAAAAGGTTTGGGGTGACCCTTCAGAAAGGGCCATATTTAAACATCTCTTATTGGATATTCTCTAATTACTATTCTTATTTGTCTTAAAGTCTTGGATTTTTCTAATCCAGCCAATCCCTGAGAGTGATCACAAGTCTATTGTTGTTTTTCTATCACTTTTCCTTCACTTGATGCTCCCTCTGTGACTACTAAAGTTCAATATTGTACTGGTAGCTGGTAACAAGCATAGCTAGAAATGGGCAATGGTTGACGGAAAGGCTGTAATTGGTGCAATCAAACTAATCCAGAACTAAAACTATTTGCCATGACACTATAAATGTATACTTTTGCGATATCTTGTTCACTATTTTTTTTCCTTTGTAAGTGTACTTTCGAAAATGTATTCTCTTGGTATGACAACAAGATCCATTAACAGAAAGGTGATCTTCTAAAACGTTTGAGATATCATGAGGTGCAGTCTCTTGAGTCAACAAATGTTAGCAGAGATGTAATAATCTAGAAAGACACAAAAATTGAATAACTGTAAAGAAAACGCCCTGGAGCTAAAGGCATGCACAAACTTGCACGAGCCAATTGATATTCCAAACACTGTGTTCTCATATTTCAAATATTCCAATTAGCTTGTGTGAGCAACATTTTTCTGTTCATATAATTCTTCAGCTACATCCGTTCTGTATCATAGAGGTCTATACCTGAATCACTGAATAGATATCACTCTGCAAAAATGAAGGACTGCACCTAGAGCACAAAACTAAGAAAGGCTCTGTTCCTGACTTAGGGCCTGATTATGAGCTTGGTGAACAGGGTTACTCCTTAACAAACGTAATGGATATCCTACCTGCCATATTACAATTCCACTATATCCTATGGAACTTGTAATACGGCAAACAGGATATGTGTCACTTTTGTGACAGAGTCTCCCATCCACCAAGATCATAATCAGGCCCTTAGACATAAATCAGAAAGATTTTCCAAAATGTCTCTGAACTTTAGACTTGTATATGGTTGTAAATAGTCAATTGCTCCAGTTGCTGGCAGGGCTAATGATCCTGGACCACACAAGTATGCAAAGCAGATAACAAAGAACACAACAACAGGTCAAGGGCTAATTGTCAGATTTTTAGGTCGAACCTACTAAACAGTGCTTTCAGTTGAGAGTCATATTATAGCTTATCATAAACATAGAGGAGCTTGGAGCTTGACCTTTGCTTACCATTGGTTGGCTTTTCTTGTCACTCTCATGTGCTCGCTTCCTATTAATTTCCGAGCTTGTTATATGTATTTGTCAGTTCCATGCAACATTGCCGCTTTACCATAAGTGTGTTTGCCTGGTGTCCATGCTTGATGTCAGAGAACTACTGTTTTCTTTTTGTGTACGCACTCTCAAAGAGTGCATGTGTTTTCAAGCCATCTCCCTTGTGGACTTATTTCCCTCCTGGTGCTTCTCTCTGTCCCTGTGTGCTTCTACCCGAACCCCTCCCTCTTGTACTTGCCTATGGGCTATGATATGTTGCATCCACTCCAATCCTCCCCCATGATGCTTCTATGCGTCCATGCCTTCCCGCGTGTGTTTCTTGCCATCCCCTAGCCTACTTGTGTTGCTTCTGTGCCCCCAGCCCACCACTGTGTTGCTTTTCTGCCCGCACACCCTCTCTCATGTTACTTCTGATCCATCCTCTTGCTCGTCTCCCCCCTTACTTTCGTCCCCCTATTGGTTCCACTCCCTCTGTCCACTTAAACATTTTTTTCATGCTTTTGCACGTTTCGTTTTGATTTTACTTACTGATCTGACTCTGATTGGTAAAAAAACCCAGAAAAAATGAATCTGTCATGTTGTATGCCCACGCATAAAGGATGTGCGTTCCTACAAAATATCTGTTTTTTGTTTTACTTTTGCCATGTTGCACAGCATCGTGGATCCTCTACAGCATGGCTAAAAATAATTGACAAAGCCAATAGGTCACAAAGGAAAGACCTATTGTCTTTCCTAATGCCTGTTAAAATGCATGCTCTCGTTTTTTTATTTGTCACATAGACATCTCTTTACACAGCAAATCCATCAAATCACTATGGTATTTTACTGATATTGAAAAGTGTGAGCAGACACCCAACTTCCTGAGATCGTTTTTTTAGGATAATCGTGTGTTACTTGCAGGTATCAATTTTCCATGGCACTGCTCAACTCACTGATTACTGATAACAAAGCTATTCTGAAGCTCTGTGTATTCAACACACCGACAGTTTTGAAAGTTTTCTAGCACTCTCTTCTCTTATCAGATTATTGTTCATGTTAGACCTGGCATCTTTGGCGTGATTACCCCCATCTTTTTGCCTCTGCCTCCTGTATTTTTGATGCTGTGCTGGATTCGTTTTTGCTGGTTTAGATGCTTTGGACACTCTGCCACTGCTGATCAGTGCCAGAGTGTGGGTGCTCCCTATGTAAATTGTTATTCTGATTGGATATACATGTTTGGCATATTTGTATCGCCATGAAGTCCCTCGTAAAGTGCACTGGGTGTGCCAGGGCCGGTGATGACAAATGCTGCTCGTGGGCCTGCAGCACTGATTGTGCCACCCACAGGAGTAGCTCTAAAATGGTGTCTCGGGCCTGCCACTGCAGCGCCTACGGCAGTTTAGAACTGCCATGTCCTCCTGGTCCGCGTCCCCGCAGACCAGGCCTAACCCTTCCCTTTTCGTGCACATCGGTCACCCCTATGGAAGGCCCAAGGTACCCCCCTGGGCAGGGTGCAGTGTATGTGAAAGGTAGAGCATGTACTAGTGCAGGTGACATGCTCTGGTAGTGAATTACAGCCATTTTCGTTTTTCACTATTGTAAGGCTATCTTGCTCCATAGGTTAACATGGGGGATGCTGGCTACAGTGGTTAACGGCATTTCTTCCCATAGGAACAAGATAGGACATAAGTATCTAGTATCCCTGAACTCAGAATTTAATAACGCATCTTTTAGGAAAGGTGGTTTTTAGATCCTGTGTTTGAGGACAGCACTTTTAGAAAGTTGCTGTTCTCTTGTCTGACCCTTCTGTGTGCCTGAGACTGTTTGTGTATTGACTGTCTGGTTTGTGAGTGACAGGGGCTGGGGAGTCCCCCCAGAGGCTGGATGAGTCAGCACTAGGCTGAGTGGAGCAATTGCTACCTGAGTGGTGGGAGGAGTTAGCACCTGGGCTGAATAGGGCTGTGCCTGCCTGCCACAATGCTGGCTCCACCTCCTGCTGGGCGGCTGAGGACTCTGCCCCTCACTCTGAAAGGAAAGATGCAGCCAGCAAAACAAAGTGCTCAGGATCCACCCAGAACTGGTTCAGACCGGGCTCAGGGCCCACATGCACTGAGAGAACAAAGACTTTAGGGGTATAAGTACAGGACCCCTGACAACAGAAAATTAGATCATCCTGGAAATCAAGAAGGAACCTCTGCCAAGGAGAAAGCTGACTCTGAAGAAGGAAGACTGTCCTGCTGTTGCTCTGCTGGACTGACCTGCTGTTGCTTTGCTGCCAAGGAGAGGGGAAGGACTTTGCTGTGAGCTGTGTCCCCTGTCTTGAAGGAATCTCCAAGGGCCTGAGAAGAGCTGGCTCCCTGTTTCCGAAGTCCCAGGAACAAAAGGACTTCATCCCCAGTCTCCCTGAACTCTGCTGAGAGAGTTCTGTCCTTCGTAGAGTGCTTGATCCAGTTGTGGGGCCTCTAGAAGTTGAACCTGAGCTGGGAAGCTTGAGACTAAGCTGAGAAACCTGTGAAACTGAAAAGTGTCGCATCGCTCGCTTGCGGAGCGCACCCCCGACAGTGCGAGAAGTTTCCCGCCGCTACGAAGGTCGAGATCGGCGCAGCGCCTGACATCGCTGCCGAGGCCGTCGCACCCTTCGTTTGCGGGACGCACCAGACCGGTGCGGGAGAATCGACCATCGCTGCGAGTGTCGTCGCAGAGCCTGTCGTCGCTGGGTGAGATCGCCGCACCGCTTGCTTGCGGACCGCATCACGTCGCTGCGAGCATCGTCGCAGAACCATCACATCGAGGAGCTGCGAGAGAGAGGATCACCGCTGGACCGCGCATCGTCGCCCCGGAGATCGTCGCAGCCCCTACGAGATCATCGCATCGTGCCTTTGCGAGAACAGACTTCCCACGGAACCTACGCACCGGAATCTACGCAAGCGGCCTTCCTCCCCATACAGACCGGATTCGTCGCAACACGCCCGCTGCTGCAGCGGGGCTGTCGCATCGCCTCCCCAGGGTCTCAGGAGTAACGCATCGCTTGTTTCCACCGCACCAGCTTCCTGCTTGTGGAACTTTGTTGCATCTAAAAGGTACTGTGAGTAAACGTGACGCAACTGTGAACTTTTCACGCATCTGTGGATTATTTTAACGCAACTTAAAGAACTTTGATTACAACCTGAAGAACTCTCTTGAAACCATATCCTTGAATTGTGTATGTTGGATTTTTGCCGTTTTTGGTCTTGTGTAGTTTAGAATAAATATCTTTATTTTCCTAAACTGTTGTGGAATCAGTTTGTGGTGTTTTCACTGTGTTACTGTGAGTGTTGGTACAAATACTTAACGCATTGCCTCTGGTTAGCCTAGACTGCTCAGGCGAAGCTACCTTGAGGGCGAGCAGGGGTTATCTGAGAGGGTTATCTCCTTGTCCTGACTAGAAGCAAGGGTCCCTATTTGGACAGTGGTACCTACCTCTGCCAACTGGAGACCCCCAGTTCTAACATTGGTGGTCAGGCGGTGGGATTTGAACTTGTATTTGTACTTGACCCACAGTAATTGGTGTACATCACTAGTGAGTGCAGACCATTACGCCACCGCATACTACTGGTTTTTGAGTTTTTGAATTCTGTTGTTGAGTAACTCTTCGGAAAGCATCATGTCTCTGAATGGGAAAGCGCCCAGTGAGGAGGCAGAGATAGATTTGGAATTCTCGATTGAAGATCTGTACTCCTACTCAGTAAAGCAACTTAGGAAATTCTGCCTTGAGTTTGAGTGCCCCATAAAAAGCGCCTACAGGAAAGAGGAGCTGCAGAGAATCTTGAAAGCCCATTGGGAGGCACAAGAGGGAGATGATGATGTGGATGTAGAAAATGCTTTTCAAGGCAAAGATCTGCCAGTGGGCAGAGTAGGCTCAGGAGCTGGCAGCAACCACTCCAGTAGGGGCCTCACCCCAGAAGAGTTACAAGAAAATCAAAGAATAAGAGAATATGACTTGGAGGTCATGAAAATGAAAATGAGGCAATTGGAAGTAGAGAAGGCGGCGGAGGAGAGCAAGGATGCCCGTGCCTTAGAGGAAAAGAAATTGCTTTTGGCTCATGAATTGAGAATAAAAGAGCTGGATCTGAAAAACAAGGAGGTGGATGCCAGTTCTAATGGTGGCAGCGCGCAGCCAGTGCATGGGGGTAAAGTATATATTCCCAAAGACCTGGTACAGAATTACCATAGGAGTGAGGATATTTATGCCTGGTTCACTTCGTATGAAATTGCATTGAAGATGAATGATGTGCCTGACAAGTATTGGGGGGCGGGCCTGTGGAAACATTTTGAGGCGTCTGGGAGGAGTGCTCTAGAGCCTTTAGAGTTGACAGGTGCCATGACCTACCCCAATATGAAGGAGGCCTTATGTCTCAGGTATGGCCTTACTCCAGAGCAGTACAGACTGCAGTTTAGAAACTCCAAGAAGAAAGAGTCTGAGACTTGGATGGAGTGTGTGAATGGGTACTCGCGTGCACTGGAAGGTTGGATGAAGGGCAGTAAAGTAACTGATTTGAAGGGGTTGTTGCATTTAATCAGTTGGGAGCACTTGAGTAGTCTTTGTGTTCCAGAGCTGCGCCAACATCTTTTAGACAGCAAGCTGACAGACCCCATTGAGCTTGCTAAGGAGGCGGACCGCTGGTCCAGTACCAGGGTCCACAAAGGAATTGTGGGTACCACAGCCAAAGGTGGGCAGGGTCCCCAGCAGAAGAGTGGGGGGGACAAGGGTAACCAAAAGGAGTTCTCACAAGGGCCCCAAAGTAGTTCCCCGGAAAAGGATTCGCAAACCCCCAAGCCTAAACAGCCATGGCCCTCTAAGGGTAGGCGGGACAAGAGAAATAACCAGGGTCCCCCTACCTGCTATCACTGCAACGAGGTGGGCCATATTGCTCCGAAATGTCCCAAGAAGAAGCCCGCACCCACTGGTGCTCCCGCCCCAGCGTTAGCTAGTGTAGCTTTGGGTGGGGATTTGGTTTCTAGTGACTGGGGAGAGCTAGCAGTTATGACCCTTGTCTCGCTAGGAGACCAAGAGGTGGTCCAGGAAACCTTACTGCCCTCTAACACTAAGAAATATGGGCAGAAGGTGACCATCAATGGGAGGGAGGTTGAGGCTCTGAGAGACACCGGAGCCAGTGTGACATCCGTGCGGTGTCAGTGGGTGTCTGACGAGCAAATCATCCCGGGTGTACTCCGCCCTGTAGTGGCCGCTGACAGCTCAGTGCGCCTCTGCAAGCTAGCGAAGGTTTCCTTTGAATGGGGAGGAGTCTCTGGTCTTTTGGAGGTAGTTGTCAGTGATGCCTTGCCTGTGGACTGTCTGTTAGGCAACGACCTGGAGAGTTCTCCATGGAAAGACATAGAACACCAAACTCACTTGGAGATGTTGGGTCTGCCTGCGTGGATCTGCGTGACCACGCGTGCTATGGCAGCCAGTAAGGGTGAATCAGCAGAACTGGAGCCTGAAACAGTGGCCCAGAGACCTGCCAGGAGAGGAAGAGGCAGAGGGCGCGGGAAACCAGCCCCAGCCGTTCCCACGGTCCAGGAGGAAGCAGAACCTGAGGGGGATGCCCTGGAACCTACAGGGGAACAGGTGGCCGAACTGGGAGACCTACCTGAGCTGACCCATTGGCAGCAAGAAGGTGGTCCCTCCAGGGAGGAGTTCTGCCAGGCGCAGAAGGAATGCCCTTCCCTCATTGGTCTGCGGCAACAGGCTGTAGATCAGGCAGCAGGTGGAGCAGTCAAGGATCACTATGTTTACTGGGAAGGTGACCTACTTTATAGCGAGCCTAAGTTTGCTGAGCCCGGTGCAGCCCGTGTGCTGGTGGTACCCGAGCGCTTCAGAAACTTCCTAATGGGTCTGGCTCATGACGTGCCTCTTGCAGGACATCTGGGGCAAGACAAGACCCTAAACCGGCTTGTCACCCACTTCCACTGGCCCCAGATGAGAAAGCACGTCGGTTCCTTTTGCAGATCTTGCCAAACCTGTCAAGCTAGTGGCAAGACTGGAATGAAGTTGAAGGCCCCCCTTCAACCCTTCCCAGTGGTGAGCACCCCTTTCGAGCGGGTGGGCATAGATATCGTAGGGCCCCTGGACCCCAAGACAGCCTTAGGCAACAGGTTCATCCTGGTCTTGGTGGACCATGCCACCCGGTACCCGGAAGCAGTCCCTCTCAGGACAATCACAGCACCCGTGGTGGGCCGTGCATTGATGGGGATCTTTTCCCGTGTGGGGTTCCCCAGAGAGGTGGTCTCCGACCGGGGTACCAACTTCATCTCTAGGTACATGAAGTCTCTGTGGGAGGAGTGTGGGGTAACTTATAAGTTCACCACTCCTTACCATCCTCAAGGAAACGGGTTGGTTGAAAGGTTCAACCGGCCCTGAAAGGTATGATTATGGGCCTAGCGGAGCCCATGAGACGTAAGTGGGACGTCTTGTTACCATGCCTGTTGTTTGCCTACAGGGAGGTGCCTCAGAAGTCATTAGGGTTCAGTCCCTTTGAACTCCTGTATGGCCACCCTGTTAGAGGACCTCTCTCGCTGGTGAAGGAGGGTTGGGAAAAGTCCCGTGGGAAAACCCCCCAGGATGTGTTCAGCTATGTGCTGGCCATCCGCAACCAGACACAACGCTTCAGGAAACTCGCTCAGGCGAACCTGGAAGCAAGCCAGGAAGAAATGAAAAGATGGTACGACCAGAATACCACTCTGGTCGAATTTCAACCTGGGCAGAAAGTGTGGGTGATGGCGCCAGTGGAGCCTTGCGCGCTCCAGGACAAGTGGTCTGGGCCATACGAGGTGGTAGAAAGGAAGAGTGAGGTAACCTACCTGGTTAACCTGAAGACTCCCAGGCAGCCCCTGAGAGTTTTGCACGTGAACCGCCTCAAACCACACTTTGAGAGGTCTGAAGTAACCATGCTCATGGCTACAGATGCAGGGATGGAAGAGGATAGCGATCCTCTCCCTGACCTCCTGTCAGTTAAGGAGCACGATGGGTCAGTTGATGGTGTGGTCCTCTCGCCCACCCTGACCCCAGAACAGCAGAATGACTGTCGCCAAGTGTTGGGTCAGTTCTCCTCTCTGTTCTCTCTGACCCCAGGAGTCACCAACTGGTGCGTCCATGACGTGGACACTGGAGACAGTCTGCCTGTGAAGCAAAAATTTTACAGGGTAGCTGACAAGGTCAGGGCCAGCATCAAGGAAGAAGTTTCCAAGATGTTGGCGCTAGGGGTGATTGAGCCCTCCAGCAGCCCCTGGGCTAGCCCAGTGGTCTTGGTCCCCAAGAAAGCTGCTACCCCCGGTGGCCCGCCAGAACTCCGGTTTTGCGTGGACTACCGGGGGCTCAATGCGGTCACGAAGACTGACGCACACCCTATCCCCAGAGCTGATGAGCTCGTGGATCGGTTGGGAGCTGCCAAGTACCTCAGTACGTTCGATTTGACTTCGGGGTACTGGCAGATTGCCTTAACTGATGGGGCCAAAGAGAGGTCAGCATTTTCAACGCCAGAGGGGCACTTCCAGTTCCGTGTCATGCCCTTTGGGTTGAAGAATGCCCCTGCCACGTTCCAGAGACTGGTTAACCAGGTGCTGTCCGGGCTGGAGGAATTCAGCGCCGCATACCTGGATGACATTGCTGTGTTCAGCTCCACGTGGGAGGAACACTTGCAACACCTCTGCGAAGTGTTGAAGGCTCTGCAAAAGGCAGGCCTCACTATCAAGGCCAGTAAGTGCCAGATAGGGCAGGGATCTGTGGTGTATTTGGGACACCAGGTGGGGAGCGGCCAGGTGGCGCCCCTACAGGCAAAGATTGATACCATTCTGGCTTGGGAGCCCCCCAAGACCCAGACAGAGGTGAGAGCCTTTTTAGGACTCACCGGGTATTACAGACGGTTTGTCAAGGGATATGGCACCATTGTCGCCCCCTTGACAGAACTCACTTCCAAGAAGTTGCCCAAAAGAGTTGACTGGACTGACGCCTGCCAAACTGCTTTTGAGGCCCTGAAGACTGCGATGTGCACAGCACCGGTGCTCAAGGCACCTGACTTTTCCAGTGAGTTCATAGTTCAGACGGACGCTTCAGAGCATGGTGTGGGAGCAGTACTCTCACAAGCCACTGAGGAGAATGGAGACCAGCCAGTAGCTTTCATTAGTCGGAGGCTACTCCCCAGGGAACAGAAGTGGAGTGCGATTGAAAGGGAGGCTTTTGCTGTGGTCTGGGCTCTGAAAAAGTTGAGGCCCTACCTGTTTGGGACTCACTTTCGTGTTCAGACCGACCACAGGCCCCTCAGGTGGTTAATGCACATGAGGGGTGAAAATCCAAAACTGTTGAGGTGGTCCATCTCCCTACAGGGAATGGACTTTACGGTGGAACACCGCCCTGGTACAGAACACGCCAACGCTGATGGTCTGTCCAGGTTTTTCCGCCTTAGTGAAGAGAACTCCCAAGAGGGTGGGTAGTTCTCCCCACTTTCAGCTGGAGGGGACACGTGTTAGACCTGGCATCTTTGGCGTGATTACCCCCATCTTTTTGCCTCTGCCTCCTGTATTTTTGATGCTGTGCTGGATTCGTTTTTGCTGGTTTAGATGCTTTGGACACTCTGCCACTGCTGATCAGTGCCAGAGTGTGGGTGCTCCCTATGTAAATTGTTATTCTGATTGGATATACATGTTTGGCATATTTGTATCGCCATGAAGTCCCTCGTAAAGTGCACTGGGTGTGCCAGGGCCGGTGATGACAAATGCTGCTCGTGGGCCTGCAGCACTGATTGTGCCACCCACAGGAGTAGCTCTAAAATGGTGTCTCGGGCCTGCCACTGCAGCGCCTACGGCAGTTTAGAACTGCCATGTCCTCCTGGTCCGCGTCCCCGCAGACCAGGCCTAACCCTTCCCTTTTCGTGCACATCAGTCACCCCTATGGAAGGCCCAAGGTACCCCCCTGGGCAGGGTGCAGTGTATGTGAAAGGTAGAGCATGTACTAGTGCAGGTGACATGCTCTGGTAGTGAATTACAGCCATTTTCGTTTTTCACTATTGTAAGGCTATCTTGCTCCATAGGTTAACATGGGGGATGCTGGCTACAGTGGTTAACGGCATTTCTTCCCATAGGAACAAGATAGGACATAAGTATCTAGTATCCCTGAACTCAGAATTTAATAACGCATCTTTTAGGAAAGGTGGTTTTTAGATCCTGTGTTTGAGGACAGCACTTTTAGAAAGTTGCTGTTCTCTTGTCTGACCCTTCTGTGTGCCTGAGACTGTTTGTGTATTGACTGTCTGGTTTGTGAGTGACAGGGGCTGGGGAGTCCCCCCAGAGGCTGGATGAGTCAGCACTAGGCTGAGTGGAGCAATTGCTACCTGAGTGGTGGGAGGAGTTAGCACCTGGGCTGAATAGGGCTGTGCCTGCCTGCCACAATGCTGGCTCCACCTCCTGCTGGGCGGCTGAGGACTCTGCCCCTCACTCTGAAAGGAAAGATGCAGCCAGCAAAACAAAGTGCTCAGGATCCACCCAGAACTGGTTCAGACCGGGCTCAGGGCCCACATGCACTGAGAGAACAAAGACTTTAGGGTATAAGTACAGGACCCCTGACAACAGAAAATTAGATCATCCTGGAAATCAAGAAGGAACCTCTGCCAAGGAGAAAGCTGACTCTGAAGAAGGAAGACTGTCCTGCTGTTGCTCTGCTGGACTGACCTGCTGTTGCTTTGCTGCCAAGGAGAGGGGAAGGACTTTGCTGTGAGCTGTGTCCCCTGTCTTGAAGGAATCTCCAAGGGCCTGAGAAGAGCTGGCTCCCTGTTTCCGAAGTCCCAGGAACAAAAGGACTTCATCCCCAGTCTCCCTGAACTCTGCTGAGAGAGTTCTGTCCTTCGTAGAGTGCTTGATCCAGTTGTGGGGCCTCTAGAAGTTGAACCTGAGCTGGGAAGCTTGAGACTAAGCTGAGAAACCTGTGAAACTGAAAAGTGTTGCATCGCTCGCTTGCGGAGCGCACCCCCGACAGTGCGAGAAGTTTCCCGCCGCTACGAAGGTCGAGATCGGCGCAGCACCTGACATCGCTGCCGAGGCCGTCGCACCCTTCGTTTGCGGGACGCACCAGACCGGTGCGGGAGAATCGACCATCGCTGCGAGTGTCGTCGCAGAGCCTGTCGTCGCTGGGTGAGATCGCCGCACCGCTTGCTTGCGGACCGCATCACGTCGCTGCGAGCATCGTCGCAGAACCATCACATCGAGGAGCTGCGAGAGAGAGGATCACCGCTGGACCGCGCATCGTCGCCCCGGAGATCGTCGCAGCCCCTACGAGATCATCGCATCGTGCCTTTGCGAGAACAGACTTCCCACGGAACCTACGCACCGGAATCTACGCAAGCGGCCTTCCTCCCCATACAGACCGGATTCGTCGCAACACGCCCGCTGCTGCAGCGGGGCTGTCGCATCGCCTCCCCAGGGTCTCAGGAGTAACGCATCGCTTGTTTCCACCGCACCAGCTTCCTGCTTGTGGAACTTTGTTGCATCTAAAAGGTACTGTGAGTAAACGTGACGCAACTGTGAACTTTTCACGCATCTGTGGATTATTTTAACGCAACTTAAAGAACTTTGATTACAACCTGAAGAACTCTCTTGAAACCATATCCTTGAATTGTGTATGTTGGATTTTTGCCGTTTTTGGTCTTGTGTAGTTTAGAATAAATATCTTTATTTTCCTAAACTGTTGTGGAATCAGTTTGTGGTGTTTTCACTGTGTTACTGTGAGTGTTGGTACAAATACTTAACACATTGCCTCTGGTTAGCCTAGACTGCTCAGGCCAAGCTACCTTGAGGGCGAGCAGGGGTTATCTGAGAGGGTTATCTCCTTGTCCTGACTAGAAGCAAGGGTCCCTATTTGGACAGTGGTACCTACCTCTGCCAACTGGAGACCCCCAGTTCTAACAGTTCACTATAATTTCCAGTGGCACTCCTAACACTTCCCAGTCCACCCACTACCATGGTCCACTCCACCTGCGCCCCTCTCGTCAGACCATTTAAGTATCGCCTACAGACAGCTGTAGCTCTCTGTTAGAGACCTCACGTTGCCAATACACATACTAGAATACATATGCAGAACTGAAGAGTGTACTCTGCTAATGCCCCTTCGGCACTGGTGGTTTACAATTTTTCAAAGTTTTCTTGGATGGAAGGACTGTCTTTAAATCCATGGCATTTGTGGAAGTTTACATTGGGCTTTAATAAAACTTTGTGATACCTCTCCACTGAAGTACCATCCCCCTTGAATTCTCTGTGAAAAACTCTACCCCTAACGCATGTAGTACAGGAAATGGCATTCCTTTCACCTCCATCATATCTGCTATCTGGTGCCTGCAAGCTTGTAATTGAACTTTGCCAATGTCTCTTGAATCGCTGCATAAGCATAGGTAAAGTCGAACCATTACATAATGACCTTCTGCATGCACAAGCATATATGACATGAAAACCATCTCGTAGTGAAGTTTCAAATAAACTTAAGATCTCCATTACAAAAGGGCTGCTGCACATCTATGACAGTTTACAAGTAAAACAGGTCACATTCAGGAGTGGTAATCATATGACATCCCTTTTACTGGCCTCTTTATTTCAAGGCTTTTCAACATTATCCCAAATTGTATTGATTGTTTTCCTCAAAGTGAGTAAGAAACCAACTGTTGTATTCTTTTTCCAAAGAACTTCTTTCTCTGTTCCTGGATCTCATTTTTGCATTTCTTCCTAGTTGCCTGTAAAGGTCTTCTTAATTCATGGGACTGATCCGTCAGTCACTTGCTTAACCAATTGCTAACTATGAATCATGGGGCAGATTTACAAGCCCCTTGCGCCTCTTTTACGCTGCCATTGCCTCACTTTTGTGACGCAGTGGCGGCGCAAAAGATGCACCATGGTGCAGGGTATTTACAACGTGACGTATCTCCCAGATGCATCACATTGTAAAGCCCTGCGCCAGAAGGAGGAGTTCCATCGCAGGGGGAGTCGTTCCGACGCAGGAACGCCTCCCAAAAGTGGCTGAGTGAAATCTACAAGATTTCACTCAGTCACTTTTGGGCTCATGCTGCGGCAAAACCCTGCGCCTGGCGTAAGGATTGATGCAGCATTGTGGAGATAGAGCCCCCCCAGAGTATTGCTGGAGCGACGTCGTAATTGCGACGCAACTCCAGCAATGCGCCGCTTTTACGGCACAGATGCGTGACGCATCTGTGCCGTTTTTGCCCTATGGTGCGCCGCATTGTAAATGCGGTACATCCAGGGTGGCGGAGCTGCGGCGCACAATTACTGGCGCATCGCTGCTGATATGCAGGGATGCGCCAGTATTTGTAAATCTGCCCCCATGTGTTTAAAATATTTCCTCCAAGGTTATTGGCACTTTCTTATATGCCAACTTCTTTGTTCCACACATACCACAAGATTTAAGGACAACTTATTTTCATTAGGACACACTTATGATCTGAACAGTTCAAGTTAACTGCCTCCATTTTTTGGATAAGAATTTAATTGGTTGGTAAGCATTATGAAAAACTTAAACTACAGTACAGTACAGAAACTAATCGAAATCTATTCCTTTTTATTGGTTGGCACATATGCATTCTCAGATAAACCAAACTCCTGCAGTGTTCTCCGGAGCTATTCCCAACATGAAAATTATAATGTGTGCCAATGCCTGTGCCTGTCCAAGCTAAAGTCCTCAGGTACTCAAAACATATGCTCACAAATTCCGGATACGCTAAATGCTTAGGGCCAAATTTAAAGTCTGACAGAGGTCTGCCTCCGTGATGAATGGAAAGGGGCGACCACTCGGTCCCCCCGAACGTATGGTGGGGTGCCCCGATCCCCCCGGGAAACCATTTTGGGCGGGAGGCGTGTCTCGGCTGGTATGCCCGAAGTGGCGTAGCCGGGTCGCGCCTTTTCCCGCCCAAGAGGGGTTGTCCTAGACACCTACACCGTTGGACACGCCCCGTAGGCGGTTGGAGGAGGGTCCACGCCCCCCCCGAGGAAGAATAAAAGGAGCAACAATGCAAGAAAGCATCCTCTTGTTCCTGTGCTTGGAAGCTGCACCCCCTCGTTGCACGTGTGAGCCCGAGATGGAACAAGGAACCAATTTTGAGAGCTTGTAATTTTTGTGTTTCTCTTTCAGTGAGTCCCAAGCTTTGGATCCAGGACCTCGAATCGAATATCCATAGACGATGCCTGGCAAGAAGGTCGGAAAGAAGGTTGGGACCGAACAAATGCTTCGCATGCTGGTAAAGGACATGGCGAACATGAAGAAGCAGATGGCGGCAATGAATGGCACGGGTAGACCGAAGAAAGTCGTCGGACCAGCATTGCCGGGAGTAGTCCCTGCCGGGAGAGGTAAAATGGCCAGGAATAGGGCGGCAGGAGGGGAGGCCCCGGTGCCCGAGTCCACTCCAGCAAGCCCGGTCGGTCCGGTGGAGGCCCCAGTTCCGATCCCGAACGCGGGACAACCGATCCCTGTAGTAGTTACACCCGTTAGCGAAGAGGAAATGCCCCCCGAACTGGCCGCCCAGTTGGCAACATGGTTGGGCAAGAACAACGAGAGTGGTGGGGCACCAGGAGACACGGCGAAGAGGCCAGGTGAATAATGAAGCAGTTGCGGCAATCGAGAGATGCTGCGAAGGCACCTTGTCCTCTTGTTTCCCCGCAGGTTCCCTCGGAAAGGCCGGCGGCAAGCGTTGGAGCGGCAGCAACAACAGATACAGCTACCGGTTCGGGTAAGCAGCCGTTGCCAATGGCGGGGATGGGATCGTTACCCTCAAGGAGGGAAAGGGTGGTGCAGCATATTCCGATGGATGTGAAAGAAAGGATCTGGGCTGATAAATATGTGAATATGTTTTCTCTGTTGACCGATCACTATGAGATAGAGCACGTTAAAAATCAGAAGGAGTTGTTACATCCGAGTGTATGGTGTGCAAAAATGGCGGTTTTCAGAGTAGATGAAACGATCGCTAATTGGGCCAGGGCCTTTGGAATGTTCACTGCAATCATGGGGGAACGTAGGCCTGAACTGTTGGCGGAATTAGCCTGTTATCAAACACGTATTATGGAATTTTATGAATCATACGAAGGCAATCAATGGATGAGTTATGATAACAAATTTCGTAAAGCCAAGGAGCACGACTCATCCCTGACGTGGGATTGTTTCGACTCCATTTCATGGCAAAAGCAGGGTATGACGAACTTGGCGAAGTCGTCTTCTTTTGGCGGGAATGGGACAGAGCCTTCCCGCCATTATTCGGCGGCGCCCTTTCGGGCAGGTGCCAACGGGGATCAGCACACAAAGAATAATGGGAACTCAGGTAAAAAAGGGGTCTGTTGGAGCTTTAACAGAGGCAAGTGCACTAGGCCACAAGGGACATGCAAGTTCAGGCATGAGTGTGCAGGGTGCGGGCAGTCTTCACACCCCGAGAGTTTGTGCAGAGCCAAGAATGGTGAGACAGGAGGTAGAGGAGGAGCCAAACAGGTCTAACATCGACCGAGGGGCACCGTTACCTACTCCCGTTGACATCATGGCATTGATCCCTTGGCTGAACGAATACCCTGATCATGTCTCCGCTGGGGTGTTGCGAGATGGTTTCTCGTATGGTTTCCACATCCCGGCGGGGGATTTTCGGGGGGAAGCACAGTGTAAAAATCAACTATCTGTTCAACAAAATACGGCGGTGGTACAGGCAAAAATTGCAAAGGAGGTGACCCGAGGTCGGGTTGCGGGACCGTATGTGAATCCGCCTGTTGTTAACTTTGTTTGTTCACCGTTGGGAGTAGTCCCCAAGAAGGACCCGGGTGAGTTTCGATTAATCCATAATTTATCCGCTCCTAGGGGTCTTTCGGTGAACGATGCGATTGACCTGGGAGTTTGTTCGGTGCGGTACGCATCCTTTGATGAGGCCGTCGCCATGTTGAATCGCCTGGGGCCCGGAGCGCTGATGGCTAAATCGGATATCGAGTCAGCATTTCGGTTGCTCCCGGTACACCCACAAGATCAGCGTCTCTTAGGTTTTGTGTTTCAAGGGCGCTACTACATGGATAAATGTATGCCGATGGGTTGCTCCATCTCCTGTGCGTATTTTGAGAAGTTCAGTACTTTTTTGCAATGGGCGTTCACCAGAGCCACGGGCTTCACTCAGGTTATGCATCACCTTGATAATTTTCTGTTTCTGGGGGCAGCCGGGGGCACGGAATGTGAACAGGCTTTGAATGAATTTTGTAATCTCATGAAAAGTTTCGGCGTGCCGTTGGCACCAGGCAAGACAGTGGGGCCATCTACTTCACTCGAGTTTCTGGGAATTGAGCTCGATTCAGTGGAGGGGTGCTTCCGTTTACCCATGGGGAAGGTAATGAAATTTAAGGCCTCTCTTGGGATATGCCTTGACGAGAGGAAAGTAACTCTCCATCAGTTGCAACAAACTGTGGGTCAGCTTAACTTTGCCCTTAGAGTAATACCGATGGCTCGCCCCTTTTCCCGCTCTATCGCACAAGCCATGGTGGGCCTCAAGGAAGGGCACCACCGCACAAGACTGTCAGCAGAGGTTCGCCAGGATATGCGCATATGGCTGGCATTTCTGGCGGATTTCAACGGTCGTGTCGTGTGGAACAAACCATCAGCTTCCTCCGAGGAGCTGGGGTTGTGGACCGACTCGGCAGGAAGTGTGGGCTTTGGCGCCATCTTTGGTAATCGATGGTCGGCACAAACATAGCCAGCGTGGTGGCACGATAGTGGGCTCACAGGTAACATTGGGTTTCTTGAGCTGTTCCCCATTCTGGTAGCCTTGAAAACATGGCCAGAGGGGTTTCGTGATCACGCTGTAGTGTTCTGGTCTGATAATATGACTGTTGTGGAATGTATCAATAATCAGGCAGCACGCTGCAAGTGGATTTTGAGATTACTGAAGGAAATTGTCCTGCTATGTATGAGATTAAACGTCCACTTTAGGGCAAGACACGTGCCGGGGGTACTGAACCAGGCAGCTGATGCACTCTCTCGTTCCCATATGCAGGCCTTCCGGGGTTTTCTGCCCTCAGCGGACTTGGTGGCGGCACCATTTCCCGAAGCTCTCTGGTCTCTCGGTGCCCCGGATTACAAAACCTCGTGGGAGAGAGTCTAGCACCCAGGACAAGGAAGGCATATGAGGGAGCGTTCCGTTCCTATTGGTCATTTTTGGGTCCAGCTAGGGGGGAGCATTGGGGGCAGGAGGAGTATGTCCTGAAATTTCTGGTAGCACTACATCAGGCAGGCCGATCATTGGCAACAGCCAATAGGCACAGGGCCGCCATTGCCTTTATGGCGCAGGCGCATGGCACCCAGGACCCCACATCGTCCTTTCTCGTAAAGAAGGCACTGCGTGGGTGGCAACGCCTTGAGGGCCGTAGGGAGGATGAGAGGCACCCGATAGATCTAGCGAGGTTGTCCATGTTAATGTCCGTACTCCCTGCGACTTGTTCATCTCAAACGGAGACAGTGCTGTTCCGGGCCGCTTTTGCATTAGCATTCCATGGGGCTATGCGGGTAAGCGAGCTGGTAGCAAGGAATAAGCAGGATACGGGGGGAGGTCTGTGTCGAGAACACATTCAGATAAGGGGTGACACGATGGTGGTCACAATAGCCAAGTCCAAGACCGATCAGGGAGCCATCGGGGACAGTGTGGTAGTCCAGCGGATCCCGGGGTCTCCCATGTGCCCGGTAAAATGTGTGGAGGAGTATTTAGCGCAGAGGGCGGCATCATGGGGGGGGGAGCTTGCTGAGACACACCGACGCCACCCCACTGACTAGATTTCAGTTTCAGCAGGTGTTAACAATGGCAATCGCGGCAGCGGGCTTGGACCCGAGCGATTTTGGGACCCATTCCTTCCGGATAGGGGCTGCTACAGAGGCTACAGCCAGGGGTCTGAGTGTGGAGAAGGTGAAACAGTTGGGGCGTTGGTCTTCTAATTGTTTCAAAAGGTATGTGCGGTTGCACATGTTGTGAAGCTAATGTCATGCACTCACGCTTCTTGTCTTCTATTTGGTTTACAGTTTCGCGAGCAGGCTTTGCGGGGCGGACTGTGCAGTTGACCCGACACCTGGGGACCAGCGGTCAAAGATCACCGGCTGAGGGAAGAGTGGTGTAGGTCGTTGGCCACTCATACGTGAGGCGCGCCGCGGACGTATTCAAAGCAGGTGACATGATTCACGTGGCTGGGGAATACGGGTACAGGGTGACCTTCCACGGAAGGGGCGGGCTCTGTATTGACCAGTTTAAAGGTTTTATGGAGGGACTGTTAGGGCGGACAAGGTCACCGCCGTCTGTAATCATAGTGCATCTTGGGGGCAATGATTTGGTGACCATTGGTCGACGAGTACTTCTCGAGTTAATCTTATCCTCAGTAAGTTGGTTGGCGAGAAGGGTTCCGGGGTGCACGATTGCATGGTCACACATGATTCCTCGGAAGGTGTGGCGGGGGGCCCTCTCTGTGTCAGCCTTGAATCAATCAGTAAAGAAGGTTAATAACAAACTGGGTAGGTTGTTTCGTGCAGGAAATTTGCATTATGTTCCGCATGGATGTATCCGGGGGGACCATATGTATCTGGAAGACGGGGTCCATTTGTCCCGGGAGGGAAATGTCTTACTCATAGGTGACTTCATAGCTTAGTTAATAAGTTTGTGTAGCCATGAACTTTAGTAGGAGTTTTGTGGGGGGTCCGGATAGCCGGTCAACTATCCGGCCTGTGGCGGTAAGGTCATGATCGGTGAGCAGTAATTGGAAGATCCCTAGAGGTGGGGCGCCACCCATTATGGATGGGAGCGCCCGGGGGGAGGCGGCCATTGGCCCCTCACACGGGGAGGCGGTACCCTCTAAGGATGGGGCCGCCGAAAGGGAAGGCGGTCAAGGCCCCTCCCTGGGGAGGAGGGGCTACGGGCCCCTCCTGGGAATTTCCCGGGGTCAGGACATCTGCGACGGCGGATGTGGTAAGCAGTGTGGGGTGGGAGGGGGGTCTACGCTACCTTCTAGACACCTCACACGAGTCCTCGGACGACCACCAAAATGGCGTCGAGTAAATATGGGGCCCCCGTTAAGACAAGGGAAATTGGAAGTTGGCACAGAGGTACAGTCCTCTGTGCGCCCGCCCCTCACAAGTAAGGGGGGGAGTTCTGGTATTAGGGATCTGACACCGGTTACGACCTTGCCGTTGGCCCGTAATGTTAGGATGTACAATTTGAATTTTGAGAAATGCATTTACAGGATGTTTTAGAAATCGGCTAGGAGAACCTTTGTATTAGAAATATGTTAAGGTTAGCCAATAAACATCGTAATGTGTAAATGAAATTGTACATGATATGAAACTGTTATTTTAATGTTTTAATTTTGTTTCATATTTTTAATAAATACGGCCGGGAGGGTAACTCCCTCCCACCTTCCAAAAGCTCAAGAACTGTTTCCGTCTTCCCATTCTTGGGGATTGTGTTGGGAGGGGGTGACAGGTATCCCGGCCATATGGAAAGGGGCGACCACTCGGTCCCCCCGAACGTATGGTGGGGTGCCCCGATCTCCCCGCGAAACCATTTTGGGCGGGAGGCGTGTCTCGGCTGGTATGCCCGAAGTGGCGTAGCCGGGTCGCGCCTTCTCCCGCCCAAGAGGGGTTGTCCTAGACACCTACACCGTTGGACACGCCCCGTAGGCGGTTGGAGGAGGGTCCACGCCCCCCCGAGGAAGAATAAAAGGAGCAACAATCCAAGAAAGCATCCTCTTGTTCCTGTGCTTGGAAGCTGCACCCCCTCGTTGCACGTGTGAGCCCGAGACGGAACAAGGAGCCAATTTTGACCCACCCACCAGCCCCTGATGGCAGCGATTTGTATTGCAATAAAGTTGATTAACGAGGATATTATCTCTTTTCAGGTTGTTTCAAATAAAGTTGGATTGTTTTTTGATGTGACAATAAAATGGTTATTCTGTTTAGGCGAAATATTGCAGCTGAATTGAAAGAGCAGTAATGGCATAGTTAGAAGTTGATGCTAAAATGTCCATTATAACTGTTTATTCCGTCCTCATTAGGTAAAAAACTGTCGTATTTATTTTTGGTCGGGCGGTAAGGTCATGATCGGTGAGCAGTAATTGGAAGATCCCTAGAGGTGGGGCGCCACCCATTATGGATGGGAGCGCCCGGGGAAGGCGGCCATTGGCCCCTCACACGGGGAGGCGGTACCCTCTAAGGATGAGGCCGCCGAAAGGGAAGGCGGTCAAGGCCCCTCCCTGGGGAGGAGGGGCTACGGGCCCCTCCTGGGAATTTCCCGGGGCCAGGACATCTGCGACGGCGGATGTGGTAAGCAGTGTGGGGTGGGAGGGGGGTCTACGCTACCTTCTAGACACCTCACACGAGTCCTCGGACGACCACCAAGATGGCGTCGAGTAAATATGGGGCCCCCGTTAAGACAAGGGAAATTGGAAGTTGGCACAGAGGTACAGTCCTCTGTGCGCCCGCCCCTCACAAGTAAGGGGGGGAGTTCTGGTATTAGGGATCTGACACCGGTTACGACCTTGCCGTTGGCCCGTAATGTTAGGATGTACAATTTGAATTTTGAGAAATGCATTTACAGGATGTTTTAGAAATCGGCTAGGAGAACCTTTGTATTAGAAATATGTTAAGGTTAGCCAATAAACATCGTAATGTGTAAATGAAATTGTACATGATATGAAACTGTTATTTTAATGTTTTAATTTTGTTTCATATTTTTAATAAATACGGCCGGGAGGGTAACTCCCTCCCGCCTTCCAAAAGCTCAAGAACTGTTTCCGTCTTCCCATTCTTGGGGATTGTGTTGGGAGGGGGTGACGGGTATCCCGGCCATACTGCAGTCTACCAAATTTAGGGATCACTGCTGGCTGATCTGTGATCACTCTTAGATAGAAAGGTATCACTTTCATCGCTGTTCCTGTACAATTCCATTAAGTATGGGGGGCAGCCGTCGCTGGCTGTGGCGGCCATTCACCAAACTTTCACAAAGTATTTGTTCTTCCAAAACAAACTCCAAAATAGGGGGTTTGTTATTGAAAAACTAACAACTAATGCCCCTCACACCCAGGGAGTATTTTGCCGGGATTTGAGGGATCATTATTTGTTTTTTTCTATCCATCCACAGGAATTACCTTGCGGTGATGGGAAGAAAAAAAAGACATCCAACCTAAACAAGGCAGGCTGTGTAATTTCATTCCTCTGTTAGTTCCTTCTCTATCAGGCCATTGGAGGAAGCATTCCGTCGACGGAGCCAATGGGGCCTATCTACCCAAAGAAAACTGATGGTCTGTCCATCTCTAAATGAGATGTGCAGACCAAGGGTTTGGCGGACAGGGTACTCCATCACCCATGTAAGAGAGTACCCTGTCAACCAAACTCTAAATCTTTCCCTTAATGACACACTCAGATGCATGCAGCGCTCACCTTCATGCACCCATTACACATTTCCTCATACAATCATTCACTGCAGTGCTTAATTTGTAAAAAATAAGTACCAGGGCTATCATCAGGAGGCCACTGCAGCCTACACCGCCCAACGCCACAGCTAGCGCTACCAATGAAAGTACCAAACCAGCAACTAACCATCGCACTCCTACAAGTGTGTCAATTTAGACTATTCCAAGCCCCAAAGCTATGAGTGCAGCATGGGTGGCAGGTAATAGTCATTTTTAACGTATATTGAATTAGTAAACAATTGTGGTTGTGCTCACTGTAAATCAGACAAACAGCCAACCATGTGGCAGACTGTCATAAGTGCTGATGCTGCCAATTAAGTGCTGGTGCAGAGCACCAGAAACCACCGGCTCAAATTAAGCACTGCACTGCGTGCTTTCCGCCTTCATTAACCTGCATTCCTACTTACAAATATACTTGCACCCTCGGAAGTGCTCATTACATTCTGCCTCAATGAAAAGTAGATTATCACTGACCCCTGATATGAGACCATCAGTATGTTCTGCTGTAGTGAATGAATATATCATCAGTGCCATGTTACTTCGTCTGCTCCTGATATTGTTGTCCCTTTGCACTGTTATCTCTCCCAGCACCCGCTGCGGTGCTCGTGCATTTTTTATTCATCCAGTAAGTGTGACGTATTTACAGTAAATATCGGAAAACCGGCACCTACTCTTTTTTCTGAAACTCTGTCATCGCTCCGAAATAAATGCTTTCATAGATCAACAGACAAGGGTGGTTTGAGTCTGAGCTCTTATTTGGAAGCATTTTCAGGATTAGAAACTGTTATAATCATGGTTTATGAAACCTTTTTAGTACTTAATTTGGGTTTTAGTATGACCACGGTGGTACAATCAGCATGGCAGAGCACTTCTTAGAGAGGGATTTAGGCGGCTTGCTGTTATTATGTTTTCACTGCGCGCTGGACTGAGAGAAATCTGCAGTTTACATGATGTCAGAACTGTCAGTATGAAGCTCTCAAAATATGTCAATACAATTCCTGTAAAAGAGTTCGATGTCTGTCAAACAACGTCTTAAGTTTATGTTTGTACGTTATAGCGCTCTATTTAAGAGACTGTACACTAACCGAATTTATTTGTTCTCAATTTATCGTTCTTAGAAGCTTCGATAGAGGCCTTGTTCAAATTCGAACTCGGGTAATTTTACCCGTCTACGGCCACCTTTACCCCTCTGAGGTGTATCGGACTACTCGCGTGCCTGTCTCTGTATTTTGCAAAACAGCATTTTTAACAAATTATAAATTGATAGTAAAATCCTCCAGCTGAACGAATATGCTTGCACAAATGTCCTCTGAATCTGTAAAGACTGATCGGATAGACCTCCGCAGATATTTCCCCGAGAGCCTTGGATTATGTGATTATGGGGTTATTTCAGGAGAGTATTTTGATCAGAGCTGTCGGGACTATCACTAGATGAAAATATTTTCAAATAAATCAGACAACCGCATAGTTACAAATAACGAGGTTTAAGGATTCATGTTCAAAAGTAAAGGCCCACACGCATCAATATTGGCTTTTGCGATTTCTAAATTGCGAAAAATAGCGATTTGCAATTTAGAAATCGCAAAAGCCTAAGCATGAATATTTTTTCACTTTTTATGCAATTCGGTAAAAATCGCTATTTTTACTGAATCGCATAAAAAATGCGATTTTCAAAGTGAGAACTCGCAATTCCCATTCATTCCTATGGGCCAAAAGGCCCATAGGGATCAATGGGAATTGCGAATTCGCACTTTGAAAATCGCAAATCCTGATTGCATTTCAAGGGTGGTGAGAGGGGTTCAAATGAACCCCTCCCTGCACACATGAAATGTTGTTTTCGCATCATGTTGCACACACACATGTCCTAAGGACATGTGTGTCCGTAACATGAATGTTAAAAAAATGCTTTTGCTGCGTTTTTAACACTTTTTGCAAATTGACTGAGTGGTTCAACCACTTGGTAAATTTGACACCCTAATTGCGAATTCACAATTTTAAAACTAATCATGCATTGCTTTTAAGAAATCGCAAATTTGCGATTTCTTAAAAGCAATCGCAATTTCAGAAATCGCAAAAATGTTGCGATTTCTAAAATTGCTTGATGCATCTCAAAAAGCATTTTTGGAATCGCAAACGGCCGATTTTAAGGAATTGCACCGTTTGCGACTCCAAAAATGCTTGATGCATGTGGGCCAAAGGGCCTTATTCAGAAAGAAAAGTAAGAAACGAATATGAAGGGGATAGCCCCTTCCACCTTCCAGACAAAGAGGCACATGCGTCAAAAGAAAAACCGGTCGCAAACTGGCAGATTCTCAGAATCTGCCCCTTTGCAACCAGTATATTTGCATTTGGGATGCATCATCCCAAATGCAAAAATCGCAATTTAAGTAATCTCTAAATTGCGATTACTTAAACTGCAATAGCATTTAAGAAATCGCAAATTGAGATTCCTTAAATGCAATGCATTAAAGTAAAAAAAATAGCGATTTCGCTAATACGGGGCGCAAACTACCATGAAGTTGAACTTCATGGTAATTTGCAAAAACTTTGAAAAATGCACTTTTGTCAATTTTTCAAAGTTTCATGTTGCGCACACACATGCCCTTAGGGGCGCAACAGGGTGTCCTTTTGAAACCCTTGCACCCTGAAATTGCATGCGCAATTTGTGAGGACCTATTGGTACTCACAAATTGCGCATGCAATTTCCCATTCATTCCTATTGGCCTGTAGGCCCATAGGAATGAATGGGAAGACATTCCTCATTTGCAAGTCACAAATAAGGAATGTTATTTATTTATTTATTTATTTTTGTGTTTTATAGAGCGCAAACATGACCCGTGAGGGAGAGCGCTTTACACGGTATACATTGTTGAGCAAACAAAAGATTAAGGTGCAGGGACAAACAGATCAAACGTTACACGGTATACATTGTTGAGCAAAAAGATTAAGGTGCATGGACAATCAGATCCACACGAATGGTTGCACTCATTGTCATAGACAGAAACAAAAGCAAGGTTCCAAATGTATTCGTCGTGGGTAGCTTTTGATATGTGAGGCAGTAGTCTTAGATTAGTCCCACTCAATGAGGAGGTTGTGGGCAGGCCTTAGGCGAAGAATTTACCCATGAGGAAGGTTTTCGTCTCAGTTTTGAAGCGTGCTAGAAGAGGGATTTTTCTAATGGAGGGTGGAAGAGAGTTCCAGATTCGTGGTGCTGCTCCAGTGAATGCCCTGTTATAAGTTCTTTTTTTTTTTAAGGAGGCAGGTTGAAGCAGTAGGTTTCCGGCAGACATGGAGTTTCTACTTCCTCTGGATATCACTAATTTCTGTGCCAGATAGTCAGGGGAGTTTGTGTAAAGCGCCTTGTGTACAGTGCAAGCCAATTTCAACTGGGTTCTGGCCTCCAGGGGGATCTAGTTCAGCGCTTTCATGTGTGGAGAGATGTTGCCAAATTTCCTGGTACCTGTGACTAGTCTGGCAGCCGCGTTGAGGTAGGTTTTTAGAGGCGCTAAGTAGGTCTTAGGTAATCCTGTGAGGGTGGAACAGCCGTATTCCAGTCTGGAGATGACAAGTGCTTGAACTGCAGTTTTTAAGTCTGGTGCATCGATTAAAGGTTTCAGCTTCCAGAGGTAGCTCAGGTGGAATATGGCTGCTTTGGCCATCGAGTTAATGTGGTATCTCATATTGAGGTTACTGTCGAGGATTATGCCCAGGGATTTGGCAGAGTCCACAATGGTCGGTGGGCAATTCAGGGCTGTGATGGCCTTAATCCACATCTGGATATCCGGGTTGGTTTTAGATGGGGAGATTAAGAGAAATTCAGTTTTCTTTGCATTTAGTTTGAGTTGGTTATTGGCTAGCCAGTGGACAGTTAATTTCAGGGTCTCGTTCAGGGAGAGGATCTCATTGAGCGAGGAGATGTTGATGTATAATTGGGTGTCGTCCGCATACATATGGTAGGAGATGTTGGCGGAGCAGAGAACTTCGGTGAGTGGCTCAAGGTAAAGGTTGAAGAGGGTAGGGGAGAGGGTTGAACCTTGGGGGACTCCGACTGTGACCGGGGTGGGAGCTGATAGATTGCCGTTGATGAGGAATCTCTGGGAACGATTGTGGAGGAAGGATCTGAACCATTCTAGTACCACACCATCCAGGCCCATCCTGAGTTTGAGGAGTTCAAGTAGTTTTTCATGGTTGACCGTATCGAAGGCGGAAGATAGATCAAGAAGGATTAGAAGGCAGGTTTTGCCTTGGTCTAGGGCTTGGAGGGCATCGTCCACGATGTGCAGCATAGCAGTTTGCGGTGCTGTGCCCTGGTCTAAATCCAGATTGGAAGTCATCTAGTAGGTGGAAGTTGTTAATATGATGGCTTAGTTGCTGTTGAACACACTTCTCTAATACTTTGGCTAGTAGCGGAATATTGGAGATAGGTCTAAAATTGTCAGGAGAGGCAGGGTCAAGTGAAGGTTTTTTTAAGATGGGGAGAACTTGGCCAGCTTTCAAAGGGTCCGGGATCAAGCCCTGCTGGAGAGAGGCGTTGATAATTGCAGTTCAACAGGGGACGATGGATTGGGAGGCGGTGGTGAGGCAGTTGGAAGGAAGCAAATCATTGAAGTGATTGTTTGGTTTTAAGCTAGAGAGAATTTTTGAGATGGAGTCTTCATTATAGTATTTGAAGTCCGTCCAGGGGGCTTTGTTTTTAGGGGAGGCCATAGAGGTAGGAGTGGAAGAGTGTGACAGAGCAGGAGGGGGTTGGGCGCAGGTGGTTGTACTAAGTTCAATTTCTAATGCCGTGATTTTATCAGCGAAGAAGGAGGAGAATTTGTCTGCAGATATTAGCGATTTGGGGGATTCTTTCGTTGTTTTAGCCAGTTTGTTAGATTGGAATTTGACCAGTTCAAAAAGCTTTTGGGGTCTGTTTTTGGCATTCCCTAATTCCGATCTGAAGTACTCTTTTTTGCAGTTGATGATGTGCCTGTTGTATGCATTTCTCGCCTGGCGCAGCAGTTTTAGATGCACTGCGGAGGGGTGTTGTCTCCAACTTCTTTCAAACTGACGGAGGGCTCTCCTCTCCATGTTGAGGAGCCAGTGAACCAAGGGTTTCTGTCCTTGATTTGAGTTCTTTTAAGTTTTAGAGGGGCAAGGTCGTCTAGAATTTTCGCAATTAAGGACTCACAAAATCCTACCTTGATGCATGTGCCTGATAGTCTTGTAAAAGTCATCTGACTTTCCATGCGTCTTCATAATCCTGATACACGGAATTATGTGGAGAGAGTCTTTTTACTGCACCACAAGGAAATCTGAGGGTGAAATGTTCCCTTTCCCACCCTGGATGTGTGCACCCCAGCTCTTGACTAGAGCAAATGTATGACCCTTTCCAGGGTGGAAATGGAATGGCCCAGAGTTTGAGCATGCCTACAAATGTACATATTTGTGAACCTTCCCAAACTTCCAAGACAAGCTACAACTTGGAATGACCACTTCTAACCCCTCTAGTGGGATAAACAGCTAATGAAATCTCTGCATTAATGGGCAAGTTCTCCATCCCTGTAAATTGACTTGTGCCTGCCAGATATCAATTTGTAAGTTCCTTGCAAAAGTAATAACAGTAAATTCAGTCACAATTATTATTTACAACTGAACGTACCTTTCGGAATGGGGTCCAAAATATGCAGAACATTTGAGCTGCACTCTGAAGTGAAGCACTTGTTGCATACAGACACCCCTATGAAGAGGCATCACATTTTCTCTGATGGTTTTTGCCCATATGACTGGCACTCACATTGGAATTTCAGTGGTTTCACACGAGTCACTCCTAATCTTTCAAAAGCAGTAATACAATGATGGTGAACCCTCCATCATTTTATTTTGTGATGTTGCTATGGGTTCACTGACAAAATATAGCAGTAAAAAATATTGATACAAAAATATAGAGTCCAAAAATATTGACTCCATATACTTAAACAGGTAAGTGCAAAAATATAGATGGAAAAATATAGTTGTACAATATATAGAATTTATATATATATATATATATATATATATATATATATATTGAAAAAACAAGGTTTGAGGGACGTTATAGTTAGTTGGATATTTGGCTCATATAAAACCAGAGAAATTAGCCTGTTACAGTTAGTTGAGCTAACTATAACTTGCGCACCCGCAATGCAGTGCTGATAATGTCACATATTACATCACTCATGGCATGGTCAGGGACATCACTGATGACATCTCAAATTACATCACTCATGACATCACTCATGACATCATCCAGTGAATGTGTGTTTCTGTAAAGTTTAAATATTTTTCATATATATCTATGCCAAGGTCTATTCAAGAATGAATGCATTTACAAGTGCCTAAAGGGATTATTTAGTAGGTGTGTGACTGGCTGTATAAGTGAGTGATTGAACGTGTCTTACTTAATGCATGGGTTAGTGACTAGACTGGGTGAAAGTCTGTATTAGTCTCTCAGTTGATGTGTTAGCAACTGCATGGGTTGCTGGTTAGCTCCATGAGTGTCTATATGAGTTATTCATTTGCTGTCTGAGTATCTGTATGGATCCCTTAGTGTCTGTGTGGGTGGGTGGGGTGGTGTATGAGTCTGTGCATAGATCTCTGAGTGGCCAATTCTGTGGTTGTATGGATTTAAAAGTGCATCTGGGAAGGGCTGTATGGGTGAGTTAATGTGTGTATGGGTGTATTGGTGAGTGAACGAATGTCTCAGTGGTATATCTGTAACTAACTACGTATGTTTTAAGGCATTATATGTGAGTGTTGGAGTATATAAATGAGTTTATGTGAGACTAAGTTATTTGAAGAGTGCGTGGATGAATAAGTGTCTGCTTCTATCAGTGATTGTATAAGACAGTAAATATGTGTTAGTAAATAAGTGATGTGGTATGTCTATAAATAACGGAGTTGGTGTGTATAATTGTATACATGAGTAAATGTGTATGTGATTGATTCTTTGCTTTACTGACTAGGTATGTGAGTAACTATGGATGAGTGGCAGAGTGTGACTGCATGTATAGATGTATGAGTGCATATTATAATCCTGTATTGATGAGTAACTACATGTATAAAAGACCGGATGTGTGTGCAGACCTAAGAAATAGTGAGTGGTATTTAGTATATGGGTTTCTTGTGTGTATGGCTTCAAAAATAGGAGCCTGTATTTTATTATGGGTGTATCAAAGTTTATATTAGGGCATCAATATATGCATCAGATTATTACATGGATGATGTCATGAGTGATGTTATTTGAGATATCATCAGTGATGTCACTGACCATGTCATGAGTGATGTAATATGTGACATCATCAGCAGTGCATTGCGGGCGCGCGAGTTATAGTTAGCTCAACTAACTATAACAGGCAAATTTCTTGGGTTTTATATGAGTCAAAGGTCCAACTAACTTTAACGTCCATGAAACCTATGTTTTTTTCAGTGAATTATTAAGGTTTTTTAAATGCTAATTCTGATCAATAACGTCTGTAAAACCTATGGTTTTTTCAGTGAATTTCAAAGGTTTTTTAAATATTGAACTACTATTGTGTATTTGTCATTAGTACTTTTTTTTTCTAACTTTTTAACTACAATAAAATAAACTGCAAAAGTGCTATGTAACATAACACATTTCACAAATTACAATGAGTCTTGAAATAATACAAAACAATTTAACATTCAGAAAACATTTTTTCTCCCTTTTTTGCTGTCATCAGCTACTACTTAACTTCAGTATTCACAGTGATGTCATAAACTGCAGGAAAAAAAATAATCAACTAGATTGTTAAATAAAAAAACAAATTCTCTCAAATGTAATGCAAAATCAACACAAATAACACATTCAATAGTACTTCAAATGTTCAAATCTTACCTTTACTTCGTAGTTTGTCTGCACATGTTCCCAATACACCAGATAATGTATCAAAAATGTGCTTTGAAAGCATCCAGTATGTATTCCTTAAAGATCTTACACAGTTTCTTTGCATATTTTCCCAATATGCCAGATAATGTATCAAACATTTCGCTTTGAAAGCATCCAGTATGAATTCTTTTAAAGATCTATACATCTTCCAATGAAGCCGAATGGGATATCTAAAATCTTTGTTTCAGAAATATCAAGTATGAGTTGGGTAATTCATAAGGCAATCTCGGTTTCAATTCCAAGTGTGTATCGTTACAGTGACTCCAACCATTATTTCACTTTAAATAAACTGTATAATGTCCACTTGTAGTAGTACTTCCAGAATGGAAAACAATAGCAACTGTTGCAAAAGTTCTTCCAGAAATAGATACTTGATTAGCAACAACATTTTTTATTTTGGTTTCCACTTTTCTTCCATGTGGTCGACAGCGTTGCAGCATTATAATCAAATATTTTCCCTATCTTTGTAGGCATAATGTAGATAGCATTCTTGATTTACAATGAGAACACATCATCTCATGTTCAGCTTCTTTTACTAATTTGGAAAATGGTACAGATTTGCAGTCAGGTATCGTTAAATATAAAAATCGTTCTCTGTCAACTATAGTCCTTGAAGATAATAAACACTCTTCATGTTTATGTTCCCATTTGTAACTGAGTCCAAATAAACTCTCAATCTGAATTCCTGCACCTTCTAGTACTCCAAGCATAACCATTAGAAATTCTTGTGCAACTTGCTGTATATTAGCACTGAACGTTAAAGATCCAGTACATGTATTCAACAGTTGGTGAATACCAGAAGCAGAATGAATCCTACTTCTATCAGTTCTCAATTCTTTAAATAAAGTGTAAAGTGCAGAGCATCAAGAGCCAGAATTTCTGCATTACAGACCACAATTTGGCTGAGAGCAATGTAGGTGAGTTTAAACCTACTTTCAAAATAAGGAATCGCAAAATTGTGATTCCTTATTTTGCTCTTGCATTTGAGGAATTGGAAATTGTGATTCCTTAAATGCAATGTAAAGGCACAAAAAAAGTGCACTTCGGCCTTAAGTAATCGCTAATTACCACCAACTTCAAGTTAGTGGTAATTAGCAATTTCCTTTAAAAAAGCACTTCTTTGCTTTTTTAAAAGTGCCATGTGGCACACATCCATGCCCTTAGGGCATGAATGTTTGCCACATGTGCACACATGCACATTTCAAGGGTGCAACAGGGTGACCTTTTGACACCCTCACACCCTTAAAATAGCCCCCGCTTTTTGCAATTCTTTAATACCGAATCGCAAATAGTGAATATCTTCCCATTCATTCCGATGGGCTCCTAGCCCATAGGAATGAATGGCTAGGTATTCCTTTTAACTTCCATATGGACGACCACAATGACCAAAATGCCATCAAACTGTTGGAGATTGTCTCCACCCTTGGCCTCTCTCCCTATCTTTTTGGCCCGACCCACGATAAAGGCCACACACTCGATCAGGTCTTTTCCACCATACCTGTCATGAATGTAACACTTTCGCCAATCGTCTGGTCCGACCACTTCCTGGCCCATTTTGAAATACCTTCCACCTTGGCCTCTCCTGCCAGCGCTACAAGACAGCAGAGCAGCAGCTATAGGGCACTTCATCGGGTGACCGCAGATATGCTCACACATGCTCTGATTGATCACCCTGTGGCCTGTACTGGTGACCTGGAGAAAGATCTGGAGAACCTGCAATCCTGGCTTCTTGCCAGACTAAATGAGTTCGCTCCCTTACAGCCACCCAGGTCCGCAGCCCGGCGGGCTTCTGCCCCCTGGTTCACGGAGGAATTAGCCAATGCCCGTAGGCAATGTAAAGTGGTGGAGCGGGCCTGGAGAGTCCAGTATGAACCTGAGGCTAAACAACAATATAAAACCACGCTAAAGTCATACCACGAACTTGTCCTTCAGAGCAAGAAGCGCTACCTTGCCAAAAGGATTGATGATGCTGCTAACTCCTGTAAGGAGATTTTCTCCATCGTGCGCGAATTCACTAGCCCTCGTTCCATCTCTACTCAGGATGCTCCAGCAGAGACCTGGGCTAACACTATTGCCAATTTCTTTACCGCCAAAATCAGGCAAATCCAGGTTTCCTTTTCGTTGAGAGCCCCAGAGGTTGTGTCTGCAATGCCGATCGAGACAACGTCTCTGTCTCCCTCAGGCCCAGTTCTGCTTGACTTTCCTCCTCTCACGGTTGCTACATCTTTAGCCTTGATGAGGAACCTCAAGTCGGGCTCACCTCTAGATCCGTGCCCGGCAAAATTTCTGGCAAAAATGGCCGATGTCATTAACCCTATTGCCAACCCCATTCTCAATCTCTCCTTGAGCGAGGGCTTTTTGCCTCAGACCTGGAAGCAAGCTATGGTCATCCCTCTGATTAAGAAGCCCAATCTTGACCCAGAGGTGCCTTCCAACTACAGGCCAATCTCGCTCCTTCCAGCACTCACCAAGATCTTGGAGAAACACGTGCACAGCGCGCTTTCCAACTTTCTGGAGTCTAATGATCTACTCCATGAATCCCAATCGGGATTCCGCTCCAACTTAAGCACCGAGACGGCGCTTTTGGAAGTCTCGGAGATCGTAAAAGAGGTGCTGGACATGGGAGGCAGGGTGTTGTTAGTAATGCTAGATCTGTCGGCGGCGTTCGACACCGTCCCCCATGAGGATCTCCTCACCAGGCTCCGCGACATCGGGCTAGGGGGGACGGTGCTCAACTGGTTTTCTTCCTTTCTGGCCAACCGCCGCCAGACGGTCTGGGTCCCACCCGGATCCGCCGAGATGCCGCCACTGGGAGTTGGAGTGCCTCAGGGCTCTATTCTGAGCCCCACTCTCTTTAACATCTTGATGACCCCTCTGGCGACATTAGCGGAGTCCTATGGGGCCCGGATTGTCTCTTATGCTGACGACACTCAGCTCCTCTTCACCTGTCGCAAGGGTGAAGAGTTTGATGGTGAAGGGATTCGCGAGTGCCTTGGGGCTGTTTTTAGCTGGTTTTCACAGAACAGTCTTAAGTGCAACTCGGACAAGTCCGAAATACTATTCTTCGGATGTCCATCAGAACCAGATTGGCGAGGATGGTGGCCTGCTGACATGTTCCCTCCCACACAGTCTTCTATGTGGGCGAAAAACCTGGGAATTAAAATCGATAATGAGCTCTCGCTCAAATCCCAGGTCTCCACTCTCACGGGAACATGTTTTGGGATACTTAGAATGTTGCGCAAGTTTTTTCCCCTTCTATCGGAGCAACATCGGAGGATCACTGTTCAGGCCCTTATAGGGTCCAGATTGGACTACGCCAATGTTTTATATCTTGGCTTGCCTGAATATCTCCTCCAGCGCCTGCAGATTACCCAGAACGCCGCTGCGCGTGCCATCTTTGGCCTTCATCGTCGCACCAGCGCCTCTAACCTTCTTGCATCCCTCCACTGGCTTCCGGTGCGGAAGAGGATACTGTTTAAGGCCATGACTCTTGCCCATAAGGCCTTACATGGCAATGGTGCCAAGTATCTTCAGAGAAGCCTGCACGATCCCTCAGGTCAGAAGCCCTGGCTTTGGCGCGGGTACCACGTATTAAAAAGGCTCGGCTAGGCGGCCGATCTTTTAGCTTCCTCGCCCCCCAGATATGGAACTCGCTACCGTTGTCCCTACGAAACACCTCTAACCTGCTTGTTTTCAGGAAAGACCTGAAGACCTGGTTGTTTGCTGGATAATCTTTCTTTTTTGGCCCTTTCTGCTACTGTTATGTTTCATGCTCTCTCTATGATTGGAGCTTAAAGCGCCGGGACACTCCCTTGGAGTAGCCGTTGCGCTATAAAAGTCCCATTTTAACATTAACAAATCTCAATTAACGATTCATTATTAAGGAATATTAAGGAATTGCTAATAGTTTAGCGATTCCTACCTACATTCAATTTAGCGAGTCCTCAATAGCAATTCAGTAAAAATCGCTATTAAGGACTCGCTAAATTGAATTTACCTAAAAGTCTTTTCCTGCCTTTCCATAATTTCATCACAAAAATCTTCAAGATAAAATATAACATTTAGAATAACATTACCATAGCAGTTGACACCAGAAGCATTTTCTAATTGGTATCCAACAACATCATCACTTGTTTGTATTTTCTGCTTCTTTACATCTTATCTTTTCTGTTGATTTTCTTTCTGGTTTTCAACCATAGTTAACTCTTCAACATGTTTGCATTTTGAACACACAACACGTTTCACATAAATAGGATATTCATCTAAATGGAGAGCATAAAGCCTTCTCAAACGATTATATTCTCTTACACAATTAACATCAGCACTAAACTTGTTCCCATCAAAATCAATTAAATACAAACCAGACAATGTTCTAACTTGAGATAATGCAATATATACCATTCAATCTTAAAACACAGTTCTTCCAACATTTACCAAAGCATTATCTACACTTAAACCTTGTGATTTGTGAATAGGTATTGCATATGCTAAACAGAAGGGAAACTGTTTTCTGTGAACATACAAGACTTTTACAAGCAAAAAACATGCAGCAGAACGTGTCATCTGTCTTACCTCTGCAATCTGATCAAATTTAACTTTCAAAAATTCAATTCCATTTCTATTTTGATATTTCCCAAAATCAACAACTTTCCCCCTTGCTCCATTCCCTAAACCTTTTTCTACATTCAGATTACGCTTCAAAATTACCCGACAGTTAAAACATACATCTACATTTTTTTCTAAGCCAGCAGTTTTTGATACAGACTTTTCCAAAGAATCCAATTTAGTCTGTAGTTTTTCTGAAAGAACAATTGTTATTCCTTGATGCTCAATTTTATCAATAGCTTCAATGTGAACTATTTCTTTATTTTCCAATTTCATAAGCTCTCTATTAAATGTATAACACTCTTCCACTGTAGGCAGTAGGCAAACTATAGACTTTTGTTCTTTCATCTTCTTGTACATTACTTCTGCTGGTGAGTTTTCATTTCTAAACAAGTTCTTTAGTAGACAACTTTGAAAAGCTTGTTTACCATGTTTGCTTAGAATACCAATTCTTACATCTTTTAGAATATTTGCATAATCTTCATCTCTTGCTTGTCACATATTCCGAATGAGTTCTTTACATTCAAAATGTAACCGCAGATTCCCATTTCCAATACTTCCCAAAGATTTGTTAGTGTCTTCAAGTAGAAGTGTTTTAAACACTGGTTCTCCTTTTAAAGGGGTTAGTTGTAGCAGATCTCCAAATACGATTAAATGTTTCCCTCCAAAGAGAACATCGTAATCTGTTTTTAATACCTGTTGCATTCTTAAGTGTGCAAAAGCAAGAATTAAGTTTGAGACCATGCTCATCTCATCAATAATTAAAAGTTTCATTTTTTTCAGCACACTTGACACTTCATAAGAAGCTTCTCCAGATGTTGACTCTTTTTTGGATAGTATGTATCAAAAATATTAGTTTTAAGAATATCTGTACTGTCCGGCTCATTTGCTGCTTATTGTTCAAATTCTCCCAATGATTTTAACAATCTATTTCATTTGCAGGCAAGACCTAAACTTACCCACATGATTCATCGTGACTTTGAATATAAACTTGAGGAACACAAGCGGTCTGAACATTCATACGATCCAATCTCTCAGTGGGAAAGCATTTTCAAACTAAAGCTGTACAATTTTTTGCTGAGGCTATTCTCTTGTGCAATTTCTTCCCACATTTGTTTCATCTCTGTTTTTTCAAATTTTGTTATGTACAATGTAGCATAACATGCAACAGCAATTGAGTTATCTGCAACATACTGGATGTCCATGTTCGCATGCCACATTTTTTAATTGACTGATTGTAGTCATTGGTATACTTTGACACTTCTGTTCTTTTTTAAGTTGTAGGTATTCTTTGGAGATTTCCGAGTTATTGTGTGTCTTACAGAAGAAAAAATAAGAATTGACTCTTCCTTTAGAAATGTCTGGATGGGGAAAGCCAAACCGACATTTGGTGTAAAATTTTCCTTTACACTTGTATTTTCTTCTGCAATACTTTCCACAACGATGACTTTGGAAACGTAAAACTTGCTGTCTCAAGTTTCTATCTCCTCCTTTTCTTGGAATCCCACATGTCACATACTGTTCGATGAAAGACAATACTCTTTCATCAGAATCATTTCCAAATGTAGGTGCATCCTTGATCAATAGTAGCATATGAGGTGCACCTCTTGCTTGATACTCCTTTCTCCAAAATAAATCGGTAACTTCTCCAAGAGGTGGATTCTTTTTATTACAGATAAAAGACATCATAGCTTGAAGCTTATGATTAAAATATCTGCACACATTTACAGGATCCAATGAACACAGTTCACCAGGAGTCTATATTTCATACATTTTTATATTGGAATTCACTTCTATTAGAAACGTAAACAAATCTTCCCATGCATACTCTGCACAGCTAAGTGTGACAAACCATGTTGGTGTACTTAAGTTCCGTAACATATACTTGAGTTCTCCATGACGACGATACCAATACCCATTTGTTTCACGTTGACATGCCATCAAATTGATTAACTGTGCTTTTAAATTTTCATCTGTTTCTTGAACTTTCTCCACAAAGTCTTTCCCAGAAAGAAGTGAGTGATGAACTCCAGTTTTAAGTATATGATTCACTGCATACAAGAGAGAAGAAAGATCACTTTCAAACAAAAGGTGAAATATGTATGGAATGCACTGTCAAAATCTTGGGTCTTCAGAACATAATCTTGTTGACCGATATTCTGAAGCTGGAATTAGTACAGGAAGGTCATCATATTGTCCACCTTCTCCAGTAGGAAACAACTGTGGAAAACAATGAGCTTCCAAGCTTTTCCCTGTGCTTTGTTCATTTGAAATAACTCAATGCTACTTCCTATCACTTCTTTTGAATGTAAAGGACATATTGTGTAATGTTCATGAATCTCTTCAGTCCTTGACTTGTCTAATTTCGATATTTGATCACTTGAAATTTCAGATTCATATTCTAAACGTATTACCTGTTCATCCACATTTATATTTTTGTAATAAATATTTTTCTCTATAAGATTTAAGGTAGCCTTTTCAACGTTATTAACATCCACAAATTCTTGCCATATTTTCAGACTCTTTGTTGGTACACCATTTACTAAAATAACTACTTCTTCATCTTCCTCTTTCTCTCCAGCAATAATTTCAATGTTTTTCTTAAAATCCTTTCAGCCCTCTTTGCAAGTCTGTTGGTGGCAGTGTACCTGTTTTAGGCCCCATCCAAATTATAGTTTGAAAAAGATGAACAGATTGAATTGGAACCGACTCATATGTACTGAATTTGGCCAGCTCCACCGGAATAGCTACTAATTCCAACTTATTATGCACTGCTCTAGCAGGCATTTTGTTCTCTTCCAATTTGTTGTAACAATATTTACATATACGTTGATCACTACCTAACTTAAATAGACCTTCAACAAACAAGTAAGTTGCAAATTCTTCCCACTTACCATTGTTCTCCTTTTCACTTTTCAAATACAAATCAACATTCCTACTTTGAATTTTATAATGAGTACATCGACAACAAACACAAACATAGTTTAGTATTTCAGAGCACACTTACATTAAACTTTCCAATTTCTTCTTCAAACTGATCAGTGCTAATTAATTTCTCATCTCCTCCAACATCTGTAATTATCACACTTTCACTTTCTATTATCTGCTCTTCTGAACCAAAATATCGCATTTCAATATCGGCACACTTTTTTTGAACATCCGATAAGGAACCATATGAAAGGCTTGTATTCAATTCACTTAAACTTAATGCAGGACTTTTAACATAGTACAGTTTCTTTACAAACTTCTGCATTTCTGAATGGTGTTCTGCTAACATCCTCAAATGATGAAAAACACTTTTACAAACTTTCTTGAAAGACAAGCCAGAGAATACCCATACATCTTAGTATATTTTGTTACATTACATGAATCTAGTCCTTGTAACAACTTAATCTTCTGTTTTATACTTTTCTGAGTATATTCTCATAGCAAATTTCACATTATATCAATGGATTCCTGTCCAATACCACAAATACTACTACAACTCCACTTATACACAGGAGCTTGTGGACGTTTCCCGTGCACTTCTTCAGCTATTAACTCTTCTGCACTTTTAACAAATATTTCCTCCTTTGGAAGAGGACAACCATCTTGAACTTAATAGCAACGACCTCTAGTATCACCTGCAAATGATAAACTATTTTCCGAGAAGTAACTTTCCTCATTAAAAAAAGGCTCAGTAGTAGAAGTATGTCTCCAATGTCTACTAAAGATTTTACAAAAGTTGGTACTGCTCACAAGTCTCTTTTTTGTACTTTTGTCTTTCAATACTTTGACTATTTTATCCAATAGTTTCATTCTCTTTAAAATCAAAATGAATAACTTCTGTTTTAAATTGAAAATAGTATCCACTATACTTTCAATATGCTGCTTCTCTTTGAATTGCAACATTTTACTTTTAAATTTGCAGCATGCTTTCATTTAATTCTGAATCACTCTAGATCGAAAAAGTCTCTGATGAATTTCTTGAAATTGTTTTTGTCTCTGAGTAGCAGATACTGTTTCTTTATCATGTTTCCTTTTCCTTGTATTTAAAATTGAACTCTGCTTCACTTTACTTGAAAAATTCTTCTTTTTGCTTTGTGTGATGTTTTTCTCATTAAATGTTCGTAATATTTTTTTCAAAAATTGTCTTTTGCGATACGCTACATACGATTCTATACTCGGCACGGATGCGGAAGGGGTTGCCCAGGGCTACCCAGGTGGTTTTTCAAGTTTGGAGACAAGCGCTGCGTCGTATGGGCTGGTGGGGTAGGCTGACGGAGGAGACCCATCTTTGGCATAATGGGCGGCTGCCGGCGCTGGCGTCACTGCCGGGGCTCTGAGGCTGGGATTATATTGGAATATCCACACTTGGACATGTCCTGAAGGGCACGACACTTAAATCCTTTCAGGAGCTCAGTGAGGAGTATTGTATGCTCCGAACGCAGTTCTTTAAGTACTTGCAGTTCCGCCATGCCCTGGCTCCCACACTGGAGGGACTGGACTCCTTGCCCGAGTTCAGCCCGATTGAGGCAAAGTTGTTCATGGGAGATTTGGCAGAGAAAAAGATTTCCTGCACTACCAAACGCTGGTCACGCATTGCTCCTCCTCTCTACAGTCTCTGCGGGACTCTTTGGTGAGGGATGTTGGGGACCTAGAGGAGGAAGATTGGCGAGAAGCACTTGAGGCCCCTAGGGGAGTAGCGCTAGCCATGCGCCTGCGTTTTATCCAGTTTAAGTACCTACATAGGGCATATTACACCAGGGAGAGACTGTGGCAAGCGGGTCTGATTGAATCCCCTGCATGTCTGATATGTGGTCAAGAGTTGGGCACTTTCCTCCATACAGAATGGAGCTGTAGCGGCTTGGCTGGATTTTGGACTGGGGTGTGGGACTGCTTGTCTGAGGTGCTGGGCGGGGATCTGCCCTTTTCCCCTAAACTTGGGCTCCTTCACGTCCTGAAAGGCGTGGGTGGCAAATGTATATAAGAGGCACCTTCTCCTACTGGGTATTACAGTTGCAAAGAGGGATGTGGGTCATGCCTGGAAGGATCCCTGGGCTCCCAAGGTAATAGTATGGAAGAAAGGACTTGATTTCTGTATGGGGCTAGAGAGGCCGATTTTCGAAGGCAGGGGCTGCCCTAGGAAACACTACAAAATATGGAAAAGATGGGCAGACTACAGGGGACTATGGCTGGAACCGCCAGCACAGATAAGAGACACAGAGGGACTGGAATGAAGGGGATGAGGGGGCAATATCGTACACACGGTTATATGCATGAAAAACCTTTTTTACTGGAGTACAGAGACATTGTGCGGGGGGGTCTGGGTTTGGTGGGGGGCACAAAGGGGGGGTGGTGAGTGGGGAGTTCGGGGATTTGTCGTAAAATGTTGTTTGGATCGCTGACTATACTATGTTATATATACTGTAGTTCCTCCGGGGTACGGAGTGCTGCGTTTGTATGCGGTCAACCAATAAAAAGAGTTGTTTTTTTTAATTGTCTTTTGCTTTTAGTCGAACAGTTTCTGTACTACTCACATTTTTTTCTACTTCAAGATCTTTCCTTTTCATCAAATATATATATTTCTTCTCTTTACTTTTTTTCCATTCTTCTAGGAATTTCCAAACTTTAATCCAAATGAAATAATTTTCTGAAAAACAAAAAATAGATTCAATTATTTTTCACATTTGTTCACAATGTTAAAATAATAACATACAATTACAAAACTTCCACTAACAACTTCCAGACCCAGTGCTGCAACGTGATGGAGCATGACAGACGAGCACTAGGATGACAAGTAGTGCCATAGAACATAGAGCAAGTATTTTTTTAATTATTTACATACTCCTTTACAATTTATATATAACTGCACTACCTCATACTTTTCTCCTCTCCGCCACACCCCACCACCCCAGAGCACTTTATCTGCAACCCACTGCAAACAACTTTATAAACAGTATTTTTAAAAATGTTAATCTATATATTATCAACCAGACAGCACACATAAAAAATTCCATTATTAGCCTAACAATTTTATCTACAACTTTGCAAACATAACACTGCACCCAGGGCTTTAAGTGGAGGGGGTGTCTGTGGGGATCTGACCACCAGCACTTTATTTTTGGGGCCCTCAAAACTGGTCTTTATAGGGCTCTATTTTTGAGCCTCACAAACATCATCCGTTTTTACTTTATCTTTATTGCACTGCAGTTACACTGTTAGAGCATGCACTTTGCTCACTACTTAGAAGTGCAGACATCATGCCAAGTGACTCACATTGTAAGAGAAGGGAAATCCTTTAAAGAGAGCCATTTTCTCTCAGGATTTCCCTTCTCTTTTTGCAACGCAGGAGCAACATCATCGTGGTGGGATTAGCAGACACACCACCAGGTGCGCAACGCCCATTGCCCCGGACTCTCTGACACAGTTTCCCGGGCGCACACACAGAGCCGCACCCGAGTATTTCACCGGTCTATAACACATCATTTTTTTGTAAAGGAGACTCTGTTCTTTTTTCACCCCTTATTACAGCCTCTACATCCCCGCTCTGCCTATTGCTAAAAGAATTAGGCTCCCCTGATATTTCGTTCTGGTTGCACCTCTGCAAATGACCACAAGCAGGCAACTCCAGCACAAACCTGCTCTCACATTACACACAGTCTTGTTTTAGTGCTACGAAAACACAGACTTTGCCTGCCTCACTTAGCTCTCACACCCCCGCTTTAATATGACCATAAAAGCTTTCCAATTACTTTTATATTCCTATACTGTACTTCACATGGAAATATAGAACTCAATGTTCTCACCACTCCAAATTAGCTCTCTGGTATACTTTCTCAAATATAAGAAATACAGGCATTCAGTATCTGTCAGTCATGGCCACTTTAAAATAGTGTACCTATAAACAACTCGACAAAATGTTATGTTTCTAAATTAACATCTTACACTTAAAAGCTCCTTTACATTTATTTCGCTAGATACACCTTAGTTTAAAACACCACCAGAGAAGGGTGGTGAAGTATGCTCCACAAAGAACAACTCAAAGCTTTGTTATTCTTTATTAAAAAAATCTGCCTGTCAATGCTTTTCGCAAGTCTTTTCAACGCCTTAAGAGGGTGGATGGATGAGTATAATACGTCGTATTTAGAATCAGGGGTGGACGATGCACGGAAATAAGAATGTATAGTTGAATAAAGGGTCGAGTGGATGCATGGCCAGATGCATCAATGCATAGATACATAGATGGATGTATCAATGCATGGATGGATGGAAGGATGAAGGAATGCAGGGACCAATACTTACGATAGACGGGTGGGCTGATAGATGCTTAGGATTGGTTCTGGGACAGATGTATCTTTGCATATATAGGCATATGGCTGCATGAATTGCACTGTGCTTACTATAGGCGAGTGCGCTCATAGATGCTTAAGATAAGCGGACAAACAGATGTATGTATGTATATAAGTAGGAATATATGCATCAATTAAAAGATGGTTGAATGGCGCAGTGCTTAGGATGGATGCATACTCCGCTTTAATTGGGCCGGGCCTAAGAACCAGCACTTATTTTCAGGGAGCCTCCAAGCGGCTCTCTATCAGGCTTTATTTTCGGCCCTCTCAAAGATAGTCAATTTAAAAAAAAATGTTTATTACACTGCATTGACAGCATGCACATCGATGTATGCATGCTTATTTTGCTCACTACTGAGAACTGGAGACATAAATCTACGTTACCCACATTGTAGAAGAAAGGGAAATCCTTTAAAGAGTGTTTTTTCCTGAACATAAGATATTTGGAGAGGATTTTCTAAAGCACACACTGATACTTATCTTGATTTAGACCACAGCCCAACTTGCATAGCCACACCTCTTTAAGAGCTTTGCCCCCACCATTTTAGAGCACCCCACTTTTTTTTCTCCCACTTAGAACCCTAACTACACCATAGTAACAAACAAACAGTGTAAGCTTCCATTGAAATCTACAATGGCACCAAGTTTCATAATTTTCCATCAACACTATCAGCCTTCTACCACAGTACAAGAGTGTCTATCAGCAAAAAGATTTCTTATCCACAGAAATGTTGTGTAATTTGTGTACCTGTCTGCTGGAACACTCATCACCAAAAGGTATTAAAACATGGGAATTTGCCAGAAAAACATATACCATACCATAAAGCAATTCATAAATGGGCACACTGTCACTGCACCACCCTCTTCCCATCCTTCCTAAACTTTACAAAATTAAAGAAAAACCCACACCGAACCTAGTAGACACACTATAGCAATACAGGAACCTAATTTCAACAACTGGAACACCGGAACGCTCATGAGCAAAGCCTATTAAAGCATGTATATTTGCGGGTAAAACATATGGCATTCCATAGGGCACTTTATAAGTGCTCCCAGTGGTACTACATCACCTTTATTAGCTCGAGATCTGCACGTTACTATATTCTGTGTTTTATTCAGAAACATACCCACCTCCCTCGTACCCAACCCCGCCCTTCCTTAACCGTACATAATCAAACAGAAACATCCACCATTCCTACTAGCGCTACTGTACCCATACATAGGCTTAATTTTAACAGGTGTGTGCCGGACCACTTATCAAACAGAAAGTATTTAAATATGCAAATTGGAGGGAAAAACATAAACTATCCCATATCACGGTTAATAAATGGGCCCAATGAAACTACATTACCTTTACTAACTACACATGCCCACGTTACGAATGGCAGTCTTATAATCAGCAACATACGCATCTCCCCCACTCCCACCCATAACCATGCTTAAGGTTACGAAATCAAACAACGAGCCCCAGCACTCCCGTTACAGCCACTATATCCATACACAGACTTAATGTCAACAGGTATCTGCCGGAATGCTCATCAGCAAAAGCTATTAAAACCTGTAATTTTGCAACTCAAACATACACCATACCATAAGACGGTTTATAAATAGTCACAGTACCACTACACCACCTCAACACCTGCCCTTGCTTAACTTTACGCAATAAAAGAAAGAGCCGAAGCAAAAGTAGATGCGCCACTATAGCCATACAGAAGCTTAATTTCAACAGATGTCTCCCGAAAATCCCATCAGCAAAATCTATTAAAACATGCAAATTTGCGGGTAAAACAAATACCATGCCATAAGGCACTTTATAAGTGCTCCCAGTGGTACTACATCACCTTTAGTAGCTCCACATCTCCATGTTACTATATTCTGTATTTCAAACAGCAACATAACTATCTCCCCCACACCCACCCCCGCCCTTGGTTAACCATACAAAATCAAACAGAAACCTCCACCGTTCCTAGTAGAGTCACTATACCCATACACAGGGTTACTTTTAACAGGTGTCTACTGGAACAGTTATCAGCAAAAACTGTTTAAACATGCAAATTGGTGGATAAAGCATAAACCATCCCACAGCACCGTTTATAAATGGGCCCAGTGAAACTATATTACCTTTAATAACTACACATGCCCATGTTACAAATGTCAGTCTTATAATCAGCAACGTACACACCTCCCCCACCCCCACCCATGCCCTTGCTTAACCTTACGAAATCAAAGAACGAGCCCCAGGACTCCTGTTACCGCCATTATAGCCATACATGGACTTAATGTCAACAGGTGTCTGCCGGAACGCTCATCAGCAAAAGCTATTAAAACCTGCAATTTTGCAACTCAAACATACACCATACCAAAAGACGGTTTATAAATAGTCACAGTACCACTACACCACCTCAACAACCGCCCTTGCTTAACTTTACGCAACAAAAGAAAGAACCCCAGCAAGCGTAGAAATGCCACTATAGCCATACAGAGACTTGATTTCAACAGATGTCTCCCAAAACGCTCATTAGCAAAAAGTATTACAACTTGAAAATTTGGGGCTAAAACGTATCCCATGCCATACAGCGCTTTAAAAGTACTCCCAGTGGTACTATATCTCCTTTAGTAGCTTGACATCTGCACGTTACTAAATTCTGTGTTTCAAACCGCAACATAACCACCTCTCACACACCCACCGCCGCCCTTGGCTAACCGTACAAAATTAAACAGAAACCCCCACCATTCCTAGTAGTGCCACTATACCCATACACAGGGTTAATTTTAACAGGTGTCTGCCGGAACACTTATCAGCAAAATCTATTCAAACATGCAAATTTGTGGGTAAAACATAAACCATCCCATAACACGGTTTATAAATAGGACCCAGTGAAACTACATTACCTTTACTAACTACACATGCCCACATTACAAATATCCGTCTTATAATCAGCAACATATGCACCTCCCCCACCCATGCCCTTGCTTAACCTTACGAAATCAAATAACGAGCCCCAGCACTCTCGTTACCGCCACTATAGCCATACACAGACTTAATGTCAACAGGTATCTGCCGGAATGCTCATCAGCAAAAGCTATTAAAACCTGTAATTTTGCAACTCAAACATACACCATACCATATGACGGTTTATAAATAGTCACAGTACCACTACACCACCTCAACACTTGCCCTTGCTTAACTTTACGCAATAAAAGAAAGAGCCGAAGCAAAAGTAGATGCGCCACTATAGCCATACAGAAGCTTAATTTCAACAGATGTCTCACGAAAATCCCATCAGCAAAATCTATTAAAACATGCAAATTTGCGGGTAAAACAAATACCATGCCATAAGGCACTTTATAAGTGCTCCCAGTGGTACTACATCACCTTTAGTAGCTCCACATCTCCATGTTACTATATTCTGTATTTCAAACAGCAACATAACTATCTCCCCCACACCCACCCCCGCCCTTGGTTAACCATACGAAATCAAACAGAAACCTCCACCGTTCCTAGTAGAGTCACTATACCCATACACAGGGTTACTTTTAACAGGTGTCTACTGGAACAGTTATCAGCAAAAACTGTTTAAACATGCAAATTGGTGGGTAAAGCATAAACCATCCCACAGCACCGTTTATAAATGGGCCCAGTGAAACTATATTACCTTTAATAACTACACATGCCCATGTTACAAATGTCAGTCTTATAATCAGCAACATACACACCTCCCCCACCCCCACCCATGCCCTTGCTTAACCTTACGAAATCAAAGAACGAGCCCCAGGACTCCTGTTACCACCATTATAGCCATACATGGACTTAATGTCAACAGGTGTCTGCGGAACGCTCATCAGCAAAAGCTATTAAAACCTGCAATTTTGCAACTCAAACATACACCATACCAAAAGACGGTTCATAAATAGTCACAGTACCACTACACCACCTCAACAACCGCCCTTGCTTAACTTTACGCAACAAAAGAAAGAACCCCAGCAAGCGTAGAAATGCCACTATAGCCATACAGAGGCTTGATTTCAACAGATGTCTCCCAAAACGCTCATTAGCAAAAAGTATTACAACTTGAAAATTTGGGGCTAAAACATATCCCATGCCATACAGCGCTTTAAAAGTACTCCCAGTGGTACTATATCTCCTTTAGTAGCTTGACATCTGCACGTTACTAAATGCTGTGTTTCAAACAGCAACATAACCACCTCTCACACACCCACCGCCGCCCTTGGATAACCGTACAAAATCAAACAGAAACCCCCACCATTCCTAGTAGTGCCACTATACCCATACACAGGGTTAATTTTAACAGGTGTCTGCCGGAACACTTATCAGCAAAATCTATTCAAACATGCAAATTGGTGGGTAAAACATAAACCATCCCATAACACGGTTTATAAATAGGACCCAGTGAAACTACATTACCTTTACTAACTACACATGCCCACATTACAAATATCCGTCTTATAATCAGCAACATATGCACCTCCCCCACCCCCACCCATGCCCTTGCTTAACCTTACGAAATCAAACAACGAGCCCCAGCACTCTCGTTACCGCCACTATAGCCATAGATAGACTTAATGTCAACAGGTGTCTGCCGGAGCGGTCATCAGCAAAAGCTATTAAAACATGCAATTTTACAACTCAAAGATACACCAAATCCATAAGACGGTTTATAAATAGTCACAGTACCTCTCCACCACCTCAACAACTGCCCTTGCTTAACTTTAAGCAATAAAATAAAGAGCCCGAGCAAACGTGGATGTGCCACTATAGCCATACAGACGCTTAATTTCAACAAAAGTCTCCCGAAAAGCTCATCAGCAAAACGTATTAAAACATGCAAATTTGAAAATCACGATGATCAAGAGCAGCCGGCGGAGGGTCTCCGCCAACAGCAAGAGGAAGCAGGAGAATGAAGATCTGTAAGACGGTTCGGGACCGAATTAACCACTATAAATGTCCTGTGCACCAGAGTTCGCGTTCGCGCTAAACAGCATTGTACTACAAAGTGACTAGTGCCTTTGAAGAGGGGAATGATGTGGATTCTTCTGGACTTCTCGCCCCACCTCACGCAAGTACTGTACATGGGTACTGGGTTTAAGTGCTCTGCTGAGTTGGGGTGGTGGGCAGTTCTAAGTCCTTTAGGCAGGGAGGCAGGGTGGGGGGTGGGGAGGGTAAGGGGGATTGTTTGCATTCTTTTATGTTTCATTGTTTTTTTGGTTAATAGATGGTCAGGGCGTGCGTGGTCAATCATCGGGCAGTACGCGCATCGAAGTTGTGAATTGGGTCGCATTTTGTAAAGCTGAGTTTTATTTCTGTAACATATGTCTTCACAAACCCAACAAGACACTAGTCATCCATTGACTCAACTGGCCCCCCGGAACCCCTTTGACTGTATTGACCTTGAATGTGCGGAGGTTGGGGGATAAGGTGAAAAGAGATCTGGTGATGCAATATTTAAAATGATGCGGGCCGGCTGTGGCCCTCTTGCAGGAGACACATTTGACAGGATCCACTTGTAAGGCCATGGATAGGTGGGGGTACAAAATGGTGGCACATGCCGAGTTCTCCTCTGGATCTAGAGGGGTGGGTGTGCTCATAAAAAAGAACTTCCCACTCGTAGTGCGCCAGATGGGGGTAGATGACCAGGGCCGCTTTGCAGCAGTTACCTGCCAATGGGAGGGGATGCTGTTTAATTTTGTCTATGTATACATCCCGCCAACCTTGCATAAACTGGCACACTCAGCACTTACTGCGTTCCTGCTTGCCTTGCCGGAGGCAGTGATGATGTTAGGGGGCAACTTTAATGATATAGTAGATGGTATAGTTGACAAACACCCCATAAAACTGACATCTCTGCATAGTCAACGTATGGCCGGACTTCTTGGCGCTTTAGGACTCGCTGACACCTGGAGACATAGGCACCCCAGTGCTAGGCAATATACCTTCCACTCCAGTGTTCACAATTGTCTCACACGCATAGATTATTTCCTGGGGACGGTGGACGTTCTGGAAGGGAAAGATAAGGTAGATATCCACCCTAGGGGTATATCTGATCACTCACCGATACTGTTAACCTACACGCGCCATCTGAAGCTTCGGCACCGGGTTTTCCCCATTCATCCGAATTATTTACATATACCGGACGCGGCAAAGGGTATTACGGAAACTACTACGAACTTCTTCCAAGAAAATACGGGGTCGGTTGAATCGACCAGAATTCTATGGGAAGCCTATAAGGTGGTCACACGAGGGCAGGCTATAGCGCTGATCGCAGGGTATAAGCGAGGAAAACAGGCAGAACTCGATAGTATAGAAGCAGACTTGGATGGAGCGACTGCTCAACATGCAGCTAGCCCGACACCTTTTACTGTGCAACGTGCGGGTCTTAAGCAAAGTGAGTACGTGGCGTACCAGAGAGAATCGGTCCTGGGCAAAGTCCAAGCTATGGGTTACAGAGTGTATGAGTTAGGAGATAAGGCAGGGGAAAATTCTAGCCTGGCTGGATAAAACGGAGAAGGCGGATAGGGTAATTGTGCAACTACATACGCCTGCGGGCTCCCTGGTGACTGCACCCAGCGACATAGTAGATACGCTAGCTGACTATTTTGAGGAGGTGTATGCCTCCAGCACCACGTTCACAATTGAGGAAGCGTACGGCTACATCAAAGATATCGCTATGGCATGACTTACGCCGGAGGCGGCGCAGCTTTTGGAAGTCGACCTCACAGTTTAGGAGGTGCAGATGGCCATCGGCTCTTTGGCGTCTGGTAAGGCGGTGGGCCCATATGGCTTCCCTGTTGAGCTATACAAACGCACCACGCAGGTAACGGCACCCTACTTTCTAGACATGTTCAAAGACAGTCTTCAGGCTGGAGAGCTGCGGCGTGACCAACGTCTGGCTGCGATTGTGGTCATTCATAAACCGGGCAAGCTGCTGGAGGACTGTACCTCCTACCGCCCAATCTCCTTAATTAACGCAGAGCCAAAGATATTGGCAAAGTTATTGGCGATGCGGCTAACCCCTCATCTTCCCTGATAAGTCCAGACCAATCTGGCTTCATGCCTTACCGCAGTACGGCTCTCAACCTGCGCAGATTGCACGCAGTGTTAACCAGGCGCTCCTATATTCAGGAGCCGGTAGTGATCTTTTCCTTTGACGCTAGTATGGCGTTCGACACGGTGGAATGGCCGTATTTGTATGCAGCACTGCAGCATTTGGGATTTGGTCCCAAGTTCTGTGCCTGGATCTGTTTGCTCTACAACAAACCAATGGCGCATGTTGTGGCCAATGGGCATATATCGAGACACTTCCCGCTTGCACGGGGTACACATCAGGGTTGTCCATTATCCCCCCTGTTGTTCACGCTGATATTAGAGCCACTCGCCGCTTGGCTCCCATGGGAGCCCTCTATCAGAGTTTAACTCCATTGTTTATTCACAGGAGCGTCATTCTGAACTAAGAAAGCTCTCCACTCTTAAACGCACTATATTTGGAGAAAAAAAAGCGCGATTTTCTTATAAGGTATGCAGATCTTGTATCATCTCATTTCCAAAGAGGCATCTAGTTCAAGACATATTCCTAATCTTATTCCTATCCTTTTCCCTTGTTTTCCACTTTAAGGTTCCCTTGAAACATTAACTGCATGACAGAATCAACATTTTTTATCTCACACAGCAGCATATCTAATGGTGAGTCCTTAAGTGAGTAGCAATTCATACCATGTTCTATTCCAGCGTGTCTATTGAATATAGGGTTTGCCTATCCAAGGAAATCAAGTGTATGCCTTAAATTGTTTTTCGACATAAGGAAGATATAATGATTATACCATGAAATAATTGTTGACACTATTGTGTGCTAATTAAGAAAAAAACATTTATGTGAATGTTCTATTATTTTTGCAGTTCCCCTGACGAAGGGACTTTTCCCGAAATGCATTGGGACAAAAAAAGATTGCATTTTGCTGCACAATGTATGATGTTCTTCTAAACAGAGAATGAATAATCTGTAAATGGGAAAATCATCATGTAAAATTCTTTATTGAAACAAGCAAAAACAAAAAAACTTTTGAAAACAAGAAAAGAACAATGAAAAGAAAAACTGGAAACTGGAAAGTCTGATAATTCTTATCTTTATTTTGGTTTACAAATAGGCGGACGGATCTCCGCCAAAGGTAGTGCGGACAGGGGCTAGTGACGGAGTCACTAGCACACTAGTGGTTGAATTAACAAGGAGACTGGCCGCTCCTTCCCTCCCAGCACACCACAACCCAAACAAAGTAAAAACTTTTTTCTACGGATAATAAGAATTTATAAATAAACGGAGTGCACTTCACAACCACCCAAAACTGTTGTTACTAACAGAGACACGAGACACTCCGCTGAGTGTGGAAGCCAGGTTTATTAGCTGCAGCTAAGCACAGTTGTCCTGGAAGTACATGCAGAGTGTAAGTTCTAAGCAGACTGCCACTTCAGTCTGTGGCGTACAATCTCTTATACTAAACACATTTACAATATCCCACTCCCAGCACACACAAAACGAACTAATAGGAAAAGTTGGAAAACAAGTTATCATGTATCGCAGTATACGCCTCTTTCTCGGACCCCGTATGTCACCCCTCCCAACAAATCAATCAGTGATGGTGTTTACAATCCCCTCTCGCAGGTGGCAGGACATGATGGTGTGTCTCAAAGGATAGTTGTGTAATAGGAGCATACAAGGAGAGAATAGCGAAGGCCAATTGGATAAGATAGTATAAGGGAAGAATTGGAGAGGGTAAATAGTCGGCTGAGACAGGGATCAATCGAACCAGACATGGATTAGCGAACTCGGCCAAACCCTGACATGGGGTTTCATGCGCAAGGACAATAGAGTTACTTTTTAACTGAAAGGACACGTAGCAGCTGGAAAAGCAAAAGCATCGCGTTCGCCGTGCCGCCTGAGTGAGGCAACACAAAATGGCGACAGGACACAAATTGGCGGCTAGATACGGGACGAAATATGAAATCGCAGAACCTCAGACCCTCCTTTCGCCATTACTCAGGCAATACACCAGGGACTCAAGTCAATCTGAATCGATATCAATGGCCATGAGGTCCTCGAGCTGTTGCTGTAACATCATTCTTATGTTCTCTGTTTTTCGTGATGCAGGCTTCGGGACACACATAGCGGCACAGAGACCACATATTACAGGTCCACACTGCACACAAAGGTAACAAGAGAGGATGATAGCCAAGAGCATTCCAAGGAAAGTTAGTATCTTCCATCCCCATGTGGACAGTAGTCCCCAAAACCATCCCATCACAGACCAATCTCCTGTGTCCCGATGTATAGACTCAGAGATGGTATTTAACTTAGAGATAGCTTGGTATACTGTAGGGGCATTATCAGAATGTAAATACAGCAACTAGACCCAATCAATTTACAGACTCAACCCCTATCTGCAAGGATAATATCTAAAACTATCCGATTTTGTAAAGTCATAAGACGATCCGCCTGAAGCTCCACTGTCACATTACTCAAGGCTCCGGTAGTTTCATTTATGGTAGCCTCAGCAACACGAGCTAGGTGTCTGATATCTCTGCTATTGGCCATTGGGCCCCAGAAAGGAAGCAACCCTTTGATGAAGTCAGCTGCCTCCTGTCCTGCCATGTCCTTCTGGTTGAAGACTCCTCTACCATGTCTTTTTTTGATGACTTGAAGGAGCGGTATATGTTGGGGGGAGAAGAAAAGCCACATAACATGTTCCTGAGAAGTAAGTAGGAAGCCATGTATAGGCTCTATCATGACAGATGAAATATGTGCCTTGTGATGGCACTAGCGGTGGGGGAATCTGAGGTGTATAGACATAGGTATAAGAACAGATGCTCCTCTCTGGCTGATTCTTGACATTCTGACCATTAATTTGTAAGCAAAAATTACCTCGATGAGGCACAGTCCAGATTGGCGGAGAGCTCCTTAGTTTAGCCTTTTCTGTAAGGCTGGTGACATATCGTTTTATGTTCCATCCATCATATGCTCTCTTCTCATCTACAGGAATCTTGCTAATCTGAGCAATCTTAGCCATAGTCACAATTCCCTTAATTTATGTACTATGACTAAAGTCTGCTCCACCACCATATGGACTGCCAGGAGGATATCGAAACTGATTCTGGTAAAGATTAGAAAACATAGCCAGATAAGCCCAGGCAGAACCTCATAGGAGAATGGAAAAACCAGATATGGCATGCCTCTCTGTATTATGAGGCATGAGCCCACAAACCCAACAATCAGTAGTATTCATTACTAACTGGTGTTGGTGTAATAACTGAATGAACGAATTGTTGAAATATTCGGTCCTCCTAATCTGTTCGTGTGGTGAAAGTGTATAGAACCGGTGTGGGGAGGCAGTAACAGAAAAAGATACGGGGACAGAAGTAGGAACAGATAATGGCTGTAGGACATAAACAATCCAGCTTCCACACGCTAATAGAGTACATAAGCATATCAAAATACATAAGGTTATCCCACATGGACTAACCATAAGTTTCTTAAATCACTGTTTCATATTTACAGTCTGAGTCTGAGTCTACAGCTTAAGACTCATACCGTGACCCTGCAACTTGATGGATGGTTGAAGAAAAATACATACCCAAAATGTCTTTTTAAAACAAAAAAAGGTATGACCAGAAAAATCATAAAAATTCAATTATTCTCGACCCTTCTCGGTCGCAAATTATATTGAGTCTTGTTGGGAATCGTCTGGTCCTTAAACAAGGTTTCTGGATTCACAGTGTTCAAACGCAGATGTGTTGAGACGGCCTCCTGTAACACGTCGTCGTCTTCTTTCTCACAGTTCGTGTGGTCCAGGCGTGCACTACTAAATGGTTCAAATCTGGGCACTGTCTCACTTTCGTTGTCCGCTATACCCTCCCGAACCCATTGGTCAAAAGGCAAGGGCAGGGGTATCTTTTTACAGTGCATGCCGTGGACCCAGTTCTTTTTCCCAAAAACCTTCACTGCCGTCCTAGTTGTTAACAGCACTTGACGTGGTGGGCCTCAACGAGGTTCCAGATTCCGCATCCGCTGAAAATTCTTCACGCAGACCCAGTCGCCAGGTTGGATGGAATGACCTGGGTCTGCGGAGGCCTCGGACAAAGCGTTTTGAACCTGTTGGTGAAGAACACGTAATTTAGTGGTGAGGTCAGGCAAGTAGTCAATCAGCATTGGGTATGGAATATCAGAGTATTTCATAGGTCGAGGCACTCCCCAGACATTTGCTGGTCGCCCAAAGATGACCTCATACAGACTTAGACCTAAACGGGAATGAGCAGTAGTTCTTGTAGACAAGAGTGCTAATGGTAAGGCATCAGGCCAGGCGAGACATGTGCTCGCCTGAATCTTTGCCAATTTAAGCTTAAGAGTACCATTATAACACTCTACCAATCCCGCTGACTGCGGGGGGGTTTGCCGCATGGAATTTCTGTTTGATACCAAGACCTGCACATACTTTCTGCATGATCTCACCTACAAATTCACTTCCATTGTCAGACCAGACAATGCGCGGCCAACCAAACCTCGGGAAAAACTCCTTTAAAAGAACTTTAGCAGTAGATAAGGCAGTATTGTCCTTTAGGGGGTAGGCCTCTATCCATCTGGAAAAGGCACAAACCACCACCAGAACATATTTGAGGTTATTGCAACGATCCATATGAATGAAATCGATTTGCAATACTTCAAAAGGATACGTAGGGGGAGCAAAATGACCTGCTGGAGTCGGGGTTCCCTTTCCTGGATTATGCATTAGAAAAACAATGCAGTGCTTCACTACGTTTTGTGCACATTTCGGAATTCCCTCATTCTGCCGAAATGGGGGCAAAACTTTACAAATGCCCTTCGCACTAATATGGGCTGGACCATGCGCCATAGTAACTACAGGTAGTACATAGGCGTCTGGTAACAGCCATCGTTGATGCTCTGACAACTCCGTCCAACACCCCGTCGCGTCCAACATTCCTGTGCTTTCTCTCCACTTACTCATCTCTTTCTCAGTAGCCTCTTCTTGAATCATTCTCACACTTTCCATTGTGTCCTCGCACATTCCTCCTTCTCTGATCCATCTTGCAGGGCCCGCAACTTACATTCGACTCATAACATCTCTCGCTGTCTCTTTTGCTACCTCGTCTGCAAAAGCATTCCCACGACCCACATCATCGATAATATTTTTGTGAGCGCTACACTTGATTATTGCTATTTGTTTAGGCAAAGCAAGTGAATCAAGAAGATCAGTCACCAACTGACCATGCTGTATTTTAGTCCCATGTGAAGTAAAGAATCCTCTTTCCTTACACAAGCGACCAAAACTATGAGCTACACCAAAAGCATATTGGCTATCGTTGTAGATGTTTACTCTCCTTCCTTTCGCCAAAACACATGCTCTCGTTAAAGCAATTCACTCAGCTGCTTGGGCTGAATTCTGTGCAATACGTGCTGACTCCACTACAGTATGCAAAGTAGTGACAACATAAGCTGCAGTTTTGCTCTCCATTCGGAAGCTTGAAACAAGATCCATCTACCCATAGGATCCCATCCGGATCCACGAGTGGTGTATCTTTCAGATCCATTCTGCCTTTCGTCTCCTCCTCTGTTTGGAGAAAACAATCATGCGGTTCCTGAATGCCTTTCTCATCTGGTATGGGCAACAATGTCGCTAGGTTCAGAGTATTGCACCGCTTGATATGTATATGACTAGCCAAAAGCGTTAGCTCATATCCAGACAAGCGAGCACTCGTCAAGTGTTGTGTCTTAGTTCTATTCAAAAGCGTATCTACTGTATATGGTACCATAACAACAAGGGTGTTGTCCAATACAAATCCAGCAGACTGATGAATAGAAATTGCTGCCGCTGCTGTAGCTCTGAGACAACTAGGCAATGCCTTGGCTACTGGATCCAACGTTGCCGAAAAATAGGCACATGGCCGTTGTTTATCTCCAAATTGTTGTGTTAAGACTGACAATGCACAACCTTCTCTTTCATGAACATAGAGTGTAAAAGGCTTACTGTAATCCGGAGTACCTAACACAGGTGCAGAACACAAAGCATTACGTAAATCAGAAAAACTCTTTTGGCATTCATCAGTCCAAGGGAGAGGTTGTGGCATATCTTTCAACGTAAGCGCCAGCAAGGGCTTAGCTAACAAAGAAAAATTCGGAATCCATTGCCTACAATATGAGGTAATGCCCAGAAAGGCACATACCTCCGTCTGTGTGGTTGGCTCAGACATTTGTGCAATCGCTTGAATTCGTTCTGGGGTCAATCGTCTTCCCTCCTTCGACAAGAGATGACCTAAGTAGGTAACCTCTTGGCGACAATATTGCAACTTAGAAGGGGACACTTTATGATGTAAATCAGACAAATGACGCAACAAAGAAACCGTCACATCCTTACAAACATCCTCTGAATCAGCAGCAATCAGCAAGTCATCAACGAATTGTATCAAAGTAGCACCTGAAGGCAAAGTGAACGCATCAAGCTGAGATTTCAAAGCTTGGCTGTAGATAGAGGGACTTTCACAATAACCTTGAGGAGCACGCTTGAACCGAAAGCTTCGGCCTCCAAGACAGAAGCCAAAGATATCTCTGGTTTCCTCAGCAATGGGAATACTAAAGAAAGTATTCTTCAGATCGATAACAGAAAACTATGCCGCTGAGGCGGGTATCATAGTAAGCAAGGCAATAATATCTGGAACAACATGAAACTGGGGGACAACAATCTTATTGACCTCCCGAAGATCAATCACAAAACGATACACAGGTGGTTGAGAGCGATCGCTACGTTAAAGAACGGGGAGAACAGGACTGTTACAAACATTACCTCTTGTTTCCTAAACCACGCCCTTCTGAACCAGAGCATAGATAATAGCCATCAAGGCTCGCTCACCATCGTTAGAGATCTTGTATTGTGGAATACGATGCAGTTTGACATTAGGCTTGATAGTAACCACATAAGGAGGAATCTGTAACAAACCAACATCGTTCGGACCTGTTGCCCAATGTGTAGAAGGAAGAGACTGCAACTCGGGTGGAAAACTATCCTTCGATAGATATATAGGAGAAACCAATTTCTTACCCAAAGTAAGACGCACACCAGAGGGGAAACAGTACAACGTTGCATGAAGACCTTTCAACAAATCCAGACGCAACAAATTCTCTCTGCAACCAGTCGTTAAAATAAGTGGAGCTTCCACATCGTAAGGACCAATTGAAAGAGGCAAAGGACAAGAAACTGGGTTAGCAACTGGGGCGCCAGAAAATCCTACAGAAACATTTGTTAAGCCAGACAAAGGTGCCCCAGGGAGTTTTGAATGGATCATAGAACTTCTCATTGCACCAGTATCCAAAAGAAATGGCTCTGCAACACCCAATGCAACTACCTCAACATAAGGCCCATTTTTATCCACTGGAACTGATACGACTCCCTTTCTTTGTCCATGGCTGTCGTAACTAGAATGAAAATCCTGAACCTCACCTTCGACACAATAATCATCATTGTAATATTGTGTAGACTGAGTATTCCACTGATCAAAATAATTAGAAGAGTTCTGAGGGGGAAAGGAACGCTGTCCTTGAGGCAACGCACCTCGCCCTCTACCTCTAGGTGCTGATTGAAAACCACCATGGCCTTGCGGCCCTTGGAATCCACCATTACGCTGCATGAAAACCGGACAGCTATTCTTAAAATGGTCTTCCTCTTTACAATAGGCGCACTGATTAGGACCCAGGATAGGTCGCGGAACAAAAGGCTCAGGTTTCTGCAGCAACCTTTGAGACTGAATAGGTTGCTGGAACTGACGCTGACCGAAACGAGGAGGATAAGCCTGCTGAAGAAGAACTTTCTGTAATGATTTCCAAGCAGGTTCCGCAGGAGCATCAGGAATCCGAAGAATATTCCACAGCCTTCCCCTACGGCCTTCCGACTCTATCAAACACTAGAGTAACGAAAGGCTCGCCAGGGGAAAACAGGGAGACAAAACAAGGAAAGGTTGGGGAAAAAATAAGAGCTTGATGGAGGTCTTCACAGTGGATGCGTGGCAACTCAGAATGGACACTTGGCAACAGGTGGGCTGTAAAGAAAGCTACATATACAATCTCTCTAGGTTAAACACAAAACACAAATACCCCCTGGCTATATTATGTACATGACTACTACATACCACATTTGTTTTGTCTATGTCGCAGAACTGATATGAGGGATAATGGTAGGAATTCGTCTTGAGCTGTTACAAAGAAAATAACAGTAAGCACTGTCTTCTGACCTTGTACACATAAGTGTTAAATATCTGACTTGTTCAACTCTCACTCTGTATGTGGTAGAAGACTACTGGACAACCTCCACTATTCTGATGACAATGAGCTGATGCCAACACCAAATGATCGTTGCATGGAAATCTATGAAACAAAACACACACTCAGGTTTCTATTAGGATCATAACATTAGCCAACATATATGTAGGCAGCGCATAGCGCTGTTACCGTGAATTCTAAGTCGTGAAGGTTGAATTCTGCACCCCACTCTGGTCCACGCAAGAATCCCAGAACATATGTGAGGCTTGCCAAGGAATAAGTAAAAACAACGATATGCTCAATAAGAAATTCAGCATAGAGTGGAGGATGGATATGGAGGGAAATAGATGCCCAGCCGGATGACGGAGAACCAGCCCGGTCGCCGGACGGAGCACCAGATTTAAAGAGAAATAAACGGAGCAGGAGGGAACCTAACTAACTAGGAGGCCCCAGTGTGCCCAGCCGGCCGGCGGAGACCAAGCCCGGCCGCCGGGCGAAGCAACTCAGGTAAGGGGGGGAAGAATGAGTAAGGAGCCCAGCCGGGCGGCGGAGACCAAGCCCGGCCGCCGGGCGAAGCAACGCAGGAGAAGGAGGAGGAATGATTAGGAGCCCAGCCGGACAGCGGAGACCAAGCCCGGCCGATGGGTGGAGCAACACAAATGAAAAGGGACAGGCTGAGCCCAGCCGGATGGCGGGGAAGAACCCGGCCGCCCGGCGAGACTCCAGGAAATGGGTAGCGTACACGTTACCGGGAGACAGTAACGAGACCCCAGCGGACGTCAGGGACAGAGACGTCCGCTAACCTCAGAGACTCTGTGGGGAGAAGGAAAACCGGAGCCCGCACACGAGCGCGAGCGCCGGAACACTCCCACAGAGGTAACGAGGGCAGAATAGCAAAACAGGAAGTCAGGCAAATAGGAACAGGACGGAACACCAGAACCATCGGAGCTAGACGCAAGAACGTAAAGCGTTGCTCCAAGAGTCTTGGTGACTTAAATAGCGGTCTCAATTAAAGGGGCAGTGTGTAGGGAAACTCGGGGCATGACAGCACACTCCCCCCACAACGTCCCCCTCCGGGTTTGGGTTTGTCAGGATATTTCTGATGATAGACACGTAACAGTCGAGGTGCATGAATGTTTGAAGCAGGTTCCCATGTGCGCTCTTCAACTCCATACCCCTTCCAATGGATCAAGTACTGAAGGTTCTTCCCCACTCTACGGGAATCTAGAATGGCCTCGACCTCATACTCTTCCGAATCTTGAAGAGTTATAGGAGCAGGTCTCTTAGGCAATCTAGTTCCCGGTTCAACCGGTTTTAACAGCGAAACATGGAATACCAGATGAATCTTAAATGAAGGGGGAAGTTCCAGTTTCATAGCCACAGGATTGATAATTTTTACCACTTTATAGGGGCCTATGTATTTGGGGTTGAACTTGCGTGGACCCCCCAGAGTTATATATTTTGTGGAGAGCCAAACTTCATCTCCTGGTGTGTAAATAGGTTCTAATCTCCTGTGTAAATTTGCCCCTTCTGTGTATCTCACTTTTGCCATCTCGGGACTGTCTAATGCATTCTTATGTACTTGTTGTAGTCTCTCTACTCTGTCCGTAGTGGCAGGAGTTGGACAATCAGTGGAATCTCCTGAAGGCAACAACTTAGGGTGATAACCATAAGAACAGAAAAATTGAGTAGTATTGATAGATGAGTGATGATTGTTATTGTATGAGATCTCAGCTAACCATACCAGTCCGTTAGGGATTGCAAAACTTGATTTCTTATGTATTGTTCAGAACACTGGTTAACCCTCTCAGCCTGTCCATCTGTCTGCTGGTGGTTACTAGATGACAATCGGACCTCTATCTGGAGCAAGGAACATAAACACTTCCAGAATCGTGACACAAATTGGGCACCTTTATCGGAAACCAGGACGGAAGGGAAACCATGGAGTCGAACTATCTGTTGCATGAATATGGAAGCCAATTCAACTGCTGTGGGCAACCCTCTCAAAGGTACGAAATGGGCCATCTTCGTGAATAAATCCACCACCACTAACAAGGTATTGTTCTTCATCTTAGTGAGAGGTAACTCCACTATAAAATCAAGAGAGACAGTATGCCAAGGGCCAGGAGGGGAAGCCGACGGCATGAGTAGGCCCACTGGATTGAGGTGTGATACCTTGGTTTGAGCGCATACATGACATGTCTTAATAAAGGATTCTATGTCTTTAAGCATATTAGGGCACCAGAATCGATCTCTCACAGCTTTAGTAGTTTTCTTGATACCTGGATGGCCTGCTACTGGATGAGAATGGTACCACCTCATAACCTGTTCCTGTAATTCTCTAGAGGGTAACACTACTCCCCCCTGCACACAAACAACTTCTCCCCGTGTGGAGGTCTCATGTGAACCCACTAGAGTAGTCATGTCCACCGAGGCCTGACTGTTCTTAACCTGTCTCAGGAAATCCTCCTCAGTCAGTATACCTCCTATTATATTTGTTCTGGGAATGATAAAGGTCTGTTCTACTACATCTGTAGGGGATTCAAACCCCAATCATGATAGGGCATCTGCCTTGCCGTTTCTTCTCCCTGGTCTATATTGGACGGTGAAATCGTATTCACTAAAGAATTGGGACCAACGCAATTGTCTCATGGAAAGCGCTTTGGCTGACTTAATGTACTGCAGGTTACGGTGGTCTGTATACACTACAGCAGGATATCTGGCACCCAGTAGGTACTGTCTCCACTCTTCAAACGCCTTTTTAATGGCCAGAAGTTCCTTATCTCCCACTGCGTAGTTATACTCAGCAGGGGTGAACTTATGTGAGTAATAGGCTACTGGATGACCCTCGCCTGACACCGAATCCGCTTGAGACAGAACCCCTCCCACTGTCACTTGGGAAGCGTCTACCTCCACCACAAAGGGTAGGGCTGGATCAAGGTGTCGTAATACAGGTGCGCTAGTAAAGGCCTCCTTAAGTAGCCGAAAAGATTTATCGGCCTTAGGAGACCAAAAAAAAGGGACTCCTTTCTTCAACAAAGCAGTGATGGGCGACACAAGAGATGAAAAGTTCTGAATGAACCGCCTGTAAAAATTAGCCAGTCCCAGAAAACATTGAATTTCTTTTACAGTGCGAGGAGCTGGCCATGCCAGAACAGCTTCCACTTTGGTGGAATCCATGCGGAGACCCCAAGGAGACACAATGTACCCCAAAAAGGGGACTTCTTGGGTGTGAAAGGAGCATTTTTCTAACTTGCAATACAAGCGATTCTCCAGTAAACGCTCTAACACGTTACGTACATGCTGTACATGTTCCGTCATAGAAGGGGAAAAGATCAGAAGGTCATCTATATATGCAATTACATATATGTCTAGCATGTCTTTCAACACTTCATTTATAAAAAATTGAAATGCCGCAGGGGCATTACAAAGCCCAAAGGGCATCACAAGGTACTCAAAAAGACCAAATTTGGTGCAGAAGGCGGTCTTCCATTCGTCCCCCTCCTTTACCCGCACAAGATGATATGCACCACACAAGTCCAACTTGGTAAAGAATTGGGCCTTGCAGATTCTGTCAAGGAGGGAGGCGATCGGAGGCAAAGGATAACGATTCTTTATTGTAACATCATTTAGCTTCCTGTAGTCGATACAACATCGAAGACCCCCTTCCCTCTTTGGAATAAAAAAAAGGGGTGATGAAGCCGGGGAACGAGAAGGGCGGATAAAACCCTTCTCAAGCATAGTGTCTAAATATTCTCGCAAATACACATTCTCTTTTTCTGTGAGTGCATATACTCTGCTGCATGGAATTCTTGCCCCTATTTCGAGATCAATAAAGCAATCATAGACCCTATGTGGAGGGAGGATCTCAGCTTCCTTAGCATTAAAAACAGACTGAAGGTCATGATAGCAAGATGGCAAGTCAGAGGTCATATCACTGCTTACAAGACTAATGGGTGCCTTGTCAGTAGCACCCCTACTAATTGCGAACAGGTAACAGAGGGAAAAGTTACTGTAGAAGTTTCCCAATTTATGTCAGGGTTTTGAGATCTTAACCAAGGAATACCCAGGAGCACTGGGAACTGTGGAGAACAAATTAGATCAAACATTATGTCTTCCTGATGATCGGGTTCTATTATCATGTGTAATGATGTAGTACTATGTGTTACAGGACCAGAGATAAGGGAGCTGCCATCTATAGTGGTGACATTACTGGCTATCTCTTTTTTAATGCAGGGTATCATATTTTCTTTTGCCCACTCTACATCCATATAGTTCCCTGATGCCCCAGAATCTATCATGACTAACACATGTAATCCATGAGTTCCCTGAGTCAGATATGCCGACACATACAGATGATTTGTGGGGGTGGTGGTATAATCAGAGGAAGAGACTGTAAGGCCAGACCTACCTGGGATCCTCGTCTCACAAGATCCCAGGCTTCCTAGTTTCCTGAATACTTGGATTTGGTAGGTTTAACAGGGCATTCCTTTAGAAAATGACCTGCTTTGCCACAATACAAACAAAGTCTAAGTGTTCTTCTTCTCTGTCTCTCTTCTGGCGTCAGAGGTCCTCTTACTATGCCTATTTGCATGGGTTCACTATCGTCACTGGTCTTCTCTGTAGTACTCTTCTTCTCTCTGATAGAAACATATCGTGATTCGTGCTTTCCTCTCTCTTTCTTTCTTTCTTGGATTCGGTGATCGATTTTTACTACCAAGTCAATGAGATCTGTACAGGATGTTGGTAGATCTACTATCTGTGAGAGGGCATCTTTTAAATCGTATCTTAGGCCCTTGTAAAACATGGTACTGCGTTTCTCTTCAGGCCAGTTGGATTCGACTACCAGCCTGCGAAACGAGGTAATATAGGCTACGAGATCTTGATTACCCTGTTTAAAACTCAACAATTCAGTATTAGAAGAATGGGTATACACATGTCTGTCAAAAAGTTTACGGAACTCCCTCCTAAATGCGGTGTAACTATGTAAGAATGGGTCGTCTCAGTCTACTAAAGGTATGGCCCAATCTGCAGCAGCACCACTGAGATATGATATTACAAAGGCCACCTTTGCCTGATCAGAGGGAAAACAATTAGCTTTACAGGAAAAGTGTAACTTGCACTGACTAAGGAAGGCGGCGCATCTCGCCGCGTCCCAGGCATACCTTTCAGGGGGTGCTAGAGGTATGGAAGGAGGTGTAGTGACCTGTACCACCGATGTGCCTCCCCCGTAGCCCCTGCCGTTTGTTGTCTTTGCAAAGTGTCTACCCTAGTAATCAATGCCTGGGTTTCTACCTGCAAATTCCCTAACATGCCGGCTAAATCCGATAGGGAAACAGCTTCAAGATTCATGGCACTCGGGCAGAACACACCACTTGGGCTTTACGTTCGGTAATGATTTCCAAGCAGGTTCCGCAGGAGCGTCAGGAATCCGAAGAATATTCCACAGCCTTCCCCTACGGCCTTCCGACTCTATCAAACACTAGAGTAACGAAGGGCTCACCAGGGGAAAACAGGGAGACAAAACAAGGAAAGGTTGGGGGAAAAAATAAGAGCTTGATGGAGGTCTTCACAGTGGATGCGTGGCACCTCAGAATGGACACTTGGCAACAGGTGGGCTGTAAAGAAAGGTAAATATACAATCTCTCTAGGTTAAACACAAAACACAAATACCCCCTGGCTATATTATGTACATGACTACTACATACCACATTTGTTTTGTCTATGTCGCAGAACTGATATGAGGGATAATGGTAGGAATTCGTCTTGAGCTGTTACAAAGAAAATAACAGTAAGCACTGTCTTCTGACCTTGTACACATAAGTGTTATATATCTGACTTGTTCAACTCTCACTCTGCATGTGTGGTAGAGGACTACTGGACAACATCCACTATTCTGATGACAATGAGCTAATGCCAACACCAAATGATCGTTGCATGGAAACTAGGAGGCCTCAGTGTGCCCTGCCAGACGGCGGAGACCAAGCCCGGCCGCCGGGCGAAGCACCTCAGGTGAGGGGGGAAGAATGAGTAAGGAGCCCAGCCGGGCAGCGGAGACCAAGCCCGGCCGCCGGGCGAAGCAACGCAGGACAAGGAAGAGGACTGATTAGGAGCCCAGCCGGACGGCGGAGACCAAGCCCGGCCGCCGGGCGGAGCAACACAAATGAAAAGGGACAGGCTGAGCCCAGCCGGATGGCGGGGAAGAACCCGGCTGCGGGGCGAGACTCCAGGAAATGGGTAGCGTACACGTTACCGGGAGACAGTAACGAGACCCCAGCGGATGTCAGGGACAGAGACGTCCGCTAACCTCGGAGACTCTGTGGGGAGAAGGAAAACCGGAGCCCGCACACCAGCGCGAGGGCCGGAACACTCCCACAGAGGTAACAAGGACATAATAGCAAAACAGGAAGTCAGGGAAACAGGAACAGGACGGAACACCAGAACTATCGGAGCTAGACGCAAGAACGTAAAGGGTCGCTCCAAGAGTCTTGGTGACTTAAATAGCGGTCTCAATTAAAGAGGCAGTGTGTAGGGAAACTCGGGGCATGACACTCTCGTTTTTAAATCCTTAGTCTTCTTTTCAGCTTTATCTTTTTCCTCCTTGTCCCTATTCTCATAATATTGAGCAGTAGCCAATATTTGAGCAGATGAAGAAACAGCCCAAGAGCTTTCCGAATCTTTTAGTTTATGAGACAATTCAGTAAGTGAATTGAAAACAAATGTATCCACAAATAATCGCTGTCCCCCTTCAGTACTCCATTCCTGACCACTATGGTCAATAAACGTCTCTTTGAACCGAGTAAAGAAATCAGAAACACTCTCCTCTTTCTTCTGCTTGCACGCAGCCAACTTATCCTAGTTGATGCGTAAGGCAGGCATCATCGTCTTCATTAAAGTTATAATTCTACCAGGCAACTGTGTAATCAAATCATCTGGCTTAGCACCACCCACTTGTGCTGTATCCGCAGCAACTATATCATTCCAAGTACCACCTAAAGCTTGGTCGTGGTCCTCTCTACGAATCCGAGCCCAAAATGCTTGTGGAACCACATTACCCATCAGCATATCAATATCGGCCAAATTCATAAGACATGCATCAACAGTCTGGGACAAATCTTTATAATAACCAGCTGGATTTTTACGAGGGTCCGGCAAAGACTGCTTAAGTGCTAAAACTTCAGCTCTCTTCCAAGGAACATGTACCCATACACGCTGAAAATGAGCAGGGACTGGTGGAACATTACCTACTTGGGGAACCGCTTCCCTCTAAATTTGAGGAACTTCTCTCATAGGATAATTCTTTGTTTTCAGTCTAACTGCAGGTTCAGGTTCTGGAATAGTCCGGGAAGAATACAAGGTCCTAAAAGTAACAAGTGTCTGTATGGCATCCTGAACAGCAGGACCCACTATAAGTCCCTTATCGAACTTATCCTGTATCTCCAACAAACCCTGAGGAGTTAGGTCCAATTCCATATCCTCCCATCCTTTAATAAGCGCGTCACACATAACATTAAAAACGTATCTTTGCGTAGGCACATTCCATTGAAGAAAGGTACTCAATATTAAGCATGGGCGGAAAATCCGTTACGCTCGCGGATTTTGCGGATTTTCAGTAAATTCGCAATCCGCGAGATTCGCGAATTTCCCGCAAAATCCGCAAATCCGCGAGCAGCGGATTTTATGGCTTGCTCGCACTGTTCGCGTAAGTTCGCGGCTTCCCAGTTCAACTTCGCGCCCCGCGAATAAGCGCTAAATTGCAGAAATACGATCTTAGCAAAACTGAAACTACTTACCAGGTTCAAAAGTTCAAGCTCATCATAAGTAGCCATTTCCTGTCGTGCTTCCTGAGGGGCCCCTCCAGAGTTCAGTTGCCTACTTGCAACTATTATGTGACCCTGCTCTGACCCTCAGAATAGTTACACAAAGGTCCTGAATTACAGCTAAGGCAGACAAGCAGGAGCCAGGCTGGAAGTTCAAATCCAGTGACACATTAATCAGCCCCTAATTCATTATTGTCAGTTGGGGCAGGGCAGGTGTTGTAACTAATTTTGCAACAATGAAAGCACTTAGCAAGTGCAAAAGATCACTAATCAGGAAGCACTAAGGAAGCAGGTGCCAGCTAAAAAAATATTCTGTGACACATTAATCAGCCCCAAATTAATTCAGGTCACTTGAGGCAGGGAAGGTGTGCTTTGCTTTGCCACAATAATGTACACTGGACAACCAGAGGGTGCTGTGATGAAACAGAGGGTGGCATGGGTGGGCCAGAGGGTGGCATGAGTAGTCAGAGAGTGGCAGTGGTGACAGAGAGTGGCAGTGATGAAGAAGAGTGTCCCAAACAGGCTGGACACGTAGAAACAACAAGTTCGCAAAACTTGCGACCCGACAGGTAAGTTCGCGTTTGCGAAATTGTACAAAACCCTCGCGAACTGGCAGAAACCCGAGCAAACACAAAAAAAAATCCGCAAATTCGCGAGAATTCGTGGATTTTGCGGATTGCGAGTTCGCAAATCCGCAAAATTCGCGAACGCGAGATTTGCAAAATTCGCCCATGCTTACTCAATATATATCGGGTACACTATATAATGGACCCTTCATCATCCATCTATGAGCAAGGGAGTCAAACACAACCCGTTCCTCAGAATCTGGGAGTTGACTACGGGAGTGTCTTTGAGAAAAAGCAGGAGTCCTATTAACCCCTTCCATGCTCATGACAAGGGCAGCTCGTCATGAGACACAGTGGAGCTGTGCTTATGACGAGTTGACCTTGTCATGATCCATGGACTATTTCATTTTCCAGCGCACAGCGGGAAAACCCCTTAGCAGCCAAGGTTTTAAACGAACCAAAGAGAGGGGAGAAAAGACCAGAAACAGTATCAACTACCCTATTACGAATCGGAGAAGAAGTGGGGAGTAAAACTGGAGATGAAGTATTAAGCAAAGGCAGAGAATGGCTACCTGTTTAAAGAGATACAAAAGGCAAAGGGGACTGAGGTACAGGAGGTTGTGGCTAAGGAAGTGCTGGTGGTATTACTGGAAGAGCCAAGGGTGCAGGAGCCGGAGCTCCTGGCTGAACAACAGGTTGCTGTGCAGGTGGCAATAATACGGGTGCATCAGCCCCTGGCGCATAAGGTGGAGGCAATTTCAGTAAATGAGACATTAAAGGATCTTCTTCAAGATCTTTATGTTGTGGTTGTAACACAGGATAGCACCTATCTATTGCCATCCGATGCTGCCTATCCGAGACCTCAATCGCATGATCTGTCTCATCATCTTTAAATTGCTGGGCAGCCTGTAGAATCGTCATATCTTTGATTTTCTTATCTCTTTTGCTTGCTTAATTTCTCTCTGTTTGGCTTCCTTACGCCAAAGGCGGAAAGAGTCAAGCATTGCCGGCCGGGATTTTTTTTAAACAGAATCGACTACAAATTATCTAATATGTCAGGCTCAAAGCTACCATTTTGTGGCCACCGTAAGACACGATCTTTCTTTGTGTATCGAATCCATGCATTGTTAAAAGCAATAGGACCAACACCATGCTTAGAATAGAGCTCATAAGTGGGAGTTCCAAACGGAGGAATCAGACATGATTACTCAAGCCGGGAATCCCTCGAACAGCAAAAACAACAGAGTTTCCTAAGTCCGCTCAGACCAGGCTTTTCAAGCACACTGATCCGTTCACTAACTTCGATGAGTGAAAGCAAAAGAACACAGTACAAAAGTACTCACCCCTCGGCTTCGACTATCGCAACAGGTGAATAACAAAAATCAAAAACAAAACAAAGAAGTGGGCGCTACCCACGAATACTAGATGGTCTTCTCACGCCAACGGAGGTCCATCTAACGTCTTGCGATACAAATCATCACCAGAGGGTCCAACGCAGGGCGGTAGTCAAGGCAGCAGTCATCAGCAGCCGTCGGAAAGGAGTAGCCGCGCTGTAAAAGACCTTCGGTCCACTTCGACATACAGGGGTCACTTGGTGTGGCTCGCGAATCCTCCGGAATTTTCTTGCGGGCTTCTCACGACCCTCGGGCTGAACGGCTACCGCTGAAACCGCCCCACGTTGGGCGCTAGTTGGAGAACCGGGCCTTATGGGCCGGGCGGGGCAGGGCACGCCTTAAACCCCGGGCTCACCTGCCTTCTTACTAACAGAGACACGAGACACTCCGCTGAGCGTGGAAGCCAGGTTTATTAGCTGCAGCTAAGCACAGTTGCCCTAGAAGTACATGCAGAGTGTAAGTTCTAAGGAGACTGCCACTTCAGTCCGTGGCGTACAATCTCTTATACTAAACACATTTACAATATCCCACTCCCCGCACACATAAAAGGAACCAATAGGAAAAGTTGGAAAACAAGTTATCAGGTATCCCAGTATACGCCTCTTTCTCGGACCCCGTGTTTCACCCCTCCCAACAAATTAATCAGTGATGGTGTTCAAACTTCACAATCCCCTCTCGCAGGTGGCAGGACACGTAACAGCTGTCAAAGCAAAAGCATTGCGTTCGCTGTGCCGCCTGAGTGAGGGTAACACAAAATGGTGACAGGACACAAAATGGCGGCTAGATACGGGACAAAATCTGAAATCGCAGAACCTCAAAGTTTGGTAGAGTATCTAGATGGATGTAGGATAAATTGGTCCAAGTCTGTTCTCTACGTGCTGGCTGGACCGTCACAACTGTTGCCCCCGGACTGCCCACTGCAAGTTACCAATGAAGCCTTTAAATACCTTGGCATATATGTGACTTCCGACTCCACCGAGTTTACACCAAGAATTTGAAGCCCCAATTAGACCGCTTTAAGCGTGATGTGGTGGTGTGGCGTAATCTCCCCCTCACCCTTCTGGGGAGGGCGGCGCTTTATAAAATGATGGCGCTTCCCCGTTTTTTCTATCTTCTCGAAAATACACTGTTCTTAGTCCCACAAGCTTACTTCAAGGCCATATCGGCAGAGGTTTCCCATTTGTTGTGGGGAAACAAGCCGGAGTGGATCGCGCAGGACAAGCTGGTGCGCAGCTGGTACGATGGAGGGATAGCACTCCCGAATGTTCAGTTGTACTACTGGGCGGCGCATCTTAAAATAATTAAATATTGGTTGCACACCCCGCAGGACGAACCGGCTTATCAGGCAGACAGACAAATCTTGGAGGAAAAGGAACTGATGGCAACTCTATACAGACATCGTAGGCCCCCGGTACTGCTTGGCCCTACAGCACACACAATACTCATTTGGTATCAGGTGCAAGCCCAATTGCGATGTAAGGGGACAATCACACAAATGACGCCACTGTGGGAATCCCACGTGCTTGGTTGCCTCCGCAGAAGTAAAGGATTCCAAAACTGGGATAACATTGGGATTTCTACGGTAGGGGACCTCTGGAAAAAGGGGACGGTGGTCGATTTTGAACACCTACAAACACAGTACGACATGGCCCAGACGGAGAAATTTTGGTATCTCCAAATCAGACATGCACTCCAAGCAGCCGTACCGTTGGGCACTTCCCTACAGGAGGCCACGCCTTTGGAGGACAGACTTCTGACAGAACACATGACACACAGGGCAACATCTTTGACGTACCGTAAGCTAATCAATAACCTGCCAGACCCAACATCTAGACTGAGACAGACCTGGTCCCGGGAGGCGGGCGACTTTGACGACTCGGAGTGGCAGGAGGCTCTGTCCTCGCCATGTGAGACGGCAATACCATCCAGGCTTCGACTGGTCCAACTCAAAGTGTTACACTGTACATATTATACTAGGACAACACTTCATGCAATAGGATCAGCAACGCACAGGTAGTGCCTGCCTGTGGGGAGGAAGGCACGTTTTATCATACCATTTGGGACTGTTCCTGTGTTGCGGCATATTGGGCAAAAATAATGAGAACTATTTCCTAGGCCCTAAAAATCTCTGTCCTACCGGAGCCGAGGTGTTGCTTGTTAAATGTGTGGGAACCCAATGACCTTAAGCATCGGGAACAAGATTGGGACAGGCTTGGGATGTTGATGGCGAAACGTAATATTGCCATGTTATGGGGATCGGACGCACTGCCTACGTTTCACAAATGGTGTAAGGATATGGATGAAGCGATGGTGGCAAAAAAAGCAGTCTTTGTGCATCGGGGTTGTCCTCAAAAGTGGGGAAAAGTATGGGGGGCATGGAATAAGTTTAGAGGTAATATCTGTGACCCGCCAGAAATTGAAATGGACGATGTCTCACTGTAGGGGAGCGGTTGTGTCCTGGGGGGTGGGAGGACGTATTTGTGGATGCGGGACTGTTAGTACGATACATGTAAATGCGACAATGTCTTCTTACTCTAGGATTCGGATGCAGCTGCAGATTGTAATGACTTTTGATGTATGTATGACTGCCTTGATTTCTGAATTAATAAAAACGTAATTTTTTTTTTTTTTTTAAAACAAATTTGTGACTAAAACATATCCCATGCCGTACGGCGCTTTATAAGTGCTCCCAGTGGTACTACATCATCTTTAGTGGCTCGACATCTGCACGATACTATAATCTGTGTTTCAATTAGCAACATACCCACCGCGCCCTTCCTTAACTGTACAAAATCAAACAGAAACCCCCACCATTCCTAGTAGCGCCACTATACCCATACACAGGCTTAATTTTAACAGGTGTCTGCCGGAACACTTATCAGCAAAAACTATTCAAACATGCATATTGGTGGGTAAAACATAAACCATCCCATAGCACAGTTAATAAATAGGCCCAGTGAAACTACATTACCTTTACTAACTACACATGCCCACGTTACAAATGTCCATCTTATAATCAGCAACATACGCACCGCCCCCACCCCCACCCATACCTATGCTTAACCTTACAAAATCAAATAACGAGCCCCAGCACTCCTGTTACCAACACTATAGCCCTACATGGACTTAATGTCAACAGGTGTCTGCCGGAACGCTCATCAGCAAAAACTATTAAAACCTGCAATTTTGCAACTCAAACATACACCATACCTTAAGACGGTTTATAAATAGTCACAGTACCACTACACCACCTCTACACCCGCCCTTGCTAAACTTACGCAATAAAAGAAAGAGCCCCAGCAAACGTAGAAGCGCCACTATAGCCATACAGAGGCTTAATTTCAAAAGATGTCTCACGAGAAGCTCATCAGCAAAACATATTAAAACATACAAATTTGCAGGTAAAACATATACCATGCCTTAGGGCGCATTATAAGTGCTCCCTTGTGGTAACCCATCACCTTTAGTAGCTTCACATCTCCACGTTACTATTTTCTGTGTTTCAATCAGCAAAATAACTACCTCCCCCACACCCACCCCACCCTTAGTTAACCGTACAAAATCAAACAGAAACCTCCATCATTCCTAGCAGCGCCACTATACCCATACACAGGGTTAATTTTAATTGGTGTCTACCTTGAACACTTATCAGCAAAAACTGTTCAAACATGCAAATTGGCGGGTAAAACATAAACATTCCCATAGCACCGTTAATAAATGGGCCAAGTCGAACAACACCACCTTTACTAGATAGACATCTATATGTTACGAAAGTCATTTAAACACTCTGTAGCGTGTATAGCAGGGCATAGGGAGAGTAAACAAAGTTCTAATTCCCAAACTTTTTATACACTGTCCCTTTGCTGTATCTATAATAAAGATATTAAACGGAATGAATAAATAGACGAGTGTCTCAAAAGGGATAGTGAAGCTCAGCATCAGTAAAACACAGACCACTTCAACACCTAAATATATCCACCACTGCGACACAGCCTAACAAATAGTATCACTTAACACCACATGTAGTTCTCTAATGTCAACAAAGTCATACAGAAAATACACCGCACATTTTAATTTTTTTTATCTCTCACACATTTTTAAAACATCTCTTCTAAAGAAGCATTCGCCAACCACTTCTATTCCATAAGAACAGACAATAATTAATATGTTTACTCCCTTATATTTTAGTATATCTACCTTTTCATTAATCACCAGTAAGAAACTACAAAAACTATTAACTATACCCAAATGCAAACCAGAAACCATGTTTATATTATATCTCAACCTAGGGTCAGATGATTCAAACTATGCGTACATATAAAAGGAACGTATCACTTTTCCTATCTCCATCTCCTCTCCATGTAATCTCCAAACACTGTAGACAGCCCCACTGTACAACAACCTACCTTGACTTACTTTCAAATCTAACTCCCACATAACATTTCTGGATTTAGTTTTATTGCATTGAACTTAATCACTAATACATCTCCTACCACCAACCCCTACCCCAATATTTCCATAAAAAGTAAAATTTGCAAACATGCGACATTTGTTTATCTCCCCGAATACATTACAAACCCAAATTAACACTGAACCTCATTTTCAAAACCATACAGTCCTATAATGATGGCAAACGACACTTCTTTTCTGTGAAAAATTCCTAAACATATATAAAATACTTATTTAACAACAGCTCAAATGTTATGCATATTTTATAACCAATATCAAACACCACACATTACTAACACGATATTACTTTGAAATGAAAAAAAACTTGCAAAATTAAAAACATCACCTCAAATACTTAATCAGTACTACAGAACACATAACACACCTTGTTCATTTCTGACTCACCTTTGTAGTTGGTATGCAGATTGCAAATGTCACACACGCATTCAATTCTTTCTTTGTCACATAGTACATGTAAAGCACCAATTTAATCAAGAATGGAACCAGGAATGGCACAATTTCTCTGTCGCTCCACACATAAATACATGTAAAGAACAAATCAGAATACTTCATTCCTTCAACGACATTCCAAAACTTATCTCCATTGGTTAATTTAGAATTTTCCATACGAAAAGCTATGTAATATTCCGCACCACATACAGGTCACAAGTTCAACCTATTTTATTCCCACACTTTCTGGAACATTCTAAGACACCTGCAGGTTTGAAGTTATTCAATTTTTTTAACCTAACAATATACTTTTGCAACATTTTATCGAACATTTAACGGCACGTGCAGGTTAAAAGTTCACAATAGGGGTCAGTAGTTCATCAGCTTTATCCCCAACTCCAGCAGCACCTCTCCTTACGCCCTCAGCGCCATCAGACCCAGAGGAGTCAGTGCTTTCCACTTTCCAAATTTCAAATTCATTTCATACACACAAATTTACCTTTGCACTACCTATATAACACCCCCTAAGCACCATACACAAGTTACAATGTTTGAAACAAAAGTTCCTCTGAGTAGCTATAACTACATGCTGACACTACTTGGACAGATGTGGCACAGCAGCTAGAGAACATCACTTCACAGCATATGACACACTGTTTGGGCTCACGCTTTCATCCCTGAGTGAATGCCATCTCGCTGTTGACTCAGTGTATGGATCACATGAGTCTTTAGTAGTTCTTTCTGTAGTTGGACTACTTGTTCCCTAAGCAACTTATGCTTGATTGTGCCACCTTTTGCATCTTTAAAACCGTTTTGAACCCAGTTCAAGTATTCATTGTAAGATTGAACACAGTAATACAAATCGCACACTATGAGTGTGGGGAATTCGCGATCGGTATTTTGAAGCGCCATCTTGAAAGCCTGTAGTTCAGCTCGCTGAGCTGTACAGCTGTACAGTCTCCGAGAGATTGTGTTTTTGTGACCATAGATCGGAATTTACCAACGCGCCAGCGACCTTTAATAATCACGCATGCAGCACTATAAGCTTGTTTACCCCCAATTGCGGGCTGTGCTGATCTGTCTGTCTAAATTATACATTTGTACTGTTCTAGAAGCAGAATCTCAGCAGGCAGAGGACATTCTTGTTCGTATTGTAGAAATTCTTGAGTTTTCAAGTAGGGGTAAAAAACGTATTCAACGTCTGTTGCAGCAAGAGAGTTAACCCATTGTATCCATCTTGGGTGTAAAGCCTTTGCATTTGGAATGCTTGCTTTTGTCACTGCCTCTAAGGCAGGTACAGGAGTAACACCATTATGCATTTACCCTGTGCGAGAGCTCTCTCTTTTGATACTGCAGTTTGAACCGCTGTCAGAATTTTTTCTGTTGAAGTGAATTTCATTTCAGCTTGTGTGTACAAGTGTGATTTGTAAGCAATTGGTACTTTTTCACCTTCATTAAAGGTTAAGTACGTAAATCCGTACCTTCCTGGGATTATTCTGATTGTATGGTTGCGTACATTTAAGCATGTCTGTAAATGTGATGTTGCTAACATGTCTGTTTGCACTGAACGCAAATTTCTGTGTGTTTTTGAGTCCAATTAGTAGTTTTGAAATCAGATTTGATTAATTTGTAGAGAGGTTTAACCCTTTCTGCGTAATTTGAATGTATGTTCTTCCGAAATTCAGGAAACCTAGAATTGACTGTAAGTTTTTCAGCGTTTTTGGAGGTTGGAGCAGCACTCACTTTTCTAAAAAGTTGGCTGCCAGGCCTTTGCCTTCACTTGATAACTCGTATCCCAGAAAAAGGACGTTGAGGTGGGCAATTCTTGATTTCTTAAAGTTGCATTTGTACCCTTCAGAGATGAATCCAAGTATAATGGTATTCACTCTGTTCAAGTGCGTGTCCAAAATCATCGTCTGTTAGATAGATGTCATCAACATATGATAATGCCTCATCATCATACGTTTGTAGTAACTCTGTTACTCTGGCTGAAAATAACCCCAAACTATTCTTGAATCCCTGGGGGAGACGACAGAAGTGATGCTGTGTCCCCATGATTGAAAAAGCTGTCAAGTTCCTGCTTTCAGGTGCAATGTTTTGACAGAAGAAACCGTTAGAAATATCTAATGTGGTTTTATACTTTGTGCGCACTATGTTATTCACCAGTGCTGCACTGTGTGCATTTTGTACTGCAAAAGTTTTGCAACAATAGTTTAAATGTCTGTAGTCCAAAACTATACAATATGTATTGTCTGGTTTAGAGACAGGAAACAAAGGATTATTCATTGATGAGGTGCATGTTTCAATCACCCCTTGGTATTCAAGTTGATCTAAGATCTCCATGACCTGTTTTTTAGCTTCTTGCTTAACTGGATACTGCCTCTGTGCAGTTGGTTGTGAATTTAACTGGATTTTGTTATAAGGAGAATCCTCATCCCATCCTACATGATTTTTATATAATGCTGGAGCCTGGGCTACAGCCCATTTTCTGGCATAGGTATATTTTAAGTAAATTGGAATGTGATTGGAGAAGGCTGGCATAATGATGTCTTCGCCATGTGGGCATTCCCTGACAAATGTTGGTGGCCAGTCTTTTTCAGCTAGAAGAATTTCATAGCCCTTAGAGAGCTTTTCCCGAAAGACTGCTCTTATTTTCTTAGTTATGTCCCGCTCCATCCGGAGTGTTACTTCATATAACTTATGGGGTACACTAATCCTGGTATCAGCTGTTTCAACTTGAATGTACTCATTCAAGTCCACTGTCTCCAGATGATCCTTCAAGATCTTGCAAGATATTGTGAATTCTGCTGCACTGTCCAGCATTGTCTGGGCCCACTCCCTGGTCTTATGTTGTGTCCTCAAGATCCTCGGCATGTCTGATTTTTAGACCTGCTACCTTCTTTTTGGTGAATTGGGTTTTCTTATTTTTTGGAACGTGTTGATTGTCTTTGTACTTTACGCGTTCTTCCTTGTGTTCGGACCGTCCTCTTCTTTCCAATTTCTGTGAGGAAGTCTGAAAGGTACAAGAGGAACGTGTATCAGTATCTTGATATCTATCAGGTTTTCTCAAATTATTCCTGTTCCTGAGGTCATACCTCTTTTCAGAGGGCTCCTTTTGAGGAGACCTACCTCGGGACTTAGAACGCTTCTTATTAGAAGTTTGTTTAGTATTTTCCCACTTCTTTTTATGAGTAGTGAGTGTTTTTAATAAAGACCTACTCAGGACTCTCTGTTAGTTGGAGCTTAACTGGTTTCCCACCCAAACTATCTCTATCTAGTTCTTCATAGGATTTTTCAATTAATCTGGCCAGTTCATATGGTTGCTCAGTTATGTCAATTTCCCTTATTTTTTAGCGGATCACCACTGATGCTGCTTCACCTTTAATATTAGCGAATATTATAGCTGAGACCTGTTTGAAATCTTTGAGTAATTTCATACCCAGATTTAAAGCAGGCTCTGCCCCGCATTCATTTTGAATCTGTTTCAGGACGTCTGGTATCACCGCCATAGACGGAACACCAAGTGTTTTTGTGTAGATTACAGCAAAGACTGTACCCTAAGTGTCGCAGTCCTCCAGGTGTGGTGCAATCCACATTGGCAAACAGATTGTTAAAATTCTGTGTTTCTCATGAGGTGTACTGTCACGAAATACTGCCTCGATTTGAGTAATTTTTTGAGCCATCCAGAATGGAATGTGTTCCCTTTTTGGGGGTAATTTACCAATGACTGATTGTATAGTTTGTGGTTTAATTTTATTTGGGTTCCCCTGGTGAGGGGTTTGTTGTGGAATCCTTATAGGAGGTTGGACTGTTAGAGTCCTCATGACATATTGAACCAATTGTCTATGTATTTTTATTAGTTGTTTTAGTTGAACTAATAGTTCCGCACCTGACATCTCTTCAATGTCAGGGTGTGGTATATAGCTGGCTAGTACCGGCCATTTTGCTCCTGGTCTACCTAGTGGACCGAGCCTGGTAATGCGATTTTGATGTTGTAGGGTGCCTTTAAACCAGGGCTGATGCTAAGTTGGTGGAATTTCGATGTCCTCGAAAGGAACGTATTCCGTTGGATTATCCTCTACTTTGTAAAAGTGAAACACATACAATACTGCATTTGCTTCAGGGAAGATTATCCATGAATAGAATACCTCTGTCTGTCGATATTCCTGTGCCTCTATGACAAAAAATTACACTAGCACCTCAATGTGATAAGCCATTTGTTATAAGCTTTATAGCTATGGTTTTCCTTAAGTTTTCCGGGATGATTATAGCATCCGGGTCGTTTTCTTGGAAATCTGTTATGTTTAAACCCGGTTGGGCTGCAGCCCCACCATTCTCGCTTTCAGTCATTTTGTTGGCTGAAAGTTTGCAGAGCAAGTTTCAAGGAAACAAAGATAAGGTGCTAATATTTTGGAACACTGTATCCTTCAACGTTGAACAAAACCAGAAACGAATACATCGGATTTTCGACCTACTCAGTAATGGCGGATATTTTATCCTTTTACCCATTCCAGACGTCTATTGAAGTTTTTTACGGGAAAAAGGGGTCTCTGTGAAAAGCACGACTGAGTTACTCTAATATCTAGTGGTAAATTAGTGCCTTACCAAATGTTGAGCGCCATGTAGTGTAGTTCCTATATTCCCAATAGGCTCTGCGCATTGGAATAACATATCCTATAGATTTGACGTAGGACTTAGGTCGACTAGGTCTCTATTGAATATATTAGACTTAATTGTGAGTGTCAGCTAGCTCAGAGGTCACTAGAAACTTTCTCGAATAAACAAGAAGGGATTCGTTTCTGACAACCGCATAAACATGACAACTTTGAATAAGAATAAAACTGATCTTCAGAGTCGTGGAAACAATAGATAGATATTTTACTTAGTTAATCATGCATGCTCCGTTTCATCAGAGGTGCAAAGAAATAGAGAGAGGGGCGTTTTCAATAAAATGTGTTTATCGAACAGTCTTCTTTCTCAAGCAGGTAAAGTGAACTTCTACAATCGTAATACTGGTTGCAAAGCATAATGCGTACAGTAAGAAGAGTATTATAAAATAATACTGTAAAAGCATTGTATGGTTTCTAGACCATAAATAAATAAATAAGTACATATATAAATAACAAAGGTTAAAAGTACTCAACTGGTGCTTCTAAAATACGCCTGCCCCAATGTACCTAACCTAAGTGTAGTACGAGGGAAGAAGTAAGGGAGGTGTAGCATAGATTTAGTTTTTCTTTGCAAAGAATCTAACTAAGATTTCTCTTAGGGTCTAATCAGCTCCGTACCTTGGTTTTAGAATGAAGGAGGTCTGGTATCTCTGTCTCGGGACTCGATTTCCCAACACCCCGTGAGGGGAGCTTGGAAACACTGGAGCTGGAATCTCAGCGAGAGAAAGGCAGCCTCCTTGTCAGTGGATCAGCTGGAGGGTCGGCTTGCTTCGGCACTTGCTGTAGCGAGCTGCGTCGGGCAAGTAGATAGTTGAGCTGCTCCGAACCACCGTGTGTTTGCTAGGGCAAGTGTAGGCATATTTATACCATGAAGGTGCCTTGTTTGACGTAAAGTCAGACATAATAACGTCATCAAAGAACCCCAAGGGAATGGTAGTTCTTTGAAAACTCAACGATTTCTAGGACAAATCAATATTCAAGCAAGGGGATGTCCCTGACTGCTGAAGCCGGGTTTTCCAAGAAATCGTTGTGGGGTTTTGGAAGTAGCCATGCCTGTATTTGGATTGGATGGGTTATGTCTAAATATGGTTATTATTTCAATGCCTATATAAGGGCAATGTGAATTATACCTATATAAGGGCATGAATCAGTAAATTATGTTGGATCCTAAAATGCTACACAACACCTTGTTCCTCTTTCTGTACCCCTTCTGCCTCGTTCTGCGACCCTCTTCTCTTTCTGCCCTCCTCTTGCCTCTTTCTGCATCTCTGTTGCTTCTTTCTGCACTTATATTGAGTCTTTCTGCACCTGTCTTTCTTCTTTCTGCACCCCTGTTGCCTCTTTCTCCATCCCTCTTCCCTCTTTCTGCACATATGTTGCTTCTTTCTGCACCTCTCTTGTCTCCTTCTCAACCCGCCACCTCTGTTGCTTCCTTCTGCACCTCTCTTGCCTCTTGTTCCTCTTTCTGTACCCCTTCTGCCTTGTTCTGCAACCCTCTTCTCTTTCTGCACTCTTCTTGCCTCTTTCTGCATCTCTCTTGCTTCTTTCTTCACTTATCTTGTTTCTTTCTCCACCTGTCTTGCTTCTTTCTGCACCCCTCTTGCCTCTTTCTCCATCCCTCTTTCCTCTTTCTGCACCTCTCCTGCTTTTTTGTTTCCCCCTCATGCCTCTTTCTGCACCCCTCTCCCCTCTTTTTGTACCCCTCTTGCCTCTTTCTGCACCTTTGTTGCATCTTTTTACACAACTCTTGCTTCTTTCTGCACCTCTCTTGGTTCTTTCTGCACCACTCATGCTTCTTTCTGCACCCTCTTCCGTTTTCTGCACCCCTCTAGCCTCTTTCTGTATCCCTGTTCCTTCTTTCTGCTCTTGCTTCTTTCTGCACCCCTCTTGCCACTTTCTCCACCCCTGTTCCCACTTTCTGCATCTTTGTTAGTTCTTTCTGCACTTCTCTTGCCTCTTTCTGTACCTCTTCCCTTTCTGCAAACCTCTTACCTCTTTCTGTACCCCTCTTGCCTCTTTCTACACCTATGTTCCTTCTTTCTGCACTTCTTTTGTTTCTTTCTGCACCTCTCTTGTTTATTTCTGTATCCCTCTTGACTCTTTCTCTACCCCACTTCCCCATTTCTGTATTTCTATTGCTTTTGTATGCATTTCTCTTGCTTCTTTCTGCACCTCTCTTGCTTCTTTCTGCACCCCTCGTGCCTCTTTCTGGACCCCTCATCCCTCTGTCTGCAGTCTTCTTGCCTCTTTATGCACCTCTGTTGCTTCTTTCTGCACTTCTTTTGTTTCTTTCTTCACCCCTCTTGCCTCTTTCTGCACCTATGTTCCTTCTTTTTGCACTTCTTTTGTTTCTTTCTGCACCACTCTTGTTTATTTCTGTATCCCTCTTGACTCTTTCTCCAACCCCCCTTTGTGCATCTCTGTTGCTTTGTATGCATTTCTCTTGTTTCTTTCTGCATCTCTCTTGCTTCTTTCTGCACCCCTTGTGCCTCTTTCTGTACCCCTCATCCCTCTTTCTGCAGTTCTCTTGCCTCTTTCTGCCCTCTGTTGTTTCTTTCTGCACCCCTCTTGCCTTTCTTTGCACCGCTTTCCCCTCTTTTTGCACCCCTGTTGCCTCTTTTTGCACCCCTGTTGCCTCTTTCTGCACCTCTGTTCCTTCTTTCTGTACCTCTGTTCCTTCCTTCTGTACCCCTCTTACCACTTTCTCCACCCCTGTTCCCCCTTGTTGCATCTCTGTTGCTTCTTTCTGCACTTCCCTTGCCTCTTTCTGCATCTCTTGCTTCTTTTTGCACCCTTTGTGCCGCTTTCTGCACCCCTCATCCTTCTTTTTGCAATCCTCTTGCCTCTTTCTGAACCTCTATTGCTTCTTTATGCCCTTCTTTTGTTTCTTTCTGCACCCCTGTTCCTTCTTGTTTCTTTCTGCAGCTCTCTTTCCTCTTTCTGCACCCCTTGCCTCTTCATCCACCCCTCTTCCCTCTTTCTTCACTGCTGTTGCCTCTTTCTGCACCTCTATTCCTTCTTTCTGCACTTCTTTTGTTTCTTTCTGCAGCTTTCTTGCCTCTTCTTGGACACCCTTGCCTCTTTATCCACCCCTCTTCCCTTTTTCTACACCCCTTGTGCCTCTTTTTGTACACCCTTGCCTCTCTTTGCATCCCCCTCTTGCCTCTTTCTGTACCTATGTTGCTTCTTTCTGCACTACTCTTGCTTCTTTCTGTGCCACTTGTGCTTCTTTCTGCACCCTTCTTCCCTCGTTCTCGTCCTTTCTTGTCTCACTTTCTGCACCTGTGCTTCTTTCTGCACATCTCTTGCTTCTTTCTGCAGCCCTCTTGCCACTTTCTCCACCCTTCATCCCTATTTCTGTACCTCTGTTGCTTCTTTCTGCACTTCTCTTGCCTCTTTCTCTACCCTGCTTCCCCTTGCTGCATCTCTGTTGCTTCTTTATGCCATTCTGTTGCCTTTTTCTCTACCCCTCTTCCCTTGGTCTGCACCTCTGCTGCTTCATTCTGTACTTTTCTTACTTCTTTCTGTAACCCTCATGCCTCTTTCTGTACCCCTTGTGCCTCTTTATGCACCCCTCTTCTCTCTTTGTGCACTCCTCTTGCCCATCTATTCCTTGTTTCTGTGTTTCTTTTGTTTCTTTCTGCACCTCTCTTGCTTCTCTATGCTTCCCGCTTGCCTGTTTCTCTATCCCTCTTCCCTCTTTCTGCATCGCTGTTGCTTCTTTCTGCACTTCTCTTGCTTCTTTCTGCACCCCTTTTCCTTCTTTCTGCACTTCCCTTGCCCCTTTCTGACCCCCTCTTCTCTCTTTCTGCACCTTTGTTGCTTCTTTCTGTACTTCTCTTGCTTCTTTCTGCACCCCTAGTGCCTCTTTCTGCACCCCCTTTCCCTCTTTCTACACCTTTCTTGCCTCTCTATGCACGTCTGTTCCTTCTTTTTGTACTTCTATTTTTCTTTCTATAGCTCTGTTTGTTTTTGTACCTCTGTTGCTTCTTTCAGCACCTCTGTTGCTTCTTTCTGCACTTACCTTCCTTCTTTCTGCACCCCTCTTGCCTCATTGTGCACCCCTCCCACCTCTTTCTGCACTGCTCTTGCCTCTATCTGCACCCCTCTTCCCTGTTTATGTATTTCTCTTGCCTCTATCTGCACCTCTTTTGCTTCTTTCTGCGTTTATTTGCCTCTTTCTGTACCCCTATTGCCTTCTTCTGCACCTCTGTTGGTTCTTTCTGCACTGCTCTTGCTTCTTTTAGCACCTCTGTTGCAAATTTCTGCATCCCTATTGCCTCTTTCTGTACCCCTCTTATCTCTTTCTGAATACCTGTTCCCTCTTTATGCGCCCCTATTGCCTGTTTCTGCAACTCTCTTGCCTCTTTCTACAGTTCTCTTGTCTCTTTCTGCACCTCAGTTGGTTATTTCTGCATGCAAAACGATATACCCCAGCACTCCAAATGTATAGATTTTAAGTATGTGACATTATTGGGTCAACGCTAATGATACCGAAATTTTCTTTAAAACAGGAAAGCACCAGAGATTTCCTTAGCCTAATATTCATAAATGTATTTTTTCCATACAGATTAAAAAAAATAGCTAAAAGCGTTCTTTAACAATATTATTCAAGAAGGTTCGGACAAATAATTACAAAAGAAGTCTCTTAAATTGTGATAAGGTGATCTAGTCATCGTAACATAACATGGGAACAGCCAACACTTGTTTTGTCACATCCCTGATTTGCTAGCCTCAACAAAAAACAGAAATGTTGCAGCTGCTATTACAGGACTCGCTGACTTGGTCCCCTGTACTGAAAATGTTTTACAAAAAGGGCATATGAGAGCAGGGTAGGGATACTCTGACCCTCTAGCCCTTTTGGGGTGGTGGTCACAAATATTTTTTTTCCATTTATTTTTCATTGCTATTGGCCCCATAAGGCCCTTCAAGGGCTAATTTGCAACTTTTGTTCTGGCTTTGTAGTGACCCAGTCTAGGCAGGGACATCACCAATGTGGTACAGAAGTGTTGAGTAGGCTGCAGGGAGAGCAGCAGCCCCCCAGAAATCATTTATTAAAAGTAATACCCTCTAGGTGCACTAGCCCCAGTAGTTGGCCAAGACCCTTCTATTGATATCCTTCACCATGTACAGAAGTTGTCAAGGAGAGTCACCTACCTCCAAACACTTCAGCTCCATAAAGTGCATATGTGTCATATGTTTATCTAATACCCTAATGAAAGCCCAGGACCTTTGTAGGCCATAGTGTAGAGCTGAAACATGTCGGTCAACAAAACATAGGCTCATAGGACCATAATAGTCCATATTACCCATTTTCTGATGTTTTATCTTTCCCCACCATCTCCACTAATAAAGGAATACCTAGGAGAAGGTGACAGATTCTTAATCTCTAGTTAAGCCCTCTGTTAACTAGGGGTGGGTAGAATTTGCGTAATCGCGTTTCGCAAATCTCTGCGAAACGGTCAAGAATCTCTGTGAACACGCAGAAATTCTGCGAACTCATGGAATTGCTTGGTCGCAATGATTTTCTCCTGATTGCAATTGCTGTTTTACGTGCTTGGGGGGGGGAATATTTCGCGAACATGCATTTTGAGAATGCGAACAAGTGAAAAAATTTGCATAGCCTTGGAACGCAGAATTTTGGGCAATTTTGCGTTCCCCGCAGAATACGAACTTCTGCAAATTCCGCGAGCGGAACGGAATTTACCGCCCAGGCCTACTGGTCACCCTTTATAACTAAGTGCTCCCTGAAATATGGTTGAGCCCACCCTGACCTTTAAGAGTCAGGGTGAACTCGATGATGAAGCATGACACTAATAGAGTGTGTGAGGGTTATATATAAAACAAATTCCTTCCCCACACCAGCCATGCGGAGCTAGCTCTTCCACTAGGGGTCTTTTAAAAAAGCCACCCTAACCGTGCCTTATGCAACACATACTTTCTTTCTTGTAACCACAGGCGGGATACCTTTTTGTAATTTTGAGCTTTAAAGGGAGGACGTATCCCCTCCCTACTCATCAACTGCTAAAGAGACCTCTCAATCCTCGGGGTCCCACAGGCTGTCCCCTGTTTGTACCCTGTTATGTCTTCCTATATATCTACTTGTACAGTTCTGTTGCTCTAAAATAGTCTCCCTCTTAGAACTGTCAGCCATAAGGTGGCCTTCCTCCAAACATGTTGCCTACTTACCTCCTCTTTTTGCTGATTTATGTTGTTGGTCATAGGGCTCTGAGCACTTTACCATTGCTGATCAGTGCTAATGTGCATGTGCTTCTCCCCTAAACATGGTAACATTGATGTATACACAATTGGCATATTTAAATTACTTCTAAGTCCCTTGTAAAGTGGTGTACCATATACCCAGGGCTTGTCAGTTAAATGCTACTAGTGAGCCTGCAGCACTATTAGTGCCACCCATACAAGTAGCCCTTTAAATGTTTCTCAGGACTGTCACTGTGGAGCCTGTGTGTGCAGTTTACTGCCACTTTGACTTGGAATTTAAAACCCTTTAAACTCCCCTTTTATTACACATAAGGCACCCCCTAAGGTAGTCCTTAGGTAGCCTATAGGGCAGGGGGCTGTGTAAGTATAAGGTAGGACATGTGCTTGTATGTCCTGATACTAACAAAAACAGCCAAATTTACTTTTCACTACTGTGAGGTCTACTCCTCTCACAGGTTAAAATTCTGAATTCCATTTCACACTTTTAAAGTGTAATTCCAGATTAGAAAGGAGTAGATGTGTCATGTTTTATATCTTTGGAATGGTAATGATAAATCTGCTTTACTGGCAAAGTTGGATTTAACATTACTATTTTAGAAATGCCACTTTTAGAAGGTGTACTTCTCTCTGCTCTTACATCTCAGTGTGGCTGTAGCCTGTCTCCAATACATGTCTGGGGAGGGTGACAGCTCCAATTTGTGCATTCCCTCTAGACAGTCACAAACACAGGAATGTTGGTGTGTACCTGAGTACCTATTTGCATTCTGATAGCTCTTCATGGGCAGGAAGGGAGGGATGAGCTGACCCACACGAATAGGCAGTGTCCTGTCCCCACACAAAGGGTTTAATATCCCACTTATAATGAGCCAGGAGCCAATGTTGGAAACAATGGACCTCTGTGTACTTCAAAGACCCTTCTTTGAAGTCACCCCAATTTCAAAGGCACAACTGAGTATAAGCACTGGATCTCTAACTATAAGTGGACCCACATACTTGCACCAGAGAAATTGATGCATCTCCAGCCTGCTTGGAGCAGAACCAGCGCATCAACCCTGTTGCGGGAGTAGAATTGGTGCATCGCTCTCGGAACCAACACATCGCCTTGAGATTCCAACTTATCGAAACCACCCATCACTGCTACAGCAGCGTGGAGAGATTGATTCATCTCTTCAACTGTGCGAAGAAACCTGGCGGACCACTTTCAGAACCAATGCATCTCAACTCAGTGCTTCATCTACAGAACCGATGCATCGTCACCACTGGGTAAACAAAAATTGACGCATCACCTCGACTGTGGGCCCGATATTGACTCATCGCTAGTCTGCACCCCACATCACACTGTTGCAACCAGGATCAAGGTACTCTGTTCACCGGGCCTGAATGGCTGATGTCCCCGGATTGTGTTCCATTGCGGTCGGTCTGAACTGTTGACTTTGCACTGCTCCAGCGCACCCATTTAACCCCTATTGGCCTTCATTGCTTTTTTAAGTGCTTACATTCTTTTTAGTTTTTTAAAATTAATATCTCGATTTCTACTTATTGGTCCTCAGGTACTTATAAAACTATTGTGAATTTTTCTAAACCTGTGTGGAGTCTATTTGTGGTGTTTTCACTGTGTTGCTGTCTCGTGTGTTGCACCAATACCTTACACTTTGTCTCTTTAGATTAGCCTGACTGCTCTGTGCCGAGCAACCAGATGGTGAAAACAGGTAATCTTTTAGTGTGTACGTGGCTTACCCTGACTAGGAGTGTGGTTCCTACTTGGACAGGGAGCATACATCTGACAACTAGAGACTAACTGTCACACTTATAATGATATGGTTCAACTTTTAGGTGATTCCAGGACAGTTGGTGATTTGACAGAGAAAGCAGCTATTTTTTAAAAGAAACTCTATCAATTCATTTCTTCATATTTGTGCAGTACTTGAGATATAAGGAGTGGGCTTGACTTGGCTAACAGGTGAGTGTTGCATACGCATGTTATTGGTTTATTATGTGATCAATTCCTATCTCTCTTGGAATACTACACAAAGCTAGGCCACAGCAAGCCAAAACAAAACATGGTACAACACACTGAAATTGGGCATTATGGTGATGGTATTGCGAAAATAGTAGAATGTTGTGTGTTCATTAATTGTACAGGTTGCCAATGCCTTGCGAGCTGTTAAAACATGTTCAAGGTTTTATGTTTTGTATTCGAAAATACATGTATTTTTGCTCAGTGGCTATTTGAATGCTACAGTCAAAGCAAAAGCGTGTTTGATAGTCTGCTAGCAGATGTCAAAACAATAAAAATGTGTTATTGGTTGAATATGTGCATCTCAATTGATTCCCACAGCCAAGGTTAGCTGGATGTAAGTGTCTAATTAGAAAGTAGGTTCAGGTCAGGTATGGGCCTCCGTACAATGGAGGTGATTTGTCCTATTATTAGCAGGTGAGGAAAGACTCCTTGAGCTAGGGATGCATTGATTGAGGTGCAACAGAATGATTCAAAAAGGTGAAATGTGGCCTTCAAAATGTTTACAAGAAGGTTGTCTAGGCAGTACTTAGTAGGTTTGAGAGGTTATATAGAAGAGAAAAGTTTGTGAATGATAATGGCAGAATGTGTGCCAAAGTAATGAGTTAATACCTCTTTGTAAGACTTGGCAAAGCTGATAGGTTTGACATTGACAAGCATTCAATTTTGGTAACTCACTTTTTTCACAAACATATGTAATATTGAAAAAAGCAAATATATAAAAATCAAAACATTAAAGAAGGGGACTGCAACACAGGCACACCCACCCTGGTGATGAAGTGCACTCCTTTTCAGGTTGCTGTGCACATGTGATCATCAGGCTAAATGCTACCACTTGGAGTGTAAGCCGGCTAGTGGATGAAGTGGGCTGACCTACTGGCTATTTCATATAATGTGATGAGATTAACACAATAGAAGTAACATGTAAGCCTGATGTTTGAGTTGGGAGGGCAACCGTTATCAATTAACACAGTCCCTTTACCCAGATTTTCTATTCATTAAAGTAGGCCCTTGTATCACAAAATGCAGCACCGCATTTCACAAATTAACACAAACTTCAGCATCAATCAATTTTCTGACAGAACAAACAGTATAATAAAATGTTTGTAAAAGCAAAAGATGGTGCTACTTCCTGAACATCATAAATAATACCAGAATGCATCCCACTTCCCCAAGAAAGGCATAACGGAGTTTGTAATACGCAGACCGAGACTGTGGCTGATGCAATTGGCCTCCAGTGGCTTTATAAGAAGGCGGCAATGGAAGAGAATCTATATATTTAGGGTGGCACTGTTTGGGAAACCTGAGGAGGAAAACAAACAAAAGTATAGGCTAAGCAAGGACTTAATAGTGAACATCCTTAAAAAAGTTGCACCCTCCCTTGAACCTACTACATGTAGGACACGTGCAATATTATCTCACATCAAATCAATTGCAGTACAACTTTTTTCTCAGGCTACTTCCACAGCACACACCAAAGTGTCTGTGGTGTCACAAAGCGTGTATTCCTTACACATGACTTAAAGACAATCATTTCCATCACACAACAGCACATCAAGTACCCTATACCAGGTTCAATTAGCACAAGAAGTCAAGAGGTTGAGTCTGCCCTGAGAGTATTATCTTATGAGATTTGGTTGAAGTTGTCTACATTATGAGGGTGGGTTGAAGCATGCCACAAAAGTCTGGGTGAGGCTTCCTCATTCAGTCTAAACTGAATAGTTCAGGTGATCAGGTTTCAAAGATCTAGTATTTCACAACTGTTCCAAGTTGACAATGCCTCTGTCAGCTAATTGTTTCCAGTATATCTGGCATCCAACAATCAATATTCATGAATTACCCTATAGGGGAGTGCCACATGTATGAGAGAGTCTATCATTAGAGTCCTGAAAGCCATTTTGTAAATGACCAATATAGCCATAACAACCAGATTGAATACAAATAGGAGATGGAATCAAATTTAGCCTATAGAACTTAAATAATCATTGGGGGTCCTGCTAGTGTTTGCATGCAAGGGAATCCTATACAGGTTGCAACCTTTATTGTTCAAACCCTATAATCTATTTGCAAGTGGTGGCATGCTAAATAGTACGTGTTCATGAGAGGAGAGGGAAAAGTAAGCTTCCAGATATTCTATTGGCAATTAATTTGTGTGGTTTAAGTAAAGAGCCAATCCTCCAGATAAATCTCTTTATATCACACAATATCTGATTAAGTAAGGTTATATGTACTAGCAGCAACAACATTCCACACAAATAATTGTCACGTGGGACAACTAGCCTCTTTACAATTTCGACCCTGGCCCACTGTGATAATTGGAGGGTTCAGATTGTAGTCCATTATCCCATTCAGACTCTTCTTAGCAATGACTTCTAAGTATTTTGCAGCACAACCTTTTTACCAAAATCATGTTATGACCGCAACTGCGAGCTTTGGTGGTGCAGATAGGTGTTGGCTCTGCTTCACATTTTTCCAGTTCACCTTATAAACTGAGAAGGTTGAGAAAGTGTCAATTAGAACAGGAAATCAGGCAATGAGTAGTCTTGCACAGTGGGAATGAGCAATATATCATCTGCAAATAAGAAAGATGTTACTGTATCAGCTACAGTAGCAATGTCCTTAGTACTTTCAGAAGCATGTATGGTTGCAGACAATAGTTTAAGTGCCACTAAGAAAAAGGAGGAAAGAGAATGTCCTTGATATAGCCTTGATGTGTTCCTCTCAAACTTCAAACAGCCTTGACAAAAATAGTTTGAAATTAAGTGTACAGCTATTTAACCTTGGAAATAAATTCATGCTGAAGTCCCGTTCTCTGAAAATGTTCTAAGCAGACTTCTTCAATGCTATCAAAAGCTTTTTCAGCATTGAGAGACAAGACTTGTCTGGTTCCTCCTTAAAATTCCATAAAAGATGAGCCAGATTCCTTAGATGGTTCCTGAGTGCCTCAATTCAAACCATGCCTGTGAGTCATGGCCAAAAGATGAGTTTACAAAGTTGGGTGGCCAATTTGTTAACCAAAATGCTGATGCCAACATTAGTGAAGAAAATAGAGCACTATCTGGTGCATTCCAGAGAATCTTTTCCAGGCTTAGGAATGAGTGATTTGATTACGAGAAGTCATCTGCTTCCTTAGTCCCAGACTGTTGGAATTTATACTCCCTTGGAGAGTTGCATGTAGACACTTTCGAAATTGCCTTCATAATTTCTTCCATATTTATTTTGCTGCCAAGGAGCATGTTCTCCTATGAGGTAAGTGTTGGTAAGTGTAACAGCTCTCTAAATGTTTCCTTTTCTGCAGTACGTTTCTCCATTGTCAGATCAGTGCTGTAGGATGAAAAGGCGTCCGATATGTCTGATTTGTCTGTGTGATTTGTGAAAAACCTACCCTCCCTTCACTGTCACAAATATCTGCTTTTTTCATTACTGTTGGTGTTACTTATGGCACACAGTGCAGTATGGATCAGCTTGCTCTAGGTTCACCCACTTTGTGCCTTGCTTAGATCATCCAATTCAAATCTACTAAAAACCCCAGCTTTCAGATGTATCACAAAAGGGGTAATTCCATTTCAATGTTGAGAACAAAGGCATGGATCCAACTCTCTAGCAGCCTTCGTCTCATGCAATCAGAATCCCTCTTTATGAGTACCCTGAAAACATGGATTTTCACTGCCCCAGATGCACTATGTAGAGCATTCATTTAACCCCTTTTATTCTAGTCCTCAATTATCTTTCTGCCTTTAACTCAATCTACTATAGCACCATGATGATCCTCGGAGTGATAGCTGCACTCTATAAATACTCTCTAGCATAATATAACAACAAAACATAACATAACATAACATAACATTACCCCCTCACAGTTTCCTCTCTCCCACCAATAAAGAATGACGTGGAAGCTTGACACAGTTGGTATGGATTGTGCCTAATACTCAAAGGCAATTACAGTGGGCTTTTTCCTTTTCTTGATCTCTGGATCACTACCTGTTACCATATAGGGGGTGTAACAGAGAGTGTTTAAAGAGCTCTCAAACTTATACCTACAACATATGGAAAAGCTAAGGCCAGATGTACTGCCCTCAGTGTTTGTGACTCGTAATGTACATTTTTGTGAGAGTCGCAAATTGCGAGTCGCATACACTGATGTACAACAGTGTCTGATTTCCAAATGGGTCACAAAGGATCTGCCTCATTAATATTCATGAGGCAGGTCACATGCTGTGACCCAATAGGAATGGCCGGCACTCACAGGGATGGTGGCCTGCTGGTGTCAGCAGACCGCCATGACAGTGTCTGCTTTTCAATAAAGCAGTGCTTTTTTTAAATGCAGTCCATATTTCTTAAAGGAAAATGGGGTGCATTTAAAGAGTAAAAATGAAACCTTTCTGTTTCATTTTCTGAGAGCAGGCAGTGATCTGGCAGTGGTCTATGGGACCACTGCCTGCTCTTGATAAACAGTTTTGCTGGCAATCACAAAGGGGAAGGTGTCACCTGGGTATCATTTCCCATTTGCAATTGCATTACCACCCATTTGAAATTGGTGGTAAATGCGATTGTTTTGCTACCGCATTTACGGTCGCAAAACTATCTACTTCCCCCTGCGACTCGCTCTTATTTATTTTTATTTATTTTATCAGAGCGCTTTACATGAGGTTCCACAAAATTACAAGAATACATCAGTTCCAATTTACATCAGTTGCTAGACAAACAATTACAAGAGCATAGAAGACGAGATAAGTGAAGTGTAGAGGGGAAGGGGGTAAGGGTAAAGGGGTAGGAGGGAGATACGGCAGAAAGACGGAGGAAAGTCTGCCCAAAGTCCGGCTGGGTAGGTGACGGTCAAGGGAGAAGTCCCAAAACACATCTCCGCTATAGCCATCAGGTAGAACCACCGGGCATTGGCCAAATAGATAGGTCTCAATAGGAAAACATTTAAAGAACATGGAGGGCAAAATAAATGGAGCGTAGAGGGGAGGGGGCAGGGAAGGTGAGAAAGGGAGGATAGGGGAAGAGACAACAAGGAGAGACGGAATTAAGTCTGTCTAAAGGTCGACTTGGTAGGTGACAACCAAGGAGGGAGTCCATGGCACATCTCCCCTATAGCTAAACCAGGTAGCTCCATCGGACACCAGACAAAAAAGTTCAGTCTCAATACATTGAGAGAGGAGAGAAGGAGAGCCATAAATAGAGGGAGGATGTGCTAAAAACGGTTGTACATCTGGCCCTGTGTTTTGTGTTGCTTGAGCCCACTTTGTTCCCATTATACTTCAGAATTAAGAATCAATGTGCATCATGCGTACTTTGCATGTTTCTGGATTATTTGGAAATACTTCAGTATTTTCTGTGTAAAGCAAATAAACGTTTTTTATGTACATGTGTGTTATGAAATCATTCCCTTGTTCGTGCCTTTTTCACACAGCACTGTGCCACGGGCAGAGGATCATTAGGTTGAATAATTCACAGACAAAAAATGTACAAATCTACGTGTTAAAAGAGCGGCAGTTTGTCAAAATAAGTTGTCTAATGTTTGATAGTCTGTCTGCAAAAGCACTGCTAATGCTGCTGGAAGAAACTCACTCAAATGGCATTTTATTGCTCTTGGACTATCTGACCTTTACCGATATTCTCTGCTTGATGACACATACTATTGGACTTGGAATTTAGTGACCTCTGCTAAGAGTATTTCAACCTCCTCCGTTAATTTTAATTTGCAGTTCCTCCCTTCCTCCCTTCTGTGCTCTGTGGTGTCTCCAGTCTCCCTGGGATCTGGTCCGACTCCTGTCTGAGCAGAAACCGCCATTTTCAGTCACAGCGATCTGTCCCGCACCTTCCCAGCACGTTTGCATCATTCCGGGATGCGTTACACCATTGCACGCTATTTATCACTAACATAACACAACCTGCATGCCACCCTATTTTTTTTATCATCTCAGCCACCGATGTCATAATCACCAGGCATTGCACAGCAAATTTGACACACCATGCTTTTAACTCCTTGCGCAACACAACACTGTAGCCAATCAGGCCAGCACCTTGTAAAGGGTCAGATCAATTTGCTGTTTGATAAAGGAAGACAACAACTCTAAGATCAAACCCATTACCTTATATTTTGAGCACTGATATTCCATTTTTCTATACAACTTTGGTCAAAACTTTGCAAAAAGCCTTTTTAATAAATGTTAGGTTAATGTCATCATGGGTAAAGAATGGCAAGACAGCAGAATTCCCCTTTAATTACTATAGGTTTTTATTGAGCACATTCAAATGTCCATTTAGATCATGCATGCAGAGGTTAGTTACCACTGGTTCCAACACGCAGCCTTTTCGAATTCCATGTGTTATATTGATTTTTTCAGGTACTTTCGCCCCTAGGCCCAGTGCTTATTTGAGCTAGTGGTCAGAGAAAGATGGAAAACTCATAACAAAGAGAGAAAGCAGTAACATGCTAGAGACTGATAAAGGCACAGGGTGTGTTTGGTAGTGGATTAACAAGACTTGAGGTGAATTCAAGACTATGCAGCTTTGGTATTTGACACACTGACATTTTATTGCACCAGCTTACTGGCTGCTAGCATCTGAGCAGAGCTACTTGTACCAATGCTCATTCTATTATAGCCGTATAGCCCACCGTAGGGGCCATTAAAGGCCCTCTTCAGCATTCGGCTTAGGCTTTTAACAAGGGAGCTGGACATTAATGCAGGTATAGCCCAGCTACGGAGGGCTATAAGGTTAGTAGAATATTCAGCCACTACAGGACATAATGTGCTAACAAATAAAAATAAGGACTCACAGAGCCAAGGGGATTTAAATCCCCTTGTTCTCTGTGAGGCCTTTGTTCACAGTAACATCTTGTGAATGACAACATTGGAATGTTGGAGTTCTAGGCTTCTACCAGCCATTTAAAGCCCAGAGCACTCCATTGTTTACAATGATGCTCCCAACATTCCAATGTTCTAATACAAATTAAGCACTGTGAAGCCCTACCTCATTGTAGTTGGCTTTAGTGTGTGTAAAGATCTGCTGCAGGTCCTTGTCTAACCTCATGGAAACCAATAAATCGAGCAGGAGAGGATGGGAACTTTAGATGAGCTTTATGATTAAACAATGAGGACTGCTAATTACTTTGGGATGCATCCCAGCTCACCATTATTTTGCACACAATGCCACCTCAGTTTGGGCCCAGCCACATGCAAATGAGTCTTGACCCTTTTCCAATGGGAACAGTCCCATGCAAACTGCCAAGCCAGATCCACCATGAACCATCATTTCATTATATGAATTTTGTGGAATGTCCCAAAATTTCACAGTTGCAAAATGTTGGATGCTTTTGGTCCACTTCAAGTGGAAAATGTATTTCAACAAAAGTAAAGCCATGGTGCAAAACATTTAATCTGGGAACCGGTCATCTGCAAGAGTGATGTTTGATTTTTGAATGAAAGATTAAAGATGCTACTGAAATATCTGTCCCAATTGGATGACTGTGGCATGGAATGCAGATTCCTATTGCCATCTTTAGAACCCATATGACAATATTCCAAAACACTACCGCATTATTACTTCTAATGCTTAGACAGAGGTTTTTTGTGCCTAGTCAAACGTTAGAAAGCAAGTGCTGATTGTGTTCAAGTTAGATGTGTTTTTCTAATCATGGATTGGCTTTTTATGCTTGTTGATCATGATAGCTATCACTATTATTTTGAAATTGTCCATTAATGATTGAACATCAATTCTCTACATATTTCATTGACCAGACCAAAATGACCAAAAGAAATGTCAAGCTCTGCCCATTTCATTGGTGTTCTCTTAATTATAGCGCATTCTAACTAGGAAAAAATGGTGTACTGTTCAAATTAGAAAGAAATAACAAATGCAGAATCTAAGACCCACACTAGCTTTCAAGTCTGGTCATACCCAGAAAGTCGTGACCAGTAACCAAAGGTTCAACAGAGAAAAATGGCTGATTTTGGTCCTGTAGGTTACTTTATCTTAAATATCATGAAATTGCCCATTGGCGGCTGTCAGAAACTATTCCATGGCCAGGAGCTCATATTGATTTAGGAAAACGGAAGTGCTCGTTTTTTTACTGCTCCCTACCATTCATGAGTGTGTGACTCAAGGGCAAAGCCGCTTTTTGTGTCCTTGATGCTGAAGAAACCCCCAGTAAGGGTTCCGTAATACAACCAAACAGGTCAGAAAATGTGTATCTCTATTCACATTCCTTAGTGTGATGCATGGAATGTGTGGACTAAAGGCAGGGCTAACATCATCATTGTACACCTAACAAAGGTCACTGACCTGTACATTCATGAAAAGGTGACCCATTATATCTCATCAATAATCCATGCCATACCTTTTTAATCACATCTGTGGTACTCCACTAATGAAGAGAACATCTTATTGGAGTATATATAATCAAGTTGATTTTATCGGACCTCTTGTATGTCGACTGAGTCCACCAAGGTGGTATCTCCCTACCTTGGCATAGATATGTCACTGATAATGAAGCATGCCACAATAAGTGGGTGGGTGACCTATTCACATTTGGTGAATACCTGCAGCTGGCTAAGGACTCTATTAAGTGTCCTCTTTGACAACCCAGGTGCCTTTGCTGTGATTTGTATATTATTTAGATTTTTTGTTCTAGGAATTAGGAGACTATGGGCCATATGTACAACATATTTCCCCATAGACACCGAATAATTCTAGCCCTATGTCCAGGATACTGCAAGTATAATTGTGGATGCCAGGTGGAACCATTACAATTGCCTAGGATCAGTAAAGCTGAATATTGTTACTAGTTAGGTGACTCTGGTTACCAAAGTAAAAAATATACAGCGTATTCATTTATATTCTTTATATATGTTATATAAATAGAAAAGTCACCTAAGCATGTGGGATATCCAGACTTACTTAAACAATTTGGCCCTAACATTCCAATATGATGGCAAAAGCGAACATATATATGATTTGAGGATCTAAAGTATGGCAGACGTGAACATACACATGATGTGAAGATTCATAGTATGTTATTACTATACTTATCGTAAAACAGTGAATTATCAATTAGAATGGATGGTAGTCCACCGCAAGTAGTATAGTCATTAGCTTGTTAGGTCCGCACAAAGGTTTCGATAAATGTAATCCTGAGCTCAATTCCTGCTAGCATAATTTACTCCTGAGCTCAATTTCTACTAGCTATGCCACAGAGTAGACAGACTTAACAAAAATGTGTGAAGCATTAAAAAGTCAAAGACCAAACACAAAAAAAACTTACTCCAATTTAAAAGGAATAGAGCAAACTATCATAAAGGGAATGGCACCAAAAAGATAAAAATCCAATGAAACAGAGATATACATTTGTAAAGCTTTCAGAGAAAAACACCTTGAAAAATTAAAGTGCCACTTAGTAATCACTGTTCTGACATGGGCCTAGGCATGACTTTAGACCAACGGTAATGGAATCTTGATCATATACACCAAGAACGTTCATCCCCGTCAAATATTTTATCTTGTTGGTCTCTGAAATGGAAGTCACAATCCTCCTTTAAGGTAAGGTTGCAGACTGTGTCCGTAGAAGTCCTGGTGTAACTGGGTATCCACTGGAGAGATCCTGTCAAAGCCATTGTGTTTGACAGGAAAAAATCAGAGTGTGAGAAATTCAAATTTAGTGGCCTATTGAAGTACTCTTGTTGAGCGGATACTTTTCGTGCCTTCGCTCCATCAAGATCTACCTTCAGACTTCTTAATGGTGTTCAAATTCCTCCAGCACAACAAGCCTATAGCTGTAGCCGATGAAATCACATCGAAATAAGATACCTTCACAATGAGGTCCTGCAGATGCTCCAGAGGTCTTGAAGTGCCAGCTTTTCGGAGTTTCTGGAGCAGCTCCTCTTGGTCATCTCTTATGCTCCCAGAACCTCAGGAACAGCAAATAGGGGCCAAAACTCACTCCAACAGAGGCCACCAGCAGGGTCCAGTCCAGTTCCTATTGCCACTTGTCAGCTAAGAACTTCAGGAAAAAGGCCACTAGCAGCTTGTTGTGTCATTTTAGCCACAAATGAGGTCAGTAAACTGACCCTTGAAACCACTTCTTAACCTTGGGTGCAAGTGGGAGCAGGTCCAGTCCTTCATGTCTCCACACAGGTCTCAAACAGCAGGTCATGTCTTCTTCTGTTCTTCCACAGGTCTATATAGTCTTCTGATGAGCTGTGGGTGAGGTGGCTTACGGTCACTCCTTAACCACCAGGTCTCCCATTCCTCACACCTAACCCATACTGCCCAACAGGCCTAAGACATTTTCCTGCTCTAGAAGCATTTTCCATAACCCATTAATGCAAATTAGCCTCCAGGAGCTTCAAACAAGGAAAATATACATTTCCAAAAGTTATATTTCCTATATATTGATCAAACATCTAACTTCACCATTGAATTTGATTTTTTATAAATATTAAATACAGAGCTTGAACCGTTTCTCTAGCATGTCCAAAACTGGAGATGGCATCATTAATATATTAATCTGCACCCTAGATTTCCTCATAGTTCAGCCGTACAATTCCACATTGACCACAGCTTTTCACTGTAGGGACATGCCAACATTAAATCTCTACATGTGCCACTTTTGAATACTAGGCACTCTACCTTGTGGCACACAACATCTATTTGGGGGTGTCTTATAAATATATGAGCAGGAGGATTTTCCCCCTCTCAAAAGGTATATTTTACCAAGTCATACTGCAGGTTTAAGCTGCAGCAGTCAGGCGACATTAGCATGCCTGGAGCCATGTTTTCCTTGTCAAACTAGTAGATGGCACAACATTGCTGCAGTCCTCAGGTGACATTTAACTTCCCATGCCATTGGTATAGTTTCTACAACATATACTATGTCCTTACAAGAGAATTAAATATGCCAATCAGCGATTAGTCAATTAAGACATGATTTAGGGGTCAGAGCACATACACTGGGCACCAGATGACAGATTCTACAAACCAGCAATAAAATTCTGAACAATACTGGGGCTGATCATGCACACAGGTTCATTTTCTCACATATATAGCTGTATATTGTATATACAGTACATGACATCGACCAATTTATTTGTGTAAATTAGAAAACCAGTTAAAAACTTGCATGTAACACCAGAGGCTAGATTCACAAATGTACATTTGCACTTTTGTGTAAGTATACTAATTTTTGGGTATTCAGAAACTTCGAGTTTAATTTTACTAATAGTAATTTTACGACTGGCTGAGACTCTGCACATAAAAAGATATGCCAGGTATATATTTTCATCTGCGAAGTTCTCCACCCTGAATGCAGAGTCTCTACAGTCAGAAAATTATGTTGGGCAGGGAACTCCCCATATGAAAAGATAGCCCTGTCCTTCCTGTTTCTTTACAAGACTTGTGAGTTGAACAAGCATTTGAAAGTCTAGGAAAGTCTGTCAGATAGCCCTCTATTCCCGCTATAGGGCAGCCTATCAAACTTCTATTGATATTACCCATGCCACTAGTCTATTAATGCAGGAAATCAATATCCTTGCCTTCTTCCACATGTTCTTCACTCTGGACATATGGTGAGCTTAAAATTCCAGATGCTAGGGGTCTGCTAATTATGATTCAGTCAAATAAACAACTATGCTCAATTTAAAAAAGCTATAACTATGGTAAACCAACTGTCTGTAAACAGAATTCATACACAATTGTACACATTGGAGATATGTGGGGAAAAGAAGCATATCTTAGAATGTAATGTTTTTTTTAGAAATTCAATTTTCCTACAATTTTGACAGAAAAATGTTATCAAAACCAAATTCAGAGTACAAGAGTGATCAGGCATGTCAAGACTTGGAATGGGCGAAATGAGTTACCAAAAGGCAAATCTTGTAAATGTAGACTTTTTTTGCTTGCCTACAGAGCGAAATTGGGAACACAATCTCCATACATCCGCTCATTGGCTGCCTTAAAAAAAAGGTAGAATTATTTCCCAAACATGAAAACATCCTCTAATCCAGCAGCCCTCACCTCCTTTTACAAAAAGTGGTCTGGGGGTGTAGACTACCCAGAACAGGCTAGAAAGCCCAGCCCAGCCATAGAAGAGACAAGTGTTGTCCATTACCTATTATCCTTTCAATATTTTGTAAATTTTGAATATCAAATATTTGGAAGTCAGTCCTTTTGGGCAAAGGGAGTCTGTATCTGGCTTTCATAGATCTGAAGACTGCTTTCGACCTGGTCCCCCGGGGCAAGCTTTGGCAGGTTCTTGGACATCTGGGTATGCCACCATATATCTTAGATTTTATTCAAAGGATGATTATTGGCACTTATGCCAGAATCAGGTGTGGGGCCCAAGGGGAGCTAACAGAGATGATTGGGGTAGGGAGGAGGGTATGCCAGGGCAGCTTGTTGGCCCCCACCCTATTTTCAATATTCATTAATGGGGTGGTGGCTTACCTCAACAAGGAGCCATCTGACGCCCCAGTGTTGGCAGGGGAGAATATACCCACCCTCCTCTTTGCCGACGATACTCTCCTAATCTCCAAATCCCCACCTGGCCTAAAGAAATTGTTGAAGAGCTTCGACTCTTTGTGCAAAGAGCAGGGGCTAATCATCAACACTAGTAAAACGAAGCTGATGACTATTAACCCCTCCAGACGTTTTAGGAATAACATCACCCTAGACAAAGTTGCATTAGATATGGTCGAGTCCTTTGACTACCTGGGAATTAGAGTTTCAAGAAACATGAAGTGGTCCCTACACCTAGATAAAATGCTTTTAAACCATAAGCGGGTGTCTGGTGCAATTGTCAGAGAACAACATCTTTCGGTTAGTAGACCGGTTGCACCAGCACTCGCAATTTATGATGAGAAAGCTCTACCCTCGGCTCTCTATGGGGCGGAGCTCTGGGGCATGGAGAACATCACCGAATTATTTAGGTCAGAAAATAGATTTTTTAGAAACGTTGTATCACTTCCCACCTCCACCCCCTTGAAGCCTCTGTTCTACGACACTGACAGGAGACACATTCAGGACATCGCTAGGCTCTGCCCTCTGCTCTTTTGGGCTCGGCTCAAGAGAACGGAGGAGCTTTCTAAGTACGCCGCGGGGTTTGACGAACTATTAGCGGCAGACAGGGGATGCAGGATAAAGTGGTTGGCAGATTTGAAGCACCTTATGGGTCTCATCGGTCTAAGCGAGGCATGGGCAACCCAGTATCCCCCTTCCAAGGCCGATTTAAAGCGAGCATATTGGGACTGGGTGTCAAAACTCGAGTTATTGTGCCAGCAGGCAGGGAAACTCACGGAAGGATTCTTCGAATTTAAAAGCATATGTAGTTTAGAGCCCTATCTCGACTTTATTCAGATCCCTAGGGATAGGACCTTGTACATGAAGCTGAGATTTGGCACCCTGCAGGTCAATTCAGTGACATCCTCATGGAAGGGGTCGAATCCGGTTGCTGCACCTTGTCCCAGCTGTGGTCACCCCGATGAGTCCATCGCCCACTTTTTCCTGGCATGTCCTGTCTATATAAAGGCCAGAGAAAAGTGGCTTAAGCCAGTTTGTAGAGCGCTAGGCTTCATGAGCCATGTGGCTGCCCTACGCATTATGAAAACAGACACCTCTTCTCTAACACTGATTTGCGGAGTAGCCAAATACCTGGGGTGTGCTTGGCTATTAAGACTAAAAGCAGTAGGCAAGAATTTGCAGGTTCCAACTTGAAGGATATGGGATGAATCACTGACCTGATCAAACAGTGAAATTAGTGGGCACCAGGTGTTGCCGTCTCCTGTATATATGAATTGGTGATGAAGTCCCATGAATGCAATAATTTTAAATTGTATATTTTATGCTGATTTTATTGGATCTAATGGGTTAATCCTGTTTATTGTGCTCCTTTTAATTCTGGTTACATTTTTGTATTTCTGCAATGCTTTTATGATACATCTTTTATCGAATAAAGCTTATCAATCAATCAATATATGCAACCTAAGTTAATGTGAATGTTTTACAATAGGCATGTTGATTGTTGGCTGGAGTTCGTGTTACTTTTTTTATAATTGACATTTTTGCTCATCCTAAACCAGCCACTCACACAACAAAGTTAATCTGTACAAAGTGAAGATAGGGATGAAGATCAGTATTGGAAAGGTGAAGCTGAGGAAGGTGCTTAACATTCCATCTCTATAGCCCTCCTTTAAAAAATAGATATTGCTGCACATGTCACCTTTCAGATTTTTGGGGCAGGTGCAGAACACCGGAGCCCAGCCCAGGAGGAGGCCTGAAGCTGACAGCAACTAGGAGGTGGAAAGTTACCTTGGAGTTTGGTGAGCTGGCTGGAAAGGCGCATTGTAGGATGGGTGACTGGGAGAGGTCAAGTTAGTGGAAGAGAGAAAGCTCCACACACAATGTTGTGGTGCAGGGGGCAGTGAGACAGCATTATGCCAATGAAAAGTACTGGATCATACTGAAGCAATGAATTGTGCAGTTCACTAAGGGGCCATCACGACAAGCCAACTGGTTTTATTCTTCAAAATAGCCTTCTTGACCCACTACAGCAAGAGAACTGACTGGTACAAGTAAATATAAGAAGGCTTCACTACTTATTGCAAAGGGGCCAGAATCTTCCTGAAAATCATGCTTGCCTCATTCCAAGCTCCCTGAGATTGCTGGTAGGCTCGAAACGTCCAGTTGGTGTAGGAAGCTGTTGTTGTTGCAGAGAAATACAACATGCCAGTTGGACATGGCTATTTGCTTTGGATATGAACAGCAACGGCCCATGCCGGAGCCGGAAGAGTGGTGGGGTGGTGGAGCCTGACCTTTGGGGGGTTCGACAGACGATGACGAGGGAACATTAATTATTTATTAAATTTTCCCTCGTCATCGTCTGTTGAATCTCCCTCTCCCCCCCCCCCCCCCCTCCCCGGTTTCACCACTCTTACCTGCATGAACTGAACTTTTGGAAAGTTTCCTGCTGCTTGAAACCAGGAACTGTGATTGGAGAAACCAGCCCTGGAAATTTGGAGACTTTTTATCATTATCGTTTCCTGCAAGATTGGTTAGTACAGTTGCCAATTAGCAGAACTTAAACAATATTTTTTTCAAAAGACATGATTTGCCTAAACGAGGTGTTGGGGGCTTTCAGGGTCCTTATAATGCCAAAGAAGGATCCGATGCCGTCCTCCTGAGGTCATTTTGCGCAAAGAACTCTGATTTTCCCACATAAAACTGACTGACTACATCACTATGGAACAACAATTTGTTGTTGCTGTAACATTTAATCCCTACATACAACTTATTACACTTATATAGAATATTACTTATTACATACTTGTTAAACTGTACTTTTAAGCTCTTCATTTCTTAATTGTGGTGTTATCTTGACTATTTGTTGCACATGAGTCAGATGCATTTTCTCTAAACAGGGCCTAACTGCTTGTGTCAAGCTGTCAAGGGTACACCAGGGATTCATCACAAAAAACTTTTTTGCTTTATAATATTTCTTTATCAGCTTAAGAGTTTGCATCTCTACATTTTACCCTCCAATAAGTTTAACAATGTCAGTAGTTATGGGATAAAGGCGGCTTGAAATGTTCTCATCATGTGAAGCATCAATTATGGCATCCCCAATCATTGTATTGAAAAGACAACAAAACAAATCACCGGGGAATCGTCTTATATTTTAAGCACACAAGGGCTGTATTTGTTTAACTGTTCTCAACAACTTGCGGCCACAGCATGTAAAGTGCAATGCACAGCAGGCACACGCTGACAGTCTGAAGCCTTGTTGACATAATAACATCATTTGTTGTTGATTGGGTGGCCTTAGTTTTACTTGAGTGCTTTGCACAGTTTGATTTGCTCTTTAGTGCTCTCTCTGTGTGGGGAAAAAAGAGGCCGCTAGTACATGTGGATTGGGTTCAATCATCTGTCCTTGGGCAGAGGAACTACAGATGTAAACAGTCTCAGAGAGTGAAGGCACCAGCTTTAACGTTGATGGTTTGTGTCACAGTCTTAAGAGGCTTTGCTCCATTAAGGTGGCAACCTCCTGGTCCATTGCTTTAAGGCAATTATTACAGGGAGAGATAACACCTTCACAGAGAGCAGCAAAGTCACTAGATTTGGAAACTTCAATTATTAATTGGTTAAACATTTGCTGCTCAGTTGAGATAGTGTCAGGAGGGAGTTTATTGCTTGCAGATAAAAAGCTTTATCTTTGTGTAGACCAAAGAGCCACTGCTAATGTGCATATTAACTTGAACTCCAGGGTCACCTACTTCAGGCAAAGGAAAAACAGATACACTGCTTGAACAAGGAACAGAGGGAGGCACTTTACAGATGTTCTCTACAACATTATTTATTATATGGCACCTCCAAACTGATTTTGCATAGGAAACACATACGTGGCGTTACTTGTAAGATATTGAGTCATGATGCAAAATTTTCCTAATGAGAACTCTGGCATGCTGGTAAATACGTGTGAGGAAAATGGAGATGTGCATTGATTTAGTTTGGGTTGAATCGTTGTTTCTAAGTGCAATTGTTGCATGGTATGCGTAACACGATTCTGCTTCAGAAAGGAGACTGTTTACTTTGCATAGTGTATCAGGAGTTGTTGAAAGAGTGGCACATTCAGAATCGATGCTGTTCCGCATAAATTCTTCTTTACACTTTGCCAGTAAAAAGTATAACTAAAACCTGGGTAAGGACCACTAATAATAAAACATATTAGGCTATATTTAAGATGTATATAAAATTACAGACTGCTTCCTTGATCTAGCTAGAGCCCTAATAGGCTGAAATACAGATGATAAAACATATGCTGTACAAAGGAGGCACAGATATAATGTTTTTCCTTCTTCTAAAGCTAATACGTATGCATCCTCCACAGAGAAAGTATCAGTGGCAGCTGCTACTGAATAATATGGGTGAGGCGGGGTAAACAAAAAGTCACTTACCTGCCAGCCTCTGCCTCTTCTCTGTCCTTCTTCTGCCCATGGCACATGGAAGCAGGGTTCTGAGCTGGGATGGGGCAGTGAGATAAATAACGGTGATGGATCAAGCCCTGATCTTTGGACTGGGTAAGAGTGGTCTGTTTAACTCAGACACTTTGTTCATCACCACCCCCTTTTTGTAAATCGTTTTTGGCCACTATAGGTGTGGCAGGGTATACTCAGACATGAGTCCCTTTCTCACTGCTCCATCAGGATTCAAGCAAGCCGGGCCGAAGAAGGCTGAAATGCCAGAAACCGGTCCCCGGTAGCTTGTCTCCTTTCTGGTGAAGAATTGGCTTGGTAGTTTAGTCTGCCCTGTTCCCATGATGCACTGGGCCAGGGACAGACTGATTTGCATATAGCCAGGTTCTGAGCTGGGATGGGGCAGTGAGATAAATAACGGTGATGGATCAAGCCCTGATCTTTGGACTGGGTAAGAGTGGTTTGTTTAACTCAGACACTCTGTTCATCACCACCCCCTTTTTGTAAATCGTTTTTGGCCACTATAGGTGTGGCAGGGTATACTCAGACATGAGTCCCTTTCTCACTGCTCCATCAGGATTCAAGCCAGCCGGGCCGAAGAAGGCTGAAATGCCAGAAACCGGTCCCCGGTAGCTTGTCTCCTTTCTGGTGAAGAATTGGCTTGGTAGTTTAGTCTGCCCTGTTCCCATGATGTACTGGGCCAGGGACAGACTGATTTGCATATAGCCAGGTTCTGAGCTGGGATGGGGCAGTGAGATAAATAACGGTGATGGATCAAGCCCTGATCTTTGGACTGGGTAAGAGTGGTTTGTTTAACTCAGACACTCTGTTCATCACCACCCCCTTTTTGTAAATCGTTTTTGGCCACTATAGGTGTGGCAGGGTATACTCAGACATGAGTCCCTTTCTCACTGCTCCATCAGGATTCAAGCCAGCCGGGCCGAAGAAGGCTGAAATGCCAGAAACCGGTCCCCGGTAGCTTGTCTCCTTTCTGGTGAAGAATTGGCTTGGTAGTTTAGTCTGCCCTGTTCCCATGATGCACTGGGCCAGGGACAGACTGATTTGCATATAGCCAGGTTCTGAGCTGGGATGGGGCAGTGAGATAAATAACGGTGATGGATCAAGCCCTGATCTTTGGACTGGGTAAGAGTGGTTTGTTTAACTCAGACACTCTGTTCATCACCACCCCCTTTTTGTAAATCGTACATGGAAGCAGGGGGCACACAGGTTCCCAGACTCCCCTAGCCAATCACACAAATCACGACGCTGCTGTCTTGCTGGTGGCAGCAGCGTCGTGATTTGTCTGAGTGGCCTGGTTTGCCACTCAGACAGGAACTGGGAGCCTGGGAAAGTACTCCCTCAGATGTCCAATAAGCAGGGAGGAGAAATGCTACAGTGTGCATGACGGGTCGGCCGGCCCAAGACGGCCTGCCAAACTATCATGCGCACTTATGGTGTATCAACCACTCCTCCCCGTGACACAGCCCAGCCTCGCCCCACCCAGTACTAAACACCAAACTGGCGAAGTAAGGAAAAATAAAATTATAATAACACTGCATTATTATTATTTTATTTTTCCTTTTTGCAAATGGGGCGATTCTCCTATGTGTTAGCGGAGAAGCCGCTGCAGGAAAGTATGCCAATTCTGATTACTGAAAGAAACTGATCTGGTAGAGGCAACTAAATGGGAATACCCGACGGGCTTGGGGCGGTCCTATAGTCTGAAACAAGACAAGTGCTCTACCACCAGCAAAGTTTCATTAAGCTAAGTTCCAATGTGCCATTATAAAAGGTGAATAGCAAATAAAAGGTCTGTGCTTAAATGGTCAATGAGATGTGTCAAGAAAAAGCTGCATAAATAAGTGTAGCCAAAAAGAGTTATAAGGCACTTTGATTTGTCCTGCTTTTCTAAACAAGTAGAGCTAGGTGAGATAGGTTCTCCGTATATCAGTGTTATAGAATGTCACACATTGGGATTGTATTTTCAAGACGCTTTATTTATACAAAACATAGAACATATATGTCATCTTTTGTTACAAAGTGATCGAAATGTATTATGGTACAGATCAGTATGTGTTTTACAAATTGGCATACTTTTCGTTATTCTGAATTCTGGTGAGGTGGTGTAAAACTGAAGAGCAAAGGTGGGGTCCTTTAATCAAGTATCATCAATATTCTGTCCAACATGTAAAGCAAAAATAATTACTAGTTCTATTGCCATACAGATGTAAACTGCATGACTAATACACTTTGCTGCAATTGTGGAGCAGACGTGAGTTGGAATGGACTTGAATGTCCCAGACGAACTGCACTCCATGGTTCACGGTGAAAGTAATGCACTCCTTTCACCATGATCTTCAGGCAATTTTGGGAATTATATATGACAAGAAAAACTACCCCTTGTTAAGGGACTGATTGAAATCTTGGTAGGACTCCTGTCATCCCTCCGTGGTAGCGGTTACTCTGTTGAGCTGACGGACTCCACCCGCCATGTTTAGATGTGTGCTGGCTGCAACTGCTGTCCACATCAACAGACTGTCTTCCGTATCCTAAGCGGTGCACCTCTGTCGATGCGGCGGACTCCTCTGCTGGCTAACAGTACTCCTGTTGCCTTCAGGCCTGTGGGTCAGTGCCGAGCCTATTTAGATTTCCCTGTTCTGCTGGCATTGTCCTTGTGGTGGATTCCTGATGAAGTGGAGACTTGTAAGTAATACTTATTAATGTGATATTACACATATATGTTGTGTTATCTCCAAGTAATGTGTTATGCCCCTTTTTTACATATAGCATAGCACACAAAAAACTTGCATGCACTATTGAATGTACACCCAGAGGACCTACAATCACAACACCTACAACCATCAAAATAAACAAATATTTTCTTGTGTCAATACAGGTGTGCTCCTTTTACCTTGATAAGTGGTAAAATGAGCACTACTGCATTACACATCAGAAAAATATTGCTTGTAGAACCAATGTGAAAATACACGAGGCCAAAGCACTTGGTAACACATGTGAAAAAGAAACTTACCTTGGATCCCGTTGACAACGGAGTTGATTAGCATTATATTCAAGTAGTAGCAGCAAAGGAAGGACTTGGACAATCTGGACAATCTGGTTCAAGCCGGAAACGAAAGTGGAAAATAAGAACAAAGATAAGGTCCTACCACATTTCCTTCGATTCTACCTTCTCATGTTTGGAGATGTCCCCACCACAGTTTCCTTAACCACATCGCTGCTGTGGTTATTTTTCCCCTGTGCTGGAAATTGCACTTTGGCCCTATTTATGACGAGCTCAGCTCGTCATCAGCACAGCTCAACTGTGCCTCATGACGAGCTGTGCTCGTCATGAGCATGGAAGGGGTTAACGGAAAGGCACATCGTGATTGGCTGGGTGGCAATCTTGGCTGGACTCCCTCCAACAGCTGCTTTTGCATATGATGCCGTCAACACGGAAGGAAGATTCTGTCAGAGACGGTAGACCTCAGACGGACTATCATCCATTGACCCGCCAACCTCTAAATAGAGCGGTCCAACAGCTAATTAGCGGGCGGTGAAACCATTGGAAAAGTGGCGGAGGGAGTAGATCTAACAAGATCTAACCCAAACCCTAAGACTCAGTGGATATCTCAAATGAAAATTTGACATACAGAGGTTTTGTGATAGGCTTATAAACAGGTGATATTATTTGTGTGGATATAGAGCAAATGTGCCCGGTGGAATGTACCATCACCCTCCTAATAAAATAATTACATGAATTTAATTTAAGTTTATGGTCTAACACACAAGGTTTAAAAAATTACAAAAATAGACATACATCTTTGATTTCATATATAAATCGGGTAGTATCTGTAAACATAATAGTTTAGTTATTTGGGCACATTCCAGACAAGATTGTGGAGTCATATTCTTCACAATTTGTATCACCAGACACAAGAATTATTTTGTCAGTGGGAGGAAGATTTTTCCTACAAAACTCTAGTGTGAGGCAGGACATTTGTGCATAAGGGGCTACGCTGTCTCACATTTCAGCCTCTCTATAGGAAATCACTCAGATGTTTTGGATAGTATTGTGAATACTTGTCAAGACATGTCAAGGATGCACTATGATCAAATATCAATCTATAGGGAAAAGAGTGCAAGGCAACATGCCTTAGCCATGATGATGGTGGAGGGCATATTGAAAATGTTTAAAATTCTACCTTCACAGTCAGCACATGAAGGGGACCCAGCACACTAACCAGCACAAGCAGCCCCCACATGCACACGCATCCCGGGCACAGGCACCCACCCCACCTGTACAGCACATCCTCCCATGTACAGGCCCCCACAGGTACAGGCACGTTCCCCTATACAGGCACCCCCACCTGACAGACATCCTCCCCAGTACTGGAACCCCCTTTACATCCACCTTCCCCCCCTGTACAGTCACCCCCCCATACAGACTCCCCCATTCAAGCACCTTTCCCCTGTACAGGCGCATCCCCCACCTGTAAAGGCACCCCCACCTGTACAGGCAAATCCCCCACATGTACAGCTGTCCCCACCAGCACAGGCATGTTCCCCCACCTGTTCAGGTAACCCCCCACCTATACAGGCACCCCCACCTGTACAAGCACATCCTTCACTTGTACCGACACCCCCACCAACTGTACAGGGCCCATCCTCTTCAGCTGAGCAAACTAACCTATCTGCAGAGGCAGATACCACACACATACCCACCCATTAGCACCAACCCAAAATGCAAACTAACTCAGATCCTCACCCCCACATTTTCGAAGTAGCAAGAGAGATCCACAGTGACCACTGTAAATGTGAAAATACTAAAAAGTATATATATATATATATATATATATATATATATTACCTACTGGCGGTCGCCAGTAGGTATATATAGTTAGGATTTTTTCTCTATGGGATTTTTGAAAATTCTATGTCTAATAACTTTGGCGTTTGTGGACGGAATTGGCTGAAATTTTCAGTAAAATGGAACATTTTGTTTCTGAGCAGCCCCTGACAATTTGGGGGGGTTTCATCAAGGGGGGGCCGAGAAAAAAGGGGGGTCCCAAAACGCGTTTTTCCCATGTTAATTTCCATAGGGCGGTTGGCCTCACTTTTAGCTCGAACGGCTGAATGGATTTGCACGAAACTTGGCAAAATTGTAGGGACTGTTAGCCCGATGTGCCTTTGCTAGGTCTCAATATATGTGCTCCAGTGGATTTTGAGTGATTTAGGTTCAAAAAAAGATATATATCTGGGCGGAGCCTAACCACACATCTGATCTGATTGGCTGTCAGCACTTCATCCAAGAAGTGTTGGCAGCCATCTTGGGACCAATATACATGATAGCACCTCATTAAAAAGCATTGTAGTTAATAGAGGGTTTTAGGACTTTAGTTACATTATAAATCATTTGTTGATGGTACCATACTCGTTTTAGGAATTGTGGTGGGTTCTAAGGTGATTTTACCATGTGAAAAAACCTTCTGCTGTGATATCATGAATATCGTTTGAAAGAAAACTAATATCTCATGATTTTCCCACAGTGGTTTGGAAGGGGATCTATAAGCTAAACTGAAAGCATATTTTCTGTAAATTCACATTATCTTTCTCAGTCATGTGAAAATGAAGTCTGACATTCTCAGTAAAACATGTACATCCAACAAGGACAGAGACTGTCAGTTGATTCCTTTGTGTTCTACTGCAGCCTCCTAGAGTGTTCTAAAGAACAACTAGAGCGCTAACAGTCCTACTTATTACAAAGGTATGGCACACCTGAAGCCATCTTGATTGGAATAAAGTGGTAACTCTTAAAACATTTAATTTAAAAAGAAACAACATGAGGGGGTATATTTTGCCATAGAAAGTATGATTAGTGCTGCAGAATGAAAAATTAGGGCACATTTTGAGTGACTTCTCAAATCCTTTTCTATTTCATTAAAACATTCTGACATGCAGTCTCCCAAAATGGCCACCAGAGACAAAAGAGCCCAAATGTAGCCCAAATATCACCCAGATGTAGCCCAAGTATAGCCCAATGACAGAATGTCCCAGAGTGTTCTAAAGAACAACTAGAGCGCTAACAGTCCTACTTATTACAAAGGTATGGCACACCTGAAGCCATCTTGATTGGAATAAAGTGGTAACTCTTAAAACATTTAATTTAAAAAGAAACAACATGAGGGGGTATATTTTGCCATAGAAAGTATGATTAGTGCTGCAGAATGAAAAATTAGGGCACATTTTGAGTGACTTCTCAAATCCTTTTCTATTTCATTAAAACATTCTGACATGCAGTCTCCCAAAATGGCCACCAGAGACAAAAGAGCCCAAATGTAGCCCAAATATCACCCAGATGTAGCCCAAGTATAGCCCAATGACAGAATGACCCAGAGTGTTCTAAAGAACAACTAGAGCACTAACAGTCCTACTTATTACAAAGGTATAGCACACCTGGAGCCATCGTGATGGGAATAAAGTGGTAACTCTTAAAACATTTAATTTAAAAAGGAACAAAATGAGGGGGTATAATATGCAATAGAAGGTATTATTAGTGCTGCAGAAAGAAAAATTAGGGCACATTTTGAGTGACTTTTCAAATCCTCTTCTATTTCATTAAAAAATTCTGACATGCAGTCTCCTTAAATGGCCACCAGAGACAAAAGAGCCCAAATGTAGCCCAAATATCACCCAGATGTAGCCCAAGTATAGCCCAATGACAGAATGTCGTAGAGTGTTCTAAAGAACAACTAGCGCGCTAACAGTCCTACTTATTACAAAGGTATGGCACACCTGAAGCCATCTTGATTGGAATAAAGTGGTAACTCTTAAAACATTTAATTTAAAAAGGAACAACATGAGGGGGTATATTTTGCCATATGAATTATGATTAGTGCTGCAGAAAGAAAAATTAGGGCACATTTTGAGTGACTTCTCAAACCCTCTTCAATTTCATTAAAAAATTCTGACATACAGTCTCCCAAGATGGCCACCAGAGACAAAAGAGCCTAAATGTGTCCCAAATATCACCCAGATGTACCCCAAGTATAGCCCAATGACAGAATGTCCCAGAGTGTTCTAAAGAACAACTAGAGCACTAACAGTCTTACTTATGACAAAAGTATGGCACACCAGAAGCCATCTTGATTGGAATGAAGTGGTAAGTCTGAAAACACTCAATTTAAAAAGGAACAACATGAGGGGGTTAATTTTGCCATAGAAAGTATGATTAGTGCTTCAGAAAGAAAAATTAGGGATAATTTTGAGTGACTTCTCAAATCCTCTTCTATTTCATTAAAAACATTCTGACATGCAGACTGAAACATGCACTTTGAATACCAGCAGCAGACGTCCCTGGTGAGCAGTAGCTTTACTACAGTGATCTAATGTGCAACTAGAGTGCTAACATTCAGAATTTATGGCAAATGTGTGACACATCTGAATGCCTTCTTGATGGAACCAAAGTAAACAAGCATTGAAAATGCAATAGCTCTCGCCCTCGTTTAAGTTAAAGCCATTCTGTTTGTAATGAGGTGGCTTTTTAGCTTTGCTTTTATTAGTGTTTTTTCAACTTTCATGTAAATAACATGCATCTGTATGCATATAAGTATATGTATGCATGCATTTATGTTTGTATTTATATAGATATACAGATGATATATGTTTATATATGTATGTATGTATATATATATATATATATATATATATATATATATATATATATATATATATATATATATATATATATTCACTGAAAAAACCATAGGCTATAGACCATATATAGTTAGGAATTAGCATTTACAAAACCTTGAAAATTCACTGAAAAAACCATAGGTTATAGACCATATATAGTTAGGAATTAGCATTTACAAAACCTTGAAAATTCACTGAAAAAAACATAGGTTATAGACCATATATAGTTAGGAATTCGCATTTACAAAACCTTATTTTACTCACACAAAACCATTGAAATTCCATATATAGTTAGTTGCACTAACTATATATCGCGCACCCCCAATCCACTGCTGATGATGTCACATATTACATCATTCATGACATGGTCAGTAACATCACTGATGACATCACTGATGACATCTCAAATGACATCACTGATGACATCACTGATGACAACATCCAGTGACTGTATGTTTCTGTAAAGTTAAAATATGTCTTACATATTGAAGAATGAGTGGATGTATAAGTGTCTGGATGAAGGATTTAGTAGGTGCATGACTGACTGTATGAGTGAGTGATTAAATGTGTCTCACTGAGTACATGGGTTAGTGACTAAACTGTCTTAATTTGTGCATCATTATGTCTGTTGTTCTGTAAACTGTTGCATGTTTTGATAAGTAAGTAGCTATATGAGTAACTATATGGGTTATTGATTGGTTGTCCAAGTATTTGTATGGGAGACTGAGTGTGTGTGTGGGTGGCTGGGAGGTGTATGACTCTGTGCATAGATGTGTGAGCAGTTGATTCACTAGATGTATGGTTTCAAAAGTGCATGTGGAAACAGCTGTATGGGCGGTTGACTGTGTGCATGAGTGTATTGGTGAGTGAATGGATATCTCAGTGCTACATGTCAAAGTAAGTACATATGTAAACCACAGTACATGTGAGAGTTGACATATATAAATAACTGTGCATAGGAGCCAGTGAATGTGTGAGTGGCTGTATGGATCATTGTGAACTTGTATCAGGGATTGTATAAGAGAGTAAATATGTGTTAGTATATGTTTGAATAAGTAAAGTTTGTATAACTGTATAGTTGAGGAAATGGAGGTGTGATTGATTCTTTGCATGACTGACTAGGTGTGTGAGTAACTCCATGGATGAGTGACAGTCTGTGAGTGTCTGTTTACACTGATTGTATCTAAGGTTATATTAGAGTCTGAAGAGGTTCATCGTATTATCACATGAATGATATCATCAGTGATGTGATCAGTAATGTCAAATGAGATGTCATCAGTGATGTCATCAGTGATGTCATTTGAGATGTCATCAGTGATGTCATTTGAGATGTCATCAGTGATGTCATCAGTGATGTCACTGACCATGTCATGAATGATGTAATATGTGACATCATCAGCAGTGGATTGCGGGTGCGCGATATATAGTTAGTGCAACTAACTATATATGGAATTTCAATGGTTTTGTGTGAGTAAAATAGGGTTTTGTAAATGCGAATTCCTAACTATATATGGTCTATAACCTATGGTTTTTTCAGTGAATATATATAAATATATATATATATATATATATATATATATATATATATATATATATATATATAATATATATATATATATATTCACAGAAAAAACCATAGGTTATGGTGGATATATAGTAAGGAATTTGCATTTACAAAACCTTGAAAATTCAATGAAAAATCCATTGGTTTTAGGCCATATATAGTTAGGGATTTGCATTTACAAAACCTTATTTTACTCGCATAAAACCATTGAAATTCCATATATAGTTAGATGCGCTAACTATATATCGCGCACCCGCAATCCACTGCTGATGATGTCACATATTACATCATTCATGACATGGTCAGTGACATCACTGATGACATCACTGATCACAACATCCAGTGACTGTATGTTTCTGTAAAGTTAAAATATGTCTTACATATTGAAGAATGAGTGGATGTATAAATGTCTGGATGAAGGATTTAGTAGGTGCATGACTGATTGTATGAGGGAGTGATTAAATGTGTCTCACTGAGTGCATGGGTTAGTGATTAAACTGTATTAATTTGTGCATCATTATATCTGTTGTTCTGTAAACTGCTGCATGTGTTGATCAGTAGCTATATGAATAACTAGATGGGTTATTGATTGGTTGCCCAAGTATTTGTATGGGAGACTGAGTGTGTGTGTGAGTGGCTGGGAGGTGTGTGACTCTGTGCATAGATGTGTGAGCAGTTGATTCACTAGATGTATGGTTTCAAAAGTGCATGTGGAAACAGCTGTATGGGCGGTTGACTGTGTGCATGAGTGTATTGGTGAGTGAATGGATATCTCAGTGCTACATGTCAAAGTAAGTACATATGTAAAACACACTCCATGTGAGAGTTGACATATATAAATAACTGTGCATTAGAGCCAGTGAATGTGTGAGTGGCTGTATGGATCATTGTGAACTTTTATTAGGGATTATATAAGAGAGTAAATATGTGTTAGAATATGTTTCAATAAGTAAGGTGTGTATAACTGTATAGTTGAGGAATTGGAGGTGTGATTGATTCTTTGCATGACTGTCTAGGTGTATGAGTAACTCCATGGATGAGTGACAATCTGTGAGTGTCTGTTTTCACTGAGTGTATCTAAGGATATATCAGAGTCTGTAGAGGTTCATCGTATTAACACATGAATGATGTCATCTGTGATGTTGTCAGTGATGTCATTTGAGTTGTCATCAGTGATGTCATCAGTGATGTCATTTGAGATGTCATCAGTGATGTCATTTGAGTTGTCATCAGTGATGTCATCAGTGTTGTCACTGACCATGTCATGAATGATGTAATATGTGACATCATCAGCAGTGGATTGCGGGTGCGCGATATATAGTTAGCGCATCTAACTATATATGGAATTTCAATGGTTTTATGCGAGTAAAATAAGGTTTTGTAAATGCAAATCCCTAACTATATATGGCCTAAAACCAATGGTTTTTTCATTGAATTTTCAAGGTTTTGTAAATGCAAATTCCTAACTATATATCCACTATAACCTATGGTTTTTTCTGTGAATTTCATTGGTTTTTTAATAGCAAATATGAAAAGCTTTAAAATGTCAAGTACGTGATAGATAAAAACATTTTCGTATTTATGCACGCTGATGTGCTTTGAACGCTGCACCCCCCCCCCTCTTTTCTCTTAGTAGTACTCTCTCTTTGCAGATAGTGAACGGTAGTTAACGCAGGCCTTTGCCCCCGTTGTAATCCGTCGTGCCTGCTTGTCTCTCCATTTGATTGATTGTTATCCAAGCATTTACTGTTTTAGAATTGGTTCTCTTTGGATCATTCTCTATTTACAAACAAGCACAAAGTCGCAATACTCTGTTTAGTCTTTGCAGATAGTGAAAAATCGTGTAAAAAAATAAAAGTAATCGAGCAAAATCAGTAGGCCACTAATTGGATCTCTTTTTGACCTCGCTAAAATAGAAATATTAGGAACAACCCTTCATGAGAAATACGAAAATAGTGAGATGAACTGAGCTCCACACCATGAGGGCTGCAAGACAGCTCGACTCCGTCACCCACCCCGCCCAAAATAACGACAAACCCTATGCAAATATTAAAAATATAGACAACACACCAGCAAAGAAACAGGGTAAAACATTTTATTAAATAACTATTTACATAACTATTTTATACTTTTTATTGCCCGATCCGGCTAGCTCAATCGATCGAGCATGAAACTCATGCACTCTGATAGCAAGCGTTGCTACTGATGCTATGCAGACCAAAACTGGTTTTCAGTTTGTACATTTTTCTAGATTTTTCAATCCAAGGTTGGTTGACTTTGTAGAACGATGGCTTCAGATTTTCAACATACGGTGTGGTGGCGCGGACTGGGAGGGGGCGCTTCGCTCCTGCCCCCTCCCCAAGTAAGATTTTCATACGTGAAAGTACGTTAATGGTTTTGGTCCCTGAGTTGCTTCAATGTCACTGCCATTCTCAAATGGCATAAGTTCTGGATGTTGGGTGCCATAGTTAAGAGTTCTGAGCAGTGCTTGTAACACTGTCTGAAGCTTATTTCCACCTACTGCAGCTTCACTATTCTCAAAGTAAGTGAGTGTCGTTTGTGGACCTGACTGCATTAGAAAACAATGTGATATGTTACCTTCCTAAACAGCTTGACGGAGGCCCCTGAGGGGCGGTGTGATGGCCATGGACTCGGAGAAGACGCTTGGCTCCGACACCCTCCCCAAGTCTTATAGCACTGGTGTAGCCTGAGATCGCCCCCGACATAGGCGGCCGGCTCCCGGGGTCCGGCGGAACTTTTTGCCTTTTGATGACTCTTCAATTCTGGACCTTGTCTCACAATCCGTTTGACCTGAAGACACGCTGTAGTGGGGCGCCCCTTTACCGTTTCAGTTGCCATTCCGCCCGCTTTTGCTACACTGTGCCTCTTCCGCCATTCAGCTGTTTACCGCCCGCTCTTGCGACTACAGCGTCTCGCTCATCATGTAGTTGAGTTGCTCCCGCTCTTGCGGTGCAGCGATAGGCGGCTGCCACAGGACTCTCAAAATGGCGGCCGGCTCTTCGGTTTTGGGCCTGGTCCACTAAAATGGCCCTGGGACACCTTTGAACTCGGACGCTTCCCTGATAGGGCTTGGGTCCCATTCTCGAAAGCGTCCCCTCAGCCGTGAAGATTCTACAAAAGTCTTGGGGGCCTCCGACTCCCGCAGGCTTCTGGTGGGGAGCGGCTGCCATGATTGCTCGTGGAATGGCCACGACGGAGCTACGAGATGGTAGTGCTCTCATGCTGACGCCAGCTTTAGTCTGAAACATCCAGAAACACTGTAGACTACCAATTCGATCAGTTCCGGTAGCGCCCCAACATGACCCGGAAGAGAAGAACTTGCCCTCCCCTCTTTGACTGATGGTTCTTGTTGCCTGTCCCCTCTGTTGTCATTTAACAGAACTTTTTGGACTGCTGAAAGGGGTTGTGTTCCGAACGCTGGTTGGTGGAGACATTTTGACTATATTCTTGACCTACGTTGTCGCGTAATGCGTTATATGACACGCCGCGTTAGCGCACCCGGAAGTGATCCGAGGCGCGGCGCGCAGCGCGTAACGTAAGCATAACAGGTCATGTGACTTGTTAATAAAACTTTTCATTGGTTCATTTTACTTTTGTTATTTTAATGATGAAAAGCTTGGTCATATGACCTAAAAATTACGCTTTTTATTGTTTTCGAACATTATTTTTTTTTAAACATATGTTATAATATTCCAGGCTAATGTACTTTCCCGGAAAATTTACAACTGTCCTGCAAGTAAAATATATTCCTTTTTCGAGAAAAAGGGCGTTTCTTCCTCCATGACGGAGCCGTTGAGTAAAAGAGATTCGGCCTGCTGTCTTAGTCGCCGATACGCCTGATTATCAGATTCTTATCGATCACTTTATGTTGCAGAAATGAAAAACACAACTGCCCTTGACCATTTATCTTTACTGCGTTCCTACATATTATACCTTTTATCCGTCATGTAATTGGACTGCTTTATTTCACTTGCCTTTTACTGATTCGAAAACAGTGACTAAAAGTAAAAACTTTACCAATGTAAATACTACTACCGTGTTTTTTTAAAAAACCTTTATTGTGAAAATGTCAGTATACAAATACGGGCCTATAACCACGTGGGCCGGCCACGGAGCAAACTGAAATCGTATATGATGAGGAGACATTTACACTGTAGAGGAACGTAACGAGCGGGCCATTAGGTTGCAAGAACAAAGGTGTCTAACAGTTGCGGAATCGGTGGACGTACATTTTATAATTAAAATAAGACAGGGCCACTTACAATAACATTTTCTAGATATACATTTGCGGGCAAGGAGTTACGAGTCCCATTTATACCGGCGCCATTTTGGGCGAGGCCGGGCAGGTCCAAGATATAGTCAAAATGTCTCCACCAACCATCGGCCAGACCAGAACCCCTTTCGGCCCTTTATGCTACAAGATGGTGTCTTCCATTCAGAAAATATTGTTGGCAGCATTTTGAAAGGAAACAGAAACAGCCGTTCTCCTAGTGAGTTTCACATTGTTACATTTAGGAAGAATGTTGAAGAGTAGTATGTGGAAAATCTGAAGCCATTTTTCTACAAACTCTCAATCAGACTTGGATGGAAAAAAAAATCCTGAAGAATGTACAAACTGAAAACCAATTTTTGTCTGTATAGCATCAACAGCAACGCTTGAGTCAGCTTTGTGTCAAGCCGCCATTTTCATTCAATCAATAGCGTCCCCCTGCACACATTCAGGGACCTGGTCGTGTCTTCAGATGAAACGGATTGTAGGAAAAGAAGCAGAAAGGAAAAGGAAAAAAGTTCCGCCGGACCTCGGGAGCCGGCCGCCTATGTCATGTGCGACCTTTGGCCACACCAGGGCAATAGTGAAGCTGCAGCAGGTGCAAATAAGCTTCAGACAGTCTTACAAGCACTGCTCAGAACTCTCAACTGAGGCACTCAACATCCAGGACTTGCCATTCGGATCTTGGCGCCTTGTGCTGGTTCCGACCTATTCACACATCGGTCCACTACTGACATCACCTCATAAGCTAACGGGCACCCCACGCCGACTTTCGGCGCAGCATTGTAGGATGGCCACACCAGTGCGGCAACTTGCTGGACACAACCTCGGTGCCATCCGGATCTCGGCGCGTTCGACTCACTGTACCGCAAGAGTGACCGCAACTCAGCTGGACACGCCGTCTTTCGGCGCAGCATTGTAGGATGGCCACACCAGTGCGGCAATTTGCTGGACACCACCTCGGTGCCATCCGGATCTCGGTGCGTTGTGCTGCCTTCGGCCTATTCGCACATCGGTCCGCTACTGACGCCGCCTCACGTGCCAACGGATTTTCTACGCTTTTTGTAGCCCTATGCCGCATAACAGGTCATGTGACTTGTTTATAAAACTTTTCATTGGTTCATTTTACTTTTGGTTTCCTAAAGATGGAAGGCTTGGTCATATGACCTAAAAATAACACTTTTCATTGGTTTAGAACATTTTTTTTTTCCCAAACGATGAAAGCCCCACCTTGTTTCTGGATCATTCAGACTGAAGCTGGCGTCAGCATTAGAGCACCACCATCTCGTGGGTCCGTCGTGGTCATTCCGCGAGCAATCATGGCAGCCGCTCCCCACCGGAAGCCTGCGGGAGTCGGGGGCCCCCAAGACTTTTGTAGAATCTTCACGGCTGAGGGGACGCTTTTCGAGAATGGAGCCCAAGCCCTAGCAGGCAAGCGTCCGAGTTCCAAGGTGTCCCTGGGCCATTTCAGTGGACCAGGCCCAAAACCGAAGAGCCGTCCGCCATTTTAAGAGACATGTGGCAGCCGCCTATCGCTGCACTGCAAGAGTGGGAGCAACTCAACAACATGGTGAGCGAGACGCTGTAGCCGCAAGAGCGGGCGCAACTCAGCTAGATGGCCGCCACCTGGGGAGGCCCGTTCACGCCGCCTCCCCCACGCCCCCCCCCCCCCCCGGGCCGCCGCACGCCAATTTTCGGAGCAGCATTGTAGGATACCAAAACCAGTGCGACAGTTTACTGGACATCACCTGGGTGCCATCAACATCTCAGCGCGTTCTGCTGCCTTGGGACTATTCGCACAACAGACCGCTACTGACGAGGCCTCCCCCCGCACCACCCGGGACGCCCCACGCCAATTTTCAGAGCAGCATTGTAGGATCCCAAAACCAGTGCGGCACCCAGGCGACATCACCTGGGTGCCGTCCAGAACTCTGCACGTTGTGCTGCCTTGGGACTATTCGCACAAAAGACAGCTTCTGACCATTGTTGCTTTTTTGGGTGAAAAATGTTTAAATGTTTTTACAGTTTTTGTTCCGTTCATTATAGTTAAAAGTTAATAAAGTTTTAAAATCTAACTTTGTTGGAGTGCTATATATGTTTAAAAAATCGGGTGAATGGGGCCTTGAATCGGGTTATTGTCATGTGTGGGCTTTGCAAGTGTACTGCTACAAGATCGGACATTTCAAACTCAAATGCACGTTCTTTTTCTTACCTTTCCGAAGCATGGAGCGCAATAGCAGGCAGAGAAAGGGTGATGCATGTGTTGAACACTGCCTGGCCTGGCAAGTTGCTGGCAGTGCCCCCCCCGCCCGCTCCTGAAAGAGGGCACACGCACACCGCCGCCCCGAGTACTTCACAAATCTTTAAAAGACCATGCGCTTGTTCATGAGGCTTAAATGGTTTATCACCCCTTCTAGAACCCCTGCATCGACCCTCTGACGTTTCCTGGAAGAATTAGCACGTAACACAATACCAAGCCCTGTCAGCTGAAACCCCCGAGAAATCATGGTGCATATTATCAAGGGGGTTTATTTCCGCTTTTTTGGCTTTAAAAGCCAAATAAAAAGAGATAAAATTATCTCCCTATTACCAAGCTGTCGCTAACACCAGTTAGTGACAGCTAAAAGGAGATAGCGACCATCTTGGGCCCCGCTTTGCATATCAGTGATATTTATCACTAATGACATGCAAAGTGGGCGTGCCAAGATTTTAGCGACTGGAAACAGTCCCTAACCATCGCTATCTCCTATTACCAACTTTTGGAGATATTCGCGCTACACTGAAAAAACCATAGGTTTCAGGCCTTATATAGTTAGGAATTAGCATTTAAAAACTTTAACATTCACTCAAAAAACTATAAGTTTTAGGGGTGTTAGAGTTAGCTGGACATTATACTCATACAAAACCATTGAAATTGCTCCTATGTAGTTAGTTGTACTAACTATATTTTGCGCACCCGCAATCCACTGCTGATGATGTCACATATTACATCATTCAGGACATGGTCAGTGACATCACTGATGACATCTCAAATGACATCACTGATGTGCATGTTTCAGTCTGCATGTCAGAATTGTTTTTAATGAAATAGAAGAGGATTTGAGAAGTCACTCAAAATGTGCCCTAATTTTTCTTTCTGAAGCACTAATCATACTTTCTATGGCAAAATGAACCCCCTCATTTTGTTCCTTTTTAAATTAAATGTTTTCAGACTTACCACTTCATTCCAATCAAGATGGCTTCTGGTGTGCCATACTTTTGTCATAAGTAAGACTGTTAGTGCTCTAGTTGTTCTTTAGAACACTCTGGGACATTCTGTCATTGGGCAAGGTTGTCCGCTTTCTCCCCTCCTTTTTAATTTGTACATTGAGCCGTTTGCCCAGGCTTTGCGAGCAGACGAAAATATACCATCATTCAAGTTTAAGGAGTGGGAGAGGCGAACGGCACTATATGCCGATGATATCTTAATCTTTACCTCGGATCCGGTGTTGTCCTTCCCTGCCGTGATTCAGAAGGCGGTAGAGTTCGGTAAGATCTCGGGCTACAATATCAACTCAAGTAAGACCGAGGTTATGGTCTGGAATATCCCGGACCCACGGTTAGGCATTAATATCACCACTTCTATGCGTTATCTCGGGATCCGAATCACCCAAGACATCGGGACCATTGCCCAAACTAACTTAGATCGAGTCTCCAGGGAATGTAAGGGCCTACTGAAATCTTGGACACACTTGCCACTTTCCATAATGGGGAGGGTCAACTTAATAAAAATGTCTATCCTTCCCAAGTTTATATTTATATTTGGTGCCATTCCATTGGGGTTTGATGTGAAGATGTTGGACAGATGTCAGCGAGAGCTTAACTCCTTTATTTGGAATTATAAGTCAACTAGAATTGCGTGGAAGAAGTTGAGGAGGAGAAGGGAGAAGGGGGGCCTAGCCCTACCGGATCTAGTGCACTACGCTTGGGCCTTTCAGTTGTCCTACTCCAGGATGTTACTAAAAACACCATCGAGTCTTCTGGAGGGGGCAATGTATAAAGCCATGTTAACCGGAGCAAATCTACCAGCTGACGGATTTCTATTTAAATTTGGGAGTCAGAAATACTTTAAGAAAATAAGACTGAAAATTATACAGTCTTGGGCTAGGGGCTGGCTAGCCATTAGAAGTAGATTGGGGCTGTCTTACTATTCTAATTTCGCTCCCATATGGGACTCCCCGGGTTTACCGGAGTGTCTCAGGGACAGCTTATCTTCCTCACTAGAGGAAGCAGGAATTACTAGATGGGGAGAGTTATTGGTGGATGGATCGTTACTTCCTTGGGATGTATTGCATGAGCGTATAGGTCCAGCTTTCTCTAGATTTAAATTCATCCAGCTGGAAAGCTGGGGGAGAGCCCAGCGGGGCAAAGATGCATTATTTGGGAAATCAAGCTCCCTGGAGCAGCTGCTACTAGAAAGACCTAGGGGTGGTAAGGAGGTGGCCTTCTGGTATTGGCAGCTTCTGGAGGAAACCAATGGGGATTTCACCCTTCCAGATGAATTGTGGAGCGAGACAATGGGCTTACAATGTGAGGAGATATGGTTAAGATCTTTTGCGCTCCTCTATAAAGTGGTGAAGCCATCATGGCTGAGGCGCAACCATTTGTTCACAGCACACCGGGCTTATATGACACCGCAGAGACTTTCCAAATTTCTCCCAGACAAGAAGTGTAATAAATGTAATTTACCAGGAGCTTCAGATATTCACATGTTCTTGGAATGTCCCAACATCGGTCAGTTCTGGGAGGAAGTGCTGTCTACCTTAAATTGCATTATGAACACATCATTAGTAATTTCATTGCCACTAATCATCTTTGGAATCGAGGACAGTATTTCTGGCGAAGCAAGATCTTTTCTGTTTTATGCTATTCTGTTGGCTAGGAGGCAGATCTGCATACGGTGGGTGGAAAAATCTGCTCCAATATATTCGGATTGGCTCACGTCATTATATGAAACATCAAAGGTGGACATGGCTAGAGCTTGCAATAACCGTAATCTGGCCTTTTGGGATCTGTTGACACAGTGGAGATAGTGTTCCGGGGTTTTTTTTTTTTTTTTTTGTTTTTTTTTCCCCGGGTCCTATGATTATGCCAACATTACTCCTTGGACCGGGTCTGGCCCCGATACGGTGTTTTGGTCCTGCAGGTTGAGAAATACCTAGATGGAGTCAGCATAAGAATTTACATTTCCCTTCTCCTTGGGACTTCTCTGCCACCAGTAAAATATCTCGGAGTCCAGTTCCAGAGACGGGTTTCATTTTCTTGGTTCCCTCTCTTGGTCGGGGGCACGCAAGGTGGTTGGCATTTCCTAAGCAGTGGGTAAGGCAAATGAGGACAAAAGAAAAAAAAACAAAAAAAAAAAAAAAAGACTGTTAGCGCTCTAGTTCTTCTTTAGAACACTCCGGGACATTCTGTCATTGGGCTATACTTGGGCTACATCTGGGTGATATTTGGGCTACATTTGGGTTCTTTTGTCTCTGGTGGCCATCTTGGGAGACTGCATGTCAGAATTTTTTAATGAAATTGAAGAGGATTTTAGAAGTCACTCAAAATGTGCCCTAATGTTTCTTTCTGCAGCACTAATCATACTTTCTATGGCAAAATATACCCCCTCATTTTGTTCCTTTTTAAATTAAATGTTTTAAGAGTTACCACTTTATTCCAATCAAGATGGCTTCAGGTGTGCCATACCTATGTAATAAGTAGGACTGTTAGCGCTCTAGTTGTTCTTTAGAAAACTCTAGGAGGCTGCAGTAGAACACAAAGGAATCAACTGACAGTCTCTGTCCTTGTTGGATGTACATGTTTTACTGAGAATGTCAGATTTCATTCTCACATGACTGAGAAAGATAATGTGAATTTACAGAAAATAAACTTTCAGTTTAGCTTATAGATCCCCTTCCAAACCACTGTGGGAAAAGCATGAGATAATAGTTTTCTTTCAAACATGATTCATGATATCCCAGCAGAAGGCTTTTTCACATGGTAAAATCACCTTAGAACACAGCACAATTCCTAAAATGAGTATGGTACCATCAACAAATGATTTATAATTTAACTAAAGTCCTAAAACCCTCTATTAACTACAATGCTTCTTAATGAGGTGCTATCATGTATATTGATCCCAAGATGGCTGCCAACACTTCTTGGATGTAGTGCTGACAGCCAATCAGATCTCACGATGAGACATGTGGTTAGGCTCTGCCCAGATACATATGGGTTTTTGAAGTTAATTTTCATAAAAACCACTGGAGCAATTTTAACCAAACATAGCAAAGGCACATCTGTGTACCAGTCCCTACAATTTTGCCAAGTTTGGTGTAATTCCGTTCAGCGGTTCGGGCTGTAGACTTGTCAGACCGTCCTATGGAAATTAACATGGGGAAAACACGTTTTGGGACCCCCCTTTTTTCTCAGCCCCCACTTCACGAATCCCCCCGAAACTTTCAGGGAAGAAGCGCAGCAGAGCTGGCCAAAATATTGGAACATTACACGCAAATTCCTCAACTGGCGCCAATGTTATTGCCAATAGAATGTTGCGGATTTCCTATGGTAGCTAGGTCCTAACTATACATACCTACTGGCTATCGCCAGTAGGTAATATATATATATATATATACAAACGTCTCGCGCTGCTGAGGCACAAGGAGAGTCGCACATAGGATTTCTTTGTTGCAGGAAGGTATTTATTGACTTGACGCGTTTTGACAGCAGGGTCTTTGTCAAAAAGTCATATAAAGACCAAGAGGAGGCCATACGTTTTAAAGCATTTCCTGTATACACAATGGACATAAAAAACATATGCAGTTCCTGATTGCCTGTCCTGTGTGGTCTGTAGGAAAAAAGACTTGCACAAAACTTTATCAATACATTCTTGATAATTCTGGTGAGCAGTTTAAAAAGCATGTCATGGTAGTGACAAATGAAAATAATGGTTATTAAACAACAACAACAACAAAATCTGCATCATGATAGCTTGTTGGTTGATAATAATGCATTGCGAGCTCCATAAAAAGTGTGAACTAGTTGCAGCCCAGTGGCAGGCAGCCCTCGGAAATTTTACCGCTTGCTCGCTTAAAACAAGGTGGGGGCGCGCTGGTGGGGGGTGTGCAATTGCAGCAGTACTCAATAGCCCTATGTGTCAGGTGCTAGGCGAGGTGGTGAGATATATATATTTGGGTGACCGGGTTTCCTGCGCCAACCCCGTATAAGGCTCCAGGCGAAAGGGTTGCAGCGGTATATGCGGGGGATTCGAGGGGGCACTGGACTGTTGAACTGCCTCACCTCCCAACTCACTTTGACGCTGTGCCTGCTTTGATGTCCACTCCGTCAGTGTCACCCCGCGCAGCTTCTCCTTCCCCGGGATGCACCATATTGCGGCATCATGGGACTTGTAGTCCGTGTCCACAGGACTACACAGGAGAGCCCTATGAGATCAGGGGGCGGAGCAAGGTGTTTATATCTCCGCCAAGGCAGGGTTGCCTACGCCACAGCACATGAAGCAGTTGGAGAGGAGCGCAGATGAAGGCCGACACACCGAAATGCATTCGCTAAGAGACATTTCTTCAATAAAGTGCTTCCTTGTATTCTCCACATGGGTCGCTACTTCTTTCTTTGGGAGGAGTTTACTGTCATATACCCATGCAAACAGCCAAGTCGCATTCAAGTGAACCCACGCAGCACAAGAGGTCAGGACGCTTTGGCTGGCTCGTTTGAGCAATTTTACATTTGGATTGTGGTCGCAATCTCGTCCTGAACCGACCACGACGCCTGGAGGAGACAGCGGTGAGGAGGTATCCATACTCCCTCTTTGGGTGACCGGGTTTCCTGCGCCAACCCCCGTATAAGGCTCCAGGCGAAAGGGTTGCAGCTGTATATGCGGGGATTCGAGGGGGCACTGGACTGTTGAACTGCCTCACCTCCCAACTCACTTTGACGCTGTGCCTGCTTTGATGTCCACTCCGTAAGTGTCACCCCGCGCAGCTTCTCCTTCCCCGGGATGCACCATATTGCGGCATCATGGGACTTGTAGTCCGTGTCCACAGGACTACACAGGAGAGCCCTATGAGATCAGGGGGCGGAGCAAGGTGTTTATATCTCCACCAAGGCAGGGTTGCCTACGCCACAGCACATGAAGCAGTTGGAGAGGAGCGCAGATGAAGGCCGACACGCCGCAAAGCATTCGCTAAGAGACATTTCTTCAATAAAGTGCTTCCTTGTATTCTCCACATGGGTCGCTACTTCTTTCTTTGGGAGGGGTTTACTGTCATATACCCATGCGAACAGCCAAGTCGCATTCAAGTGAACCCACGCAGCACAAGAGGTCAGGACGCTTTGGCAGGCTCGTTTGAGCAATTTTACATTTGGATTGTGGTCGCAATCTCGTCCTGAACCGACCACGACGCCCGGAGGAGACAGCGGTGAGGAGGTATCCATACTCCCTCTTTGGGTGCCCGGGTTTCCTGTGCCAACCCCCGTATAAGGCTCCAGGTGAAAGGGTTGCAGCGGTATATGCGGGGGATTCGAGGGGGCACTGGACTGTTGAACTGCCTCACCTCCCAACTCACTTTGACGCTGTGCCTGCTTTGATGTCCACTCCGTCAGTGTCACCCCGCGCAGCTTCTCCTTCCCTGGGATGCACCATATTGCGGCATCATGGGACTTGTAGTCCGTGTCCACAGGACTACACAGGAGAGCCCTATGAGATCAGGGGGCGGAGCAAGGTGTTTATATCTCCACCAAGGCAGGGTTGGCTACGCCACAGCACATGAAGCAGTTGGAGAGGAGCGCAGATGAAGGCCGACACGCCGAAATGCATTCGCTAAGAGACATTTCTTCAATAAAGTGCTTCCTTGTATTCTCCACATGGGTCGCTACTTCTTTCTTTGGGAGGAGTTTACTGTCATATACCCATGCGAACAGCCAAGTCGCATTCAAGTGAACCCACGCAGCACAAGAGGTCAGGACGCTTTGGCAGGCTCGTTTGAGCAATTTTACATTTGGATTGTGGTCGCAATCTCGTCCTGAACCGACCACGACGCCCGGAGGAGACAGCGGTGAGGAGGTATCCATACTCCCTCTTTGGGTGACCGGGTTCCTGCGCCAACCCCCGTATAAGGCTCCAGGTGAAAGGGTTGCAGCAGTATATATGCGGGGGATTCGAGGGGGCACTGGACTGTTGAACTGCCTCACCTCCCAACTCACTTTGACGCTGTGCCTGCTTTGATGTCCACTCCGTCAGTGTCACCCCGCGCAGCTTCTCCTTCCCCGGGATGCACCATATTGTGGCATCATGGGACTTGTAGTCCGTGTCCACAGGACTACACAGGAGAGCCCTATGAGATCAGGGGGCAGAGCAAGGTGTTTATATCTCCACCAAGGCAGGGTTGCCTACGCCACAGCACATGAAGCAGTTGGAGAGGAGCGCAGATGAAGGCTGACACGCCGAAATGCATTCGCTAAGAGACATTTCTTCAATAAAGTGCTTCCTTGTATTCTCCACATGGGTCGCTACTTCTTTCTTTGGGAGGAGTTTACTGTCATATACCCATGCGAACAGCCAAGTCGCATTCAAGTGAACCCACGCAGCACAAGAGGTCAGGACGCTTTGGCAGGCTCGTTTGAGCAATTTTACATTTGGATTGTTTCAAATAACATAGAGAACGGACTGTCACATCAACATTGTGGGGCACAGTATTACAATAACAAATATGAATGTATATTCCTCTATGTTGACTCTTCCAAGATGTCCGCCATACTGAATACCTGTTTTACACATGTGGGTGATAGTCCGTTCTCTATGTTATTTGAAAGAGTAAAAGGACAATTGTTTGGTGTCAACTTTTAAACGTGATCAAGCTATAAGGCGAAACGCGTTGTTTTCCTGCTGATTAAAATTGCGTGCACAGCAACGTCTGAGTGTCGGAGACGTCTATTCGAATGAATGGAAGACTTTTGATAATTGAGTGGGTGACCGGGAGCCCTACTCCGACCCACCCGCGAGCGTGACTGGTGATTTACCGAAACTTTGGTTTCTTTATATATATATATAATATATATATATATATATATATATAATTAATTAATTAATTAATTAAATAATTAATACTTCTTTCTTGGGTTGATTAATATGTGATTATGTTCAAATGGTTACTCTGGATGTAGGACATATATGTGTGAGTAGTAGTAATAGTACTTTATTCGGTTTCCATGAACCATCAAAGTATACATGCAGAGTACAATACCATATATATAAAATATAAAACAGCATGTCTATTTCAGTTCATAATTTAAAACTGTCTATTCAACCATATACATCTTAATCAATACATATCCTGTCCCTAAATACAATCAGTGCAAGAACAGCCCTGAGCTGAGTGCAAAGGAGCAGAAAGATCAACAACGTTTTAACAATCTCATCAAAAATCAAAAAAGATAGAATTGCGTACTAATATAAAATCAAGGAATGTTCAAAATATAAGCTTAAATCACTGGATTACTACTGTTATAATTTTGCTTAGCTTACACCAAATGGCCCATAGAATTTAGTAACAGCAAAGACAATTACAGGAGATGTATCACTTCTTAAAATTCTATGGGCTAGAAGATAACTAGTCAATCTCAGGTGTCAACATAATGGGCAGATCCATTTGCGGCGAAACCCAAGGTACTATGGACAGAACACACTATGTGTGTCTCATTCTAACAGTCCAAACCACAGGCTGGATATGTTATATGTTTATTTGTAGGGCGCGCTTTTAGTCAAAACTGTCCTGGCGCGATGAAAAGGTCATGGTGTCAGCTAGAGCAATAGATAGGATAAATAGATAGGATAAAGAGCTAGGATAAATACTAGAAACTGGATCCTTCTTCCTCTAGCGCCTAGACACCCTTGGGTAGTAGTGCTCTGTATGAATCTCAATTTCATTTTCATTTATTAGTAAATATTCTTAATGGGAGGGTACCTAGTGGAAAATGAACATACAGACTTTTGGCTAGAGGCTGAAAACTGAATCTAGAAATGGCTCAAAGCATGGCAAAAGCTTGAAATCCAAGAACATGTTGGTCAAGGATCCACTTGACCCGTTGTTTATATGACCTTCGTGAATACATGCCCAATAACATGTTTTCAGGCAGTTGAGATCAACTTTACAAAGGGTATTTGGCATGCCCCAAAGCCTTTGTAAACCCAGCCTTCTAAACAAATTAAAAACAAATTTGACCCAAGTCACCATCTTTACACCCGCAACATTTAGTAGATCTATACGAGAGTCCCTGTAGTTACTTAGTTCAGGTGTGGACTAAAGGTAGACCAATACACTAAAGGTTTAAATGCTTCCAAGTCAGTGATTTGTTTTAGTCGTAGATCAAAGTATAGTGGGGTAAGAGGGGAGCTAATAGGGACAGAAACTAAAATGCCTTGGCACGGTATATTTCTAGGGCCAGTGAAACAGAGCATGAGTTTGTTTGCTTGTACAATCCAATAATGGCATTCTATCTATGTTCGGTGAGCAGCGCACTCTTGCTAAGTTGTCATGACCATTTAAAACTCTCCATTAGTTTGACCCCTAGGTAATCAAAACTATGTACCCTCTCTTATACTTCACCACCAACATGGATGAAAGCATTTTTTACCATGCCCTTTCCAAACACCATATATTTTATTCTGTTTATATTGAGCACCAGGCCCCTGGACAGGCAAGATCCTAAAAACTTGTCAATTAGTAGCTGTAACACCACAGTGGCGAAAATATATAAGGAATTGTACGTGAACAAAAGGATAGGAACCTTTCTGTTACTAAAAGCAGGACAGTAATTTCTATAGTTCAACAACATGTTCACTACATCATTCATATATAGAGTGAATAATTTTGGTTGCAGAACGCACCCTTGGCACACACTGCACTCAATAGGGATACATTCTGTTAGTTCACCCTTGTTGCCACATCGAACTTGGGCAAAGTTCTTTGTGTGAAGTTTAATCATAAGCTGAATCAGATTTCCACAAACCCCTCTGTTTGACAGATCTCTGCAAAATTTGTGTGGAATAACATGAAATGCAGCTCTGAGATCTACAAACGCCACATAGAGCGTTTCTTTAAGTAATAAGACGCATTACCAGTATAACTTGGCAAGTCAAAAATTCTGGTCAGAAGTACTAGTCTTTGGGCAAAAACCAGCTTGAAGAGAGGACATCATTTTGTTAGAACCACCCAATCTGGCAATCTATCAAGGACTTTTCTTGCAAATATCTTCTGTACATTATTGATGAAACTCATTGGTCTATAATTTGCGGGAGAACATGCATCACCCTTTTTGTATATCGTTATGATTTTGGATCCTCTCCAGGATTCGGGGTCTCTCCCCCTGCCGCTATTTGCATATGACAGTAGATTTATGTAACTTGCCCAGACTTTAGGCTCTGCTTTATACAGATCTCTGGGGATTTTATCTGGTCCTTGTGCCTTGGCTGATTTTAAAAAGTTGATGACTCTAGCTGTATCTAAAAAAACTAAAGGCAACTGGGTCAGCACCTTTTGTGCCAACTGTGGATGGTATTTCAGTCTTACACAATCGACTGCTGTAAATCCTGCATGAAAAAGGAATCCATGCTAAAGCCCTACAGTGGCTCAGCTCGTTCCTGAGTAACATAACTTTAATGGTACAACTGGAAAATGTGTTTTCTAAACCTAGGGCGATCAGCTGTGGCATGCTGCAGGGAGCATCTCTGAGCCCTACTCTTTGTAACGCATATGCGTCATGTTTAGCAAAAATTAGTAAAAAATTGGGCCTCAGCCTCTGCTCCTATGCCGACGATACTCAGCTGATGCTAACGCTTGAGGAAAGGCATGATGACACCAAAGCAAATTTGGAAAACTGCTTCGCAGAGATGGCCCAATGGATGTCAGAACATTGCCTGAAATGAAACGCAGGGAAATCAGAAATCCTGCTCTTCGGAGGAGCCAATCTGATTTGGGATGCCACCTGGGGGCCACAAACCTAAGCAATGTGCCAAACACCTAGGCATCCTCATTAATAATACCCTCTCAATGAAGGACCATGTGAGGGCCCTGTGTGGAAGGGGCTTTGCAATTCTGAAGTTGTTAAGAAGACTCTTTCCTTGGATCCCACTGGAATGTAGAAGAACAGTTACACAAGCCCTGCTCATCAGCAAGCTAGATTATGGCAATGCTCTGTTCGTAGGCATGGCAGACTACCTCTTTGCACGCCTACAGGTGCTACAAAATGCTGCAGCCAAACCGGTATGCAATAAAAGCAGACTGAGTTCAGCATCGATGTACATGAAACATCTTCACTGGCTACCCATGCGACACACAGCAGTGTTTAAGCTGCTCAGTCATGCACATAAGGCACTGCAGTGTAGTGGACCAAGAATTCTACAGAATAAAATTGAATTCTATGTTCCCACAAGGTGCCTACGGTCACGCCATCAAGCGCAGGCTAGGACAAAGCGTATAAGGAAAGTGAGGGCAGGAGGGCGTTCATTTTCATATTTGGCAGCAAAGAAGCTGAACGAACTACCCCAAGACCTACGCCTTAAGGCAGGCTATTTATTTTTTAGGAAAAAACTTTAAACGTATCTGTTTCCCAAGAACTAATATCTGACAAATCTACTACTCCCGCTGGCAGCTGTAAGACACATTTTTGCTACCTAGTGCCATGATATCCTTCGGGATGATTGTTAGCACTCAATAAATAAATAAATAAATAAATAAATAAATGTCTCTGTCTGGTTGGGCGCACCCTCCTGCTTGTTCCTTGGTCTCCTTCGTTGTCCTCCTCCTCCTCGCTGATGGTATCCAGACGGCGTGCCCATAAACGAGCAAAGAAAGTCCTTGTCTACCCCTAGTCCATTCCAGATTGTCCTTGGCCTGCCCGGTCCACTGAAAATGAAAACAAACAAATATGTAGGTGATGCACAATTTCTGATAAAGTTAGAGCCAACATAAGGCAAGTGCTGACATAGTAGTTCTTTGATCTCAATAACCAATATGTGGTTTGAATCCGAAAGTAGATGTAATGTCACAGTAATATCAAGAAATTAATTTAAGAAAACAAAATTCTCATTTTAGATCAGTGTAATGTTCTGTATTTACCAACCTCACCTTCAGCTTTAGTGCAATGTGAGGTTCATGCATTGTCACATAGTAATCTTCCAGTGGAGATAGTACACGGTCAGGATGGTGATCTCCACATCTAAAAGTGAATCCAGGTTTATCCTTTTATGTATGGAGTTCTCAGCCATAGTGTACATTCTCACCAGTCTTCCATTTACCATCAACCATCATTTATTGTGTAGCATTGTGAAACACACCATACATACTAAATTTGTTGTACCTATACAATAGGGTCATGGGGATAACCTTTGCAAAATGTTTGGCTGATTCCTTCGAAACATCGGACACTGTACATGGCAAGAGATACATTTTGCATAACAAAACTGCTTCATTTGTGCTGTACACTGCAAATCATATCTGCTTCATCAGTACACCTACTTATAAATTCAACATGACATGCACGTCACTGTTGAGAATATGTGTGCAATAGTGTGCATTAGATATGTAGGCAATTATTTTGAATAAGATAATTGTGACAATGTCAGTCTTTACTTATTTTACAACAAACAGTAGATATGACAAACACACACAAGAAGCATGCATGATACAACATACAACACACAAATACTACTATGCAACAATAGCCATTGTCACGTCCATTCATTCACAATAGCATATAACAATTATAAGGTCCTTAGTTTACTAGTCATGTTTATGCCTGGGCATTTTTTCTCCAATGTGCAACTGTAATGAAAACCAACCCATTTATGTTCTGAAAACTATAGGTCTCCAAATTCCTTCAGAAAACAGCATCAAAATAGTTCCACTGATGCACAGACCACATATTGTGTGCAAACATTATTTGTGTAAGGTGAAAGGTGACAAACAAGATATGATGGTACATCTCTCTCACCACTCACATCCTACTTCAGAACACATAAATCTGTTCATGCGCCGGTCATGACTCTGCGGCTCAAAGTACTCCGGTTTATCATGGAGAGTCAGCCAGGCTGTCTTAGGACAGTACTGTGCATTAGGCGCATGCGGGGTCGCAATGACTGAGGCTGTAAGGACACACCCATGATGCCCTGGGCCTTGATGTGGGCTCAGCGTCGCAGGTCCTCCCTACGCTTGCACCACATCTTATCTCACCCCTGGTACACACCCACTGCACTACAGCGTGCAGCAATATCAAAGACCCCCTTACTAAGAACTTTTGGATCACTGACATAATATCGAGGGACATAATATCGACTAGCAAAAATATCGGCGAAAAAATATCGACAGACAGAATATCGACTTCATATCTACAAACAGGTAAGTACAAAAATATCGAGTAAAAAATATTGTTTACAAAAATATAGTTTATAAAAATATCGACTTTATTAAAAACAATGTTAGATTAAATTAATATTAAAAATTAATTACTAAAATAAACTTAAAAATACTTAAATTGCCTTATAATAATTAAATAATTAGTTAAAGTTATTAAAAAAAGTTACAATCATATTTGTTAAAACATATATATATAGTAACATAATATAATTACAAAATATCCAATATTATTACCGTAGGATAGCCGAAGTGTAAAAATTACTATTCCCACTCCAGAGAGTGTAACAGTAGATAAGGCGTTGGATAGCGTAGAGGTAAAATTTACTATTCCCACTCCGGAGAGGGCAACAGTAGGGAAAGAGTTGGATAGCGTAGGGGTACAAATTACTATTCCCACTCCAGAGAGTGCAACAGTAGAGAAAGGGTTAGATACTGACATCCCCCCTCGCCAGCCTATTACCTTTAAAGCCTGGCATAATGTCAATCAGCAGGATCTAAAAACCTTCTTGGACGATTCCCGCCCATCAATCTCCGCTAATCCCAACCTGGCTATACAACAACTTAATGACTGGTTGGGGCAGGCTATGAACTCATTAGCCCCCACAAAGAAAATATCCACAAATAGGACTACCCTCACCGCACCATGGTACTCGGACGAATTAAAAACACAAAAATTACAGAACAGATATTGGGAAAGACAATGGAGAAAATCTTATGATCCTACAAGCAAAACTAAATATAAGGAGGCTCTGACAATATACAAAGCCATGATTACTAAGGCAAAAAAAGAGTACTTTATGCTTCAAATTGAGCAGGCGAAGAACTCGAGCAAAAAATTGTACGATATAACTAAAGTGCTCTCGGGTAATATCCCAGACTTGTCCCCACCCCAAACCCAAGATATGTGTGACGCCATAGCCGATTTCTTTTTTAAGAAGGTGGATGATATCTATCAACCATTTCTGGCAAAAATCACGCATTCGAACGAAACCAATACTAGTCAGGAAAACTTATCACCCACAGGGACTCCATCTTTTACTGAGTTTCAACCACTGACAGAAGATCAAGTACTACAAATCGTAGCGACAATCAAAGCTGGATCCAAGCTAGATCCATGCCCATTATCGGCACTCTTACCGGTGATGGAGTCGATTATACCAGTCTTGACTCAAGTTTGTAACTCCATTCTGCTCTCTGGGATATACCCCATTAGTCTAAAAACGACACTGCTCAAACCTCTGCTGAAAAAACCAGGAGCTGATAAGTCAGAACTAAAAAATTACCGACCCATTGCTAGTCTTCCGTTCATGGCCAAAGTGGTGGAAAAGGCCATGAACCAACAATTAACTGAGTATATAGAAACCCACAAGAAGCTAGACGATACTCAGTATGGATTTAGGAAATACCATGGGACTGAAACTGCCCTTATCAAGGCAACCGAGGACATCCGAACAATAAGAGACCAAGGCGGCACAGCGGTGCTGGTACTGCTGGATCTCTCAGCAGCTTTCGACACGGTCGACCATGGTACTCTGGTCGGCCGTGTCGGAAAAACAGGCATCTCCTCCACGGCAAGAGATCTCCTCGCCTCCTTTCTCTCGGAGAGAACGCAGGCTGTCTCTTTGGGCCCTTATCAATCTGCCAAATTGTCACAACCGTGTGGGGTTCCTCAAGGCTCATCCCTGAGTCCGACACTCTTTAACATATATGTGTCGGACCTGGCCAATGTCATCAAGGCACACGGGATGAGCCTTACCTCCTACGCGGATGACACACAACTGGTGTTGGCTATAAGGGGTGATGGTGAGGAAGTAGCTAAAACATTCCAGAGAGGACTGACAGAACTGGGGGATTGGATGACAGCAAATTGCCTAAAACTAAACTCGGAAAAAACCGAAGTTATGATTTTTGGGCAACTCTCACCAGAATGGCCTAACTCGTGGTGGCCACAAACTTTTGGCGCCCCCCCTAATCCAGTGACCAAAGTAAGGAATTTAGGAATAATTTTCGACAATCATCTTAATTTTATGGACCATGCCAGCAAAGTGGCATCAATTGCCCACCATAAACTGCGCATGATCCGAAAGATAAGTCCCTATCTTCCAACCACCGCCATCAAAACTCTGGTCAGCTCATTAGTCCTGACATCCTTAGACTATTGCAATGGGCTCTTTATCAATGCCCAAGCAAGAGTCCTAAAAAAACTGCAGACTATACAGAATGCAGCAGCACGTCTCATTCTGGGAATTCCAAAATTTGCTCCTTTATCTAATGCCATTCCCAAACTACACTGGTTGACGATTCACAACAGAGCCAGATTCAAATCCCAGTGTATTGTATATAAAGTCCTAAACAAACAGGGTCCACAGTTCCTTAAAGACCATCTACGACCATACCAACCCACACGCCAACTGCGCTCTACTAACAGTAACCAACTTATGGTACCTAGAACCAAAACTGTGATGTGGGGAGACCGACGGTTTGTAGTGGCGGCTTCCAAACTTTGGAATACCCTACCCCAAGACATTAGGGCCTGTCCCACGCTACTCCAATTCCGCAAGAAATTAAAAACTTGGCTGTTTAATAAATAAACTTCTAATTGACTCCAGGTATAGAACTATCATTAGAGCAAGGCAGTTTCACCCAGCCGGCAAGTTATTCAGCGCCAAGACACCTCAGGGTATATGCTGCGCTTTACAAGTACCAATAAATAAATAAATAAATAAAGATAGCGTAGGGTAAAAATTACTATTCCCACTCCAGAGAGTGCAACTGTAGGGAAAGCGTTGGATAGCGTAGGGGTAAAAATTACTATTCCCACTCCAGAGAGTGCAACAGTAGGGAAAGCGTTGGATAGCGTAGGGGTAAAAAATACTATTCCCACTCCAAAGAGTGCAAAAGTAGGGAAAGTAGATACTTCATATATTATGTAAAAATATATATATATTAATATCTATAAAAAATGAAATAAAAGTAATTACCAATTTAATATAATATAATAGTTAATTAATTACAAATACTAATTTAAATTAATCATTACAATTAGTTATTTATTAATACTAATTAATTACAAATTAACAATTAATTAATTAGTAATTAAAAAGTTACTTAACAATTAAATCTAATAAATACCAAAAAAATAACATATGTAATTAGTTATAATTAAATTACTTCCCACCCTATTCCCCTATAAACCCACAACCCATTACAGAAAATAAATTAGTAAAATTAACATAATTATCAATTAATCAATTTATTAAAATAATTCTTAATTAAAATTTAATTATTTACCAAATAACAATTATTTAACAATTAATTATAAATAAATAACACTACATAAATTAACATATTTAATTAATTATAATTAAATTGCTTCCCACCCTATTCTCCTATAAACCCACAACCCGCTACAGAAATTAAATTAGTTAAATTAACATAATTATCAATTAAATAAAATTAATTGGCAATTCAAATTTAATTAATTACAAAATAAAAATTCATTAACAATTAATTATAAACAAATACCAATAAATAAATGTACATATTTAATTAATTATAATTAAATTACTTCCCACCCTATTCCCCTATAAACCCACAACCCGCTACAGAATTAAATTACGCAAAATTTAAATAACATTAAATTCATTCATTAAATTACATTATAACATAAACACTTTTAACACATAAAATACACAATAAAAAATTCTATATTATTAAATGTTCGATATTTTTATTAACCTATATTATGTACTTCGATATTTTGACTATCTATATTTTAAAATTCGATATTACATTCAAAATGATATTTTTGATGTCTATATTCTGTCCATTCGATATTCTGTCCAGCCTATATTTTGTACTCGATATTATGTCCATTCAATATTTTTAGTCGATATTTTGTCTGTTTAACCAAACTTTGAATTCAGACCTACTAAGGGGTGTATTGGAGACAGGCTGCAAGCACACAGAGCTGTAGGAGCAGATAAATGTCCTCTTTTTAAAAGTGGCATTTCTAAAATTGTAATTGCAAATCCAGCTTTGACAGTAAATGGGTGCCTTGCCATGAAGTTCCTCAGCCATGTTCGGGGCAGGATAGATGTACAGAGCAGCAGGATGGCGGAGGATGTTTGCTCTGAGGTGAGGATCGAACAGATAAAAACTTCAACTTGCTGTTTATAATTTCCTATTTGTCGCTTTTCTGTGTATTTTCATTGGTTTAAGCACAATCACTGCAACGGGGCGGCTACCCCGCCAGAACTCAGTAACACAGGAAGTGAAATCCAGGAAATACTTCACCAGTTACATCCCAAGCAGTGCCATTCACTCTTTGTCAATTATCTATCATGCTTCTTGGAAATATCCATGAGACAGTTGCATATACTAATACGTGCACATTGGACTTTATTATTAAAACAACCTTCTACTTTTCAGTTGGGTGCATGGAGGAGTACCTTTCTGAGCAAAGGCATTATAGGTCATTACACATATACACTTGCACCTTGGTGTATGTATGCCAGACATAAAGCTACATTGCCACATGAGTAGCAGCACACACCAATACAATATATATTTCCCTATCTGTACATACATGTGCTTAATGTTTCAATTTCTAAACAAAACTAGACAACAGATATTGACTGTTGGAAAATGGCCCTCACTGAAGGATCACCCCAAACTTTTTGGCTTCTTCCAGCCCTTTTTCTGTCTTGTACTTGTTGGCTTTAGGACTCTGGGCACTTTACCACTGCTAACCAGTGCTAAAGTGCATGTGCCCTCTTCCTTAAATGTGGGAATATTGGTTTATCCACAATTGGCATATTTAATTCATCTATAGGTCACTAGTAATCTGCACTACATGACCACAGGGCCTGAAAATGAAATGCTACTCTAGTGGGCCTGCAGCACTGCCTGTGCTACCCCCACAAGTAGTCCTTCAAACATATCTCAAGCCTTCGACTGCAAAGCCAGTGTGTGCAGATTCGCTGCCAATTTGATTTGGCATTTAACACCCTTTCCCAAGCCTGAAACTCCCTTTTTATTAAACATGGGTCACCCCTAAGGTAAGCCCTAGGTAGCCCATAGGGCAGGTTGCTGTGTGAGTAAAAGGTTGAACGAGTACTTTTACGTTTTGCATGTTCTGTATTCGTTTTTCACTACTGTGTGGCCTACGCCGTTCACAGGTTAACATTGGGAATTCATTAATACACTTTTAGCAGCTGTTTGATGTTTTATATCTTTGGAATGGTATTGGCAAATCATCTTCGCTGGTAAAGCTGGATTTGAAATTACTATTTTAGAAATGCCACTTTTAGAAAGTGGGCATTTCTCTGCTCCTACATTTCTGTGTGCCTGCAGCCTGTCTTCAATACATTTCTGGTGTGGATGATTGCTACACTTATCACATTCCCTCTTGAAAGTCACAAACGCAGGAAGGTTAGATGTGTCTAAGTACTCATCTGCATTCTGAGGGCTCTTTATGGGCAGGAAAGAAGGGAGGAGCTGACACTTACACCTGAATAAGCAGGGTCCTGTCCCCACACAAAGGGCATATTACCCCTCACTGATAGCCTGGAGCCAGGGCTGGGAAAAAAGGACTTTTGTGCACTTCAAAGACACTTCTTTGAAGTCATCCCTGCTTCAAAGGTGCAGCTGGGTGTAATACTGGGTCTCTGACCCCTACAAGACCTGTGTAGAACTCTATCAGAAAATAGGACTGCTGTGCTGCTACAAGACTGCTACTCTACTGAACTGTTCCTCTGGAAAAACTGCCTTTCTGCTCTGCTGTGCTACCTGCCGTCTTCTACTTGGTGCCCTCTGCCCTGCTGAGGAAAGGACTGGACTTATCTCATTTTAACCCAGAGTGACTTGAAGGGCTTGCTGGCTTACCCCCTGTTCTGAAGTCCGAGGGCCATCAAAGACTTCCTTCTACACTCCAACAGCACCTAGCCATCTGTGAGTCCTGCCATGCCATGTGATACCAACCCAGTCCTGGGCCCTTGGAAGTGACTTGTCTGTGCTGAGCCAGCAAAACCCACACATTAATGACTTTGCACCAATCGGAACTGACGCATCCCCTTCAATGCCGACGCAGTTACTGCTCAACGATATCGCTTTGACCGAGTGCGTGGCTCAATATCGGACTGCATAGCTCAACGACAACGCATTGCCTTCATCACAAAGGGGTTTGTTGATGAAGTCTCGCTCACTGTGCAGATCAGGACCGGTGCATCACCTCTATCCAGGGTATCGACGATGACGCATCGCCTCCTCTGCTCCTCACATCAGGTCTTCAGCATTGAAACTTCCTTGATCCAAGGTCCTTTTTAGCAGACCTGCATGAGTCCTGTAGCCGGCCTGCGCTCCATTGCAGTCAGCCTAAACTTTGGATTTAGCTCGGTCTTGTGCAACCAGATGTCCTTAAATACTTTAAGCGCTATATTTTCATTTAATATTTAGAAATTCATAACTCTGGTTTTACTTGTTGGATCTTTGTTGTTTTGGTCTTGTTTTACTAATGGAAATATTATCTATTTTTCTAGCCCTGTTTGGAGTATTTTCATTGTGTTTCTGTGTGTTTGTGTGTGTTGCACATATACTTACACATTACCTCTTAAGATAAGCCTGACTGCTCTGAGCCAAGCTACCAGAGGGTGAGCACAGGTTATCTCTTAGTGTATATCTGGTTTACCCTAACTAGAGTGGTGGTTCTGACTGGAACAAGGTGTATACCTCTGCCAACTAAAGACTTCATTTCTAACACTGACTGTTATGCATTCAATACTGTCCGAGTACATCACATATGAAAAATGGAAAAAGAATGAGTGTGTAATATGTAACTATAGCATCATGCTACCCATCATGATGTTGGTAAACAGCAGATCATGCCCACTAAATGTTTAACCATTCCTAGCCTCACTAGGTCAGCACCACAACTACTGTGTCTCCAGCACTGACATTAAGTTCAAAATGTACTTAACAGTATGTAGTTTGTTACATTACTAGCTGTCTCTAAAATGTACAGTGAATGGACCAAAACATTTTCGTTACTGCCTGTCATCCACTGTCACTATGTTAGTAAGGGCCATTGTCCAAAGTGCACTGTGCCACACAGCAAGCCACATATAAACCATGGGCAATGCTTGCTTGTTTGTAGTATGTGTAACCAAAGATTCAAATTTGACACTGATTTTTAATCTCATCTATTTCACATATAACTGTAGGTTTCCATCTTGTACACAATGCCAATCCTCACTGAATCTATGCATTTATGACACTTCGTGCAGTCAACATTTCAGATGTCCATTGACCGGGAAGTTCTCACACATTCGGTGGCATTAACCTCTCCCCTCCCCCAAGGCAATCGAGTCTTTTGAGACTTTGACCACACAAATTACTATCATATGCACAAAATGAGTTGCATGGCCTAGCTTCTGACTCTTGACAACAACTGTTGTTTACATACATTATGTATGGCTTACAGACTAGTCTCAGGATGGAATTCATGGACATACTGTTAAATGTCTACCAATCATCATTGACAACCGACTGTGAAACCACATAAAGGCTGTGACACAACTAGGGGTTCAATAGAAAAAAGTGTCACCCAGCTTGTCAGACTCCTGCATACCCTTCCCTCTGCTTGGGACAATGCCCTGGTTCCCTAGATTCAGACCTTGGTGAGGGTTCAGATGCATGTGTATGTTTTGGCATATTGCAATGTTGTGCAAGACACAATATGGCATATTACAATTCTGTGCAAGACACAACATGCTACTATTATCTTGCACACAACTTCAGGGGAGTATAACAGCACCCCATATGGTAAAGACCTCTAAATCACAACTTTATGAGACCAAAAGTGTACCCTTTGCCTGGTCGGGTGCGCATTTGTGCCCTACTATACCTATGCTGAGGGTCAAGATTGCACATCTGTATGTTGTGAGACGATGAGGAGATAGGACATATGCAGCATTACTTGAGGAGGAAAATGAAGAAATATGTATACATGTCCTTCTTACATCTGTAGATTTCATACTGTATGAAATGGTACATGCAGTGCCTGTTAGGGTCATGTATGTGTCATGAGGTTTAGTAATTTGTTATAGTTGTTTATATTCAAAAACATTTAAACATATCAGACTTGTATAGTTCTTGAGTACTTACCCAGAAGCCAAATTCTCCCGCTGCCAGCCGCCGGGCAAGAGGTGACCTGCAGAATATGTAACTGTCGGGTGTAGAGGCTGAGAACACTGCATACACATCAGTAAAGCAGCCACTGTCATCACACACATCCTTCACATTGATGGAGTGAGAGTTGTGTCTGTTATGGAAGAGGTGTGCATTGCGGTGAGGTGGCTGAAGTGCCACATGAGTTCAATCAATTGCGGGAGACAGTTAACTTAGAAGGGGGTGGGCATCACTACAGGAGAGGAGTTCAGCTGCAAGACAGTGTCTGATGATTGACATGCACCATAACGTATCACAGCAGGTGGTCATCAGCGGAGCGCACAGCAAGAGTGCGCATGTTCTGTCTAGGGCTTAAACATTTTGTGACCAGCCCTGAACATGCGCACACTAGGCTGCTCATTAGAAGAGTGAGAGTTGTTCCATGCCGCTCTTCTAATGAGCAGCCCAGTGCGCATGTTCGGGCTGGTCTGAAAAATGTTAAGCCCTAAACAGAAGATGCGCATTACTGCTCAAGCCAATCCAGGCGCTGCTGCTGGAGCAGCCTCTGGATTGGCTGAGAGCTGGCGGTACTTGCCAAAGCGCCAACGCAGGAGTCAGACCCTCGCCCAGGAGGACTCGCAGAGGCGGTGCGGATCCGGTAAGTTTAGTTTGCCTAATATTAATATTGGTGCTTTATTTTAACCACCCCGCGACGCGCGCGCCCTCCACCCCCCCACCGCGCGAGTTTTGGAGCGCAAGCTGAGACTGGTATTCAACTGTCTGTGATGTCAGGGAAGTCTAGTCAGTCTCAAATCTCTACATTAGCTGAATCAAACCTCATTTCAGCCACATTTTAGCTTAAATCAGACAGGAAACAGTGTTTTCAGTGGCTGCAAAACATCGGGTTGAAGTGTAATGGAAAAACAAACATTGGGTTGAAGTGTAATGGAAAAAATATCGCCATAGCCCTCTTAGCAAATGGTGGAGTCAGAGTCTTGATTCTGCTTAGTAAAACTTGTCCAGCACTTCAGGGTATGACTTAGGTGCATCGATAGAGCTGAGCTTGTGTTCAGTAATTCAGTGCTGCAGAGCAGGACTGACTTCCATTGGCACGGCTGCGCGGCGTGGTTCTCCGTGATAGATTGGCAGAGCGTTGGCGCCATTATGAGGGTCTCACTGCTAGCGCTGCAGGGTATGACTGAGGTTCATCGACGGAGCTGTGTTGGTGTTAAGTAACTCAGTGCTTCAGAGCTGGACCGAATTCCATTGCCAGAGCGGCATGTGGGCCTCAGTGATATAATGTCAGAGTGTTGGCACCATTATATGAGGGTTCACTGCCATCACTAGTAGCGCTGCAGGGTATGGATGAGGTGCATTGATGGAGCTCAGTTTGAGCCTCAGGAGAGTGTGCTGATTGGTGGAGGGAGGACCGAGGTACACCGACAGAGCGCGAAGTCTGTTGTTGTGCTCCCAGGACATCTGTTAATTCGCCTCATAAGCATTTAAAAGTCCCTGTATATTAACGAGAAGGCGTCTCCAGAGGTGCATTACCGGGTTGCAGTTCATGGACATTCGGAAAGATGGCGAAGAATCCGGGTGAAGGGGAGAAGACAGCCAGTTCGCACAGAGGATAGATCCCATGAGGGACCATCTTGAGCCTGAGCAGAGAGCTTCAATGAGGAGAGTGGAGCTGGTACACTGGCAGAGCAATGTGCTATGTGCAGGGGTGGGAGAAACGTGGCTACTGGGCTGGGCATTGGTGCGATAGTGCTGCTGGGCATTTGTGTCCTTCTCTGAACCTATGCATGAGAAACCTGAGACAGCGGGAGCAAGGTGCTTCTGTGTGTGAGGCGCAAGAGGAAGCAATGGCTCACCCGCGTGTTAACTAGCTATCCACTTCATATGGGATACAAGCAGCAAGTCTCGACTTGTGACTCATCACTTTGTACAGTGGTATTTTTTAGTTTCAAATGTCAGGTTATAAGTATAAATCATAGCTGCCAAGTTTGCACAATCGTTATATGTGACATTCCCATGTCCTCAGTGTGCTTGTGTGTGACCTGTCAGTGCCTTATGTGTGACACGCTTGGTGTCACTTTATTACGTCCACATAATGAGATAAACACATTTCGAGTGTATGTAATGTTGGAGAATCTTATGCTCCTGTTGGGAGACACGCAATCTACTTCTTGCACTATATTGCAAGGAGTTGGTCTCTGACCTCAGGTAATTAAAACATAGCATGTCTAGGCATAAAGTGAACTGTGACAAGTGGCTCTCTTCAGCATAACAATTGTAAAAATGTGATACTTTAAGCCAGTAGTGGCTTTTTAAGAAACATCCCATTGATAACTGCGATTTGTGTTTTTAGATACTAAGCCAGAACTGAAAGTGTACATGCCAGTAGTATAATTTTTTCCATGGACTTAAGGATGGTGTCATAAAGGCTTGAATTCTCTCGCAGGGGCAGTCCTGTTGCTGTACCCAATTGCCTCTCCACCAGTGACTTCGCCTAAAAGGCAAAGAAACCAGCAGAAGGGAAAAGGGGAAGTGGATTAGAAAAGAGACAACTTGAGAACTTCTGACACCCCTCCAGACCGCTGAGCATGGTAACTTCTGCTGTCTGTACTTCACGGGTGCCTAATACACAGATTAGGAGAGAACATAAGCAACAACCCACCTTAATGACTGTACTCTCTATTTTAATAACTGAACTTGTCCTACCAGGAATTCCCAAGTTATTGCCACTCTTCTTGCAGTGAAAAGGTAGACTGCTGGATACTCTTATCTGGAAGAACAGGAGCCAAAATTACAGTTTGTTGTATTAATTCTTACCTCCTACCCTCTAATGGAACTATCTTTACCTGGGAGTATCCTTTGAATACTTTAATAGGGATTCTGCTAGAAGCTGTAGGCGCTTGAGTCTTGGCTGGGCTGCTGACTGTGCATCAATCCAGAGCGCGCAAAAAGGAACCAGGAAGGAAGGAAGGGGGAAGGGAAAAATTAGGGAAAGCGCAATAAGGGACTGCTGAGTTTTAGTTCGCAGGAAGCGGGGGCTTTGGCATACAGTCAATGTAATTAGCTTACTACTTCTTCGTCGTGCTGCTCTCCCTCGTGATTCACGATTCTCTGGAGCTCTGCCCCCTTACTCCTAGCGGACGAGTGAAATGAAGTCGGGCTTGGTGGATAATCAGTCTCCACACTCAGGTTCTACCGCAAAGAAGGTTCAACTTTGAAACTCGAAGAAACGTGGAACTGCAAATCTCCACAAAATGTCTTGGAATTTCTTCTTCTGCCTAAGCTACTCTTATCCAGGAAACTACTCTAACTAGAATGCCGCTAAACTCACTCTCAACTCCTGTCACGAATACTGACACGGAGCGAGAGAATTAGCGGCCGCCTCAGGAAACAAAGCAGTTGAAGTGCGCAGATACTAAAGTGTGCGCGAGGCACATTAACTAGACCTGACGCTGCCTTCAGATAATCTTTAGCGACCACAGCGGTGGCCATCTTAGGGAGGGACTCAGATTAACAATAATGAAACTATCTACAATTTAACAGTTACCCTCTCCTAAGGGTAAGGGTACCACACATTCTCTAAATGGGGTCTTGAAATGGTCTTTGCCCTGATTGCTGGTTTAAAGACAGAGGTGACAGCAACTCGCAACACCCTGACAGTACCCCCTCTCAAAGACCGATTCATCGGTCCTGGTTTGTTGGGATATCGGGTATGAAATCTTCTAATCAGTTGAGGAGCATGGATATGAGATACCGGCTCCCACGACCTTTCTTCGGGACCATATCCCTTCCAGTCCACCAAATAGAATAATTTTCCTTTTCTGAACTTAGAGTCTAGAATATCCTGAACTTCATATTCAGCATGACCTGAAATCTGAAGAGGATCTGGTGGCTTGACAATTCTCAAATGTGGCTTAGTCTTTTTCAGAAGAGAGACATGGAAAACTGGGTGAATACCCACCTTAGCAGGCAGTTTCAGTCTCACAGTAACTGGACCCAAGACCTTTTCTACAGCATAAGGACCCACAAACCTAGGCTGGAATTTTCTATTTCCCTTCAGATGTAAATTCTTTGTCGATAACCACACCTGATCACCCACTCGATATTGTGGAGCTGGTTGCCTATGTTTGTCTGCACCCTTTTTATAAGACTGTTCAGCTCTAATCAAATTTTTCCCAGCAGACTTATGCAAGGTAGCCATATCAGACAACAGGGTACTGGCAGGAGGGACCTCTAAATCTTCCTGAGTAAGAAATGGATTAGGGTGACGACCAGAGTTCAAATAAAAGGGGGAGTAGCCAGTAGACACACTCCTCGCATTATTACAAGCGAACTCTGCCATCCACAATCGATCTGCCCACTCACCTCCCTGATCAATCAAGAACAAACGAAGGTACTGTTCCAGTTCTTGATTAATGCGCTCAGTCTGACCATCCGATTCCGGATGATAACTAGTAGACAGCCTACTCTCCACTCCCAAACCTTTTAAGAAAGCCTGCCAAAACCGAGAGATGAACTGAGACCCCCGATCTAAAATCACAATTTTGGGGAACACCATTCAATTTTACAATGTTTTCACTAAAGGCTTGTGCTAACTCATGAGCTGTAGGAACACCAGACATAGCAACAAAATGGCTCATCTTAGTGAATGTATCTACCATGACCAATACAGTATCTAACCCCCTACTAACAGTCAAGTCCACTATTAAATCCATAGAGATGGTGTGCCAAGGATGAGTAGGGGTGGGTAATGGCTGTAGAAGTCCTTGAGGGGCTTGTCTACTGGGCTTACCTCTAGCACACAGAGCACACAACTGAACGTATTGTTTGACATGAGAGGATAACCCAGGCCACCAAAAGTAACGTTGCACCAAATCCAAGGTCTTTGAAATTCCTTTGTGACCCGCTAAAGGATGGTCATGACAACTCTGCAAGGCTTTTTGCTGCAAGGCACTCGTAGGGAGATATAACGCCTCCTTATAGTAAGGCAATTGCTGTTGCATCTGTCTCTCATGATCACTATGAACCCACTCTTGGATCTCATTTGGGGATAAACTTTTCCGAACTTCCTCTTGAAAGTTATCCAAGGAAAGGGTACAGTTGAACTTGGCTTCCGGAATGATGGGTTGAAGTTCCACGGGATGTTCACTTTCCTCTGTATTCAAACGTGATAAAGCATCCGCTTTACCATTCTTATTTCCTGGACGATATGTGAGCACAAAATCAAAATCCGCAAAATATAGGGACCATCGCAACTGGCGTGGGGTCAAGGTTTTGGCAGATTTTAAAAATTGCAGATTTTTATGATCTGTGAACACAGTGACTGTATGTTTGGCTCCCAACAGATAATGCCTCCAGTCTTCAAAAGAATCCTTTATTGCTAACAATTCCTTTTCTGCAATGGTGTAATTTAACTCCGCAGGATTCAGTTTCCGGGAGCGATAGGCCACCGGATGGAGTTGCCCAGTTTTCGGATGTCGTTGGGAGAGAACTCCTCCAATCGCTTGGTCAGATGCATGGGCTTCCACGTAAAAAGGTTCTGCCGGATCAGCATGCAACAGAACGGGAGCAGAGGTAAAGGTGTTCTTAAGACTGCGAGAGGCTTGTCCTGCCTCTGTGGACCATTCAAACTTTACTCCTTTCTTCAGCAAGCGAGTGATAGGAGAAATCAGTTGAGAAAAAACAAGAATAAATCTTCGGTAAAAATTAGCAAATCCCAAGAATCTCTGAATCTCTTTAACATTCCGTGGTTCAGGCCAGTTCTCAACCGCTTGTACCTTCCCAGGATCCATGGTAACTCCTTGTGGAGAAAGGACAAACCCAAGAAACTCCACAGTATGAGCCTGAAACACGCATTTCTCCAACTTCACAAACAGATGATGTCTCTGTAATCGTTCCAGTACCATTCTGACGTGTCGGGGATGATCTTGTACTTCCTTGGAATAAATTAAAATGTCATATAAATGAATGATTGCCACCTTATCAATCAGATCGCCCATGATATAATTAATTAAATGCTGGAATACTGCAGGAGCGTTGCAAAGACCGAATGGCATAACACAGTATTCGAAGAGTCCAAATTTTGTCCGGAAGGCAGTCTTCCATTCTTGTCCTTCTTTCATTCGAACAAGGTGATATGCTACTCGTAAATCCAATTTAGTGAAAATCTGAGCCTCCTTAATTTGATCTAATAAAACAGAGATCAAGGGCAAAGGGTAAAGGTTCTTGATGGTAATTTGATTCAACGCACAATAGTCTATACACATTCTTAAACTTCCTTCTTGCTTCTTGGGAATGAAAAAGAGCGGAGAGGATACCGGTGACTGAGATGGCCTAATGAATCCATTTGCCAAGTAACGGTCCAGATACTCCTTCAAATGGGCGTTTTCCACTTCAGTTAATGCATAAATTCGGCTGTAGGGTAATACAGCCCCAGGCACTAGGTCTATGGTGCAATCGTACGGTCGATGTGGAGGTAACAGATCAGCCTCTTGCTCACTAAAAACTGTGGCGTATTCCTGATATTCAGGAGGAATTTCTCCGGAAGTGATCGCACAAACAGACTGTCCTCCATATGAAAGTAATGACGCTTGTGATGTTGCCTTTGAATCTTCTTTCACCCCGAAGCAATGTTCTAGAAAAAGCTAGAGTTCATGCTCACTGTTCGGTTCTCCCAATCGATAGTGGGATTATGGGTGGTCAACCAGGGTAACCCGAGAATTAATTGGAATTGCGGTGCATCGATCAGATTAAATTGCAGTACCTCCCAATGCGCATCAGCCTGAATCAATTCCAATTCTTCGGTATGGCTAGTGATCGGTCCAGATGACAAATTGGTACCATCAACAGCTCGGCAGGTTCTTGTCTTTCCTTTCGAATGGCTCTAATTCCCATGCGTTGAGCATACTTAATGTCACGGAAATTCCCTGTGGCGCCAGAGTCTAACATGATAGCCACTCCCAAAATCTGATGTTCTCTAAACGTAAGTGTCATGTGAAGAATTACATGAGGGATGTTCGACTGCAAGGTGTTAAGACTTGAATGAGAATCTGGAGTCGTCTTTGCCTCTTGTACCATCAGTGCGGCTCCATTTACTGATGGCTCCCCTCGTTTCCCTTCAAATGATTCTTAGGGCGTTTCTCTCCCTTCCGTTCTGAGTGACGAAAATCTCATTCCAACACCAAATCTACCAGAGCAGATAGTTCAGTAGGTCGATTCGGTACTTGCGCAAGAATGTCTTTGATTTCATCTCTTAGGCCACGATAAAATAAAGCTGCTCGCTTCTCCTCAGGCCAGTTTGCTTCCAGAATTAACTTGTTAAACTGCGTCAGATAGGTAATGAGATCTTTAGATCCTTGCCTCAGTTCTAGCAACTCGTTGTCTGTGGCCTGAGAAATCCTTCTCCTATCAAAAATGCGTAAAAACTCAGTCTTAAACTTGTCAAAATCACAAAGTATGGGGTCATCCTCACTAACCAAAGGCATTGCCCAATTCGCCGCATCCCCATTTAAATAGGATAGAATGAAGGCCACCCTGGATTGAGCGTCAGGAAATAACGTGGGACGGCACATAAAATGGAGGGAACATTGGGTAAAAAAAGTTGTGCCTTTTGTGGATCCCCTGAAAACCTCTCTGGAGCTGCTAGTGGAATCAACGGCGATACTGAATGTATCACTTGTGTGACTGACTTAGAATCTGGGACTGGGGTACTGGTACTAGGCATGGGAGAACTAAGGACAGGATTTCCTAAGACCAACCCCTCTACCTTCTGAGCCAACATCTTAGTCTCCTGACGAGAGGCTACCAGTTCTACCTTTAAACTTTGACTCTCCTCCCGCACTGCACCTATGTCACCTTGAATCCCAACTAGAATCTCTCTCAACTCTTTTAAATTCAACCCTTCAGCCATTCTGCCCAGGCTAGATAAAAACTTGGGCACTTCAATCTGTCATGAAAGCTTGAATTCTCTCGCAGGGGCAGTCCTGTTGCTGTACCCAATCGCCCCTCCACCAGTGTCTTCGCCTAAAAGGCAAAGAAACAAGCAGAAGGGAAAAGGGGAAGTGGATTAGAAAAGAGACAACTTGAGAACTTCTGACACCCCTCCAGACCGCTGAGCGTGGTAACTTCTGCTGTCTGTACTTCACGGGTGCCTAATACACAGATTAGGAGAGAACATAAGCAACAACCCACCTTAATGACTGTACTCTATTTTAATAACTGAACTTGTCCTACCAGGAATTCCCAAGATATTGCCACTCTTCTTGCAGTGAAAAGGTAGACTGATGTATACTCTTATCTGGAAGAACAGGAGCCAACATTACAGTTTGTTGTATTAATTCTTACCTCCTACCCTCTAATGGAAGTATCTTTACCTGGGAGTATCCTTTGAATACTTTAATAGGGATTCTGCTAGAAGCTGTAGGCGCTTGAGTCTTGGCTTGGCTGCTGACTGTGCATCAATCCAGATCGCGCAAAAAGGAACCAGGAAGGAAGGAAGGGGGAAGGGAAAAATTAGGGAAAGCGCAATAAGGGACTGCTGAGTTTTAGTTCGCAGGAAGCGGGGGCTTTGGCATACAGTCAATGTAATTAGCTTACTACTTCTTCGTTGTGCTGCTCTCCCTCGTGATTCACGATTCTCTGGAGCTCTGCCACCTTACTCCTAGCGGACGAGTGAAATGAAGTGGGGCTTGGTGGATAATCAGTCTCCACACTCAGGTTCTGCCGCAAAGAAGGTTCCACTTTGAAACTCGAAGAAACGTGGAACTGCAAATCTCCACAACATGTCTTGGAATTTCTTCTTCTGCCTAAGCTACTCTTATCCAGGAAACTACTCTAACTAGAATGCCGCTAAACTCTCTCTCAACTCCTGTCACGAATACTGACACGGAGCGAGAGAATTAGCGGCCGCCTCAGGAAACAAAGCAGTTGAAGTGCGCAGATACTAAACTGTGCGCGAGGCACATTAACTAGACCTGACGCTGCCTTCAGATAATCTTTAGCGACCACAGCGGTGGCCATCTTAGGGAGGGACTCAGATTAACGATAATGAAACTATCTACAATTTAACAGTTACCCTCTCCTAAGGGTAAGGGTGCCACACATTCTCCAAATGGGGTCTTGAAATGGTCTTTGCCCTGATTGCTGGTTTAAAGACAGAGGTGACAGCAACTCGCAAAACCCTGACAGTACCCCCTCTCAAAGACCGATTCATCAGTCCTGGTTTGTTGGGATATCGGGTATGAAATCTTCTAATCAGTTGAGGAGCATGGATATGAGATACCGGCTCCCACGACCTTTCTTCGGGACCATATCCCTTCCAGTCCACCAAATAGAATAATTTTCCTTTTCTGAACTTAGAGTCTAGAATATCCTGAACTTCATATTCAGCATGACCTGAAATCTGAAGAGGATCTGGTGGCTTGACATTTCTCAAATGTGGCTTAGTCTTTTTCAGAAGAGAGACATGGAAAACTGGGTGAATACCCACCTTAGCAGGCAGTTTCAGTCTCACAGTAACTGGACCCAAGACCTTTTCTACAGCATAAGGACCCACAAACCTAGGCTGGAATTTTCTATTTCCCTTCAGATGTAAATTCTTTGTTGATAACCACACCTGATCACCCACTCGATATTGTGGAGCTGGTTGCCTATGTTTGTCTGCACCCTTTTTATAAGACTGTTCAGCTCTAATCAAATTTTTCCCAGCAGACTTATGCAAGGTAGCCATATCAGACAACAGGGTACTGGCAGGAGGGACCTCTAAATCTTCCTGAGTAAGAAATGGATTAGGGTGACGACCAGAGTTCAAATAAAAGGGGGAGTAGCCAGTAGACACACTCCTCGCATTATTACAAGCGAACTCTGCCATCCACAATCGATCTGCCCACTCACCTCCCTGATCAATCAAGAACAATTGAAGGTACTGTTCCAGTTCTTGATTAATGCGCTCAGTCTGACCATCCGATTCCGGATGATAACTAGTAGACAGCCTACTCTCCACTCCCAAACCTTTTAAGAAAGCCTGCCAAAACCGAGAGATGAACTGAGACCCCCGATCTAAAATCACAATTTTGGGGAACACCATTCAATTTCACAATGTTTTCACTAAAGGCTTGTGCTAACTCATGAGCTGTAGGAACACCAGACATAGCAACAAAATGGCTCATCTTAGTGAATGTATCTACCATGACCAATACAGTATCTAACCCCCTACTAACAGTCAAGTCCACTATTAAATCCATAGAGATGGTGTGCCAAGGATGAGTAGGGGTGGGTAATGGCTGTAGAAGTCCTTGAGGGGCTTGTCTACTGGGCTTACCTCTAGCACACAGAGCACACGACTGAACGTATTGTTTGACATGAGAGTTTAACCCAGGCCACCAAAAGTAACGTTGCACCAAATCCAAGGTCTTTGAAATTCCTTTGTGACCCGCTAAAGGATGGTCATGACAACTCTGCAAGGCTTTTTGCTGCAAGGCACTCGTAGGGAGATATAACGCCTCCTTATAGTAAGGCAATTGCTGTTGCATCTGTCTCTCATGATCACGTTGAACCCACTCTTGGATCTCATTCGGGGATAAACTTTTCGGAACTTCCTCTTGAAAGTTATCCAAGGAAAGGGTACAGTTGAACTTGGCTTCCGGAATGATGGGTTGAAGTTCCACGGGATGTTCCCTTTCCTCTGTATTCAAACGTGATAAAGCATCCGCTTTACCATTCTTATTTCCTGGACGATATGTGAGCACAAAATCAAAATCCGCAAAATATAGGGACCATCGCAACTGGCGTGGGGTCAAGGTTTTGGCAGATTTTAAAAATTGCAGATTTTTATGATCTGTGAACACAGTGACTGTATGTTTGGCTCCCAACAGATAATGCCTCCAGTCTTCAAAAGAATCCTTTATTGCTAACAATTCCTTTTCTGCAATGGTGTAATTTAACTCCGCAGGATTCAGTTTCCGGGAGCGATAGGCCACCGGATGGAGTTGCCCAGTTTTCGGATGTCGTTGGGAGAGAACTCCTCCAATCGCTTGGTCAGATGCATCGGCTTCCACGTAAAAAGGTTCTGCCGGATCAGCATGCAACAGAACGGGAGCAGAGGTAAAGGTGTTCTTAAGACTGCGAGAGGCTTGTCCTGCCTCTGTAGACCATTCAAACTTTACTCCTTTCTTCAGCAAGCGAGTGAAACGAGAAATCAGTTGAGAAAAAAGAAGAATAAATCTTCGGTAAAAATTAGCAAATCCCAATAATCTCTGAATCTCTTTAACATTCCGTGGTTCAGGCCAGTTCTCAACCGCTTGTACCTTCCCAGGATCCATGGTAACTCCTTGTGGAGAAAGGACAAACCCAAGAAACTCCACAGTATGAGCCTGAAACACGCATTTCTCCTACTTCACAAACAGATGATGTCTCTGTAATCGTTCCAGTACCATTCTGACGTGTCTGGGATGATCTTGTACTTCCTTGGAATAAATTAAAATGTCATATAAATAAATGATTGCCACCTTATCAATCAGATCGCCCATGATATCATTAATTAAATGCTGGAATACTGCAGGAGCGTTGCAAAGACCGAATGGCATAACACAGTATTCGAAGAGTCCAAATTTTGTCCGGAAGGCAGTCTTCCATTCTTGTCCTTCTTTCATTCGAACAAGGTGATATGCTCCTCGTAAATCCAATTTAGTGAAAATCTGAGCCTCCTTAATTTGATCTAATAAAACAGAGATCAAGGGCAAAGGGTAACGGTTCTTGATGGTAATTTGATTCAACGCACAATAGTCTATACACATTCTTAAACTTCCTTCTTGCTTCTTGGGAATGAAAAAGAGCGGAGAGGATACCGGTGACTGAGATGGCCTAATGAATCCATTTGCCAAGTAACGGTCCAGATACTCCTTCAAATGGGCGTTTTCCACTTCAGTTAATGCATAAATTCGGCTGTAGGGTAATACAGCCCCAGGCACTAGGTCTATGGTGCAATCGTACGGTCGATGTGGAGGTAACAGATCAGCCTCTTGCTCACTAAAAACTGTGGCGTATTCCTGATATTCAGGAGGAATTTCTCCGGAAGTGATCGCACAAACAGACTGTCCTCCATATGAAAGTAATGACGCTTGTGATGTTGCCTTTGAATCTTCTTTCACCCCGAAGCAATGTTCCAGAAAAAGCTAGAGTTCATGCTCACTGTTCGGTTCTCCCAATCGATAGTGGGATTATGGGTGGTCAACCAGGGTAACCCGAGAATTAATTGGAATTGAGGTGCATCGATCAGATTAAATTGCAGTACCTCCCAATGCGCATCAGCCTGAATCAATTCCAATTCTTCGGTATGGCTAGTGATGGGTCCAGATGACAAATTGGTACCATCAACAGCTCGGCAGGTTCTTGTCTTTCCTTTCGAATGGCTCTAATTCCCATGCGTTGAGCATACTTAATGTCACGGAAATTCCCTGTGGCGCCAGAGTCTAACATGATAGCCACTCCCAAAATCTGATGTTCTCTAAACGTAAGTGTCATGTGAAGAATTACATTGGGGATGTTCGACTGCAAGGTGTTAAGAATTGAATGAGAATCTGGAGTCGTCTTTGCCTCTTGTACCATCAGTGCGGCTCCATTTACTGATGGCTCCCCTCGTTTCCCTTCAAATGATTCTTAGGGCGTTTCTCTCCCTTCCGTTCTGAGTGACGAAAATCTCATTCCAACACCAAATCTACCAGAGCAGATAGTTCAGTAGGTCGATTCGGTACTTGCGCAAGAATGTCTTTGATTTCATCTCTTAGGCCACGATAAAATAAAGCTGCTCGCTTCTTCTCAGGCCAGTTTGCTTCCAGAATTAACTTGTTAAACTGCGTCAGATAGGTAATGAGATCTTTAGATCCTTGCCTCAGTTCTAGCAACTCGTTGTCTGTGGCCTGAAAAATCCTTCTCCTATCAAAAATGCGTAAAAACTCAGTCTTAAACTTGTCAAAATCACAAAGTATGGGGTCATCCTCACTAACCAAAGACATTGCCCAAATCGCCGCATCCCCATTTAAATAGGATAGAATGAAGGCCACCCTGGATTGAGCGTCAGGAAATAACGTGGGACGGCACATAAAATGGAGGGAACATTGGGTTAAAAAAAGTTGTGCCTTTTGTGGATCCCCTGAAAACCTCTCTGGAGCTGCTAGTGGAATCAACGGCGATACTGAATGTATCACTTGTGTGACTGACTTAGAATCTGGGACTGGGGTACTGGTACTAGGCATGGGAGAACTAAGGACAGGATTTCCTAAGACCAACCCCTCTACCTTCTGAGCCAACATCTTAGTCTCCTGACGAGAGGCTACCAGTTCTACCTTTAAACTTTGATTCTCCTCCCGCACTGCACCTATGTCACTTTGAATCCCAACTAGAATCTCTCTCAACTCTTTTAAATTCAACCCTTCAGCCATTCTGCCCAGACGAGATAAAAACTTGGGCACTTCAATCTGTCATGAAGGCTTGAATTCTCTCGCAGGGGCAGTCCTGTTGCTGTACCCAATCGCCCCTCCACCAGTGTCTTCGCCTAAAAGGCAAAGAAACAAGCAGAAGGGAAAAGGGGAAGTGGATTAGAAAAGAGACAACTTGAGAACTTCTGACACCCCTCCAGACCGCTGAGCGTGGTAACTTCTGCTGTCTGTACTTCACGGGTGCCTAATACACAGATTAGGAGAGAACATAAGCAACAACCCACCTTAATGACTGTACTCTATTTTAATAACTGAACTTGTCCTACCAGGAATTCCCAAGTTATTGCCACTCTTCTTGCAGTGAAAAGGTAGACTGCTGGATACTCTTATCTGGAAGAACAGGAGCCAACATTACAGTTTGTTGTATTAATTCTTACCTCCTACCCTCTAATGGAAGTATCTTTACCTGGGAGTATCCTTTGAATACTTTAATAGGGATTCTGCTAGAAGCTGTAGGCGCTTGAGTCTTGGCTTGGCTGCTGACTGTGCATCAATCCAGATCGCGCAAAAAGGAACCAGGAAGGAAGGAAGGGGGAAGGGAAAAATTAGGGAAAGCGCAATAAGGGACTGCTGAGTTTTAGTTCGCAGGAAGCGGGGGCTTTGGCATACAGTCAATGTAATTAGCTTACTACTTCTTCGTCGTGCTGCTCTCCCTCGTGATTCACGATTCTCTGGAGCTCTGCCACCTTACTCCTAGCGGACGAGTGAAATGAAGTCGGGCTTGGTGGATAATCAGTCTCCACACTCAGGTTCTGCCGCAAAGAAGGTTCCACTTTGAAACTCGAAGAAACGTGGAACTGCAAATCTCCACAAAATGTCTTGGAATTTCTTCTTCTGCCTAAGCTACTCTTATCTAGGAAACTACTCTAACTAGAATGCCGCTAAACTCTCTCTCAACTCCTGTCACGAATACTGGCACGGAGCGAGAGAATTAGCGGCCGCCTCAGGAAACGAAGCAGTTGAAGTGCGCAGATACTAAACTGCGCGCGAGGCACATTAACTAGACCTGACGCTGCCTTCAGATAATCTTTAGCGACCACAGCTGCGGCCATCTTAGGGAGGGACTCAGATTGACGATAATTAAACTATCTACAATTTAACAGTTACCCTCTCCTAAGGGTAAGGGTGCCACACATTCACCAAATGGGGTCTTGAAATGGTCTTTGCCCTAATTGCTGGTTTAAAGACAGAGGTGGCAGCAACTCACAAAACCATGACAGATGGTGAGTTCTGACTTATTTTTTATCAAAATCTTATATATATTCAGTGTTGGGAAGAAAGTCGACAAAAGTTGATTACGGTGCAGAACAGCTGCTGGCTGCTTTGATTCTTGTGGAGGATTGGTGGGGTACTAAAACTAAACACATTATTTTATTGTGGAGAACAGGAAGATTGTAGATTGTTTGTTAGCATATTATGCAGCTGGAGTACAGCGTGGAAAAAGTAGCATATTTTTGAAAACTTTACAAATTGGGTTTTCAGACAGAAAAAGTCTTTGAATCCAGATTCTGCACACATAAACCGCAGACCCCCAGAAAATTTGCCACACACTATTGGCTTTGTGCGATCTGCATTACCTGAGTACTAGGACAGATAATGATCAGAAATCACATTATTGGAGACAGTCAAGGTTCGGAGATTACAGGGAGCTGTTTTTTCACGCTCACTACTGCTTATAGCTGCAGGCCGGGAGCAGGGCAAACTAGAAGGACTCTTATTGGTACTTGAATTGTGCTGTTTCTGATTTGTTCTGCCCTGCAGCCAGAGCCTAGTGTCTGTCATGAATGGTCTTCCTGATGACTGAAATGGTGTTTGAGAGGACAGCCCGCTCGCCGCTCTCGTGATTGGACTTCTCCCGCATGTATGCTTTCATGGGCTAGTATTAGCACAGAAGGCAGGTCGCTTTGAAAAGCTGTAAACTGCATGCATACATAGCTACAACATTTCCAGTTTGCTTATGTGTGACATTTCCAGTGATTGGGTTTGCTTATCTGTGACATTTTAAGGCCATATATGTGAGACTTTGAGTGACCCTTTATTGTGAATTGAATAAAGCAGTTATAACCATGAAATAAGATAAATATTGGGAAATCTTGCTTTGCATATTAAAATGGTTTAGAAATTGCATTAAAACAGACCAGAACGCTGAGGGATCTCCTTAGGAAAACAAGAACAGACTGAAGATTCTTTCTTGAAAAGCGGTTACAGGAAGAAACTCGTTTTAGTGCTGACAGGCCATTTAGTAAAAGCGCGGGCTATCTGCTGGTAAAATACGCAAAGATTGTCCACTATAGCACATAAAAATTGGCAATTTCTTAAATGATAAATATTTCAATCGTATTGCTTTATTACCCTTCCTGCTTCCCCAGGTTTGCTTGAAAATGCACCATTTGTCCACTCTTTTTTTCAAAATGTTCTAAGTTGTTCGTACTTGCTCGCTATGCTTGCTTGTCATAGTGCAGTACGGCAAAAAAATTACGCCTCACTGCTTTCAACTGTCACCAGCCGCCACTGTCTCTCTATAGCTAACCGGTCCTACTCCCATCATAGTTTTATTCAACTTCTTTGTTTTTTTCGCCTCCAAGTAATGAGTGTCCCTCACTTCTTGTGTAATCCAATATTTAGGAACATGTCATCATACTCTACATACCCTGCAATTTTTGTACCCCCCCCCCCCCCCCCCAATTTTTGTACGAGGCAGAAGTGCTTTACTTAAGTGAGAAACAAGGCTGGGATAAAGAAGAAGGACATATTTTAAAAAAAATATTCTCATTGCCAAAATCCATGTTACAAGCTGCAAGACTTGAGTTGGGAATTACCTCTTGGGCGGTAACTGCCTGTATGGCATTAATCGGCTTTTGGCAGCGCCTAGGGTCTGAAGAGCACCAAAAAATTTCCCAGTGGTGTAAAAGTGAAATTGTCACTAGTGAACTGTTCTGGGCGAAACAGACAAGAGCCGCACTAAGGGAAGCATATGGAGAATTGGGTTTAAAATTATGTCCGCAACTAAGTCACCCAAGCATAGAAAGAATTAAGTACACTGGGAGCTGAGACTTCCCGCACAAATGATAGAGAGTACCTCTTGCGGAAAGTTTTGGTGTCACATATGACTCTGGCTTGGGAATCTAACAATCAGTATCCCTATCTAGTTAGATTGTCGATCTTTCACTTAAGACGGGAGGTACTAAAAGTGCGAATGGGGATAAACCCCTGCTATGGGAATACTGAGATTGAAAATGTTATGTTGAATAGCAATGGTACCTGTACTTGTGCGATAGGTAATCATTGCAATATTGTGCATATTTTAGTAGATTGTACGAAGTTTTTAGACTTACGGAAAGAGATTTTATGTCTGATATTTAAAAAATATATGATCAGAAATAGGATACAAGCTGTTAGCCTTCTTGTTGAAATGACAAATCTAGACATTGCTTGTGCTATTGGGAAATTTATGAATACGGTCAAGGTGTTCCGCAGGTGTACAGAATAAAAATACTTGGCAGGATCGGAGGGAGATAAAAGAACTGCCCTACCGAACTATTCGTAGGTGGACATTTGTATCTTGTATGAAGGAAATGTGTATTTTATGATATGTATTATACCATGTTTTTAATATGACCCAGGCTATATTTTAATAGTAGTTTTATGTATAAGGTACAGTTTAATGGTTGTAACTAACCAAATAAAGTTTTCTTACTGACTTACTCTACTGTTACCTACTGTTACCTACATGCATATGTCCTACACATACACATATGTAACAACCCACTGCCTACATATAGCTGTTTTCAATTTTAAGTGAGGCATTTTGTTTTATGTTAGTTGAAAGACTAGATGTTGTGCATCGCATGATGTGTGAATCTAGGCATATGTGTTGCGACAAACTTCAGTGCTTACCCTGTTATTTCACTGTGTTTTGGTCTGCCCTGAGTGTGGAAGTTCCGCCCCGAGTGAAGAGATTCTGCACTCGGACATAGATTCTACAGAGTGCCGAACTTCCGCCCTGAGGGCCAAACCTCCACAGGTGTAAAGATACTACTTGAAAGTCTCTTTGAAAATACCAAAAAGTAGTAAACTTAGGGGCATATTATCAAGACAGGCGATAAAATTACCGCCTTTTTTGCGGCATAAAACTACAGCTAAACCGGCGATAATGGGCTTAATAATATGCTCTATGGAATTCCAATTGAAGCCCATGTTAGATGTCCTTCACATTTAACATGGGCTTCAATTGGAATTCCATAGAGCATATTATCAAGCCCATTATCGCCGTTTTAGCAGCAGTTTTCTGTCGCTAAAACGGCGATATTTTTATCTCCTGTCTTGATAATATGCCCCTTAGACTTTTGGTCTCAGTTAGACTTTTAGTCTAACTTTAAATTTGTGAATCGGGCCCTCAATATGTTGTATAACACGTCTGCTGCTGCTCTTTGGTATGTTACAGCATAACTAAATTGGAAAAATGTGTTGAAATATCCCAGAGACGATATTTCTTAGGAGAAAGCACAATAAAGGGTTATATTAACTTTTAGATGCATCTTCATTGTAAATGTGGTGCATTTCAGGCTGTGGACCTGCAGACTAGACTTTAGTTTTATGAATCGTCATTGAACATTGTGAAGGCTTCCTTTGGATGTGCAGAGAGTCACTGAAACTGGGTGCCAACTTGACATACAGCACTGCAGGGGTGAGAGAATTGTACTACATGGCACTGCTGCAGTTATGCAGGCCTCGGTGGTCTGGTAACGATTACGTTTTCCTCACAGTTGTTATCAGGCAGCCTTTGAGGCCGTCCAAGACACCATTGAATGTCCTAGTACTGCACAATAATTAAGAGCATTTGAGCAATACATTCGGCAGGAAGAACTCGTAACAAGTGAAACTGCATAATAGACTTCTTTGGGGTGCCCAGGAGTGGACGCCTCACAGGGAAAGCCAGGATGGGTTTCACAGCGGTATTCGTACAAGCGCCTTGAGACCCTTGCGGGTGAGTAGTGCGCTATACAAGTATCAATTTACAAGTATCAATTTACATTCTTAGGGAAACCACAAAGCTTCATATAGAGGCCACGAACCTCTGGATGGGATCACTATTCAAAATGAAAATGAAGTGGTTAGGAATGAGACACAAGATGCGACTAGACCAACCAAGCAAAAGAAAGTAGAACTGTGTACTCTATTTGCACTGCTAAACAAAGAACAGTTCAATGTTTAAAGGGAAGAGAAAGGAGCCGAGCAACATGGCATAAAGCGTGAGAGGCAATGCATGATTTCATACTACTTATACTGTATATCAGCTGCCAGGCAGGCACTGGCAGATTTACCTTGTTTTGTGTTATTACTTAGTACAGGAGCAGGTTGTGGTTTGTGTTGTGCGATTAAAGCTCCAGGAGGAATAATGATCTACAATAGTTGTGATGTGTCTCTTTATCAACTAACTATTAAGGTTGTCAGTAGAGCATGACAGCAAATAGGTGTTTCAAAAATTGATAGCTACTGAAAAGCAAGGGCCTGTGAGAAATGAAAGTGTCAATCACTGATCAAGCTCCTATACTGTTAAAACTATTGGTAGCATGTATTTGCTTTAGGATGTTCGCTTTTCTCAGGAGCACATATGATAGAATAGAGACAAATACATAGTAAGGCTGGGTGATACATTTCAATTGACTGCAGTCAAAGGCCGGTCATTTATATTCTGGCACTACACCTCCTGAAGACATGTTGAAAGATATCAGAACTGTAAAACTATCAGAGAAAAGCAATAAGACATTGACAGTTTGACTATTGTCATCTCTCTAAAGTAGGCTGCTAGTGGTGTCTATGGGCCCGATTCACAGAACTAACTTAAGACAAAATCCTAAACTTCCTACTTTTGGTATTCACAGAAGTTAGGATTTTGTCTTAAGACAGACTTAAGTTAGGATTCTGTCTTAAGTCTCTCTTAAGTATGTCTTAAGTCTGTTTTAAGACAAAATCCTAACTTCTGTGAATACCGAAAGTAGTAAGTTTAGAATTTTGTCTTAAGTTAGTTCTGTGAATCGGGCCCCAAGTGATGGAAGAAAAGCTGACACAAAACTACCCAATGGCGGCAGAAGCTGAGATCCCAAAGACAACTCGGCAATACTGGAATCATCAGCATAATTAACACTGATTATTGTATAACATGCTCGGGAAAATGTGATAAAAGGATATTGAACTTTTTAAAGGTAATCCCTTTCATGGCAAACCTGGTGAGAATGTTGACTCTCAGTTGCCCATGGCAAATTATTGTGAAAAGAAAGTTAAATGTAGCGGAGGAGCTGATGAATAGAGCAATGGTGTGCAAGGCTGGATTTGCATATGCAAACTGGCACTGAGTTAATTTGTGGGAAATGTCATTAACTCCAGACCACACAAAATGGCTTTCTGCGTTTTCTTGGTTGATTTTGAAAGATCATTGTTCGGTGTAGAGCAGTTCCCATTCTATCTTGCCTATGCAATCAGTATCGTGAAATCAATATTCATAAGGTCGGAGCCTTAATTCTGGGCAAGTGTACATGGATGAAAAAGCAATTTTGTACGCAGGGCAGGCTTTTCTACTTCAGCTTTTATAGGGAGAGAGCCTTCCTGCATATTTCTTCCTTTTTAATTGTCTGCCGGTCCCTAAACCAGGGTCTTCACCCATCTGTTCGCAAGATCAGTAGAGTGTATGTGTGAGTCACAGATGTACATTGAGGGGCGTATTTATCAATATGTCATGAAGCATAGCAAATCCCCTTGCTGTTGTGCATGACAGGGAAAGGGCAGTAAAGTGCTGTATTTAATGTAAATCAGCCCATTCCTGTCTTTTCTCAGGGCTAGCGCACAATGGGCTGCCTACTGCCATTGCAGCCAGGATTGTTTTTGTGCAGGAAAAGGCCCACTTCCTGCACAAAAACAATCACCTGAGGCATTTTCTTTGTTTTATGTGTGCTGCAGAATGAAGCACACATAGAAAGAGGAAGTAACAAGGCTCAATAAAGATATTTCTCCTCGTTACGCCTCCTTTGGGGATATGTAGAGGTTTTGGTGCATTCCAGGTCTACCACATATGGTAAATCTGGAAATATGCCAAAATTCTTGAGTTTTGCAGGGGAGCACCCATGCACTACTCAAATAACGCCTCCCAAGGGCATGGTAATGCAATGCAGCGATTTGTGGCGCATTGCATTGCTCTGGATGTATCAAGTCACTCAGGGACAGGCAAGGGGGACTTGCGTGGCTTGATAAACCACATCTTTAGGGTTGAGTCGCTTTTGTACCCCTTTGAGTGGTGCAAAAGTGACACAACCCTTTGATAAATATGGTCCTAAGTACGAACAGTGCATGTGGCCATTGCAACTCCAAAGACATGGCAGCCAATGTGACTGGAGGGTACTATGCACCATTCCAGGGATCTTTGTAGTGGGCCAGAATGGAGGGTATTTAGAAAAGGAGTCAACAGGTCCCTTTGAAGTCAGGAAGGGTCCCTCCCACCCTTTTCTGATTGGGAGTGTCACCCACCGCTGGTTAACAGATAGCTGAGTGGGACAGCCTATATATCTTTATTGGTTTTATTTTGGGTTTCTCCTAAGCAGAGGGTCCCGGCTCCACTTCTACCTCCTTGCTCACACTTTTAACAAAGACAATGATGGAGCAGTCTACTCAGAAATGAGAAAGATACCAAACTGCTCAGAACTGGTCATGGAACTTAACTACTGGAATACGCAATGTTCTTCTGCAACTTGGGTATAAAGATGTGGCAGAAACTTCCAGATAGTGTGACAAGATTCTTTTTTCCGTAGGCCCTGTGGCATACAGGAGAATTCGCTGAGTTCTATGGTTGGGGTATTGACTGCCGACCTCCCTTGCAAGGTTTGGTATGAGGCTTGGGGAAGATCTGAAAAATCTGCCATGATGGGCTGCCTGCATCCATCCTCGAGGGAGAGAACTGTTCGACTGCTCAGGAAGACCATTGCAGGTGCCCTTGCATGAAAAAGACAATGCTCCGAAAAAGCGAGAACTGCAAAGGGCTCAGATGTGTGATCTGCTAACAATACTGCTACACAGGATGCAACCTACACCAAGATATAGAGCCTGAGATCCGGAGCCTGCATATATCTCCCCAGTGACCACCCCCCCTGTGATCAAGAGTATCCTGAAATTCAATCAAAGGATAGTTCCATTGGTAGAATAAAACTAAGAAGTGCTGAAGCACTATGACAAGCTACAAAGGCTTGAAGCAATCAGATACTCAGGAATCTACAAGTGGCAAGGAAAAATCAAGTCCAGGCGGAAGCGGGCTGCCACAGCGTCAGGTATTGGGCATATGTTTCATTGAGCAGGGGTAGTTTTGCAACTCGGTCCAAGGAAGTCTCAAGGGGTAAGATCCCCACAACAATGAACCCCACTAGCTCCTGCTTACCCAGAAGAGACTGGTGCTGACACTACTTACCGTGCGGCAGCAGTCCTGGCATGCGTCATTGGCTGGGCCAGAGTTGGCGTCTCAATGAACTGAGGGCTGTGCACCACACACCTTATGGATTAAGCTTGCTCCTGCTGACAGCAACATGGTAGGCATGTCCTGCAAAAGAGACTGCATAAACTTATCCGGACAGCAGATACTGTGATATTGACCCTTTATTGAGCAGGAATTGGTAGAACAGGAATAACCAGAGTCTGAGTATGAGCTAAACTCCAGAATTAGTTACTCCTCTCATATCATTGAGATCCCACCTGTCACTGGGCTATGAGCACATATGTTTTATCTTCAGGGACTGTTGCTTTAATGTCCATGGGTTTTTCTCAGTAGGGAGCGCCTTCTGTTTATTTTGTGTAATAATTCTAGCTCTGGGTGGGTATGATCATTTTTAAGTACTTTTCTTTTGATACATGGAACATTCTGGGCAACAGTGTATTCATTGTTATATGTTACTTGTTGATCTCTGTCTCTTTAACCCAAACCTTCCTCCCAGAGTAAGCCTTGAACCTCTGTACCATGCTTCACTGTCAAGTGTTGTTTGCGTCAAGAGCTGAAGGGAGGTACTTGGTGCACACATTTTTGGTCAAATAGTGCAGATAAGACCAGAGGTAACTGGGTCTGAATCTCATGATCTGGGTCAGTAGCACAATAGTTCTATGTCATGCATAACGTGTTCTCTTGTTTTGTTTGATGCACCAGTAAACTTTGAAAAGATTGCGTCTACCAGACAATCATTGTTTAACAGTGACCTCTCCTTAAAGCCACAGATCAATGCCGTGGTATCCTCCTTTTTGTTTCACCTCCGCAGAATTCGAAAGATCTGCAGGTTCCTGACTACCCCAGCCCTTAACCTCGTCATCTTAGCCATGGTCACCTCTCGCATTGATTATGCAAATTCACTCTATGTGGGCATTCCAAAATACCAGCTCCACCATCTTCAGCTGGTACAGACCTAAGCAACTAGACTCATCTTCCGTCAACCCAAACATCAACATGTCAGCCCCCTAATGAAGAGCCTTCATTGGCTCCCGGTTGCCAAACGCTGTGCATTTATATTGGGCTGCACCATCTTCAAAGCCCTTGCAGGTCAGGGCCCTGCTTTCATTTCCTCTAGGATCCAACGGTATGTTCCCTCACGCAATCTCCGCTCCTCTCAGCTCAAATTACTCACTACCCCCTCCTTCAAACTCAAAAAACATGGTGGCCTTAGGTTCTCTGTTTTGGCCCCCGCTTCTGGAATTCCCTCCCGAATGAGCTGAGACTTACTACACGCTACATGCAATGTTGAGCTCTTCTTAAAACTCTCCTGTTCTCACAAGCCTATGATTAAAGTTTTGTTCACCCTGTCGTCGTTCCTCCGCTGATAGCGCCATGAAATTGCCTGGTGTAAGTGCGCTTAATAAGTATTTTTAACATAACATAACAGAGACACATAAGGTTTAAGCATGAGAGGAAAATCCGTTCCGCTCGCGGATTTTGCGGATATTTGTTAAATTCGCAATCCGCGAAAGCTCGTGAATTTACCAAAAATCCGCAAATTCGCACGCAGCTGATTTTTTTTTCTTGGTGATACAATTTCACTTACCGTCATTCAGCGTTTGCCGAGTTGTTTTTCTCGATATTTTGCGAGTGCTGTGCCATTTTGGATCTTGCTGCGGGATCCCGCAGGAGTTTGGCGACGCATCGCGAGAGTTCGCAATTGCGAACATGTAGGTGCGGCGGGCAGCAACAATCTCGCACTCGCGAAATTACTAAATTTGCAATTCTGCGCAAGAAATCCACTAGCAAGGAGCATAGACCTTCTGAAAATGATGATTTTTATCAGAATAACTCCTCAGGTTGACATTTGCCTGCACTTTTTTGGATTTGAGGCCTTTTGACTTTCTTTGGATCACTTTTGGATTAGAAATCAACTTTCACAAGTAAGTTTGTTTGGGGCATTACAGTTGCTGTTCTGCAGAAAAACAAGTTTTGCAAAACTGAAAGCACTCAGCAGGTGCAAAATTTCACTCATCATTAGTAACCATTCCCTGTAGTACTTCCTGAGGGGCCCCTCCAGAGTTCAGTTGCCTATGTTTGTTTGGGGCATTACAGTTGCTGTTCTGCAGAAAAACGGCTTTTGCAAAACTGAAAGCGCTCAGCAGGTGCAAAAGTTCAAACTCATCATTAGTAATAGTAACCATTCCCTGTAGTGCTTCCTGACTGGGGCCCCTCCAGAGTTCAGTTGCTAGTTGCAACAATTCTATGACCCTGCTCTGACCCTCACAGCAGGCTCATAGAATAGCTACAAGTAGGCCACAAAGGTCCTGGGAAAAAAAATTGCACTGCAACAGAAAGCAAATTACAGATAATGAAGCAGGTGCCAGACTGGAATTTTAAAACAGTGACACATTAATAAATCAACCCCAAATTAATTCATGTCAGTTGAAGCAGGGCAGTTGTGCTTGCTTTTCCCCCCATAATCTACAATGATGATGAACCAGAGGGTGGCATTGATGTACCAGAGGGTGGCATGGGTGAAACAGAGGGTGGCAGTGGTGAAACAGAGGGTGTTGGGAACCTGTGAGGATGAACCAGACGTAGAAACAACGTAGTCGCGACCGTTGCGAGCCGACAAGTAAGTTCGCAACTGCGAACTGGTACAAAAACCCTCGCAAACTGGCAGAAACCCTTGCGAACACAAAAAAAAATCCACAAATTCGCGAGAATTCGCGGATTTTGCGGATTGCGAGTTCGCAAATACACAAATTCGTGTACGCCAGATTCGCAAAATTCGCCCATGCTTAATAAGGTTGGTGTTTTAATTTGAAAAACAGAAAAGGGGGAAGTAACATATTTTACAGGCAGTAAAAGTTATTTTGACAAGAGGCTCTTTTTCTATTTTTATTGTGTGTTGAATTTGGTGTTTAATGGTTTTAATTTTTTAGGCTACCTCTGCTTAAAAAAGAATCAGTCATGTTTAAAAGAAAAAATAGTGATCTCTGTTTCTTTATTTATTATCTTTTTTACTCCTTTTGTTCTCCATAGCAGGCTAATTGACAGCAGTACAAACAAGTCAAGCTACTTTCTCATCTGTATAGATATATCACTGAGGCAACAAAAGTATTTCTGTAGTTAAGGTAAGTATTAACCCCAGGCAGTCGTAGTGCCTCTAGGCGGAGTTCCACGGAGTTGGCAAAAAACTCTGCTCCGCTCCACTCTGCTTCCTCCCACCTCCAAAAGCAATTATAATGTAAAGAAAATGCACTCACCTGCTGTGGCTGCCTCCTCCTCGCTATGACCACTCTCCTTCCTCGTTATCGCTGTCCTTCTTCTTTGATAACCCCTACGTTGTACGTCTTGCACGTACTTTGGGAGGGGTGAGGGGCCAGCAAACTCGGCTCTGCCACGGAGTCAGAGTTTTGCCTAAACTCTGCGTTTGTAATGGAATGTGGTGTATGCAAAACTCCATAAACTCCTCTGGAAGAGCGTAGTTACCCGCCCAAGGTTAGAAAGTATAACTTTCATTTGAAAAGCATTTTTTTTTCTATGTTAGTATACGTGGCACCATTTGACATAACTTCAACAAGCTTTAACCAAAAAATACTTTAACTGCTTTAGATTCAGCAGAAAGAATCATCATGCAGATCCATAAAATGGTAAGAAAAATTAAGTAGTAGGTTCAAAAAAGTGAAATTTCCCATTTTAATTTCCAGATACAGCTATTGGCAGAGAAAGAAGATAGAAGAAATAGCTAAACTTAAATAAGTGAACTTCTCATGAAAGTCAAACTTTTAACTTGAAAGCGCGTTTGCTTGGTTTGCTGCAAATCGGTTCAGTAGAAATTGAGAAATTGGTTTTAAAAACATGTTTATTGTAGACCTCAGTGGTGTTGGCACCGTTTACTGTTCAGCAGGCATGTTGAAACTTGTGCCCCTAGGCCAGTCTTAATAATTCCTCTTTGACCTTTGGGTAGAAGGAGGTTAGGGGACGTGGAATCAGGGACCAGGTAATGGGAGCAAAATTGGAGAATCCTAGATCGCTGGGAATGGCAGCTTTTAATAATTTTAGTTTTAATGAATCTCTGGGGATCTTCATAGTGTTGGCTTGTCAAAAATGCGTTTTTCAAAGTTCTTTACTGGACTTCTTTTTGTAAAATGTTTCCCATTTTTTTTGTTCCCTATTTTATTTGTTTAGCAAGGTCGTTTTTTTACACGTTCTTCATGGCATGGTGATAAGTTCTCATGTTTTTGTCAAGGATCATATTCTCCTCTGCTCTTTGATCTACACCATTAGCATTCAAGGATGCAGTAAGTCTCCCCATATCAGATGAAGACTGGACCCTGATTACATGGCCTGCCATCACCATAGACAAAACCACCACTCTCATGAAGTCCATCCACTCCAGAGCCCCGTCAGATCCTGCTCCCACCATGTTCTCAATAGGAGACTCACACACATTAGCGAAGCCATCACTCCAGTCCTCAAAGCCTCCATTAAGTCACCCACTTTTCTTAAACCCTGGAAACACGCCGGTGTCAACACCTTACTCAAGACACCCTCAGTAGATACATCCAAGCACACTGACTACAGACCAATCTTCTTCCAATACTAGGCTATGGTTTTTGAGAAGCTCATCAACAGACCCCTCATCAACCACCTCTTCAATCACCAGATCCTAGAAGAGTCCACATAGTCCGGATTCTGACCCCACCACAGCACAGAAAAAGCACTGATTGTTAAAATTGGCGACATCCATATGACCCTGAACATTGTAGAGACCACGGCCCTCAACCTTCTAGACTTTTTGGCAGCCTTTGACATGGTATCACACCCCACCTTCATCAGACACTTACACACTATTGGATTTCAAGAACCTGTTCTCAATTAGATTTGCTCCTATTTGATGGAGAGGACTTAAACCGTCAGCCTATCACCGTACTCCTCTGAAATCTGTAAACTCATCTGCGGAGTGCCTAAGGGTTCATCTCTCAGTCGTACCCTCTTCGAGCTGTATATAACTTCAATAGTCAAAGTAATCCACGCTCACAGCTTCAACATCCTATCATACACAATGATGCACAAGTTATACTGTCCCTCTTAGACAAAACCCCCAACAGAAGGAGCAAGTTGCTTGTATGAATCGCCTTCTGGATGAGGTCCATCTGTCTCAAGTTCAACCCAGAAAAGACAGAAGTGGTGATATTCTGAAAAGATACCTCACAGTAGGCCTCTAATTGGTGGCCAGCAGATGTGAGACCAACACCCACTCCCATCTACCATGCCAGGAACCCAGGATCAACACCAGAAAACCATTACCCATGCCCTCGTCACCAGCAGGCTGGACTACGGGGAGACCCTCCATTCCAGAATCACCAAGCAATTCACCAGAAGACAACTAACCATTACAAAGCAGGAGCCAGACTCATATTCAACCTTCCACATAGGACTCACATTGCACCCAAGTCAGGGAGCTCTGCTGGCTCCCAATAAACAAGTGTGTTCAGTTGAAGCCATTCAATCAATCAATCAATCAATCAATCAATCAATGACACTTATAGAGCGCGCTACATACCCGTAGGGTCTCAAGGCGCTGGGGGGGAGGGGTGCCGCTACTGCTCGAACAGCCAGGTCTTCAGCTTCTTCCTGAAGGAGAGGTGGTCTTGGGTCAGGCGCAGGTCGGTCGGGAGGGAGTTCCAGGTCTTGGCGGCAAGGTAGGAGAAGGACCTTCCTCCTGTAGTCGCTCTTCGGATGCGGGGGACGGCGGCGAGGGCGTGGTTGGCTGATCGGAGGTGGCGTTTGGGAGCGTAGAAGTTGATCCGGCTGTTGAGGTAGCTCGGGCCTTGGTCGTGTAGGGCTTTGTGTGCGTGGGTGAGGAGGCGGAAGGTGATTCTTTTGTTGACGGGGAGCCAGTGAAGGTCTCTCAGATGTCCGGAGATGTGGCTGGTTCGTGGGATGTCGAGGATGAGTCTGGCTGAGGCGTTCTGGATCCGCTGGAGTCTCTTCTGGAGCTTGGCGGTGGTACCGGCGTAGAGGGCGTTGCCGTAGTCCAGTCGGCTGGTGACGAGGGCCTGGGTGACGGTCTTCCTGGTCTCGGTGGGGATCCACCAGAAGATCTTCCGTAGCATGCGTAGGATGTTGAAGCACGCCGAGGAGACGTTGTTGACTTGCCTGGTCATGGAGAGGGAGGAGTCCAGGATGAAGCCCAGGTTGCGTGCATGGTCTGTCGGTTTGGGTGCGGTGCCCAGGGCGGGAGGCCACCAGGAGTCGTCCCAGGCGGAGGGTGAAGAGCCCAGGATGAGGACCTCCGTCTTGTCAGAGTTCAGTTTCAGGCGGCTGGTCGTCATCCACTCGGCTACCTCTTTCATCCCTTCGTGCAGGTTGGCTCTGGCGGAGGCGGGGTCGTTGGTCAGGGAGAGGATCAGCTGGGTGTCGTCGGCGTAGGAGATTATGCTGAGGTTGTGTTGGCGTGCGATGGCCGCGAGGGGGCTCATGTAGACGTTGAAGAGGGTGGGGCTCAGAGAGGATCCTTGAGGGACGCCGCAGATGACTTCGGAGGCCTCTGACTTGTACGGTGGTAGGCGGACTCTCTGTGTTCTTCCGTCGAGGAAGGAGATGATCCATTCCAGCGCCTTGTCCTGGATTCCGATGTTGCTGAGGCGCTGTACTAGGGTGCGGTGGCAGACAGTGTCGAATGCCGCGGAGAGGTCTAGGAGGATGAGGGCCGCTGTTTCTCCGTTGTCCATCAGGGCTCGGATGTCATCGGTGGCGGCGATGAGGGCGGTCTCAGTGCTGTGATTGGCTCGGAAGCCGGACTGTGAGGGGTCGAGGGATCCATTCGTCTCGAGGAAGGCGGCCATCTGCTTGTTGATGGTCTTCTCGATGACTTTGGCTGGAAACGGGAGGAGCGAGATGGGGCGGTAGTTCTTGAGTTCGGTGGGGTCCGCTGTTGGTTTCTTGAGTAGAGCGCTGAGTTCGGCGTGCTTCCAGCTCTCAGGGAAGGTGGCGGTGTCGAAGGATGTGTTGATGATGTCTCGCAGGTGGGGTGCGATGACAGCATCGGCCTTGTTGAAGACGTGGTGAGGGCAGGGGTCGGTCGGTGATCCGGAGTGGATGGAGTTCATCGTGCGGATGGTGTCTTCGGTGCTGATCGGGGTCCAGGCGTGGAGGGTGGTGGTGGGGGGTGGTTGTTCGGTCATGGTGTGCGTTGGTTGGTTGTTGAAGCTGTTGTGTATGTCCGCGATCTTGTTGTGGAAGTATGAAGCAAGGGAGTTGCAGAGGTCTTGCGATGGGGTGATGTCGTTGTTTCCTGCGCTGGGGTTGGAAAGCTCTTTCACGATGTTGAAGAGTTCCTTGCAGTTGTGTGCGTTGTTGTCCAACCGGTCCTTGAATGCTGTTTTCTTGGCGGCGCGGATCAGCTGGTGGTGCTTCCGGGTGGCAAGCTTGAAGGAGGTCCTGTTGTCCGGTGTAGGTTCCCTTCTCCAGACTTTCTCGAGGGCTCGGCAGTTCTTCTTGGAGCTCTTGAGTTCGTCGGTGAACCACGGGGCTTTCTTGCTGCCGGGTCTGCTGGGCGGGGTCCTCAGCAGGGCGAGCTCGTCCGCGCAGATGCTGATCCACTTCGTGAGGTTGTCGGCGGCCTGGCTGGGGTTCGCTGAGCTGGCAGGAGGGTGCTGGCTCAGGGAGGTGGCGAGCTGGTCTGCTGTGATCTTGTTCCAGCTTCTGCGGGCGGCCTGTTGCTGGTGGTGGTGGGTCGTCGTTCTCTTCAAAGCTCTACACAACACAGGCCCAGATTCCTTGAACAACCTCATCTCTTTCCATTAACTGGTCAGAACACCTTCGCTCAGCCAGACTCCTCCTTGCACTATTCCCATGCATACATAGAATAAGAGCCAGAGGTTGAGCCTTCACAAAAGTCTCTCCTAGAGCATGGAGAAAAATCTGTCTACAAATCAGAGCCTCCTCTACTTGAGTTCCACAAGAAGCTGAAAACTTGCCTCTTTGAGAAACTCCCCCCATTACTCTTAAAAAAGACCTATACACCTGCTAAAGACAAGGTCTTAGCCTGGAATTCCTCTGTTCCACAACGCCCCACAAACTTTCTCAGTGCACCTGTCACATATTCGCCATGGTCAGGCATTTGTGTCATACCATAGAATTGCTCCAATGTTGTTCAACACTTACATCAGACTAGTAACATATATCACGGAATCTTTCAGTCTGAGCTGTTAATAATCATATCCTGCTGAATCTGGAACTCCACTGATCTTGACTGTCTTCAACTGCATCAAAAGAAATCATTTGAAATTTAATGACAGAACAAAGGAATCGTCAAAAGTGAAACTCTTACTGGGACAACATCCATGGGTCTATGCACCCCATCATTCTCCAGAACAAAAGTGAAAATTCTCAGAGTGCACTTCAATTGTGACCTCAGCTTCCTATCCCATTTTGGCATGGTTTTGAAGATCTATGTCCATGGACTGAGAGTCACAGGGGAGACTGTCTTCTTTCTTTGGCTTTTCTGTACTGGGTACAGGTGACTATCAATCTCTTGCACCAAAATATCAACTATGCAGATTATTAAGATTTAAAACACCACAACCAGACTTCATTTGCACCTGGGAGCACTGGCTTACACCAGTACAGGCTTAGCCCAGCACTAACTCTCATTTGTAACGAATAAACTTTATGTCTCAGTGTGCATTATATCTAATAGGGCTTAACTTTCCCCAGAGATACATTTGCACACACTTCTCCTGGCACAGTTTGCACTTGAAAATTCACTTCAATATGGAAATTCCAGTAAAGAAAATAATAAATAGAGTTAGAGATCAACCTTCTCAGTTAGGACTGCTAAATTCTAGAACTTGTACCTTCTATAATAAGAAATTTCAACAACCCCTTGTACATTTGAAGAACTTGAAACAGGAATATTTCCTTATATTTAAACTACAGGGTGCAACCATTGTTATCAACATGCACTACATGATACATTAGAAAAGACAATCCTTTCTATTCTCTCCAGCTAAATTAGGTAAAGGCTTAAACTAGGCTGAAGACACGATTAGAGGTATACTCAGGGAGAAAATTACAAAAAACAATTTGATGGACAGAATGTAGATCAATGTCTTACATTCACCCCAGTACAAGGATCTGGGCCTAAATCCATCGTTTTTTGCACTCCACACCACCCTGGGTTAGATAATGGCTTTATGCAAATCAGCTCTGACCCTTTTGTGCCCCATGGGAACAGTCCAGTCCGAACTACACAGCCATATCTTTCCCAGACCGGAATCAAGCATCCGAGGACCGGACCGGTTTCAAGGTATACACTACAAATGACATTGTTAAGCTGTCAGCACCACAACATGAATGGGGAGCATCTTGATTATCATGTTATGTACATACAAACACACACACACACAGCGCAAGAGGCATCATTGCACCCACAATCTCCAGTCTCCTCACTGAAACATGACAGTATACTGCTGTGAAACCATATAGCTACTGAATACGTCTTCTTTTCTTCTCATTCACCACATTATGCTTTTAAGGCATGAGATAGAACTGGAGTGCATCTTCAGAACCTCTGAAACCGAAGCACACCCAATAGAATCTCCACAAAACAATATCTTTCCCTTTCACATTATTTAATTTGTCAGCTGAGCACACTTGTACTGCACAGTAGTGGCAGCAGTGGCAGTACGCCACAGCCAGGTGGCGTACTGGAAAGTACCCCTACCACTTTGAACTGAGAAAGCCTGACTCCCCGTAAAAGCCATCAGTCCACCCTTTCATTTTTCATCTCTACATTCATCATCCATTCATCAACCTTTTCACCTTTCCATCCAGTCTTTCTTTCACCGTTTCTTTCAACCATCCTTTTATCCGCCCATCTATTCTTCCTTTCAACCCGCATTCATCCCTCAATCCAAAAACCAATATATCAACCTCATTTCACTATCCTATCCCTTTATCCTTGCATCCATTCTTTCACCCATTTATTATTACACAAGTCCTTCCTTCCACTCATCCTTTATTTATACCTTTTATCTATCTTTCCTTTTACACACCCATGAGCCATATTTCTACCCATCAAGCTTCCTTACATGTTTTCACTCTTCCTTCCTTTCAGGTTTCATTTCATCCTTCCCTCTTTTCAGCCTTTCTGTCTATTCACTTTCCATTTTTCTAATTAATGTCCGTACACCCTTTTTTTTTACCTTCTTTCCACTCTTGCTTCCAGAATTTATGAATTTATACATCTTCTCTCTCCTTCTTTCTTCTTCTCTTCTATCTACCTTGCTTGTATTTTCCCCTTCCTAGCATTTTTTCTTGCCTTTCTCCAGCTTGCACTTTTTATGTGCCTCTATTGTTGCCTTTTTTCCTTATCTTGGTAATTTCTCTTTCTCTCTTACACAATATTGACGTCATTTGGCATTTCTCCACCCTGTGCTTGATAGTCTGATGAAATATCAGCAATACATATATTGTTGCAACAAATATCACCAACTAAAATATTTTCAAAAAAACGATCACAATATCATTAAAAAATTGGTAACTGTATACATTTTTACTATTATAGACTATTATAGACTATGCTATTATAGCATAACTTTATAAATGTTAATTATAGAAATCTACTCTTAATAGAAAAATTACAAACATAAAATAAAGATGTACACTTAAAAGTAATTGTAAAAATATTACACAAACTATTTTTAAAATGTAAAAACATGATACGTGAATCATAAAAATATCAACACAAATGAATTATAATATCAAATTCTAAATAAAAATATACACACTACCAAAATAAAAAAAGAATTTACATTTACTAACTTTTAAAATAAAAGCGGCACAATATATTGTATACCAATTTCAAAATAAAATAAAAAAATGTACCTTGAGAGATAAAATTCACTACTCCCACTCCAACCTGAGCAAAAGTAGGGAAAGTGTTGGACTTCGGAATGGCCAAATTTACTATTCCCACTCCAACATCAGCAAAAGTAGGGAAAGTCTTGGACTTTGCAGGGGTCAGTTTTAGTATTTGCACTCCAATGTAAGCAAAAGTAGAGGAAGTGTTGGACTTTGGAACTATCGGATTTACTATTCCCACTCTAATATTATGAAAAGTTAGGAACCTGTTGTACTTTGGAGGAATTAGATTCATTATTCCCAATCTAAATCAAAGCAACTTTAGGAAAAGTGTTGGACTTCGGAGTCATTCTTCTTCCAACTCCAGTGTAGGCAAAACTACAGAATAGGTGGGACTTTGGTGGGGCCAGATTTACAGTTCCCTCCCCAATCCCACCAAAAGTAGGGAATGTGTTTGTATTTGGAGTGGTCGGATTTGTTATTCTCATTCCTAACTTTTCTAAATAAAACTTTTATATATTGATAAAAGTGCATTTTTTAAATATATTTAAAAAAATGTATGCATTCATTCGGCATATAAAGATAAAATTACATTTAAAAATAAAAAATGTATATTCCAAAGGAGAAAAGTAACATTTTAAAAATATTTTTAAAATATGTTCAATAAAAACACTTTTTACCTCTACCATACCACAAAAAAAATACCAAACTACAATTGAAATTATTAAAATATATTATTATTAATCAGAAAACAATTAAAATGATTAATACATATAAAATCAATTAACAGAATTTAATAAATAAATTAACTGATCAAAGAATTAGCATTTAATTAAAAATCAACAAAGGATTAATTTTTACAGGTCATACAGGTTATACAGGTTTACATTTAAAAAAAAATCCCACCCAATCACCTACAGACCCAACAATCTGCTACTAAATTAACAATTTCTGATCAAATATAACAAATAAATGTATCTTATAGTTTACAAATGATACTAAAGCAAATAAACATACATATAATTAAAATACTAAAACCTTATGATACTAAAACAACTAATATTTATAAAACTAATTAAAACAATATTTTAAACTATAGTAAAAAAACAAGATCATATACAACTATATTTAAAAACAATAATAAGTAACTTAGGACACAACATTCTTACCTTTTAAATTGTGTGCCAAAAAATGTTTGAAATCACATTTTGACCCATGATATTGTTTGACACTATTTTGTTGGAATACGTTCTGCTGCTTTGTTTTTTTTATTTCATTAACACTCTGTTCATGAGCTTTTATATTCAGAACTGCAGACAGAAGGTGTTCCTAGAGACTTATTCAGAGTTTTAGTGGAATCAAGCTTATCAGTCCATTGGGTCCAGTGCCAACCCTTAATAACAAAGCTAGGATCCAGCTGTGCCTTCACAGACCTGGCAATAGAACAACCGTGTCTTAAGTGTGCATTCATTCAGCACGCAAGACGTTATAATGTCTTGCTTTAGCAGGGCGCATTGGTGGAATGGTGGTGGATTTTAAGTCCAACCTTCCCTACTGTTGCGCAGACTAGGGTTGAAATAGTAAATTAACCTATTCTAAAATCCAGCACCTCCCATCCCCCAGGCAAGTTGATATAACGACTTTCATTCATGCTGAACGAATGTGTACTAAAGACGTGTTCGGTCTAATGACAGCGCTGTGAAAGCACAGCAGGATTCTGGCTTGCGGAATACCATAATACAGCTGCTGGAGAACAGGGTTTACAAAACCACTGCAGTAAGCCCTACATACATTTATTAAGTGGAGAAGTGTGGCTCACTGGTTAGAGGAGGCAGACCTGGAAGCAGAGGTCAGCCTGGGACCAGGGTTCAATTCCCCGCCTCGGCGGGTCTTGGGCTCAAAATCCCACGGACTCGACAATTCTCGCTCCGGTGCCTACTCGATTCATGGGTTCACACTCTGCGCAATAGCTTGCTTAATCTCCACAACAGCCCCTCGCGGTGGGATGCCTGGCTTTCACCTTGTGGATACCCTGCCGGGGTTATCTCACAGGGGAATACCAGGACGGGTTCCCTAAGCAAGCGCTTAGATAACGGGTCGGTGATTTGCGCTATATAAATACATTTACATTACCAATAACAATCTCAAAATTAGTCTCTTAGGGGCATATTCATGAAGCTTTCATGCAGTGCAGCGCAGCAAGCCACCTAGCTAAACTGCGCTGTCTGCAAGGGAAAGGGCAGGAATGTGCCATATTTAAAATAATGCAATGCATTCCTCTCCTTGCCATGCATTGGTGCCCTTTGGCAACCTAGCACCAACGCAGGCACCCATCCGCCATGGTGCAAGGGTTTGTACATTGCAGATAGGATTGTTTTTGTGCAGGAAGGGACACCTTCCAGCACAAAAAACAATCCTCTGAGGCGTTTCCCTCTTTCTATGTATGCTACAGAATTAAGCACACATAGAAAGAGCAAAAAACAATGAAAAATCAAGATTTTTCTCCTCGTTATTCCTCATCTGGGGAGGCGTAGCATTTTGATGCATTTCCAGGTCCACCAATACTAGTAAATCTAGGAATGTGGCAAAATCCATGGGTGGATGTGTGGGAACACCCAAGCTTCACCCATGGAACACCTCTGGGGGCAGAGTAATGCAACGCAGCGATTTGAGCTGCATTGTGTAACTCTTGACTTATAAAGCCACATGGTGGCCTTGCGTGGCTCGATAAATCTAATTTAACAGTTGCATCACTCTTGTGCTCCATTGCATGGAATTTGGGTGACACAAGTCTTTAATGAATATGTCCTATAGTATTTAAATATCGAAACACAGAAATAAACAAGAAATGATTCTAATACAAACTTTCAGACCCACATAGTTTACTAAGGTAATGGATTAGGCAGTAGGCATAACCATTGAAAGCAGAAATGATCAAAGTATTTAGGTGGTAGTCCAGTACTGTGGGGAAACCTGGACTGTTTTCACCAATCATTACAGCAAATTATCTTTGGCACCAAAATGTGGTGGACACAGCTCCAATGATTACCTGGGCATCTCCCAGTATCATTATTGCATCTCCCAATAAAAAGATTTACATCTTTACTCCTTGAAAAAATGTATGCTCTTCTGCACTCTCCATGCACCCGTTACACCGGCTTGCCTACTTGAGAGAGGCACAAATTGTGAAATGCAAGAGGTGGTAAAAGGTAAAGGCAAATTTTGCAAATATCTAAAAAAGCCATTAAGTAGTCGTGAGGCACACTCTTTTTCTTGACCCAAAAAACACAACTGTAAAAATCTCCCTTCCGTTTGAATATTTGCAGTAAACTTTACAAAAAAGTGATGGATGAAATGCATGAATTAATCTCAGCTACTGATAATCACTTGAGCCACATCCCAATCCATTGTTATTTTGCACACCATGCTACCTCAGTTTGGACCCAGTTATATGCAAATCAGTCTTGACGCTGCTTCAATGGTAACAGTCTAGCCTGTACTGCCAGACCAGGTCTTCCCTGAACCAGAACACAAGAAGCCTCGGACTGGTTTTGGCCCTAGTTAGGGCTGATATTAATTCAAGCATTCCATCCATAACTTTTTATTGCTGTGGCGGTTGCTGCCCCAAGTAAGATGGGTATGAACAGATGTGGGGCTCATTATGCCACTCCAACCGAACTATACATGGCTGATGAACCCTAATCAAACCCAGTCATAGGTTGTTTGTGTTGTGATTCAGGAAGACCCTGGCCTGGCAGTTCAGGCTGGACAGTTCCTATCTGAGCAGGGTCATGGCTGACCTTGGTCCAAACTGAGGTGGCATAGTGAGCGAAAAATGGTGGACTGAGATGTGGCCTGAAAGATTGCCAGTGGATTAGTTAGAGCATTCCATCCAACATCTTGTTGTTCTTGTAGTTGCCTCCCTATGTGTGACATTTATGCCCAGATGTGGGTCTCATGCTCACTGTGCCACTCAAACCAAGCTATACCTGGCTGATGTACGCTAATCAGGGCGAAATTGGTCCTATTTTGCTGGTGTTTAGATTCGGAGATGACCTGGCCTGACAGTTTGTGCTGGAATGTTCCTATAGTAGCAGGGGCAAGACTTATTTGCAAATGGCTGGATTCAAACTGATGTGGCATGGTGGGTGAAACATGATGGACTAGGATGTAGCCCAAGTGATTGCCAGTGGCTGAAATTAATTCAAGCATTCTATTCATCACCTTGCTGTTGCAGTTGCAGTTGCAGTATGTCAGGCATGCTCAGACATTGGTACAGTGCTCACTGTGCCACACAAACCAAGCTAGACCTGGCTGATAAGCCCTAATCAGAGCAAAACTAGTCCAATCCTGCTTGTGTTCCAGTTCAGGGAGTATCTGGCCTGGCAGTTCAGGCTGGACGGTTCCCATTGGGCCAGGGTCAAGAATGATTTGATTATGGCAGGGCCCAAACTGAGGTAGCATGGTGGGTGAAAACCAATAGACTGGGATGCGGCCAGAGTGATTGCTAGTGGCTAGATTAATTCAAGCATTCCAACATATCCTTGTTGATGCTGCAGTTGACACCTTAATTTTGATGGGTATGCCCAGGTGTGGGCCCCAGGCTCACTGTGGCTCTGCTACCAAGCTATACCTGGATGATCAGCCCTACTTAAGGCGAAACTGGTCCTATGTTGCTTGTGTACAGGTTCAGGGAGGACCTGGCCTAGCAGTTCGGGTTGGACCGTACCCAGTGGAGTAGGGTCATGGCTCGTTTGCCTATGGCAGAATCCAAACTGGGGTAGCATGGTGGGCAAAAAATGATGGACTGGGGGATGGCCCGAGCGACTGCCAGATGCTGTGGCAAATGTAAGCATTGCATCCATCACCTTGGTATTGTTGCCACCCTAAAGGCCACGGGTATGCCCAGACGTGGATCCTGTGCCCACTGTGCCACTGGAAATCATCTATACCTGACAGAGGTACCCTAACCAGGGCAAAACCAATCCCAGATTGCTTGTGTTCCGGTTCAGGGAGGACCTGGCCTGGCAGTTTGGGCTGGATTGTTACCACTGCAGCAGGGTCAAAAGTGATTTTTATATTGCTGAATCCAAACTGATGTGGCTTGATGGATGAAAAATTGTGGACTAAGATGCGACTGGAGTGATTGCTAGTGGCTGAGATTAATTCAAGCATTCTATCAATCACTTTGTTATGATTGCGGATTCTTTGCAGTAGACAGAAACCAGACAAATGCAGCCTTGGTCCTGCTCCAATAGAAGACGTCCAGCTGAACTTTCAGACAAGGTCCCCTCCCCAAAAGAACACCAGTAACATCAGACTTTTACTGGACTATTTAGGCTTTATCAGTGGAGTATTGATAGAATAATATTCAGTTGCGACTGGTGCAGGTAAGTGCAGTGGGCGGTGGAGAAGGGCGGGGAGTCAATGTAGGAAGGCAAATACCTACGCACAAAATAAGGAATCGCAATAATTGTGATTCCTTATTTTGCGCAAGCATTTAGAGAATCGCAATTTGCGATTCCCAAAATGCTATGGTAGCATGGATCGCAAATTGCTAGATTGCCTTAAGGAATTGCAAATTACCACCAACTTCAAGTTGGTGGTAATTTGCAATGTCCTTTAAAAAAACACTTTTTTGCTTTTTTTAAAGTGCCATGTGACACACATTCATGCCCTTAGGGCATGTATGTGCGTCACATGTGCACACATGCACATTTCAGGGGTGCAACAGGGTGTCCCTTTGGAACCCTTGCACCCTTGAAATTGCGCATGCAATTTACGAGTACCTATTGGGTACTCGCAAATTGCTTGCACAATCCCATTCATTCCTATGGGCCTCTAGGCCCATAGGAATGTACAGGAAGGTATTCCTTGCTTGCGAATCGCAATTTGCAATTTGTAATTAACCACATGCGCGCTGCTCTTATTCTGCTGGTATGCTGACTTTTTAGAAAACGCACTTTACATGACGAGTTGGGCTCGTCATCAGTGTGCGAGGAGGCTACACCATGACGAGCCCAGCTCGTCATCAGCCTCGAAGGGGTTAAGGAATATTAAGGAATCGCAAAATAATTGCGATTCCTACCTACATGGCATTTTGCGAGTCCTTAAAAGCGATTCCCAAAAAATCGCTGTTAAGGACTCGCTAAACTGCTTTTACCTACATCTGGCCCAGTGTTCCTAAAACTAAAGCAAGCAACTGCTGTTTCTACAGAATAATAACAAATGTAATATATATTCACGTTGTATTTCGCTATCTGAACCATCAACAGTGTGCTGTATCAAATCTAAAAGTGGCAAAGCTGTCATCATGGCATTATGTCATTTTCAGTTGTATTGGGGGTGATATTTTCTGTTCTGTTGGTTTGAATTTCTACTAAGTCATTAAGCTTCCACATGCACCAAATGCAATTGCTTTCTTAGACCTGATTTTTATTTGTATTTTATTTTTATTATTTTCATGACATTTTGTGTTCAGGGCCTCAGTTATCACCGTTGCCACATTTGCATGCCCTAGAGATACAAATGTTTACTCCAACCTGTTAACATACTATCAGCTAGTGCTTTTACCAATTATTGTTTGAATATTTTTTTGGAAAATAATGTAACATTTTATATACACTTTTACATACACTTTGAATCAACATCTTGATTGCAGCAAGATTTACGAAATGTGTTACAAAGGAGAATGGTTCTGTGACTGTTGAACTTTATTGATGCTCCATTAGGATCTTCATCAGGTAATCAGTCAGGTCATGGCCACCCAGTTGCAAGCGCATGATGGCATGGGGCAGGGCATAGCCGTCATAGATTGGTACATTCTGAGTTACACCATCTCCAGAGTCCAGCACGATACCGGTGGTAACACCAGATGCATAGAGAGAAAGTACAGCTTGAATGGCCACACACATGGCAAGAACATTAAAGGTCTCAAAATGATCTGTATCATCTTCTCAAAGTTGTCTTTGGGGGTGAGTGGGTCCTCAGTGAGCAAGGTGGGGTGCTCCTCTGGGGCCACACAGAGCTCATTGTAGAAGGTGAGGTGCAAGAACGTCTCCATATCATCCCAGTTGGTGATGAGGCAGTGTTCAATGGGATACTTCAGGGTCAGGATACCCCTCTTGCTTTGAGCTTCATCCCCAACGTAGGAGTCCTACCACCCACATAACCACCATGATGTCCTAATGACGGTGGCGTCCAACAATAAATGGGAACACTGCTCCAGGGGTATCATCTCCAGCAAACCCAGCTTTCACAAGACCTGAGCCATTGTCACTCACAAGTGCGATTGTCTCTTCATCATCACACATGATGATGCCTGTCTTTCAGAGTCTCTTCAAGGGAGAGCCGATGTTCTGTAAGTTCAAAATCCTAGAATAGAATGTTCGCTGATCTCACAAGAAAGGAATCGAGTGTTGTCATAATTTCTCCTCGAGGCTCAGGTTGCTTTGTCTTCCTTTTCCCCATAGTCATGATATGCCCACATTATGACCAGCCACCAGATCCTAGGAGGAAGGGGGGCCCAGCACCAACTGTTCTGGGCACAGATGGGCGTGGACGGGTCCGCCCTTGGCCCAGGCACATCCTGCATGATTGGTCACTAAAACATTCATTGAGCCTATCAATGGTCGCAATTCTGTCTTTATACGTGGCATTACTCCTCATCATTTACTTATACATTTATTTAAATGACAGCACTGCCAACTTCCTCATTTAGCTAAGCAAACCTTGACCTCTATGTGTACCAGACAACATGTGACTGCTCCTGCTGATCATTTTAAAAAGCTTTTGTATCCCACACTACCAATAGCAATGTAATTTGAAGTAATGTTTGCTCCTCAGAGTAGCAAAAATATTCATACAATCATCAACAAAGTTTTTTCTCATGCTGTTCTCCACATAATGTACACACCTACAACATGCACAATGAATAAGGGCATATTTACAAGGAAGTGGCAGAGCAAGGCATTAGCCTCCTTGGCTTACCGCCATGCTCCACCACTTCTGAAATGCAGGGCTGCGCTGTATATACAAAAATACAGTGCTGCCTTATGTTTCCCCTGTGCTGATGCTAATTTAGCTACCAAGCGCCAACGATAGGCAGTGCTTGCAGAGCAGTTGAGGGGAATGATTGTTTATGTGCAGGAAGGTGGCTTAACGCTGCCTTGTAAAAAAAAGGCAAAACCCATATCACCACAGGAACATCACTAAAAGTGACATTCCTCCCCATAGTTCTTAAAAAGTATTTTACAAAAAGGAAATGAAAAAGTCTTACACTTTCTATCATCCCCTCACTGTCTAACATGGAATGTTAACATCCTTACGGAGATATCCCATAGACTGTTGGAACTACATGTTAAAGGGAACATTAATTCTAGTTTTTCATTCCCTTGTTGAAATAGCTACCCAAACATTTATTCCAGAATAGCTTCCATTCTTTCAGTTTATTCTGTCAGTCACACCTCTAACATTCGACCAATAATCTATAAATTCTAAAACTTGAATCGTGCACCAGTTTAACCTCCAGTGTTGTGAATCTCTGCTTCTGGTTATTTTTTCTTTTGTTGTTCCTAATCCCATTGTATTTTTATTGCTTGAAGTCACTGGCACGTTCCCCATTTATAAACATCCACAGAAATATTTTTCGAAAACCAAATCCTATCAAAAGAAGCCTAATTCTTAAGGGTTATCATCAACACTCCATGTGGACGGGCTGCGGTATCACCTTTAACAAGATCTTGGCAATTAGCATAATTAAAACAGATGACTAACCCGTCGGTCCTTGTGAGGTGCTCTTTGCTTATGTGATTTCGAACAAATCAGCTTTCATTAAATTGTCTCTTATATTTGAACCTTTTTGAGGTAAAAAAAAGGATACTAGAACTGAACAAGTGTCACAGCCATTTGTGGCACAACGGTTCCCTGACATAAAACTAAACGCACAACAATCTGTGGCCATTGTCTAACAAAGATTTGTGTACTTGTCACAACGCATACATAAAAAGTCCTTTGAATGTACCACAGAAACCTGGCCAAATGGGCATATTCTAAAAATGCCATTTAATATTGAAATTATACTGCAATAAAGAGCAGTGTTTCAAAACAATGATTAACCCACTTTTTGCACTGTAAATGCTTACAAAAACGGTCATGTTTGGCTCCTGCACTTGCTGTTTTAACAAATCCTGATTATTTCACTGTGTTAATCTGTTCATTTAATGATTGTGCATCGCATCCTTCCTGCAGGAAACGTTCTTTCACTTCAACGCTCCAGCACAGCATGAAATAAAACAACTAAGACACATGAGCTGTCTATAGTGTTTAGGGGTAGGCCCCAACAAAGGAAGAGACACCACACACAGGACGTCTATACTGGTGGCCGGTTACTACCATAAAGCCACGCCCAGCGCCCTGGGCTATTTATTGATTGCTCAACGTGCCGCCCGCGCAGACGCAGGGTCGGCCCACTAAAGGCACGCACAGAGGGGGGGCTAACATCCCCACAGAACATGTAACTTGGAATGGCCCGGTCCCGGGCAAACATTACATTCCTCCTTTACCCAGAAATGCAAAACATTACAAAATCAAAAGATGCATCAATAGTCTGCTAAACATTACAGTCTCTGCAATTTACAAAAAACAAATACGGAACAGTCTTACTTGGTCTTGACTGGTACACCGGTTCATCCTACTTCCGTGGCGGGCAGCGAGCAACAAAGTCTCGGTACCTCTGGGATGGTCTCGGACATGGGCGCAGGTGGTACCTGCCTTGGCTGTTCCTGTTTGGCGGGGTTTGGAACATGTCCTCGGAACAGTCTCTCTCCACCGTGTCTTGGCTGTTCTGTGTTTCTTGCGACGGGGTGCATTCCTGGTCTTGCATGGCTGGGTCGCTCCTCCTGTGCTCGTCCAGGGTTGGTGCATGAACAAGAATGATGTCACTGACATTTAAGACGCCTTACAGCCCATGCAGGACGTTCTGGATGATGTTTTGCAATACCTCCGCGGCACTTGATATCCCAAAGTTGAGCCGGGTGTATCGCCAGAGTCCGGCGTGAGTAGAGAAGGTGGTAATCGGGCGGGGATCTGGATGGAGGGGAATTTGGTGGTACCCTGACCGCAAATCCATCTTTGAGAACCACTTTGAGCCGGATAACTCCCCTAATGATATCATATATCGTTGGCGTCAGATGGCATTCACGCTTGATAGCGAGATTGGGAATGCTCATGTCCACGCAGATCCTCACTGCGTCGGGCTGTTTTGCTTTCTTTGCAATGGGCGACACCCACAGGGTGGGGCCGCTCACTCTCTCGATGATTCCTGCTTGTTCAAGCAACCGTAACTCTGCTTCCACCTTGGGCCGTAGGTGAAACGCGATACGTCGATGCCGGAGGGCAACAGGAGCGACTGATTTGTCTATGTAAAGGTGAATGGCTAGTCCTTTTAAACCTCTGATCCCATCGAACAGGGTCGTGAACTCTTGCACCAGATGGTCGAGGCTGTGGGCTTGGACAGTGAAGGCAAAATGGATCAACCTATGGTCTTGGGCTGTTTTACACCCCAGTAGGAATCCTGAGCCTTCCTGAGATATATAGACGTTGGTCTACAGGCGAGCAGAGTCGTGGGACAGGTCTGTCCGGAACATTCCGCACAGGCGGAGTGGACGCGTGGTGCTGTAGGCCTACACTTGCACCCTGGTGGGATGGAGTGCTGGGGCATTCGCCAGTGTTCGATATACGCTGGCAGCCATCAGATTGATTATCACACCTGTGTCGATCAGGGCTGCTATCGCTCGGTCCTGCACGTTGATGGTGCACATGGGTGCCGCAGACGGTGTGGCCACGAGGGTGTTGAACATCCGAACAACATGGACGGAGGCGGTGTTAGCTTCGTCATCGTCCATGTCACTGCTGGTGGGCCTGTTAGGAAGTGGTTCCACTGTTCTTACCCTCCTGGGCGGGCCATTTTGTTTCTTCTTCGGTACCGACTGGCACACATTTGCGAAGTGATTGACTTTCCCGCAGGCGCTGCAGATCTTGCCCTGTGCTGGGCAGGGCCCATTGTGGGGCATCGGGCCTCCACAACACGCAAAGGCGTGCCCGCGCACTGACTGGGCCGGTTTGGGAGTTCCTCGCCGGGGCTGCTTTGGACGGGCGTCCGGGGTGTCGGTCTGTAGGGCGCACACTGGCTCTGTCTTGACTACGACAGCTGGCTTGGCCTCCATATGCGCAGCTCTGGCCTTGGTTAACTCTTTGGATCGTCTGAGCGTGAGGATGTCCTGCATGGTAATATTGTCTTCCTCCAACACCCTTTCACGCAGTTTCCAAGACTGGCAGCCCTGTTTGAACTGGCACGGATCTCATCATCGGCATCAAGGGCTGTGCATGTGCTGGCTAGCTTCTTCAGCCTTGCATAAACTCATCCGGGAGCTGGCGGGCTTGACGGAGCAAGAACCTCTCGTAGTCGGCTCTGGAGAAAGGCTCAAAATACGTGGTGATTGCGTTGCGCATCGTGGCGGAGTTTCTGGGTGGCCCATCTTCTCTGACCTCCTTCGCGATGTCATGGATGGCCTCTCCTCCCAGGTGTAGCAGCATGGCGCGCCGCCGCGGAGCCGCGATTTCCGCCGCCTCAAAGAAGTTCTCTAGTAGCTCCACCCACTTCTTCCACTTCGCAGCTTGCGACGGCGGTGGGCCGGTGAAGGTGAACGCCTCCAGGGAGGGCACGGTGGTCATGGCAGCAGCAGATGGGCGTGGGCGACGAGGATGAGACGTTTACTCTGCAGGAGGTGGGCAGCTGGCTTGGGGCACGACATGCCGGTGTGTGTAAAGGCCCAAACACCAGGGGCATGTGGGATGCACGCAGGAGGAGTGTCCAAAGAGGCCTACAACGAGCACACAAACCCCGCGCGCAATGCATGAGGAAAGGTGGACCTTGCGCGAAATGCGTGAGGAATAGGAGGGTCCGACAGTTTGTGGTGCCGCTTGCAGCCCTGCTCCTATCGGACTCGTAGCCGGTTGCCAGGCAGGAGGGCAGCCGAGGAGTGATGATGGCGCCCGTGTTCACTGCCAGGCAGGGGGGGGGCAGCTGGGGCAGTGGATCGTGTGCGTGCTCACCTCAGGAAACAACTCGGCCGACGTCCGGGCCAGGAGACAACGGGGACCGCAGCCGGGAGTGCGCGCCAGCTCTGCCGGTGTGCCAGGTGGTGGGCGGCAGGCTCAGGCTGACCCAGCAGGGTGCCGGCGTGGAGATGGCAGCACTTCACGGCGTGGCTGGGGCAGGAGGCGGGCGCTGGGCAGCACACGGGCGCCAGGGGAAGAGGCAGACCGCTGGCGGGGGCCACTGCAGGTCGCGTCCAGGTGTAGACGGGAGGCATGGGTGCATGAGGTGGGGTGGCGAGACCACCTCGTTCCCAATGTAGTGTTTAGGGGTAGGCCCCAACAAAGGAAGAGACACCACACCCAGGACGTCTATACTGGTGGCCGGTTACTACCATAAAGCCATGCCCAGAGCCCTGGGCTATTTATTGATTGCTCTAGGTGCCGCCTGCACGGACGCAGGGTCGACTCACTAAAGGCACGCACAGAGGTGGGGGCTAACATCCCCACAGAACATGTAACTTGGAATGGCCCGGTCTTGGGCAAACATTACATTGACTATGTGCATTAACTTTAGTGTTTTAGTGACATGCAGCCTGCATTAATGGCAGCCTACAAGCATATTGCAAGGGACACTGAGTTAATGCTGCTGTACCAAAGGATGAAGTCAATTCTGCAAGCAAGGAAGGTGGGGAAACCTTGGGAGTAGGCAAGCCTTCAGGAGATATCTTGGCTATGAGAGATGGGCAGCGGGCTGTCTATAAGCATGTAACCAGCAGAAGATGCGTTGGCATAGGAGGCAGGGTTGGCCTCATGTAATTAATTTAAGTTTGCTAATGGAGACGAAGGAAAGTGAATGGTGAATCTTCTTTTCACAAGTATATGAAAGGATGCGAGTTTTCTTACCTCTGCAGTACTAAGTTTCCTTGGAATGTATGGAAAGACTGCTCCTGGATGTACAACCTTGAATATTGAAAGACCCCTGCATCTCTCTGGATGAACAGTTATTAGGTTCAACGTGGTTACCACATAAGTGGAAAGTAGGGTTGAAAAACCTTTATGGCATGTCTTGAAGTTTGTCTGTGCTGCTGTGGCTTAGCAGCTGCCTTGAGCTCTAAGCACTAAAGAGCCCATTCACAAAGTCATTTATGAGTATATGAGGTTGCACTTCAGTGTACTATTTCTCACACTCATAAATGCATTCACCCTTGTTAGTCTTCCTCGCCACATGACTAGCAACGTGAGCTTCAGCTCCACACCAGAACCCTCCAAAGCAAAAAAGTCAGCCTCCCATACCTCCCATCCCTTCCCAAAGTGGCCGACCCATCACACCCTGACCTCTATAAGAGGCAGGCTGGCCCAACCGATCAGCCTGTTTTTTTGGTTCTGCTCTGCAGATTCTCCAGAACATGTTTCATGTAAGTTGGGGTGAGGTCCGGCTCCAGAAGGTCCCGGTGCCCTGGGGGAGGTCCTGCTCCAGCTGGCTCACACACTGGTTCCCCCTCCTTCTGGCTCTCGCACTGACCCTTTGGGTTCACAGCTCTGCTCTAGCGGGCTCTGGTAGTTGTGGGCTCTTGGGAGTTTTTTCTACCCTGCGCCCCCTCCATTTTTGCGTTGTGCCCTGCTTTAGCAGGCTCTAGGATTTGGGTCCTCCTGTCTGGTGGAGGCAGGCTCTGGTGGGGAGTACTTAAAGCTCCCGGGAGGGCTGCGGGCTTCCCTTTGACTCGCTACTTCTCAGGGTGGGCATATATGACGTTGATAGGTTTTCCCTACGCTTGTCTCCTTGGCCCTATGGTTCAGGCCTCTGACTCTTTCCCTGCATATCAGGTTTTTGATTCCTGGTTGTCTCATGGGACTGTGTGCTCTCTTGGGCTACCACCGTTACAGTGGAAGAGTGCATGCTTACATGTCTGAGGCCCCGGTCTCACTCCCCGGCATCCATGAGTGTCTCTGTTTCAGATTTCCCTTGGCCCGACTCGGCCTGCAGCAGCGTTTGCCGCCTCCTGTGGCGAGACGCTCTCGTCCACGTCTCATTCCCTGTGGCTGCTCTTGAGAATTCCTGACCCCTTGCTTTGCGGCGTTCTGGCCATGCTTTTGCAGGCTCTGGGGTAGGGGGTTTTCCTCACTTGCGGCCCTGCAGGGCTTCTCCTGGGGAGTTTATCTGGCTTGAACGTCCTCCTGCTGGCGTCAAGGGGTTACCTGGGTGTTGGGCCTGGAGCGGCCCACCTCCATTTACGCGGCTGCACCCCCATGTCCCTGCCTCCACAGCTTGCCTTCTGATGCCGGGGCGGGTACAGTCCTTGGCGCTACCGGGGTCCACTCATGGAGTCATGTCTTGTACTTCAGCGACGTGGCAGATGCTGTTTTTCTTCCCGCGTGTTTTTCCAAGCCTCTGTTGGATAGGGCCCGGCTGTTGGCTTCTCTACCCTGATAAGGCCATTGTGTAACAGCGGGAGTTCCTCGCGGGATGGCCTCTGAGGGGCGGGCCTGACTCCCCCTGCTTTACTCAGGGCTGTGTCCATCATGTGCGGCAGATCTGGCAGTGGCTTCTTCTGGTTTTTGACCAGGGTTCAGATCTGTGGGTTCCATCTGTGAGCCGGTGTTGTTCCTATCTGGGGGTATGGCGTAGGGTGCGGGCAGCGGCCTCCTCCATGGTGATGCACTCATCTTGTTCATTCGTGGTTTTGTTGGGGTGTCTTGTGCCCCCGCTCTTCATTCTCCCCACACAGCAAGCCAGACTGCCTCATTTGGGGCTGCAGTGGTGGTGTGCAAAGGCTCCACGATTACGTTGTTTTGGAGTCATGGTGGTCCTGGGCTGGAAGGTGGAAACACATCCTCTGGGTGAGTGTTCTATGTTCATTTATTTATGTTTGTTTACGTCTCCTAAGAGATCTCGCCACTTGTTGCTGCACTTGGTCTCTGTTACCTCCCGGCTTTTCGTTTGCTGTGATGAGATTTTTGTGGGGTGAGGCCAGCATTAGGGCTAGAGTGGACGACCTTGACGCTGGGGGACTGAGTTCCAGTATCGGCACCAACACTCGACGTCCTGTGACTCTGAGCACATCACTTAATCTCCCCGTATGGTGGGTCATTGTTATCTTGTGTTAATGTTCTCTGGGGTATCCTGCCACTGCTTTCTGCTATGGAGGTCTATGTTCATACTCATGGTCACAGGTTCTTTTCTTGGGGCCACTCAGCTTTCTTTCTTCTGTGGTTGTCGATTGTGGGCCATTGGGTGACAGTAGACTTCTGTTATTCGGTGCCAGGAAACCTTTCTGGGTATCCGTGCTCGTCAGGTTCCCAGGTGATATACCCAATTACGTGCACTGCTTGACATGGTGTTGGGCCCTTCCGTGGTGTTGGGCCCTTCCGGGTGTTTTCTTGATCTGTCTTTCTTCTGAATTCCATGGGCTGGTACTCCCTTCCTCTTGTTGAGCTGTATGTTTTGCCATGTATGTGCTGGTTGATCGCACATTCTTGGATCTTTGGCCATGTCGGGTGTGTGTTTCCCCTTCCCAGGCTTCACTTCTGGGTTTTGGTCCTGTGATCCTTCCATCCTGTATACTCCTGTCCCCGCCTGCCCTCCACTGTTGTGCAGGGTCTGTCCTGGTCGGTCCTGGTTGATGTGGCCTTCGGGGATTCCGGCGGCTGTGGGTGACGACTGCATGTCTGATGGGGGCAGACCTCTGTTTGCTCCTGTTCTTCCTTCTCGGGGCTACTTCTGTAGCCTCCGGGTAGGCTTTGGCTTCTGCTCCTGTTCCTAGAGTCTTGGTTTTCTTGCCATGGGCCAGCAGCAGTGGCGTCCCCTCCTCCTCCTACTACATGGGTCGGCGGGCGTCCCTTACCCTCTTCCTGGTCCTTTTTCTCCTCACTTTCTGGGGAATAGGGCTCTGTTACCCCTGATGGGTCGCTTCAGTTGTCGGTTGTTGGGCTCCCCGATTCAGTCCCATGTGCTGTGGCTCTGTGGTTGATCTCCTTCCATGGGTGTCTTTCCTCCTTCGTCTGGTTTTGTGTGCCCCCCCGGGCTGTTCATGTCTGTGTTATCTACCCTGGTAAGGTCCTTCTGTAGGGTGGATTTTGAGATCCTTGTGCCTTGGTGACTGGCGGTGCTTGCCCGGTCTGTCTGTTGGGGGTCCCCCCCGTCTGGTTGGTCCCGGTGCTCTGTGGGTTTTCCCAGCATCGCCTTTTCCTGTGGGTGTCCCTTCTCTTGACCCAATGGCTCCCTTCCCGCCCTATCTACCAGTACGGCCGGTGGTCTTTTTGTTCTGCTCTCCCCGTCCCCGGTAATGGCGGCCTTTTCGGCCTGTGGGGCATGCATGGGTTCCCGGTCTGTGCTGGGTTGGTTGGTAGACCTTTCTTCCAGGTTTGTTATGCTTTCTTGTGCATGAGGTCCCCTGGTGGGTGTCCACCTTTACTGTTTGAGGCTTGGCCTTGGTCCTGGCCCTTTTTCCATTCTTCGGCCTCCGTGGGTGGCCTTGTGGGTTTTCTGATTTTCGCTGTTGGCCGGTTTGGTTCCCCCTGGTGGACGGGTCACTTTGTTGTCGTTTCCTGTGGCCTCCAGGGTTTGTTTTGCCTTGCGCCTGCCTGGGCTCTATCACTGCTGTTGCGCTCCCTTCCGGGGATCCTTTGGGCGACTCCGGTCCGTGTCCCACCTGTCTCTCCTTGCTGGTGGGGTTTGGGTGACCTTCCTTTTTGTTGTTCGAGTGGGCTGCTGGTTTCCTGTCTGCATCTTCGCCCGTTCTTGCAACTTCTGCCGGTCTGGGTTGGTTCCATCTGTTTCCTCTGCTTCGGCCTTCTGTTGCCACGAGGCATGGTGAGTTTTGTTTCCTTCTCCCCTCCGGTCATTTGATTGGGAGTGGTCCGACTCTCTCACTGTTGGTGGTCCACTGTGCAGTATGGATGTGCTTCGGTCAGACTGTGCCTCTTGCTGCTGTGGCTTTTTAGTTGGGTCGCTGTGGTGGGGTTGCCCTCTGTTTCTTCGGTTCCTCTCTTTGGGCTTTTACTCCTCTCTCACTTTTGGCTGTCCATTGGGCAGTCTGGTTGTGTTTGGACCGGCTTGCTGCTTTCTGTTCTGGGGCCTGTTTGCTGTTGCTTTTGGCTCTGTGCGGTCTGGTTCTGTACCTTCTCTGTCCTCGTTCGACCTTTGGTTAGGGCATAATTTCTGGCGGCACTTTGTGTCTCGGGGTCCGGGTTTTCAGCCCTCCCAGAGTCTTTCTGTCCCGGGCTGGATCTTCTTGCTCGTGGTTGCCTCTCTCTTAGGTGGTTCTTCCACTCATCTGGTCTGTTGGGGTTGCCCTCTTTCGTGGCTGTCCCATTCTGGTCCATTGGTTTCTTGTGAGTTTCCATGAAGCCGCCTGGCTTTGGTTTGTGCTCACTTTGTTGGTCATGTGGTGAGGAAGACTAATGAGGAGGTAATGCCCCGGTTACTTACCGGTAATCTTCATTACTCCGAGTATAGGCTTCCTCGCCACATGAGTTTCCATCCCTCCCTCCCTGTCTGGCTATCGGCTTCATGTTTGTGCTTGGTAGTTTCAGGCTGATGGGTTGTTCTGGCCCGCATCTTATAGAGGTCAGGGTGTAATGGGTCGGCCATAATGGGAAGGGATTCGAGCCATGGGAGGCTGACTTTTTTGCTTTGGAGGGTTCTGGTGTAATGAAGATTACCGGTAGGTAATCAGGGCATTTGTTAATGGGCCTTGAAAATGGAAATAAAATGAAAATATTTAAGAAATATTAATGTTCAATTAGTAGAAAAGCATGGACTGTGACCCCTTTTCTCCTCTACTAACAGAGTGTGGGGCTTTTCAGAGAACTGAACTGTATCATATGATTAAAGGTTTTCTGTTCTACAGAGATATCCAGCGGTAATCGTGCGTACTGTTGACTATTGTTGATTATGGAAGTGGCTCTTCTCTGGTGTTTAACATCTCAGTTCCCTGTCAAATACTTGCTTCTCACAAGATGTCACTTACCAGGTTATTGCCATAATTGGTATACTGAAAATTGATTGGGTACCAAATCAAGACTAATAATTAGATTACCTTCTGCAATCATATGATTTAGCTAATGGCATACGGATCATAAATGTATTTATGAGAAACCATGACCATCAAAGGTGGGAATGGACTTTTGGGCGCCAATTACAACGAGCTTATATCTGCTTAAATCTGTTGGGTGTGAATTCCCTATTTCCATCATTGAGAAAGTCAACAGTATCATTACACCAAAATAAGAGATGGTAATTCATGAGCACGAGCCACCAGGTGAAACAAGAGATTCAGGCAGTGACAAACTCTGTGGGTAGATTGCTCAGAAGGTTGGGTGAAACCCAGAGTGTCGAGTTCCTAAGACAAGTCTTGCACATAGGCGCATGGCTCAAAACATTTAGGTCTCCGAACATGAAAGCCTATTTAGTATCATGATGACATATTTGGTAATATTGATGAAGTCTACCTTTGAGTGTTAAATGCAATTTTATGGAAGGTGATAGTAAATTGTAAACAAAGAATGTGGTCATTTAGATAAGACATTTTTCAGCAGGTATTCAAAAGTATATTATGCAGGGTCTTGTGTTTCTCTGCAGGAGAGTAAGCTGTTATATTTGAGGATAGTTCTTCTGACTCTCTTTTTTTCTGCCATTTCTGCCATTTTAGAATCTCTTATTTATTTGGTAGATATGTTGCACTATCTCATTCAGAAGTGTTATGAAAACTAGGACTCAATGAGTTTGTGATGGTGTGGATTTTCTTCGTGGAAGTCATGGATCATGGAAGTATATTATTGTTCTTGCATTAAGAAATATGCTCTAGAACCAATATTTAGGAGGAATAGGTGGTTGCTTTACATGATGATAGTGTCTCCAGCAACTGTGGTAGTCACTTGGTGGAATCTTTGTTGGAGACTGTGGCCAGGTGGGATACTACTGTTTGTTGGAAGTGAAACAGCATTAATGTGGCCTAGAATTTAGGCTCCTGGAGCATGCTAAAGGGAGAAGACCCTACCATCGCTGGAATCAGTCTCTGGAAAGAAGGTTGTTGTTTGTAGTTCTTGGGAAGACTTCATCATTGCAACAATTTTTCTGTATGAGGATCTATCATGGCCATGGTCTGTGGCATGACTTGGTTGATTTCTGGGACTGGGGAACCCTTCAGGTTCATTGTGGCTGGGACAACATTCAAAATGCTAACATTTCATTTCAGTGTATAACTTGTGTGATAAACATCAGCCAGCGTGCTCTGACTGCATTGTATTAATATACTCCCAATTGTTCAGATGTTTATGAAAAGGTGTGTGTGGTAGTTTTACCGATCATTGGCATAATATTGAGGTACACAATACCTATTGACACAAATATTGGGTGAAAAATGTTCATTTACCATAAAATCATGTCCCTATATTCATAATGGTAGAAGTGCAAAAATATCGTAAATAAAATATCATTTACCACTAATATCATCCAAAAGCATACAACAATATAGTTTTTCTAATAAATATATATAGTTTGAAGTAGTAAATCTTAAATAGTTTAGTATAGGACATTAATATAATCATTAATATAATGTCAATTATAGAAATTCTACAAACACTTAACACTATATATTCATTCTTTTTTACATTCTTAAGACAGACAGGGATATGCCTGGAAAAAAAATCCAACTTTTGAAGTATTGGTAGCACATGCATGTTACCGTACCACAATGACAGTGTATGCTTAATGAAAATGTGCAAATATTATTCTTTTTTTTCTTATTCACAACACAAATATGCACACACAAGAAACACTACTTCCTGAAAAAAAAAGTGTGTTGGAGCAATTCTGCACCCTCCTGGCATTGCTCAGACCTACTTGCCCACTTAAGAGATGAAGAATGAAGCACTAAGTTGAAGTACTTAGTGTCCCTCTGTTGCATTCCTTACTTCAACTTTGTGCTTCATTCTTTAGGCCGCACTCTCAAGGCAGTCGCAAGCTGATCTTTTCTACATCAAGTAAGAGACCCTGCCCTTACAATTTTTATGGCTTTTCATGGCGCTCAGAACTCCTTTTCAATCTTACCACATTCTACTATTCCTTTTTTCGGCTCATCCTTATACATTCATACCCACTTTAATATGACGGCCCAACTGCACGTACATGGCTGCGCTTGTACCATTGTTCCACGTCATTTTTAAAGAACTGACGTTCTTAACGTGAATTGGTTTTGCTCTCACAGGCGATCGTCTGCTTATAATCACACTATCCAATTGATTATTGTTGATATATGAATAAGCGATGTGGTTCTTGCTAGTTGCGATATAATTTATGTGTCAATTCTTAATTAACCCATTTGGTGTTAACGTACGTTCACTTCCGGGTCAAATCTGACTTTTTACTATTTAAAGATGGTGGCGTTTGCTGAAAGCTGTCACACCGATGAAGCGCCACACTCAAGGATTTATCCCGGGACCTTCCGTTGAGTGCACAGACAGAACTTGGATACCTCATGTAAGTCACTCTCGTATAATTTCTCTGCCTCTCATTTTTCTCGATCTTGGTTCTGCCATTTCAGCTTAGATAGGAAGCTCCTTCTGCACTATTAAGCAACTACGTAGCTGTACCTGCATTCTGTGCTTAGAAGTACGCTCTTTTTCTCTTGCCGTATATCATTATTTTTTCTAACGCAGACATGCGACTGACTTGAGAGTGCGGCCTGCTTTGTTAGTTATTTCAGACTACACAATTCTATGTTATTCATTAGAGCGTAACTCGACTTTGCCTAGTATCATATATACCCCATACTGTTATTGTTTTTCTCTTTTTTTTCACCTTTCTCTTTTTCCTTTACCCTCTTTCCCTACGCGGTTCTCTTGCTGCAGTAAAGTACAAAATAATCTATCTACGGATGTGTAATAATGTGTGCAATCAAAGATGTACTTGAACTTTGACCATATGTTGTAAAGACTACTGTATATTGATTCTGCCTCTCCTATACAATTGTGGCATTTCACTGTTTAATAATGTTTGCAATCAGAGATGTACTTTAACTTTGGTCATATGGGTTAAAGACTACTGTATATTTATTCTGCAACTCCTATACAACTGTTGCATTCCACTGTTCATGATTATCAACTTGCTTCAAAGATGCTTCTTTTCTCCTGATTTTGGATGTTATTATTTGTTACCTTGAAGCAAACTGTAATGTACTTAAATTTCTTCAGACTCTATGACTTCTGAACATAATGGTTAGGTACTGTAGCTTTATACTAAGTTTAGGAAATTCCCTCACATGTCATGTCTCTTACTTTGCGTGAACTCACCTAAGACTCTATGTGAATATTGCCGGTAAATAACAACTATTGTGGGATCAACAGCATGAGGCTTCTACTATTCTATTTAAGTTATTTTCTTGAGCCTTACGTCGTTCTATTGCTCCAACGACATTAGAATAAAAGTGTAGGAGACAAGTCCTTCCAGCACTATATTCTTTTTTCTTTGCTATTTTGTCTTCTCCTCTTCTTCTTCCCTTCTGTTCACACATGTCCTGCTTCTTCTGATTTTTCTCACTGTCTATGTTTGATAAACAGTCTCCTGTCTGATCCTTTTCAAAGCTTTTCACATATGTTCCTTAAAAGCACTTTTCTGTTTTTTTTAGGTAATAATAAAATATAAAATGTTTTATTCTCTCTTTCGCACTTGAGCATTTGTTGGTGTTTTTTCCTATTGGGGCTCATCGCCTTGTTACACTCTGTACTCATTGCATTTTTTTCTTTCACAGCCTTGAGAAAGCCTTGGCTTAAAATGCCACAAAAGGCGAAACACGTGTCGGCAGTTTCCATTTTTTTTAAAACGTTCCAAAAAAGAGTTAAAAAAGAGGGTGAGCATGCACAATGGATCTATAAAGTGGTGAATGCAAATAAAATAACTACTTTCACTTAAACCAATTTGGACTATTGTTCTGTGTCATAAAAAGGAATCAACTTGTTGACTAAAATAGATCGTTTTGGAAGGAAGGAACATATGCATACACCCCTATTTGCAAATCAGCCTTGAGCCTGCTCTAATACAAAGAGTCCAGGCTGACCTCTCAGTTAAGACTAAATGAGAACACAAGCACCCCTTGACCACGTCTGGCTTTTTTAGGCCCGAACAGTGAGTATCGATTATGCAATGTGGCATAGTGGCCAAAAAATGATTGACTGGAATGCAGCCTAAGTCATTACCAGTGACTGAAATGATTCCACTCATCAGCTTTATTGAGTTCCTCAGATTCTTTATGTAGTAGATGGCAGCCACACCCATCAAAATCCACAGATCAGAATTGTATCTATTAGGATAAATCAAACTGTTTGTACATTTTGTTCCTCCTATATGTGAGTACAAATCTTTTGTGAAAATATTTTACAGTGGCCTTCAACCAGAGTACAGGATTTATTGATATAGTCCCTCAATATTCTCTTTACTTTATTAGGTTCTTAAACTAAAGCCAGTTTATCCTTGCTCGAGAAATCAGCTAACGTTTCCATGGAACAATATGTCCTCACGCTGTACTTTCCTATGTGACCTAATGTTCAACAAGCCTATCTTTTGAAAGCATGTGTGAACCGCTAAGAAAGTCAATTACTAAACATAAGCCTCAATGTCTTTTTGTTTCCTTTGAGTTCACCACCAAACCTTCAAAAATCCATGATTTCTTAGATGCAGCGTTCTTGCACTTACTATTAAAATGTTATCAAATGTCTCTGCCCTTCGCCAGTGGTTTGTATAATCTGTGATAAACCTGAAAGTGTCATAATGTCATTTCCAGTTGAATTATTGTTGATATATTCTGTGCTTTTGGTTTGAGGTTGTACTAAGTCATTAAGCTTCCACATGTACCTAGTGCAGAGGCTCTATAGATCTGCTTTTCATTTTTATATTATTTGAGAGTCATGCCACATTCTGTTCAGGACTTCATATTTTAAGCATTGCCACACGTGCATGATCTAGAGCCTCAAACATTACTTTAGCCTCCTAACATACTATCAACAATTGATTTGATAAATTCCTGTTGGAATGTTAGTTAACAGGTAATTAATAACTATTATTTTAATTGTATTCAGATTAGTCATGGTTGCAATTTGGTCTTTATCATCATTTAGCATTACTCCTCCTTATTTGATCACATCCGAAGATGGTTAAAAAAAACACATGGAGGATTTCAAGCATCCCACGTACCCCAGCAACTTAGGAAACTAGTATTCGATCTATCTATTAAAAACAAGGCAATCCTTTAAATATCTTGTTTTACAGCAGAGAGGTCGAAAAATGATGTGAATTACTAATACCTCTCCAACTTGCAGGGTTAATGCAATGTGGTCAATTATTGTTTGAATGACAGTGCTGCAATCCTAATCATTTTGTTAAAAAAACTTTTTTATCTAGGTTTACCACAAAGCATGTTTAGGGCCACCGCCTATCTTCCGGAAAATCCTTTTGTATGCCCTAATCTTAGAAGTCATGCCATTCGAAAGTCACGTTACCTCCTCACCGTGGCACAAATACGCTTCCTATTTCCCAAAATGCTGTTTTGTCACATACTAATTCACATGTGTACAAACTTAGCAAAGCACAGTTCTTGAAAATTATTTTCCAATAAGAAGAAAAAAATTCCTACACTTTCTATCACACCTTCGCATATTTCCTGGCCAAGATGAAAAAACATCCTTAAGAATCCATTCCATAGGCTGGTGGAACATCATGTTACAGGGAAAATCAACATTCTAGTTTTAGTTGGAAATTTAGTTAGTTAGAAATTTGTAAAGCCTAGTGCGGGGTGTGTCCCCGCACTAGGAATTCTCGTAAGCCGTCAGTCAGAGTGTACAGTGGGCCAGCCATAGGTATTGGAGGACCAAGGAATGCCTGAAGAGCCAGGTCTTTAAATTTCTATGAAACAGCCCTTCTGAAGGCTGCATACTAAGGTCCAGGGGGAGGAGTTTCCACATTTTTGCAGCAAGCAGACTGAAGGTCTGTGCACTTTTGGAATCGCCAACTTAGCTGTTCCCAAGGATCTAAGACTGCAATTTGGCAAATAGAGTTTGAGCAGGGGAAACAGAAATCGAGGACCCTGCAATTTTACAATTCTGTGAGAAAAGCATAGACCTTTGAAGTCCACTCTGGCCTGAATAGGAAGCCAGGGTAGTTTAGAAAGGGCAGGGCCCAGAGAGGAGCGCCTAGGAATATTTAGGAGCATACTGGCTGCGGTATTCTGCACCCTCTGCAACATTCTTATACTGCCCTTAGAGGCTCAAAGATAAAGAACATTAAAATAGTTCAGGCGAGAAACTACCAACACCTGATTAATTGTTTTCTTAGCCGTTTCATTGCTTGTGAAAGCAGCCATCCACACATTCAATCAAGAATAGTTTTCATTCTTTAAATTTTATCTGCCGTTCACCCCCTCTGGGATTTATACTAACCTTCAATAAAATATAAAATCTCAAGTGAGCTCCTGTGTGACTTGCAGTATTGAAATGCTTGCCTCCAATGACTTTTTTACTTTTGTTTTTCCTAATCTTCTTGTGTTTTCCTATTGGTTGATTGATCTGGCCATTTTCCTATGTATACACATCCACAGGAATAATTTACAGCAAGCAATTAATATAACCCCAAGCTGTAAGGGTTATTACCAACTTTGTGATTGGATGAGCTGCAGTTGTATAAATTACAACTTTGGCGTAGTTCTACAAGGTTTACTTTCCCACCCATGGGCGACACAGCTTAACTTAGTTTAATGAATGTACGAGAATGAATGAGAGCCAAATGTGAAACATAGCCTATATAGCTCTGCAGAATCCCATCTAATACATTGTTGAAGTAGAATTATTGCTTTTGGGTTACTAACAATCGCTGCAACGGGATAATGAGGTGAACCTGTTTCTCAGCACATCTAAAATAACAGCACATGATATCATAAAAACAGCAAGAAGGCATGTTGTGATCAATGAGAATAAAATTTGAATTTCTAACATGATTAAAATGTCATCTGAAACCTAACACCCTAAAACCTCCTTCTATGTGCTATGTTAATTGAGCATGTAGAATAGAGCAACTTGCAGTCTAGAGTTTCTTAGGGAGAAGATATGTACTACATACCTTGTTGACAGTAAGACCTGTCATTATCAGCAGAGGCATGAATGCAGTGTTACCTACAAAGAGCAAACATGCGCTATGGTAGCGGCCTTCCTCCAGGGCTCAGCTTTATCAGCATCAGGTGAGATGTAGCATCTTTGAAGTGCACTGGCAATGGGTCAGACCATCGCAGGTAGAATCTATGCAAAGGACCTCTCCTGACAAGTGGTCAAGTGGCAGCCCTGATATACTAAGGGCCTTATTATGAATACAGTGGTCCTCAGGACCAATCTACTCATGGTTGGGGTCCGACCACCACTCCTGGTCTGCCCGCAGTATTATAAGTTTGGCAGACGGATCGCCACAGAACTGCTGTGTCCGCAGGGTTCCTGGATCCCACAGCAGTCACGCAGCAGAAAGGGCCAGGAATTAGCTGGTGGTGCTACTTTGTGAGCCTGCCATGAAAATGATGGCGGACATTGAAGTACTGGGCCTGGGGGTGTATGCAGGGGAGGCACATGCAGTTCCCCCTGGAATTGCATCCCCATTCCTCCTCGGTATTGCTAGCTGCATTCTGAACAATCTGCAATCTCTTGAGCAGATAGTACGGCAGACCCAGGGACAGCATATTATAATATTTGATGCATGACATAATTACAGCATGGAGTCCTGTTCCCTGTGCCTGGAAAGGGAGCAGTCTCAACCCCCTTCTTAATAAAGCATAGCATGGCCCGACTACGGTAGAGATCTGCGAGTGCATGGAGAGGTTAGAATCAAATTAAACACCTATTCTGTGCCAGACTGGTGCGGTGAATGGGGGGAGAGGGTCGACTCACTCTGTCCAGCATTCCGGGTCCCAGCGTTACACTGAAGATTCCTGGCCCCAACCACTTAAAACAGCTGCCAAATAGTTTTTAAAGGCATTGCAGGGCTCTGGAGTATCCTTGTCCATTGCAAGAAGGAGCAGTGGCAGCTGGCACAAATCAGGGTGGGGGGCAGAGGGATAGTCAAAAAATATATAAACTTACCTCCTTGCCACCGCGTCACTTCTCGCTCTCCGTCCTGTACTCGCTCTGCTCCAGCTGGAAGCAGGAATTACTGAAGCCAATCACAGTGCTGCAGTGCCGCTCTGTGATTGGTCTGAGCGCTTTGATTTGGTGCTCAGCCAGGAACTGGGAGCCTGGGCATGTTCTCCACCTGGCTGTAATACAGCCTGCGTGGAGAACATGCAAAGTGTGCATGACGATTTGGCCGGCCTGAATCGGCCTGCCAGTCTGTCATGTGCACTTATAACAGTGCATACCACTCCTGTGGCTGCCTGCTATCCTCCCAGGATCCTAAGACACAAAATAAATGATAATAATCCACATGGTTTAATATTGTTTTATTTTTATTTTCTTTGGGTTGCTGGAGGGGGGGGGGGGGGCAACACTCCTCGACCAGGAGCTGAATATCAGCGGCCTAACATACAATATGGACCCCTAAGGGTTCCCCTTATGAGACCAAGGGAGCCATATAGATATTAAAAAGAGTTTAACTCAAGGCCAAGCCCTGTGGCACACCGCATTTAAGTGTTTTAGGCTCTGAGAAATATGGGGCCAGCTTGACTGCAATTCTCCAGAAATTAGTGGAACCACACCAACGCTGAGTCAACCGCACCAATGTCCTAAAGACGTTCTAACAGATTGGTGTGGGGAAACAGTATAGAATTCTGCTGATAAATCTAACAGGATCAGGGTGATCTGGTTACCTTGATCCAGTGTCAATTTGATATAATCTGCCCCTTCAATCAGTGCAGTCTCCATGCTGGGTCAAGGTTTGAACCCAGATTGCAAGGGTGAAGAAGTGTATGCTGTTCCAAGCAAAAGGATAGATTGCATTCATTAGCTTTTCAAGCATCTTAGAGGCAGCAGGGAGTAATAAAATAGGAAGAAATTGGCCAATTGTGTTTTGCCAGCTAATAACTTTTTTTAACAAGAGAATATGTTTAGCTACTCTCCAGCAAGACGGGATCCTAGCTGATTGAATTGAAAGATTGAATACATAATTAAAAATGGGGTTAATGGATTTTATTCACAGCTGCCAGAATCTAGGGAGGATAAGGAACCTCTGGTGAGCCTCATTTGCATGTCAAAATGACTTTTTCAGACTCGTGAAGAAAAATCTGAGAACATTGGCATAGCTTATCCTTGATCACATACATGTTGCCAGTAGATGCATTTTGCCAAAGGATGTTATCTCAATGTCATATTGAGTTCTATTTAGTATTAGTTTGGTCACAATTGTGACAGTCTTCTCCTTGACAAAATTTGAGAGACACTTAAACAGTGCGGCTGAAGCTGTAATAGGTTGTGAAAGGGACTCAGGTTGAGGAAAAATCGTAACTGTATTGAAAACATCATGGGAGCTATTACATATAGAAAGTATTCTTTTCAGAAAAAATGTGGTCTGAGCCTGCCTTATCGATCAGTGATAATGCTTCACTGCCAGACCATAGATCTCTTTACCCTCCAGTGAATAATGCATTATCGACTGCCTTTCCAGATGTTTACCATATTTCCTTGCTGCTGTCAGTTTTGAAGAAATCCAAGGGACCGGAATGCATCTGAGTTGTCCACTATGTTTTTTGGGGGCCACCTTGTTTGCCATCTCTAGAAGTCATGTATTCAAGGCTAAAGTGTCAACCTCTACGTCTCCACGTAATGTGGTTTTCAAACTCTTCAACAATGACTCCATTTTGGTTACCTTAGCCTTCTCCCATCTCCTATATTATCTAGGGGTGATTTGAGTGTCTCTTTCCTTGAGGGCCATATCCATGTCCCAAGTAAAGTAGATTGGAGATTAGTCTGACCTGGGAAAATCTTTCACTTTTCAAATTATGCCTTCTCTATTTGATAAAATGGGGCCAACAAGTTGCCCAGCCTGATGAGTTGGACAATTAACAAATTCACTCGAATTTAGGGATGGCAGCTTTTCCAGCAAAGCAGTGACTTGCACATCTGTAGCATTATCAAGATGTAGAGTAAAGTGCCTGAGGAGAGTAAAAATCGAGAACTGCACTAGGTGATTCACAATGACATCATCCAGAGACTTAAGAAAGCCTCCTGGGTACTCCAGGATCTGATAGACCAAGGACACTCCAAGGGATAGTTGTGCTGAGATAGAGGTGCAAAACCCTAGGGCATCAGCACCTATGAAGTGGGGAAGGAAAAAGGTTGGGCCTTAAAAACTATTCTTAAATACAATAGCTACACTACCCTCTCTGCTGCTTACTCTGTCCACGAGACCCATAAAGTAAATAGCCGGTCCAGCCAGAACAACATCCAGGGCAGAAGTAGCATTAGACCATGTCTCAGTTAAGAATAATACATCTATCTGTTCATTGAGGAGTAAATCGGAGATATATCAGGCATTTAAATGTAAGGACTGGATGTTTAACAAAAACTCCCTGACAAATTCTGGTGGCCAGTCCCGTTCTGCTAAAACTATATCATAACCTTTTGAAAGTTGCTCCCAAAAGAGTGCTTTCACTTTTCTTGGTTTGTCTCCCTCCATCCGGAGTGTTATTTCATATAACCTATGTGGAGAACTAACCCTGGTGTTTGCAGTCTCAACTTGAATGTCCTCATTCAGGTCCACTGTCTCCAGAAGCCCCTTCAGGTTCTGGGAAGCTATTGTTACTTCTGCTGCACTGTCCAACATTGTCTGAGCCCATTCTCCGTTCTTGAGTTGTGTTCTCAGAATCCTCGGCATCGCTGTGAGGAAATATAAATTTTATGGTCAAGTTGTGTTCCCTAGCGCGTACCCTACCGACTCCATGTACCAGCTTAAAGTGCATGTAACTTCCCTCCTGTGTCAGTTATGAAGACGCAAATACATTTGCGTCCAACGTTAACTTGTCCTCTTTCAGATCCACCCTGAATGGATTAAATAGTCCGTTCCTAAGTATGCTATGCCAACGTCTTTTTGTAGTGTACTTTACATGTTTTCCTGCTCTGGCAAAGTAGGCCCTGAATTTCTGCCATCGAGCCTCTTTTTCTGGCTTCTGACTCTGACAGCCTCAGCCCAGGCTGCCCCTGTACCCGTGAACTCTGACTTACTTCCAGCGCGGCCCCTCGCGCTCAGCTCAGCCTGCTTTCTGCCAAGACTGACTATAACCTTCGAGTTATCTGTTCCGCTCTTCGAAAATGCATTCCTGCCTACTAGCTTCAGTAAACATCCTCCCCAGCTGCAGAGCCAAAGGGCCGACCTGTCTCAGTGCAAGTAATTCATAGCCTCTGTTGCCATGCTTCCATGGAAGGCCCCTTGCCCCCACGCTTCTCATGCAGACACTTAGGCGCTTATACACGCATCCACAGTTAGTATAGAATGGCTTCTACCCTAGAGACCTTTCCGTCCAGATAATATGGTTCCTAAACATCAGATATCAGATATGATAGAAGTACAAGTTGATCTGACATGCCAGACTTCTGTCTCTTTCTGTCAGTGTAAATGTCAAGTCCCCTGCACCCCTCCAGTTTCACGTCTATCACACGTCATGCAGCTGCGCGCGCATCCAAGCTTCCAATTTCTGCTGACATTGCAACATTTCTGTTAGTGCCATCCCTTTGTGACACCCATTTGTGACGTTTCTAGCACACACCTCCAGTTCACGCCTAGTTCACGCCTTCTGATTACGTACTAGTAACACGTGTATACTGTTATCTTGTCTTCTCTCAGCTGCTACGCCTACTATACTGTTTCTTATGACATGAATTAAGTATATAAGCTATGTACTGTCAATAAAATGTAGCGCGCTCTATCCCTTCTTCTACCCCTGCGGTAGGAAGAACATGATATTATGGTCCTGACCATTCCTTTTTGAGGAATAAAACCCTTAAGAACTCTAACACCACGGACTCTGGTTCTTTCTTTCCGATTGAGTTATTATTGATTAAGTACTTACCTGCATAGAAATTAAGAGAGTAAATTATATATTTACGTCATTTTGGCGCCCGAATAGGGACCCCTCCCCCACCTCACGCGCCGGTTGGTGCGTTGCAAGCTATGTCCCCTGCTATCAGTTAGATGGAAACTACGCGTACCGGCAGGATTTCCTGCATCTCCCTCTGACCCACGGAGGTGATGAAGACTGCGATCAGTGCCCAGACGAGGCGGTGAGGAGTGCGGAGGATCCCGACCAGAGCCTAGCCGAAAGAAGCAAGGTCCGAGGTGTCAAGAGGCCCACCAGTTTTCCGAAGTTTTCCGAAGTTTTCCGAAGTCGAGCCGAGTCGAGTCCAGTCCAGTCGAGTTTTCCGAGGCCTTCTGTTTCCGTGCTTCCCGGTGAGTACCATTGCTGGGACGTATCTAGACGGGTTTGGGTACACAAGTCCGGTCTGCACTGTTTTTAGGCAGTGTATCTGTACTGTTTAGCAGTATATCTAGTATTCTGAAGTTCTGCACTGTTCACCAGTGTATCTGTACTGTTTAGCAGTACATCCAGTATAGGGGGTAGTCATCTATGTCTCAAATGTCTTTTCATGTGATTAATGTCGTGGTATGAATGTGACCGTTTAATGTGCATTATTGTGTTTCTTGTATAAACTAGCTGTATCCAGTATTAAGTAGTAAGGATTGAGTATTCAGTAATAAGTAAACAAGATGCCGTTTTTCAACAAGTTAAAGCAGATAGGAACTAGGAAAGGGATACTGGAGGAAGAAATTCCTATTCCCCCTAGGGACACTCCAGGTAACTTTATGTATCATAAACATGGCATAGATGCCATATTGTATCTAGACTTATGGGCCGACTATACCAAGCATCTAGACGAAAGACACAGATGGCCTGTTACCGGAACATGGGATGCCGAGTGCATCATGAAGGTAGAAGAAGCATTATGGAAAAAGAAAGCTAGACAATCTCAGAAAGACGCCATAGAATTTTGGCGTAAGGAATCACACAAGCGTGCTGAGAAAGCACTCCGTAGAGAGGACAGACTTAAAGAATCCGAAAAAGCCCAAGAAAATGAATTAGTTACTGAAGGGATCCGAGTAAAAACAGAACAAATAGACCGTGCCCGAAACAATCTCGTAAACGGTATGTATCTCGCGGCCGAGGGTACACCTGAGGCCCTATCAGAAATACCGAAAAACTTACCGCCGCCATTAGTTCCAACTAAAGTAATGCATAAGACTACTAAAGACATATTCCTAAATTCTTATCTAGAGGATGTAGCACCAGCTTACGCCAATCTGCCTGTTCGTGCCTTGCCTCCTGACAGGGACGGGGGTGGCACCCCGCCCCCAGATCATGCTCCGCCAGTACCGCGACAGACCTCCCCCGCTCCGCCAGCCCCGCCACTTCCCGCACCCAAAATTGACCTACCGAAACAAAGTCTACCTGATCCTACTAAACGACAAATTCAAGTTCAGATACAGACTCCACAGGGAGATAATGCCCAAGCATCCGCTTCAGGAGGTGCGACCGCGGGTCTTCGGACCCCGCCATTAACACCCAGATTCAATCTCAGAGATATGCAGAGTCCTCTCACGTTCAGGTCACCCCGCCTTGACGCATTAAAAGAAAACATTTCAGTTTGTAGATATGATCCAGTACCCGGAAAAGACGATCTAATGTTATTGGCATCACTACGGTTAAGATCTGCCACTGATATCTTGCTATGCTATGTAGGAATGAAGGACCGTCTAGATAGAATATATGAGTTTGTTCAGACAGGGAAAGACCCTGACAGTATCAAGGATGCCATGGAGAAACAGAAAGTTGACGTTCAAGCACAGATACTACGATTTTTCATAAATTGTCTAATAAGAGAACGAGACAGCCCTGGAACAGATCAGAGTGAATTAGATGCACTGAACAAGTGGGGTCAGAATATAGCTGAAGGAAAACATGACAAGGGGACTTGCATAGCCAGTATGTACAAGAAGATTAGAAAAGCAGTGATAGCAGTACACCAAAAAGAGAAAGAAAAAGCTTCCTCCGAGGAGGAAGAAGAACTTGAAGAATCAGAAAGGACTACAGATACTATAGCATATGTAGGTAAGGGAACTTACCTTAGGAAGGGCATCCGTCCGGAGAACAAGAGAGTTTTTCTCTCTGCTTTAACAAACCCGAATTCTTCTGAACATCAGTTCCAGGAGACTGATAAAAGACTACGAGAAAGAATAGGGTACCATGTACTCAATTCGATGGATGAACAAGAACTAGCCCGGTCAGCCATATTATGGGCTGAAAATCCAGACATATATAATGATGACACCGTAGCACAGACGTTTCTGAACCTTTCCCCAGACGAACAGAAATTAGCAGGTGTATACATGATTCAGCACCTCCTCACGAAATACAGAAACCAACATTCCGATCCAGGTCCCTTACACGAAACATTAGAAGCATTACTCATGGATAGATGGAGAGGTTTCAGTACCAAGTTAATACAAATAATTCTAGAACAACGACATAAATATAACACTTTCGTAAGCTCTGAATATGTTCCCGCCCCGCCTCCAGAAAGGAAAATGTACCACATGCAATGCGGGAGTGGCATTGAAAGCCAGAACCCCTTACGAGAAGTACACCCGGTTATGGGTGCGGATCACCTCTTGAAACGTGTATATGTACACACGCCACTGACTAAGTTAGAACTGTTAGAAATGAAGAAACTAGTCCCGTGTCATGATAAAGACCCTGCGGGTTTTCACAGAGAGCTTAAAGACATGTTACTGATGGGGGATTACAAGTATGAGGATATCATGAAAATGTTAAAGGTACTGCTGCCCACGGGCATCTACGAGAAATTAAAGGAAAAAGAATGGGAGGTGGGGGACACAAAGATTGTATGGGCAGAAATAGAAGACGAAGAAAGCAAACGAGTCCCAGGGGTAGGCCTTGGGGATAAGACTAAAGCATTACCCGGTCTGATAGTACAGGTCCTGCCAAGATTATTGACAACTAGAAAGGAAGACTGGGACGCCATCTCGTCCTGTAAACAGAAACATGATGAAGATACTAGTGACTTCTATTCAAGATTCGAGAAATGTTTCATTATTAATAGTGGCCTAAAACCAAGTAGCGAATCATATCCACACCTTTTTGTATCAAAACTAGTCGAGAATTCCCTACCATTAGTTAAAAACCGAGTGTACAAAGTTGAAAGTACTTGGCAGGCAAATACGCCATCCCAGATGTTACAAATGTTACAATACCATCAGAATAGAATTAGAGAAGAACAGGATCAAGAACAGAAGCGCATGAAAGACACAAAGATGAAAATGTTAGTAGCTCAGACGGTCCCAGCCGACGGTCAAAGGAAGGGTGGGACCCAGACAAATCACACTACAGCTCCCGTCAAGGGAACGTGCAATTATTGTAAGCAGCCAGGTCACTACGTACATGAATGTCCAGTTCTGAAACATAACATAGCAACAGGTAAAACTAAAGAAAGACCGCATCCACCTAGACAAGATCAGGTTCAGCATCAGACCTCACAGAATGTACAGCCCATGCAGAACACACAGCCTATGCATGCTTCCTCTCATACAGCACAGACAGTAGCAGTACCACAGCCCATTGCCGCGACTCAGCAAGTTTCACAACAGATGTACCAGTATGCCCAATCTGCATATCCAGATTACCCCCGATATACATGAAACAGCCTAGAGAGGGAAGGTGGCTTGCCTCTTATTGAAATTCCAGTAGATCAAGAAGGTCCTTATGTACACAGTCATGTATTGGGAAAAGACAGAAAGTTTTTAATTGATACGGGGGCAAGTCGCACCACAATCAGCCATAATGAAGTCCCAGGGGCACCCCTCTCAGGCTCACAGAATGTTTCCCTTGGTTTTTCAGGACAGCCTATTGTAAATGAAGTATCGGAACCAGTACCCTTGGCTGTGGGTCCATTATCACGAGTTACAGATTTGTTACTTACGAACTCATGCCCAGAAAATCTGTTAGGAATTAAAACATTGAAGGCTCTAGGAGCTATAATCTGCTGTTCCCCGGAGGGAGTTAGACTCTTTCTACGGGATTTCAAGGGTCACTATGTGTTGCGAGAATTTGATGTCAGATTGAAAAATGTACCAGATCACCTATGGGCAAAAGGCCCAACTGATGTAGGTTGTATGCATATCACACCATACCGTGTTACACTCAAGACAGGAATTGTTCTACCTCGAATCAGACAATACAAGTTACCACCCGATGCTGTAGTGGCTTTACTGGAAATCATTGAAGAGCTTATAGCACAAGGAGTGGTCGTCGAGACCGACTCCAATATCTGTAATTCACCAATCATTCCAATTCTTAAACGTACTGACCCCAATGCACCGCCAGTATATCGGCTGGTGATTGATCTTCGAGAACTGAACAAATGTATTGTACCACAGTACCCTGTGGTCCCCGATATCTCTTCCCTATTGACTGCTATTGATTCAGAAGCAACGTTCTTTACTGTAATTTATCTCAAGAACGCTTTCTTCAGTGTACCTATTGATCCGGAGAGCCAGTATCTCTTCGGATTCAGTTTAAATGGACGAAGTTTCAAATTTTCCCGCGCACCTCAAGGATTCACAGAAAGCCCCAGCATCTATAGTCAAGCACTGAAAAGACAACTAGATTGTATTCAAATGCCAGTTAACACCGCTTTACTGCAATACGTCGATGATCTACTGATCACCGCACGAAGTGAGCCCGAATGTGAACAAGCATCACTGACAGTTCTACATTTTCTGGCAGACAAGGGACACAAGGTGTCTCCTTCGAAGCTGCAATTCTGTGTTCAGCAAGTTGTGTACTTGGGTCACTTGCTGTCCAAAGTGGGGAGACAGCTCACTCCCGATCGCATTCAGTTAATTGTAAATATGCCACGACCCCAGACACAAAAGGAAGTGCGGGCCTTCATAGGCCTCACCTCGTACTGCAGACAATGGATTCCTCAATATGCATTTCTAGCTAAACCACTCATCCAGTTAACGACGCAGGAGGCAGCAACCTCGACTGTCCTCCCTTGGACTCAGGAACATACACAAGCCTTTGAGGAATTAAAGAAAACATTATGCCAAGCACCAGTTTTAGCGACACCATGTTACAGCAAACCGTTTACACTTTTTGTTACAGAACGTGATGGTACAGCATTGTCTGTCCTCACTCAAGATCAAGCAGGTTCACATAAGCCTTGCGCTTATTTTTCAAGTACATTGGATTCAGTAGCCCAGGCACTCCCTGCATGCTTAAAGTCAGTAGCAGCAACAGCGTTAGCAATAAGACAGAGCGATTCAATTGTTTTAGGCCATCAGTTAACAGTACAAGTTCCACACTCTGTAGAGGTTCTGTTAAACAGAACCCAGACTCAACACTTGACTATAGCACGACTGACAGGTTATGAATTAACGCTATTCCAGCCACACATAGAGATAAGACGCTGCAGCATTCTGAACCCCGCAACACTGTTACCTACAATTATGACAGATCCAGCCCCGCATGATTGCATAGAGATCATTAATGCAGTAACGAAGCCCAGACGAGACTTAACAGATGTTCCATTGACAAATCCAGACCTGACACTTTATGTGGATGGTTCATGCATGCGAACAAGTACAGGAGAATTAGTGGCCGCATATGCCGTGACCACTGAAACCGAAATTAAAGAAACACATCGTATTGATACACTGTCCGCTCAAGCGGCAGAGCTTATTGCTCTGACCCGAGCCTGTATTCTAGCGAAGAACAGAAATGTCAACATATACACTGATTCCCGTTATGCGTTCGGAGTTGTACACGACTTCGGCATGTTATGGCAAGAACGAGGTTTTCTGACCTCTCACGGTGCCAAGATCCAGCATGGTCCCCTCATTCAAGCACTGTTAGAAGCAATACATCTGCCTTCAGGCATATCCGTCATGAAGTGTAAAGCACATACTAAAGTCACAGATTCTGTTTCCCAGGGTAACGACCTGGCAGATCAGACAGCAAAACATACAGCATTGACTCACACTCAGACAACTGACATGACAAAGACAACCGGACCGACACATTGTATGACAGTCAGAGATCCCACACTAGATGTTATTGATATTCAGACACATGCTACCCCAGAAGAAATAAAGAAATGGATTGAACTAGGAGGGATACAGACAGATCAAGGTTGGATGACAAAGGGAAAATCTACATGGTTTCTCCCTGACTCTATGGTTCAAGTCATGATTAATACAGCACATAGTCCAGCACATCTAGGAGAGAAAGCGATGTTAGACAGTTTACAAAATCTTTGGAACAATAAACACTTACGTGCAGCAGCGAAACAGAAAGTGCGTACTTGCATGATCTGTTGTCAGTTCAATCCAGGTAAAAGCGTCCCTGTAGAGCAAGGTGGATTTCATCCTCCCGATCACCCTTTTGAAGTCCTCCAGATGGATTATATCCAGATGGACCGTTGTCGAGGATTTAAGTATGTTCTCGTAGTTGTTTGTGCTCTGTCCCGCTGGACCGAAGCATACCCAGTCCCAGATTACACTGCTCCGACCACTGCCAGGCAGTTGGTTCGTGAATTCTTCCCACGGTACGGCTTGCCTCGTGTCGTGTACTCAGATAACGGTCAGCCATTCTCATCCGCACTAATGAAAGAAGTTTCTTTATTGCTAGGATACCAGTGGAAATTCCATTGTGTCCGACACCCCGAAGCCGCAGGCCTTGTAGAGAGGCATAATCAGACATTAAAAACACGACTTGCTAAAATATGTAAAGAGAAAGGGGTCGACTGGATAGTCGCCCTGCCAGTGGCCCTATTCTATATGAGAATGGTTGCCCATTCGAGATCAGGGCTATCCCCGTACGAAGTGGTTTTTGGCAGACCACCGAACATGTGGGGGACGCCCATTCCGAAAAGAATTACTGATGTTGATTGCAATATGTTGACAGATTACCTTGCCTCCTTGATGTCTGCACTCCAATCATGTCGTTCACAGGTTGCCGCAGCCTTCCCTGACAACACTGATGTAAAGCCACATGATGTCCGTCCTGGGGACCTAGTATTGGTGCGAAACTTTGATAGGAAGAGCCCGCTGGAGCCCCGCTGGAAATCGCCGAAGACCGTCCTTCTCACCACGAGGACCGCCGTGAAGATCGAAGGAAGAAAGGGGTGGGTTCATTCGAGTCATGTAAAAAAAAAAATTCCATGAACTGAAACCAGACCGAGACTCGTCCACCCCCACCAAAGACTGTGTTGAGCCAAAAGACTTTACAGCATCTGAAGGAGAAAAAACTCCCCAAGAGGAGTACAGAACGAAACTCCGATCTAGCAAGTCAGACAGTTTAATTGTTTAAGTCCTCCCCTAGGTGAATCGGTTAAATAGTTTCTGACATGTATCCCCTAGATCGAGATAGAGAGAGAGAGTTCAAGAAACGTACATACTGTAAATCACTGCGTAGTCACTGTATAGTGACATTGTTAATAATGTTTTTTCTAAGTCTTCTGATCATAGTTGCCAGTATACTTCTCCCTATCAACTACCCTATTTTCAGGCGTGAACAATCTGTTTACAATGTCTCTGCTGAACACACTTTTAGCGAGTTGCCTCCTCATGAACTCTCCTACAGACTTGCGCTGCGCAACAACACTTTCATTAGTATGCTACATCATTCCCATCAAACTAACAATGCTACAGACTGCTGGATATGTGGCCGACTCCCTCCCTACCAGAACTACAAGGGAGCTCTGCCCCTCTTTCCGTACCCGTTCACTCACAATGGCTCCTGTGGTGCATGGTTTAAAATAATTAATTCCTTAGATCCTGATATTGCTGTTTTCGACGGGGGTTGGGTTTGGGGAAACCTGAACTTGGTCCTGCTCGACGTCTGTTACCCCGATAAGGAGGGACTCCCCACTAGAATAGGAACTGACCTAGAAAATGAAGTGTATGGATTAGGTAATTATACAATTAGCCTTATGATTCTTACTGTTGAATCCGAGGCCGCACCTGTTATGCCCACTATGTCAGTATTACCCGTCACGGGTGAATTATGCATCAGGAAGAAAGGTTCAGTACACTTAGGTCATAGTAAATGCACTACTGTGGTTGAATTCAGTGATCATGGAAATCGTCCTTTAAAGCTATCAGTCATTCCTATTTTGTTTGTGGTCATACCGCATACATACGTCTACCTCCAGATTGGGACGGTACCTGTTATATTGCATTCCTTCTGCCACCTGTTTTCCTAGCTCCTCCTGATTACCACAGAAATACAAATCTAGTAAAGAATAGACCCAGAAGAGATATCCCACTTGTCGACTACACAGAAACGGCATGGGAACAGTACACCGATTTTAATAAAGGATTCTTTTTCTTTTTAGGACCCGTTCAAAATAGTAAACTAATACGCAGATTAACTAGAACACTTGAAGCAGTAGTGAATGAAATTGCCTCCGCCTTAGGTAACTTAACAGAAGAGCAGTCCGCCATGCGGGTTGTTGTCCTTCAGAATCGTCTTGTTATTGACGTCATCTTGGCAGATAGAGGTGGAGCCTGTAAGGTCATCGGGTCAAGTTGCTGTGTTTTCATACCACAAAACGCACCATCTGTATATCAAGCTATTACACGTCTCCATAATATTGCAAATCAGATACATCAGAATCCAGGCACCTGGACTTCGTCCGGTTGGTTCTGGACAACGTTAACCGCTTGGGGATGGAAGATCCTATCCTTCCTAGGCATTGGCCTAGTCCTAGTATTCAGTTGCTGCCTGTGCCTGCAGTGCGGGCCAGCGATATGTGGACTGTGTGCCACCTCTTGTATTGAACATTCCAGTTTCCTTTCAAGCCGTCAAAGAAAGAAAGATGAGCAAATGATGCTGCAAGAACAAACTGATCGATTCATGAGGATCGAGATTTCATGAAGGGTCCGTAGGGAACAAGGAGGGAATGAGGAAATATAAATTTTATGGTCAAGTTGTGTTCCCTAGCGCGTACCCCACCGACTCCATGTACCAGCTTAAAGTGCATGTAACTTCCCTCCTGTGTCAGTTATGAAGACGCAAATACATTTGCGTCCAACGTTAACTTGTCCTCTTTCAGATCCACCCTGAATGGATTAAATAGTCCGTTCCTAAGTATGCTATGCCAACGTCTTTTTGTAGTGTACTTTACATGTTTTCCTGCTCTGGCAAAGTAGGCCCTGAATTTCTGCCATCGAGCCTCTTTTTCTGGCTTCTGACAGCCTCAGCCCAGGCTGCCCCTGTACCCGTGAACTCTGACTTACTTCCAGCGCGGCCCCTCGCGCTCAGCTCAGCCTGCTTTCTGCCAAGACTGACTATAACCTTCGAGTTATCTGTTCCGCTCTTCGAAAATGCATTCCTGCCTACTAGCTTCAGTAAACATCCTCCCCAGCTGCAGAGCCAAAGGGCCGACCTGTCTCAGTGCAAGTAATTCATAGCCTCTGTTGCCATGCTTCCATGGAAGGCCCCTTGCCCCCACGCTTCTCATGCAGACACTTAGGCGCTTATACACGCATCCACAGTTAGTATAGAATGGCTTCTACCCTAGAGACCTTTCCGTCCAGATAATATGGTTCCTAAACATCAGATATCAGATATGATAGAAGTACAAGTTGATCTGACATGCCAGACTTCTGTCTCTTTCTGTCAGTGTAAATGTCAAGTCCCCTGCACCCCTCCAGTTTCACGTCTATCACACGTCATGCAGCTGCGCGCGCATCCAAGCTTCCAATTTCTGCTGACATTGCAACATTTCTGTTAGTGCCACCCCTTTGTGACACCCATTTGTGACGTTTCTAGCACACACCTCCAGTTCACGCCTTCTGATTACGTACTAGTAACACGTGTATACTGTTATCTTGTCTTCTCTCAGCTGCTACGCCTACTATACTGTTTCTTATGACATGAATTAAGTATATAAGCTATGTACTGTCAATAAAATGTAGCGCGCTCTATCCCTTCTTCTACCCCTGCGGTAGGAAGAACATGATATTATGGTCCTGACCATTCCTTTTTGAGGAATAAAACCCTTAAGAACTCTAACACCACGGACTCTGGTTCTTTCTTTCCGATTGAGTTATTATTGATTAAGTACTTACCTGCATAGAAATTAAGAGAGTAAATTATATATTTACGTCAGCTGATCTGCAGACCTGCTACCTTCTTGGAGAATTGAGGTTTTAGTTTGTTTTTCTGAACGTGTTGATCGTTTTTGGACTTCAAGTGTTCTTCTTTTTGATCTGACCGTCCTCTTCTTTCGGATGTCTGTGATGATATCTGAAAGGTACTAGAGGAATGTGTATCAGTATCTTGATACCCATCAGGTTTTCTCAAATGATCCCTATTCCTGAGGTTATACCTCCTTTCAGAGGGCTCCTTTTGAGGAGACCTACCTCGGGATTGAGAACATTTCTCTTTTGAATGTTGTTTGTTATTTTCCCACTTCTTTTTAGAAGAGGTAGAATTTTGTTTAATAGAGTCCTTCTCAGGACCTCCAGACAGGTGTGGTTTAGCTGTGTAATTCTATTAAATTTTGTATCTGAATAAGTAATTCTACGTCTGACATTGCTTCAATGTCAGAATGTGGTGTGTTGCCGGCTAAAATCGGCCATGTTGCTCCTGGTCTACCTAGTGGACCGAGCCTGGTAATGTGATTGTAATGTTTTGGACCGCCTTTAAACCAGAGCTCATGCTCCTGGTATGTGAGTGGAATTTCAATATCCTTGAAAGGAACATATTCCTCAGGTGGTTCATCTTCTTTGTAGAAGTGAAATGTTTTAGTTATTGGATGTGATTCAGGGAATATTATCCATGAGTAGAATACCTCTGTCTGGTGGGATTCATGTGCCTCTATCACAAAAACTGCTCTACCACCTCCTGGTGTTAGGCCATGTTTTATAATTTTTAGAGTGATGGCTCTCCTTAAATTTGAAGCAATGATTTTCGCATTTTCATCGGTTTCAGTAAAGCCTGTATAATCAAAAGCTACTCCGACAAGGCCGGGTACAGCTCCACTGATCATGGTGTTAGTCTCGTTATCTGACATTGTTTAATGAAAAATGCAGAGCAAGTTTCAAGGGAACAAAGAAAAGGTGCACTATATTTTGGAACATTGTATCCTTCAACGTTGAACAAACCAGAAAGCTAAAACATAGGATTTTCGTTCTACTCAGCTAGGGCGGATATTATCCCCACCCACTCCAGACTTCTTATGGAGTATTATGAGTAGGGGTGTCTGATAAAAGCACGACAGTTACTTCAGTATTTAGCGTTAAATTAGTGCTTTAACAAACCGGTGCCAAAAAGAAGGGGATTTACCTATGCCTCTGTGTGCATGATTACAACACTTAATGTTCATCAAAGAGAAAACCACACTAGTTAGTTAACTCAGACACGTGATTTATGTCAATTACTTTTGAAATTTATGTATTATCAGTTACTTACGACAAGAAAGAATACATAATCAACTTCACATTGAACACAACAACATTTTTGCAAGGGAAAAAGCAAACATGTGAACAACTATTGTGTAAATTAAAGTGACCATATCAACATAATGTGCAAATACATTGTACACAGTGATGTGCAATTATCTCAAGAACAGTATAAAACAAGCTTACATCAAGTCAAATCAAGAATGAAAATTGGGGGGGTACGTCTTATTCAATACCAGCCCGACTTCCTGTAACAATATTTACTGTGATAATTAAGTTGTGTGAGTACAGGAAATGGAAAACCAAACATCAATTAGGACATGCCATCAATTTTGGGCAAACAAAAATGCCTTAATGCTGCAGCATCATCTCCTTTTTTAGGCAGAGGCGGGCAGTCACGGGTCCGCTTCAAGCAACCATGGGAGATGCGAACCCGCAACAAAACCTACAAGAGTTAGAAAAATCAGCCATAGTCAATCTTTCAAACAAACAGCTCACCCAGGATGAAGTAACACTCTTATCCCTGGGCCTCAAGTTTGTCCCCCACAAAAGAACGGATTTTACCCAACTGAAATTAGAGGCATTAGACTTTTGTCGCAAGATTAGGTTGAAGGTATTCTTCGCGGCTGCTGAAGTGACGTCCAATTCGGAAGCCAATGGCTTAGATACATTGACGACGTCTGGCTCCTGTGGCAGGGGAGCCAGACGGAACTAGACCAGTTCCACAATTGGCTAAACTCAAGGCATAGGGATATCAGTTTCTCTATAGAATCAAGCAAAAGCACATAAATCACGTGTCTGAGTTAACTAACTAGTGTGGTTTTCTCTTTGATGAACATTAAGTGTTGTAATCATGCACACAGAGGCATAGGTAAATCCCCTTATTTTTGGCATTAATGGGCCCTACCTACCCTCTTCCCTACAGGGCCAAACCCCTCCTTTTTCTCTACAATTAACAAACCGGTGGGCGCCATGTAGTGTAGTTCCTATATCCCTGATAGGCTCTGCCAATTGGAATAATATACACTATAGTTTTGACATAGGACTGAGGTCAGTATGTCTCTATCGAGAACATTAAACTTAATTGTTTGTGTGCACCAGCTAACTCAGAGGTCACTAGAAACCTCTTGAATAAACAAGAGGGGATTCGTTTCTGACAATCGCATAAACATGACAACTTTGTTTCCCTTAGAATCGGAACAGTCTCAGAATCGTGGAAACAATAGATAATAACAGTTTCACTCAGTCAATCGTGCATGCTTTGTTTCTACAGAGTTACACAGAAATAGATGGAAGGGCGTTTCAATAAAAAGGGTTTATTGAACAGTCTTATTTCTCATGCAAAAGATATGAACTGCTACAATCGTAAGACAGAATGTGAATTATAATACGTACAGTGTTAGCAGTAAGATAAAATAATACTGCAATAGCACGGATTGTAGCTATGACATATATTCATAAAAATACATACATAAATAACACAGGCTAAAATGTGAATACTCATCTGGTGCTTCTAGCAGGTTCCACCCCAGTGTACCGAACCTAAGAGTAGTACGAGGTAAGAAGTAGGTGCTGCTTCTCTATAGTCTAGTTGGGATAAAGTTTAGATTGGTGTTGCCAAGATTTGCCAAAAGTCCCTCTAGGTTTTAGTCCGCTCCACACCTAAGAATGAGAGAGGTTGGAATCTCTTTCTGGGTCTCAATCTCTAACACCCCGCAAGGGGAGTCAGAAACACTGGAGCTGGATTCTCTTTTTTTTTTTAAAGATTTTTTTATTGAGCATGTTCGAAGTATACATAATTAAGCATATGTTACAGTATAAATGTTATAAAGCAAAGAAAAATTTCATGATATGAGTACGCATGTAGGTTGAAGATACAAATTGAATACAAATGCTAGTACGAATTCCAATTCAAATTGTGGCAGGTATGATATTAACCGAAAAAAAAGAAAAAAAGAAAAAACAGTTACAATAAGAACAAACAATATATAGTATACAATCATTTTTCAATTCACATTTCTGTATGGTAGTGACATCTATGTCAAACTGGTCTAATTAGTTTTTTAAACTCAGACCCTTTGTTGCTCATACCAGTTACCTACTGAGGACCAGACCAATTCCCCATATGTTCTAGATTTTTTCCCTCTAGTTTTATATATAGCCATTTCTTGTTTATATGTTGCTAGAAGTCTATTGATCCATCCCTGAAATGCAGGAGCCTCAGTATCCTTCCAGAGGGCTGCTAAGATGATTCTGTAAATGGCGGTGCATATGTAAGTTGTGTAGATTTCTGAGTTACTAAGTTCTAGGGAACTGTCAAAACCTAATAGGAACAATGTTGATGAGGTTTGGATTTCATGGCCAAAGATCTCGGTCCAGTATTTTACCATACTTTCCTTAATTTGTTCTAATTTGGGGCAGTCATAGAACATGTGTATTAAGTTTGCGGGGCCGAGTGCACATCTGGGGCATTTATCATGGTCAATCTTACCCCATGAAAATAATTTGAAAGGTGTATAGTATAAGTTACATACCGTTTTATAGATTTGGGCTTTTAAATTGCTTGCTAATATAGCTTTGGAAGACAGTTGTAGAACCATGTCTATGTCGACATTAGGATTATTTAATTTATTAGCCCAACTAGTTTCTAGTTTTTCTATATCATCAGGGTGGTTGTTTATAAGGATCCCATAAATATCGCTTATTCTGGTTGTTGATTTCTGCATCAGGTCTAAGAGTGGTATCGATTGTAGCTCCATATTTGTAAAGTATTGTCTTAATGTTGTGGAAACTTGGATACATTTTAGGTAATCGGCGGGATGAATCTGGTATTTGATACATAACTCATCAAAGGTTGTTCTACCATCTGGATTTAAAAAATCGCCAATAGTGATAAGACCTAAGTTTTCCCATCGTTTAGTAATGTTATCATTAAGGCATTGGGGGATTACCGAACTGTGCCATAAGGGTGTGTATTTTGTATATTTGGGGATTAGTAGTGTTTTAGTGATACAAGTCCAGATTTTAAAAGCATTCCTCTGAAAGGCTTGCCCACGTCTGGGGAATTGGCGCAGGTATTCTTGCAACACATCGTTCGGGCCCATGGGATCCCTTGTGTACTCATCACCGATCGAGGTACTCAATTTACCTCTCGCTTCTGGAAGGCCCTCTGTAAGACCTTGGATGTTGATGCTCGGCTATCTTCATCCTATCACCCCCAGACTGACGGAAAAACGGAACGCCTGAATCAGACGTTGGAGCAATATCTTCGCTGCTTTGCCTTGCAGAACGATACTGAGTGGACTACCTTGATATGGATGGCGGAATTTGCGTACAACAACGCCATTCATTCCACGTTGGGCTGTTCCCCTTTCTTTTGTCTTTTTGGCTATCACCCTAATGCACTACCTTTAGAGGTTCCTGTTCATTCCCCGGTGCCAAGCATACACGAACATCATGCACATCTCAGGGCAGTGTTGGTTGAGGCACGACACAGTTTAGGGGACGCTCAATCTTCACAGAAGCGTTATGCGGATAGTAAGAGGTCTTCTGCTCCCGTGTATGCGGTGGGGGATAGGGTGTGGCTTTCCACAAAACATTTACATCTGAAGGGAGAGAACAAGTTGAAGCCTAGATATGTAGGGCCTTATTGCATTGAGAGAATCATTAACCCTGTGGTTGTGAGACTGACACTCCCTGATACTTGGAGGATTCATCCTGTCTTTCATGTTTCTCTGCTCCAACCCTGTCCGGCGAGTACTAGACTGTCGGATAGACCCCTTCCGGTTGATGTTGATGGGCAGGAAGAGTATGAGGTCCATTCGATCCTCGACTCCCGTATGGTGCGGGGGCGGATTCAGTACTTGGTGGAGTGGAAAGGGTATGGCCCTGAGGAGCGGACTTGGGAGCCGGTGCGTAATCTCCATTGTCCTGAGTTGGTTGCTCATTTTCATGAACTGTATCCTGGTAAACCTGGGCGACCGCCGGGACGGCTGTCCTCGAGAGGGGGTTCTGTGGCGATTACGAGGATGAAAGGGTTGAATTCCAGCTATGTGGTGAAAACAGGCATGTGGCAGAAAACTACAACTCCCAGACTGCCATGGGGGAAACTTGTAAGTACTAAGCCCCTCCTTTCCCAGAGAAAGGTGCTTGTCAATTGTTCCTGCAGTTCGAGTCAAGGGATGGGCGGATGGTGATCCCTGCCGGATTCCAGCGAGAAGAAGTACAGCGTTTAGCAGAGGAAATTGCGTTTGGAGACTGTGTGGTGAAACGGAGATCACCAAACGGTATTTGCGAGATAACAAGAAGGAGAGCGGGCTCGCCTCCTTTTCTGTGAAGATTTGTTGTCCTGGACTCTGAGAGGAGTTGTGTATATTTAGTGTAGCCGCGGAGTCGTTTTAGTGCGCTCTGCGCTAGATTTGACACGCGAGTAAAATAGCCTTTTGTTGTTGTGCGCGTGTGTATTTCAACGCGTGCCGATACCAGGCTAATAGTACAGGAGAGGACAAAGAGATCCTGCCCGGCTGCGCTAGGAAGTTACCTGCATAAAGTCCGATAGAGGGAAAGCTGAACTCGAGTTCTAAGTCGGATGATATATGTACTTTGAACTGCCTTATGGGAAACAGAGTCCAAGTTGTGCTGCTAAACAACTACAGGAGGGAAGAAGATTAGAAGTATCGTTTGTTTATGATTTATGCTTATTTAGTTAAGTACATTGTAGTGGAGCTGACGGTCCAAGACTTTGGGAGTTTACCTATGTACAAAAAGGACACTTTGATGAGGAAAGGAGTTAATTGAAAACCTTTCATTTGAAGCCCTTTCAATAGGAAATGTGGTGAGTGATACCATAATCTCACTTGATAGTAGAGTGAAGTATAGTTTGAACCTGGAGGGTAATTGTGTGTTTGTGAACCTTTCAGATACCCGTAACGGTGTTACAGAGCTGTCCTTTAGACCCAGTCCATCTCTGAGAAAAACGAAGAGAAGTACACCCATCTCTACGTTTCCTCCTATGCTTCTTCTCTCCTTTTTTCCCTTCTTTGCACAAAGTCAGACAGAGGTATATCTTTTCTCTGTTGGGGGTTGTGCGAGAAGGGAGTACGGGTTCTAGCATCTATCATCGTCTCTGCTGGGCCAAGTAAGAAGGTTAGTGGCGTTTATGTTCCTTGCGCTGCTGCCAGTCCCGACAGCACATAAAGCAACATTGTACTTGTCAGTAGTGTCTTGAACACCTTAACCACACCATTGCATTAAGTAGAATTTGGTTCGGGTTGGACGGATTCCTGGGTGAACTTCAGGGTGGGAATGTGTTTGGCTCTAGGAATTTACGTATGCTGGCCACTCATATTGCATGAGCAGTGACATGCTTTGATTTAGCAGATTGTCTGAAGAAACAACAGTGAAGACAGATATTAAAGTTGAGATCGCTACATGTGTGGCCTAGTGCACATACTATATGTAGAAATATCCCTAGAGATGTGGGCCAGACATTTCAGACCACATATGCACTAACAGCTAGTCCTAGAAGGCACACATGAGATAGAAGGCCTTAGTGCCCTACTGTGGTTGCTAAGCTATCCAGAGATTCTTTAAGCCAATGTTGAGGTTGCTGATTGATGGGTTGATCAAGTAGGCCCTACAATTAGCAAAGTGGAGAGCCTGTTTTGAGATGTGCTCTCTATCTGTTTAGTCAGCACTGTAAACAGCATGCCGGAATTATGGTAGTTTGGAGACTGACCTAATGTCATACTTGTGTGATTGCAATTGTCCCAAGGAAATAAAGTTGAACAGTTCCAGTCTGTCTTGATTTAGTATAACTTCTTAACTATCCACAACATAAGCATTGAACCTCTAACCATGAAATAGGTATCACTGTGGGTGAGTGGCCCATACGGGCATAGTGAGGTTTTGCTAACAGACAACAGTCCAGATAGTAAACATGCAATTAGAAGCATGCACCAAGAGCCTTAAGACACTGTGTCAGACATAGAATGCAAAATACCAGCATCTGCCCGTATTCTTATAACAGGATTGTTCCTACTATAAACAAAAGGATATGTTTGTGATGTTGACATTAGAGATGTTTCATCGTCAGAGATGTGAGACAGAGCAGAGCCTTGCTGTGGTGTCAGGGAAGGACTCCAAGTCCATCTCTGAATCAGTTTTATTGTCTAGGAAGGCTGCTAGCCCTGAAGGGTCAGAGAAAATTCTTACCTAACCTTTGAACCAAATTCGGAACTTTGAGGGGCCAGAGAATGAGAATGGAATCTCCATATCGGTGAGCCTTTTCCTTAGGGCCAGAATGCCGTTTCGCCGGATAGCAGTTTCTCTAGCATAGACCTGAGAGATTGAGATTCTGTGCTCCTACTACTTGATCATTTCATCTTCCTCATATGTGTCAGGTTTTTATCTGTGTGCCGGTGGTGTAGTGGTTTAAAAATCAAAGCTTTTGTAGAGGAAATGTTTTTTGGTTTAAAAGTTGGTACCATGTGGGTTCTTTTGATCTCAAAGTCTTTGTCGAATGAGATTTGGAGAATTGCTGGGATCCAATTCATTAAAGAAATTGGCAACTGAATTGGCTGTGTTTTCAGTTCCTTCAGGCAGTCCACAGATGCGAAGGTTGCTCCTTCGGTTGTGGTATTCCTTTTTTTGTCAGTTCTCTATTCATGGAGGATATTTAGCATTTTAGGTTTTGTAGGTGTTTTGCTTGGGCATTAGTGTAGTCTTCCACAGTGCTTATTCTTGTCTCAGTATTTGACATTCTTATAGTCAGGTCTTTGAGGTCTTTGCGAATTCCGGCAACTTTGACCTGGAGCAGGTTCATGTATGTTTTGGTGCTCTGCGCAAAATTGTGCACTAAATTTAATTTGTGGAGTATGTCATCTAAAGTAGTAGAAGATTTAGGATTTCCCTTCACTGGTGACTCCAAAAATGGGGGGATTGTTTGGAGAGTTTTAGGTTCAATTGGTGTTTTTTTCCTTCATGTTGCTGTCTCTTTGTCTGGCATATTGGGTCTACAGGATGACAGTCTGATTTGTGGTGAAGTGAAATACTGGTCTAAGCCCTGTTATTGTACTCAAACTTCAGAACGTACAGACGTACTTCACTTGGAAGAAGATCATGATTCAGTAGGGCTGTGGTGGTTAAGAGCTGTGACAAAGTTGGTCCTGTACTGATCTTTCTCCTTAGACCACCTCCTTCCTTACGGACTCACAGGAATAGTTGAATGCAACTGGTGTCTTACTAAAGGTTGATGCTTAGTGCCCATGCTGGAGCCTGTGAGTCTGGACCCCCCACTGTGAAGGTGATCCCTGTCTTAGAGGGGGACACTTAAGTATGCCCCTGTAAGGATGGGTCTGCACTTAGATATGAATTCCTCCTGTGGAGTTGGCAACCACTAAATTGGGGACTGTGGGGTGAGCTACAGACAGTATAATGCTGGATGTTAGCAAGGGATTTTTAAGCTGTGGCGTGAGTGCAGCCAGGAACAATCAAGGTCCGGGCAGAAATGGGCTATAGGGTACTGGCCACGTGGGCTATACAGTAGCCTCCATTTTATTAAATCATGACCCCAAGCATGAACACATGTGGTGTTACAGGCACAAAAAGGAGATGAGAATTGCTGCTATAAGGTGGACCCTTAGACTCAGCCAACTACTAATAATTAGGGGGATGAAGATAAACTACTGAGCTCCTACCGCTGTATTAGATGTTCCCTTTGTGATAATCTTCTCCATTTGCTTGAAGCCACTTGGGAGTGGTCTTTCTGTGGGCAATTCCTAGCAAGGCGAAATAGGACGAGACCTCCTGCCCTTGGAAGGGAGGTCCATTGTCTGTCCTTATCTCTTTAATCAGCCCATCAGTGGCCATGACTTTTTCCATCTCCGGTATCACTTCTGAGGCACTGAGGGAGGATAGCACTTCGACCTCCGGATATTTTGAATAGTCCTCAATTACTACGAAAGTATGTCTCCCATCCGGAAGGCTTCCAAAATTCATGCTGGCACGGATCCATGGGCCTGGGGTCGCTTGACATCATGAGCTGGACCGTACTGTCTCTTCCACTTTCTCATCCATCAGGGGAACCACACCTTGGTTCGGAGGTGTCCCTTATTTTTCACCATCCCCTGATGTCCAGTATGTGCTAATTGTATCACGTAGTCAACCCGCGAGGCAGGGATGACAAGACGATGACCCCGCAATAGGCATCCATTTGGATCGGCACTCAGTTCCTGTCTCACTTTGTACACGCTTTCTAGAACATGCTGTGCCTCTGTAGTGAGAAGAGCCCACTGAGCTGATTCCATTTATTGGTCTTTACTGCCTCAAGAGCTCTCTGCAAGCACTCGTCCTGGGACATGGTCTGACACAGATCTCCAAGCGAGAGTGGCAAGTGGTGAGATCGGTCTGCCACGTATTGCACAAACTCTTCAATCTCCTAAGCATCCTCTTCTTCCCTTGCAGTGGGTGCTCAAGGATGTCTGGACAAGGAGGCAGCTGGGCTGCCTACTCCAGGGTGGTACTCAACACTGCAGTTATGCTTTAGCAGTTGAAGCATTCATTTTTCTATTCTAGGTGGAGGCTTGGGCGCTGTCCCCATGAACAGTGGGATTAACAGTTTCTGGTTGGTCGTAAATATGAATGGTTTCCCATGTACGTAGAGGTGGAAATGACTGCACCCGCAGTGGATTGCAATGGCTTCTTTTTCAATTTGGGAGTACCTCTGTTCAGTGGCTGTCAGTGATTGGCTTGCGAAAGCCACTGGAGCCCATTCTTTTTCCTCACTCGACCGTTGCATCAGGACAGCTTCTAGCCAGCGAGGACCAGCATCTACAGCAATGACAGTGTTTTGGAGAGAATCAAAATACCGCAGGGTGGGGGAGCTGGAGAGAGCATCCTTAATATTTATTTATTTATAAAGTTTTATATAGCGTGAACTAGATCCCGGAGGATATCAGAGTGCTTTACAAGAGAAGCCAAGAGTGTAATGAAAACAACAAATTAGTAAAAGACGGGGATCATACAATACACAGAAGTAAGTGGGCCCTGAGGGGGCAATAATATAGCTTGGAAAGCCTCTTCCTGTCCTTGACCCCATGACCAGGGAACAGAGGGCTTGGTCAACTCCCTTAATGGTATTGTCAGTGAGGAGAGATCCTTTATGAACCGGGCACAGTCTGTGGAAACTGCCCATTTCAGTCAGGCTTGTGGGTGCCGGGCATCTTTGATATTCTTGACCTTCTCCGGGGCCACACCTTCTGAGGAGAATATATACCAGAAGAATTGTATCCTCTGCTGGAGGAATTCGTATTTGTTTCGGTGGAAAGTGAGTCCTGATTCTTGAGTTTTTTAAGCACTTGCCTCAGTTGGTTGTTTTGCTTGGATATTGACTTTGCGTGGATCAGAATGTTGTAACTAACATTGACCACCCCAGGAGGCCAGTGATAAGTTCCCGGATTGTGTTCTGGAACACTTCAGTGGCACTTGACACTCCAAAACTCAGCCACAGGTAGCGCCGTAAGCCTACTTGTGTGGAGAATGTTTTTATATGCCTGGAATGTTCATCCAGATCAAGCTGGTCGTACCCAGAGCCAAGGTTGAGTTTCGAAAACCAGCTGGCTCTGCTGAGTTCGCCAATAAGGTAATCAATAGTGGGAGTTAGATGCCTTTCTCTTTTAATTGCAGCATCGGGAGGTGCATATCCACATAAATCCTCACCTCTACCATTTGTTTAGGCCACCGTGCAACAAAATGGGTGGCACCCAGGGAGTGGGTTTTTTCACTTTCTCCATGATGCCTGCTGCTTTCAACTTGACCAGTTCCTTTTCTACCAGGGGCCTGAGGTGGTACGCAATGCGCCAGTGTCGAAGGGCAACGGGCTGGACAAAGAGGTTAATGTGTAGGTGTATCTGTTTCCTCGCAGGTACACAATGCCATTGAATACTTGAGGGAAAATCCTCCAGGATGTGACTGACTTCTTCTTGGTGAATCTTATTGGCCCCCTGAATCCCAAGCTATTTTAAATTAACTGTTTTAAATTTTTTTGTCATTTCGCAAATTGTAAATGGTTTTTTTTAACCAATCAATAAAGATTACTACCCACTGGTGAATCCCAAACACAAAGGTGACTATATCCAGGACCTCCATCAACCGACATCCGAGGAGCATGCAGTGACCTCCTTCCATCACATACATCTGAGCTTTGATCAAACTTTGTTGAATAATCTTTATTCGGCAATTTTTTTTCACCATAAAAGAACACAATATAAAAACAATTCAATTAAATTAAAAGACAATAGGAACAGTGTCACAACATTCACAATTTGCTGACCAATAAAAACCATCCTTAACTAGAGGGTATTCCCGTTTGGAGTCTCGGCAACCGGCAGCGTATCCTCCACGCACTACCTAGGAATTTAGCCACCCCACAAATCATACTAGCAGATGAAGAGTCTGTCGTAAGGACTCGTAGTGCCTGACTATGGCACCTCAAACCTAGTTCCCTACAGACGGGTTTCAGCCAGAATTTCCGTGCCCCTTTGTAGGCTGGGCAAGCGAAGAACAGGTGGGCCACCGTTTCCTTGGGGGCCGCACAACCAGGACAGCCATGTGAGCTAGCATCTGTATTTTTCCATTTACTCGTGAACTCATGCACCGGGAGTGTCCCATACCGTAATTTTAGGTACAGTGCTCGATCCTGCGGTTTAGTTATTAAGTCTAAAAAAGGTTCCATGTTGCGTGTACACTTAATGGACAGAAATTGGTCAGTGAGAGAACCCAATTTCCTAGACCGCATAACATTGTTCTGTACCCAGTCCCAGTATAGTTTTTTTATAACCTCTTTCGGAGGAGGTGATTGCATCTCCCATGCCTCACTGAGACCCAGAGTAAAAACCAGCTCCTTCAGGTTGTTTAACCATGCTATTTTTTTACCGGTGTCTAGTAAAAGTAGTTCATCTAGGCCTGCTGCATACTTTGCCAGCTCTTCAGTTCTTCGTAATCGGGACCAAAATAACAACGGGCGGAGCCTCACCAAATCCTTTACTGATTTCCTCCCCAGATCTAGTCTTAATGGGATCATGGGGGTGGATGTGGGAAGGGCTACCACTTTCCTAAAAAAATTGTTTTCCGCTGTCATCAAGTCAGAAATCCCTTCAAAACCCCACAACTCCGATCCATAAAGTGCTGCAGGTAGGATCTGACCCTCGTATATGGTCATCGCTGGGGAAACCGGTTTGCTGGTTGACTCACGTATCTCCTTCAGCGTCACTCCGGATACTCTTTGGTGGTTTAGAAGCATTTTGGACAGATGATCCTTCCAGGACATGTGGCTGTTAATTCGGACTCCAAGGTAATCAAAGGACTCGACCAGTTCAAGGGGGGCGTTGTTAAGCACAAAATTATTTTTAAATCTTTTCGAGGGTGCAAAGGCCATCAACTTGGTTTTCGAAGTGTTGATAGTTAAGCCCCTGGCGGTGCAGAAGGAACTAAACCGATCCAGGAGTTTTTGCAAGCCCACCGGGGATTTAGAAATTAATAGGGTGTCGTCGGCGAAAAGAAGTGTGGGTATTTTCTCCCCCGCCAGGGATGGGGCATCCGACTCCACCCCCATTAGATGGTCCACCACTCCGTTTACGAATAGGGAGAAGAGAGTCGGAGCCATAACACACCCCTGTCGCACTCCTCTTCGTACAGGGATCCTATCTGTAAGTTGACCCTGGGATCCCCATCTCACCCTAGCATAATTCCCCTCGTGCAACTTAACAATTAGGCTCAGAAGCCCACTGGGAATACCCAACTCTCTTAGAATTCCCCAGAGTTTTGTGCGAGGGACCAGGTCAAATGCGGTTTTAAGATCAATGAACGCCATATACAAGCTACCCTTCATGATAACAACCGCCTTCCAATATATGGCGAACAGACGAAAGACCTGGTCCATCGTACCTACCCTCCTTCTGAACCCCGCTTGTAAGTGGGAGAGGATACTAGCCTCCTCTATCCAGTCACCTACTCTTGAAATGATGACCCTGCCGACTACTTTCTGAATTATATCAATCAGACTAATAGGTCTGTAGTTTGCAGGGTCATCTCTAGCCCCCTTCTTGTACACCGTGACTACCTCGGCCCCTTTCCAAGAGTCTGGGACCTGGTGTCCCCTCATGATCAAATTCATAATGATCGCAATTAAATTTGCCCAAGCCTCCGGATCTGCCAACAATAAATCCCCCGGAATCCCATCCTGCCCAGCGGCTTTTTTTGGTGTTAGGTGTCTAATCGCCAAAACTACTTCACCCGTTGAAAAGACAAGATCACTATTATCCGTAGGATCCCCTTCATCCTGACTATCCATCCCTAGGCTAGTTAGTTCTTCCGAATCGCCATAAAGAGATGAAAAATGTGCAAACCATTGCTGACCAGGTATATGATTAGCCAATGGTTGCGATCTTCTCTGCCTTGATCTGTTGACCAATTCCCAGAAGAGGTTGGGGTACCTGCCACTCGCTGCATTGGCAAGATCCAACCAATGCTGTTCCTCCCACTCCCTCTTGGCCAGTGACAATGCTTTCTGGTAATCCCTCCTGGCCGCTCTAACCAATGTCGGGTTCCCTGAAAGCAAAGCATCTGTCAATTTTTTCCTATAATTTTTGCACTGGTCATTATACCATACTTTGCTAAGAGTAGAGGGTGTAGCAGGAGCCCTATTACCTTTCCTCTTGGAGATAAAATAATGACCAACTTGGTCTATTGTCCTTTTATAGGCAGAGTCAAGGGTGGGGTAATGGGGGGTGATGGTCCTGTTTTCACCAACCCATATATCTAAGGTAGAAGACAGGTCTTCAACCAGTGCTTTGATACTCCCTATATCACCCTCATTGAGCCTGGCCTTATCCCACTTCAACCTACGATTATTATTAAAAGGGATCACTTCTTTAGTTATTTTTGGGATGACCACCCCTCGTCTATCTTCCCGTGGTCCCCACTGGAACTTACAGCACAGAGGATTGTGGTCACTATCCTGGCTTGGGACGACCTCCATATCAATCAGGTCCGGCCAGGATCCAACATCTATCAGGATGTAGTCGATCCTGGACGGGCCCGTAGGTCTATTGAAGGTCCATGCCCCTGAGCGGTCGGATATTGTCCTGCCGTTCAGGGCTCTTAATTTATGGTCCCTAGTCAGTGCATTAATTTGTATAGCTCTGGACGACCATTTCCTAACAGGGGGCAGGGAAAGGGATGGGATAGACCATTTTGAATCCTCCTCTTCGATTCCTAGAGGATCGTCTCCGAGGAGGGGTTCAAAAGTACAATTAAAATCACCCCCCACCAGAATTTTAGCTGAGCAGGGGCATTCAGCTAAAGTCAGATCCAGGGTTGTTAGGGTCAAGGAGGTGGAGTCACCCTGTGTCCCTCTTGCATAAACATTAAAAAGGTCGAGCCTGACAACGTCCTCCCCTCCTTTCACCGAAAGGTGGAGTATATCATTACACTCCAAGCTGTGTCTTGTAACCACCCAATTTAAATCTAGTTTTATCCATACTATCAAACCGCCCGAAGGTCTGCCCCTTCCCTTACTACTAACAGCGGGCACACAGTAGGTAGTATACCCCGATTTATGTAGCGGAACAAAACTCCATGTCTCCTGAAACAGGCAGACATCGAACTGCTCAATTTGTGTGTGCCACTCCGGGATATCTAGGTTCCGCTTTAGCCCAGCAATATTCCAAGAAAGGAGTTTTATTACCCTCCTTCCTCCAGGGATAGAGGTATAACCCATCTTGGGCAACCTCTCTTCAACCACCCTGGGTGGAGAACACCTCCCCTCCTGTGTTAGTGTAGTGAGGGTTGCAGAGCAGCCAGCCGTGCTCATCACGGGCTCAGCTGACCTGGAATCCTCTGGTGTTACAAGGGTGGTCACCATACGGTCTACAGCTAGACTAACTTCTTTTTTACCAATGCTATCCCGACGAGAACAAGAGACTTCAACCCCAGGAGGTTCATTGTCATTCCCCCCACCCCCTAACCCCCCCCTTCAATCGCATTCTTCCAGTCCAGATAGCTGGGAGAACCGGTTGTAGGTTTCCAGCGGGGTAAATGGCATCAAGTGGTTCATGTTAGGCCCCTGATTTAGCATGTGTCTATGTGGGACCATGGACCAGGGGGAGTGTAGATCTGGTACCCTAGGCATCTGATGGGCATACTGAATTTGGTTGTTGATATAGGGCGGAATAAGGAGTGGCCTATAACCTTGAGGTCTGTTTGTGTTGAATAGTTGAATAGTTTATTCCAAAGAAATCCTCCAGCACTGGCAATTGTTGTGTTTACTACGTAGTTTATTGGTTCAGCCTTGCTGTAGTTAGGAGCCAAGACCATTTAGGTTTATCACAGGGCTGGCAGTGTGTGGGCAGCAGGGTCATGACAGCAGTACTCTTCGGCTTTGGTAATGAGCCTAGAAACTTTGCCGGCCATGCTACATTGCCTCCAGTCGGGTGCACTGATTCCTTGCATTACGTTGTGCAAGAGAAACAGTGCATGCACCCAACCCGAAGGCATTGAAGGTAAAAACATGAGTACCAGTTAACTCCTTTGATGCCGAGGCTGTCATGAACTCGCCCACTCATTAAAAGCGCCGCACAGGTGCAGAATCGCGGCCGCACCCAAGGGGTTAAATTTCACAAGGGCGGGTTCACTCTGGAGGCAGTGTTTGGCCTAATTACCTGCCTTACCGCTGACTCTCCCATGGCGGTGTCAGCCGCCAGGAAAAGGTCGGCAGAAAGGCAGGTTAAAAATCACACAGTGGGAAAAATGCCTGCACAGCCTCCATTGGCTGCTTCTGCCTCGCCCGCCGGCAGTCTTGTGGCGGTCTCACCACACATATTGTAAGCGGGCAGTCAGACTGCTGAGGAGGCGTCAGTCGAACAGCAGACAATGTGATGGCAGTCCCAAAACGGCATCATTTAATCAGACCCTAAGTCTGGGAAAGTGAAGCAAATTAGCACAAACCCTTGCAAGGGGATTTATGTTTCAGCACAGAAGGTGCACTTTGCACTGCTTTTCGTTGTTTTGCATTAAGTTAGCTTTACTTAGGTGCAGGTCTGTGCAAGAACCTATAGTTTTAGACTCAAAGCTCTATTTAATAATCTAGCCAGGCCAAAATGTCCATCAAAATCTAGCATATCAGTAAAGCAGCTGCTAACAAGAAGAAATGTTTTCATTTCAACATTTCCCACGTTGTTTGTGTGTTGCACCGTAATACAAATCATATGCTAAACAGCATGCGCAGACCTCTACACAATGATGCAAAGGTCATGCACGGTGCAAGGCTGCCTGTTTTTCCAACTGTGTAACTGTGATTAACCGCAACAGGTAATTTTTTTATAGTTATGGTTCTTCAATGCTTTCCACCCCAGGAGTGACGCAAAATGCTGCCCCACCTTGCAATAAAAATAATAACTCTGCCACATATTTTCTACGGTGATAGCCTGAACAATATTCCGGCAATCAGCTTGGTTGCTAGCTTGAATAGGGTATTATATGCTTGTATGAATGAAAGGGCTTTTATGCCTGCTTTTCTTGCATATATGCGCAGAGTGCATGTCATAGCAAGGGGATAGAGGAAGGATAGGACAGTTATCTGAACAAGGGCCCAGCACTTAAAATAGATGCAGTCCTCCCAGACTTAAACTTTTTCCTCCAATGGATGACTGCGGCCTGACATAAATAAAAACATCATTCAATGAGGCCATGCAATGTGGGCTTCTCTCCTCCTTAGGTGGCCTCTACTTTCAATCAAGGTAAGGCGTCAATGAGTGGAAAAAAGGGTTCTCAATGCTCTTCCCAATTCTTAAGTCTCTGCAGGACCCTACCTTTAAAAGTGCTATGTTCCTATGGACTCAAACCCCACTTTTCACCTCTCTGGAGGATTTGGAGCAAGACCTTTGAAATAAACACTCTACTGCTCCATTTTGCTCATCGTTAATCTCAATCAGCTGCTTCAAATTCCTTCTGGATGCTGTTCACACCTCACATTCCTTCTGGATGCTGGTCATAGTAAGTTAAATGTACTCTGAGGGAGTTGAGGGTGGTGGCATCAGAAGAGTACATGTTATGTGCTTGTGAGTGCATGTGTGTGGAGTTGTACGAGGCTGCATAAGTGTATATTTGGTCAATTGAACAGTATTACTTTTAGAAGGAGAACCTAAACCTTTAGGGAGTTACCATAACTCACCTTAAGCCAAATAAGACAAATTACAAAAACAAAGCTAAAAAACAGACCTGAGATATTCATTCTGGCAACCAATTCTCCTGTAGCGATGGAATTGAAAACATGGAAGCATACTGAAAGGGTCTGGCCCATTAGATCTAGACCTTTTCTAGAGACACACTCCTACGGTTCTTTTTCTCTGCATGAAAGTTCAAAGGGGAGTAAAGTTTTTATCAAGCAGCTAATTTGTCAACAATTCTTCCTTGATACATAATAACCCACAGACAACTACATAAGGTTAGTTAGTTTATTACAAAGCTAAAAATAACTGAGCAAAAAGACACCTCAATATGAGAGTATAGAAATACAAAGACATTAGCATGAAGCCAAATCTCTGCATCCAATTTAGACAGTGCAGCATGAACAAAACTATTAGTTCAAGTAATAAGATACAGAAATTCAGGAAGCATGAGTCCAAATTTCCCTGCATCAAGGGTTGATGAGTTAAATCATTGAATGTCTACCTACTTTAATGCTAAGGTATCATCCCTACATAAGGATTTTCAAGAGGAAGGAAGAAAGGTGTCAGTGCGTGTAGCCTTCCTAAGAAGCCTCTCCACCATCAATGGGTCAGGTAGTGTAAAGCCACAATCTCCAAGAAGGAGCTCATTCTAGGATGCTCTCTCTCTCTCTCTCTGAAAGCATCCACTGGTAGCACTCCCATGATGCACCTCAATTCACACCATCCTTTTGGATACAGTCCTGAAGGTATTTTTCCAAGATGTCGACTGTGTATCTTGCTCGCAACAGTTTGTAATGGTTTCCAGATCTTCTCCTGTGTGAAGCATAACTATCATCCTTAATCGACCGAAGTCACACATTTGTAACTTGCTCTCTCCTTGCCTAGCTAATAAAACAAATAACATTATTCTGCCTAAAAGAGCACTTCTTCACCTGTAATAAAAAACGTGAGAAAGAACAGATTCCACAGCACACATGAAATTCAAGCTATTAATTCTAAAGTGAGAGTTGTCAAGGACTTGCATTTCATGCCTACAATTTCAGCTAACATAAGAATGGAACATGTAAGCTTCACAAATGAACATAAACATGAATACACTTTCGGCTAATGCATTTACCTACATATGAAATGTCACAGTTCATAAGCACATTCAGTACATGAATATTGCCACGTTCACAACACGAGTTCTTCATAATAACGTTTTCTGCTAGTTACATTAATTTTCTATGTTACTTCTCCATAATACTTGTCAATAACCTAAAATGTGTCACGTTAATGCAGTTTAAAATTATATGCTGGTGCACCCTACACATGATTATGATGCACCCCTACAAATGAAATGAGGATTCCGCTCCCTCAATGGCATCTGAGCGTAGCAAACACAGCTCAGCCCTACTTCGGTGACAACATATAACTGGAAGCAATAATTAGCCCCATAGAGAATATGTTTACAGTTTTAAAGGCATTATCAAAAGCAATACAACAAAGGCTGATATTTGAGCACTACTGTATGTTGAAACCTAATAAAAGCTTAAAGAGAAGATTTGGACTGTGATGTTCCCACACATGAAGCAGCTGAAGTCATTTGACAGCTAAAGTTGAATAAAACAGCAAGCCTCTGGTAGAATCTTTTGGCCCAACTGTCAAACATTTTTTGTAATCTGATCATGTGATTTTAATCTCCAGAATCCTATACACTTTTAATTGTAGCAGGAGAATATGTGCCCCATATTTTTATCTTATAAATGTGTGTACACAGCCTGTGTACACATCCCAGTATTTGGGCACTCCCTCTGGTTCATCAAGTATGAATAGACTCCATTGGGTTTTCAAAATTTCTTTAATTTGAATATGCTGTTTTAGCCTTCCATTAGTAGATTATTTCATCGACTTTAAATGGCTTTATTATAGATCATGGTCGCTCCAATGCATTTCGGGCCAGGTGCCCTTTCTCAAGGAGCTCTGAAAATAAGAACGATCTGCATTTGTATCAAATTGCAAAAAATAGCTATGTACAATGTATAGGTCATAACAACTATTTCCCAGTGATGGTGATGGAAACAAAGTAACAATATAAACGGTGCGTGTGTTGTGGGTCGGGAGAATGCGGGTTGAAATACCAGGAGGATAGATTGGATAGATGGTGCAGGGCTGTTAAGGGGCACACCCAGGGGGAGTGAAAGCGGGTTGTGTATCTGGTCAGAGGACGAGGGATAAAAGAAAGAACAATTGAAAGCGCTCACGTGTAGGTTCAGCTGTCATTGAAAGCTGAAAAAAACAAGATGCAAAAAGTCAGCGTTTAACATAATGGTAAACGCGGTGAGTTTTGACCATAAAAAAATCGACTAGCAAGGATGGAGTTACGCGCTTACCGAAAGGGGTTTGGGGGTGGGACCGCCGAGGTCTCCGTGTCCGCTCGCTGCTCAGCAACACTGCCGAGCCGGTGAGTGTGTAGGTTGCGGTGAAGTCAATGGGTAAAAATAGACTAAGGACTTGCCAGCGTTTGGAGGGGAAAATCAAAAATCGAAAAAGGACAAACCTGAAGCCAAAATAAGGGGGCCATCTTGGAACGGGCAAAGTGGAAAACGGGATGAAGGAGAAAAAAGGGGAAAGACGTATGAAACAGAGTGCAAAGACCTGGAAATTAGTGAAAACCTGAAATGATACGTGTTAGCATAAATATGAAATGCAAGAAATAAACATGGATAATAAATGACATTATCATGGATGCAAAGTAGTATATGACATTATCATGAATGCGCACAAGAGGTATGTGTCCTTAGATACCACAGTGGGTATTTATAGAAAGCAACTTAGTTCAATACGGTCATTGAGACCAAATGGTTTGCAAGATTGCAAACGATAAATCCATGCAGTTTCTCTTTGTAGAAGGAACTTATTGTTGTCCCTTCCTTCTTTCTTCTCGACAGTTTCCAGGACCATGAACTTCAGCTGTGCCACGGTGTGATTGTGTTCCATAAAGTGTGTAGCCACACTGGATTTTGTTTGTTTAGTCCTGATGTTAGATTTATGTTCATTCAACCTGACTTTTATTTTTCTCTCTGTTTTTCCTACGTAGATTTTTCCACAAGGACATTTAAGTAAGTATATGAGGTTGGATGAATCACACGTTGCGTTGACTTTCACTTTAATTTCTGTGCCTCTCATTGGATGGGTGACTTTATTGCCAGTGATGATGTTATTGCAATTATTGCAGTTGAAGCAAGGTTTCGTGCCTTTGTGTATGATTGGACTTGGTGTTTCTCTAGATAGAATCTCCTTTAGATTGTTTGCTCTGGTGTAGGCGAATATAGGGGGATTCTTAAACATGTCTTTGAAATCTGGTTCGGATGCTAGGATTCTCCAATGTCCTAGAATGATTTTTTTGTATCTCCCACTCAATGTGGAATATTTAGAAACGACTACCATCCTGTTTTCTTCATTCTTAGTTGTTTTTTTCAAGGCCGTTTCGACTTTCTTCATTGCTTCATTTGTCGTTTCTGGCGGATATCCTCTCTCGATGAATCTTAAGTTCATTTCATCTATTCTTTGTGTGCAAGTTTCTGGATTGGAAACTATGCGCTTGACTCGCAGCATCTGACTGAAAGGGAGATGACGTTTAAGTGAATGTTGGTGGAAGCTTGCAAAGTGCAACGTGTTGTTGCGGTCAGTGGGTTTCCTGTAGAGGTCCGTTACAAGGCCAGTGCTTGACCTGGTGATGGATACATCCAAGAAGTTGATATGAAACTCATTCAGATTCCATGTGAATTGGATTCGATGGTCTTTTGTGTTTAAGTTATTCAGTTCTTTTTCCAGCATCATTTTTGTACCCTTCCACAAGAAGAATAAATCGTAAATGTACCTTACGTACATCAACAGGTTGTTGGTCCAGTCAGGATTGTCATAAATGTGGATTTGTTCAAAGTCAGACATGTAAATATTAGCGTACGCTGGCGCAGCGCAATTGCCCATGGACATGCCAGATAATTGTTGGAACCATTTGTTTTTGTGGCAGAAATAACTGTGGTAGAGAGTAAAAATCATAAGCTCCATAAGGAAAATTTGCATTGGTTCAGGGATATCACTGTGTGACAAGGTTTTTTCGATGGCTTCAATGCCTCCTCCATGTGGTATTGATGTGTATAAGCTATTCACATCCGCTGTACAGAATATGAGGTTGTCATTTTGATTGATTTTGATTTCTGATAGTTTGAGCAAAAATTCGGTCGTGTCTTTTACATAACTTTTGAGTTGTTTGACAAATGGTTGAAAATAGCGGTCAAGGAATTTACCTACGGGTTCATGGAGTGACCCCTTGGTGGACACGATCGGTCGCATAGGAGGATCAGTGAGATTCTTGTGTATCTTCGGAAGGAGAGTTATGGTGGGACTTCTTGGGAAATCGACCAGTAGGAATTTCTTGGTGCGTTCATCGATGGTTCCTGTGTCGTATGCTTTGTGGATGATCAATGTTAATGTGGCTTTATATTGGTTAGTTGGGTTGGAGTCTAATGGGGTGTATGTTTCAGATTCACAGATGTGTTTGTTCATTTTTGTTTCATACATATTGGAATTCATGACGACGAGTGCCCCGCCTTTGTCTGCTTTAATGCATTTGATTGACTTGTTGTTGGCGATATTTCTTAGTGTGTCGTTGTCTTTTTGTGTTAAATTCATTATTTTTGTTTTTTTCTTGAAGTTGATTTTTCCCAAGTCCTGTTTAACAAGTGTCTCAAAAGTGTCTATGCTTTTATGGCTTACCGGTGGTATATATGAGCTAGGTGGGCGTAATCCATATAGTTGATCTGGTTTTTTGTCTGTGGTCGGTGGAAGTACATTTTCAAAAAAATGACGTAACCTTAGTTTCCTAGTTAGTTTGAATGTACTAGTCTCTAATTCAAGTTGATTTGTAAAGGTAGTTGGGATGAAGGAGGTTCCTTTTTGTAGGAGGTTGGTCTCATGTTGAGACAATTTCATGTCTGAGATATTGATAACTAGCGATTCATTTTCTTTTTGTCCTTCTTGGAGCCTCTTGTGTTTGGTGCCTCTGTTTCCTTTTCTTTTGCTCCGCCTTGGTCGTCGGTTTCTTGGGGGCCTTTCTCTAAAAAAGGACCAGATGTAGTAGCACTCTCATCCACTTGTTCTCTCACTGGTTGTTGATTCCTATTTAGTTCAGAGGTCGTCTTTCTTGGTGGCCTGTTGGATGTATCACTCCCAGAGGAGGAAGTATCGGTGTATTGGCTAGATGGTTTATTTCGTCCGCGCTGGGCATAGATATCAGCTCCCAAACCCCTTTCGGTAAGCGCGTAACTCCATCCTTGCTAGTCGATTTTTTTACGGTCAAAACTCACCGCGTTTACCGTTATGTTAAACGCTGACTTTTTGCATCTTGTTTTTTTTCAGCTTTCAATGACAGCTGAACCTACACGTGAGCGCTTTCAATTGTTCTTTCTTTTATCCCTCGTCCTCTGACCAGATAAACGACCCGCTTTCACTCCCCCTGGGTGTGCTCCTTAACAGCCCTGCACCATCTATCCAATCTATCCTCCTGGTATTTCAACCCGCATTCTCCCGACCCACAACACACGCACCGTTTATATTGTTACTTTGTTTCCATCACCATCACTGGGAAATAGTTGTTATGACCTATACATTGTACATAGCTATTTTTTGCAATTTGATACAAATGCAGATCGTTCTTATTTTCAGAACTCCTTGAGAAAGGGCACCTGGCCCGAAATGCATTGGAGCGACCATGATCTATAATAAAGCCGTTTAAAGTCGATGAAATTAATCTACTAATGGAAGGCTAAAACAGCATATTCAAATTAAAGAAATTTTGAAAACCCAATGGAGTCTATTCATACTTGATGAACCAGAGGGAGTGCCCAAATACTGGGATGTGTACACAGTCTGTGTACACACATTTATAAGGTCTACATTTTGGCGCAAACGGACGGTTACGCCACCAGTTGGAGCACCTTTAAAAATAACTACCAACCAAAACGTTCAAACCAAAACCTCCTTATCAAAACGCAGTGTTTTTTACCCCATATTTTTATAACAGCCCATTCAGAAAGCAGGCTTGAATACAGCTCGAAGTGTACTCAAATTGTGTTTTTTCCCATACTTTGGAGTATATTCCCCACTTAATGTGATTCACAAGGGGGTATACTTACAAAGATGTCACTCAGCTGCATTGCTGCAGAAGAACACCAAACTTTTACCGCTGCAATATGACAGTGTCAAACGCCAACTTAGCCTGGTATTTGCAATACGTCGCTACATGGCATTAGGAAGAGAACAGCGTCGGAAAATCTCGTTGATCTCTGAACCGAGTCGCAAAAAAAAATACGCTAATGTAGAAAAAGTGTGAACCTTCTAGCACCACTTTTCCACACCTAGTGGGAAAAAAAACAAAAACACAGCTAAGTGATTTTGGTGTTTACACTTACTTGAAAGCAGCTATGTAGCATCCAGGAGTGAGCACCGCACTGGAAACAACCCCACCAATGCCACTACCAGCCACGATGACCAGCAAGTGTCTTTGGGGAAGAGGAAGTTCAGTCAGGAGTAGAATGAGATCTTGATCGTGGAGGTGACGGAGCACCAACACCAGCTATTCATCAGCTCCAAAGGTTCATTAGGAAGGAAAAATACTATATGACAGTCCATTGTAAACAAGGTGAACAGTGTTGCTGAAGTCAAAAGGACAATGACAGACTGTAAGAAGCTCTGGCACTAAGCTAAGCGCAATACTGAGGAGAAACTGTCAACAAATATCCAGTCAGCATTTCAGCACGGAGGTTGTAGTCCAGTGCCCAGGAGGAGCGGGCATCCCTAGGAGGAGAAGGTGTCTCGGGTCATTTCTGGGGAGTCAGTGGTTTAAGTTGCGGGACAGGAAAGTGCTGTCTATGACCAACTACAGCAGCAACATGGCAAGTCTCAACAAGGGCCAATGTGGGGAACTACGTAATGTCATGCAGTCCAGGCAGCTCTGTCCCTGCACTTTGGCCACAGTCTGCAGGACAAACGGTTGCCACGTGGCTTATCTATGGTTAGTAATGACATCAATGGAAGGCTCATGAGCATTGTGGTCATAGGTTGGCATAGGGTAGTTGTTGTAGCGTGATTTCTCTCCTTCTTTCCTTGCACCATTACTCTCCCTTCTGTTCAGCCTGAATGACTATAGCATGTAGGATGATGTGTGTTACAGCAAACAAAATGTTCGGCAGATTGCTGACAATACAAACATTCTCCCCCAGTCAAAAGATCTGGGTTAAATCTATCGTTCTTTTGCCCGCTACGCCACCCCATTTTGGACCAAGCCATATGCACGGAATGTTGGTGTGGGGTTTTGATTAAAGTGGGGTCTTTTGTAGCGTAATTTCTCTCCTTTCTTTGCACCATTACTCTCCCTTCTGTTCAGCCTGAATGACTGTAGAATGGAGGATGATGTCACGGAATGTTGGTGTGGGGTCTTGGTTAGAGTGTCAGTTGAAGATGAGAGGTTTAGATGCAAACAGATCTGCAGCATCGAGGTGCATCATTTCACAAATGTGTGGAAGGGCTGGATCTACTGGAATGTGTGTTACCCCAATACTCACCCATGCATCGCTGCAAAAAGGACAGCAGTGCCCCAATGCAGGCACCTTTGCACCATGCCGCAAGTGTGTCTGTGTTGTTTCTTGGACCTTTTTATCCATGCCAGCACAAGGGAAAAGACATGGGGCGTTCTGTTTCCTTATGAATGTGGTGCTTTCCTGTGTTTGTGGAATGACGCAGTGTGGTACAGCTAAAGGGTTTGCACCACCATGTTGTGCTATTTCTATGTGAACATGTCCCTTGATAGGTATTAGTCACCATTCCTATCACTACTATCATCTTGCTTGCTGCCAGACACAAGCAACTCTATAACAGCAAGTCATGTTAAAACAAGCTCATTCTGGATAAAATTTGTGAAAGAGCTTGAAATCACAGTCACGCTACTGGTTGCGGCGTGGAAGTACAAAGATTTCAATTGTATATGGACAGCAGCGTGATTGGATTAAGATTGTTCATGTTTCTTAGGAGAGAGGCACACAAGCAGCCTAGCACGAATTCGGAAAGGGAATTAATTTCATTACAAGTCCGGAGGCTACCATTATGCAATATATTTTAATTGCTGCCCCAACATGCAGCACTTTAAATAACATATTACATCATGAATGCATTAGATCATGAATAACAAAATCCAAACAATAGTATATAGCCCCATGGCAACTAGTCATCATCCTCTTTTATTCGCTGCTCCTGGACCGTTAAGTATACTTCTTTTTACTCTCTTACTTAATGACCTTTGGGAGACTTTTTTTAGACTCCTAACTATTAATTTTGACTTTAGATCACTTACAAGTGAGTAAACTTACTGTTCATAGCTACTTACAGCCTTTTTTTATACTTGTTTTACGCCTTATAAGTGGTTATTATTATTAACCCAAAACCCATTCAGGTAAGTTTTCTCTACCCTTCTAATTTATGGTCAGGCTTTCCCTCTTCCTCTTTTCATCTTCATTTATGCCTACATAAAGCCAAAACTGGCAACAATTTTTTCCGTTTTAAAATGTTCTCACCTTCACTATGCTCGCACACGCTTCCCTGCATTGAGCGGAGTAAAACTAATATGGCTGTGCCCAGCTGGGGCCTCACGCTGTCATGGAGAGCGGTCCTTTTACCCGACTCTCCCCGATTCCACGAGCACTCTCAGGGTGCCTACGACGGCAATACAGGCCCGGAACTTCTCAAGTGAAGTCTTCGAAAATGAGGTGTCGACAAAGGGGTCACGGTACAACATGGCCCCTCCAGACAGGATTTAACACAAATTTCCCGTCAAACAAGACGGAAAGGGGCTATTTAATTATAGCGATGACGAGGGGTTTAAGCCCAGAACTGACCTGTTCTGTTTGTTACCATAGCAACACACAGCATGAGCTCTTAACGGTCTCACAAACACCCAGAGCAAAGCGGTAAGAGCTTATTTGCCACCGCTTTTATAAAGATATCATTTTTGCTCATAAAAAGGTGAAAAATGGCTCTGTTTCTCACGATCAAGATGATTACACCTTCCACCATGAGACCAGCCTAATGAATTATCTGGAAAAACACCTAAAAAAATTCCCTATAAGAGGCTGTTTACTCCATTATGAACAAAAGAAAAAGAGATTGTGTGACTGAAGAGAACTCAGTAATCCTCTCTGAAGAACGCAAACCCTCACCTAAAGAGGGAGGTAAGGCTTCCAAGAAAACTAAACATATAGAACCCCATGGTAGCCTATGCGCTACAAAGGACCAAGCCTTCTCACAAGGTAAAATGTAAATCCAGTACTTGTATAGCGCACGAATCACCCCGGAAGGGGTATCTCGACGCTGGGGGCTGTTGGGAAGATTAAGCGAGCTATTGCCCAGAGTTGCATCCCTGCCACCGGAGCCGGGGATCGAACCGTGATCCCCAGCATCCAACATCAGTCGCCCTGGCCGCTGCCCCACACCTAAGTAGTGTAAGCGCTACAAAAGACTGTATTTTACAACAGGGTAGCCTACGCGCTACAACAGACCGTGACCTCCCCCAGATTAGTCTGCAGGCTATTCACAGGTCAGGTGCCCAAAGCGACACAACTAGAAAGAGCAGCCTTATTGGTGCAACAGGTACCGGTGCCCCTCGCAGCACAAGAAGACAGAGACCCTTTTGGTGCAGATGACCTCAGTCTGCCGACTGATAACGATAAGTTCCCCTGTACTAGTCATTTTAATGGGGACGACGACGAGCACATTTTCGGGCTCCTTGAGACTTAGGACATTGACCACCTTGATGAAGATCTAGTGCAGTCATCCAAGAGAAATACAATTAAGGATCCCTCAGGAGTAAAGATGTTCAATCCTACTCATATTACTCACTCAAGGGGGTCTGACTGGTGGCCAGTGGACCACATATCCAACTTCATCAAGATCTGGATCTGCAAACCCCTTGAAAGGGAAACAAGAAAACTTATGAGGGCTGAGTGTCCCAGGCCTTTTCTAGACAATAAATGCGCAATAACTCCTAACCTGGATCCTGAACTCATAACTTTTCTTTTCAGATCAGGCCGGGACCCTAGGAAGGGTCTCGAACGCTGCTTCAAGCAGTGACAGGATAAGGTACTTGACACTCTTGGCCCTTTAGCCAAAGCCTTGGGTCTGGCAGAGGAAGCATCCCTAAAAGGCACAAGGGTAAACATGAAGCTACTGAGGGGTTGGAGCCAATACACACTATGCCTGCATGGCCATGCTAAAGCGAGCTTAACATCAGAACGCAGAAGAGCAATTCTTATGAGAATTAACCCCAAGTTGGGGGACCTCACCACTAAAGAAGTCCAAGGTGACGCCAAAGGCCTCCTCTTTGACAAAAATGTTGTTAAACTTCCAGAGAAGTATGTTGCCACCCTCTCTGCCTTTAGTAAGGCACAATCCAATATGACATGGATGTTCGGAGGCAATTGAGTTTTTGTACGGGCTGACAGGAGGGGACTGGCTGCCGCCGCAGACAATACAGGTCCCAGTATTACCAAAACCAGCGTGGAAATGGAAGACCCTTCAGAGGTCACAATTCCTCCTTCTTCCAACAAAGAGGCAGAAACTTCCATACCAGTGTTGCTGGCAGAAACAGATCTCATAGCTTTGGAGAACAAGTTAAGAACTCCTCCTCCTGTTTTTTCCAATGCAAAGGTAGGGGCAAGACTTCAACTTTTGAGTCAAAAATGGTTTTCAATAACTAACGACCCTTGGGTACTAGAAACCGTGAAGGGGTTCAAAATATATTTATTTCAATACCCTTCCAATCACGTCAGCCCAGGGAGTTAATCTTAAATCAGGAACAATCAACCCTAGTAGACACGGCAGTGAGCTAGATGCTATTAAAGAATGCTATTTGCAGGGTGTCAGACTCAGAACAGGGCTTCGTGAGCACGATTTTCATAGTAAAAAAGAAAGAATAGATTTGACGACCAGTTATAAACTTAAAAGACCTGAATTCATTCCTTGTTTACAGACACTTCAAAATGGGGTGTATTTACCTCCTAAGAGACATCTTACAATAGAGAGCGACTGCCTTGTCAAACTGGACCTAAAGGACGTCTATTTCACAATTCCTATGTACAACGACTCTCAGAAGTTTCTAAGATTCTCATGGAAAGGTATAACGTACCAATTTCGGTGCCTTCCCTTTGGACTCTTCTCAGCACCTTGGTGTTTGACTAAGGTGCTAAGACCAGTAGCTGGAGCCTTGAGAAGAAAGGGTGTCCGCTTAATAATCTACCTAGGCAATATCCTTTTGATGTCGCAAAATCATGAAGACTTATTGACACACATGAAATGGACAGTAAATCTTTTGGAGAGTTTGGGTTTCATCATCAATATAGAGAAATCTATTATGACACCTTCTCAGAATTTAGAATTCTTGGGATTCCAGGTAGACTCAACTACAAGCCAATTAGAACTCCCTACCTAGACACTCTCCAAGATAAAGAAGGAGTTTTCTTACATTATGTCCAAGGAGATAGCCAGTTTACACGATTTTGGCGAGAGTAGTTTGGCTCCTATCCTCTTAGATTCAAGCAGTGTCACCAGGCCCATTATACTACAGAGCCCTACAAGGACTGAAATCTTTAGGGTTAAGGAAGGGCCTATGGTATTCGGATACACTCCCTCTATCAGAGGAGGCCCGAGGGGACCTCCTGTGTTGGTGGAACTTTTGAACGGTAAAAACTGTATTCTGTTAAGTTAGCCTCTACTCCTCTTCCATTTTGTCTACCAGTCCCCATTTTGTGTTTCTGCAAGGACTTTTGCAAAGTTAGGCGTTACGTGTTCACTGAAAAGCAATAAGGAGACCTGTCCTGCCGAAAGGTCTGAGTGCATAGATAAGCCCACTGATGGAGCGAGCTGATGAATGAAATTTTGTTCAAACTCGCAAAGTTAAACTTCCATAACAAATGTTATTGTACTAATAAGCATGTTTTGAAATCATTAATCAACTTAGTTTTAAAAATGCATACATTCAGAAAAAACATGTGGGACTAATTTTTATGCTCTATGTTGCAATTGCAAGTGTGTGGAAAATAATAAACTAACCTTGTCTATTGTCTTTGTCAGTATTAAATGTGGCTGTTTAATTGGTATAGAGCAGGAATATCGACGGTAAAATATTGTGTTACATAAATATCTCCGAAGAAATATCGACAAGAAGAAATATCGACAACAAAAATATAGTTTGACCAGAATATCGACTGACAGGTAAGTAATATCAATAACGATAATATAGTTGTAATAAATATCGTTTACAAAAATATAGTTAACAAAAATATCGATTTTTTAATAATTATAAGTATTTTAGTGTTTTTAATGAGTATTGTTTGTCAATTTATTATATGTTGTAGCATTTTATTAGTTATTAATGTATTTTATGTAGAATTTTGTGTTATTAGTTCCGTAGCAGGTTGTGGGTTTATAGGGGAATAGGGTGGGAAGTAATTTAAATATATTACATTAATTGATTAATTAATGTGTTAATTTAATATAAATTCTTTAATAATTATGTGTTAATTAATTTCAATTAATTAAGTGATAATTAATTATGTTAATTAATTATGTTAATTGTTTAATTAATTTTAGGTGTGTGTAGTGAACTTTATAACAGAAAATGTTGTGAAGTAATTAAATTGTAATTGAATAATTATTAAATAATTTATACAATAATTATAATTAAATAATTATTAATTGTAAAAGAGTAAATACATGAAAGTTTGTGTTGTGGTCTTTATAAGTGTATATGGTGTGAAAGCTGTCAATTAATTAATTTAAAATTTTTTTTAAAAAATACATTAATAATCAATAAATAATTAGTAAATATTAAATGTAATTGAGTAATTGATTTTAGGTGTGTAGGTGTTTGTTATTAATAATATATTTAAATGTATATATTAAATATGTTTATAATCTAAATTAAATTTTATACTAAATTTGATAGATGGTTTTTATTTTGTTTTGAGTTCCAGCGCTTTCCCTACTGTTGTACCCTGTGGAGTGGGAATAGTAATTTTTATGCCTACGCTATCCAGCGCTTTCCCTACTGTTGCACCCTCTGGAGTGGGAATAGTAATTTTTACTAACAGAATATGTTCCCCCTTGACCTCTAAAACTTTAGCGGTATATATCCAATGCTTTGATTCTATTATTTTCATACATAAGGGCAAACAACAAGAAAAGATTTTTTTTATAACTTTCTCATTTTATTATTTTTTCTTTTTTAGTTATATTTCTTAGTACAAAGATTTTTTTCATTTGTCGTTTTATCACATCACTTAATATACTTTATCAAAAAAACACATAGTATAAAACACATCATTTTCTAATCTCATCAGTAAAAAACTATTTACTGCAGGGGAAACGGTAACAAAACAATCAACACTCTCACATGTACATACATCCCTTATTTAACATGCATACTACATTCATTCTTGATTCTGCGTCTGAGGGATCGCAGGTGGAAATGCAAATTAATACGCAAGGTCGACGCGTTTCGGCAGTGTGGACCGCCTTCCTCAGGACCTATCTTGCAGAATACTCAAACACAAACAATAGTTTTATGGCCCCTGCATAGTTGAATATCTGTAACGATAAATGACATACATTGTTTCATTTATTCTAATACTTTTTTCATTATTCTCAGTTTATGTTGCCCTATGTACAACCAAAAAGACATAATTCATTTGCATATTAAAATTACTTAGATTCTCTTGTGGTTGGACCTGAACTAAGCAGTAGGAACACATCCACGCAACTCTCATGTGTGACACAAAACCCATACCTTGTGAGTTTTCCTCGGGTTAGGTTAGCCTGAGGACTCTAGTATTAATGTTAGAGAAGACTTTTGAGAAAAGGATTCACTATCCTATCCACAGTTTATGTTCACGTGACAAAATTTTACCAAATCTAGGATGATATCAATAGATAGGTATAATTATATCCTTCTACATATATTAACTGTTTTAAAACTTGTTCGCATTTGAGACATTTTTTATAATATGACAGATCTCATACTATGTACCTGTTATTCTGGGAAAAGGATTCCTGTCAAGTTGCAAGTATTGACTTCTGGATTTATTTAAGTAGTACTTCCTGTATAAAATTAGGACCAGAAGCTATCATTGTTCTGTGATCTCAAAAAAAGGGGGAAAAGTTTCTAAGGTAAATGTTAGGCAAAAACTTACCTATTTTATCAGATATAGTTATCTTCTAATTGTTGGTACCAAGGCTTGTTTATTATGGATCAAGTGTTAAAACTGCAAGGACCACAAAAAAAGAAGAACAACCCCTTACTCTCTCGTGTTTGGTGTGGTTAGAAATGTATTAATTATTAATACGGTCCCTATGTTACTGACCTAAGTGTCACAATGACTGGGACTTGAAACATGAAATCACACTCCTTGTGTTTATGGACGTCAGTAGCCGCTGAGTTGTTGTACTTCAGACCGATATATGTCTGCAGAGAAGTTAACAAAAACATGGATTTAATCTTATGCGCTTTTTCGTTGTAGATGTTTGAAAAAATCTAGAGGATATGACGGATTTTACCTTATTTGAAAGTTTAGCGCGTTTCTCTTAAAACCCGATCATTGGCTGCAGAGCGTTCAAGCGATGTGAGGCAGAGCTCCTCCTTGCACAATTCAGAGTACCATTACTTTAGTTGCTCTGGAGAAAAAATAGTAGAAAATAGCATCCTCGTCAGGACTAGTGTCTCGTACTTGCTTGACATTTATCAAGTGCTCTGGTGGGTCATTAGGTGCCATCTAAACTGGGCTATAAGTTAAAATCTACGCTGTGCAGTACTTACTTAATTTCTCCGTTTGTCCGGTCCAAAGACGTATTCACTCGTACTCGCAGGACGCCTAACATCAAGGTGTGTTTACGGTTTCTTATATGCGTCATTTGCGCGCCATGTAACAAATCACGTGGTCTAAGCTAATGCCCAATGATATTTGGACTTCCCGGAGGACGGGTTGGCGTCCCTAAACGGAAACGCCGCGGCGGCCATTTCTAAGTGGGGAATATGAGTATTATTTTGAGTGGAATGAACACAATCTTCTTTCACTATTTACGGGGTGAATTTAAATTATGGCATCTGTATATTTCTGAACAGATTTGGTGCCAATATTCGAAAGTATAAGAGGAGATGGTAACTTCATTCTGTTATCGGGTGTATATGAACATGAGGTGTGCCTACAGATATGAACACACATGAAGAAGCACGGCGGCCATTGCTGAGTGGTGCTATAGTTGTCCCATCTCACAGTGTGTAGTAGAACTTAGCAGTGGGATTGAGATTTTTATATCTGTGCGTATATATGAGTAAAAAGACACAGTGGCTATTACTGAGTGGTACTGAGGTTGCCCTGTTGCACAGTATATTATACATCTTTATATTCTCAATCGAAATGGGATCTCTATATAAATTTTGCTTACCATATTTATTGTGTCACATACCACGAGATATTTTCGTTTAAACCTTTTTTGACACTATCAAAAATGAGAAAGTTATAAAAAAAATCTTTTCTTGTTGTTTGCCCTTATGTATGAAAATAATAGAATCAAAGCATTGGATATATACCGCTAAAGTTTTAGAGGTCAAGGGGGAACATATTCTGTTAGTGTTTTGCTTTTCCCCTCTTTCCCTGACCTTAAAGTAACAAATAGAGGGGGTCCCAATCTCATGTTAATAGTAATTTTTACCCCTATGCTATCCAGCGCTTTCCCTACTGTTGCACTCACTGGAGTGGGAATAGTAATTTTTACCCCTACGCTATCCAACGCTTTCCCTAAAGTTGCACCGTTTGGAGTGGGAATAGTAATTTTTACCCCTACGCTATCCAACGCTTTCCCTACTGTTGCACTCTCTGGAGTGGAAATAGTAATTTTTACCCCGCAGCTATCCAGTGCTTTCCCTACTGTTGCACTCACTGGAGTCGGAATAGTAATTTATCACCCTAATCTATCCAACGCTTTCCCCACTGTTGCACCCTTTGGAGTGGGAATAGTAATTTTTACCCCTACGCTATCCAACGCTTTCCCTACTTTTGCACCCTTTGGAGTGGGAATAGTAATTTTTACCCCTACGCTATCCAGCGCTTTCCCTACTGTTGCACTCACTGGAGTGGGAATAGTAATTTTTACCCCTACGCTATCCAACGCTTTCCCTACTGTTGCACCCTTTGGAGTGGGAATAGTAATTTTTACCCCTTTGCTATCCAATGTTTTCCCTACTGTTGCACCCTCTGGAGTGGGAATAGTAATTTTTACCCCTATGCTATCCAGCGCTTTCCGTACTGTTGCACTCACTGGAGTGGGAATAGTAATTTTTACCCCTTCGCTATCAAATGTTTTAACTATTAATGTTTTCATATTTTTAATAAATGTATGTATTTTTATTGTTTTATACTTTTATGTGTTAAATATATGTATATGTACACATTTATTAAGTTTATCTTGATTAAATTTAGTTAATTTGTTATAAATAGTTAAAATATAAAAGTAATGTAATGTATATTGTTAATAATAGTTATATTTTTTAATTATTTTATTTAATTTATAATAATTATTAAAGTCGATATTTTTTACATCTATATTTATTACATCTATATTTTTGAGTCGATATTTATGTACTTACCTGTTTAGGTATAGGGAGTCGATATTTTTGTAAACGATATTTATACATCTATTTTTTTGTAAACTATATTTTTGTTAACAATATATTAACATGGAACCGTTTAATTATTGGCATGTGCCTATTTGTGTGCTTATGTTATCTTATGTCTTTTTTGTGGCAAAAGCTCGTGGAGAATCCTTATGGCCTAAAAGAATAAGGTTGATATAAATGCTGCTTTGTGTGCTTAGCTAGGTAACATAAATTAACGGGTTAATAATTAACAAAGATGTGGGTAACAGAATGGGTTTCATTTCTCTAATTAATTAATGTTTTGTGTTTGTTTAAATACTAGTTTCCGTGAGAGGACTTAGTCCTACAAAAGATGGCGGTTTCGAATCCTGTCCAGAAAGGAGCCGTGCACAGAAGTGGAAACTTTTACCATACCCCGTCGACAATTTTGTCTGAAAAATACTGTTGAATAAGTTGTGCCTAATGTGCTCATGGAGAGAATGTTCCAAGGACAGGAAGCGGCAAGATTGCCAAGGCAAGGAAGTCATGAACTGTAGCTCTAGTGAAAAGATACTTTTTACAAGGAAGCGAAATGACACGAAAGCAAAGGACAATAGGGCTAAAGAAAAGCCCGTTCTCAGTTTGAGAATGGTGAAGACACAATATGGTTCCACATAAGACAGCCAATGGGAACTCTGATAGCAAAGAAAAATGAAAATTTTTGGGAAGATTAGCTAGTTAGAAAGGTATAAAACCCGGCCCATGGGGAGGAGGGAGGCTCTCCTCGCTTTCCGATTCCTGAAGGGTGTGACGTGCTGTTGGACTTTTTTTGCGCACGTAAGGACAGTAGTCTTTAAAGATTATTCTTTTTAGGTGAAGTAAGTTTTAGACAGGTGTTAGAATTTGAGGAATGGAAACTTTATTTTGCTTTAAGTCATGCTGATTGATTTGCTTTTAAAATGTCAGTCTAATAAGTATTTTCCTTAATAGAATGTTGCTTTCATTTGCTAACAAAATAAAGATTTTAATTAAAATGCTCTTTCTTTGAAAAATAAAGCTAATAAAATTAGATTTGAAATGACAAGCTGGTCTTGTTTATTCATGGTCTAGTTACCATTAGTTTAATCGATTCGCCTTTGTGACTTAATTAAATGACATATGTTTAAATCCATGGTAAGAAATGATAAACTGCAGTTGTAAATAAATTTGTAAATAGTTTGTGAATAGATCTGATTAATTAGGTCACATGATTCAGTCGCTCAAAAATTGTCTTGTTAGTTTATGGGCCTTGGTAGTGATTCATGATTAATGGTGAGTATTGTGGAGATAAGTAGCGTTTGTGAGACAGTTTTTCATTAGGAGCGCTGGATCACCACCAATGCCTGTAACCTTCCATGCCTATTTACAAAGATGACGTGGGTACATTACATTGTTAAAATTATTTTCCAGTCCTAAAGAAGTCAAGTAAAACCCTTATACTTGTTTGGTAGAGAGGACATAATGATGAAGATTGAGATATATATTCTTTACACAAAGAGAAGTGTTTAGTGATCATATATTTAGGAAACTCATTCTTGGGTTCAATTTCAGGAATTACAAGTTCCCCACCAAAGTACAGAACATTGGTTACCGAGAAATATTACAATAGTATAGGCATTCACTATTTCAGTTAGGTTCATAGTATTTGTGTCAAGGTATCTATTTCCCTTTAGTTAACCACTACAGCCTACCAACATTAGTGACTAGGAGAGGTGATGAGTCAAATTCCTGGAGTCCAGTTTGTTTTCCCTGTCTTATCCCTTTCCACTTGCCCTCTTTTTACCACTGGCCCTCATATTCCTGTGTATGTGGTCAATGTTGTATGTGGCGAGAAAGTGCAACTCCCATCGGGTTCCAAGTACAAGGTTAGTGCTTTTGAGTTTACGTTTGGATGCATGTTTTAAAAATTGTGAGCTGGTGTGAGTGTAGCAGACTTAGGATACTGTTAATAAAGATAAAGTCATAGAAATGTAAAATCCACCATCAAACAGGTAGAAGCAGCAGGCCATTTTCTGTTCAAGTGCCTTAAAACGTAAGCAGAGCTGTATGTTTTCCTTGCTAGCCATAGTAAGTCCAACATGGGCTGTCCAGCTCAAAATTCTATTTATATATCACTTTTTAATTTAACCCCTTCCCTGCTCATGACGAGCTCAGCTCGTCATGAGGCACAGTGGAGCTGTGCTTATGACGAGCTGACCTTGTCATGAACAAAGATAAATCTTACTTTCCAGCACAGGAGGGGAAAACCACTAGCAGCCAACTGGTTAAAGGTGCATATCATAAAGATTAACACAGCAATATTTGCCCCTCCCCGTGGGGCACATCATCATCTTATCACACAGATGGTTCAATTTAGTTTGAAGTCTTCCATCAAATACTTGTGTCACGTTTGTATTATGTATCCCGCAATGGATGTTTTCCCTGTGTTACATTTTCAGTTCATTTTAAATTAGCATACACATAGCTGGTTGTACAAAAAGCCAGATGTCCAAAGTGTGTCATTAAAAATGGAAATGGACCTATAATACAGCAGAATGATTACAGAATGGGCATATGTCTGAGTCAAGGAACCTATAGTAACAGCCAGAGTCTAAGATAATGAAGCCTGCTTCAGAAGGGTGTTCTTGCTAACTTCAGGGACCTCTAGTAATGAGCTAAGATACTGAAGCTTGCTATTTAAAAATGTTTGTGTCTGTCTACAAGGACCTAAATATTGAAGTAAGATACTGCTGTCTGATAAAGAAATTGCTATGTGTCTGACTCAAGGGGCCTCTAATAACAACCTAAGGTTGTTCATCCTCCAACAGAATGGATTTGTGTCTGACTCCAGGTACTTCTAGTAACAACCTAAGGTACTGCAACTTGATTACAACAAAGGCATGTCTGACTCCAGGGACCTTTAGTTGGAGCCTATGGTGCTTAATTCTACTACAGAATCCTTTTTTACTATTACCTTGGACTTCCAGTAATTACCTAAAGTACTACAGCCTGCCATGAAAAAAAGGGTTTATGTTTGACTCCAAGGACCTCCAGTAAGGATCAAATGTACTCGGGCTCACTACAGGAAAGGATTTGTATCCGTCTACAGGGACCCCAAGTAATTGCTAGATAAGCTATTGACCTTTTCCCAGAATAGATTTGTTTCTAACACCAGAGACCTCTAGAATCGACATAAGGTACAGCAGCCTGTCAAAAGAAACAAAGATACTAAAATCCCATAAAGAAAAATATTTGTGTGTGACTCCTGCGGCATCTAGTAATGACCTAAGACACTGCAGCCCAGCACACAAAGAGATTTGCACCTAACTTCAGGGTCCTCTACTTATGAACTAAGATTCTGAAATCTGCCACAGAAAAGATTTGATCCTGACTCCATGGATCTTTGGTAATCACCTAAGGTACTCCAGCCTCCTATGTAAATGATGTGTCTCTGATTCCAAAGACCTCTCCGAATTACCTAAAGTACTGAAGCTTCCAAGAAAAAATGATTTGAATCTAACTCCGGAGACCTTTAGTAGCTATGGTACTACAGCCTGCTACAGAAAAGATTTCTTTATCACTCCAGGGACCACTAGCTATGACCAGAGGTACTGAGTCTGCTATAGAAAGGAGTTTTGCATGGCTCAAGGGACCTTACTAGCTAAATTTATCCCAGCTTCCTAGAGCAAGAATGTTTAATTAGAGAGATTTCCGGTAATAAGCATTAGCAATGCCGACAGGTCTGGCTTGTTTTTCCAGTCACAAGTCGTACCTACTGGCTATGTCAGTTTTTAGGTCGAGCCTTTACCATTCCGCAGGAATGGGAAATGGGGAGAATTCAAGTCGGCTATTTTCTCTTCAAACCAAAGGGCTTTCAGCCGCGGTTTTCTTGCAGTGCCCGTGAACCACGTGATAACATGCACGCGCATTCAGGGCCAGCCAGCCCAGCACATCAAAGGGCTTCTCCTCCCCTAATTATTCATGGCCGGCCGCAGGCCGGCCGTACTTTCAGTTTCCCCAGAACGGCTAATTAGGGGAGGAGAAGCCCTTTGATGTGCTTCACACCAATGCGCCTCAGTCATTCCTCTTCTTTGTATTTGCTTCCAGACTCCGATCTGCTCATGTGCACAAGACGCTTTACACATTACACTCATCTGCCTGAAGTGGGAGTTTTAAACAAGCAAAGCTGGTCCTTCTGTACTTGCAGTTTCACTTCTAATGTGTGTTGTTATTTATCATGATTTTTAGCTGAGGTGTATCACGCTTGTTCATGAGTTTGATCTCTTCATACTGTCAAATGTTTTCTAAGTTGTTTTTGATTGTCTTACCACTGGAGGTCTCCCTGTGCTACATTTAGCCTCTGACACATGCAACGCCACTCAACCACGCAACGCCACTCAACCACGCAACACCACTCAACCACGCAACACCACGCAACTACGCAACGCCACGCAACTACGCAACGCCACGCAACTACGCAACGCCACGCAACTACGCAACGCCACGCAACTACGCAACTACGCAACGCCACTCAACTACGCAACGCCACTCAACTACGCAACGCCACTCAACTACGCAACGCCGCTCAACTACGCAACACCGCGCAACTACGCAACGCCGCAATGCCACGCAACTACGCAACGCCACTCACACATGCAACGCCACTCACACATGCAACGCCACTCACACATGCAACGCCACTCAACTACGCAACGCCACTCAACTACGCAACGCCACTCAACTACGCAACGCCACTCAACTACACAACGCCACTCAACTACGCAACGCCACTCAACTACACAACGCCACTCAACTACGCAACGCCACTCAACTACGCAATGCCACTCAACTACGCAACACCACTCAACTACGCAACACCACTCAACTACGCAACACCACTCAACTACGCAACACCACTCAACTACGCAACGCTGCGCAACGCCACGCAACTACGCAACACCACGCAACTACGCAACGCCACGCAACTACGCAACGCCACGCAACTACGCAACGCCACGCAACTACGCAATGCCACGCAACTACGCAACGCCACGCAACTACGCAACGCCACGCAACTACGCAACGCCACGCAACTACGCAACGCCACGCAACTATGCAACGCCACGCAACTACGCAACGCCACGCAACTACGCAACTACGCAACGCCACTCAACTACGCAACGCCACTCAACTACGCAACGCCACTCAACTACGCAACGCCGCTCAACTACGCAACACCGCGCAACTACGCAACGCCGCAATGCCACGCAACTACGCAACGCCACTCACACATGCAACGCCACTCACACATGCAACGCCACTCACACATGCAACGCCACTCAACTACGCAACGCCACTCAACTACACAACGCCACTCAACTACGCAACGCCACTCAACTACGCAACGCCACTCAACTACGCAACGCCACTCAACTACGCAACGCCACTCAACTACGCAACGCCACTCAACTACGCAACGCCACTCAACTACGCAACACCACTCAACTACGCAACACCACTCAACTACGCAACACCACTCAACTACGCAACACCACTCAACTACGCAACACCACTCAACTACGCAACGCTGCGCAACGCCACGCAACTACGCAACACCACGCAACTACGCAACGCCACGCAACTACGCAACGCCACGCAACTACGCAACGCCACGCAACTACGCAACGCCACGCAACTACGCAACGCCACGCAACTACGCAACGCCACGCAACTACGCAACGCCACGCAACTACGCAACGCCACGCAACTACGCAACGCCACGCAACAACGCAATGCCACGCAACAACGCAACGCCACGCAACAACGCAACGCCACGCAACAACGCAACGCCACGCAACAACGCAACGCCACGCAACAACGCAACGCCACTCAACTACGCAACGCCACTCAACTACGCAACGCCACTCAACTACGCAACGCCACTCAACTACGCCACGCCACTCAACTACGCCACGCCACTCAACTACGCCACGCCACTCAACTACGCCACGCCACTCAACTACGCCACGCCACTCAACTACGCCACGCCACTCAACTACGCCACGCCACTCAACTACGCCACGCCACTCAACTACGCAACGCCGCGCAACTACGCAACGCCGCACAACAACGCAACGCCACTCAACTACGCAACGCCGCTCAACTATGCAACGCCGCTCAACTACGCAACGCCGCTCAACTACGCAACGCCGCTCAACTACGCAACGCCGCTCAACTACGCAACGCCGCTCAACTACGCAACGCCGCTCAACTACGCAACGCCGCTCAACTACGCAACGCCGCTCAACTACGCAACGCCGCTCAACAACGCAACGCCACTCAACTACGCAACGCCACTCAACTACGCAACGCCACTCAACTACGCAACGCCACTCAACTACGCAACGCCACTCAACTACGCAACGCCACTCAACTACGCAACGCCACTCAACTACGCACAGCCACTCAACTACGCACACATGCAACGCCACTCACACATGCAACGCCACTCACACATGCAACGCCACTCACACATGCAACGCCACTCACACATGCAACGCCACACTACGCAACGCCACACTACGCAACGCTGCGCAACTACGCAACTCCGCAACGCCACGCAACTACGCAACGCCACGCAACTACGCAACGCCACGCAACTACGCAACGCCACGCAACTACGCAACGCCACGCACACATGCAACACCACTCAACTACGCAACGCCACTCAACTACGCAACGCCGCTCAACTACGCAACGCCGCTCAACTACGCAACGCCGCTCAACAACGCAACGCCGCTCAACTACGCAACGCCGCTCAACTACGCAACGCCGCTCAACTACGCAACGCCGCTCAACTACGCAACGCCGCTCAACTACGCAACGCCGCTCAACTACGCAACGCCGCTCAACTACGCAACGCCGCTCAACTACGCAACGCCGCGCAACTACGCAACGCCGCGCAACTACGCAACGCCGCGCAACTACGCAACGCCGCGCAACTACGCAACGCCGCGCAACTACGCAACGCCGCGCAACTACGCAACGCCACGCAACTACGCAACGCCACTCACACATGCAACGCCACTCACACATGCAACGCCACTCACACATGCAACGCCACTCACACATGCAACGCCACTCACACATGCAACGCCACTCACACATGCAACGCCACTCACACATGCAACGCCACTCACACATGCAACGCCACGCAACTACGCAACTACGCAACTACGCAACGCCACGCAACTACGCAACGCCACGCAACTACGCAACGCCACTCAACTACGCAACGCCACTCAACTACGCACACATGCAACGCCACTCAACTACGCACACATGCAACGCCACTCACACATGCAACGCCACTCACACACGCAACGCCACTCACACACGCAGCGCCACTCACACACGCAGCGCCACTCACACACGCAGCGCCACTCACACACGCAGCGCCACTCACACACGCAGCGCCACTCACACACGCAACGCCACTCACACACGCAACGCCACTCACACACGCAACGCCACTCACACACGCAACGCCACTCACACACGCAACGCCACTCACACACACAACGCCACTCACACACACAACGCCACTCACACACACAACGCCACTCACACACGAAAAACCACTCACGTTGCCAATAGGTCTCGCAGTACGACAGTTGGAGCTATTACAATTGCAAATAACAATGCCTTTCACTTTGGTTATCATTTTAAATACATAAAGGGCTTTGTCATTTACAAAACCAATAGCTCCAACTTTCCTACTGCGAGACCTATTGGCAACGCCAGTGCTTGTTTATTTATTCAATGCGTGTTTCTTCTTTCAGCCACGTGGGTTGTCAAAATAGATGTTGGCAGTAGCTGTCATTGATTTCCTATACACAACCATTCTATTTACATTAAAAAAAACAAGCTGTCCTTCTTGTATCCTTACTAATGGGCACATGAGTAGTTATGCTTTATAATGTGATGTACCTGGCATCCTTGATTTGTTAGCAGTAAAACCATCATAACACAGATAAAAAGATGATTGAGGGCATTCTATTTCACCACTTTGAAATATTCTTGACATTTTGCCTTTTATTTTGGTAAAGTGAGGTGCTATTTATCATTTGAACGCAATCTGTGCTATTTATAAAATTAAAATTGCAAATTTAGAATTCGAACATCTGCTTCTTCAGCTTCAGTGTTAATGGCTCACAGATATTTTGCTCTGAAGTTTGGGAGTATTTGGCTGTATGGAATGACTATAAAATTAAATCTGCAAAGACCAATGCATATGTTATAATGCATGTTATATAAATGTGTTTTTATACACCGGAGAAGGCATTGTTTGTTTCCTCTTTCAGACCTGGCCACACAGCAACAGCTGACATGCAGCAGCATACGGAATTCTTATAGAAAGTTGATAATTGGGATGTAGAGAGGGAGTGGCGCTCAAATAGGACAATAGGTGTTAGTGGCACAGATCTTTGGGGCTCCTGCAAGAGCCGAATTGGGTGGAGACAGAGTAATGGGGCTTTTATGGAACAAGGGATGTGAAATTCACACGGGGAAGTATCTATTAATTCAATTGCCACATGTTTTCACATTATGCAGCTAGCATAGATCCTCAATAGTACCACTCCACGAGTGGCCTCTTCAGCCACACTTGCATGTTAGTCACCTGTCCAGCATTTCTTGAGAATTTTGGTTTAATTTTTGACATGTTAAGGCAATGGTTTAAGTGGGCAAACTTGGGGTGATTAATGATTGTGTAACTTAATTTGACCTTCAACTCGAGCACCTGCTCTACTTTATCTATTAGACCTTCCTGTTGAAGCTCTTTGTAGCTATTTTAGAATGGCACTGGCAGCTTGCCGGCGCCATTCTAAGGGGGGCTGAGGGCAGAAGGGCACAAAAGTGGGACAGAGGGCAGAAGGGGACAATAAATGAGTGGGGGAGAGGGCAGAAGGGCACAGAAAACGAGTGGTACAGAGGGCAGAAGGGCATAAAAAACGAGAGGGTGGCAGTGATTAACCAGGCAAAAAAAAAACAGTGAACAATCAAAGCGCCCAGTGAACACCCGCTAACATGCAAAAATAAAAAAATTCGCACGAATCCGCGAATTTTGTGGACCGCGAATTTGCAAATCCGCAAAATTTGCGGATCGCGAATTCTCAAAATTCGCCCATGCTTAAAAAAAAACAAATCCATGTAGCCTGATGTTCTGTCCAATAACAACTGACTACAAGCTGCAGAGATACAATGGACAAATTGCGCTAACTTTGGTGGTCCATGATTGTAGGGTACCACTACAGTTCCAGGAGTCTTCCAGGATGGTGGAGGTCTAGGATTGGGCTACAACACAAATCACAGTGGTCAAAGAAAGGCGGTAGGGGTTGCTAATGGCCAAGCACAGCCAAGAGTACATTTTAATTGCCATACATGGTCTATGGAGAAGAGAGCTATAGACAGAATAAAAAATATTGAGAAGTACAAAGAAGAGAAGATAGAGAGACGAAGGTCTAGAAAAGGAGAGTAGATAGTAGAAGCAAGAGAGATCAAGGAGACACAAGAATAGGAAGATGAGTGCAACCACAAACAGAAAAGGATAGTGGGAATAGGTTGAGAGAAGAAACAGTGGCAGAGAATAGGAGTGAATAGAGAAAGTAAAGGAAAATCTTTAGAGCTGGTACACATAGAGAAATGGTGATTGGAGTTTTGAAGTGGAATTTAGAGATTATCATGTTTTGGCCAACCTATCTCAATGTGATTTCAAAGCACAATTTTGCACTTGATTTTCTAAAAGGGATCTTAGTGTAAGATCCAAAAATAACTTTGACCAGTGGTCTTAAAACTCCTCATTAGGTCTAACCATTGTTACTTGATCCACATTACGTTTTGCAAATTGCTAAACAATGACACCCCCTTGTTATTTGTTTCCATACACTCTTGGGGAGAACTGCTGACTCCTTCTCTTTTAATGCATAGCAGCCATATCTACATTTGCTGGTATAGTTGCTGGAAAGTACAACCAACCTACTTGCTGAGAAGATAAAAGTTTTATTAAGGAGGTTATTTGGCTTTCTAGTGTACATTTTAATATGGCCATCTCTTAACTGTTTTATAACATAAAGGTTGACTTTAATCTGCATCTGTAGTAATGCTGAATAATCCCTCTGCAGCTAGATTTTTCCATTTCTAATTATTGTTGATTACCACTGTTGTAATTCATATACTTGTTACAGATGCCCCTGATGAAGGTCTATTGTTCACAGCCCAAAATGCATTGGGAACCAATGAAACTTGTTTCTGTATGCTGAATTCAAGCAACTACATTTCTTTACTTTGAAATTGATCTGCTATGATGATGGAATAAATCATGCAGACTTTCAACGATTGAAGCTCTTGATGATTCTTTAAAAAAATTGTTATTGAAATTGATGCTGTTTATTGATGACTATTGATGAATTGTTTTGTCATTCAGATACACTTTTAGAAAGTAGACATTTTCTTGTTTAAACATTCTGTATGCCTCTGCCTGTTTGTGTATTGACTGTCTGGTTTTGGTGTGACAGGGGCTGGGGATGTGCATTCACTGTAGACAGTCACTGAGGAAGGGGTTGAGGTGTGCCGGGCCCTTCCTGGATGACTCAGAGCTGAGCTGGAAGGGGGCTTGTCTGCATTAAGAGTAGGGGGAGGAGATTTCCCTGCACCTGAATAGGGCCTGTCTCCCTTGCACAATGCTATCTCCACCCCCTGTGGTCATACTGCACCAGTGAGGACAGAACTGTTTTGGAATAGGCTCAGAGACCCTTGCACAAAGAGAATGAAGACAAAATGGTTCATAAGTAGTAGACCTTAAACCCCAGAACTTTAGATAACTTCTGGACTCAAAAGGAACCTTTGCCAAGGAAACGAGCTGAAGAACTGTGAGGAGGAGTATGGCCCCTTTGCTGTTTGCTGTGTGGGTTTGGCCTGCAGTTGCTGTTTCTGCCAAGGAAAGGACAAAGACTGGACCTTTGCTGTGAACCTGCTTGAAGAAGAATCTCCAAGGCAGTGGCAGTCGGCATGGCTTGTGGGTGGGGGGTGGCGTGGGGGGTTGTGATTGCTAAAGGGGTGAACAAAACATTTAATTTTAAAAAACCTACCTTTCCACCGGGTCTTGCATCTCTGCTCCTGCTTTCCTGCCTTCGACTTCAGGAACAGGAAGCAGCCAGCCAGGCTCCCTCCACAAAGCCAATCACAATGCTGGAATGCAGCACTGTGATTGGTCTGAGCACTGTGACAAAGCACTCAGCTAGGGGCTGTATGGGTGGGCATGTTTTTCATGCAGGCTGTAATGCAGCCTGCATGGAGAACAGAGAAAGTGTGTATGACTGGTTTGGGGGCCTGAGAGGGACGACCAAACAGTAATTGCGCGCTTTGTAATGGGTAAACCACTCCCCTCCTGCCCTGCCCCGAGATCAGATCAGACCCGTCCACCCACCCACCCGCAAAGCAGCACAAACATAAAATGATAATAACTGAAAGTTATCATCATTTTATGTTTTTGTTTCTCACACTGTTTGAAAGCAGTGGGGCGACGCTCCTCCGCAACTGCGGAGAAGCCGCCACTGCTCCAAGGGCCTGAGTGTGCTGGCCTCCTGTTCTGAAGTCACAGGGACACAAAACCTTCACCCCAGCTCCCCTGAACTCTATTGCAAAGAGGTATGACCTGCCAGGAGGTGCCTATTCCGGTTTTGGGCCTCTGGAGGTTGTTCCTGCCTTTGGGAGCTGGCTGAAATGTAAGACAACCTGTCTCTAATGCCGCTGTGATGCCGCAACCTGCACCGAGGCCTGGTAGTTATCAGCATTTACCAATGCCAGCGCTTGCACCGACTCCGTCATCATCCTCGCCTGTATCCTGTTATTATGGCGCAGATAACCGCTGAGGGTGACTCCACAAACTTGCCGACTTTGCATTGTCACTGAAATCGATGCCTCATCGCTGGCAAAACCGTCTTCCCCGACCCTGGACACGACGCGTCGCCGCCCCGTGGAGACAACGCCTTGCCTCCCTCGTGGCAGCCAGGGAGCCGACCTCAGTGAACTCCCTAAATATCGAATCCAAAATATAGACTGCTCAAAATATGGAATCCAAAATATAGACTGCCCAGAATATCGAATTACTAAAATATAGACAGGCCAGAATATCGACTTTAGGGTATGAAATATCGAATTCCATAATATCGAATTTAAAATATCGATTTCCATAATATCTTTTTTTTTTAGTGCTATGTATGGTAGTATAAGTATTAAAATTATGTATTAATTTTGTAATGTATGTTTAATTTTTTTAAAGTAATGAGTGTTATGTAATTTAATTTTTGCGTAATTTATTCTGTAGCGGGTTGTGGTACGCGGATGACACCCAGCTTGTGTTGGCCATCAACGGGAATGGAGACAAGGTAGCTGAAAACTTCCAAGAGGTCATCCGGGCGATCGGTGAGTGGATGGCCTCTAACTGCCTAAAGTTAAATGCTGAAAAAACGGAGGTCGTCATATTTGGATTTGGATTTGGATTTGGATATTTGGATATTTGATAATTAATTTTTTATTGTTTTTTATAATTAATTGGTAATTAATTTTTATTAATTGGTAATACATTTTTATTAATTGGTAATACATTTTTATTAATTGGTAAATAACATTTATTAATTGATTAATTGATAATTATGTTAATTGTATTTGGAGCGGGTTGTGGGTTTATAGGGGAATAAGGTGGGAAGTGATTAAATTGTGATAAAGTAAAAAATTATTTTTATTTATATGTATTGATAATTAATTATTAATTGGTAATTTATTTTAATTAATTGGTAAATAATTTGTATTAATTAATTAATTGATAATTATGTTAAGTGTATTATTTATTATTTGGAGCGGGTTGTGGGTTTATAGGGGAATAGGGTGGGAAGTAATTTAATTGTAATAAAGTAAATATTTCTTTTGATTTATATGTATTGGTAATTCATTGATAATGAATTATTCATTGGTAATTAATTTCTATTATTAGTAAAAAAAAATTGATTTGTAATTAATTTTTATTAATTAGTACTAATTTTTTTAATTGGTAATTAGTTTTGATTAATTGGTAATTCATTGTTATGAATTGGTAATTATTTGTAATTTTTTTTTATTGGTATTGATAAATATTTTAATTTTATTTTAATATTAAACATTACTTTCCCTACTGTTGCACTCTCTGGAGTGGGAATTGTAATTTTTACCCCTACTCTATCCAACGCTTTTTCACTGTTGCACTCACTGGAGTGGGAATAGTAATTTTTACCCCTACGCTATCCAACGCTTTCCCTACTGTTGCACTCACTGAAGTGGGAATAGTAATTTTTAGGCTCCCGCTATCCAACGCTTTCCCTATTGTTGCACTCTCTGGAGTGGGAATAGTAATTTTTATCCCTCCTCTATCCAACGCTTTCCCTACTGTTGCATTAGTTGGAGTGGGAATACTAATTTTTACCCCTACGCTATCCAATGCTTTCCCTACTGTTGCACTCATTGGAGTGGGAATAGTCATTTTTACCCCTAGGCTATCCAACGCTTTCCCTACTGTTGCACTCATTTGAGTGGGAATAGTAATTTTTACCCTCCCGCTATCCAATGCTTTCCCTACTGTTGCACTCTCTGGAGTGGGAATAGTAATTTGTAACCCCCGCTAGCTCACGCTTTCTCTACTGTTGCACTCTTTGGAGTGTGAATAGTATTTTTACCCAAACTACATACATTAAAGGGGACCCACGGGCAATTTAATGACCTGCTCTGAATACATGCCCACCTAACATTAATCACAAAAAAGTACCAGAGGGTCAAAAGTAAGACAGGCTAATTATCGAAGACAGAGAAGGTGTAACGCTCCCACTTGCCATATGACTAAAAGAGGAGTGATGTAGAACATGCCAGATCAAGATCAGTGTCTAGTCTCTGGCTCCCATCAGTCACCACTCGGAACCGCCCTTCATCATTTGGGGCTCCGAGGACCAACACTATACTAGATCTTGGTTCTCTAGCAGAAAGGAATTAACCTTCCCGTTAGTTAGTATGTGTTGGTATTATGGTCGAGACCATATGTGTTGGTAAAGTAACTGACAGGGTTAAAAAGAGGGTGGTGTGCAGTGCAAAGAAAAACTAAGGAAGATAATAAAGGGGGTAAGTAAAATTGGTTTTAAGGAGCAAAAGAATGATTTAATAGGGTATAGCTCCTAGCACCAACATTAAAAAATAGCCAAGACAGGGTAAAATCTATGACCTGTCTAGTGGTGTAACGTGGTCGACATGTTTCAGCAAAAACCGGCCAATAGCCTTGCTTTCTTCAGGACCTTAAATGTACAGCTACTGCAAACAAAAACCAAATGTGACAAAAGTATAACAAATAAGTGTGCGGTTAGAAGCAAGTTTTCCCGACCCAGCCAGTACGATTCGTGTCGGGTTACCACCGTATAACGTTTTTTTTTACAGGAGCCCAAAATGTTCAGAGAAGCATAGTACGCCTTGAAACAGGTACGGAATGCCCCCCCGGGTACGGTGCGTACACCCCATGTCTGTACCCCTGCGATCGTGGGGTGTACGCACCATACCCCATGATTGCTGGGTGTACGCACCGTACCCCATGATCGCAGGGTGTATGGTGCGTACACCATGTGATCATGGGGTACGGTGCATACACCCCGTGATCACAGGGGTACGCACCGTACCCCTGCAATCATGGGGTGTATGCATCATACGATGTGTATGTGATTGTGGTTGTCCGTACGAATCGCCCTTACCTGACATGGACCATACGAATCGCGTCCTCATACCCTGGTCCGGATCGTACTCGTCGGGTCATACAGCATGTTTACGATTCGTACGGTTCACTGTGAGGGTCCGTGTCGTACCGTTTCTCCCTTGCAATTTGTACGGTTCGCTAAGATTCGGACGGATTGACGAGATAAGGATCGTACTACGCAATCCGGACGGACGAGTACGATTCATACGGAGAGGGCTCCGGATACTATTCGAACGGACACTTTTTTTCTCGAATCGGAATCGACCCCTACATGTATTATTTTTATTTTTTATATTATTTTAAGTATATTTTATTCAATTTTTTTAAATATTTAATTAATGTAATATTATTTTTAATATATTTTAAAAAATCGATATTTTAGTTAACTATATTTTTAACATTCTATATTTTGGATTCGATATTTTAGTACTTACCTGTTTGTAGATAGGGATTCTATATTTTGTCCTTCAATATTTTGGAGTCGATAGTGCCTCTACCTTGGCAACAATGCCTTACCTCCACGATGCCGTGCAACGCCTTCGACTGCTTTTCCAAGGTTCTGTTTGCTTGGGGGTCCGTGTGACTCTGTGCATAACGCCGTGCACCTTGCGGTGTGCACCATACTTTGGATTTATTGCTGTCACGACATCACAATAAACCCAGGTGGAGCTATTTGTTTTCTACAACCTTTATTTTTTTAATAGCTGTTCTAAAGTCATATTTTATGACCTGTATGGTGCATTTTTGTTATTTTGGTCTTGTTGTGTTTAGATAAAGATACTTTATTCTTCTAAACTGGTGTGGTGTCCATACGTGATGTTCTCACTGTATTACTGTGTGTTTTGAGTACAAATACTTTACACATTGCCTTTGGGATAAGCCTATTTGCTCATGGCAAGCTATCTAGGGGGAGAGCAGGGGTTATCTAAAGTGTGTATCCACCTTACCATGACTAGAAGCAAGAGCCCCTATGTGGTCAAAGGTACCTACCTCTGCCAACTAGAGATCCCCATTTCGAACAAATGCACATAAAGAGCACAGCTTTAATGTTTGGTCATAGCTGAGGGACATACCTCCCTAAAAATATACTATTAGCCACTATAGGGTGGGGGGTCCTTAAGGGATAATCCAGAGTCACCCAGCACTTGCAATATCAGGTACAGTGTTTCTGCACCACAAATAGCATGGGAGTCTTGAGGTGTGCCCTTGGGTGATTTCAAAGTTCCTTTCAATGACAGAAGCATGGCACAAAGTATATTCCAATTTGGTTCACCAAATATGGACTAGTTGGGGGACAGAGAGAAAACATCAAGAAAGTTAAAGAAGAAGCAAAGATATACAAAATAGATTATGATGAGGGAAAGAAATGAGTGGAGGTTGTCAATCCCAGGGTGTGGCTAAAGCTGGTGTGCGCATCAGAAACCTGAAAGCATGACAGAAGTGGGTCATAGTAGCGGAAGAAGGCTAAGTGCCACCTTGTATTCCAGGACAAGTCAGTTAGAAAAAGCTTTAATGCTAGATTTCCTGGATGTCACTACTGCTTTTATCTTGGATGTGTGCATGTGTGCAGTCATGGCATGGACTTTCATTACTTTTGGTTATTTATTGGGGCATAAGTGTGATAATGTGAGTAGCAGCAGCAGCATGGCAAGGGTGCTTAGGTAACAGGTGCAATCAAAGAAATTGCCCCTTTGACTGCTGTTGGGGTGGTAAAATACAGGAATTACCATGGTTCAATGGGCCCGTCAGCGCTCTGTAATGTAATTAGTACTTGTAAAGTGCACTAATACCCCAACTGGGGAGTCCTGGTGCTGTAACACATACTGCTGTGGAACCCTTCCTGGCTTTTTCCCTGTGAAATGTCCACTCCTGGGCATCCCCAAGGTGAAGCCAGGCATCCCAGCGCTTTTGTGGAGATTAAGCAAGCTATTGCCCAGAGTTGCAGAGTGGGTTACATGATTAGAATAGGCACCGAGGCAAGAATTATCAAGTCCGAGGACATTGAGCCCAAGACCCGCCCAGGTCCGATGAAATTGAGCCCAAGACCTGCCGAGGTGGGAATTGAACCCTGGTCCCAGGCCAGACCTCTGTATCAGGGTCTGCCGCTCTAACCACTGAGTCAGACTTCTCCACTCTGTAACCATGCCTGCTGCACCAATGACAGCTACACCCCTGTGTAGTAGGATCTTGCAGTGCCTTCCATCTTATGGCTAAAGTTGGGAGAAGCTCTTAGTCAGATGCTTGTAATGCCTGAAGCGGGAAGAGCTTCTGACAAGTTTCTCCTGTATATAGAAACGTGAATGCAATTCCACCCCTCCATCCTTCCGTGTCTTCGTTCATTTCTACAAACGACTTCAAATCGCTTCAGTTCATTCTGAGTTGCTGTTCTTATGAGCGCCAGGCACGGTCTACTTGCTGATGTATGAGATTCGGCCGGGAGCTCGTGCAGGCACCTCGCCTGTCAGATGCACCGCATCCGCCTTTCAAAACAATGGTAAGTTTGAAGGGCACTGAATAACTATCGCAGAGATATTGCTGTCTGGAAATGCTGCTTGGATGTTGTGAGTGAAAATACCAAGTTACCTGACAGTGGCATATTATTTCCGCGAACAGACAAGGCTGGAGTATCTTCTCCAAAGGCATCTGCAGTAAATCTTGCTTTCGGAGATTATCTGGCACTTTGAATCGTTGTCTGGTCTTGCTTGTCCTTCAGAAGGGGTTGGAAACTATTTCCTCTACATCCCAAGTTAAGCAAGTGCTAAAAAAGCTTATCAAAAGTTGTTTGTGAAATAAAAAATGAAGACCAAAGAGAAAACTATTAGTACTAGCCGAAGAAAACTGTCACCGGATAATAATGTAGAGGGAATTCATTAATATTTCTAATATTACAAATTCGAATCCAGGCAAGTGAGTTGAGACATTGTTTAAGGCAGAAGCATTCCGTCACTGTATCCAGTCAGCAGAGTATATTTCAAAAAGATATTTTATTTTTGTTAGAACAAATGTTCTAATGTTGTATTTACTTGAACTCAAAGTTAACAATGTAGGTTTTCAATTCGTGTAATATAAATAGTTCTCAATAATCCAATCGTTCTGACATTTAGGGCTCCGATTTTGAGGCAGCCATATTTATGAGTGAGGGTACCTTTCGGGCTTCTTTACAACACCCTTGCGCCGCCAGTGCATCACTTTTAACATGGGGGAAAGTGACGTACCAGCAGCGCAAGGGGGTTGTAAAGAAGCCCAATTTTTCTGGTCAGTTTTACCGCACATAAATCCGGCTGTCGTGAGTATTTATTCCTGAAATGAGTAAAACGTGGACTGGGATTTACTGATTTCAAATCTGCATGCAGTGTCCTTATTCTGAAGGCCGATGATTGGCGGGTGGTGGGGCAAAAGTCAGAGCACAGTATTGACTGTGAGCTGACAACTGGGAGCATTCCATGTTCCCCTGTGCTGTGGAAGGGGGTCAAAAGGCAAAAGACATACAGATGAGGGACGGAATGCAGAGCAAATCAAACATTCACCCCCAGTCACAAGATCTGGGTTAAATCTATAATTCTTTTGCTCACCAAGCCACCCCAGTTAAGACCCAGCCATATGCAAATCAGTCTTGACACAGTGCCTCATGGGAACAGTCCAGTCCGAACTCCCTAGCCAGTCCCCCCTGAACCGGAAACAAGCATCCTGGGACCGGAAGGGGGTCAGGCAGGGACCGAAAGGCAATACCATCTTGCAGTTGCAGCCTGAGCATCATGTCATTTTACCCGACTGATTTTCTGGATAGTGAAATCTGGTCTGGGGGTCCCACACTCAGGAAATCTGGGTATAAGAATATTGGGCCCGTTTGATTTGAGCAGAGGAATATCCCGCCTGGAAACAACTATAAATTTAGAGTTTGGTGGATGCGGACATCAGCCCAAAAGTGGTGAAGGTGAATGTCACTTCTGCCATGTTTAAAGTCCACAGACATTAATGTACAATTTAGACTTCCATTGCTTTTTTGCAGATGCCCCACATCCACCAACCTCTAAACTATGCCCTTAGTCTTATTCAGAATGAGTGGGTTTCTTTAAACTATTTTTCTAGCTGGTTCCCCTGCCCTTTTTGAGATGCATATGTCTTGGTCTGGAGTTAGGCTAACCTCTGGAGGAGAAAACTCGTGTCTCATGTCCAGTATGTCTATGAACTTCTGGGATAAAAACCATTACTTTGATTGAATTTCCATAGTTCCTCTGCCTAGGTTAGCTGGTCTAGAAAACCCTCCATGTGACTCCCATGTTGGTCACAGACGTGTCCTGGTGCTATCCTCTGAAAAATTATTTAGACACTCACAAACACCACTTACAGCAGGCCAAAACATAATTTAGTGAACAACGCTTTCCAGAAAGCCCAAATTATCCACTATCATTTGTTGGAAACATTCCAGCACACAATACATCTTGATCCATCCTAGGCCCTTTAGATTACATGGTATCCTAAGTAGCCTTCAACAAGGTAGGGTATACGAGGGTGAGGAGTTTGACTCTTTTACCAGGTAGCATACTACAGTGGTCCTGAGATGTGTTTCCTTACTCTTGGAGGTACATCTCAGGGGGATAAACGTTCTACAGGCTTATCATCTCTTTCATGTATTATCAATTGTCATGGTTTATGCATCTCAGTAATGTTTTGGGACATTTGTCTTCAGTGCAGTTGTCGGATGATCGATTTATTTGCCACAAAATTAAATTGAGGGGTTTTAAGCTTTCTGGCCAAGTCCTGGGATGGGTGCAGTGGTGGCATTTTAACTCATGGGACTCCTCTGTACTTTCGCATCCATCCATTGATAACTCCTACGCCGACGACACTCAACTGATCCTATCACTCACCAGAGACCCTAACACGGCCAAAACCAACCTACACGAAGGAATGAAAGAAGTAGCCGAATGGATGAAGCACAGCCGTCTGAAACTGAACTCAGACAAAACAGAAGTCCTCATCTTAGGTACCTCCCCCTCCGCCTGGGACGACTCTTGGTGGCCAGAGGCCCTTGGAAAAGCACCCATCCCGACGGACCTCGCACGGAACCTGGGCGTCATCCTGGATTCCTCACTCTCGATGAACAGACAAGTCAACGCCGTTTCTTCATCTTGCTTCAACATTCTTCGCATGCTCAAAAAAACATTTCGCTGGATCCCTACCGAAACTAGAAAAACAGTCACCCACGCTCTGGTCACGAGCCGACTGGACTACGGAAACACCCTCTACGCCGGCACCACCGCAAAACTCCAGAAAAAACTACAACGCATCCAGAACGCCTCAGCCAGGCTCATATTAGACATCCCGCGTAAAGAACACATCTCTGATCACCTGAAAAACCTCCACTGGCTCCCCGTCAATAAGAGGATCACTTTCCGGCTCCTAACCCACGCACACAAAGCACTCTACGAAATCGGACCCGAATGCCTCAACACACGACTATCCTTCTACACCCCCTCCTGCCAGCTACGATACTCCAACCAAGCCCTTGCCACTGTACCTCGCATCAACAAAACCACCATGGGAGGTAGATCCTTCTCCTACCTAGCAGCTAAAACTTGGAACTCACTTCCCACTCACCTTCGCCTTACTCAGAACCACCTAGCATTCAGAAAGCAACTCAAAACGTGGATATTCGACAAGTAACTCTCCACCCTTCTTCAAGCGCCTTGAGACCCTCTGGGTATGTAGCGCGCTATACAAATCTTTTGACTTGACTTGACTTGACTTCAAGAGCAAGGAGAAAGAAGTCAGGCACCATTATGGTTCTACCATACTAGCCTTGCCAATGGCAGTTCCCTATGCTATAACTGCTGTCAATGGAACCTGCATGTATTCTGGCCCTTCTGATACCTTCATTCGTGTCAATTGGCAGTCTGAAGTTGGTTTATTGGAGATTGATAGGCTAGAGCTGGTGCGACTGTGTCTCTCAGGGGATACAGCATTGGCTGTGCTGCATTTGAGGCATTTCCAGACATCTTACTGACAGACATATTCAAAAAAGTTAGTTTCACCCTGCATGTTGTTGACACCGTTTCAGCAATATCTACAGCTTGTGTGATGTAGAAAGAGTTCTGGAAGGTCTCGGGTGAAACCTGAAAAAATTATTCTTCGGATTCTGATTTATTGAGTAATGTGTTTGCAGAGACATCCACCCTGTCAAGCAATCTGGATTTAGTAATACATTGGTTATCTACCAAATGATCTTTCAAGGGATGAACTTATGAGTGCCTCCAGCACTACAGCATTTGTTTTACTAATGCAAATCCCAAGTAGAGAGAGCATTTGATACATAGCTCCGGGGATAACAACATTGAGATTTTCCACCATTCCCAATCAGGGCACTCTACAGGGTCTAAAGCTAAGCGGAACAGTGCTGGTTCCAAGACGAGGTTGTACTTAAAGAAACTGTGGAAAGAGCCACCCTTTCTTTATTAGTGTGATGGACCAGTTTATGGCACAAGGAGCTTGTGAGACTTAAGAGTACAGTTGGAAACCTGGCACACGTAGCCAAACCTGGAAAAGGTGTTTGTTTGAGGTGACATAACACACCAGGCCAGTCTTGTCATTCCAGAAAAACAATATCAAAATCTCAAATTTGAGAAATAAAAAACATTAAAAGGGCAATCAAGATTGCTAAAATTCCAGAAAACGATATAAAAATCTCAGATGTGATAAATAAAAGACATTTAAAGGGCACTCAAGAGTGCTAAAATGATACGCAATATGTGCGGGAAGCAACTCATTTAAGTGATTGATGTACTTCTGAGATGAAATTTGGAAAACATTCCTGCTACCTGACCTATTCCCTATCACTTAGGGCCCCTATTTGGTTTTCCATGTACATATCTGGTCATGAAGTATTTTTTCCCTCCTTCAGTATGCCAAATTGAGTGTCAGTGTCTGCCAGTGTACTATATGGCAAGAGGGGTGCTATCTAAGCCCGGGTGTCTAACTCTGCTCCGCTAGTTGAGTTTGCAGAGTTTTGCTAACTCTGCGTTCCGTAGGGGCAAAACTCCGACTCCGCGGAGGAGCGGAGTTAGACCATGATCACTGCCAAAAAATAGTAAAATAGTAAAAAAAACACTTATGCTCAGTCCTAGCAAGATGTACTACATCTTTACAACAATGTATTACATTATAGCGCAAACTTCCCGAAGGTATCAGAGTACATTACACAGTAGGCATGGCAGTAATTACACAAGTTACATATGGAATAAATAGAAATACATAGTAACAGTATAAAAAGGAAATATAGGATAGACAGAGTAGGCACATCAGTAATTACACGAGTCACCTGTGGAACAAATACAAATACATAGTACCAGTAAATAAAAGAAGTATAAAATAGACCGTAGGATATGTGCACAATATAGTTCTGAGGTAGTTATGGTAAGGTCTTGCGGAGGTGGGGAGTAGAGGCACATTTCATCCCAGAGGTAGTGAAACTCAGGTTTTTTTACAGGGTGTGGGGTAGGCACAGCCGGCCGGTCAGATGGTTTAGGGGAGAGCGTTTAGGTATTTATTGAGAAGTAGAAGTTTAAGTTTTTTTCTGAAGTGAGGGAATGATTGATTGTCATGTAAATCCTGTGGCAGCAGGTTCCAGATTCTGGGAGCGTTTCCAGAGAAGGAGCAGGTCCCAGATTTTTCTTTCTTCAATTTGGATGGAATCAGGAGTAGACTGTTAGAGCTTCGAAGAGATCTGTTTTGGCCGGCTTTAGATAGTTTGTTTGCAAGTTAGATTGTTTTTTCCATGTAGAGAACTTTGGTGGTTATGCAGGAAGTTTTAAATATATATCTTGCCTCAATTGGAAGCCAGTTGAGTTTCTGAAGAGTGTGAGTGATGTGGGCAAAGCGAATCTCCACTGGCAGTAGTCTTACCGTAGCGTGGAGTGTGGTTTTAATGGGGTAAGGTGTCTCTTTGGGGCACCCGTGATTGTTGCATCACCGTAGTCCAGCTTGGAGAGGACTAAGGATTACACCACAGTCTTTAGGTATTCGAGGTGGATAGACGGGTTTAGGGAATCAAATGCATTCTCCAAATCCAGCTGGAAAGCTACCGCATTCAGTTCTGCATTTATTTGTAACTTTCTATTCACCAGTCAATAAATTGTCAGATGGATGGACTGCCCTGGCTTGAAATCAGATTGATTCCAATGTATCAGGTCAGGACTATGGCTCATCAGTCTTGTCGACATGGCCTTAGTTAACATTTTATTGTCAGGACATGATTAAGCAGGGAATTAAGTATTTAAGACAAAACAACTGCCTTTTTTGCAACATTTAAGTAACAAAATATTAACTGTTTTTCTCATGGGGGGGGTTGTAGTATCACCCCCAACCGTGCTCTTCCTATAAGTCTCCAAAAACTGAGAGGTGCTAGCACAATCCCAGAATGATTTGTAAAAACTAGTTGAGAGATCATTAGGTCAGTGACCAGTTCTTGAACTTTTTAAGAGCTTCAGGTCATTCCCCCTCCTCAACCAGTAGCAGTGCATGAACTCTTCTCTGTTACAATTGTCTAAATGTTGATATTTGTAAGGATTTCCATACAACGGTAGAACTCATGGTGGTACCATTTCCAGCATTAATAATATGACCGGCAGGATCCACCAGAGGTTCAATCATATTGACCTCCCTGCTGGATAGACTGTGTTTGCAAGGTCTTAATATATCACATTAAAAATGGTTAAACACTAATCATATTAGTATAGGTTTACCTATTGCATTGAATACACAAATTCCTTGAATATATGTCTTGAAGGCTAAGGTACTTTTGATTGGTGGGCCTCACTGGGTTCCTGTATCCGGCCCGCGCTCCATCGCGGTTGGACTGAACTTTTGGCCTTGTCCCAGTCCGGTGCAACCAGATATCCCAAATAAATGCATATTGCCTCTATGTTCTATTTTAGTTTGTTTGTTTAAAAATCATATCTCAAGTTCTACTTATTGGATTTTTGATATATTGGTCTTGTTTTATTTATTAAATTACCTGTTATTTTTATAACCTGATGTGAATCTTTTTATCTGCTGTTTTCACTATTTAACTGCTTGAAGTGTTGCACAAATACTTTACACATTGCCTCTTAAGTTAAGACTTTCTGCTCTGTGCCTAGCTACCAGAAGGTGAGCACAGGTTACTTTAGGGTGTTTCGTGACTTACCCTGATTACGATTGTGGTACTGTTTAACCAGGGCTTCCACTCCAGTTAACCAGGAACACAATTGCTAACACATATCCTATTTTCCTAATAAAGTACCCTCTGGTTGGCTCAGCCACCTCCATATTAGTTGTTGTTGCATCAATAAAGGTATCTATTGGTTGCACTACCGCTTATACACTAGGCAGCTAATAGGATGGCAGACTAAAAGTGTAATTGCTGTATGATAAGACACGATCAGAAGAAGCATTACACAGACAGTACAGCAATGCAGAGTGCATCCGCTGTAGAGATCAAAAATATAGCCAGCAGAGTGAAATGCCTATTTTCTTTCAGAAATTCTTGACCTACATGTCATGATTCAACCAACCAAGAGGAATCCATATGCTCCAAGGCGTTGCTAGCAGAACCACTGGGTTACCCTGCATATGGTTAATTTTATTAACACTTGAATGCAGTGTTCTATTATTTCCATGTTCCCATATAATTCGGGTGCCTATGTAATCAATACATTTCCTACCTATTATTCATTCATAGATCTCTAGAGTACCTGAGTTGCTGCCATAAGAGTTTACCTCACTATAAGAGTTGTATGTTGTGTTGCGGGGTGATTCGAATGAAACAATATGCCAGGGCCAAAGGGGTACACAGTATATTCTTCCTTTGTATTCTTACGAAGGGCGATAAAATTTGCTTCACAAACGCAACTTCAACAGATCATTGCAAGTTTTTGTATATTAACACTTTTCTACACAATATATTTAAATATCAGGTGACATTTCAATGTTGTATCCCAGCCAATATGTTTTGTGAATTCGTCACCACGTTTTCAAGGCTGTAGAGGACATAGATTAAAATACCCAATTATAAAATATCCTCCCAGTCGTAAAATTGAATCTGCAAATTGTTAGTAGTCAGTATTATTGATGCATCATCTGTTTTGATTATTTAATTTTTAATAAGCAACTGTTTTGATTATTTAATTAAAAAAACAACTAGAAAAACATTTAAAACAACATAATTTTCAACTAGAATCCTAATGGTTCTTTTTTAAGGCAACTAAAATGACAAGGAAAAAACATATTTATAATCACTACCATATTTCATTTCACATTTGCATTGGTAACAAGTTTTATCCCACATCTCAGCTCTGTTTGCTAATGGCCATTAGTCTCAATTAATCACATACAATTATTGCTTAATGCGCATCTGGAAGCAGCCACTTGAACATTTACCAGATTGCTTTCTAGTCTCATATTTCACAACATTATGTGTTGATTGTTCCCATTCAAAACAATCTTTCTGGTACTTTGTCTCAGATTTCTTTTTACATTTATAATTCGTACCCAAAAATGACATACCCTGCCAACATGATTCGCCGATGAAGATTAGTGGTTAATGGAGAATTGTACTTTTTTGAAGAACTGTTTTTTCTTTATTGTCTCCTTTGATTTGACACAAATATACACTTAATGTATCGTTTTCTATCTGGGCCAAAAGAAGGAAAATAAAATGGCCCATTATAATTGTCGCAATAAACCATCACTAGATTATTTGATCGTTCAATATAAATTATCATATAGTAAAATAACCTTAATCCTATCACGTCATATTGTTGCTTCAATTTTAGATGTTTAGACCAAGCAAGACAATAGGGCCATGTCCTTTCTTTCCCCCATCAACACAAAAGTCTAAACTTCTGCATTTCGTTGGTCCCGACGCTCAGAGTTAGAAAAAACATATAAACAAAGTCAGTCAAACAGACATGCACAGTTTGTGTTCTCGCAGCACTGACATGCACTGCTCTGTCTGAGAAAAGGCAGACTCCCAAATGCATCTCACAATTATCTAATCGAGCAGGGCCTGTCAGCACTCTTCACCAATTGAATGGCTTAGCGTCACACTTTCATGGTGATTGACAGTGCAGGGTCCAAAAAGGCCTTGCCTTGTCGATCATAGTGATACTGGTCTGGCAGCTCTTAGGGAATGTGTCCAGGAGCTGAGAATTGGAGACCAAGGAGGAAGAAGGCAGACAGGGTTTCTGTGTAGGTGGACTGTTAAATAACTACACCTCTTCATTGCTGTTGTGTGTTTGTATGTGTTTCATGTTGGATGGGTGAGTGAGCGCGAGTGTCCATCCTTGCATAAGTATTTGCATACACAAGCGCCTGTAAGTATGAATGAGTGTGATAGAGTGCGTAGGTCACCAACTCGGTTTACCATACTCCCCTTGGCCCATAAAACAACATATACTTGTATGTGAGTCTAACCAGGTAACACGTGCACTTTTACTCTAATCAGTGATTTATGAATTTCATTTGAGACCTATACCATTGACTTACCAATCCTTGTAGTCGGTACCTAAAGTCCTAAAGGATCAAGGGTGTTAGAATAATAGGAAAATAACATTTGCACTCATAAAATAACCACAAACTCCGGAAGTGTTTAAACTCTTTATCTAAAATTCCTTAAATGTCTTAATCCTAGCATTAGGCAATAGAAAATTCTCAATTAGTAAGATAACGATTAGAATTAAAATATGTATAGATTTTATAAGGCAGTCTTTACGCATTTGGCATTAGGGTGGGAAGAGAAAAGGAAGCAGAACAATGACATATGACAGTATGAAAAACCTTTATCATTTAACATTAGGGTGAGATGAGAGAAGGAATCAGAACAATGACATACCCATGTTGGATATTTACCTAGAATGGTGTGAAGAATTAACCCTGGCCACGGGTCAGTTTAAAGGACAGAACTCCGCAAGTGAAGGCACCATAAAGGCACGCAGGTGCAAATCAGAATCAGGACAGGTAAAGTCAAATTGGATCAGGACAGAACCACCACAGGCTAAGACCGGCACCAGCAGTTAAAGTTGCAACACCTGTGTTACTCCCTCTCTGCCGCTAACAGTCAGAAACCGGTAAGAGTTATCGATATCTCTCCGACAAAGTGCTTCGCCAGCACTTCATCTCTCAAACCCCAATCTGGGTTTCGAACCTTTTGACAGAGTGCTCCTCCAGCACCTCTGCTCTCGATCCCTATTGAGTGCATGTGGTCGGTGACAGGTCAGCTATTCGGACAAGTCGGACAAATTTACTACCTAAGCCCACCCTAGTTATACTATTTTTCAGGTCAGTGTACCACACCCCAATGTTGCAAGTGTAAGGATCCCTAATTTTGATTGGACAAGAAGAGAGGAGAGGTCATCACACCATACCAAAATGAAACTTTTCTTGATGATATTAAAATTAACGTTCCCGCCCATAACTTTATTTTCCCATGCACTTTTATTCCACCCGGCAATTATTGTATCAATCAGTAACAATAGAGTTCAGTATTGTACAGTCCAGCTTCCTCTCCTGGGGTTGAAAGTTCACGCTCCCAGGCACATCTTCTAGTGTACTGTAAGCTTGGCTGTGATTCAATGACGAATGACATAGCTCCTTCTGGAGTTTGACATGCGCGGTGTGGTTTTTCAAGATGGAGTAATAGCACCTCCCAGGCCCAAATTTTCCGTTACATAAAAAAATAGAAAGAAACAGTTTTAAAACACAGAATAAATGAATGCACTATATACCACTTATCTCTACTCTATTCCCATTAATTTATATTTAACTATTGCATTAGAAATTAGGCAGAACGAACAGCTTAGCAAAAGCAGCAGTGCAAGCTTCATGCATGCTGTAACACAGAGCAGCCCTCTTAGTTCTAATGCGCAGAAGCAAAAGATTCCCTCCAAAGCATAGTACGTCATGTCACGTGAGTGTGACAGATGCATGCGCAGTAAGAAATCCCGCGTAGCAGCAGCCATATTATTGAAGCGGATTAACACCAGTTAAAGCACATATGCAAGCTTCACTTCGATGTCGTGTAATGCAATATTAATAGGACAAACATGTTGATTAGTACATTAATGTTATGTCGAGAAGACAGAATACAAGCAAGTCGCATTATGTGCGAATCCTTGCTCCATCAAGTGTGCCCTTGTATAGAGATGGTGATTCTTAGCTCATTGACGCCATTCAAGGGATGATGATGGTGTCCGCCCTAACCATAGGCACTGTCCATGTGTACTTGGCATAAAATCATGCCATATTAATCCCACCATAGTGATAATTGTTGGCATGCTAGTGACATTCATGTAATAGTCAGCAGCCTATCTATTGTTAGGCATTATCATTGGCAGGATGAGCCCTCCACAACCTTGGGAAAAATGATGGCCCTGACTATTGGTGCTAATTCTAGGCAGGCAGCGTGGGTTGGAAAGTTTTAGAGGGCAGATATTGATGTGTTTGAGTACTTTTTTCCTTTGACTTGAGGTGCAAGCAGCAACACCCTAAATTAATTAGGCAAACACCCCTGCATGTCATGATACACAGTTTTGTAAACGAGGTGTCAAGGCAGAGGCACTGGTTCAAAACTAGAAACGTTTCCACAAACCACAAGCAATCTCTCCCCTGGGGTTAACTGCAGGGGTCCAACCACACACATCACTGTATTAATCGCAGAAATTTCCGATGAGCCATCTGACAGTCACACAAGGCCTCTTTCTGCCTCCAGGTCCTTGGGATGTGATCATGAACCCAGATCTCGTTTACCTGAGGACCGACTTGCTCCCTGTTTTCTCTCTAGCTCCCCGAGGTTGCCAGATTGTTTCTTCAAACAAAAGATATGATATGCCATCCTTGAGAGGAAATAAGATCAGATCCTAGCAGATTATTGTTCATTAATGAAATGCTTACAGTCGTAGTAGTAACAGTAGTAGTTAACACTGAGGTCTTTCATGGAAAGGATACTGGACTGTCACCTACTTGGGTGGCATGCTTCATCATCGGGTCTACTCCTCACCACAGTCATAATGTTTTTAGTTGAGGTTCGCTCCTGGATGATTCTTGTATTAGACGTTCGGAATATTTAGTCACCAAATAAGAACTTTTGCCTGATCTCTAACCACCCACCAATATGTTACTCTTAATACCTTGGTCATTATGAAAAGACTGGAGGCTCCTACATCTGTTTACATGTATCTTATGGTATGCAATCCCATAGGCAGAATTTATCCTTTATATACCTAGGGAAAGGGATAAATTCTATTCTTGGTAATGTGCTTTTAACTTTCCCTTGGGGAGACTAGACTAAAGTAACTTTTTCTACTGTAAGGTAATTAAAACAAAAATAAACGTTTTCCACAATTTTTTATCAGTTTTGGTTGTAGTGTTTTTGTGGTTTGACCATATCTTTGTTAGTATCTGTTCGGATATACCATCAGTCAGTGATGTGGAAACAGATAGCCCGATCCATGGTTTCTGCGCAACTATGTCCAGACCTTCAGATGGTCAGAATTTCTAGCTTAGATTTTATCCCTTGCTCACTTTCTGACATTTGATCATAGTACCATAAGCTGTAGGCTTCAACATTAAGAGATAACAGCATTTCAGGTACTTGGATATTTGTATTCATGAGCACAAGAGGTGAGTGCCCCCCTAGCACTGACCCTACACCAAATAATTCAAAGCTGAAACGCGAAAAAAATTACAGCTATCCTTAAGTCTGGAGTTAAAGTCATACCATACACCCCAGAAAACTACAACAAGCAGATAGGACATATGGCAACAAGAAAAATCTTCTTACTCAGAGTCGCCGTTCCATGACTGCTGCCAGCAAATCGGATCAACATACATTCCTCCAGACATTTAGGTAAACGTATTGCAGTAACAGGATCATACAGAGAAGTCATCTGACACCAAGAATTGATGCACACCATCCAGGATGTGCCTTGAGTCGCTGTTGCAGAATCCAAGGATTTAACTTGGTCTGTAAAGTATGGGGACCTTGCTTGATCTCAGGCACTTATATGGAGGAGAAATTGTGTTTTCTGTGCAGCCACGCAGTATCATGCATTGGCTGTCTTGGTTCACCATATGCTGTATGAGGTAGGACTGCCTGGGATTGCATGTAAATTATGGTTGGCTTTGAATATCCCATGATTTAGTATTCACTATTTATTCTCGTTGGATGATTTATGCTTTCAAACTGGGAAACTCTCTTAGTGGTAGGGTTTTCTGATACCTTCTGTTCATCATCCTGAGCATCATAGGTTGAACGGTGATGAGGTTTTGGTTTTCTGTTCTAAAGGTGATTTGTTTCTTCCATACTTAAATTCAACCTTCTCCACACTCTGGGGCCATGCTAAAAATATGGCGCACTGTCTCGCTTTTCCAGTAGTGCACCCTTATCTGGGTGCGCAACCTGCAAACTGGGATGTAGGACCCTAATGTAGACAATATGCTGCTCAAACGGAGCATTTGCAGTTGGTAAAACCCAGTCTCAATTTTAAAGCGGGCAGAGATGCCTGAAGAGGTGAATACAGTGTCTACACCTGCCAGTAGGTGGATGCCTGGAGAGTCTCTGGGACCACCTTCACCTTATTTCATGGGCCATACTGAGTGGGCACACTGATTGTGACCTATTTCTTTGTGAAGCAAAATTAATACATCTCCTGACAGGTTATTTGCCATTTTTCCAGCATCTGTAGTATGACATGGTAGAAAGCAAAGTGTTCCCTTATTGGCATGGATCCAGTCCAGGGCTGGACAGGCCCAACAGGCACTGGGCGTTTCCCCGGTGGGCCGCCAGGGTGGGGGGCAGTTTAAGACCACTGGGGGGCCGTTTTTGCTACCAGGAGCCGGTTTTGCAGCGTAGCTGCAATATCGGCCCCCAGCAACAAAAGGGACACATAGCTTTCTGTTACCAACCCGCCCCCCACCCCGGGGTCGGCTGAGCTCTTTGCCACCGCCGGTTTCGGTTCCCAGTCCGGCCCTGAGCCAGACTCCCATCCAAATGAGGGAATGCTCGCAGGTGATTGCTCTGGCACATATGTAGTGCTAGTGTGATAAGAGGGCCCATTACCCCCAGGTCCCTTATGTCCTCGTCCCATCTATTAACTTATGGAGATAACCATCTCCTGACAGAAAAAAAGAGCAGAGGCATGCTGGGACCCTAATACTGCCCCTCCCACCGGGAGTACATAAGCAGTACTTACCCAGCATCCCGTCTGTTCTTTTTTTCTGTCTTCAACAGAATGGACTGTTGGTATGCTGTTGCTGTTACTGCCCCTGCTCCTGCTGGGCTGGGCTGGGGTGGCGTGCAGGCTTTTCTCTGCTCCCCCTGCCCGGCTGCCTGGCTTCGCGGGCAGGGGTGCTGTTTCCTGGTGTGTCTACCTTCCGGCCTGCCTGGCTTGCTGGGAGGCATGGCTTCTTCCTGGCCGGTGTTCCGAGGATTCTTGCCGGTCCTTTGCGGCTGGTTCGCCGCCTCCCAGTTGCTTCCCGCTCATGGTGCGCGTCTCCCCGAGCTTGGCCAGATGGGAGACGCGCTGCGCTGGATGTTGTGGACGCTGTAGGATCCGGAGCCGGCTGTTTGGGTGGGGGCCTTGTTCGGGATGCACCGCCCCCCGCTCCGGGTGAGTCCCGCTTTGCGGTGTCTTTTGCTCTCTCTCTATGTTGGTGTTGGGAGTGCAAGGACTTCCAGTGCTCGGCGGCAGTGGCGGCAGCTTGTGGTCTGTGCGCTGCTTGTTTGATCCTTTGCTGTCTGCATTCAACGTGGTCTGGGTGTTGTATCTGCGGAGTCTGTGAAATGTCTCCATATGGCTGTGTCTATGTGGAAAACAGGGGGTGCACGCTGATGGAGTACCATTGGAGGCCCTGGTTGTCATTTGGGCCTGCCCCCGTGCTGTGTTGTTTATATGCGTGCAGTGACAAACCTCGTGCACCCTGGTGCCTTTGACGTGCTAGGGGCGGGGAAGCTTGGTTGGGCTTGCTTCGCTTGTTTCTGTGCTGCGCTTTCACTCAGCTTTCATGGGGGTGCTACTGGGTGGGAGACGCACGCATCGGGCTTATTTTGCACCATGATGTTTATGAAGTGGTGCTGCTGATGCTTTTTCTTCTGCTATGTGTATTGGGGTGCCCTCTGGGCGGTGCAACCCTTTCCTTTTTTCCCTGTGCCTCCTTGTAGTCCTGGTGAGGGGGTTCGTTCCGGGTTCTCCCTGGCCGTGGAGTTTGGTCCCTGTTTCCACAGTCGTGAGTCCTCCGTTGGCTGGCTTTGCGCCCTGCTGGACTTTTCGGGCCTCTGTTTTCCGCAAATGGCCCTTTTCTTTTTCCTGGCCCTTCTGGTTTTTGGGCTACGGGAGTCTCCTGGGGTTGCTGGGGTTTGGACCCGGGACCTCATGCTTGCATGCACTTTGCCTCTGAGCTACATCCCGGTCGGGGCTCTCCCGGCTTCCCTGCTTACTGGTGCTGGGCTGCTGCCTTTTCCTTGGGCTGCCTGGTTCCGGGGCTGGTGGGGGGAGTGGCTTCTTGTTCTGTCTTCGGTCAGTTCAGGCTGCGTGTCGGGGTCCTTCTCTTCTGGTGGAGGGTTTGTTCCTTTGGTGGAGGGGCGCTCCTTCGGGCTTCTGCCTTGCTGCTTGGTGGCCAGTTTCTTTTTTCACTGGCCTTTTGGGTTGGCGTTTGGCTTCGGCTTCTGTTGCTCCCTTCTGCCGGCTTTGCTTTCTGCTTGGGCTGGTCTGCTCCTAGTGGGTGGCTTTCGGCGGTCACTTGGTTGTGATGCTCCTCTCGGAGTGCGTCCTGTATGGGCTGCTGACCCCCTTCTTCTTGGTTCGCTTTTTGCCGGCTCCTCTTCCTTGCGCTGCTCCTGGCGTTCGTTGCCTGGTTCGGTGCGCCTTTGGTTGGGGCTGGGCTTCTCTATTCTGCTGGTTGCCGGGTCTCTGGCTTCCCCCCTCCACCCTTGTGGTGTGTGGTTGGGGGGGAGGGTCCCAGGTTTCCCCTGGTGCTCTCTTGCCGTGGTCTGCATGGGGGTTGTGTTTCTGTTTGCCCTGCGGGCCTTCTTTCTTGGGTCACTGCCTTCGGGTGGGGGCTTTGCTCCGGGCCTTGTTGAGAGTTTCTCCTCTCTGTTGGGCTTGTTTGCTGCGTCTCTGGGATGTTGGTGTTCTCCCTTCTTTTTGGTGGCCTGCCTCTGGTTGGTGTCGGTTCCTGTCGCTCCTGTGGTGTGCTGGTTCCTTTTTTTCGCTGGCTCTGTCTATGCTTGCTCCTGGGGTTCCCTGTGTCGTTGGGTTCTTCCTTCCTGCTTGCTTCCGACTTGCCCGTTGCTGCTCTTGTGTCAGGGTCGCCTCTCGCTTCCTCGGCCGCGGTCCGTTGGGGTTGCACTTTTCTTTCCCTCTTCTTCTGGTTCCTTTGCTGCTCCCGACCCCCGGTTGGTGGTGGGTCAGTGTTTTGGCTCAATCAATCAATCAGTGACACTTATATAGCGCGCTAACTACCCGTAGGGTCTCAAGGCGCTGGGGGGGGGGGGGGCCGCTACTGCTCGAACAGCCAGGTCTTCAGCTTCTTCCTGAAGGAGAGGTGGTCTTGGGTCAGGCGCAGGTCGGTCGGGAGGGAGTTCCAGGTCTTGGCGGCCAGGTAGGAGAAAGACCTTCCTCCCGTAGTCGCTCTTCGGATGCGGGGGACGGCGGCGAGGGCGTGGTTGGCTGATCGGAGGTGGCGATTGGGAGCGTAGAAGTTGATTCGGCTGTTGAGGTAGCTCGGGCCCTGGTCGTGTAGGGCTTTGTGTGCGTGGGTGAGGAGGCGGAAGGTGATTCTTTTGTTGACGGGGACCCAGTGGAGGTCTCTCAGATGTCCGGTGATGTGGCTGGTTCGTGGGATGTCGAGGATGAGTCTGGCTGAGGCGTTCTGGATCCGCTGGAGTCTCTTCTGGAGCTTGGCGGTGGTACCGGCGTAGAGGGCGTTGCCGTAGTCCAGTCGGCTGGTGACGAGGGCCTGGGTGACGGTCTTCCTGGTCTCGGAGGGGATCCACCAGAAGATCTTTCGTAGCATGCGTAGGATGTTGAAGCACGCCGAGGAGACGTTGTTGACTTGCCTGGTCATGGAGAGGGAGGAGTCCAGGATGAAGCCCAGGTTGCGTGCATGGTCTGTCGGTTTGGGTGCGGTGCCCAGGGCGGGAGGCCACCAGGAGTCGTTCCAGGCGGAGGGTGAAGAGCCCAGGATGAGGACCTCCGTCTTGTCAGAGTTCAGTTTCAGGCGGCTGGTCGTCATCCACTCGGCTACCTCTTTCATCCCTTCGTGCAGGTTGGCTCTGGCGGAGGGGGGGTCGTTGGTCAGGGAGAGGATCAGCTGGGTGTCGTCGGCGTAGGAGATTATGCTGAGGTTCTGTTTGCGTACGATGGCCGCGAGGGGGCTCATGTAGGCGTTGAAGAGGGTGGGGCTCAGAGATGACCCTTGAGGGACGCCGCAGATGACTTCGGAGGCCTCTGACTTGTACGGTGGTAGGCGGACTCTCTGTGTTCTTCCGTCGAGGAAGGAGATGATCCATTCCAGCGCCTTGTCCTGGATTCCGACGTTGCTGAGGCGCTGTACTAGGGTGCGGTGGCAGACAGTGTCGAATGCCGCGGAGAGGTCTAGGAGGATGAGGGCCGCTGTTTCTCCATTGTCCATCAGGGCTCGGATGTCATCGGTGGCGGCGATGAGGGCGGTCTCGGTGCTGTGATTGGCTCGGAAGCCTGACTGTGAGGGGTCGAGGGATCCGTTCGTCTCGAGGAAGGCGGCCATCTGCTTGTTGACGGTCTTCTCGATGACTTTGGCTGGAAACGGGAGGAGCGAGATGGGGCGGTAGTTCTTGAGTTCGGTGGGGTCCGCTGTTGGTTTCTTGAGGAGAGCGCTGAGTTCGGCGTGTTTCCAGCTCTCAGGGAAGGTGGCGGTGTCGAAGGAGGTGTTGATGATGTCCCGCAGGTGGGGTGCGATGACATCGTCGGCCTTGTTGAAGACGTGGTGAGGGCAGGGGTCGGTCGGTGATCCGGAGTGGATGGAGTTCATTGTGCGTATGGTGTCTTCGGTGCTGATCGGGGTCCAGGCGTGGAGGGTGATGGTGGGGGGTGGTTGTTCGGTCATGGTGTGCGTTGGTTGGTTGTTGAAGCTGTTGTGTATGTCCGCGATCTTGTTGTGGAAGTATGAAGCGAGGGAGTTGCAGAGGTCTTGCGATGGGGTGATGTCGTTGTTTCCTGCGCTGGGGTTGGAGAGCTCTTTCACGATGTTGAAGAGCTCCTTGCAGTTGTGTGCGTTGTTGTCCAACCGGTCCTTGAATGCTGTTTTCTTGGCGGCGCGGATCAGCTGGTGGTGCTTCCGGGTGGCAAGCTTGAGGGAGGTCCTGTTGTCCGGTGTAGGTTCCCTTCTCCAGACTTTCTCGAGGGCTCGGCAGTTCTTCTTGGAGCTCTTGAGTTCGTCGGTGAAGCACGGGGGGCTCAGGGGGGGGGGTCCTGTTGTCTCCCCTGGGTTCCTGTTTGCCTGCGACGGATTTTCCCCGCTTTTCTCTCTGTTCCTTTGCACCTCCTTCTTGGGGTATCTCCTGGGTGGCTGTCGTGGCCTGGCATTGGTTATACTGCTTCTGCTCAATTTTCCCGGGTGGCCTTGCCTCCCCTGCGGGCTGCCTGTTGTGTTGTGGCCTGTGCTCCGCTTGCGGTGTGCCTCCGCTTCCTGGCTTCGGCTTGGGAGTTTGGTCGGCGGGGGCTTCTGGTTCCTGGAGTTTTTTTCTCCTGTCCCTTGGGGGGTGCCTGGTCCCTGTTCGGATTTCGGGTGTCCTTCCTGGTGCTCTCGGGGGCGTTCTGCCTGTGCCTGGGTGGTTGGTGCTGCCTTGGCTGTGGCTGTTCTGTTCTCCCTTGCCTCGGTGGCCTGTGCCTTCGGGTGTTTCCGAAGGGCCTTTTTTGGTCTTGGTTGCTTCTGGGGTCTGGCTGCTTCTGTTCCTTACTCCTGCCCTAGCTCTCCCTGTGCTTGCCTTTTGGCTTGCTTTGGGGGTTTTCCTGCCTGCTCCTCCTGCTGCTGCCTGGGTTCCTGCCTGGTTTGTTCCTGGTTGGGGGCCTACTGGGGGTTTGTCTTCTCTGTCGGGGTTGTTAGGGGCCTGCTCTTCTTGCAGTGGTGCTTTCCTCCCCCCGGGTTGTCTTTCCGGTGGTTTTCTGGGCCCTGGTGTTCCTGCCGCTGCTGTTTGGGCCTGGCTGTCTTTTGCTGTTGCCGCGCCCTTGGCGGGGCTCCTGTTTTTCCCCTCTCCGGGTCTCCTGTTCGCCGGGTTGGTGGCCTGGGGCCGTGCTGCCTTTCTGCGCTGGCTGAGTGTCTACTGGGGCTTTCTGCTCTTGCATGTTGGTCTTCTTTTGGGCTCTGCGTCCTTGCCTGGGCTCTATTTGTGTCCTGGCTGGGCGCTCTGCTGTTGTAACCGCACCCTGGGGGGGGTCCTTCGGGGCCTTTTTCCTGCTGGCGGTTCTTGGCGGTCTTCTTTCGCCTGTGTTGTGGCCTTCCTGGGGTCCTTGGGCTCCGGTGGTCTGCAGGCTTCCTGCTTGTTCTGGTTGTCCTCGGGCTGTGCCTCCTGGGCTTCCTGGCTGATTTGCCCACTCTGGGAGTGTTCTGCTGTTCGTTTCCTGGTTTTGTTGTCCTGGTTCGCTTCTGCCTCCCTTGTTTCTCTGGCCTTGGTTTCCGTTGTGGGGCTGTTGGGTGCCCTTCCCCCCCCCTCTCTCCAGGTGGGGTGTGGTTCAGTGGTGTTCTTGCCTGGGTGGGGTTCTCCCTCCTTGCTGCGGGTTGTCTGGGGTCTTCTGCTTGTTGACCCTCTGCTTCTCTGCTTCCTCCGGCTTCAGCTTGGGCGGTTTTCTCTGTTTTTTTCCACATTCTGTGTGGTTCGGCTGTGGTGTGCTGGGGGTTCCCGGTTCCTTCCTGCCCTTTTGCTGTACCGTGTGCACTGCATGGGCTTGTTCCCGGGTTTTGGTTGGGCCTGCGGGCCCTCCTGCGTGGTCCGGTTGCTTGGCTCTGGTCCTGCTTCCTGACTCCTTTGGCATTTGTTGCCCTGGTTTCTGCTGGTTTCTGGGCTCCTCTCTGGCCTTGCGGATGTAGGGCCTTATGGGTTTTTTGGTCTGGGTGCTGTGCGCCCTGTGGCTGTTTTTTGACTGCATCTGCCCGTGCTGCTTGCTTGGCCTGGGTGTAGGGTACCTGTGCGGTCCTCTGCCTTGTTGGCACCTGCTTTTCTTCTGCCCTTTGTGACTTGTGTGGGGGGCTGCTGGTTGCTCTCCGGTTGCTCTGTCCTCTGGTCCTGCTTGTTTCCCTTCCTTTTGGGGTTGGGAGTTTTCTTGGGGCTGTGGCCGGTGGCTCTGTCCTCGCCCTGGTTGGGCTTGTTCGTTTTGCGGTCTTGTTGGCATTCCCTTGTTGGTCGACTTTCGTCTGGTGCTTCTGGGGGCGATTCTGGTCTGTGCTCTTTGTGTTGGCCTTCTCTACCCCTACTCTTCTGGGTTCGGTGTCCTTCCTGGTTAATTGGTGGCCTTCTGCCCTGTGGGGTTTTTTGGCCTTCTGACGGGGGGCGCGTCGTGCGGTTTCGTGGGGTGGGCCGTTTTCCGGTCTTTGCTTCCTCGCCCCCTTTTTTGGTCCGTGCCTTGGTGGCTGGTGTGTCCTGTGGGCCTTCCCTTTGGTTCTGTGCCTGGGCGGCCTTCTCTGGGAGGTTTCTCTGGTTGGCGGCCTCCTTGTTGAGGGGGTTCTGGCCTTCTATTTTTTGGGGTTGTCTCCGGTCCTTGTTTGGCTCCTGCTGTCCTGTTTTGGGTGGCGGACCGGTTGTTTCCTGCAGTTCCCTTTTCCTCTTTCTCGGGGCTCCCTTGGGTTGCTGCTTTGTTGTGGTTTCCTGGGTGTGCTTGGGGGTGCGGGAGGCCGGTTTTCTGCTTTGGTATTCTCCATAAGTTAATGGATGGGACGAGGACATAAGGGACCTGGGGGTAATGTTACATTACTTACCGGTAATCTTCATTACCCCGGGTCCCGTTGTCCTCGTCCCATTCATGCGCCCCTCCCTCCCTCCCGGGCGGCCGGCCTTCCTGTCTGGGCTTGGTTGTACAGGCGGGATGCTGGGTAAGTACTGCTTATGTACTCCCGGTGGGAGGGGCAGTATTAGTGACCCATATGCCTCTGCTCTTTTTTTCTGTCGGGAGATGGATATCTCCATAAGTTAACGGATGGGACGAGGAGAACCGGACCCGGGGTAATGAAGATTACCGGTAAGTAATGTAACATTCACGCATCTGCAACCACTTCTGAAATACCAAATGGTCCCAGTGAGGCTAAGAACTGGTGCTCACGCCCATTGCACCTTGGGGCGCTTCCTATAATTCTGGTGTTCTTTTTGGCGTGTGCATTCTAACCCCTTCACACCCCCAAAAAAGGCAGGAGGAGGGTGTGAGCGAGTGCTGATATTAATCTCGGGCTGCAACACTTCCTGTACTATTGCCTTCATTGACCTAGCGGCTAGACTCAGTTTCACAAGATCAGAACACTTTCCACTTAACACCCAGATTCCAAGGAAAGACAGCAACGCATTTCGAATTTCAGTCGAAACGCTGTGTTTCGACCAAGAAGAAAGGCAGTCGGCCTGCAAGCACACTCCCTGGGAAGCACAGCACGTCCTGGTAATTGCGCCGGCACCGAGAGTCACACATTTCAACTGTTAAAAAGGTTCTGTGCCAAGGGTTTAGCAGCTACGTGTGCAGGCGCGAGCCGAGAGAGTTTGGAGCGCCTGCTGCTCAAGGTTACCATGGGCACTGCAGGAACAGGCTGACCTTGGCACCGCTCTTCAGCTCTGAAGAACCGACTGGCATCACAGACCCAGGGACTCGCCGTGCCGCCGTCTTCTCGGAACAAAAAAGAAGCCGCGTCTCGCGCTAACAAATGCGAATTATTCGAGGCCGCAGACCCGGACGGAAAAGATTGGATACAGGTGCGACAAGGGCAGGTTGGGGATTCTGATACAGCAGCTCTCATTAGACAGCGCCGCCATGCACAGATTTTAGGCAACGAACCAAGTTTCCAAACAATTTCATGCATTAGAGACCCAAATCGTTGAAAATGATCAAGTTGGTGGAACGGTTTTGCCGTTGGGCTTTCTGTTCAGTGGCCAGAAAACAAAAGGTGTGCTGCTGTTTTACTGTTTCGCTACCCCGAGTGAGGAAAAAGGGAAGGATCCCGCCGAAGTACACATTTCAATTTTTAATCTTTTTTTTTTTTAAATGTCAAACATCTGTCAGCAGGAAAATGGTGCCAGCCACCACCGAAGCTTGAAAACTGTTAAATACGAAGCTGAGCAGTGCGCACTTTAAAAGGTTCAATGCAAGGCAGGCAGAATGGAATTGCTTGAGATGTATGTCTTGCGAGTCTGCTGCCAGGTCCAGGATGACAATGTCTCTCCACAGAGAGCACAGGCTGGCAGCCTAATTTGTGCATCTTCTAGAGTTAACGTTGTGTTCTGAATATTTAGTATTGCAACATCTGTCAAAAGAAAAACACTGTGGCCAAAAACTTGAAGTACTACAAAACATCCAAGAATTGGGTTGATATTTGCATCTCCTTTCTATATAGTACCAGTTGTGTAAAAGAAAAAAAAAGGCAAAAACTGTGAGCGTGGGTTCAGGCAGAGTGGCAGAGGGGGAGTGGGGAATTGCTGCGGGGGTGAGGTGAGTGGATATTGGATAATAAACCCAATGCATTCTGTAAATAACCTCCAGCCGACTACATATGAAATATATGTCGCAGTTACACACTTTATATTTAAAAATCCTTAATTCTATTTCTAAAGCATAGATGGTTGACATTTCGACCCTGATCTACAAAGATATTTTGCTTTTGGAAAGTCTGTGGTTTTGTGGCTGCAAAATACCTTTGTACTATTTACAAAAGCTGGTTTACGAGTCATAAAAATCGCCCAGACTCTGAAAAGATACTTTGCAATCCTGTACCAATTCCAAACAGGAGGGCGCATGGAAGTTGCATACTCTCCTACCCAGGGCACATGCCCTATAAAAAGACGTGGGCGGACGGACCAATTAAGACAATATGCAAATGACCTCATGACGTCATGACATAGCGCTATAAAAGAAATAAAATAGTGCTTTTTAAATTATTTGTGTAAATACTGGGACAGACAAATCCATCTGACAGTCTTACAGTGTCTGCATTTATATACAGGGACCGAACAAAGGCAAAAGCATGCCTCTCTTAAGTACCAGTGAAGAGAAGGCAAGCTGTGTGCCTTTGTTTCCCTCTGTGGCATTTACATTTAAATGTAAGGTTCCAGGTGGCCCCCAGTCAGCATATACAAACAAAAGGAGGTCGGATGGCCCCTTAACTTCGGCCCAGCTGGAGGTGAACAAAGGCTCCCTTGCTGCCTGTACATTGCTGCTAGGAATCGAAAGCAGGCAACAAGCAGGTGCTGCTGAACGTGTCCCGGTGTCTGAAAATTACACCGGGACAAGTTCAGCATATTTCTGTGGGGCTAAACTTCTTGGCAGGGGGAACGGTGTGCACCCTGTGAAAAGAGTGGGGTACGCCCTGTACCTGCGTGTACCCCTGTCTCAAGCCCTGCTCCTACCTGTGATTCTGAGGGGACTGGATTATGGTTTGGTGCTGCAATTGTGGTCTTCGTAAACCATTCATTGATATCAACACTTCAAAGGGGGTAGCATCAAACTCGGAAAGGGAAGCTGTACTAGTAGGATATAGCCCCTCTTTACGAGTCTTTCAGTTCAGTATCTTTGAGGGGAGCAGGCAGTTTTCCACTGCTCGTTGTTCCCGATGTCTTTCCAAACTGAAACTTTTTTAAAATGAGTTGAGTTGCTTTGCGATTCCCTGCAAATGTGCAATTTACGATGCAATTTATTACTACATAGGTTGTATCGGAAATTGCATTCACATTTACAAGTCAAACAGTGGCCAAATTGGGTATCCCTAGATTGCAAATTGAAGTAGTATTTCAAGCCTTTAGAAAAATCAGCAGAATTTCCAAAGCTTGCCATTTTTAATCATATCACAGAACACTCCACGCATGCAATGTACTGCTGAGCCAGAACACTTTCACCAGGATTGCAAACAGTGACTCAGAGTTTATGCACAGATCCCTAATAGAGGTGCATTAAGCCACTGATCTCTCACTATAATTGGAACCTGTCATCAAAAGGTTACACATATATTTCTGCAGCAGATCCATCATCCCACTGAGCGTTCTCACTAGGTTCAGAATATGTGGTGTGCAGGCTACACACTGATACTTGACTTCCCAGAACCCTTTACCTTTTCAAATCAAAGTGTCTAACACCCAGAAAGTTTAAGAAATCAGGTACTTTCTGTGAACCGTCGATGAATGGGCTTCTTTGTTATTTCCTCGGTGTTATGTTTTTTTTCAATTTTATATAGCATGAACCCGACCAGAAGGTATCAGAGCGCTTTACATGAGCCACCAGTTGCATAACACATTGACACAGTGGCGTAGCAAGGGGGAGTGGTGGGGGGACGGTCCGCTGCAGAAGGCCTGAGTTTTGGGGGCAGCGGCCTCGCCCCGCTCTTACATGAGTTTTCCGCGGGGGCGTATACGCAGGACCCCCTCCCCCCCACGATTTTCAACATGGAAAAGGCAGGCCACAGGCAGCAAAGTGCCTAGCTACGACACTGGATTGACACATTAATTTATTTTTATTTTATAGCCGGTCAGCCACATCATTTCCCCTAACAGTTATCCTATCAACTTCTCTCACCTTACAGTATAGTTGTCACCTCTTCAGTAAGCCTTGATCGGATTAATGCCAGGATTAGCAGCTCTGAAAAAAACGAGGAACAGTTTTTACAAAATTTACAAGAGGCATGCCATGTTTCAGTCAGTGTGGCTTTGATCTTTCTATGTATCTAAGTGTCTGATGTACCACAGATCAAGCACAAAGAAAGAGCAGATTATTTTCCAGTGTAAAGACAAACATGAGATGATGTACAAAGCACCACCTGTTGTGTGGGGTCTGGTTAATGCAAAATTATCAAATTCAGGATGTCGCTGAGAGTGGAGCCAGTGGAAATATGTCATTGTCACATCATTTTTACTCCTTCTCTCTTTTGGACTGACCTCCTATTGTCATGACTTGTCTTCTCTCTGGTCCGCTCACACAGTTTTGGGGGTGCTACACAGAGATCAGAGACACTTTTCAAAATCCTTATCATTGCATACTTTTTCAAGCATCCCTCCTCTTTTAGGCAGTTCAGACTGCTAGACTTACTTACCATCGTGCATGGTCGCCGTTCTGGTTGTTGATAGAGTTGAACTGGGCATGTGAGACCTATGCGCAGTAGGCACAGTCAGCACGCTGAAGGAATGCCAAAGACAAGACCATCAGTATTAAACCATTACACTCCATTTATCTTGTACGGAAGCATTGAATACTTTTTTCTATTCTTAACTGCACCTTGCTTGTCTGCTGAAATTTCTTCGGTGGTGTTTTTAGCACCAAGGTTCCTTGGTTTGCGAAGTACATTTAAAACATTTATTGCCTCCACCTAGTACACTTGCAAGAGCATACTGTGTTGATTGTTGTACACTTGAAGATCATACATTTTTATAATCTGAGACAGACAGGGACCCGTTTGTCAAAACACACAAATTTATTTGGTAATGTCGAAGACGACATTTGCACCCAGGTATGCAGGTTCCAAAGTGGGCAACTCATCTACTGGACCCCATGTCCACTAAGATGCCAAGACAATTTCAGTGGCAGTGACAGTGCTTCTCACAATGTTTTCACCCAACCTTATTTGAACTCACAAATGCAAAATAATCCAACATTTTCCAAATCAGTTTTCCAGTTAATCGTGTACAAATGGTTAAGACTGAATCTAGTTGTGGTTGTGGACATTTCGCTAGATAGGACCAATGTGGGAAACACAGGAAAGTTTACTGATTAAACAGAAATAACAACTCAATCAATCAATCAATTAATCAATCACTCAAGCAATCGGGCAATCAGGTTCTTGTAGAACGCGACTACTCACCCGTTAGGGACTCAAGGCACTGTTGGGGAGGGGGGATCTGCTGTCCAGTTGGAGAGCTGAAACCAATAGACATTTTTGGAAATCAAAAAACATAAACTGCCTTCAAAATAAATTAATTCCATATGGCCTCCTCAAGTCATTTAGATTCTGCTATTGGTCTTGTTCTCTTTCCTTAAGTCCTTTGGTATGTGCATTGGGACCGCATTTCACAATTCCTGGAATGCATTTTGTTGCTGCCTCCTCCTATCCTGATTGTTTTATATGGTCATCAGTTTGGTATGGGGCATACAAATATCATAAAATGAATAATGTGAAATGAGACTATCAAGGAATGATGGAACCTGTAGCACAAGCAGGCCATACGGTGTTGTTTAGTATGCCTGTGATGTAGGAGGCTTCCCACAACTCCCACAATAGCCTGCTCTGGCTTGAGAGGAAAGAGGCAGGCTGACTACAGCATGGAAGGGCCTGATAAGAAAAAAGGTTTGTGTATTAGAAAGGGGAGCAGAGGCCAGTGAAGATATAGGGCTGACTCACAAAATCCAGAGTATGTGGCGGCGATAAGGATAATTCAGGCTGTCAATTTGGAGCTAAAAGGGGATAACTGTACATCATTTCTCTCTGCTGCCTGACCAGCGAAGTCTGAATGGTTATTTTGATATTAAAACAAAATAAAATAGCACTATATTCTGACTCCATTACATGTGAAATGAGTTATTGTGATAGTTTTGGATTCGATGTTTGTTTCCTCCATTATTTCCAGTTTGTCTCATATTTCCCTGACTATTGCCATTTTCTCCTGCTTCTGTGTTATTTTTGTGAGTCCCTCACATTAGCACTTCTGGCATTAGGACCCCTTTATTCAATAGCGGCATTGATCCTAGTCAATATTTTCAAATACCACAGTATCAAGTCAATGGGGCAGCTGGGATAAACAAATCCTTGTGTATATTCTGGTGGGAACCAGGAATGACCAGACGTAACACGATTTTAAAAATCACTATACACGACACATTTAATGATTTAAGACACAAAAAGCTGAAATTGCACTTTGCACACAATAGACACAGTGACACATGAAAATGAGACAAGCGTATTAGAAGCACTGTAAAAGTGTGCTTATAAATGCAAGAGGAAAATAAACATATATACCAAGCAATATTAATATATATAAATGAGTTGCACTAATACAATTGCGCTATTAATAAGTGGCCTAGTGTTTCAAGTGCATTCTGTGTGAATGTATAATTTAGAAAAGTCAGTGCAAAAATGTGTAGAAACTAGATACAGTCTTGAAATTTCACGTAATATTACTAAAGGTTCTATAGTTTATTAAAAGTAAAAAACACATTTTATAGTATGAACTTAGAAAAGTATACACTTATATGAATGTTGAGAAAAATGGTGGTAGTAGCGTATGTCTAATGTTAGCTATCTTCAGTTAATAATCTCTGGTGAAAGTTCTATATATTCTCTATTTGGTTTGATATTATTACAACTATATTTGATATGATTTAGAGCTTATTTCATTTAAAACGTGAGATGCTAACTTAAAGCTTTTTCAACAAAGTTTTCCTTCTCTAATGCTGACCTTTCCCCTGACCTAATATAATGGACCATTTACCACTAGTGAAATGTTGCTTTATTTGCTCTGTACATGTATAAACCCTGACATTAATTAATGTTTATTCAATGTTCACAGTAAAATATTCCAGTGGGAACAGAATTTCACCTATTGCTATAGATTACTTTGTTTCTCTTTTTTACCGATGTTTGGCCTATGAGGACTTAAAAAATCTCTTCTTTCTCATTACCTGCATGGGGAAGAATCTCACCTTTGCAAGTGTCCTGGGTGAATTATGTGAATTTGAGCATAAGATAGTCTTTCAATGGTGGTCTGATGTTACATCAGCGGGACACTGTTAGAGACTTAATGAAAGAAAAAAAAAAGAGGGGCATTGCAAAAACACCATTTTGATTTGTCCTACTCTGAGACCCGGACGCTGATAGATTTTTGGCGATTTCGAAGAACTTTTTCCTTACATTGGACTGCTTTGCTGATGCTACAGTCTGTAGCTGATGAACTGAAACCTTCTTTTCCGAGCCATTTTCATTTTTCATTTCCTTTATTTCCTTAATGATTCTAACAGGCATGCCCTCAATAGATTTTAATTCTGAACCCTTTCCCCTTCTTCAAAGGATCTGAGCTGATAGACAACAAACTATCTTTCTGCCTTAATGTTGTTGGCACTCTATAACTCTGTAAACTCTGTAAACTGATTTTATAGTAATCATCCGATAAAGCCTGTCTAAATGTTTGGCATTTTTATACAATCTGTGATAATGTTAACTGATATTCTCAAGAGATTGCTTGTGGAGATATACTTTCAATCTTTAACACAATAACCAAATTAATCTAATTTCTGTCTGAGTCTATTAATGAGTCCAGTTGGGTTTTTCATACAATGACTTAAATGTGTTGTAGAGAGAAACAGTGAGCTCTGTCAGAACATCAGGTGCTACTTCTTTTGTTTTGCGTTGCTGTTGTAGAGCTTTTGATCTGCATAATCTTAACTTGATTTAACTTCTCCAGGTAGTTGAGTCTTCCCATTGCTATCCTTTATTTTCACAGCAAGATTTTAAGAGTGGTGTGCTGAAATCTGATCTCAAATTTGTGAGGTGAATGTCAATTAATGATCCTCATTGGATAGCTAATACGGTGTGTTGTCGCCCACCCTTCCTAATGGCGGAAAAAGATTTGTCATTGACTCTGTGGTAAATGGAAATGCTGCAGATTGTCTACTCGTAAAGGGGCCTGTATGTTTAGAGTAGTAAGGAGAGTAAACGGAAAATAATAAAATGTTCCCATGCTTGTGCTGCAACAGATCTGATGGACCTTCTGTGGAGCACTAACTGATGTGTGGCATGTTATGGCACTGCACAATGATGGTCAGTCCCTGATAGAGCTATTAGCACTCAGTGTTCTTCTATCAGAAAGAGGTGGCCTTTGAACTCTTTACCTTCACCCAAAGGAAGAGAAGGAGGGCAAAGGAGGAGGGATGGACAACATGACTGTGCGGGGAAGGTAACAATGAGGGAGATGGGTAGAGGGAGGAATTAGGAAATATTCCATCATACAGGATTTAACACATAGAAAACACTAATCTTCCTTCCATGCCAGGACCTCACTAAATCTTTTTATTTGCAGCATCAATCAAAACATAATGATAGATGCAGGTGACAGAAGATGGAAGTGGAAGTGTCACAAAAAGCTGGCTGCTGCCTTTTTTGTCTACAGGACATTTACCACCCGCCAAGGTTTGTCATACATGGCAGTTTTAATTTTTGTGCTGGACAAAAAAGCATCATAAAAAAAACTCTCTATACCATAATGGGCTGTAAGAAGGGAAAAGTGGACTGTTGTGTCCATTGCTCCCAGGTAGAAATGTCAAATAAAGAGGAAGGGCACAGGGTGGCATGTCCAAGCAGGTGGTGGTTGTCTTAGGACCAACATACACAGTCCTTACACTATGTAACACATTAATATGGCTCTAAGACCAGAAAAAGGAAGGTCTTTTTGCAGGCCCCATTACACTATTAACCATCAGCACTGTTACACTGGAAGATTATTCTATACCTTTGGGTGGAACGAGATGAGCCTTCAGTGCCTGGGCATTACCCCATGCATTATACAAGTGGATATGTGGTAGCTCAGGTTTTGCACCAACGGAGTGTTACCCTCATGTCAGGATTTGTCACTGAGGCAGAGTTCAAACTGATCCTTGCAACCCCCCACAAGTTGTGCTAGAAAGTCCTCAGGGCCAATATCCTTCCATTTCCTTTGCACCCCACTGTTTCTAGTGTATTTGACAGAGCAATCCATCCTCTCCATGGGGGGACCTAGAAAACCTATGTTAAGACTTAATACCAGTGGCTTGTGACCACTTACTACACAATCACATATCTGTAAGTCAGAAACTTTTCTGGCCCGTAACTTATATATTGCAACAAAATCAATTATTGCCCCTTTGCCCCTTCCTGTATATGTTACCTGATGTGTGTTGAGATTCGCAGTTGGATCAGTAGCCAGTATAAGTTCATGGGTGTTCAGCACCCTGTTCAGCTTATCTCCACATGAGTGATGCTCAAAGTTGTAAAAAGCACTATCAGTTACGCAACACACATGATCATCCACAATAGTGCAAAGCCTGAGATTAAAGTTGCCCCCCCCACACAAAATTATGTGGTCACCTTTTAGGCTGGACAGCATCGCTTCTAGACTGCATGCAAGAGAACCCATAATTTGGACACTGCCCAAAGAAGTACTTATCAAAGATGAAAGGCTGCCACTCTGATGGGTTGGCATTCCAAGCGAGGAAATGGAAAGGAAGGCTTTTATGTGTATGCATGACATTGACCAAGTTTCTTGGAGACAGTGGATCTGTTGGTTAGAATTAGGGATACCTAATTGCTGTCTGTCAACTGGCTACTAACACCTGCAATGTTGAAGAAAATGATTTTCATGTTGGGAGGGGTAGTCCCAGTGCCCACTAGTTCAGGTGGTTCGGCAACTATCATATGGGATTGACCAGGCTCAGCTTGTCCTTTTGACAATAGATTTAGTGGAAGATCCAGATGAACATCCTCAGCTACTGGCGACACGCTTAAGGGTCTGCTAGTCTGCTAGACAAATTGGTAGAGCCTCTATTTGGGTCATCTGTATGCACCATTGCAACGCCCCTTGGCAGTCAGCCAACCTCTTCCAGGGCAGACAATTGGTTATTTGTGGGGAAAGAAAAATTACTGCTGCCTTGTACGGAGTTCCTATGACTCATTCTAGTTTGATGAAAGAAACTCAGCAGGACCGGCTGGGTTCTTTTAAAGAGTTCTTGCTGATTTGCAAGCATCTCCAAAATGAACTCTACTGGTTAGAAGCGGCAGACCCTGAAGCAGAGGTCGGCCCGGGACCAGGGTTCAATTCCCGTCGTGGCAGGGTCTTGGGTCAATGTCCGCGGACTCGATAATTCTCGCCTAGGTGCCTAAGCTAACCATGGGTCCCACTCTGTAACTCTGGGCAATAGCTTACTTAATCTCCACAACGGCCCCATCAGTGCCGGGGATGCCTGGCTTCACCTTGGGGGTGCCCAGGAGGGACCATCTCACAGGGAAAGCCAGGACGGGTTCCCCAGCAGTATACAGCGGCAGGACACTCCAAGATGGAGTAACAGTGCGCTTTACAAGTATACATTTACATTTAAGTGGGAGTCATGTAAGTTGACAACAAGGCAGTCAGCAATATCCATCTAATGAGAATTAACCATCCAGTGAACCCTCCATACACCAATTACGCCATTTGAGAGGGAGTCACTACTGATGCTTCTTAGGGTTTTACCAAACCAGTGACTAACCCTATTTTGTAATTGGTAGTCCGATTTCTTTAGCAATGGATCCATTGACGGGACCTTTTTTAAAATGACTATGTATAGGGTGCACTGTGGGGGTAGTTGCAGAGCCTGCAGTTTTCCAGTTTCGCAGGCATTTAGCGGGCCGGATTTAAAAGCTGTCGAGCTATGAGAAGCCATTGAAGGGATAGGTCTTCCGCCAGGTTGACATGCAGGACTCATTGTAGAGGAGGGTACTGCTGGGGCTTATCTTATCATGTTAGCCTGTGAACACACCCATTTTTCAACAACATCCACTGACTCTATTATAATCAATGGCTCAGTTCTTACAGGAGAGAAGTGTCTCTCTTTCGGTCTCATTATTTCGGGTGATTTGGCTTTAACTTGGACAATGAGCTCTTTCAGTGAATCATCAATACTCTTCAATGCCGTGGCCAAGGGGCCCAGTATTCTCTCTAGGATACACTCTAGGTCACAGGCATATACTGCAGCTGTATTTCTCACTGGCCTGACTGACAATAGGTACTGTCCTTTGTTTTCAGGAGCCCCCACCATGTTAGCAGGCCTAGTAAGTTCAGTACACTTTTTCCCAGTAGTGTTTAAGGCACGCGCCAGGCATGGCTCCGAATTCTTTATTTTGCTTGGGGGACAATATCATCCGGCTGGAAGTTTGTCCCAGCATGAGATGGGTGTTGAGAATTCAGGGGCATTGTGATTATTTCCAAGTCACCACCGAGAAAGCAACAGTTCACCAAATAAACAGTACTCACACTAGGTTCCTTCACAACGCCCCCTACTCCCCCATGAGAGCTACCAGCTGATTCAATTTCTGTCAATTTTGGTGACCCCTCCCGAGGGGAAAGAAGGACAAGGATTTTCTTGCAGTGCCCACCCTGTCCTTCAAGGACTCAATCTCCATATTAAACACAGTCATAGCAGTGTATATGTAATTGGCTATTGAGGCCACCCCCGCTTCTCCTTAGTGTTTGCGGCAATGGCACTAGCTCTTATACATGGTTCTTGATGGCTAGTGCTCCTCCTTCTGACACCAGTACTATTCCAAGCAGGCGGAATGAGGGGTAGGTTCCCAGCACTATTTCCAGGTTGAACTGACGTTACCTTTCTGTAACTTACATTCCTCTGCCTGCCACTCGATCAATCCTGACCATAACCCGAATTGGGTTGGCCCATTCTACATACATTTAAAAAGGTACCTCATTGTGAGGTTGTAGAGTGCTTGGTTCACCTTGGAGGAACCAAATACTTTGCAGATAGTGTAGTATGTCTGGTCCTGATGAATCGCCACGTGATTTCTTACACTATGGGCGAGAAACATGTTGATCACTCATATTTAACCACCTCTGACCATTATATCAGCGGTGACACCTTCAATTTTTTATTTGAGACCAGTGGGCTTGCATAGTAAAATCATTTTGGAGCACCAGTGCACCTCAGTTTAACCCTCTACACACCTTCTCTCCACACATCTATTCACATCTACACCACGAGGCCCCACACCCGCACTTCACCAAAAGGCTTGGGAAAAAGATCTCTGCCAAAGAGCCCCTCATAGGGTGAATGTCAGGCATTGCAGCACCGGCCTGACGAGGAGCAAGCCCTATGATGAAGCATGATACCCAACCGGGTGTGTGAGGGCTCCACTTCCCAAATTGGGAGACACCCCTTCTCCACCTCAGGTTAGCTGTTTTGACCAACCTAACCTCCTCCTTTTCTCTCCCCCCTTAGGAACTGCATACTTTTTTTCTCATACCAGCAGCAAAGACCAATGGGGGTGGCCCAGCCTCTTTCGGGTTCTGACGGGTGCAGATAGGCCTGCCCATGGCCCGGCTTCACCTAGGCGCAGCCCAGGCACGACCGATCACATCCTGTGCTGCGGAAGTGCCTCTCCCCTTTTGTAGGTCCCAGGGGTAAAGGTCCGCTGCCCGACTGCCTCCTGGTGGGAGTGTGCGGCAGAGGCTTCTGGTTCTCGTAGTCCCACCAACAAGCCTGGAACTCCGTAAATGCAGTGCTAGTGCATATTTTTATATTTTTTAAACTTATTATAATTTTGTTGTACTTCACTATAGGAAGCTCTCAGCCCCGGTGATGAAGACTTCTGCTTACCTTTGCCTACGTGTGATAAGTTGCTAGAAATAAATTAGGACCACCCCTTGAATTCAGAGGGTGTAGACATTTAAGATTACATTTTGCTGTAAAATCACACTCGAAATTGAGAAATAGCTGATAGTAGTAAATTTACTACAAGATGTAAGAGGAAAGTTACACAGGTAAATTTACCCACATGTAAATTTACCTTTGTGAATAGGCAGGGCCGGACTGGGAACCAAAACCGGCCGTGGCAAAGTGCTCCGTCACCGCCCCACCGGGGTTAGGGGTGCAGCCGAGCTCTTTGCCAGGGCCGGTTTTCGGACGATTTTGTTACAAGGCCGATTTTGCAGCTATGCTGCAAAAAAGGCCCTGTAACAAAATCGACCCCCAGGGGCCCAAAACTGGCCCCCACCCGTGCGGCGCCCCGGGGCATTGCCCGGTGCCCGCTACGGCCAGTCCGGGCCTGTGAATAGGGCTCTTTGTGATCAACAGGAGCTTGCTCAAATATGTTTTGGAGTGAATCCCTTCAGCTACCTAAAAACGGTCATTTAATACTTTTGTGAAATGTCTGATCAATACATTAATCAATGGCAAGATTTTCTCCTTTGCACAAAGAGTTAATTCTTACTTTCCTGTACCTTGCTTAATCAGCTTATTATTCATGAATTGCACGCACTTGCGTTTCATTTCAGTGCTACTCCTTACCTGTTACAATCTTTTGGCAAGTTTTTAAGAGTGCTCCTTAGAATCCACAGTCCAAAAGATTTTGACTAATATGAGGCTTACCTATGTTCATATTGCCATTTGTTTAAAATTAGAGTTAGATTTGTTTGGACAGTGATGCAGCAATAACGTTTTTGCCGGGTGGCTCATGATACAAATGCACTAATATAGCAATCTAGAAATTTAAATGTTCTTGAATGTTTTTAAGAACTCTGTGAGAAAGCCAGCAGGACATCCTGTTTTTTTACTCTTTATTGCCAGCTGGACGTCTTGATTTTTACTTTGAATTGTTTTCTATAATTCATTACCTCTCCTTAACTGATGATGTTTACTAGTGGAGCTCATTCAAAATCACTGAGATCACAGACTCTCTGAGCGCCTATGTTTTGCTTTTGCCTTATTTCACTTTTCTGGGATCCCACCCAACATTTGCTATTTCTTAATACTAGCTTCTTCCCTCTGTGGTGGGAGTCTGGGTCCATTACCATCTTAAGTCTCCTGTGCTGAGGAAGAGCAACATTGGAGGTTCACCATCACTGTCATGCCGTGTGTACTATCACCTTTTTGCTCTGCTGCATCCAGGAAACATTAAGAAGCCCAGTGTGTGCCTAGTGCATGCACTTGTGCCTGTGGGCGCCCACTTTGATCGCCCCTTCCATACTCGAATCACCCCTCTGCATGTGCAGCCATTTACCTTGAATTTCAAGCTGTCCCAAATCAAGGAATATTAATTTTATAGGGACCGTCAATCCTTAATCTTAACCTGGAAAATAAGCACATTTCCCAAATCTCTCAACTCCTAACTATTGATGCTGATACACTTGATATCAGGGCCCTTATTTATGAGGCCTTGTGTCAGTTTTGCACCGCCGGTGCGTCACTTTTTGTGACGCACCAGCGGAGTAAAATATGTGCCTTGTTGCGCCATATTTAAAAAGTGACGCATCTAGGTAGATGCGTCACTTTTTAAACCCCTGCGCCACATTATACCTGTGTCAGGTATAATGTATGCAGAGGGGGCGTTCCCCCGCAAAAAGCCTCGTAATAGTGACGCAGTGAAATCTATGAGATTTCACTGCGTCACTTTTAGGATGCTGTTGCGTCAAAATCTTGCGCCTCCCTCACAGCAGGCATAAGACTGATGCAAGCCCTTTCACATGGGGCTTTCCCCATGTGAAAGGACGCATTGCTGGAGTTGCGTCACTTTTGTGACACACTCCAGCAATGCGTCACTTTTGCGCTTACAGATAAGTCAGAAATACTGACGTATCTGTAAGTCCTTGCGACATGATGCGTCATACACTAAATATGACGCATCATTGGTGTCGCAAGGAGTGCGCAGTGAAAAGTGACGCATCGCTGTTTTCACGCAGCGATGCGTCACTTTTCATAAATGAGGCCCCAGGATATTCGAACGTTGTTTTCCTTCCCTAAGTGTTACATAGTTAATATTCAGTGTGTCTGGTGTTCCTGGGCAGTAAGTGGTTCCAAACAGTGCTATAAAATGTAATGTGTTTTGCAAAGGGTCTTGATTCTCTGTATTCTCTTTTGCTCCTCAACAACAGTCATTCACTGCACATGTATTTGCGTTATTTTCATATTTTGAGTTGTCTGAGTCACACTGGCGATACCGTTTTTACTATACATGTACTTGTATTCTTTGATGCAATAATAAAGTGTTATTTTATACAAACATATCAATTTAGGCTGGGCAATTTAAACCTCAGTGTATCTCCAATAATTGTGTGGTACTTTAGACAGAGTATGCAGCATTCTAGTGAGTGGAAGCCCCATACACACTCATCCGATTGTGATTGTTTCATTAAAAAGCAGGTGTATAGCACCGCTCAGTCATTTGGGGTATGGCTTTTCTGGAATTTCCATTGTAGATCAGAATCTGATTCAGTTTTGTGGAGGTGTGCAGTCAATATGGTAGCCATATCCGTTTTAATGAATTGCTTTCATATTCTTTCAGTTTGTACAGCTGCTCACTGCCAAGGAAATGTATATGTGTGGTAAGCAGCTTATGGTAGAAAGTAATGCTGGATACCTTAATAGACAGCTAATCGCATATTGAGTATTTGTTGGGCGTATGCTCAGAGTTATGTATCTGCCTGTGCTGTTGAAGGTGTGTGATATGTCTTGATTGACAGTGATGTGAGCGCTTTGATACCAACTGCATGCCATGCCCGTCATAGATTATTTCTTTGTACAGAGCTCCATCTACTATGTTTTGCGGGAGTTTGTCTTAATATTGAGTGCTGAGTCCCAAAACAGTCATTTGGGGCACATTTGGTATGTGTTTGCTGGGGAGGGGTTGACAATTTTTCTAAAAGAGCTTGAATAGTGAACAATGAGTGCTAATACATAATGATTTGTATTCAACACACATCTATAGATAGGATAGTACTTGTAGAGCTCACTAATACCCAAAGGTGTCAGACGCTATGGCAGGACAAGAGGGCCAACAGAGGAGAGGCGACCAGTCATACAGGAAACTAAGTTGTAAAAGGCCAGGTTTGCAGATGTTTTTTAAACATCTATGATAAGATTTTGTGGGCTGCGTGCCATCCAAATTCATGGACAATTACAAAAACCTCTTGTTAAAATCTCTGTTATTGTATTGTGCATGTTCTATAAGTAATATAATAATATGATCAAAGCCCACTGAGGATGCATGAAAAAACTTCAACGGATTCAGAACTCGGCTGCCAGACTACTCTTGCATATCAAACTGCGAGACCACATCTCCCCTGCCTTGAAAGCCCTGCATTGATTACCGGTTGCCAGAAGATCCACGTTCAAGCTGCTTTGTATTACCCACAAAGCAATACATGGAATGGGACCGCTCTTCATCAGGAATAAAATCACCAAACACGGGGGAGGAGCTACGACACCAACCAAGATGGCCGCATAGTCTCCCGGCTCCGCTGACCTCCGTCCTTTGCTCTATCATCCTGTTGCTTATCCTGATTACCTGCACAGGATCTGTGTGTGTGATCCGACCCGCACTCCAGTGGTGCAATCCTGGAGTTTCTCCGCCGTTGTGGAGCGGAGGTACGTCGATGGTCACACTGAGGCCTAACCCAGCAGAGAAGCCGGGGTCTCGAGTGCTGGCTCTGCCGGGTCCGAGTTGAATAACAACGGACTGCTGAAAGTGGTTGGGTCCGGTCTCTGGAACACTCAGACTTTTTTGCTTGTTTGTCACCATTAGCTGCCTGGTGCCCTACAGAAGGTGAGGTGACGAGTGACGCACGGTGGTGTGTCGCAGGGGCCCCTGACTGGAGGTCCGGTATTCACATCACCGTTCCCCCGGGTCGGTGCCTCGCTGCGTACTACTGCTCGCTAACCGTCAGTCCATCATGGCTTACTCCTGCTCCGCCTAATTTTGCCCCGGAGAAGGCGCCTCTCCGTGGGGTCCACCATGTTGGAGGACGGAACGAGTCTAGCGGAACAGGCTCGAAATGGCCCGTCACTGTGTACGGTGCTTGAGGCACTCATGGCACTTAAAGGAGCTATTGAAGTCCAGACTTGCAGTTTGCTGTCTGCGACAGATGGACTCACGGGTATGAGACCGGATCCTGACTCGACGCCCGCGACCTGGCAGCCAGCCTGCTTCTCAATAGATGTCTCGGAGGTGTATTTTGACCCGGCGCTGGAAGCAGTGTTTCCCCCTGTTGAAGTGGCTCCACCTGACTGTACTGTACCTGGTCACCCCACGGAACCGTTGGAACCCCCGATTGTGTATCCCCCGGAACATTTACATGTCATCCCCATTTTGGAACCTTCTACTTTCTGTCCTTTGTTGTTTCGGACCGTGTCGACTCCCCTCCCCTGTCGGTCTTTCAAGATGGCGGATGGGGTAAAGTTTGGCTTCGAAGGCAGGGAGGGTCAACATTGGTACCAGCCATCTACATCGGGACCTGACGTTCTTTTCTCATCTGTGTACTCCTGTTCGGTAGACTTTGGCAGTACTTTGTGGGGAGTGCTTTTCTTAATTGATGACTTCAGTGCATTTGATCGACGGGGCCAGGGTTGAGATTTTTCTCCGAGTCTCTCATTGTGACACTATGTCTAACGGGATTGTTTCTTTTTATTGACCTAACGGAGTCCGGGGCGGGGCTGGCTACGACGGGGGAAGGAGACCGGGAGCCCGTAGAACGATGCCCTCCTCTGCTTTCCCTCATTATGTGGGGTTCTTTGCCTTTTCCTTTCTTTCCCTTTCTACTATATTTCGGGTTCTGGTTACTGGGCGACAGGCACGCTGCGAGGGGGGTGGCCGTAGTCATCAGCAGGGGTGCAGGGTGGGGGGGTATGGGGGTGGGTGTTTCGTTTTTATTTTTGTTCTATGGCCTATTTTCTTCCTTCTTTTTCCTCGCCTTTTCTTCCTTTTCCTTTTCTGGGTTAGTGTAGTGGGTTCGGCTTTCCTTACATCCTTGTTTCAACATCTGTACCTTGACTTTTCTGAGGTTTTGGTGCTGTGGGGCGGACAATAATGATGGCGTAGATGAATAAATATGTGCTACTTATCCTGATGTTGTATGTCTTAACGCCGCTGACCTACATGACTTATTTTGGACACGTTGTTCTTTTGCTTGCCCCCTTTTGTGATCCGAGACACTGCACGACACCTGATCCTTTCAACTTATTATATATAAAATGAAAACCTCTTATCCTGTTTCCGAATTGAACTGCCTTTGCAACCGATGTGCTCTGTGGATGGAGTTCCTATGCTCCCCAGGGAGGCTGGGTCTGAAGTTGGATTGCAATAACGTACTGAAATGCTTAGCGGCCAGCCCTGGGGGGTTGTAGGCCCGCGTCTGTATTCGATTGCAAATGTTAAATAAAGGTTTTCGAAAAAAAAATAAAAAAAATCACCAAACATATTCAACAAAGGAACCTCCGCTCTAAAGGAGTATCTCGCCTCAAAATCCCACCATACAAGAAAAAACCATGGGTGGCACATCATTCTTTGTTCAAACAGCCAAACCATGGAACTCTTTCCCCCCAACATAAGGTCCACCGACAACCACCTTATCTTCAGAAAACTATCAAGATTTGGCTCTTCCCCACATAAGCACCATACCAAACAGAAATTTACAGCATATCCCTCTGCAAGCATTTTCTTTCTCTATAGATATGTACCTATCTTTGTGTATTACTTTGTATAAACATGTAATATAATTATGTTGTTGAGAGAAAAAAATAATAATAAATAAATAAAAATCATCTTTGGTCTACATGTACATACTTCTATTGTGCATCTATGTACCTTCCATGTACTTGGATCTGTGTGTCTGTTACTTTTCTCCTGAAAAAGCATATCCAATGCACTACCCTATTTCTTATCCTGTGCCTCTATCAATATCTTTAATCTACATATACTTACCTCCTTTATGTGTCTATATACTTTCAATGTAATTATGGATCTATATATTTATCACTTTCTTCTAATTTAGCATTTCCAATGCACTACCATATTTCTCAGCCTATACTTCGCTCAATATATCTTCTAGCCCAACCTTCTTACTCATCTCAAACTTCTTCTACTACTCCTTCCAATGCATTACCCTAACTCTCATCCTATACATCTATCAATATATCCTCTACATCCACTCTCTCATTTATCCCAAACCCCATACCACTACTATGATTGCCACAATAAACCTTTCTAGACTCTCTCCTACTCTACTCCTCCTTGCATCATCTGACATCTCTTTTATTATACCGATCCCCTAAAACAAACCTTTCTAAACTCTTTTCTCTGAGTCCTCCCCTCCAAAACTCCTTTTTACTCATCCAAAAGTCTCCTCCTATTGCTAAGACCTAAACAAAAACAAATATTTCACTCTTTTATCCCTCCACTATCCTTTTCAATCGAAATTAACAGACTAACATGTTCACTTCTCAAATTCCATATTAAACTATACTAATATACTACCCAAATAACTGAATAACATATCCACTACTCAAATTACTTTATATTTTTTTTACTATAATAATTTTCAACAGTAATCCTTTATGGGTTCCGGAGTGGAGTGCTACTCGCCAGAAAAGCATTCAACACCCATCAGGGGTAACAAGTGCTATATGAATTCAAATCTTTCTTTCCCTTTTATCCCTCCGCTATCCTTCTCGCTCCAAGTAACTGACTAATATCCACCACTGAAATTACTTCCTATTTCACCATATTAATTCACCAATAATCCTTTGTAGGCTTCCTGAATAGCGTGTGTCAACAAGCGCTATATAAATACAAACCTTTGTCCTCCTCTATTCTTCTGCTATCATTCCAAATCCAAATAACTGACTAACCTATCCACCACTTAAAATGTACTTGCATGTTTCACTATACTAATTCAACACTAATCCTCTATGGGTCCCGGAGTAGCGTGCTACTCGCCTTAAAAGCGCTTTGACGCCTCGTATGGGGTAGTAAGCGCTATATAAATGCAATTACAATACAATACAATACAATGAACTAAGTCTAAGGCGTAGGGCAAAGAAGAGGATGGCTGCGGTGTGTTTTTCACTTGTTATTTATCTTTTCCGGATATCCACCCAATGTTGAAATGTCATCAGAAAAATAAACTCAGCTCTGCACCAGATGTGCAGTGCTTCACTGTCACCTTTTTAGTTGTTTTTTCCACGAAGAAAAATCTGTTTGCCCACAGCTTGAGTGTCTTGTTATTTGTTACCCATTTGTAGCTGGGAGACATAAAGATGATGTCTGAGACGAATGGCTGCTTTGTAGCAGGTTCCTGTGACAGCAGACATCTGACTTCCACAGCTTGGCGCTGATCCAAGATGTTAGGGCCTGATTTAGAAAAAAAAAGTGGTACAGGAAAAGCCGCAGGTTTCTAAAGCACATACAAAATCCGGTGGAGAATCCACCTCCATCGTGGACCTAGTGTAGCAAAATCCATCACTGGGTTTTCCTCCAGCTGTAGCATTTCCTGCAGAAATTACGGATTTCGCAATAATGCACAGCTCTAAATGAGGACATAATTAATTTGAAATCACCATATTAGCTAAAAGTTAAGAAGACACATTTTCATGGGAGCTGATTCATAAAGCTGTTTAGGGTTGTAAACCTATGCTTAAGGCCATAAATTGGTTCATTAACACCTGACCACTATCCACAAAATGGCACTAGGGCTGTGCGAAATTCGCATAACTTTCTTCTCATAAATAATGGTAAATTCCAAAAACTTTAGACGGAAATAAGCATAAATACACATAATGCATTTCTGGTCACTCTTATTGAGAAAGTACGCCAGAGACGAATTTTGCATTAAAAAATAGTGCAAAATGGCAAGCCGAATTGCACAAGTCTGTGGCCCTTTCAGTGTATTCCACCCTCCTCCTACCTAGCTGTACCAAAGTGCTACCCTAGTTCTCAGGCCCATCCACCACCATCCATCCCATTTTTGACTACCTATTCCCCTTTTCAACTTTATTTTTACTTTTTGCTCCCTGTATGTCTGCTTTTGGATATCTTTCATTTTCCTTTAGTAAGTGCCAACTATCGCCAAGGCAGAAAGTGCCATTATGCCCTCCTGATCCAATTGAGGCTTGAGAAGGGGTAACACCCATCCACATTTTTAGTGAGATGGAAGTGGTAGCACTAATTCTTTATGCACAGTACCACCCAACCCTCATGCTGGCAGCAGGTTCTCTGAGGGTGAAAGCATAGCAGATCACAAGGTACGCAGGGGGAGAGCACTGCGCAGCATGCGCCACCACACCTTGGGTCTCCCAGACCAAGCAACAGGGTACACACTGCTGGGCTGATATCATTATCAGACTAAAGTATTGCCCCTTGGACATTAGTTAATTTTAAAGTAAATTCAAAGTCAGATGTTATTAACCATATACAAAATGTCAAAAGAAGGGGGGGAACAAAAATATATATATCATATTGTCTAGTCGTTCATTCGTTTCAACTTTATTTCGGCTACTATAGCCATAAAAGCAGGAAGTACAGAAAAAAGAAAACATTTACAAACAATATATACAGTGCCCTTTGCCACAAATAGTCACATAACAGGTTACAATTAATATAATGGGGCAAATAACAATTAATCCATATCAATAATGTTGCAATACTATGTTAAAATGTAATTTGATTAAAAAGTTATATTCCATAATTTAAAAGCCAGATTAAAAAAAACAGAGTTTAAAATCTTTAAAAACCACATTTAGAAAGTAAACTCAGTGCATTCTATACTAACTTATACAGGTTAGAGAAGACTACCGACCCCATTACTGCATCAAATTATACATAGAAAAATAAATATTATCGAAAAAATCATGATCAATGTCAAGGAGATAACCCTATATTTACCCTACTCAGGAGACAAAGACAGACCCAATCACACCTTCCCCCTAAAGCACACAAGCACCACACACATTAAGACAAAGTAAAAAAAAAAGGCAAACAACAAAAGGAAGGAAGCCTGAGATCCTCAGGGAATATCTGAATGAAAACAGTGCCCTTCTCAAGTTAGCCCGCTGTATTCCTAGCTTTCCAGCTTTGTACTGCCCTATAAGGTTTCTAGTCTGTAGACATTTCGGTTCCTCTTTGGTCGTTTATGGGGACCATCCTCAGGACTTGGTGAGGGTCCACAAGGTTTATAGGGTACTTCAATTATCTGATATAATGTTTTCCAAATACACGTAGTCCTGATATTCCCTCCAAAACAGTCTTAAAGGCGTCATAGGAAAACACTCTGAAGTAGCAGACAGCAAAGTGAGCCCATAGACTTCTGACTTTGTGACCCACAACAATCTTTCCCCTCACAGGACGAGGAACATTTCTTTTCTTTCCTTTTTTTTCATTTCAAATTAAATGCAGATGTGGAAAACAAGTAAATGCTACAAACCTAACTGTTGATTTTTATTCTGAACTAACGATTAGGATTGCAGCGTTCACTCGTTTGTAGTCCCTGTACATTATTTGAAGTGAAAAAGATTGATGTGTTCCTTGTCCTGCATTCTGGATGGTGTTTAAAATGTAAATGTGAGTCATGTCTAAATATATATGGGTAGGTATAGTTAGGTATGGTTTTCCCTAGATTTTTTTTTTGTTTGCTGATAACTTTGGCCCCGTTTGACAAATCTTCACAAAACTTTCCCAAAACAGTTCATCAACCTCAGCTCCTTCCTGGAAAGATTTTGGGTGATTTGTCAAGTAGGGGCCGAGAAAAAAGGGGGTCCCAAAATGTAAAATCCCCATGTATTCCCCATAGACTTCTATAAGTCGGGCTACAGCAAAAACTGCTGAACGGAATTACACCAAATTTGGCCGGAAACTACATCTTGGTCCGCAGATTGTATTTTTTGTGTAAGTCTATTCAGTAGTCTTTGAGAAATTAAGGGTGAAATATAACTGTATAGCTGGACAGTTGGGTTCGCAAGATGCTTGAGACTGAGAGACTCTTGCGGGAGCGCCAATTTGAAAATGGAGCATTCTGATTGGCCCTGTTTTTCCCTTAGGCCATCTCACACGCGCCAGAGTAAAACTCCCAAGGGAGCAAGTGCTCTGATTGGGTGCCAGCAACATGAGAAAATATTGCTGGCAGTCCATGCAGGACTCGGGGACTTGGCCCTCTGTCCTGAAATTTAAAAAAAGAAATAGTATAAGAGGGCTGGATAGTGATACTCTGATCCCCTAGTCCCCATAGAGGAAACCCAGAGGGACCTCTCCCGAGCCAAAAAATAAATGGTACCTGCGCCACATTTATAAATTATTGGCTCTAGGGGGCCCACCCCAGGGCTAAATTCATAATGGCGAGGGGGCTGCATTGCCCCCCGTCTCATAGCCCCCAGAGGCCCCAGGAGCCCACACAGAGGGCCAAAAATCATTGTTTGTGGGGAGAGGGGATGAGTGGCCCCCCTTTCCTGAGCCATCTGAGGACCCTGGGAGCCCACTCCTGGTGCTAAACATATTGGGGGTCATTAAGCTGGCGGGCGGACTTTGTCTGCCCGACATCCTATCGGGAAAGTGGACCACCCGCCATAAGTGCGGGGTCCCGTGGGGGACATTAGGATGTGCCCGCCAGAGTGGCAGGCGCATCCTGCATTCCTGTCATTGTGGCAGACGGTGCACTCAGCACCGCCCGCCACAATGCCAGGAAGGCATGTTGTGCACTTTCATGCACAACATGGCAGGCACTGCGCAGTGCCTGCCATGTTGTGCATGGAACTGCTGGCGGGTACCCCCCATGTGCACACCCCACCCCCCAGGATCCTTAGGGGCCCGCTACAGGCCCCAAATATCAAGAACCAGGAAAGGCATGTCACCGCCTCTATACAAATATGGATGGCGGTGTCTACCAGACACTGCCACCATATAGTTTGCTTTTCCGCCCGGTAGGCAATCGGGCGGATTTCCTACCGGAGGAAAACCAGCAGACGGTCTTTCCGTCTGCTGGGGTCCCCCCGCCATGCCGGGGGGGGGGTGGAAATAGAAGCTGGCGGAAGATTTTGGGGATCCGCCCGTCATCCTAACGGGCCCCATTGTGTACAGCTAGGAGGAAGAGCGGCCCTCCTTCCGGAACCATCAGAGGTTCGGGGAGCCCACCCTCAGGCCGAACATATTGTGTCTGGAGAGGGGGGATGTGCTGCTCCCCTCCCCAAGCCTTGATAAGCCATGGGGAGCCCACCTCCAGAGTCAAAGATACTTTGTATGGGGAGGAGGCTATGCAACTTTTTCCCCAGGGCATGTCAAGCCCCAGAGAACCCATCTCCGGGGCCGAAATTTTGTAGAATGGGGAGACCTCTAAAGGGCCTGGGGAGCCCTCCCCGGGTCCAAAAATGTATTGGCACAGGTGACCCCATTCCCCAGGGCCAGCTGAGATGCTATTTCCCGGAGAGGCCACCCCCGGGACATTGTGGTTTCCCTGCCTGCAGTAGTGCAGGCAGGGAAACCTGTGTTGGCTCTCACTGGATGCGAGTATTTTCAAAACTCCCACTGACAAGGAGCACACACCACGTTCGCTCCCAGCCGGCGGGATCTGTGCAAATGCTTCCGCCCACTGGGAGCGCACTTTCTATCTGTTTCCCTGCCCACACTGAAAAGGGAAGGGAAACTATATGTGGGGAGCCGGCTGGGGTCACGGGAGCTTTGCGGCTATCCACATGGTCCCAATGAATGCATGGTGAGTGCCCTGTGTGGGCACCAGGGCACCTACCTTTTAAGGGGCTTTTTCAGGGGCCTTTGTGATGGGGTCCCTGGAGCCGAAATCAACCCAGGGAGGGAGGCCACATGCCCACCTTCCACTAAAAAGCATTCATGGATCCAGGGGATGGAGTCACCCGGACTGAAATTGTCCAGATGAGGGGGGCTGCGCGCCCCCCTCCCCTAACAATTCCACCAGGCTCTGAGGGTTGGGGTTCCTAGGACCGAAATTGGCCTGGGGAGAGGTCATGCTGGCCCCCTTCCCCTTTATATAAAGAAGTGTCCCTGGGGGGTGGGGTCACCAGGCTCTAACAAGGCTTTGAGAGAGGGCCTGTGTGCCCCCTCCACTTTAATTAAAATGCAATGGCCCTGGGAGATGGGGTCCACAGGGCCTAATGAGGCTCATGGGGGAGATCACGTAATCCACACCCCTTCAAAGATAAGGCCCTGAGGGATGGGGTCCTATTGACCTTATAAGGCTTATGGGGTTGGCTGCCTTTACCAGGGTTGGCCTCAGGACCTGCCCACAGGCCAGGTCATATGGCCAACCCCCCGCTGCACACGGGCAAAGGCTGTGGGCAGTGTGGGGTTGGTTGCATGTGGGGGATTGACTGCAGGGTGTGGCTGCAGCCAATGCCCGCCGCACACAGCCTTGCTGAAGGCCATGCGCAGTGGGAAGTTAAATTTATGTATCATATTTAAATATTACTTTACATTTTACAAAAACCTAGATATTCACTGATAAAAAAACAAAGGTTAAAGTAATGCTATTGTTAGGTGTCATAAGAAGATTTTTTTTAAACCTAAGAAATTCACTGAAAAAAATGAAAGGTTAAAGTAACTTTATAGTTAGGTGAATTTGTCAGTCACAACATTAACACTTTGAACCAAAAGAACACAGAAATTCACCAGTTATAGTTAGAAGTGCTAACTTTACCTTGTGCCCCGCCATGCACTGCTTATGACCTCACATGACATCTCAAATGACATCAGTGTTTTATTTATCTGTCCTATTTCAGGACAACCAAAGAGAACCAAGGCGGGCAAGAAGCCCACCACCAGCAGAGCCCATGGGGCCCAGACCCTTGGTAAACAGGCCCCAGGCCCAGGGTGACACCACTGCCTCCCTACCAGCCATTCCTGCTGGTAAGTCATGAATATTACTTCCTACTTTTCACAATTCTCTCACAGTAACCATTATGGCCTTCAATATTTAAAATGTTTCCAAACTTCCTCTTAATTACCTTAATGTCCATTAACCCCAAGTACATCCTTTAGTTTTCATTTACAATATCTCTGTTTCCACTGCAGACCTTCGTCTGTCCGTAGCTCCCCCCCCCTTTTCGTTACTCTGGCAGAAACTGTTTGCTCACCTCTCATTTACATATCTCTTTTCCATTCCGTTTCCCTACTTTACTCATTGTTTAAAAATTGTTTCACAGTGTTGAATTGTTCACTACTTGATTTTTAAAACATCAAGTAAACCTTTCAGGACACAGTTTTTTAAAATGTCATAATGCCTTAGCACCTAAACACAATCCTACTAAATGAATTTTATTTCTGCCCACTCTATGCTACTGTCATTTAGAGATGGCAGGACAAATTAGTTACATGAACAACAGTTTGCTATTGTGAATGACTACAGCACAGTGAGCTAGAAGAAGAGCCTTGAAAAAGAGCAACATAATTCTGTATGTCACAGAAAGTTGATTCAAGATCAGTAAGAGCAGTACCAATGAAAATAAACAAACATGATTCTCCTTGACCGTGTACCACAGATTAGTGAGCAGTGTTAATGCAGATTTAGACATCCTTTTTGTAAAACATGGCTACCAGGCCCAAATTGAGACCTAGTTAATAAGAGCAAGAGAAAACATAATTCTTTATGTCATAGGAGATTAGTTTAAAATGCAATAGTCTTATGTCAGTGTATGCAGACAAAATTAAAAATAAATCTACGTTCAGCTTGTTATTAATAATGCTTAAACTATTTATGCATAAAAACTATAACACTTCCAAGCCCAGATCCCAATCTTCTTTAAATTATCCACCTTCCTTTTTTCCATCTCATGCTATCTACCATTGAAAGTAATTGGGAGAAGAAAAGGTGCATTGCCCAGTGCCTACTCATACCTGTGAATTTCCCTTTCTGCCCCAGCCAGCCCACAATCCCTTCCCGGCACATACCACATTTCTGTCACAGTTTCTGTCTAAGGCTCTAATTACGAGGCTGGCTGGATGAGCATCCAACAGCATTGTGTCGGAATGGAAACCGACCAACTAGTATTCGGTGGTTCATTCCGGAAAATTTATATGCTACCACCCATGAGGTGGTCGTAAACATCTATTTTCCTAATGTGGCTTGTGAAGTGGGTGGAAAAGGGCAGCTGCACAACCTGCATTAGGAAAATGGATGTTTACAAACTTCCATGTACTATGAGCCAGGCACCATGTGGTGCCTGGCATGTGGGTATCGATGTGTGGGGGGGCACCATAGGTGCCCCCAGGGCTCTTAGCAGAGGCCGCAGAGGGGCGGGACCCTCCTTGGGGTCCCCAAAGTCCGTTTCCAACAGCCTTTCAATGGCAGTTGGACCGCCATTGAAACGCTGCCTAAAATGTGCATTGTAATCTCTACTGCGGTGCCTGTGCAGGCCCCGCCCCATTGTAGGGGATTACTTTCCACCCACTGCCAGGCGGGATCTTCGAATAGGCAGTGGTTGGTCCCTCCGCCCCCTGCCTCCAACCAACGCATCATAATCCAGGAGTCGGACTGCATGTAAAGATAGTGGTTGGATCGCAACCGGTTGCGATTTGACAGACATTGTAATCGGCCCCATAGTGTTGTCTTCCCATGGCTTCCATTACACTGTTCCATCTTTTACCTTCCTTTAACCATGAGCCTAAGCCTACTACACCTGATCCAACCTGTCCATAGCATTGGGTAGAAGCCTATTGGGACATATCTGAACGTGCTGGTTTATTTGATTTTACCTCTTCTTTACTTGTTTTTAAAAGAATACTTGCTGCCTCTTTGTACAGACCCACCTGGGTCAAACGTAACCCACATCCTCTTCCTCCTAGCTCTCCGGTCCACCACAGGCTTCTTCCCCAATTGTGTGGAGAGAACGAGCGTGTCACCGGAAGTCCCAGCTGCTTCCGCTTGCGGCAGAACCCTCATATTTGACGGTCTAGACGTCCCGGAATCTCTACTCATTAAATTGGAGGACAACACGGACTTGCAGCGGTGTAGAAGCCTATTGTGATATGTATGAACTTGTGGGTATTTTCATTTTATTTTACCTCGCCTTTATTGTTTTTTAAAGAATACTTGCTGTCTCTTTGCACAGACCCACCTGGGTCAAACTTAGCCCAAGTCCTCTTGCTGCTTGCTCTCTGATCCACCACAGGCCTCTCTCCCAATTGTGTGGAGAGAGTGAGCATGCCACCGGAAGTCCCGGCTGCTTCCGCTTGCGGCGGAACCTGTGGGGTGGATAGTCTAGCCATCCCGGAGTCTCCACTACTTAAATTGGATGACTCCGTGGATAAGTGCAGCCATCGCCAGGAGCCACGACCCCTGTCTCTTGGACTCCAGACACCGCTCTCAGATGCTCCTACTCAGCAACTCAACTCAAACAGGTTAGACATCTTGCCTCCTTTTGTTATACCCCTGACTCATGTCATATGACTATTCCTTTTACCAACTTTGAGGATCTGTTTACTTGCAAATTTTGCCGTTATCAGAGCTTTAATGAGATTCAGACCCCTTCAGAACAGCGGGCCTGACATAACAGCCCGGACAAGTTGGAGTCGGTAGCCACCACTCCCCGGCCCACATCCCGTCCAGTAGCCCTTAGCTCTGTTCCCTATTTGAGATGTTTTTAGCCATTATCAGATCCCTGCCCAAGCACTCCACTGAACTATGGGACTTAATAAATTCTGATTCTCCTGAGCTAGATTTTCTCACGTAGACTTGGCTGAAACCCTCCTCGACTCCAGCCACTAACTTAGCCCTTCCTAAAAATTAACGTATTCCCAGACTGGATAGGGAGACTAAACTAGGTGGAGGCTTTGCCATTGTATATAATGAAGCACTGAAAGTGTCTATCATTAACTCTACCTCAGACAATGAAATAGAAATCTGTATTTTTAAGATAGAACTCGCCCCAGGATTGCTGGAAGGGCGCTCTTATATACAGAACTCCTGGCCCCCTCAATGATTTTACTATTAAAATAATGAAAAGTATTGCTCCTCACACCATTTCCTCCAAGTAATTTTTGGTGCTAGGGGATTTTAACATTCACGCTGGAGATAGTTGGAACATTGTGTCCACTAACATCCTCGCATATATGGCCTCCTTAGGATTAGTAATGATCAATGCTGGCCCAATTCCTTTGGCCTGCCATACTCTGGACATTATCCTCTCCAACTCTCCTCATATATTTACAGAACCACCTTGCCCAGTGATCTGGTTGGATCATTCTCTGATTATTTTTAAGATAAAAGGCATTCAGTCTAGTTAAACTCCTTCTGTTCCCCTTCGTAATTTCAGAAGACAATGGCATAAGATTACGCAGGACTCCTTTGGGAAAGGTTTAATACCCCCTACATATGTAGAACCTGTCAACATCAAGACTAAGCTTAGGACATTCCATGAGGTCATAGAATCAGTCATAGAAACTCAGGTGCCGATAAAGCAGCAGCACACTAATTCTCATAGAACACATGCAGCCTGGTACACCTCCAAACTTCGTAGAGAAAAATCAAACTGCAAACAATTGGAAAAAACGTGGCATAAAACACAAACTGTGAAAGAGCAAAAAATCTGTAAAACAGCTCTCGCACTCTACCATAGGAATATTAAAAAGGCACGAAAAGTCCATATTACCTCTAGGCTAAACCAAGCTGGCAATTCCACTAAAAAACCCTACAAAGTTCTTTTATCAACCCCATAGCCTCTACTTATAAAATCCCCCACTCTCAGACATTATGTGATAATATTGCCAACCATTTTGAGGAAATAATTAATATAATAAATGAGCAATTTTCCAGTGACTCTAAACTACCTGAAATATCTCTGTCCTACTGTCTACATCTCTTGGGTGCTTTCACGCCTTGCATGTACCTCAAGTAGAAGAGATGCTGAGAACAGCTAAATCTGGTTCACTCCTCGATATTTTGCCAGACCACCTATTTGCCTCACTAGCCACGCAACTAGCACCCACTATCTGCGCTATATTAAATGCCTCCATAAGTGAAGGTAGACTCCCATGCGAATGGAAGTCGGCACCAGTGCCCCAGATCCGGAAAAAGGTACATGTACCCTCAACTGAGTTGACAAACTACTGCCCCATTTCACTCCTTTCACTCATGAGTAAACTCCTGAAAAGGCATATTAATACTCAGCTCATGAGGTACTTAGAATCCCATGGCAACCTTGACCCCTCTCAATCCAGTTTCCGTCCCAACTTTTCTACTGAAACCACCATCATAGATGTCACAGATAACATCAAACTTACCCTGGACAACAATAAGGCTGTGCTGCTAGTACTTGTCCGCAGCTTTTGATACCATGGCACACCAGATGCTACTATAGAGACTGAATGAGATAGGTGTCCAGGGACGGGCAATTAAATGGCTCACTAGTATCTTCGACCAGAGTACCCAAACTATCAACTTGGGCCCTTTCCGGTCACGCACCATGGAGCTCACTAAGGGGGTACCACAGGTCTCCTGTCTTAGCCCTACCCTGTTCCATGTGTACGTTGCCCTCTTCGCCAAGATCATCAGAGACCATGGATTCACCCCTTATTCCTTTGCGGACGATACCCAACTCCTCTTATCTTTTAATAACGACAATGTCTCTACCAAACCTCTCTTTGTGGAAGGTATGCGAGCAATCTCCGGATGGATGACGCAAAACTTCCTTCAACTTAATGCAGCCAATACTGAAATCTTGCTGTTTGGTAAAGCTCAAACCCTGTGGTCTTCCGACTGGTGGCCAACAAAGCTGCGCTCAGCCCCTATCCCTAAACTTGTGGCTAAAAACCTGGGTGTCCGACTGGACCACTCTCTAACTATGAGAGACCAAGTCATGGCCACCTCAAGTACATGTTCCCACAAATTGAGCCTTCTCAGTAGAGTGTTCCATCTCCTTCCCTTAACTGTCCGCAGGACCCTAATTCAAGCCTTAGTTATCAGCCGTCTTGATTACTGCAACGCCCTTCTTAAGTCTGCTAACAAATCCCTGCTGAACAGACTGCAGGTAGTTCAGAATACAGCAGCCTGCTTGGCTCTCAACATATCCCTTACAGCCCCTTACCGACCACTGTTACAGCAGCTTAACTGGCACCCCATCCGTCAGAGAATCAAGTTTAAAATTTGCAATCTAGTTTACAAGACATTACATGGCAGAGGCCCCAGCTACCTCACCGAAAAACGTAAGTACTATCTGCCTGGCAGATCTCTTCGCTCGGGGGTTAAAGCACCACAAGCTCACCCTCGTTACAGAAAACCTTGGGCAAGGGGCAAAGCTTTTGCAAATTGGGCCACCGTGTACTGCAACTCATTGCCCATTAAACTACAGAAGTGCACTAATCTCCTCCACTTCAGGAAACTCCTAAAGACAGAATTGTTCAGTAACTGACCAACCTTGCTCTGCATATACCGCTCTTTTAGCACAGAGATACCCCTTCGGGGTGAATCCTGCGATTTATAAAATAAAAATAATTCTTAACCTGGTTCCCTGCTGTCAGCTTAGTACTAGCCACCAATGGTGTTGGGTGCTACTACTGCAGTTGTAACAGGCTTCTGGAGGACTCAGAGGCAACATCACCACCCTCTCTGGAGGTTGAAGGCTGCTCTTCATTTCTGCCATGCTCTCAAATTCGCAATAGTTCCTCTTCTATATCATCCACTTTTCCGATGAGTCAATATTTCATAATTTCAGACATACAATGTTGAGAAAGCAATGAAAGTGACCTAAACTTTTTTCCACTGTGGATCAAGTATAGTGGCATAGTTCTATGCTTGGGTGGACACAATGTCTTTTTGCATCCTATGATTGATGTTCAAGTGAAGGATTAAACTGTTGATCAAAGCATCGACGTGTTCATTGAGATTACTAAAGGTTTCCTCCACCTTTTGCAGATGTTCCTTCACCAGGTGCAACTAAGGGATACTTGAGTCATGGTACTGTCTGCTTTGCTGGCTTTCTATGAAATAATCTCAAAAGGCAGTAGCATTTAGTTCAGGCACTCAACTAGCCCCCACATGTCTACCGCCATCATAATGGTTATGGCAGTTGCATCCCCTCTCCTTTGTAGTATTTAGTGATTAATTGGCCTGTACTGCTCAAACAGTCTTTGCAGCATGTAGTAGGTGGAGTTCCAATATGTTGACACCTTCCGGATGAGGACCTTCACAGGGAATGTGTTAGCATGCTCAATGATGCTCACCTGCTTCCTGGCTTTGAACAAATGAATCAAATTACTGCAAATTCTATGTCAGGTGACCAGTATATTGTTGAATACTTCTTTTTTAAAGAAGTTCTGCACAAATTGGTTCATGTAAAGTGCTTTTCACAAGACTCTGAAATGTCCTCTGTCAGCCATGTCTTTGACAATATTACTGCCATTGTCAATGACAACAAATCCAGTGCAGAGATATCTGGTTTGAAGCCTTTCATAGACTTGTTCTTCACTCCCTTGAAGGAAATTCAATATGCAGTGTTACACATGTAATCCTCTGCTTGATAACTGGTCTACATATCTGTTGTAGGTGGATAGACTGAACAGTGCTCTCTTCAGAGCTTTGTCAATCAATTGCAGCACTTGATGTGCTGCCCAGCACATCAACAGTAAAAAAATTGGTCCGGATGGAAACCTTCCATTTTGGACAGATTGTCTCTACAAATTCCAGGAACCTCCTTCTTCCATAAAACAAAAAGGGAGATGCTAACATTTGGCCAGCTTTCCATTTTCTAAAAAGACTTTATCATGGGTTTTCTGGTGGGGGCATTTCCTCATGAATACTACGGGGAGCAGATAGGCTGCTTGGGTGATATGAGGTGACTGTTTTATTCTGTCCCTTGTGCCATTCTGAAGTTGGTGTGGGTGATGTCAGCATAATATGATGCCTGCATCCTCCTTCTTCACCACTACCTCTTTCTATCAGTTTAAAATGTTCCTGTCTCTTACCGGCAACTATCCTTTTTAGGTGCTCTTCTCACAAAATTGTGTGTTGTTTTTCAGATGGGCCCCCGGTACAGTAACGTCCACATGGCTTATTGAAACAAACTTTTCTGTGGCAAATTGAACATTCTGTGATGTGCTCCCCCTGTGGTCTGAGTGTGAATAAGTCAGAAATTGGTGAGGACAGCTTTTGTATTGTGTCAAACACTGAAGGACATTTTGAGGAGGAGCCTTGGGTGGCACTTTTGCTTCCCTTTCTCTTGGGCAGGCTCTGACTGTAATAGGGGTGGTGATTGCTGCATGTTTTTGGGGTCTTCAAAGATGGAAGCTGGAGGTATTGGTGGAACGACATGACTCAGTCAATTTGTAATACTGGAAATCTGTACTCCCTCTGTGCCACACAAACAATCACTGGATCATCACAGTCTTCCTAACTTTGAAGGTTTCGGGAACTTTCATTACCCCTTGTCTCTCATGGTGGGTCTCTGACAAGCTTCAATCCATATCAAGATCATTTGAAGAGGGGCTTAGCATCGAAGGGGGAGTGTTGCTTTTCTTCCTTACCAAAGTCATGAAGCTGATATGTGCAATGAAAGAGCAATCCTTCTCTGCAGCAAGCTCAATATCCTGCTCTGCTCCTACCTCCGGAAGATCAGATGTCCTTTCCTGTGAAGGTTTGTTTTATTGCCAGGACAAATAGATTTCAGACTCACTGTTGGGTGACCTGTTGGGCTCATATTTTTATGTGGAGGTGTGGCCTCTATGCCAAAATTACTGTCACGCTGCTGAAGAGTGCAATGAGCACGAAACGCATCCGGCGTGAATCGACACTGTAAACTGGATCCGCCCGCCGATCTGTCTTTTACCTCATGAAGGTTGCTTCAGTGGATGTCAGAGTGCGTCTCCAACAGGTGGGAACCTTGGAGCTTTGATTTATACATGGCCTCCCAGCCGTGGGAGATGCACCACCCGGAAATTTGGGGCCACGGAGCTCCAAATCACGGGGTCTCACTGTGGAGGCGTCCATGGAGGATTGACAAGCCGGATGTGCGAGTGGAGGCCCATTGGTGGGCTTGAAACATCTCAGACAGCGGCACATAACTGAAGCACACACTAAAAGACCCACAAACCAACGGAGACTCATTTGAGTCGCCCATTGGAGGGCTCATATTTTTAAGTGGGAGGTGTGGCCTCTATGTCAAAATGACTGTTGCGCCGCTGAAGAGTGCAAGGAGCATGAAACGCGTCCGGCGTGAATCAACAGGCATGCTGTAAACTGGATCCGCCCACGGATCTGGCTTTTACCTCATGAAGGTTGCTGCAGTGGATGTCAGAGTGCGGCTCCAACAGGTGGGAACCTTAGAGCTTTGATATATGATACATGTGATCAAGGGCACTGTGTTGACCGAAACGCGTCATGGCGGTGGTGCAGGGCTTTATATAAAATAAACTAGCATTGAACCGAATCTGGGAATGCAGCCGTTTTTTGGAGTGGTGTAGAAGTGTCACCAGACAGAGAAAAGCAGTATATATATATATATATATATATATATATATATTACCTACTGGCGGTCGCCAGTAGGTAGTTATAGTTAGGATAATTTTCAATGTTAAATCTCAACATTCTATTTTGAATAACTTTGGCGCCGGTTGACGAATCTGCCTGAAATTTTCAGGAAAATGGTCTCATGGCGGTCCGGTCCTTCCCTGAAAGTTTGGGGGGGATTCGTCAAGCGGGGGCCGAGATAAAAGGGGGGTCCCAAAACGCGTTTTCCCCATGTTAATTTCCATAGGGCGGTCGATTTCACTTTTAGCCCGAACGGCTGAATGGATTTCCACCAAACTTGGCAAAATTGTAGGGACTGGTAGCCCGATGTGCCTTTGCTATGTCTCAAGATATGTGCTCCAGTGGATTTTGAGTAATTTAGGTTCAAAAAAATATATATATCTATAGGCGCTCTCCCGTGCGCGCACCCGAGTGCGCTCCAGGCGCGGCACGCGACTTGCGCGCAGGAAGCTGATTGGCTCTCAGTTGTCTGTAAACATTCTAAACAGTCCGGAGCGGCCGCCATCTTGTGTCTCGGTAAAATCGAGACACAAGGGGTTTGAAAAAAAAAGGGGCAAATGACCATAAGGGGGAAGAGTAGACCCCCTCTGACCCCCTAGGTTTGATGTAGGGACTAAAATAGGGTCCTGCAGGGCATTAAAATTTTTTTTTCGTTTTGCGCGGGGGAAGCGCATGGTACGCGCACCGGCGAAGCACGGGGAAAATCCAGGATTATATTTATGAAGGCCTTGCGCTGTTAGTTTTGCGCTTCCTGTGCGTCAATTTTTGTGACGCACCAGCGGTGTAAAAAAATGCGCATTGTTATGCAATATTTAAAAAGTGACGCATCTATCTAGATGCGTCACTTTTTAAATATAGTGCAACGAGGTACATTTTATTACACTGCTGGTGTTATGCGTCACTTTTCTGTGCGCACTCCTTATGACATTCCAGATGTGTCATATTTAATGTATGACGAATCATGTTGCAGATACAATATGGCGCAGAGTTTTAAAAAGTGACCCATGTACCTAGATGCGTCACTTTTTAAAAATAGCGTCAGGTATAATGCATGCAGAGGGGGTGTTCTCCCGCAAAAAGCTTTGTAATAGCGACGCAGTGAAATCTTTCAGATTTCACTGCGTCAGTTTTAGGATGCTGTTGCGTCAAAATCTTGTGCCTGCTTTACAGCAGGTGTTAGACTGAGGCAAGACCTTTCATATGCTGCTTTCCCCATTTGAAAGGACACATTACTGGAGTTGCGTCACTTTTGTGACGCACTCCAGCAATGCGTTACTTGGAATGTCATAAGGAGTGCGCACAGAAAAGTGACGCATTGCACCAGTAGTGTAAAAAAATGTGCCGCGTTGCGTTATATTTAAAAAGTGAGGTATCTAGGTAGATGGGTCACTTTTTAAAATCAAGCGCCACATTATATCTGCGTGAGGTATAATGCATGCAGAGGGGGTGTTCTCCCACTAAAAGCTTTGTAATAGCGACGCAGTGAAATGTTTGAGATTTCACTGCGTCACTTTTAGGATGCTGTTGCATCCTTTAAATATAGTGCAACGAGGCACATTTTATTACACTGCTGGTGTGATGCGTCACTTTTCTGTCCACAGTCCTTATGACATTCCAGATGTGTCATATTTAATGTATGACGAATCATGTTGCAAGGAGCTACAGATACGTCAGTATTTCTGACATATGTGTAAACATAAAAGTGATGCGAGGCCGGCGCAAAATTTTGACGCAATAGCATCCTAAAAGTGACGCAGGGAAATCTCATAGATTTCAGTACGTTGTTATTACCAAGCTTTTTGCGCGGGATTGCCCCTCTGCATACAATATACCTGATGCAGATACAATATGGCGCAGAGTTTTAAAAAGTGACCCATGTACCTAGATGCGTCACTTTTTAAAAAATAGTGTCAGGTATAATGCATGCAGAGGGGGTGTTCCTTGCAAAAAGCTTGGTAATAATGACGCAGTGCGTCACTTTTAGGATGCAGTTGCGCCAAAATCTTGCGCCTGCTTCACAGCAAACCTTTCACATGGTGCTTTTTCCATGTGAAAGGACACATTACTGGAGTTGCGTCACTTTTGTGACGCACTCCTGCAATGCGTTACTTTTGTGTTTACAGATATGTCAGAAATACTCCAGTTTATTCACTGTGTCATAACTTTCTTTTCTAACACTCACCTTCTTTCATTCCTCCTACTTCACTTCCTTTCACCTCTCATACCTTTCTGTTCTTTCTTACTCATTCTCCTTTCAATTATCAATGCACTATATTTCACTTACTCTTCATTTTTTAAGATTATAGCTCTTTGATGAGAATTGGAGGTAGTTCTGAAAAGAACTTTTGGTTTTCTTCTTTTAACTGAAGAGGAACAAAAACAGGGAATAGAAACTGCTCAACAGGAGCAAAAAGAAAAGAAAAAAATTAGGGGTGGGAAGGGCAGTGATGGTTCTCCAATGCCCGAACCATGAGCAGGACACTTTGCTCCCCATAGGTGAGGAGTTGATTGCAGTATCTGCATTTGACGACCCCATGGTTGAATGCAGGTTGAATGTTTGCTACCTGCCCCTGAGATTGTTCTCTTCCAGAAGAAGTTGCTCCTCCTGTTGATGTAGAGGCCCCATCTCTGGGAACCTCCTGTGCCAGAGCCCTGACACTTTCCCGGGCAAAATTCTGGGGGTGCCTCCTCTCCACATGTCGGATCATCGTAAAGTTCCCAAAAGAGTATTTTTTTTGGGGGTTACCCCGTGACAGGACCTGTTTGCAGATCCTGCACTCTACTTTTGGTGCATTCACCTTCTTCTGGCCTTCTGGAAACTTAAAAAATTTCCAAATGAAATGTTCCTTCACCTTTGGGGTAGGAGGCTCTTCATCAATGAAGTCATCTTCACTGCTGGATGGTCTGGCAGCCATGATGAATCCAGGAATATGGAGCAGCAAAAAAGGCAGGTCTTTCAGTCACAAAAGTGAAAGAAGAAGTGAAGGAAATGGGTGGGGATTTCATTCATTGTAAAAAAAAACTGTTAGCAACCAATGAAAAGTGTTATTTGAGGGTCACATGACCCGATGCGTTTACGCTGCGCGCTCCGGAGCACTTCCGGGTGCGTTTACGCAGCGCGATCGTAGGCGCTTCCGGGGCGCAAACGTGGCGCGATCGTAGGCGCTTTTCCGTGCGTTTATGCGCCGCGCACGTATGCGCTTCCGAGGGCACTTACGTTGCGCGCCGAAGTGACGTCATCAATCTTTTATAGAAATGCATAATCATTTTCCATATTAAAAAAAACTAATTTTATTTGTATGGTACGAAATGTTTTGCATTATTATTAACTTTTCATTCATATTTTTTTTTCACGAACGACAGTTGCGCTCTGGGTGCGCTTTCAGATGAGCTCTCGGAGAAGCTTACAGGAGAGCTTAGCTGAAAGCTTCCCGGAGCGCGCACCCAGAGCGCAAAAGAAAAAAATTATAAGAAAAAATGAATACTTAAAAAAAAACAGCAAATTGTAAAAAAAAAAAAGGTTAGAAACTCGATATACAAAGGAATTAGCATTTAAAAAACCTATGAAATTCACTGAAAAAACCATAGGTTTCACACCAGTTATAGTTAGGAATTAGCATTTAAAAAACCTATGAAATTCACTGAAAAAACCATAGGTTTCACACCAGTTATAGTTAGGAATTAGCATTTAAAAAACCTATTAAATTCACTGAAAAAACCATAGGTTTCACACCAGTTATAGTTAGCTGGAAATTTTACTGATATAAAACCATTGAAATTCCCACGTTATAGTTAGTCGGACTCACTATAACTTGCGCGTGCAATGCACTGCTGATGACATCACATATTACATCACTCATGACATGGTCAGTGACATCACTCATGACATCACTGATGACACCATCCTTGTGACACAGTGACAGACCTCCTTTCAGTGTAATGTAACCCATGAAACACATATTCAAAAATAGAAACTAATATTTTCAAAAAAGTGGATATACCCATACCAGTTACAACAACCAATTCAGTAATATCACCATCTAATACACATCCACTCATGTGTATGTATATGGGTTATTAGATATTTTTATTAGTATCAGTATGAGTGTCTATATGGTTTGGTGGGGGTATTACTTAGCACATAGATGCATGAGTGACTGACTCTTTGTTTGTATGTGTTTTGAAGACAACATATGTACAGGACTGTATGGGTGGATGAGTGTCTATATGTGTTTGTTAGTGAGTGAATGACTGTCTCACTAGTGTCTTTATCAGTAACTACATATGTTTTAATCTAGTATATATGAATATTGATGTATATAAGTGAGTATATGTGAGAGTAAGAGATTGTAAGAGTTCCTGTTTAAATAAGTATGTGTTTCTATAAGTGATTGTTTAAGAGAATAAATATGTGTAATTTTAAATAGAAGTAAGGTGGAAGTGTGTGTATAACTCTATATTCAAATAAATGGATGTCCAATAGTTTATTTGCACGTGTGAATATGTGTGTGAGTAACTTTTGGATGAATGTCGGTGTGTAACAGGATGTATAGGTGTATCACTTCATATGATGAGTGAGTATATGTATGAGTGACTATATAGAACTATTGGTGAATGAGTGGATGTGTATATAGATAGTGGAATTACTGAATTGCTTGTTGTAACTGATATAGGTATCTCCATTTTTTAAAAAATTTCAGTTTCTATTTTTGAATATGTGTCTCAAGGGTTACATTATAGTGAAAGGAGGTCTGTCACTATGTCACAAGGATGGTGTCATGAGTGATGTCACTGACCATGTCATGAGTGATGTAATATGTGATGTCATCAGCAGTGCATTGCACGCGCAAGTTATAGTGAGTCCGACTAACTATAACGTGGGAATTTCAATGGTTTTATATCAGTAAAATTTCCAGCTAACTATAACTGGTGTGAAACCTATGGTTTTTTCAGTGAATATATATATATATATATATACATATATATTTATATATATATATATATATCCACCACCAGCCCCGCCTCTTCCTAAAGAACGGGTCCGACACATGCATTGGGACCACACCAGGAAAGTTTTATTGCCACCATTCGGACATCACAGTTCCATAAAAACACCTGGCAGACGCGTTTCGGCGTTTGCCTTCCTCATTGCCAGCATTGTGTTCCTAGGTTCGATAGTTCTGTGTGGGGTGTGGGGTATATCCTGCTCATTATACTCCCATTGGAGGCAAGCGTGTCAAATCAGAGGCTCCGTTCTTCATACCTCTGCAGCAGTCCTCGCTATGCATGCTGGTAGATTGAGTCCCCACACTGGTCCGTAGTCCGTTCAGATCACACAGGCAGGATATGTAGGCAAATCCTTCAAACACGTGGACTCAAGGTACAGTGACCGGTCCGTGCACTCAGTAATGCCCCAACAGTTGTCAGCCGTGTGGGTTTGCCCACTTTCTGCTGCGCGATCACATCCTGACGGCAATCGTCTCCCGGTGGTGTCCCAGTCAGCTGGAATCACGCTGCTCTCTCCCCGGTACCAAAACAAAGTCTAGGGCGGGGGGCGCCACTGTGTGCATTCAGCACGCAACACCACACAGAGAAATGCTGGCTTCAGTGGAGCACCAGAACGAGAGGCGTGTCGGATTTGCAGCGCCGACCGCTGCATACACATCCACCACCAGCCCGCCTCTTCCTAAAGAACGGGTCCGACACATGCATTGGGACCACACCAGGAAAGTTTTATTGCCACCATTCGGACATCACAGTTCCATAAAAACACCTGAGCTAACTATAACGGAGGAATGTCAAAGGTTTTGTATGAGAGAAATGTTCAGCTAACTATAGCGTGTGAAACCTATGGTTTTTTCAATGAATTTACAAGGTTTTTTAAATGCTAATTCCTAACTATAACGTGTGTGAAACCTATGGTTTTTTCAGTGGTTTTGTAAATGATAATTTATAAATTTATTAACTATTATGTCTTTCTTTTTATACTAATTTCTTATATTTTTAATATAAATATTTATATTTATTTTATTTTTTAGATTATATTTCATATTCTTATTATAAAATAATAGCAAAACTAAATTGCAAAGTAATTTTTGGATGAATTATTGCTTGACGTCGGTTGCAAGTATAACACAGCTCCAGCAATTCTCTTGGGGCCCTATGCTCACAATGCTGTATCAGTCCTTACACCTGCTTCAAGCATGTGCAAAGTTTTGACGCAGCATGAGCTCAAACGTCACTGAATAAAATGTTATACATTTCACTCAGTCACTTTTAGGAGGCCTTGCCGCACGCCCTTCTGCACAAGATAGCCTCTTCTGGCATAGCGATCTACAATGTAATACACCCTCCAGATGCGTCACATTGTTAATAGCACGCACCATGGCACATCTTTTGCACCACCGCTGTGTCACAAAAGTGACGCAAACGGCTGTGTAAAAGAGGCACAAGCGAATTGTTAATCCGCCCCTAACACATACCAATTCACACAGGCACTTTCAGCAGCAGCGCAAATTGAAACATAGACTTGTAACATATTTATGTACATATGATACATTCGAGTGCTTCGGACATACTACAGTATACTATAGATAAACACCTTATAGATTTATGCTGTAGCAGTTCCTTATAGTTCTGCACTTTCACATTCTCCATACACTAGTACCATATTCATTCATTCCTTTATCAACGCCACATTAAGCATGGGCTGAAAATTCGTTCCGCTCGTGGAATTTGTGGATTTTCCGAGATTTCGCGATCCGCGAATCTCGCGAAATTTGCGGTAAAATCCGCGAATCAGCGGGGACGAATTTTCAGCCAAGCACTTACAGGGTTACAGCAGCAGGTGCAAAAGTTGAAGCTAATTTTTTGTAACCTTTTACAAAAGGGTTACAAAGAAATTAACTTCAACTTGGGCACCTGCTGCTGTAAGCCTGTAAGTGCTTCCTGGTGCCTCGTTGCCTACTTGCAACTATTCTCTGACCCTGCTCTGACCCTTGAAGCAGGGTCAGAGAATAGTTGCAAGTAGGCAATGAGGCGCCTGTCACGAAAATTAAACTTCAACAGGAAGCACTGACATATAAAAACAAGCATTTGCAATGCAATAGGTCTCACATTCGGAAAGTTTGAGCTATTGGTCTTGTAAATGACATTTTTTTTTTATTTATGTGTTGGTTTTGAAAATAGCTAAATTAATAGCTTTGTCACTTACAATGCCAATAGTTATAATTTTCGCAAATGTGACACCTATAGCATTTGTAATGCAACATGTTTTGTATTTACGTGACTTAGCTGTATTGATATTACAAATTACAATGGCTTTTAAGTTTTTAAAAATAATTAATACTTAAATAAAAGTGATTTTAATTTATAATGGCAATAGCTTAAACTTTTGTAAATAACTTTTGTGAAGATTATGTTCAGTGTATTTTATTGTGACGAAAATCCAAGAACAGAAATGAAATATTAACATCTTTTTGTGACAGTTGTAATAAAGTTTGAAACATTGAGAGAACATATTTGAAACAGTTGTTGTTGAATGGTTGCGCAGATTGATGCTGGGGTGGCGTTGAGTGGTGCTGTGGTGGTGCTGAGTGGTGCTGTGGTGATGCTGAGTGGTGCTGTGGTGGTGCTGAGTGATACTGGGATGGTGCTGAGTGATGCTGGGGTGGTGCTGAGTGATGCTGTGGTGGTGCTGAGTGATGCTGTGGTGGTGCTGAGTGATGCTGTGGTGGTACTGAGTGGTGCTGTGGTGGTGCTGAGTGATAATGTGGTGGTGCTGAGTGTTGCTGTGGTGGTGCTGAGTGATGCTGTGGTGGCGCTGAGTGGAGCTGTGATGGTGCTGATTGGTGCTGTGGTGGTGCTGATTGGTGCTGTTGTGGTGCTGAGTGGTGCTGAGTGATAATGTGGTGGCGCTGAGTGATGCTGTGGTAGCGCTGAGTGATGCTGTGGTGGCACTGAGTGGTGCTGTGGTGGTGCTGAGTAATAATGTGGTGGTGCTGAGTGATAATGTGATGGTGCTGAGTGATGCTGGGGTAGCGCTGAGTGATGATGTGGTGATGCAGAGGGCAGAAAGGCACAAAAAGCAGTCTAACAAAGGGCAGAAGGACAGAAAAACAAGGGAAAAACGAGTCTAACAGAGGGCAGAAGGGCACAAAAAAACAGTCTAACAGAGGACACTAGGGCAGAAAAACAAGGGAAAAACGAATCTAACAGAGGGCAGAAGGACACAAAAAACGAGTCTAACGGGGAAGAAAGGCACAAAAACGAGTCTAACAGAGGGCAGGAGGGCACAAAAAACGATCCTAACAGAAGGCAGAAGGGCACAAAAACAAGGAAATCACAGAGGGCAGAAGGGCACAAAAAACGAGTCTAACAGAGGGCAGAAGGGCAGAAAAACAAGGGAAAAATGAGTCTAACAGAGGGCAGAAGGGCACAAAAAACGAGTCTAACAGGGGGTAGAAGGGCAGAAAAACAAGGGAAAAACGAGTCTAACAGAGGGCAGAAGGGGAGAAAAACAAGGGAAAAACTAGTCTAACATAGGGCAGAAGGGCACAAAAAACGAGTCTAACGGGGCAGAATGAATCCCGCCCTGCATGTTTGTCCACGAAGATGCCACCTTTTTGTGCAATACCTCTACTCAACTGGAGTACTTTCTATTGTCTAATCAGTAAGTGCTCCCTCGTTGGCTAAATGTATAGGGGCAGATTTACAATAACTGGCGCATCCCCAGGGATGCGCCAGTTATTGTGCGCCGCAGATCCGCCGCCCATGGTGCGCCGCATTTACAATGCGGCGCACCATGTGGCAAAAACAGCACAGATGCATCACACATCTGTGCCGTAAAAGCAGTGCATTGCTGGAGCTGCGTCGCGCTTGCGACGCAGCTCCAGCAATGCTCTGGGGGGCCCTATCTCCCCAATGCTGCATCAAGCCTTGCACCTGCTTCAAGCAGGCGCAGGGTTTTGACGCAGCATTGGCCTAAAAGTGACTGAGTGAATTCTTGTAGATTTCACTCAGCCACTTTTAGGAGGCGTTCCTGCGCAGGAACGCACTCCCCTGCGCCGGAACGCCTCCTGATGGCGCAGGGCTTTACAATGTGACGCATCTCTCAGATGCGTCACGTTGTTAATACCCAGCACCATGGCGCATCTTTTGTAACAAAAGGTCTCGGTAGAGGGTGGCAGTGGTGAACCAGAGGGTGGCAGTGATTAACCAGAGGGTGACAGTGATGAACCAGAGGGTGGCAGTGATGAACCATATGGTGCAGGTGTGAACCACAGGGTGGCAGTGGTGAACCAGAGGGTGGCATGGGTGAACTAGAGGGTGGCAGTGCTGAACCAGAGGGTGGCAGTGGTGAACCAGAGGGTGGCAGTGCTGAACCAGAGGGTGGCAGTGCTGAACCAGAGGGTGACAGTGGTTAACCAGAGGGTGACAGTGGTTAACCAGAGGGTGGCAGTGGTGAACCAGAGGTGCTGTGATGAACCAGAGGGTGGCAGTCGTGAATCAGAGGGTGGCAGTGGTGAACCAGAGGTTGACAGTTCTGTACCAGATGGTGGCAGGGGTGAACCAGAGGATGGCAGTCGTGAACCAGAGGGTGGCAGTCGTGAACCAGAGGGTGACAGTGCTGTACCAGAGGGTGGCAGGGGTGAACCAGAGGGTGGCAGTGCTGAACCAGAGGGTGACAGTGGTTAACCAGAGGGTGCTGTGATGAACCAGAGGTGCTGTGATGAACCAGAGGGTGGCAGTGGTGAACTAGAGGGTGGCAGTGGTGAACCAGAGGGTGACAGTGCTGTACCAGAGGGTGGCAGGGGTGAACCACAGGTTGGCAGTGGTGAACCAGAGGGTGGCAGGCGTGAACCAGAGGGTGGCAGTAGTGAACCAGAGGGTGGCAGTGCTGAACCAGAGGGTGACAGTGGTTAACCAGAGGGTGACAGTGGTTAACCAGAGGGTGGCAGTGGTGAACCAGAGGTGCTGTGATGAACCAGAGGGTGGCAGTCATGAATCAGAGGGTGGCAGTGGTGAACCAGAGGGTGGCAGTCATGAACCAGAGGGTGGCAGTCGTGAACCAGAGGGTGACAGTGCTGTACCAGAGGGTGGCAGGGGTGAACCAGAGGGTGGCAGTGGTGAACCAGAGGGTGTCAGTGCTGAACCAGAGGGTGACTGTGGTTAACCAGAGGGTGGCAGTGGTGAACCAGAGTTGCTGTGATGAACCATAGGGTGGCAGTGGTGAACCAGAGGGTGACAATGCTGAACCAGAGGGTGGCAGGGGTGAACCAGAGAGTGGCAGTGCTGAACTAGAGGGTGGCAGTGGTGAACCAGAGGGTGGCAGGGGTGAACCAGAGGGTGGTAGGGGTGAACCAGAGGGTGGCAGTGGTGAACCAGAGGGTGGCAGTGATGAACCAGAGGTTGGCAGTGAGGAACCAGAGGGTGCTGTGCCCATACACGACCGCATGGTTAACTTCACCATGCAAGCGGCCCACGCACACGCAAAAAGCCCCGCGAACACGCAAAAAACCCTGCGAACATGCAAAAAACCAGCAAACACGCAAAAAAACAAAAATCCGCATATTCGCCTGAATTCGCGGATTTTGCGGATTGCGAATTCTATTTCGCGCGAATTCGCGGAACTCGAATTTGCAAATTTCGCCCATACTTACTACTCATTCATTCTGACAAACTTTTACACACTAACATAGAAATATAGTTCTTTCTTTGACCAGTGAATGTAGTTCTAAAAAGAACTGTTTTTTTTGTTTTGTATTTTTTTGTGTTTTCTCAACAAATTTCAAGCGGAACAAAAGAATGAAACAAAGAACAACTAATGTCGAGAACAGCAATGATCCTGCATCCTGCGTTTCATCAAGTCTAACACAAATGTTCCCCATAACACAAATGTGTATCGCAATAAATGCATAGAATTTTAACTTTAGCAAATTCAGAATCAATATGTGGGTGTGGACTGCTTGCTGAAAATGCTGCTTCCCCAGTTTATGTGCTTGGTGCAGAAGCAGGTGGGTTCTTGTGCAACCTCCGTCTTGCAGCTCGAGCAAAGTTCTTGGGGTGCAAGTTCTTCACGTGTCGCACCATATTTGCTGTGGCAAAGGAGTATGTTTTACATGGATCACCCCTTCAAAGAGTTGTTTCGCAAATTTTACAGGTTACTTCTGGAGCATAAACCTTTTTTTGACCTTTTGGAAGAGTGAAAAACTTCCAAATTAGAGCTTCTTTCCTCTTCTTTGGACGTTCTTCAGGAATTAAATCTCCCTCTGAAGAACTGCTGGAAGATGACTCACTTACTCTTATTATGGTGATCTTCCTTCTATTTGATAAGATTCTCAGAACAAATGCTTCTTCTTAGAAAGTCAAAGTCGAATAATTATTATGGGACGGAACTTTTAACAGTCGCAATAGGAAAAGTTATGAACCAATCAAATCTCTCCTTTTAAAGTCACATGGCTTTGCGTACGCTTATGATGCGCTTGCGCAGCTCTCTCAATACGAGTACGCATGATGTTCTACCTCGATTTGTGTAATTCTTTTTTAAAGTAATATATGAGTATTAAAAGTATTTTAAAAAATCCTAGTTATCCCAAATGTCTGCCCCTAGTATGTACATTAAATACATACATGTTTTAAACCAAGTAGAAACATTGCCCCCTTTCGCATACAGAACGCCGTACATGATGTCACACCGAAGCTTTAATGCGACGCGTAACGTCAAAGCATATTCGTACCGTATGCGCGGATACACGCTGAGTATGATAAGCAGTACAAACTATGGTGCCATCACCCTCTGAGTGACAAATCAGAGCTCAGGGCACGCTAAGGAGAATGATTAGAAGTGCTGACTCATTGTAGATCTGATTCTGGGCCTGCCTCTGCGTACATTATAACACCGCCCCATTTCTCTCTGTTGTTAATTGTTAGTGCACACACTCATACTTGCACATGCACGGTGCACGCCCACCCACACTACTAACATGCAACCACCTAGCATGCTTGCTATCATTTAGCCTGCAAACCAATACATTACCCAATGGCATGTCCCCCAGGGCCATCATTCTTGCAGACCGTGAAAACGCTACCAATGACGGCCCTGGGCTTGGTTTGGTCAGCCCCGTGGGTTCCCATATAATGCGGGCACTGAAGTGAGCACGCTCTCTTTTGCCTGCCTCATCTGCGGTGACAGACAGACTGTCAAACACCCCAGACTCAGCGAAACCGCAGCCTTTCAAGACACGACAAAAGACGACAGAAGCAAAGGTAAGAGAAGATGTCACAACATCAGCCTCCACTGTAAATTGTGTATGCATAATGCTATTTTTGTTATACTTCATATGGCTTTCCTACCCCTCAATGGTTTTAAATTGTACTTACATAATTGAAATAATTCTTTATAAGTCACGAGTCCTATATACCTCTAATCTTAAAAATTATGCGTGCATACATTTCTGTGTCGTATTTCTGTACTACGCCACGTGCTTAGGCCTCTATTATTATTAATTGGGCGTCCATGATAGTATTTTTTATTTCTGCGTCAAGAGGCCGTCCCAGGCCTTTATTACCTTATTGATCTTCTTTTGTTTGCTGGAGCTGCAACAGTCTTAACTACGGAATATTAAGAAACCACATTAAAATTCACTTTTGATAGTTACGCAACTCAGTTTACAATGACTAATCAAAATGTCCTTTTGTTTCCTTCAGCAAACATCGTTCAGAAGCTACCACGGCCTATCGAGCAACAGCAATGGAATTCACTGCAACTTATTGAATATACTTTGACTTACAGAAGCTGAGTTCAAGTCGAATGGTTAACTCAGGTGGCCGCACTCTTTATACAAGGTAAGCACAGCAGCCTAGATCTACTAAGCCTTAATAGCAATGCATTAGAAATAAGTCACCATAACGGCCGTCAGTAACGCAGTAGGCACTTCTATATAGACACCACTTGAACGCGGCACTATAACAACTGAAATATACCAGGTACACTGCACTCCTAAAACTGCAGTGTTAGCTTTATTTTTGAAACAAGAGAGGGCCATATTATCAAGCCTGGACGACTAAAGTATCGCCACTTTATCGGCAGGAAAGTGCCGCTAAAGTGGCGATAATGGGTTTTTATAATATGCTCTATGGAATTCCAATCGAAGCTCATGTTACATGTGAAGGACATCAGACATGAGATTCGATTGGAATTCCATAGAGCATATTATCAAACCCATTATCGCCACTTTAGCGACACTTTCCTGCCGATAAAGTGGCGATAATTTTGTCGCCCAGGCTTGATATTATGGCCCAGAGTGCGTACTGTACAGCAGCTTCTCTGCAAAATCTATAATTACCTCCGAGCAGTGACAACAGATAGCTTACAACAGTCTGACAAACAGATCCACAACCTTATTACGCCACTTTTGAGTCACTTTTAACATGGGTAAAGTGATGCAAGGAGTTAGTAAATCTACATCTCACTTTTCAATAAAAATGTCGACTCCAGACTCTGAGACACAGTTTTAATGTTGTTTTCTCTCTCTTTCTCTCTCTCACTCTCTGTGACATCATTTCTCTTTCTCTCTTAAACTTAGACACTGCTGTCTGCTTGGACGTGTAGAAGAATTGTTGAAATGAAGTTGTCAATCCAACTGCCTGAAGTGTTTGGCCGCAAGGTTTTACAACGGTAAGCACAGAGGCCTAGATCAACAAATCCTTCATAGGAATGCATTAGAAATAATTCTGCATAACGGGCGTTAGTAACGCAGTAGGCACTTCCATATAGACACCACTTGAATGCGGCACTATAACATGTAAAATGTACCAGGTACACTGCACTCGTAAAACTGTAGTGTAACTTTTATTTATGAAAGGAGAGAGGGCTATATTATCAAACCTTGGCAACAAAATTATCGCCACTTTATCAGCAGCAAACTGCCGCTAAAGTGGCCATAATAGGTTTGATAATATGCTCTATTGAATTCCAATCGAAGCTGATGTTAGATGTGAAGGACATCTAACATGAGCTTCGATTGGAATTCCATAGAGCATAAACCCATTATCGCCACTTTAGTGACACTTTCCTGCCGATAAAGTGGCGATAATTTTGTCACCCAGGCTTGATATCATGACCCAGAGTGCGTAGTGTACAGCACCTCCTCTATAAAATCTATAATTACCTCCGAGCAATGACAACAGATAGGTTACAACAGTCTGACAAACATATCCACAACCTTATTACGCCACTTTTGAGTCACTTTTAACTTGGGTAAAGTGATGCAAGGAGCTAGTAAATCTACATCTCACTTTTCAAGAAAAAATCTCAACTCCAGTCTCTGCGAAACAGTTTTAATGTTGCTTTCTCTCTCTTTCTCTCTCTCACTCTCTGTGACATCATTTCTCTTTCTCTCTTAAACTTAGACACTGCTGTCTTGGACGTGTAGACGTGTAGAAGAATTATTCAGAAGAAGTTGTGATACCAACTGCCTGAAATGTTTACCCGCAAAGTTTATACAATAGTAAGCACAGAGGCCTAGATGTACAAAGTCTTCAAAGGAATGCATTAGAAATAAGTTGCCATAACAGGCGTCAGTAACGCAGTAGGCACTTCCAGATAGACGCCACTTGAACGCGGCAATATAACAGAACTGGAATGTACGAGTCACACTGCACACGTAAAACCTTAGAGTTACCAAAACTTGTAGGGACATAGTATCAAGAACGGCGATAAAATAATCGCTGTTTCAGCGGCAGGAAACTGCCACTAAAGCGGCGATAATGGGCTTGATAATATGCCCTTCTAAATTCCCATAGTAGCCCAGGTTAACACCAGAACCTGGACTGCTATGGGAATTCACAACAGCATATTATCAAGCCCATTATTGCCGCCTTAGCTGCATTTTCCTGCCGCTGAAACCGCGATAATTTTATCGCCGTTCTTGATAATATGCCCCGTAATGCTTCAGCTCATTTACTCACATATACATATTTCTAAACTCTATTTTTTTTTTTCTTTTGCAGATTACCAATCAGACACCTTTTGGAATCCATTTCACAATTTGTTAATAACATTGTTTAAGTTATTTTTCCAGTTCTAATATAGTTATAATTGAGTTTCGTTTATATTTATTGTTTAATAAAAGTTAATTTAAAAAAACAACATACTTCTTTTATTTTGTGGGGGAGGGGTATGACGGCCCACAATAAAAATTATGTTGAAATACTATAGTAAGATAATCAAGACTAGGATTGAAAACTACTGAGTTCTAACTAACAAATATAATAAAAACAACGGTGAGAAACTACGAAAATGGCGATGGATGGAGTAAGTAATCAACGTTTGGCGCTTCGGCACTACCTTTCAAATAAATATATAAAAAATATGACTATTCATACTGTACAAAAGTACAGCAGCGGATGGCACTCACGAACCGGGAAAAGAAAGCGACAGATTTACTAACTGATACAAAGAAAGGTTTGCTTGTTGAACTTGAAGAAAAAGAAAACGTGGGCTTCGAAACGACCCTGAACATGCGAAGAGAGTACAACTGCTACACCAAAAAAAAGGAAAGCTTTACATACTATCATAGAAATGAAGGAGCATATTATCAACAAAAGGCGATACATTATCGCCGCTTTTATCGACGGGAAACTGCAGATAAAACAGCGATAATGTGCATGATAATAGGCCCTTGTAAATTCCGATAGCAGCCCAAGTTCTGATGTTAACCTGGGATGCTATGGTTATTCACAAGGGCATATTATCAAGCCCATTATCGCCGCTTTATTGGCAGTTTCCTGCCAATAAAGGCGACGATAATGTATCGCCTTTTGTTGATAATATGGCCCATTGCTCTTTTTTTTTTACCAGTAAACTTATGTGCATATTATCAAGGACCGGTGTTAAGATTATCGCAGTTTTATTGGCAGGAAACTGCCAATAAAACGGCGATAATGAGCTTGATAATACTGCCTTGTTATTTCCCATAGAAGCCTATGTTAACACCAGAACATAGGCTTCTATGGGAACTTCCAAGGCGTATTATCAAGCCCACCCTCACAACATTAATAAAAAACTCCTGACAATGCAGGTACCTGGAGCTGGAAGGTCATTTTACATATCACTGCCCCAGAAATGTGGCGTTCCCCGCGACATGTATGGGGAGAGAGAGAGAGAGAGAGAGCTCAAAACATATTTTTTCTTTAAAAAGACCCAAGGGCGGGGAGTAGAAGTGTTTCCCCCTCCCCCGCATAATTAAAAAAAACCAGAGGAGGGCCATTCCCCAGTGCTTGGGGCACCTTACAAACCTTCATTAAGCAGAAAAATTGCCCCTTAATTTGCCCCCCCAGGACCTAATGAATAAAACAGACTTCTACTTTTTTTCACCTTTTCCACTGCGTACAAGTACTGCACGAGTACCCCGCCATTTTTTTTAAAATAAAAATTGAGCCTAAAGATCCATCTACCACCCCCTGACCAAGACTATAGACTCCCCTGCCCCGTTTCCTTATTTCTCAACTTTGTTTTACTGTTTTCTTGTGACTCTCCTCTCCCGACAAACAACATGGCTGCCAACACTTCCTGGTTTGGAGTATTGACAGCCAATCAGCATGCAGCTCCTGCTCGTAATTGTATGTATTTCCATACACGTACGCCGTGATTTTTCTTTAAAAAATAAAAATAAAAAATAGAGCCTAAACATCCATGTACGACCCCCTGAGCAAGCCTAGAGGGTCAGAATGTCTCTACCATACCCCCTTCCCTTATTTCTCAACTTTGTTTTACTGTGTGCTTGTGACTCGGTTCTAGCGAGGCACAAGATGGCCGCCAACAGTTCCTGGTTTCGAGTATTGACAGACAGTTCACAGACAAACAGCATGCAGCTCGCACTCGTAATTGAACAGATTTCAGTACGCGTACTGAACTCCGTCTCTAGATATCGCTATGATTTTACTTGCAATTTTCTCAGAAACTACTGAACGGATTTACACCATTTTACAAAAAGAACGAATCTGCGAACAGAACTCTACCTCTCTGCCAAATTTTGTGTAATTCCATTCAGCTGTTGGGGCTGTAGCCTAAGCATGAGCGAATTTTGCGGATCTCGCGTTCGCGAATTTTGCGGGTTTGCGGATTCGCAATCCGCAAAATCCGCGAATTCCCGCGAATTTGCGGATTTTTTTTTTTTTTGTGTTCGCCCGTGTTTCTGCCAGTTCGCGAGGGTTTTTACAATTTCGCAATTTGCGAACTTACCTGTCGGGTCGCAAGTTTTGCGAACTTGTTGTTTCTACGTGTCCAACCTGTTTGGGACACTCTTCTTCATCACTGCCACTCTCTGTCACCACTGCCACTCTCTGACTACTCATGCCACCCTCTGGCCCACCCATGCCACCCTCTGTTTCATCACCACACCCTCTGGTTGTCCAGTGTACATTATTTTCGGCAAAGCAAAGCACACCTTCCCTGCCTCAAGTGACCTGAATTAATTTGGGGCTGATTAATGTGTCACAGAATATTTTTTTAGCTGGCACCTGCTTCCTTAGTGCGCCCTGATTAGTGATCTTTTGCACTTGCTAAGTGCTTTCATTGTTGCAAAATTAGTTACAACACCTGCCCTGCCCCAACTGACAATAATGAATTAGGGGCTGATTAATGGATTTTAACTTCCAGCCTGGCTCCTGCTTGTCTCCCTTAGCTGTAATTCATGACCTTTGTGGCATATGTGTAACTATTCTGAGGTTCAGAGCAGGGTCACATAATAGTTTCAACTGGCAACTGAACTCTGGAGGGGCCCCTCAGGAAGCACTACAGGAAATGGCTACTAATGATGTGCCTGAACTTTTGAACCTGGTAAGTAGTTACTTTCAGTTTTGCTTAGATCGTATTTCTGCAATTTCGCACTTATTCGCGGGGCGCGAACTCACGCGAACAGTGCGAGCAGTGCGAGCAAAATCCGCTGCTCGCGGATTTGCGGATTTTGCAGGAAATTCGCAAATCTCGCGGATTGCGGATTTCCCGAAAATCCGCAAAATCCGCGAGCGGAACGGATTTTCCGCCCATGCCTACTGTAGCCCTGGCTAAAGGTCCCTATGGAAAACTGCATGGGAAAAACACGTTTTGGGACCCCCTTTTTTCTCGGCCCGCTTAACAAATCCCTCCCAAACTTTAAGGGAAGGAGCGGAACCGAGCAGGCCATTTTCTTGGAGAAATTCATAAAGATTCATCCACCGGCGCCAAAGTTATTCCAAATAGAATGCTGTGGATTTCCTATGGAAACTAGGTCCTAACTATAACTCCCTACTGGCGACCGCCAGTAGGTAATAAATATATATAATGCACGTAATTTTGCACATGGTGTGTGAATAAAAAAACTTTTGTGCAATCCTACCTGCTTGCTGTGCCATGACTTCTGCTGGGAGGGTCGAAGCAAGGAGAATCCAAGAAATATATGAAATATATATATATATATATATATATATATATATATATATATATATATATATATATATATATCAAAACAAAAGTCCTGTAATGCGTCTTCTCGCACCACCACGGAACAGATCTCACGAAACACCAAGAGTAAGTTTCAAAGTTGTGGCTTTATTATTCCCTCGCCATCGGCATGACGCGTTTCGGCCGTCAAAAACGGCCTTGATCACATGGCCTCAAATTACCAATGGGGGTGTTTAAATACTGTGAAAACATAGAGGTAGAAATGATAACAACAACTTACGGGGTCATGGACATAGAAAAATTACTACTACCTATCACATATGTACAAGATACCAAAACTCAATGTGCATCACAATCATTCAGATAAATCATGAAACTGAATAAAGTGCTAGTGCAATATCTAGTAAAATTATTTACAAGGTATATACAATGATGCCAATTGAGAAAATACAAATTCATTTTACATTTTATAACAATCAGTACATATGTGCAAAAGATTATTCAGGCATGTCCAACAAACATGATACAAGACCTCCATTTGTGTTTATCAAAACTAAAGTGCTCAAGTGCCCAAAGTGCATAATAAATTCGCAGTCAGTACATGTATGCTATGAAAGTGACAAATCATAGCACAAGATGACATGTAACACAATGTACCTGCGCTAGTGTTATAGATACCCACCACAGTTAAAAACAAATAGGCATTACTGCTGATGCTTAGAATTCACTATAGCCATAGTGACTAAATATAATGGTAAGAACCAAGACCAATGTATAAAAGCAACAGTAAATTGCAGAGGGTTTAACTTTGCAAGTAGTATTAAACTCATAATCACTGTGCTGTACATTAATGAAACAATCGGAGGACAATCAAAGAACAGAGTTCACGTACTGCAATGGGAAAACGATATTTACATAGGCTGTCTAAATCTAGATTGCTCCCAGGGGGTTGATTGCTGGTATATTTACAGGAAAACTTGTAAATCTTCCCCCCTGTTGAGCCCATTAGGTATTCTGGTATTTAATAAGACAATGTATTTGCTTTCTAATTGCCTCAGAATCCTTTCCCGATCTCCCCCCCGGATGTTTTTGGGGACGGAGTCAATAACAAAGTAAGTAAGGTGGTTCAAATTTTTGGCGTGTACAAGTTCAAAATGACGGGCAACAGGATAATTGGAATCAGAATTCACTATTGCCCTAAGATGTTGCAAAATGCGGTTAAACACCTGTAACTTGGTGCTTCCCACATGTTTAAGTTTGCACGTACACTCCAAAACATATACAGCGTGATCTGTACGGCATGTATATAGATCTTTAATGAGTGTAGGCGTGGGGTTGAATGGGGATTGAAATTCCACCGTGTTTACCCCAAACTTGCACGCTCTGCATGAAATGCATTTATGGAAACCCTTCTTGTTAGAAATTTTAACTATGTTATTGCTTACTTCTGGGCTGGTCTTTACTAGGCAATCTCTCATCGAGGGCCCTCTCCTAAATATGATGGAGGGTTCAATGGGCAACAATGGTGACAGATTAATGTCGGTATGGAGAATGGGCCAGTGTTTCTTTAGGATGCCCCTTATTTTTCTCTCCTCAGTATTAAAGGTGGTAATTAAACTGACCGTGTTGATGTCATGTTTGGGGGCATTATCTACATCCTCGTTCTCATTCTCAGAGCCCTCTCCTCCAACATTATCAAAACTGGCTTTGTTAGCTTTGTCTCTAGCCGTTAGTAGATCACCATTTTACCATTTTACAAAAAGAACGAATCTGCGAACAGAACTCTACCTCTCTGCCAAATTTTGTGTAATTCCATTCAGCTGTTGGGGCTGTAGCCCTGGCTAAAGGTCCCTATGGAAAACTGCATGGGAAAAACACGTTTTGGGACCCCCTTTTTTCTCGGCCCGCTTAACAAATCCCTCCCAAACTTTAAGGGAAGGAGCGGAACCGAGCAGGCCATTTTCTTGGAGAAATTCATAAAGATTCATCCACCGGCGCCAAAGTTATTCCAAATAGAATGCTGTGGATCTCCTATGGAAACTAGGTCCTAACTATAACTCCCTACTGGCGACCGCCAGTAGGTAATAAATATATATAATGCACGTAATTTTGCACATGGTGTGTGAATAAAAAAACTTTTGTGCAATCCTACCTGCTTGCTGTGCCATGACTTCTGCTGGGAGGGTCGAAGCAAGGAGAATCCAAGAAATATATGAAATATATATATATATATATATATATATATATATATATATATATATATATATATATATATATATATATATATATATATATATATATATATATATATATATATATATATATATATATATATATATATATATATATATATATATATATATATATATATATATATATATATATATATATATATATATGTATATATATATATATATATACAACATGTGTCTCTGGGCGTACCTATGGAATTGCTCTTTATGCACCACCAGTAAACCAGCAATGTCAGAAAAAAAGGAAACTTCTTTAAAAAACACTAGGCAACATCAAATAACCTTTCAAAATACTATTGCCATTTGCAGAAAAAAACACAATCATGAACCATCTCATAAATACAACAACTCACAAAACAATAGTGGGCAAGCCCATGCGGAAGAAGGTAGCTGAGAACAAAGAGAAATATATGGCTACATTGGCCTGGACTCCTGGATCGACCTGAACATAGTCACCAGGAAGCAAATGTACTCAAAAAATAACCTATATTTTGCATTAATAAAAGGCCATCCACAAGCCCCAAAAAATAATTAAAAAATATGGATAGCACAGTAGTAGTGTTATTGTGAAAAATACATTAAAAATAATCCTAAAGTCTACAGCATGAACAACTAGCCTCTAATAATAAAACAACAATATAGTAAAATGATTAACAAATCTGTACAAAATTCACAAAAAACACAAGACAATTGAGAAAATATATATTATCGCCCCAGGCCTCACCATCCCAAAAAGAAATGCAATCATTGTTCATTACAAAACCTTAATCCCACATAGGCCTTTACTTCAAACTCCTGGACAGCCAGCAGCAAACAATAAAAAGCAAAACAAAAAGCAAAACAAAAAAGGAGCAAAAATAGTGGTGCTTGGCCTCCCTAAATCAACAAACGTTTTCCAAAGGCTTATTGGACTTTTTTCCAAAAAGTAAAGATTCAGAAGTTGCTGATGCATCACAGATTGCAAACAAAAATAGAGTGATGCTTTCCCTCCAGCATCCACATCCAAAATGACCAAGAGCTGAACAAAGCTGAAGAGAGAGTCACCAGGACAGAAAGAGGCTTCCCAGCATCATTGTCACTTTCTGCAAAAAAAAAACAACACTTGTTTGCACTAAAAATATTACCAAAACAGTCAACCTGGGGGAAAATCGAACTTGAAAATGCATTGTAGAGTGGATTTCAAGAGCCCGATTTGAAGTAGAACTGCTGTTCACATTCGCACAATGGAGCTCATGCTTGAGCCAATCGTGTTAGTTCGTGTGCTATTGTGTTAGAATTTTCCCCCTTTCTTCTTCTCACTTGACTTGGCTAAATGGCCTAATCTCAAGCATTATATAGGCATTTTGTTATTTCAAATGCCCAAAATATGCCAAATTAAGCTGGTGTCGCGAGAATTATGCCTAGCCCTAAACTGTACCTATCTGAATTAAATGGTTTTACTCCCACATAATTGTGCACCGCAACTACGTACAATTATGTAGCAACACACTCCGAGTAAGGGGCGGGGAGTGGAAGGGTTAAGGCATAACTTGAGATTCCTTGTGATTTGTTGAATGCCCACAAACAGGTTAACTAGTTGGTACTTACAAACTCCTGAAATGGTCGGAAGCATAATGTATTAAGGGCTGGAGCTACTCCCCTTGCAATGTCAGAGGGGGAACGAAACACACCAAAAAGGAAATAGGTTTTTCCACGAGGACCATGTTCTTTACATGGGAAAAAAAGAAAAGGAAAAAACAGAGCGGCTGCTTTGAACCTGCTCATTGTTTCACTGTGCTCGTGGCAACCCTTCTACACTTTGAAGTGGGATTAGCGATCTCCATGCATGCGAGTGCAATGAGTAACTGCACCCACCAGCAAGGAGATGTCTGGGGGATTCATGAGACCCCCTCCAGAGGGCTGCCATCAGGGGGTGCACTGACAGTGCGTGACCTTTTAGGTGTTGCACTGTCAGTGTGCCTCCTCACAGCTTCTTTGCCTCTGTGCCCGTGTCTGTATTTTGTCGCGGGTGCAGAGGCAAAGGGATTCCCTCATTTGCATGGGGCCATGTTCCCATGCAAATGAGGAAACACTCTCTGATGATAGCGCTGGTGCTTTATGTGTGCCAGCTCTATCAGTATTACAGAAGGGGACACACAAGTGTCTTCGGCCCCTTCTGTAATACCAAAGTGCCCCGGGGCGTGCAAAGCGGGAACAAACGCCGAGGCACCCGCGGGGAACTCTAAAAATAAGGCGTGTGTGGTAAAATCCTCCTATTTTACATTTCCAACTTAAAATTAAGACATATTTTACCGAATTAGTATTTAAAACACCAAAGTCTGCATGTTTTTGCATTTTTCTGCCCTCCACCCCTTTGGTACATTTTAGCAGGTGTGAGGGTTGTCATACAAAGCTCTGAGAGAATGACAATTTTCACACAATTTATAATTCAGATCCCTCCTGTTGGCACCGTGGACGGAATCCAGCCCTGAACTTGTGATAAAGGCCTACATGTCTTGCCAATTGAGCCTATGTTTACAATGGCTAAAATGTCCAGGCCTCTTCAACTTCATTGCAATATATATCAGTTATCTGACATTGGGAGAGAAGAGGCAGCTTTTGGAAGGTATAAAATAGGCAAAAGGATTAAGAAGACCTGTTGTTCACCAGAGTAAAAAATGTAGCTGGATTATATTCATGCAAAAACAACAAAGTGATGGATGGAATGCTTCAATTAGTTTCAATCGCTGGCAATCACTCGGGCAGCATTCCAATCCATCATTTTTTGCTCAACATGCCACCTCAGTTTGGACCCAGTCATGTTAAAATCAGTCTTGACCCTTGACTCTTTTTTGTATCCTTTAGTTTGTCGCCCTAAGTGGGACATGTATGCCCGGAAGTGGGTCACGTGCACACTGTGTCACTGGAACCAAGATGTATCTGGCTGATGAGCCTATAACTTGGGTGACACTGGTCTGGGTTGCTTGTTTTTTGGTCCAGGAGGACCTGGCTTGGCAGTTCGGGCTGGACTGTTCCGATTGGAGAAGGGTCAAGACTGATTTGCATATTGCTGGGTCCATATTGAGGTGACATGGCTGAGATTCATTCAAGCATTCCATCCATCACTTTTTTTGTATACTTTGGATTATACACATGACACTGGCTCGGTTCTCTATCACCAGTTACAGTTTATGTAGATGGACCTGGTGTTGGTGAATTTTGCACCAACAGTTGCACTGATTTTTAGACCGACCAAACGGCGCAATGGTCAATCAGTCATTTTTTAAAACAATCTTTGCAGTAGGTGCAAAGGTTGCTATTAAATTGTCTGTCACCCACACAACCTACTTGATCCAGACATGTTAGTTCAAAATCTCACCTGTCCTGCAGGCCTGCAGTGCGGATTATTCGATCTAGGATTGCAGGGCTTGAAGAGAATATCTTTCCAGAATGTTGTTCCCTTAAAGCGCTGGCTGAGGGCTCAAATGTGAGCGCGCTCTTTCGGAAGGGTCTACCACTGGCGGTGGTGGGGGACGTTTCGACGCTCAGAGGGCACGCTACAGACCATGTTTCGCTTGGAGGAAGGTGGGAACGTTTTTTGGCAGCGTCCCAACTCTCAGTGGTTGAATCATACTTCTGAATCATAGTTTGCAGCGCTGTCAAGAGCCTGGCCCTGCTGTCATCATCGGATGAGTCCACGTGAGACCAGGAATACATTTATCCGCGCCTCTCCCTTTTACACCATCGGTGGAGTCTTCACAGAACAGTTGTCTTGGGGTGACTGTACCAACGCGCTCATGCCGATGAAGGCGAAGTATTATTAGCATGACGACTTCCCACCAATGATGCTCATTTTATGAGCTTAGTGTTTGAACATCGTTGGTATCAGCGTCCGTGTACGGTGAAGGTGTCACGAGCCTTTATACCTGGAAATGGTGGTCTCCATAAAACGTATGCACGGTGACAGGCCGGGCTCCACTCGTCTGTTTCTCCCTCCCGGAATTGCAAAATGGGCCTGCCCAGGCGCGTGCCCTTCACTTCCCTTTTCCAGATAAGCAGGCCTAAATGTGCTGCTTTCATTCAGGATTATGATTTAAGTGTCATTGGCCTGGCCTGGCCATTGGCCTGGAGGGAAATGGATCAAAGTACTCTGTAAAACATATGTTCCGTGAACCCATTATTATTTTTAGCAGTAGTAGTAGCAGTAGTAGTATTTTGTTACTTTTATTGCCCTGTGCTATGTTAGTGTTATTGTCGTGTTTTCTTGGTGTTATTATCGCTTCAATTTTTTGTGCTGGTGTTATTATAACAACAATATTATTATACATATTATATAAGAATGACAGTAATAATAACAGTACTAAAAAAATTATTATTATTATTACGACCATAATAGGAATAACAATAATAAGCATGATAATACTACTCATAATATTCTTCTTCTTCTTAGTATTCTTCTTCTTATTATTATTATCATCATCATCATCATCATCATCATCATCATCATCATCATCATCATCATCATCATCATCATTATTATTATTATTATTATTATTATTATTACATAGAATTAATATTATTATAGTTGTTATAACAACAGCGCCAAAAATGGCAACAGTGATAACACCACCAAACAAGACAATAACAGTAACATAGCAACAGCAGTAAAACCAACAAAATATTAATAGTAATGACAACAATAATAATAATAATAATAATATCTTTGTTTTAGCATCTTGATCAGGTGGGCGCAGGTTTGCACCTTCATAAGTCTACACGTAGCAGGTAACCACGACATTTGGTGTTCATTGGTTTCACTATATAAGGGAACCCTGCATATTAAGGACCTAAACTAATGATCAGATGTCAGCTCCTAATAGTTGTGACCTACCAGAGAGAGACCAGGTCCACCTCACAGCAACAAAGGAGAGACTTGGGGGCTTGTTTATGAGAACCCTGTGTTACTTTTGCAGAACGTAAAGTCAAACATGCATGATGCAGGGCTCTCACACCTGCATAGCTTTGAGTGGCCTCATAAATCATGAGTAATGCGTTGCAGAGCAAATCTCTGCGTCGATTTACTCTACACTCATGCAATTTGACTCTACTCCAGATTTACAAAGTGATGTAAACCTGTTGAAGCGTCAAATTCATATGCCTCCTGAGGTGAGGTGTACCAATGAGAAATATGTGAATTTCTTTTTGCTTTTTCATCTTTCCATGTGTGATGGAGAATGTGGCACACATAGAAAGATAAAAAAGCCTTGTAGGATTGTTTTTGTGTAGGAAGGTACCCATCCTGCACAAAATGACCCAGCATGCAACAGAGGTACCCTTGCACCAGCCTACGTGCTAGGGTGCCAGCATTGCACCAGCACAGGCAGAAAGGACAGGAATGCACTGTATCGCATAAATACAGTGCATTCCTACCCTTTCACTTTGGCGTAGGCCAGAGCAGCAAGGTGCTTTGCTGCACTTCCCTTTTTCTAAAATGCCATAAATGAGGGCCTGCATGTCTGGGTCTGACTCGGAAAGCTGGGCATCCAAGGCTTCCTTGACTCTCTGGAGTATAGTTTATTCCTCATGAAATACTTGTGATTCTCACAAACACTAGGGATACAATGCAAAGTAGTCATAGTCAAGGCTGCCTCCGTGTGAAAATTAGGACTTTCGCAAAGATTTTTTTACACACATTCTATTTATGGTGAGTCAAAATAGGAAAAATACAATTTACTAGGGCAACACGATTTCACAGTGCTCATTACAAATTATTAATCAAGGAAAGCACTCATTCAAAATAGTGTTGAAGTACCCACATGACAATTCTGAGCAAGAAATGCGCCTGAATTCAAAATGCATGTGAGGTACAGGTCACAAACTAACACTGGCACAATATTACCTCTTGAGGGCGTAGGTGAAGGGATAACAGCAACCCCTAGGACCTGTGGGTAAGCCAATAATTGGAAACTCAGGAAGGATAGGCTAGAAGTATAAAAACCTTATTGGAGGGGGTGTGAAGGTTAGGTCTAAGTGATGTATGAAACAGATATTACAATCTTTATCGAGATGGAATTTCTTGAAAGGGCAGTTACTTTTATAAAAAAAACTTTAACAAGTCCTTAAATTATATATGTAGGTTAAAGCAAAATCAAACCACGAAAAATCACAAAATATAGAAAAAGAACATTAACATTAAGCCCCCAAATTACACTGAAGTGTTACTGTTCACAGTCACTATGACTATGACGATCACAATCGCTCTACTGTATTCAAGTTTCAAGTTTCAAATTTCAAGTTTATTTTATTTTTATTTGCTTTGGTACTCAACTGAGGACCACAAATAATGTAAACATAAAATTCAGGTTTTTTAAAACAGTAAAATTTCTCTTGTGCTAATACAATGTTAAAAAAGGTTTTAAAAATGTATAAAAGTTATAACAGACAAATTAATTTGGCGGGAATTTACATAAAGTGATCAGTTCCTTTGCTAAGTTAATCCTACATTTAATGTATATGGCTTGCAGATACCGCTTCCTTGCTGTTACCACCTTTGGATTTGGACAGGCAAACATTAGATGCTCGACATCTTGCTCTCCTCCATTACACAGATTACATTTAGAGTTTTCCTTTAAGTGCCACTTGGCTGTTACAGTTTTGACTGGTAATATACCGAACCGGAGCAGAACAATCGCTCTCCTGGCAGTATGATTTAGATTGAAAGCAATGTACTGTTGAATTTTCTTGTATGTTATAGTTTCAGTAAAATTCTTATATGTAGATAGTTTAGAGCAATGCAGAAAGTCAAGATCAAAGCTAAGCCTTGAGGTGAAATGTTTCAAAAAGTGTTTAAGCTGGGATGGAGTCCAAGCTAGCAGCAAATCGATATTAATCTCCGCTAGCTTAAAGGCAACTGACATGTTTTTCCTAAAAACGTGTTTGGATGAGTCACGATCAATTGCTTCTGTTTTGAGCAGAGATCGGATAGTTCCTTCCTTGGCGTGCAGAAGATTTTATGCCCACCTGATGACATTAGCAATTCCTCGAGAGTAGAAGCTGGTTAGTGAGAACTCGAGTCGAAGCGCTTGTACTGGCCGGCCTGTGACACCTTCGTTAGTCTCTGTAATATTTTCCCTTCTTTTAGGTCTAGGAATTTCCACTGGTTTATGGGAATATATTCCAAGGCATATGATAGTACAGGCGGTATTTTAATACTATATACCTTAAGAAGGGAAGAGAAATGCCTGTGTCCTGACGCTGCGTATAATCTTGAAAGAGCTCCCGCGTGTACATCAGCTTTCCTGGTCAGGTTCACAGTGTGTGGCCGATTTTGTAGAAACTTGGTGAAGATTCTGCCTAGATAGGTGTATTCGTTTACTTCTTCCACCTTGTCTCCCCCGAGGGTCCAGTTATATTTAGAACTCTTTTATTTTCCTGAAAAAGAAACTATTTTTGTTTTAGTAATGTTAGGGATTAAGTAATTTTCCTCCGTATATTTGTTCAGTGCCGGGAGATTGCTTTGTAGTCCAAATGGTGTTAAGTCTAATATGACAATATCGTCAGCGTATAACAGTGTATGTATGTTATGGAAGGCAACTTTTGGTGGAAAATGCGTGCTTGCTGGAGACATTGAGGCATATCACTGAGATAGATGGAAAAGAGTAGAGGAGCAAGGAGACATCCCTGTTTGAGGCCATTGGCGGTCGGGATAGGGCTAGTTAAGCCCTTTTCTCTACCCATTTGGACCTGGCACCAGGTGTCTGTATGCAGTGATATTAATATTCGTAGTAACTGGTCAGAGATACCTATTTTACTAAGTTTTTCCCAAAGTATTCTCTTGTCCACCCTATCAAACGCAGTCGAAAAGTTGATAAAAGCTGCGTAAACAGCCTGAGATTTGATGGACACATATTTATCTAGGATAGTTTGAAGCATGGCAATATTATCTGTGACTGAATGCTTTGGTCTAAAACCAGCTTGATATCGTGGGATCAGTCCAGATGAGAAGGCCCAGTTTTTAAGTTGATCCAGGACTTCCGCCGTGAAGATCTTTCCAGTGGAATCCAGCAGAGCGATTTGTCTGTAATTACCAGGTTGAAGTCTTGATCCCTTTTTATGTATAGGTATGATGATACTCCCCTTCCACGACTTCGGGATTACACCAGTGCTGAGAATGTAGTTGAAGAGGGGGGATAGCATCCTGCTCCACCCTTTAGGATCGATCTGGAGGACTTTGATTGGGATTTGATCTGGGCCAGTTGCTCCTGTTGATCTCGCCCTTCTTATGTGTATCTCAATAGAGGATAGTGGGTGTTCCAGTGTTTAAGGATTCAATTTCTGTATTGCTAAAAGACGTATAGGCCATTTCAGAATTATTTTTTAATTTGTATAGATTAGTGAGATAGTTTCCCATTCGTTTGGGGGCACTGGAATACTTTGTAATGTTTTTTTCGTGCCCGTTTCTTTGGAGATTATGTTCCAGTAGGCACGTTGGTTGTTCTGCTTTGCTGCTATCTGCAGATCCACCCAATTTTTATCTTGGGTTATTCTCTTGTGTTTTTCTTTTTCTCTCCTCCGTTGGTTCTTTAGTTTGTTAATTTCTGCTTGTCTAGATATGAACCTTCTAAGAACTGTGCTCTTATTAATTTATTTAGCAGCTTTATTCCAGTATCTTATTTTGGATTTTTGTTTTCAATCTTTGTAGATCTTGGTTGCGTCCGTTTTTTCTGCAATTTTTGCGTTTGTTTTTTGTGATCAATTCGAAATTCGTTATTGGGTTTACAGAGTGTGTTGTTTGAAGAAGCTGGTTAGTGGCTATTGTATTAGTTATCTTACTAAGTGTCGCTGAGTTCCAATAGATCCGCCTTTGGTTTTGATTTACCATGACTGTACTGTGCTTGTACATGATTTGAGTAGGTGAACATGAATGTATTTTCCACTCTGTAGATAACTGTAGGATAGCGTGATCGATTCCTTGAACAAAATTTATTTTTAGTTGTAAGGCGGATCCAAACAAGCCGAGACTGGATATCATATAATTCAAAAGTGAGGTCCTATTATTTCCCTGTCTTGTATTTGAGGCGGGAATGTCGCCTTCCACATTCCCGTTTAATATGGTTCCATTTAGCGTTGGGAGCGATGCTAGTAGAATTTTTCCCCTTTGATCCGCCTTGTTCCCTTTGGGAAATAATGGTATGGAGATTTCCAGCGCCTCTTCTTTATACCAGTTAATCCATTTTGATATTTCTTTGTTGGATACTTTTCCATTAAGGTCACCCATGATGAGGAACGGTGGATAATCATGCCTTTCAATTATTTGATCTATATCATCCAGGATCTCTATCATCATTCCATCCATTTTTGCTCCAGGTGGGATATATACATTAAAGATTAGTACGTTTTTTTGGAAGTCTGAGAGGTTTGTCCTGCACTTAATCTTAATACATTGGTAAATATAGGAATTAGTTGGGATTATTTCTTGGGCCCAGTCATACTCTTCACTTAGTAAAATTGCAATCCCACCCTTCGCGTGCCCCCGCTTGACCCGCAGGGCAGGGATGTCATGTATGAAATATCCCTCCAGATTGAAATTTTGTGTACTCCAAGTTTCTTGTAGGGCCACGATAGCGGGAGAATTTTTTACTAATTCTGCCATTTTTTCTTTAGTTTTTCCCGCTATATTCCAAGAAGAGATTACGAAGCCTGTGCTAAACAGAAGAGTTTATAATCCAGGACTCACAACATATAAGGAAAACATCCCTCAGAATAAACTATGGACCAATCTTATCCTATAGAAAGGCATCTGCTGTGCTGTACAGCGAGTCATCCACGAGATGGAATATAGCTTGTTACAACGCGTGCTTTTACTACGTGGTAGGTAACAATGTGGTCTTTACAACGACCACGTTGTTACAAAGCGATGCCATTTACTATTTCAGCTCCAGCCTACGCAACAGTAGGGAAGGTGTTGGAATAGTAAATTATACTATTCCTTATGTGAGAGCGCCATCTACTGCAAGTCGATGTAATGACTTGTGTAGTAATGGCATTGCGTTATAACAACGCAGTCGTTGTAATGACCGATTTGTAAAGGGATCGCGGTCTAATGACCGTGATGTAAAGTTTGTTTCCCATGAGATGTGGGGCACCGGGGAGGTCGAACCACCCACATCAAAGGCCTTAAACATATTACTGATGCCCACCAACAGATGACACGTCCTCACACCCCTATATCAGGCCCTTAATAGCACTCCCTGATACAGCATGGGACCAAGCCATGCAGATGGCTAAGAGCGTTTCCCGCAACCTGCGATTTCACTTCACTCAGTTCAATTATATCCACCACACTTATCTTTCCCCACTCGCATCCATCGCATGTTCCCGACACTTTCACTGAATGTCCCCACTGTAAATTGTGGAATGCCGCCTTCTTCCACATGGTGTAGCTATGTTGCATCATTAGCACAGCGGTGAACGGTAGTCCCCACAGTGGCGGTGGAGCTTTCTAAACACCCTCTCACCTCCACCCGCAAATCCTGCTTGTTGGGTGTGCGACCCCAGGCAAAGGGCGACAAACACTTGCACCATTTCATTCACTTGGCCTTTGTCCTGTTTAAGCGCAGCATAGCCATGGCTTGGAAATCTCCTGCCCCTCCAAAGAACTGGGTATGGCTCCTTGTGCTGCAGATATGGGCCAAAGCTGAGCCCCACACTTTTAAACAACTCAGAATGAGGAGTAACTCTCGGGTGGGGGCAAACGCTGGGAGACATACTTATTAGCGGTCGAGGCCAAGACTGATGAACTACCACCCTGAACACACAGCACAACACACACACTCATTCATGGCGAACACTGGAACCACAAAACAAACAATCGTGCTTAGCATCACATATGCTCACTTACATGGCTCACTGACCTCTGCCTTGGGGATGTGATTTCTGAGCACTGACCTTGAATGCTGCAACTGGTTATTCATGGATTTCAGAGCACTCGTACTTTTGTGACCTTGATCCTTCCGTATCATTTTTCCCCTCTTCCCTCCACCCTAGCTCTTATTTTTATCCGCAGTTGGTTCATATGATTGAAGGCTCCGCAGTGTATTTTGCATTCTCTTTGTTTACTCATATAATAATAATTAGCAGGCCCATGCTTGACATGTATTTTGTTGCCACATTGCACAAACATACAATATTTTCAACTTCCCTTCCCCATGTCCGTGCCGGGTTTTGAGGAACCCTGTTTGCTTTACCTACCTAAGAGTCCAAGTCCAAGAGTTCCCTGCTCCCTGCTTTCTTTCTAGCATTGCGATCGAGAATTATAGAAGGGATCAGTAGATGCTAGCATGATCACAACAGATAGGTGTAATTTGTGAGCTCTTTCAAGCATCTGTTTCCTTCAGTGCAATGTTGGTCATTGTAGCAGTATTCCTGGCTGGATGACCCTTTGCTTCTAGAGCTCCTGGCTCCTGAGCAATTCTAATCCTTGTTTGCATAGTTTCCTGATTTCTAGTCTATAGAAAAATCATTGTACCTTGAACTAGCACTGTCTTGCAGTACTTCCTCCTTCCCTTGTTTCTTGAGATCGCACTATTTTAGTGCCTCCTTTTTTTCTTGATGTTTCATTTTCTCAGTAGTTACTTGTTTCCGAAACCCTGGCTTCTTCCCTCTTTCCTAGTTGTAGTTTTTAGTGTGCTACCTTCTTAAACTGACTACTTTACCCTGCAGTTTCATAGTTTTTGCTTGCTTGCTTTCAGCTTAGAGTTCTCTTTTTTTCTCTTCTTTCTTGATAAGCACTACTCCTATCTAGGTCTGTGGCAATCGTGTTTGTGTATTTAATTCTCCACCCTCTGCTGTTACCACCTTGCATGTTCCTGCATTATCTCTGTGATTCATTGCAATAGCTGGCAACCTAGGTGGTGTCTTTCGAGGAACGTTTTAGCCTTTATGTTACTCTTTACATGTATGTCCCATGTTTGGATATTTGTCATTTGTATCTGTAACAGCAGATACAGAAGAACAATTGTGGCCTTGGAACTTACTGAGCTGCAGTCTTACCTGCTTAGCTCCCAAGTAATTAACTCCACATTCCCTTTATTGTTACTGCTGTTGTAAGGGTTGCACTTCCTGAATGTTAGTTACTCAAGTCAAGTAAAGTCAAAACAATACTTTATTCTGCCAAAATTTGACAGTAAAAGCACATATACTCAAACAATGATTAAAAGACTAGAACATTAAATATTTCATCATACATATTACATCTAAAAACTCATATGCGTTAATCTTACATTCAGTGCTTAATTTGTAAAATATGAAGTGCAGGTGCTCAAATGTTTGTCGGAGGCCACACCTACTATTACCACCCACTTCCTCCACTGGCTCCACCCACTGACTCTATTAGCTCCACCCACATCCTCAACTGGCACTGCTAAAAGTCAGATGTAATACCCGATCTGAATTTCAGCAAGGGAGTCTTCCTCATAATAAGGTTTTGATAGGTGGTTTCCTTCCTGCCCTGTGAAAATTTTGAAAAAGATCAAATGAAAAGTGCATTTAAAGCACAATTTTGGAATTAATTAGCTAAAATCACTAAAGCATTGAAAAGGGGCGATTTCAGTGCTCTATGTGCTGATTTGAAGAAAGGACAAAACTGGGGTATGCCATTTTTAACAGTCTGAGTTCAAAGATAAAACATTTACGTAGCTTAGAAGACAAATGAATCCAACATTTTGTGAAAACACTCTAAACAGATAAACTGAATAAAATCATGCAATACACTTGAATGCGTCAGTCACTGTTACTACCAGTGGCCGAAGAAGTTGGGTTTATAAATAGTAGAGTATTCCGTTAAAGTGATTACTTTTAGAGAAACAATTGAAAAAAGATGATTACTAATTGGGCTTGTTACTATAACTTACTCCCCTGTAGCTATATGTGCAATTATTAGACATTCAGAATAGTTTTGTTAGACTAGTCCCCATACAGTGCGTTCCAAGACATCTTAACGACTGCTAGAGGTGTTGGAGGCGGGAGGGGTGGGGAATTCTCCGCTCAGGAACATTTTGTAAAAAGAAAGACTAAAATGGTGTACAACACATTTTCCATTACATATTTAGCTGTATTAACTATCAAGGCATAGTAAATCGTAAATGATCCCTTGACCTGACATAAGCACTCAGGCCAGAAAGCATGGAAATGTGACACATAAGCACTCAGGCCGGAAAGCATGGAAACGCCACACATGTACCCAGGCCAGAAAGCATGGAAATCTCACACTGTAATCAGGCCAAAAAGCATGGAAATGTCACACAAAAGCGTCCAGCCCAGGCCAGAAAGCATGGAAACATAACACAAGCACCCAGGCCAGAAAGCATGGAAATCTCACACTGTACTCAGACCAGGAAGCATGGAAACACCACAGAAAGGCACCCAGCCAATGCCAGAAAGCATGGAAACATCACACAAAGGCACCCAGCCCAGGGCAGAAACCTTGTCTCATAATCCTTCAATTAGAATGGTATAATTGTCACCACACATCTCTTTGGAAAATGTTACCCCTTTACATTTGAAGAAGTGAAACAACTTTAACCCACCACATCTAAAAAATAAGAATTACTGATCAATAAGGTCACATTCTTAAACTTTCTACACCTCTTATACATTCACAATCCTCCACTCCACCCCCTTAAACATCATTAATTTGTTATTGCCACAGTCGAAACTGCCTAGGTAAGCAGAGGATACAATAAATACTGTTAAAATGAGCACCTTCACTTGACCTTCATCTTCTTGAGATCTTCCATTGAATCTGCAATGCTTGAAGTCTTCTTCAATTATTCAGTCCCTGTTCCCAGATCTATACCAAGGTTAGTGTAGATCGGGAAAAAGAGGACACTTTGTCTATGTGTATCCATAGAGGTAATTTGCGCTTGCACATCAGCAGGTTGCTTTGAGCATGCACGTCTTGTCCCCTCAGATTCCACGCTCGTGGTGCGTGCTATGGGTATGCAGGTGTTAGTTCTAAAGCATTACTAATTCACAACGAGATAAGCTGGAATGTGTGTCTCATGCACCTGTTCCCCTAATACGACACCTACAATGGTTGAACCACAACCAAAGAATTGGGACAATATGACCTCATGGACACTCCTCCCAGTAAAAAATCTACTCAGGCATAGTTCCCTCCTATCAATTTGGTGATCACTTCAATCAAAGAGAAAACACGATTCAAAGACCAATAGAATGAGCAACCGCGACAACATCCAGGAACCTGCTTCAGCCACGCAGCACTCGCTATTGTTTCAATGTCCTTACTAACAATCATGATTTGTTTATCTCCTCTCGCCTCATCTTTCAACACCCTTTGTATAAATCTAAATGTACTGCACCTCACCATGTACATGCGCAGTGCCTCGCCAGTCCATGGTATCGATGCTACCAGCTTTCGCTTCATGTAAGCCTCTAGCGTGGTGGACTCATGAACGCAAACCATGGCGTAAGACTGCACTCACTCAGAGACTGCATGTGCTTCCTCCTTCTTCCCCTGCAATCCTTCATTTTGATCGTATTCAATAAAAATGAGTACTGACTTAAAGCAAAATCAATGTATATCAAAATTATTGCGCAGAATCAGATTTACCAGTGAAAATCTAGACTCTTTTTTAGTATGTTTTGAACAGTTTATTATAATTTTGATCTAGCTATTCAAAATGGCCCCATTGATTTTGCTCAACTTTGCAGAAAAGTCCATCCAGTCAGTTATTTGTGGAATCCAAGAGGTCTTGGGGATGGTGAATATTTGCATGAGATATAAAAACACCCAGCAGGGGGTCATTAGCAACATAACGATACTGAGATAGAGAGTTCTTGAAGAACACACCGTAAAACAACATTCTCACGTCTCCTTTGTTTACTGTGATGGAGCGTGGTGATGAATACAATTTTGTTCAAACTCGCAAAGTTAAACTTTCATAACCAATGTAACTGTATTAATAAGCATGTGTTGAAATCATTAACTAACTTAGTTTTAAAAATGCATACATTCAGAAAAACATGTGGGACTAATTTATATACTCTATGTTGCAATTGCAAGTGTGTGAAAAATAATGAACTAACCTTGTCTATTGTCTTTGTCAGTATTAAATGCGGTTGTTGAATTAATGGCATGTGCTTATTTGTGTGCTTATGTTATGTTATGTCTTTTCTGTGGCAAAAGCTTGTGAAGAATCTTTGGGGCCTAAAAGAAGAAGGTAGATATAAATGCTGCTTTGTGTGCTCAGCTAGGTAACATAAATTAATGAGTTAATAATTAGCAAAGGCGTGGGTAACAGAATGGGTCTCAATTCTGTAATTAATTAATGTTTTGTGTTTGTTTAAATAAAAGTTTCCGAGAGAGGTCTTAGGCCTGCAAAAGATGGCGTTTCGAATCCTGTTCAGAAAGGAGCCTTGCACAGAAGGGGAAACTTTTACCACGTTGACAATTTTGTCAGAAAAATACAGTTTAATAAGTTGTGCTAAACCTGCTCATGGAGAGAAAGACTCAATGACAGCAAGCGGCAAGATTGCCAAGGCAAGGAAGTCATGAACTGTAGCTCGAGTGAAACATTACATTTTCGAGGAAGCGAAATGACACGAAAGCAAAGGACAATAGGGCTAAAGAAGAGCCCGTTCTTGGTTTGAAAACGGTGATGACACAATATGGTCTCACATAAGACAGCCAATGAGAACTCTGGATGACAAAGTAAAATGTACAATTTTGAGAAGATTAGCTAGTTAGAAAGGTATAAAACTTGGCCCCATGGGCAAGAGGGGATCTTCTTCTTGTTTCCCGATTCCTGAAGGGCATGACGTGCTGTTGGACTCTCTTTGTTGCACGTAAGGACAGCAGTCTTTAGAGATTATTCTTTCTAGGTGAAGAGAGTTTAGACAGAGTGTTAGAATTTAGGGAATGGAAACTTTATTTTGCTTTAATTCATGCTAATTGATTTTCCTTTGAAGTGTCAGTCTAATAAATCTTTTCCTTAATAAAATGTTGCTTTCATTTTGCTAATAAATAAAAATTCTTAATTAAAATGCTCTTTCTTTGAATAATAAAGCTAATAAAAATTAGATTTGAAACGACAAGCTGGTCTTGTGTATTCATGGTCTAGTTACCATCGGTTAATCCATTCGCCTTAGTGACTTAATTAAATGACATATATTTAAATCCATGGTAAGAAATGATAAACTGCAGTTGTATATACTTATGTAATTAGTTTGTGAATAGATCTGATTAATTAGGTCACATGATTCAGCCGCTCAAAAATTGTCTCGTTAGTTTATGGGCCTTAGTAAGTAATTCATGATTAATGGTGAGTATTGTGGAGATAAGTAGCGTTGGTGAGACAGTTTTTCAGTAGGAGAGCTGGATAAATTACTTGGTAGCAGAGTTACTGTTACTATGGTAACTAACATGTTACATGGTAATTACATAGGATACATGTCTAAAACATATTAAGTTTGTTCAGTTGTTACATGTAGTCGAAAGGTTTTTTCCAGCAGTGTTAAAATTCCTAGTTATACTGGCCAGTGCAGAGTAGTGTGACAAGTGAAGTTACACAGTGCATTTGTTCTGTTTCAAAATAGTGGTATCGTCGTATATCACAAGTGTTGTGGACGTATAGCACAAGTTTAGGGATTTTAGGTGTGTTAGGTAGAATGTATAGTGAGGAATGTCTAGGAAATTGTAGCTTTTGAGTATAGGGACACCTGTCCTGTTTTAAAACTCACTGTGAAAAGAGTAATAGAATTTCTCCAAGCTTGAGTGAAGGGTAAGGAAGCGTTGTCTATTATTATTACAAGAAAGAGGGAAAGAAGCTTTCATGGTTTCAGAAATTGAAAAATATATTTAAAAATTTAAACGAGAGGTGGAAGATTACTTCATAAGTACAAAACACCTGTAGCTTATATGTTAGGTGAATATGGTTATCATACTTGCCTTTGGATGGAAAATTGGATGGAATATACTAAAAATGATGGTGTATTGGCATGGCCGGAAGATGGGTCATTAAACATTAAGGTGGTGAAAAACTTAAGAGAAAAAATGATGACTCTTGTACCAAAACCTAGACCTACACAATTTGAGGCTTTAGCTGAATGGGAAGATGAGATGTTTGAATTAGAACGAGAAAACAGAGGTGTAACAAGAGACACTAGATTAGACATTAACAGAGAAACTCATGAAGACAGAATGCGTTGTTGGAGACGTGCAGATATGTGTGATGGTTTGTACCCAGCGAGATTTAGTGAAGTAACTGGTCAAAAGAATACTGAAAAGAAAAATAATATTGGTGAAAATAGTGAATTAGAAAATTTGGTTTTAGAAGAGATTTATATCACAAAATCGAAACCGCCACCTTATCAGCCAGTTTGTTCATGGTCTTCCCCGAGAATTCCTCCAGGAACTTCTCCAAGTGCTCCTCCTAGGGAAATTAATGATGAGACTCCACCTAGATTAAATCAGAATAATGCAAAATTTCCTGAGAGAGTAGAAACAAGAACTAATTCTAGTACATCTGGAGAAAATAGAAATTATGTTGAAACTCCAGTTCAGAGAAATGAAATCCCAAGAAATGTAATGAGAACAGAAAAATGTGGGGATATATCAAATGCCTCAGAATATTTCCGATCAAAAGATGAATTAATACAACAGTTAACTAAAAGCATGGAAGCAGTAACAGTACCAGTAACAATTGGACCTGTTCTTCCAGTCTTTGATCAAAGGGAAATTAGACGTTCAGCTCAGACTGTTCCCTTGAATGCAGAAATTCAGAAAGTGGCTGAAAAATTTTATTCAGATTTAACAGAAATTCACTGAGAGAAAATGATGCCCGATTTAACTTTTAATCAAAGTTTATCGAATGATCAAACTCCATCTGTTGCAGGATCTGATTCTGGAACTCCAGAAAAGAGTATACATAAAATAGATTTAACGCAGACTCCACAGACCCCAGAATTTAAATTACTTGATGTCGCAAAATTGAAGGCGGATTTGGAGGAATTGATTATTGGCACAATTGGACCTGACAGTTTAAGCTATATCAGGATGATGAATTATTGTTCATTTGTAAAACTATACAATGGAAAATGAAAACCAAGTATGTTCAATTATAGGAAATGGCTGCTGAATTAGAAATAGATTTGAGTAGACAGAAAAATTTGCAGAAACATTACAGAGTGGATTTCTCTGAAAAAAGATATTAAAAATATGAACACCACAGGAATAATAATCCATATAAAAGAATTGGTAGTGTTTCTAAAAAGATTAGGTGAATTAAGTAAATGGAGAGTGAAATGGACAAAGAAAAGAGAGGAAGACAGAAGAGAAAGAGGGGAAATAGCAATTGAGTTTCCTATGAGAGAAATAGCTGGTGGAGGGTATGTACATGTTCCATGGACAAGACAGGACATTTTACTGTTTACAAATGACAGACTTGTTAAGGTTTCAAAAGTTCTGTGGATTGATCTTGATGGATTCTTTGACATATACGTACAGGCATGAAAAGCTCTTTTAAGGAAAAAAACAGTTGTAAGATACTTAAATACAGATTATCACAGTATGAATCTGGAGATCGAATAGGAAAGCTCTTGGCATACAAGGTAGCCGAAGACCGAGCATCTACATTAATTAAAGCTATAAAAGGCCCTAATGGTATTATTTATACACAGCCTGGAGATATAATGGAGCAATTTGCTTCATACTATGAAGAACTATACACTCCTGAGAGTAGGGCTAGGCCAGAGCAGATCCAATCTTACTTAAATGATAATCTCCCCTTGGGACACTTTCTAGATCAGGAGATTTTGGATAATTTGGAACTTAATTATACATTAGAAGAATTACGCTTAGCGGTGTTCTCGCTTCCTTCTAATAAAGCGGCAGGTGAGGACACGATCCTGATTGAATTATATAAGATCTGTGCCGAAGAACTACTTCCTCTGCTCTGCTCAGTGGTGAACTCTATAGGCACATCTGGCAAGGCCCCGGAATCTTGGAAAACGGCGAAAATTATGTTTTTTTTGAAAAAAATAAACCTCCAATGGAATGCGGGTCATATTGGCCTATTTCTTTAATAAATGCCGATGCTAAGGCCTACTCTAAACTAATATCAAGGCGATTGGCATCTATTATGCCGCAGTTAGTTAATGATCAACAACATGGCTTTATAGCGGGAAGGGATACTACCGCCCACATTAATATGGCGATTACGGCATTTGATGTTGCTGCAGCTAATCTCACCCCACTCGGTATGATATTACTGGATGCAGAAAAAGTGTTCGACCGAGTGGGGTGGGATTATCTGTGGAAAGTGTTAATGCAATACGGGTTTAAGGATCGCTTCCTTAGAGGTATACAGGCTATATACAGGGATCCTAACGCTAAAATTAGTTATGCGGGAGTACTTTCCTCAACGTTCGCAATATTAAGGGGGACCCGACAGGGGTGTCCACTTTCACCCCTGCTGTTTGCCCTCTCTATGGAGCCCTTTATAAATGCCCTGCAGAATCAAGAGAAGATAACTCCGGTAGAGCATGAACATAAAATTCTTAAAATTACTGCATATGCTGATGATTTAGCTATATTCACCACTAATGTTATAGACGCTCTAGCAAGAATCACAGACGAAGCGAAAAAATTTGGAGATATTTCTGGTTACAAATTAAACTTTAATAAAACTCAAACCATCATGAACTACCAAGCTAATCAATCAGTTACTGGGCTTTGTAACTCGGCTGTTTACTTAGGGGTGACCATATCTTCTAAAATAAATGAAATAATCAAACTGAACTACGAACCTTTACTTAAACAAGTTACTGTGATGCTTAAAAAATGGCATAAAATTCCATTGAACATTCTGGGAAGAATTAATTTGATAAAAATGAATATTTTGCCCAAATTTTTATATTTCTTTCGTTCTATTCCCCTTCGAGTTAATAATATCTTTTTTAAGAAGCTGGAAGGAATTTGCAGTAGCTTTATTTGGAGCTATAAAAAACCTAGGAGGTCAATAGCGATACTAAAACTACCTTTAGAGAAGGGTGGATTGGATTTCCCGGACTTTAAGTCTTATTATTTTGCATCTTTTATAGGGCGTTTTAGAAGCTTATTAAATAAGAATAAAACCTTTTTTTTTCACCAATTTATGTTAGGTATAAATTCATCTCAATTTTTAACAAGAATACAAGACCCGAACTTCTTCAAACGAGTCAAATTCAAGACAGCAAGGGACACGGTAGGGATGTTTAATTTAGTCATGAAGTTTTGTGACACTTCTTTTTTTCACTCAGACTTACCACTGTGGGATAACCCAGGGCTACCAGGTATTTTTAATGATAAAATTGGGAGAGAGTGGGCCAACTATGGGATTAAGAGATTGGGAGACCTATATGGCCACGAGGGGTTTCTACAGTTTTCTACTTTACAATTAATTTACTCGTTACCAAGTGAAATGATACTTAAATATTTGCAAGTAAGGAACTATCTTATGCGGAAAATGAACTTAAAAGAAATTACTAGCTCGGATATTTGGGAGGTTTTGTATAGCTCTAAAGAGAAATCAATAATCAGCATAGGATATAAACAGTTAATCCAGCATAACTCGGATGATTGTCCCCGACTGTCTCAAAAATGGACGCTTGAATTGGGAACTAATGTGACACCCCAGAATATCTCAAATGCTTTCACAATTCTTAACAAAACTATACATTCTTCAAGTTTAAAACTTCAACTATACAGAACGGTCAGTCAACTTTACCATACTCCTCAGAAAATTGCCAAATGGTCACAAAATAACGAGCGTACCAAATGCCCTAAATGCGATTTGAAGGCAGCTGATCTTATTCATATGATCTATTCCTGTCCAGTACTGAACTTGTTCTGGCGCGAAATAGAAACTACTTTATATGAAAAACAACTGATCAGCTTCCCACTTACTCCATCTATGGTTTTACTTTATATACATGAGAGGGGCCATGATAATAGAAGCTGGCTAGACATAGCGATTTCTTGTGCTAGACTAGTAGTAGCTAGAGCCTGGATTTCACCGAATCCACCTCAGAGGACGGAATGGCTAATACTACTACATGAAATATACACTATGGAGAAGGCCCTTGCTAAGAATAGGAGCCGGAAAGCTGTAGATAGAATGGAAAAGATCTGGGTTAATTTTGTATAAACATTAAGTGTTTTTGAGATGAATGTACTTGCTTTTCATTTTTTTTATAAAAGTCTTTTTGTTCGGCTAAGTTGTAACATTTAAAGAACGCTGTTCTAATTAACATATGGATGCTTTCCCCGATGTCACTCTAAAGTATGTTATATTTTTTATTTTTTTTTATTTACAATGCCTTTTTGCTTGTGACTTTTCTGTCAAATTAAAAAAAAAAAAAAAAAACGAATGCAGAAATTCAGAAAGTGGCTGAAAAATTTTATTCAGATTTAACAGAAATTCACTGAGAGAAAATGATGCCCGATTTAACTTTTAATCAAAGTTTATCGAATGATCAAACTCCATCTGTTGCAGGATCTGATTCTGGAACTCCAGAAAAGAGTATAAATAAAATAGATTTAACGCAGACTCCACAGACCCCAGAATTTAAATTACTTGATGTCACAAAATTGAAGGCGGATTTGGAGGAATTGATTATTGGCACAATTGGACCTGACAGTTTAAGCTATATCAGGATGATGAATTATTGTTCATTTGTAAAAGTATACAATGGAAAAGGAAAACCAAGTATGCTCAATTATAGGAAATGGCTGCTGAATTAGAAATAGATTTGAGTAGACAGAAAAATTTGCAGAAACATTACAGAGTGGATTTCTCTGAAAAAAGATATAAAAAATATGAACACCACAGGAAGAATAATCCATATAAAAGAATTGGTAGTATTTCTAAAAAGATTAGGTGAATTAAGTAAATGGAGAGTGAAATGGACAAAGAAAAGAGAGGAAGACAGAAGAGAAAGAGGGGAAATAGCAATTGAGTTTCCTATGAGAGAAATAGCTGGTGGAGGGTATGTACATGTTCCATGGACAAGACAGGACATTTTACTGTTTACAAATGACAGACTTGTTAAGGTTTCAAAAGTTCTGTGGATTGATCTTGATGGATTCTTTGACATTGTTGTTCCATCGGATCTTTGGACAGAATGCACAATTTCTATAGATTGGCTCAAAGAAGAACCTGCTTGAGATAAAGTAACAGGTGCACCTTCAGCTGATGTTATAAATCTGTATGATAAGATGATTGTGCGGCTGAAAAACAACATTCCCCCAAAAGAAGTAGATTGGGTTAAAATAGATAGAACAAATCAGGAGCCAAAAGAATCAGTACATTCATTCTATGAAAGATTACTGCTGGTATTTAAACAATACAGTGGTTACGAGAAATTGAGTGCAAAAGATATGAGCCATTTCATATACATATTTGTTTATGGATTAAGGCCTGAAATTGGTGAGATGATTATATCAGGAATAGTTGGTTGGCAATCACTCTAAGGTGATGACATTTTGAGAAAAGCAAAATACTGCAGTGATGAGATAGATGCTAAACAAAAGAAGTTAAAAGAAAAAGCTATGTGGGCACAGGTAAAAGTGGCTGAACAACAAATTGCAACTTTTGAAAACAAAAATGTTCACCAGAATTAAGGGAAATTTAAAGGTAATTATAATAAGCCAAAATTGATGGGTAATATTGAAGAATTAAAGCAGAAACTCCCATGTTTTAATTGCGGCGAAATTGGACACTGGAAGCGTGAATGTAAGAATCCGCCCAGAAATTTTAAAAATGCATCATTAAATCCACAGATGCAGAATTAGATAAATCAGCACCAACAGCTACAGCGACAGTTAAATGAGATAAATCAGCAGCTAAAGCTACAGCGACAGGTAGTGAATCAGCAAAGTCAGATTCCACAACCGCCACTTCCAAATTGTGTAAATGTGCAGAGATACAATACAGAAACAGGATTCAGCGGAGGTGAACAGGTAAACAGATCGCCAAGAGTGAATGTGTCGAATGTTTCTCAACAATATTGGTTGAAAGAAAATGAAGGGAGTGATTCTGAGGATTACTTATGACGGTGCCTGAGAGAGGAGGAAGAGTGTGTGCTTGGAGCCACTCTTGAGGTAGATCAGTCTGGTCCGTTTGTAAATGGTAAAGTGAATGATGTAGAAATCACTTTTCTTGTGGACACAGGTGCTACCCGTTCTACTGTTAGATCAGTGGAAATAGAAAACCTAACTCTCTATGGGGATACAATCCAAGTAGTTGGTGTGGCTAATCAACAGATTAAAATAGATTTAACAGAACCAGTTAAAGTTGAAATTGGTAAATTTAAAGATAGACATAGATTTGTAGCCTGTAATAGCAGTCCTGTAAACTTGTTAGGAAGGGACATTCTTTGCAAGATGAACTGTAAAATATATTGCTCACCGGATGGTATTGAGCTCCAAACTCAAGAAGAAGATGGTCTTTATAAATTAACAATGTTAATGGTTGAAGCAGAAGAAAGTAAATTATTTCCTGCTTTTGAAAAAAATGATTTACCTGAAGAACTAAAAGAAACAGTCAATGCTAAAATTTTGTATTTATCTGGAGATGAAATGGGTTTGATGAAACATGTAGACCCAGTAAAAATAACAGTAAAACAAGGAGCAGATTATCCAAACATTCCCCAGTATAAAATGAAAGCAGAAGTTATTGAAGGTGTCATTCCTGTAATTGAAAAATTTATAAAACAAGGTGTTTTAAAAGAAATTGAGAGCAGTCCATGTAATTCACCGATTATGGGAATCAAAAAGCCAAACTGAACTTTCAGGATTGTTCAAGACCTGAAAAGGGAAACATCCTCTACAACGCAACTTTTACCACGCAGTGCTTTTACATCGCAACTTTTACAAAGCAAACCATTACAACGCATTGCACTGGGGGGCGCTCTAGGATAGGGAATAGATTTAATTTACTATCCAAAACTTTCCCTACTATCCACGGGGACTGGAGTTGGAATAGTAAATTAAACTATTCACTATCCAGCACCCCTCAACACTATGCTTTGTAAAAGTTGCGATGTAGCATGTGATGTAAAAGCATGCGTTGTGATGTCATACATCCCCTGAGAAAGGTTAATCAAATAGTTGTTCCATGTTGCCCAGTTGTACCAAACCCAGCGGTAATGCTATATCAGATTCCACATGATGCAGAATGGTATACAGTTATAGACCTTTGAAATGCATTCTTTACTGTTCCATTGCATCCAGAAAGCCAACAAATTTTTGCGTTCAGATTCCAAGAGCGTATCTTAGCATGGTGTTGTATCCCTCAAGGGTATACAGAGAGTCCATATATTTTTAATCAGTTGCTAAAGAAATCCTTGGAAAATTTAGATTTACCTGGAAAATCAACATTAGTGCAGTATATTGATGATCTCCTTGTGGCTGCAAAAACACGAGACAACTGCATGACAGATACCATTACTCTTTTGAATCATTTGGCAGATGAGGGACATAAAGTGTCTCCTGCAAAATTACAGTTTTGCAAACAAGAAGTAAAATACCTTGGTCACAGAATCACAAAAGAAATCAGACAAGTGACAATTGAAAGAATAAAAATGATCCAAGCAATGCAACCTCCAAAAACACAGAAACAGGTCAGAATGTTTCTAGGAATGGTAGGTTATTGTCGTCAATGGATTAGTGGATTTTCAGTAATTGCAAAACCATTGCAGAGATTGATAAAAGCAGACATAAAAGACCCGATTACCCTAACAGAAACTGAGTTAGAGGCTTTTGAGCAGTTAAAAAGAAGTTTGTGTGAAGCTCCAGCATTAGGAATGCCAGACTACGAAAAAGAATTTGAGCTGTATTGCAGTGAAAGGGAAGGATGTGCATTATCAGTTTTGATTCAAAGACATGGGAAAGTGAGAAAGCCAATAGCATATTTCTCAGCGGTTCTTGATCCTGTTGCAAAAGCATTACCAGGTTGCTTAAAAGCAGTAGCTGCAACAAGTGTGAGTTTGGAACAAAGTGAAGGGATAATAATGGGGTTTCCCGTAAAGGTATATGTGCCCCATTCAGTTGAGATTCTCCTCACCAGAAGCAAAACACAGCATTTGACAAGCAACAGATTGACAAAATATGAAAAAGTTATTCTGGGATCAGATAATGTTTCAATTGCAAGATGTGTGAATTTAAATCCTTCCACGTTATTACCTGATGGTACTGTAACAGAGATCAGAAATGAAAATGACATTGATCATGAATGCTTGGATGTTTTAGAATATTGCACCAAGCCTAGGCAGGATATTAAAGATGTTCCGTTAACTGAATCAGAGTTTGTTTATTTTGTTGATGGTTCATGCTTAAGAGCAGATAAAGGCAGCATATTCTGTCTGTACAGTTGCAGACGTAGTTGAAGCTTCTTGTCTCAAAGGAATTCGTTCAGCTCAAGTAGCAGAATTGATTGCTTTGATTCGTGCATGTGAAAGAGCAAAAGGGTTAAAAATTACCATAGTGACTGATAGTCAGTATGGTATGGTGTAGTCCATGACTATGGCCAGCTCTGGTATCAAAGAGGTTATTTAACTTCTGCCGGAACACCTATCAGGAATGCGAAATTGATCAAAAGGCTGATTGATGGTATTCAGCTACCAGAGAAAATTGCTGTAGTAAAATGTACAGCTCACAAAAAGGGAGACGGCTACATGACAAAAGGAAATGCATATGCTGATGAAATTGCTAAATTCTGTGCAACGAATAATATGTTCATTAATCGGGAAAAAGACAATGAACATGTTTTGAACTCACTTATGCTAACATCTGCAGTCGAGACATGGCAAGGAGTAAAAGATTTACAAGATGAGGCAGATGATGAGGAAAAAGACACATGGTTAAAAGCAGGTTGTAGACAGCGAGAAGAAGATGAGATTTGGGTTTACAAAGATGACAGGCCAGTAATGCCAAACTGCATGATTGCTGACATGGCACGAATGTATCATGGTCCAGGACATTTAGGAAGAGATTCAATGATCAGGTTGTTTAGGCAGACATGGTACAATCCAAAATTTAGGATAATTGCAGAATCTTTTTGTCAGAGATGCTTGATCTGTCAACAGATCAATCCGAACAGAAAAACAGTTGTAAGCTTGGGAACCATAGGACGGGAGGGTGGTCCTTTTACCAGGTTACAAATGGATTTCATTGATATGCCACCCCATAACAGATTAAGATATGCCTTGGTGATAATCTATCTGTTTTCAAGATGGGTGGAAGCATTCCCAAATCGTCACAATGATTCCGTTACTGTGGCAAAGTTGCTTTTAAGAGAAATCATACCTAGGTATGGATTTCCGGTGACGGTCGAAACTGATCGTGGCACACATTTTGAAAACAGACTGTTACAAATGATTTGTGAAGCACTTGGTATAAAACAAAAGCTACACTGTGCTTACAGACCCGAAGCATCAGGTGTTGTTGAGCAAGTCAATGGTACAATAAAAAACAGGCTGGCAAAAATGTGTTTAGCTACAGGAATAAAGTGGAATGATGCACTTTCACTTGTTTTCATGTCTTTGAGAAGTACTCCAGATAGAAAAACAGGTTTAAGCCCACATGAAATACTCATGGGCAGAGTCATGAGACACGCATTTGTTCCAGTTGCTAAACTACTAAGTATAAATGATAGTGCAATTATGGACTATTGCAAGAACCTATCTGACGAGGTGACTTCTGTGTTCCATCAGGTGGGAACTGAAGTACTTACAAAAGAAAAAGAACAAGCTCATGATCTGTTGCCAGGAGACTGGGTGAGGACAAAAGTTCATTGAAGAAGGAATTGTCTGGTACCCATGTGGCAGAAGGCAAGACAGGTGATACTTGTCACAACAAATGCAGTAAAGTGTAGAGGTCTGAAGAGATGGATTCATGCTAGTCATACCATTCGAGTGACACCACCTGAAAATCCTGACGAAGGTGACACAACAACTGATTCAGATTCTGAAGAAGAACCTGAAAGAAATCCAGATCCTGAAGATCAACAAGGAAGTCGACATCTGGATGAATCAAATGCAAATGAGGTATTGAATGAAAAAGATCTAGAGATTGTGATACTAGATTCTGAAAATGATGATCTGCTAGAAAAAGAAGCAGAACAAGAATCTGGTCAAGAAGTGAATCAAGATCAGGAGAGTATTGAAAAGCGGATTGGAAGCTCTGGAAGTAGGAACCAAAATTCTGAAACTGGTGGATTGGAAATAGTTGAAGAAAAAGAAGATGAATTACCAAGTACCAGCAATAAGGATGATGTTCCTAACAGAGTGAAGCTGCCGAGTAAAGAAGTACCTGAATCTAGAGCTGATATCACAGAAAGCGAAACAGACGAAAGTGATGATGAATCCAAAGTGAAAAGATCGAGAAAAAGAGCTTGGAGAGTTGAATGCAATCTAACTGAGCCAAAGAAGAAATTTTCAAGAAAAGGAGATAATTGGCCAAATGAGAATGAGAGTCTAAAATTCTAATTAGTGAACAAATCAAAAGAACAGGTTAATGAAATCTCAAGTCAGAAAAGTGATTCGGATAAGAAAAATCAAGGAAAATAGAAGTGATTAGCAGTAGAGCAAAGAGGGTGTTAAAGCCTAATCAAAAATATAAATCACCTGAGTGGACTTATAATATAATCCCACCAGTAGTGGAAGTGAATAGTAGTAGCCAAGAAGATATAGATGACATAAGCGATAATGATTGATTTTGTTTTCACATAAAGTTGAAAGTTGTAGGTGACACAAGGTTGAAGAAATTGTGTTAGCTGGAAAAATACATTGCTGTAAGACGTAAGGTCGAAGAAAAGCTGTTAGAGGATTCTTTAATTAAAAGAAAGTAAAAAGGGGGGTGTATATTTAGTGTTAGTGATTTTTACATTTTTGTTTTTTTTTGAAAGGCTCTTGTCTCAAAATAAAAGATGCCTTATACTAACAACAATTTGAGATGCTCTATTTTAAGAAGATGTTGTGAAATGTCTTCTATTTGTGTGATCTTGATAATTTTGGTTTGGTTAATTTTAGCTGTCATTTTTCCTTTTGGAATTGATAAAGAAATGTACACAGCTAATATGAATAGTAAAGTTGTGGCTAAACAAAATATTCATGATGTAGTAGGTAAGACTAATAAAGTCATTGAGCACAAGCCAGAGATCCACCAAGATAGATCTGTTTGTTATTTTTCTAGTAATACATTTTCTAGACTTTTATCTGAATATGTTAAGGTGATGGATGTGAAAGATTGTTACATTTGTGTGAAACTACCTGCTTCTGTTTCGGAAGGGGTTACTTACAACATGCTTCCTCTTACTTACAACCGCATAACGCCCAAGCCTACAAGGGTTAATTGGGTTTCCCCTGCCTACAATTAATCCTCTTACTTATGGCATCACTTGTAGTGTAATAGCTAGTTTGTTTTATCGGACAGGTCGATTAGAGTATTACAACTCTATTTATGATGAGATTTTTGCAAATTTAAAGGTTGACAATAGTCTAAATAAACTGAAACATGCTAAACAGATGAGGGAATTTTTAATAGTGACTAATGAACTCACTTACGAATATGCTTTTAGAAAGAATTTAACATGCAAGTTGAGAACGGAAGAAAAATCTCTCTTAAACATGGTTGAAGAGAGAAGGGCAATTTATAAATGAAACGAGATGCTGAAACAAACCAAATCTAAGTTTTGGCAGAGTGAGGATGAAAAGCTTAATGGTAGAAATGAAAATGTTGCAATTCATATAGATAAACCTGTTAGTGGAAAATGTTGTATAACAGATAATACTCAATTTGATAACTACTTTGTGGGTGCTAGTCAATGTGAAGATACTTATCGTATCTTAGGAGGTTGGGGATTTAAAGGAGGCAAAGATCCAATTTTTCCTGGAATTTATTTTGTTTGTGGGAACAAAGCTTACTTCAATCTCCCAGACGACTGGTATGGGACTTGTTATGTTGGTTTAGTTTTTCCAAAGATTTTTCATATAGATAGAAATACAGAAGGTTCATTTGAAATTGGCAAACACCTGAATAGGTTCAGGAGGGAAAGTTTCTCAGAAATAATGGGAGATATATTTGGTGCAATAATACCTATGGTGGGAATAACCCTGAATGCAAATAAGATCAGAAAAGTGTCTACAATTGTTGACAGATTGTCAACAGACACTGCAAGTGGATTTCAATTAGTTGATACAGAACTCATTGCTATGAGGACAATGGTAATGCAGAACGGTCTTGCATTAGATGTTCTGCTTGCAAAAGAGGGAGGAGTTTGTGGAATTTTACATGTTCAGCATTGCTATACATACATACCAGATAAGAGCCAGAACATAGAGATGTTTATTACTGAATTACATACTGAGATAGAACCTTTAGAAGATGAACATTTTTCAGAACGTTTGAGCAAAAGATTTGCAGCAATCAGAAACTGGTTTCAAGAGATTGGTAGTTCAATCTTTGGGAAAATACTTTATCCTGTAATAGTTATAGTCATAGTGACACTTTTGTTTAAAATTAGCTGCATGATACACAAGAGAAAGAAATATGTAAGGGAAAAGAAAAGAATTTATAAGCTCAGAAAAGAGCAAGAAAAGGAAATAGAATTAGAAGAGTTTCGTAGAGCTCAATATGAGAGTTGTAGACAAACTGCTGAATCAAAACTAATACAGTGAATGTCCAAAACATGTTCAAAAGATTAAAATTTTTGCTAAAATTTTGGGTGTTGTTTGGTGATTATGAAATCACCAGATGAGGGAGTTGATGGAGCGAGGTGATGAATAAAATGTTGTTCAAACTCGCAAGGTTAAACGTTCATAACCAATGTAACTGTATTAATAACCATGTGTGAAAATCATTATCCAACTTAGCTTTAAAAATGCATACATTCGGAAAAACATGTGGGACTAATTTATATGCTCTATGTTGCAATTGCAAGTGTGTGAGAAATAATGAACTAACCTTGTCTATTGTCTTTGTCAGTATTAAATGCGGATGTTGAATTAATGGCATGTGCTTATTTGTGTGCTTATGTTATGTTATGTCTTTTCTGTGGCAAAAGCTTGTGAAGAATCTTTGGGGCCTAAAAGAAGAATGTAGATATAAATGCTGCTTTGTGTGCTCAGCTAGGTAACATAAATTAATGAGTTAATAATTAGCAAAGGGGCGAGTAATAGAATGGGTCTCAATTCTCTAATTAATTAATGTTTTGTGTTTGTTTAAATAATAGTTTCCGAGAGAGGTCTTAGGCCTGCAAAAGATGTCGTTTCGAATCCTGTCCAGAAAGGAGCCTTGCACAGAAGTGGAAACTTTTACCACGTTGACAATTTTGTCTGAAAAGTACAGTTTAATAAGTTGTGCTAAACGTGCTCTTGGAGAGAAAGACTCAATGACAGGAAGCGGCAAGATTGCCAAGGCAAGGAAGTCATGAACTGTAGCTCGAGTGAAACGTTATATTTTCGAGGAAGCGCAATGACACGAAAGCAAAGGACAATAGGCTAAAGAAGAGCCCGTTCTTGGTTTGAAAACGGTGATGACACAATATGGTCTGACATAAGACAGCCAATGGGAACTCTGGATGACAAAGAAAAATGTACAATTTTGAGAAGATTAGCTAGTTAGAAAGGTATAAAACTTGGCCCCATGGGCAAGAGGGGATCTTCTTCTTGTTTCCCGATTCCTGAAGAGCGTGACGTGCTGTTGGACTCTCTTTGGCGCACGTAAGGACAGCAGTCTTTAGATATTATTTCTAGGTGAAGCGAGTTTAGACAGAGTGTTAGAATTTAGGGAATGGAAACTTTATTTTGCTTTTATTCATGCTGATTGATTTGCCTTTGAAGTGTCAGTCTAATAAATATTTTCCTTAATAAAATGTTGCTTTCATTTTGCTAATAAATAAAAATTCTTAATTAAAATGCTCTTTCTTTGAATAATAAAGCTAAAAAAAATTTGATTTGAAACGACAAGCTGGTCTTGTTTATTCATGGTCTAGTTACCATTGGTTAATCCATTCGCCTTAGTGACTTAATTAAATGACATATGTTTAAATCCATGGTAAGAAATGATAAACTGCAGTTGTATATAATTATGTAATTAGTTTTTGAATAGATCTAATTATTAGGTCACATGATTCAGTCGCTCAAAAATTGTCTTGTTAGTTTATGGGCCTTAGTAAGTAATTCATGATTAATGGTGAGTATTGTGAAGATAAGTAGCGTTGGTGAGACAGTTTTTCATTAGGAGCACTGGATCAACTGCTACCTGGAGAAGCAAGGCCAAAAGTTAAGTGCATAGAAGAATTTTTGCATACTAGCTGCGCCTACAAAAAAACTGCCTAATCGAGATGGGTTCTTTTTACAGAAATGGAGTTTAAACAACATGGATTCTGATTCACATACTATTCCAGCGATCTCATTCATGCATATCCAGCTGAACACGCTCATTCCAGGACATTTTATTCACAGCTATTAGTATAGCAGAGTTGGCGGGGCATTTTTCCATTCTCTCGCGTGGCATTCAGCCCTTTTCTACATCTCTTCTGTGCCATTCTTGTTCCTTAATCCGTTTGGACACATGCTTTTCCTGTCACGATAACAGGGCAGCCCAGAGTACTTTGTATGAATTGAGGAAAGTTACAGTAACTGAGCGGGACTGTGAGAGTCTGGGAGTGGGACGGTGGGACATGACTCACTGGGGAGGGCTGGGGGGGAGTCGGGACTCAGTACCTCTATTAGGCTGCTTCGCAGCTTCATTATACTAACTGATTATGCTCAGGCACCCGCCAGGCCCTGCCTCACCAGGTGCTGCGTATGCTGCTGCGTAGTTTTACTTTTTTTAACTGAAGATGATTAGGCCTACCAGGCCCTGCCGCCCTCACCTGGTGCTTAACTCTAGTCTCCGAGTCCACCTCAATGTGGCCAACGTCGTCATTGTCAAGGTCGCGCTACTTTGAACGGCAGCGGCGACCGTTAAACCATGATACTCGCCGGTGCAGTGGTGATGTGCGGCCGTGTGGGTATGCTGGGGCGTGGCTAAAAGCAGCAAATGCGTACGCATTTGAATGCAATCTGAAAAAGATTTGCACATGCTGCCTGCTGCCGCGCACAGCCCCATCCCTGAAGAAGACCAGGCAAAGCCCTGCCCAACTCAGTGTCCCGCCCACTGGGCTGGTAACACTGATCACAGGCACAACTGCTGGGCCGGCCCGCCAGTGCCTGATTGAAAAGAAGTAGTTTTAGTAAACTCTTAAAGAAGAAGTGAGAAGAACTTTAAACTAACTTGAACGTCATGAAGACAGAATCGGAGTCACAAAGAAGTAGAAGTGTTCTTCAACATCACCAGTCTCTCTCATCAACAAGCACAACTAGTACGTAACGACGCAGCACTTACGGTAGAGCAGTAGCACAACACAGCACACACTCTGTGCCTCTAATTGCTCTAAATGCGTGTAGCCCCTGCCCTGATAATTAAGTGCTGGTGCTAAGCACCGGCAAGCACTGGCACAAATTAAGCACTGCTTACATTGGTCTTTAAAACGCTCAGATATTGGTTGCCCATACGAAATGAATAACTACAGATTCATTGGCCTTATTAAGGTGCATTTCTGTACAATATTTATGACATGTCTACATAAAACCATGGTCACTCTGCTACATGTTTATTGGATAGTTTTTCCAACACCTCAATGCCTCTGCTAAAAAGCTCACCACCCCAGAACATATCGTAGGTGAAGACAGCATTTGCAGGTATATCCAAGCTGGCCTCACTTGTGCAAGTTGGCATTCTTTAAAAAGTGGTAAAATATATTTACTCTGAAGATCATTATAAAAAAACACACAAAAATATAAAATGTAAAAGGTCTTGTTCTGAAAAGCCATCACAAGTACAGGGCTTTAGGGACCCTAGTTTAGAAAAGCCTTTTGGAAATGTAAGACACCAGTGAATACAATTAAACCTGAATCGTATTCAAAAAGAAAGCAATGGTATGGATTATTTACATAGGACCAGAAAGGTTGCTCCCGGGGCCCAGAGATCAGTAATGAGTATTGTCTTGTAGTTGTTTTTTTAAGTTTGATATATTCCCTTTCCGCCACCCTCCTTTCTGAAAGTTGGTTTTTGATAGCTTTCAACTCTCCAGGGTACATCTTTCTTGGATGTATAAAAAGATCAGAACACCCTAAGTTAGCTAGTTTCCTAGAGATGTAAGCTATCCAGGGTACCTCAGCAGACCTACCTATCCTCATGCAATCTTTTAATACACATTAGTTCATTGTAGGCGTGGGGCTCGCCCATGTTTTTACCACCAAATTAGAGGAGCCACTGCTATCTGGTCAGATATGTAGCCCTGTCCTAGTCCTTCATGCACCCTAAAAGACGATCTACTGTGGGAACTACTAAAAGCTTCTGCAGATATTTATTTTCAGCCACTTGCAGATCACCGGACTCTTTGTAGCCCCATACTTCGCTACCTTATGTGGCCGTTGGTTAACATTTCTCATTGTAGATCTTCAGAAGTGGGCACACAGGTTTGCTTCTCAATCTCTTAGGAAAGGCAAGGTAGCTCCAGCTGCTCTGGACAGGGTCATTTTCTTTGAACTCTTTGCTCCACCCATGACCAGTTTTCATCAAACAAAAGCCCCAGATACTTGAATCGAACAACATTTGTCAGTTCCCCACCTTTGAATACCAGTGTGCGCTTTACACGTTTTGGATTACCTTTGGACATTATGTGTGGTTTAGAAAAATGCATCGACAGGCCGCGTGAGGTCATAAAAGTAATAAAAGCATTTACAAGCCATTTTAAAACTAACAGTGTCCTAGCTAAAAAAACAACATCATCCGCATATAAAGGAGCAGGTATAGATTCACCACCTGCTCTAGGGATGTCTTTACTAGCTGTTTCCATAGCAGCCCCAATGTTATTATTATATAGAGTTAACAAAACAGGGGGCAAAATGCACACCTGTCTCACCCCTCTGTTCACAACCCAGGACTTTGTAAGGGAGCCGTTTTTGTTAAATCTGACAGAGGCAGTCAGGTTTAAATGATACCAGTGTAAAAATGCTACCAAATCGGTATCCATTCCATTATCTAAAATATGGGCCATAGTTTGGACCTATTCACTCGGTCATAGGCAGATGTTAAATCCATAGATGCCATGAACATACGGCCCTTTTTAGCAAGTGTATATTTGATAGTCAGAATAAGCAGGTTTATACATTGGTCCACAGTTCTCATGCCTTTTCTAAAACCATATTGTGGTTTGGATATTACATTTGGGGCATCAAGCCGTGTTTGTAGTCGGTCTAAATTCACCTTACACAAGATATTAGTGGATGAATCTAGTAATGAAATTGGACGGTAACATGCAGGATCATCCCTAGAACCTTTTTTAAAAATAGGTAGGATAACCGCCGTTGATCATGAAGGCGGAAGACCACCGACTGTAGCTGCATTAAAAACGTTGACTAAAATCTGTGGCCAGGGGGCGTGGCCAAGGAAGCCAGCATGGCGCACGCAGCCTAGACGAGCTCCGTCCCGCCGAAAACAGATCCAAAAGATTATCCTGTCCCTCTCCCGTCCAGCACTTACCCAGTGGGGCGCCCGGGCCGCGAAAGCTAGCAGCGAGTCTGGCAGGCGATTTTAAGGCGCGGCCGAGCTTAGAGGACCGCTGCACGAGCCCCGGGGCTGAGTGGCCTACACTGTGCCCCGCAGCCGGTACCTCGAGTTTCGTGAGGCCCGGCAGCGGCAGCAGAAGAGCGCCGGATTACGGAGGCAGGCGGCGCTGGAGCCAAGTGGTCCTGTGCTGTGCCCCGGGCCCTTCTGAGGGCTCCTTGACCCCGTTGTGCGTGGCCTGGTGGCGGGGGCCGTGATAGTCTGCTGAGCCTGGGAACACATACGGCGGTGAGGCCTGCCCAACGATCTGAAGCCGGGGACTGGAGTTGCAGCGATCCGGCAGAGGTGAGGAGGTGTGCCCACCCGGGAGTGCAGCGTGGGCCCTAGTGGTGCGGAGGCTGGTCGGGGCCGGTGCTGGACGGCTCGGCGGCCACTTCGGGCCGCCGAGGGGTAGTAGGCAAAGGTGGAGCGACTGTGGGCCGGCATCGTGTGCAGGGCCTGACCGGGGCCTGGCCACATAGAACCAGAACACTGCAGTGCGGTACGCACCGAGTCCCGGGCGGCCACTCGCCCTGCTCTCAGTAAGCCCTGAGCCGAGGAGACTTGCCCACTGAAAGTTGTGTGGAGGAAAGAGGCCCACGTCGCGGAACGCTTGGTCGGCTGAGGGGCCCGCTGAGGGGTCCCAGAGCGACGAGGAGCGGTGGGGTGTGAGCCCTGGGCCGCGGACGACACTGGACAATCCTGGGGGTGGACCCCGAGTTGGCGAGGCACCCGTGACCGTCGTTGAGTGGCGACCAGTGTGGCACTGTGGGCAACAATAGCTGCAGACAAAGAGAGATAAAGCGGGCTGGTGAGAAGCCAGGGGTGGCATGGACCGGGTGCCTGACAGGTCCGCTGGTGCTCGCAACTGAGCAACATATTGGTGAGGTGCCCCCTCTTCCCCCCCCGACAATATTGTAACAAGGACTGGGAGACACGCGCAGCGGATCCAGGAGTGGGATCTCCAGTCGCAATCAACTATGACCAGAGGCGGGAGAGGTAGGGGAACATCGAAACAGGGCACTATAGACAAATTCACGGGCCCAAGTGGGGCGCCAGGGGCCCGGGGGGCCAGCAGCGGCCGGGGCCGGACAATGCAGCCCTCATGGCAGCCATTACGCAATCTAGGGATATGCTAGATGCAAAGATCGGGGCAAATGGGGCAGACGTTACACTGCTGCGCCAGGACCTGTGGAATGCTGTGGCCCGTATAACAGAGGCGGAGACCAGAATAACAGGAGTGGAGGACGATGTGGTGACCTTGAAGAAGAAGGTGGCCAGCATGGAAGAGACTCAGAGGAACCTGGCACTCCGGGTGGAAGATGCAGAAGGACGGGCTCGGCGGAATACCCTGAGATTTGTTGGTTTTCCGGAGGGTTGCGAGAAGGGCAACATGGAGGCATTCCTAACTCGGTGGCTGGAGGGATGGCTTCCGCCAGACTCCCTCTCCCGCTGTTTTGTGATTGAGCGTGCACATAGAGCGCTTATCAAGAAGCCGCCTGTCGGCGCTCACCCCAGACCAGTGATAGCCAAACTACTAAACTACCTTAACCGGGACACTATCCTATGAAAAGCACGAGCAAAGGAGCCTCCGATGTTCAACAACCAGATAATCCTGATATTCCCGGACTATACTAGGCTGGTTCAGCAACAGCGGCAGTCCTTTACAGCGGCCAAGGCACGCCTGCGTGACCTCAAGATCTCCTATGCCTTGCTCTATCCGGCTCGCCTTTCGAGTAGAATTTCAATCCCGTACCCTGTTCTTCACTACTCCGGAGGAGGTGTTCACTTGGACAGATGAAATGGTCAGAATCAGGATACACACTCCACCGGGTCGAGACTCGGACTCATCCTCCATGACGGCGCCACCGCGGACCCCCCGACGATCAAGGAGTAGGAGCAACTAGAGAGCCCGACCTAAAAAACAGTCTCCTTGTAAGGAGGATGTAGCCGAAACTGTTGATGCTCCCAATACTCAAGTGTCGGATCAGTGAAGGATTGATTTGTGCTGATAAACTTTGGGCGCACTGAACCGTATGCGACTCATGAGAAACCCCGAGACTTCAGACGGAGGACTGATGAAAACTAGAGACTCAATGCTAAAAGTGCTTTGAAGACTATGGGTTGGCGGTAATGGGATGTGTGGGGGTGGGGAAGGACAGCAGGGAGGGCGGACTCACTCCCCAAGCTCGGAGGAGTTCATTCCCTAAGGGGGTAGGGTTGGGATTGGGTGGGTAGTTCATGGGGATCCATTGGGATAGAGGGTCCTCGGCCTCCCGTTGGGGGTCGATGATAACCTATGCCGCGACAGGTACTTCAACGTTTCTGAGGTATGGGGGGGAGGCGGGGGAGTTGGGGGGGTGGCATGGGATCTTGAGTGTGGAGGTTGGGAAGAAGGGGAGGGTGGGATGGGAGTTGGGGGGAGGCAGAGTGGTTTGGCACAATGTCGTTGAGATCTTCATTTCTGCTGTGTACATGCCCATTGCGCCCGCTGCAGGGCCCTGTGATGTGTCTGCGACTAGATGGCGGTTGAGAGTATTGGACTACAGGCTCCTAAGGCCTCTGTGCGTGTGCTGAGCTGGAATGTGCGGGGGATGCTGGACAAAATTAAGAGAGGCGCAGTTCTAAGACTGGGGAAAAGGGAGAGAGCAGACGTTCCCTTTTTACAGGAGACGCACCTGCTGGGCAACAAAACGCTTAGCCTGCCGAGATACGGCTACGATCAGGTTTATCACGCTGGGTTTGTGAGGGGGTCTCGAGGAGTGGCCATATTGGTCCACCGTAGACTGTCCTACGTTCACTCGACACAGTGGGTGGACCCACAGGGCCGCTATGTGTTTATTAAAGGGATGATTGGTGCGGAAGCTCTGGTGATTGGAAGTGTGTACGCCCCGCCCCTGCTGCAGTGGTCACTAGTGGAGAAGCTGTTTACGGTATGGGCGGAGATTCCAGAGGGACTGGCTCTGATTGGGGGTGATTGGAATGATGTTATGCATAGCCGCATGGATAGATGTAGACCCGGAGATTGCCAACCAGCAGACACGCCCACTAAACTAAGCAATATGGTGCAGGGAATGGGATGGGTAGACACATGGCGGTATCTACACGCCCATAGACGGGAGTATACCTATGTCTCAGCGGTCCATAAATCGTTTTCTAGACTCGACTACATATTTGTCCCCACAACAGTGATTGAGAGAGTTGACTCTGCGGTTATCCTACCACGGGGACTGTCTGCTCACTCTCCAGTCGCTGTAAACATCACTCTAGACAGGGCGAGACAGCCGTTTCGATGGCGCCTCTCAGTGTGGAGCCTACAGCAGGAGGACTATCAAACTCGTATGGGGGAGGTCAGAGCCCACTACTGGGAAGACAACTTAGGCTCGGTGACGGATGTAGCGACGCTCTGGGAAGCCCTAAAGCCCACGCTCCGTTGAGTGGACATTGCCTGGTGTGTGGCGGCTCGTAAGAAGCGCAAGGAAGAGCTGGTGAAGGCCGCAGCGGCGGTTGAACTATTGGAAACGCACTGCGGAGCGACTGGAGATGGTAGGGAGGTGGGGCAGCTACTCTTAGCCCAGCAGTCTTATGCTTCCCTACTTCTCGACGAGGCCTGACAATTGTGGTTGGCGACATGGTGTAGAATCTATCAATGGGGCGACAAGTCGAGCACGATGCTGCATAGACTCTGCCAAGCCTCATCACAGGCACCGGTGCTGCCGGCTTCTAGAGATGACACTGGGGCCCCGATCTCGTCTCCAAGGGAGCTGGCGAACAGTTTCGCTTGGTACTATGCAGCCCAATATGCCCCACGGGAGTGCCTATCGGCGCCAGACATAGATACATTTATCGCAGATCTCCCGCCACGCGCACTCCCTGAGGAGGTGCGGGAGCATCTAGAGCTTCCATTGTCGGTGGAGGAACTGGGTACGGCCCAGGGGGAACTTAACACCGGCAGGGCTCCCGGACCTAATGGGTTCCCGAGCGAGTTCTTCAAGAAATACCATCTACAACTAGGACTACACTATAAGAATGCCTTAGAGGCGGCGAGGGAGCGTGGACTCCTACCGCCCGATTAGAAACATGCAGAGATTGTCGTATTTTGCAAGCCCGGAAGGCCTCCAGACAGACACGAGTCGTATCGCCCGATCTCTCTTCTAAATATTGAGGCCAAGATCTTGGCCAAGGCACTCGCGAACCGGCTCCTCCCCCTTATAACAGACTTGATCCACCCGGACCAGGCCGGGTTCATTCCCCACAGGGCAACAAGACATAACATCACGTGCGCGCATGTAGCGGTTGAGGCAATTGGGGGCACCAGGGCCCAGGCGGCACTGTTCCTAGCTGATATAGACAGGGCCTTCGATTCCCTGAGCTGGGTTTACCTCTTTGCACTCCTCTCACACCTTAACCTGGGGCCAAGATTCATGTCCTACCTCAAGCTAATATATACGGATCTGACAGCCTCAGTGAGAGTGGCCGGGGCCATGTCTGCGGCCTTCTCCATACAACGGGGCACTCGACAGGGCTGCCCCCTCTTGCCATACCTCTTCGCTCTTGCCATGGAGCCACTGGCCGCATGGGTCCGAATGGACGCACAAATACGGGGCCTTGAATGGGAGGCTGGTCCGTCGGACAGAATTGCATTATATGTGGACGATGTCCTGTTTTTCCTTACAGACCTGAATAGGTCGGGACCTCGAGTACTAGAAATTATGAGAGTATTCGGCGAAGTATCGGGACTATACCTGAACCCGCGCAAATCCACCCTGTGGGTGCTGGGGGACCCGGAAGGCCTCGGCTCATGGACCTCGCCACTACAGATAGCCACCGGAGGTCTCATGTACTTGGGAGTCTTTCTGACGGCGTCACCCGCTATTGCTTGGGAACGCAACATAGTTCCGGTTTGGGACCGAGTTCGGATGGACATGAAATCTTGGTCTCGTATGCCCCTCAATATTTATGGCAGGTCGGCTATCTTTAAAATGGTTGCTCTTCTACGCCTGTTATACCAACTACAGAACCATCCATATTTAATCCCGCCCCAATGGTTCCGACAAGTAAACTCGGCTCTGAGCCAGTTCCTATGGTCAGGGGAGCCGTGATAGTGGCCCTACGCACCTGCTTTTGTCCACGTACTGCGGCGTCCGATATTCTGTCCTACTACCAAGCATCCCACCTCCTTATCCTGAATGAATGGTGGTATGGTGATAGAGGAGACCCGGCATATGCCCTCGAGAGATACCTCATGGAACCGAACACGCTGCACACCATTTTATACTCCGCACGGCTGAGGAAAGGGCTGCCCAGGGCTACTCAGATGGTCTTCCAGATTTGGAGGCAGGCACTGCGAGGCATGGGATGGTGGGGTAGGCTGACGGAGGAGACCCCGCTCTGGCAAAATGGTCGACTGCCGGCACTGGCGGCGCTGGAGGGCTTCCGGGGCTGGGACTCTATAGGTATCTCCACACTGGGCCACGTTCTGAAAGGTACAACACTCAAATCCTTTCAAGAACTCAGCGAGGAATTCCACATGCCCCCGAACGCAGTTTTTCAAGTATTTGCAGTTCCGTCATGCCGTTACACCTGACCTGGAGGGCCTGGACTCCATGCCGGAGTTTAGCCCAATAGAGGCAAAACTGTTTATGGGAGACCTGGAAGACAAGAAAATATACCGCATTTATCAAACATTAGTCACACATTGTTCCTCTTCATTGCAAAAACTGCGGGATTCTTGGGAGAGGGATGTGGGGGAGCTAGAGGAGGAGGATTGGTGAAAAGCCCTTGAGGTCCCAAGAGGAGCAGCTATCGCTATGCGTATGCGCTTTATTCAATTCAAGTACCTACACAGGGCTTACTACACCATGGAAAGACTGTGGCGAGCTGGACTGATTGAATCCCCTGAATGCTTGCGCTGTGGACATGAGCTAGGCACATTCTTGCATACGGTATGGAGCTGAAGCGGCTTGGCTAGATTCTGGGACTGCTTGGCTGAGGTGTTGGGCTCGGACCTCCCGCGCACTCCCAAATTGGGGCTTCATCCTGACTTTGATGGAGTGGGAGGCAACATCTACAAGAGGCATCTGCTCCAGCTGGGTCTTGTGGTTGCGAAGCGGGATGTGGCTCAGGCTTGGAAGGACCCCCAGGCTCCTAAGGTAGGTGTGTGGAAAAAGGGCCTAGAATTTTGCATGGGGTTGGAGCGGCCAATCTTCAAGGCCAGAGGCTGCCCTAGGAAGCACTACAAAATATAGAAGAGGTGGGCAGATTACAGAGCCATATGGCTGGAACCACCAGCGCTGCCAAGAGACACTGAAGGACTGTTGTGACGGGGCTATAGGGGCGTCATGGTATACGCAGCATTATGTATGTAATCCATTATTTCTTTGCAGGATGAAAATGACATTGTGCCGGGGGGAAGGGGGGATCTGTGTTGGGGGAGGAGTAGTGGTGGGAGGGGGGGTGTAGATAGGTCGGGAGTTAAGGGTTTTGTTTTACGCTGAAATATGGATTGCTGTTTCTGATGACAACTGCTTGCTTGCAGCCCCTCCGGGGTCAATAAAAAGAGTTAAAAAATAAATAAATCTGTGACCAAGTCATGCCTCGGTCTTACAGAGGTCTGCAGGAACCCCATCTGGCCCAGGTGCCTTTCTACTAGCAGTGTCCATGATTGCTTTCTGTACCTTATCTACCCCAAAGCTTAGCGGGCGCTTCCCTATACTGGGTGCCCAAGGAGTACTTTCATTCTCATGGCCTACTCCTTTGTAGATTTGTTCAAAATGGCTGACCCATCTATCGGCGGGGATGACACAAATTGGACTCGCCACAAGCTGTTCTGAAAAAATGGACTATTTACAACTTTCCCAAATTTTGCACTGTTGCACGGAACACAAACTTGATTTATGTCCAGTCACGCATGCTCCCAAATCTTAACCTTTCTATGGGTTATAGCTGTTTTATATGCTTTCCTACATAAACTGATCATTTCTAAATTCTTTGGCTTTAATTTTAGCTCAACAGCAAACAAATGATGGATGGAATGCTGACAATACAAACATTCTCCCACAGTCAAAAGATCTGGGTTAAATCCATTGTTCTTTTGCCCACTACGCCACCCCAGTCTAGACCCACCCATATGCAAATCAGTCTTGACCTTGTGCACCATGGGAACAGTACAAACCGAACTGCTAAGCCACGTCCTCCCTGGACTGGAAACAAGCATCCTGGGACCGGTTTCATGGTATTTCACCCTTCTACAGCCAGGCTAGCTTGAATCCAGTGGCACAGTGAGCAAGGGAACCATGTCCTGGGATGCTTGTTTCCGGTCCAGGGAGGACCTGGCTTAGCAGTTTGGGCTGGACGGTATGCTCAATACAATATAAATTATTTATTGCAAGTAAGCTCTCTAACTGAGAACCTTGGACAGAGTGTTCAAAATGGCTTGGGGAAGCCAAGATGTCTGCAGAACTCCCACCTTGGGCACAATTAGAAGGATAGCCATGTAAATTAAAATCTCCAATTATAACCTCAAAATAGAAACTACTCTCCTCTCCATGTTGCTCCAAAAACCCTCTATTGCTGCAATATGTTCGTTATTGTTATCCCTGCAAAAGGAGTTATAAAAAATAATTATTACCAGGGTTGCATGCTTCGCAAACATTAATTCTACAGCTAGCACATGGGGAGAAGAACAAAATATCCTCTTCATGGTGTCGGCTAGTTTAAGAAATATCAAGGTCAGCAGCCCTCCCTTCGCACCTCCTGCAATGGAGGGTAAGGCAGCTTCATAAAAAGAAGTAAAACCATCCAAGATAAATGAATCAGTCATGTCCCAGGTTTCTTGTAGTGTAATATTATGACAGGGTCTTATTATGTCTAGCCTTGGTTCCTCGTCTTTCTAAGGCATTAGACCCGCAATGTTCCAAGACATTAACCTAATTTTCGGTGGACCAAAAGTATTGAATACAGTCCTCAGATCAATGTTTTTGGCCACCCCAGAAGATTCGGAGAACCTTTGGGGTTCCTCATCCTCAAGTTCTCCCTTTTGTCAATCAATATTATCTAGATCTCTCAAATGGGCAAATCTATTTTCAAGAACCTCATCCATATTATCTGCATTTGTAAAAAACTAAGGGATAAAAGCAGCACTCTGTTAAAACCATCTTTTATCTAGCATGGAGTCATGTCCTGCAGGCAGGCAGTAATGTTCTGCTTTAATCCAACTTTAGTGCAGCTAAACTGCCGCCTTACAAATGTTTTGGATCTTACTGCAGAGAGATTGAAAAACCCAACTTCACTGGCCACGAACTTGCCCCACACAAAGGACATGGGTTTCACTTGAGTCAGCTCTGTTATGCCAATGTAAGACACTTTAAAATGGCAACAGGATGCTACAAACAGGCATAACCTGTTTTTGGCTATCTGTAGCCTGGGAATATCTCAATTGGCTAGTCACCCACCCACACAAGATAAATCCTAGAGCAAAACTTCACACAAGAATTTGGTGGACTTATAGCCCAAATAGATAATTTTTATTTAATTGATTCTTAATTAGATTAGCATTAACTGTATTGAAGAATGTTAACACTCATTAGATAATTTTAATTGTTTAACGTATAATATAAAGTGGACTGTTTTAACTTCTTTAATTCTTTTCTGAAGTGGCTATGAATCATGACATTTGTATGTATTGGGCGGGTAAGTTTAACAACTATGCAACCACCTTCCTTGTCCTTTTCCACCGTGGTTCCAACCCAACCCACTCTTCTTACCATGATGACAAGGGATGATAAGAGATGACCATTTACTAATTAATTATCCAGCCATGGGGTCACTTTATGGATCAGACCTATTGTTGACTCCTTTGAACACTGTTTAACTGGAGGAACACCCGTCATGACTGCCACTAAGGTAGCCAACTCCGGGGGTAACTCAAGAATATCATCTATCGCTACTGTGTCTGGGGGTGGATAGGGAAGATTTATGCCTTGTACTTCGGGTCTTAGACTAATTTGGGGGCATGATTTTTTCTTAGTTGTTAACAGACCACCTTTCGTCCCTGTTATGGAGAAGAATGCCCTGATTGACATTGACTTGTGTGCCCTCCTGTAGTTGAATTGTATTAGCTTGGTCTGACTGAGTGCCACCTTCATACTGTGTGTGCTCTTGACTGCTTAGTAGGGAGGTTGAGTGGTGCTGAGCAAGCCCTCCCCTCCAGAAAGCCCTACGCTCCCTTTCTCTAGGCTGACCACGGTTTGTCGAGTTTGCAGCTCAACAGTCCGCTCATGTAAAACTTCTAACTTGGCCAATCATACATCAATAGGTGCTAGGAGTGATTTTAAAATATCTTCAATTTTCAACAACAGAGTAGGCGCAATTAAGTCTAAGTCCACCTGGAGGGGGCGTGGCTTGGCCGGCTGCAAGATGGCCGCACTCTGAGTGGGCTCTGCCGGCCAAGCACTATCATCCGCCTATATCCTGGTGACATCGCCTCCATCGCCGCACCTACCTGCTGTTTTCTGCCTTGGGAGAGCACTGCGCACCTGCCTGTCCCGCTCCTGTGCCTCTATGTACCTCTCCGGTCGGGATTCCTGCCTCATGGCTGGTGCTAGTCTCCTGTGCTGGGGGCCGCCTCTGATCCCGCCGGAGCTGCTGCTGCTTTCATAGTGTCTCTGCTGTGGTGCTGATGCCCCGATCCTAGACTCCATCTGCCGCAGTGAGTCGTGTCTCCGCTGGGGTGGTTTACCGGTGGGGTAGAGGGGCACTTGCTGTGCGGCCCGGTCGGGTGGTGCTAGGGTCGGGTTGCAGCCTAGGTTTCTGCTTTTGTCCAGTGTGGCTGCGGCACTGCCCGGGCTGGGGTGAGGGAGCGGCGCGCCCCCCTCGCTCCCCTCGCTGGTTCCTCCTCTCTGGTGGGGGCCGACCGCCACGCTCTGCTGGGCTGCTGCTGCTTGGAGCTGCGGGGCCGGCCTGCTGCCGCTGCCGGGCCACCTGGGGCGCCTCCCCCCTGCGGCGCCATGCCATCGCTCCTGCTTCCTGGCTCTGGGGCCTGCTCTCGGTAACAGAGCGCTGTGCCAGCTGCAGCCTCTCGCCTTCCTCGCTCTTGTGCCCCCACCTGCTTTGGATACTTAGGCCTGGGATCCCTCACCTTGCGAGTGCCTTTGGGGGTCCACCTTTACACGGGGCATCTCACAACTGCTGCGTGGGCCCCCCCCCATGGATTGGTGCTCCTGTGCCTTGTTCTTTGTCAGCTGCTGTACCTTGTTGTTGGCTGTGGGGCCCAATTTCATGCTGCTGCCTCACCTCTCCCTGTTGCTCTGGCTCTCGGCTGCTCTGCCTGCTGGTTGTCCCTGGGCCCTACGACTGTTTGGGCTCGGCTGGTTTGCCTCCTACTGCTGGTCTCGGGGTGTGCCACCCCCCCACTGACTCCTCTCTGCACCTAGTCTGTCTGCTGGGCCCTGAAGCCTACCACTTGCTGGTCTTGACAAGGGGGCCCTACGCTGTGCTGTGCCTCAGTTCTCCCCCTCATGCCTGTGGCGCATGGTCTAAGGATTATTCTCCTGGCCTCTTCCCCCATTCCTGGCCCCCGCCTGAGCTCCGTGCCTTTCCGGTGGGGATCAAGTTCGGCGGCCTCCCACTGTCCGTTCACCTCCCAGCACTGCCGGCCTTTCGCCCGCTCTTTGTGGCTTGGCGCCCATTTGGATTGGTGCTCCCTAAGCAACCCAAGATAGCCTTTGAACTACGGAGGTCCTCACGCCAGGAAGGTGCGGGCTTGGACGTTGCCGACTCTGCCGTGATGCTGGAGCCCCCCCACTGGCCGTGACAATGATTTGAAGGCGATTATGCTTGAGGTCAAGTCGACCGTTACTGGCATCGCTTCCCAGCTCGAGCAGTTATCCACCCGCCTCGACTCCTTGAAGGCACAAGTTGACTCCCATGCCAACAGGCTCCTCCATGTGGAATCTCGAATCTCTGATGCTGAAGATGCGGCCACACAGGACAGGCAGAGGTTACTTGAGTTGGATAAAGTCCTGGCTGTAATCCATGAGAAGAATGAGGATTTGAAGGTCTGCTCCCGTCGGAGTAACCTTCGGAGTAACCTTCGCATCACGGGCCTTCCCGAGTCCACCAATATCTCCAAGATGGAAGGCTATATAGAACAACTCCTTAGGGAGATCTTCGGGGATGTCCTTTCCTCCTTCTTTGTCGTGGAACGTTCCCACCGCTCCCTTGGCCAGCGCCCTGCCCTGGCCTGCCTCCCCGCCCTAATGTGGCAAAGATTCTGAACTTCCGTGATCGCGATGCCATTCTCCGTGCTGCTCGAGAGGGCAATACCTTATCTTTCTACCCGGACTACACCCTGTCTGTTCAATCTGCCAGAAGAGAGTTCTTGCCGGCCAAGCGTATCCTTCAGAAGCATGAGATCTCATACTTTATGGCCTACCCGGCTAAGTTGCGTGCCCGACAGGGCTCCAAGACTCTGGTTTTTCCTGACCCACGTGAGGCCCTTGCTTTTGCCAAAAGACATGATAAGGAATCCAGATCCTCTCCTCCGAAGTCTCCACATGAAGCAGCCGGTCGATTGAGTGATAATGACTGAAAGTGTGGACACTGTTTGGTTGTCTTTTTGTCACACACGTGATCTGCTCATGATGTCACTATTCCATTCTTACTTGGCCACCCTGCTATTATGCGGGGGTGTTTGCTGAGTCCTGCCATGCCCTCACTGGGATGATTCTCTTTTTTTGCAATGTGTTGCCCCCTCCAAGTTGTGGTTAACTGGGGTGGTGTGCGTCGTATTCTAAGCCTGATTGGGGGGTTGGTGTGGGTGTGGGGTGGTCGGGTTTCTTTTTGTATGGGTTGTTGGGGGTGGTGTGGGAGGGAATGGGTTTGGTGGGAGGGTTCTTTCTGGTTTGATTTCTGACACGATACGAAGCTCGCTGCACCACTTCGTTGCCATTGTCTATTTGCACTCATAATTTGTTCTATTGTTGTATTGTGCTATCTGCGCAGCATCGTTGCAGGTCACTATCACCCTGTATTTGGTATGGATCCAACTCTTCTATGGTGCTATGTTCTATGTCTTTTCTAGTTGGTGCCTCCCAGCTACGCCTTGCAGCTCCACTCGATTCCTAATTGGTGCTCCTACTGTCTTATGGGTCACGTCCCCCCGCTGGACAGCTTGCTGATTGCTGTGGTCTTTTTCTCTTGTGTCACTTCCTCTGACTCATGCTGGCCCATTAGTAGCCTATGCTGCCCTTTGATGCCACTTGGTCGCTGGAAACCACCCGAGGGTGTTTTCTACTCCCCTGCGCCGCTCCCTCATATGCGCTACCCCAGCTGTTATTCACTTTCTCTGCTATCACATATGTGCTGTGTAAGACTGCGCTGCCTGCTGTGTGCTCTGCATAATGCTGGTTCCCGCCACGCTCCCTATGGCTGAATTAACCTGTTGGACATGGAATGTCCGTAGCCTGAATGATCATTGTAAGGCTCGGCTGATGCATGCACATCTACAGCGCCACAGGGTGGGCATTTGCCTTTTATAGGAGACGCACCTGCTTCCCGGCTCGGTCTCCAGACTTCAATCTCGCCACTGGGGGGAATCCCACTCTTCCACCTACTCATCCTATGGTAGGGGAGTCTCCATTCTGCTCCGTCGCGGCCTCCCTTGGCAGACCTCCCGAGCCCTCGTTGACTCGGAGGGAAGGTATGTTGTTTTACATGGTTTACTACTTGCTCAACCTGTTACCATTGCCATTGTTTATGGCCCGAACTCTGACGATCCGGAGTTCTTTCATCACATCTGGCATCTTATCTCCTCCTGCAGTCCCGCGGCCATCGTCTGGGGTGGGGATTTTAATGTTACCCTCTCTGTGACCTTGGATCGCTCTGGCTCTTACATGTCCCACCTGCGTGCCGCCACTGCTCTCACGTCTATCCTAACTGATAACTCGCTCTATGATGTTTGGTGTCATTTCCACCCCCACACTCGTGAAGGCACTTGTGTTACCGGTGCGAGGGGTTGTTGGTCGAGAATCGATCTTTGGCTCACATCGCCGGACGTCTTGTCCTGGGCCGCTGGGGTCCAACACATGGCTCGCACCCTTTCCAATCACGCCCCGGTCCAGCTCCTCCTCTGGCCTCCTAATTCTCAGCCTCGGGCCTTCACCTGGCGTCTTTCTCCCAATTCCCTTAGGGACTCTGTGTTCTGTGATCAAATCCAGACCGCAATCACTAACTATTTTGATCTTAACGTTGGTTTTGTCAATTCTGCTTCCACCCTATGGGAGGGTTTCAAGACTTTCATCCGGGGAGAATGTATTTCCAATCAGATGGGCGTTCTACGCTCCATTCGCTCCACCCTGGCTAAACTGGAGGGGGAGATTCGGGACTTGGATGCCACCCAGGCGGCGTGTCCCAGCCCCGAGACGTTGGCACTACTGCATCAAAAACACTCTGACATTTCGGAGGAGGCCGGCCGTGAGCTGTCCTTCCTCAGCAGGGAGGGTCGGGCCCGTCGCTTTGGAGAGGGGTATGCCCTGGGTGCACCCTTACCAACCTTCTGCGCCCCGCGCACAGCTTCCTATATCAGAGCCCTCAGTGATGGCGGTCCGGGCAGAACCACCTCTCCAGAAGAAATTCAGTCCGGTTTCCTCTCTTTTTACTACCAGCTCTTCTCTGCTGGCCCCCCTCCGTCCCCAGAGGAGTTTGATCAATATTTCGAGTCCATTGCCCTTATTTGGCTCGAAGACCACCATCGTAAATTCCTTGACGAGCCTTTCTCTAGGGAGGACATTTTGGCAGACTTCAGCAGCCTTTCCAGTGACAAGGCACCTGGCCTTGAAGGCCTGCCTGCCTCGTTTTATAAATCATTTGCCACCATTTTGGAACTGCACTTGGCGGCTATGTACAATGAGTCTTTAGACACAGCATCTTTCCGCCATCCCTTTGTGAGGCTTCTCTAACCCTGCTCCTTAAACCCGACAAGCCCACCGACCGCCGCGACTCCTACCGGCCCTTCTCCCTTATTAATATCGATAACAAAATCTTTGCCAAATTGATTGCTTCTCGTCTCCTTTTACTAATGCCCACCATTGCTCTCCCCGATCACTCTGGTTTCATCCCGGGTAGAGCTAACTCCCACAATCTCCGCAGCATCTTTTCCGTCTTACATCAAATTAATCCTAATCTTCCAGCCGTGGCTGCCCTGCGTGATGCCACAAAGGCGTTTGATATGCAGGAGTGGCCCTTCCTTTTTTATATCCTGCCGCATATGGGATTCAGCGCCCATTGTTTGCGTAATATTAAGCTCCTTTATACCAGCCCCACCACCTGTCTTCGCATTAATGGTCAGGTGTCCCACCCCTTCAACATTACTCGAGATACCTGTCCTGGGTGCCCGTTATCGCCCATGCTTTTTGCTATCGCGATGGAGCCCCTGACCGCTCGGTTAAGGCAACACCGCACTCACTGGGGCATTGGCTTTTCGTCCCGCTCCATCCTAGTTTCCATGTATGCTGACAATATCACTCTTTATGTCCGTCATCCCCAGGAACACCTCGGTCCCTTGGTGTGGGAGGTTATTCAATTTGGCAGGCTCTCGGGCATCCAGGTAAACTGGAGTAAGTCCGTTCTCTTCCTTTTGCCGGATGCCACCCTCCCCTTCGTGCCTGATTTCCCGTTTGAGTGGAGTGGAGTTGGTTGTGGCGAGCGTAGTGAAGCAGCAGAAAAACGTGGGGCATTCTTCACTGTATGGAGCTTCAGTTTGTTTTGACCGGGTGAAAACTCATTCAGCACAACGCCCTGATTGCGAGCGGCGCTCTCCTCGCATGGAACTGTTACCAGCATACTTGAGGGGGACTGCAAATCCCAAGACTCCCCTCTGGCCAAGCACACCTGGGCCGGACCTCCACCACACCCACAGCTCCAGGCGCACTGATAACGGCTTGCCGCTGCGCTATCGCGGGTGCCGCTGCACAGAGTTGGTTGTGGCGAGCGTAGTGAAGCAGTAGAAAAGCGTGGGGCATTCTTCACTGTATGGAGCTTAAGTTTGTTTTGACCAGGTGAAAACTCATTCAGCACAGCGCCCTGATTGCGAGCGGTGCTCTCCTCGCGTGGAACTGTTACCAGCATACTGGAGGGGGACTTCAAATCCCAAGACTCCCCTCTGGCCAAGCACACCTGGGCCAGACCTCCACCACGCCCACTGCTCCAGGCGCGATATAAACGACATACATCCCCGCGTCGCGGGAGTGCGCAGGAACGCGCAGGAGCGCCGGGCTAAGCCCGGGCAAAGGGCGGGCCGTCTGTGGCCGTCCGGGGACGACAAGGGACGGGACGGGCCCACTCCCTAACGCCCACTTAAAGATCTTTCTGCATGACACTCTAAAAACTGTGAGTAATTACCCCTGCTATACAAAATATCTTTGAGTCCCATTGAAGGAGCGGTGACCTCGAAAAAAGGAGGGTGCAAGAAAACACTAAATAGTTATTTCATGAGGGCAGCTAAAGATGCGGCCATTGAAAAAGAGTCTATGTTGGCAGAACGTCGAGCAGAGCGGCGACGCTCAGTGGAGTCTATTAAAAATAAATGTTCATCCTTGAGTTTAATACAGTCTGCTAGCATACTGTCCTCGAGTCACCATTCCGAGATAGAGATTCTGGATACAGCACGCAGCGACCGCATCCCACTGCTTTTGAGAGATACTGTCGCTTCTCCACTCCTCGAAAGTTCTAAAGAGGAAACGCACATAATCACCCCTCCCCCTCCTCGGTTTGGGAGTATAGTAGTGGAAGACCTATCTGAATCACAGGTTCCTGTAGTAGAGGTCACACGAAATAAGGTCACAAGTGCTACTAGATCTGGAGCAACAGGCTCACCAACCAGAAAAAGGAGAATGAAAGGGAAAGCCCCACCAAATAATAAGGACAGCCATGCTGACTCTGGCAAATCTTCTGATAACAATCTGCCACCCTCAGTTAAAACTCTAGGCCCGTTTAACTCAGAACAGGGCACTACCCCAGAGATATCTAGTACCGAGATAGCGGGAACCCTCTAACAGTTGCTTAGATCCTTTACATTACCACTGATCGAGAGATTAAAGAGAATTGAAACCTGGATGGGGATTTTAGAACAGGCCATAGGCAAAAATACAGGGCTAATTGAGAGTATGGCTAAGTCCGCCCAAGCACCCCGAATTGCTTTACCTGCTGCAGTACCATTACCCAAGGGCACAGCTCAAAAAGCTCCAACAGATAACAATTTAACTATAGCCAAACCCCAGAAGCAGTCATCTTCCAATAATCTACAGCATCTAACTAAAAGTAAGATCAGTAAGACGCAAAAGGTGGTGAAATAACCACTTTCAGCAAAGGGTCCAACTAATCTAGGGAATAAAAGTCCAGACAGGGTAGCAAAACCCACGGGGTGCCCAGATTTACCTCCTGAAGCTGTCCCGTTGGTGGTGGTTCTAAGGGGAGTCCCCAGTTTAGAAGAGGGAAAGAAAGAAGGATATTTTCAATTAAAAAATAAAGTCGCATATTGGCTTAACCACAATCGTCCCTTACCCCCTAACATTAACGGTAAAATACTTCATGTGCGAAGGGCCCCTTGGATAGGTAAGCGTAAAAAGGACACTAAGGGGGACATCATTATAATTAATTTTAGTGATCCCAGAGCAGTTACACGGATCCTAGACTGGCCCCCTGAATATGGTACCAGCCTTATAACAGCCTGTGAGCTGACCTACTTCTATCCAAGACCCTCCATGCTTCCTATAGTCAATTCCAGATCTCTAATGGATAACTGGGAATATCGCCCCGTTGCTCTTAGAAATCGCTATGAGGCTCTTTCAGACTTGGAAGGCGTGGATTGACTCTACCGTAAGGGCACTGGTTCGGCCAGTGGCGAGAGTTCGATCAACTCATTCGATCCAAACTCTGTCAAGAATTCCATCCATAATAGTTTGGAGCCTTCTCCTAATAACTCCCTGTCAGAAGTTACAGCTACTGACCAGTTGGAGAATTGTCCCGGGGATACACGGTTATCTCCGGTTGTTTCCCCTACTACTGCACAGAATCCATCTTGTGTGCAGATTTTTACAAAGTCTATTGGGAAGGAGGGGCGAAATAATGAGGAACATCACACTGGTTATGATCTGGTAGATAGTAAAGGATCACAGGATAAGTTACTGGTTCCACAGAACACAATGGGCAAACAGACAGGGATAGGTTTAAGGGTTTCCTTCTGGAATATAGCTGGCCTTCGTGGAAAGATCAATAATTGCATCTGGGAAAATTTCATTAAAGATATAGACATATTGTGTCTCCAAGAGACTTGGTCCCTTGAGGAAATTCATCTAGAAGGCTTTATAACTTATCACGACCCTGCAGATCCCTCCAGCCATGGGAGGTCCAAAGGGGGGCTCTGTGTATATGTGTCCAATCTCCTTGAAGTGGTATCAATTGGCACGGTGAGATCGTGCAGCCAATACCAAACTGTGGTAATACAAGTCTCCTCCAAGGTGCAGATAACAATTGTTAACATGTATAATAGTCTAGAAAAGGGTAAAGTAAACGAAATGGTACAATCCATCGATGTGGCAATTAGGAGTTTGGTGGCAAAACCAGGGATGGATTCGATCCTTCTCTGGGGTGGCGATTTTAACCATAATTTGTGCCAACACTTCCAGAGCGGATGTGGCGTTTACGCTGAAGATGAAACTGAGTTCCAACCACATTTTGTCCACCACAATGGGGGCGATGCGTTCAACGAGATGATGGCCACCCACAAACTGGGTTTTGCAAACTTACTTTGTCTACCCTCAGTGGAGTTTAGCCCAACTTTTGTGGGAAGAGGTCACAGTACTCTGATTGACTTTATAACAATTTCTAACTCCTATGCAACTTGGTTTGCAGATTTTGCAACCAACATCATAGGAATTAGTGACCATCTCCCGCTTAGTCTTAGAATCTTACTCCCTAAGGATAAAGATTGCTCATTGGTGGAAAGGCTGGCCTGGACCTCTCGCTGCACATTGGCTATTCAAAATGGTTACACACTGAGATGGTCACAATGCAACCCTGAGGTAATTAACTCAAAAATCATTGAGCAAGCTATAATACCCATTACTAAATGCCTACAGGATGAGAGCTCTTACTTGGATACATTGGACTCCTTTGCTGAGATAACAAGGATAATACAAACAAACCTTCAGCGACCAACTAGCAAAAAGAATCACAGAGATATCAGGTGGTTTGACGCATCCTGCACAAAGACTAATTCACAACTGTTAAAAGCACTGCATAAAATTCCAAGAAACAAGGCAGATATAATTAGGTGCAGGAAAAATCAAAAACGAAGCATGGGTGAACCTACACGAAGACTCACAAAAAAGGGACAGTTCTTCGTTTTGGGCCGCAGTTCGAGCACCATTCTTTAACCCAGGAGACCTGGCAAAAATTGAAGTGGCAATACCTGAAAAGTCCTGGATCACCTTTTTCTCAGAAGTCTATAATCCGGGGGTGGTAAACAATATTGTGAACACCAGAGCAGCAACAGGGGAGAGTCAGGATAGTTTTCCCCCTTGTCCTTATCTATCACTGTTAAAGAAATCTCAGAGGCCATAAATCAAAGCAAGGGAGGCAAAGCGCTGGGAGAGGATGGCATTCCGATCGATCTGTTCAAGTTTAAGAAGGAGCTATGGTCCCCACTCCTTGTGCGTGTGCTTGAGGCCAGTTGCAACTTGGGTTTCATCGACACATGGTCAGACTCAATAATTATCCCTATCTTCAAAAAGGGTGACCAAAATAATTCTTCCTACTATCGCCCCATATCGCTTCTGGACACTTTTATGAAAATAACTGGAAGAGTAATTTTGAGCAGACTGCAGCAATGGGCTGAAGAAGCAGAAATTATGTCACCTGTTCAATACGGATTTAGGGAAGCTCGGGGCACAGTCGAACTAGTCCTTAATTTCTCACTACTCCAAGGAAAATATACCCAGGCAAAGGACGGTAAAATTTATGCTGTAGTTGCAGATCTAAGTGCAGCCTTTGACTGCGTTAACCACAGCCATTTATGGAAAATCCTTGAGGAGATGAAGGTGGGCGAGGCCCTAATTTCCTTCCTTAGACAGCTTTATGTGGGTGCAAGGGCAAAAGTCAGATTTGGCACTAACGGCGAATGCACCAAGCCGTTCTATGTCCAGCGGGGTGTCAGACAAGGATGCGTTCTCGCCCATTTTCTTTTTAACTTATACACAAATGATCTTGAGAAAGAGTTGTAGGAAAAGGTGCGGGATTCCCCCCAAGTCAAACACAATAAAATTGTTTCTCTTTAGTATGCCGATGATGCTGTGGTCATGGCTAGAACTCAAAGAGGTCTACAAACGGCCCTAAATACATATATGATCTTCATGGACATGAGGGGGTTGAAATTTAACGTAAAAAAGACATTTGTAATGACCTGTGGCAGACGCAAGAATGGAGAGTGTCGTCTGTTTGCAGGAAAAAGAGAAGATCGCCCCAACCAAAACTTTTTCCTACCTGGGCATTGTTTTAGATGACACAGGTAGCTGGGTCCCTGCAATTAGATCTAGGTCTCTGATGTTCAAACGAGCAACATCGGCCCTGATGTTATTCTCCCAAAAAATGGGGAAAAGACCCGCAGACATTCTACTGAAAATCTATCAAGCAAAGTGTATTAGTACAGCAATTTATGGGGCTGGAGTTTGGGGAATAGCCGATTCAATACTTATGCAGAAGATAGAAAATGCATTTTTAAAATTTATTCTGGCTGTTCCCCAAAGTACACCTAATTTTAACTGTCACGCAGAGCTGGGCATTTGGTACATTAGTGACCTCATTAGCATGCACCCGCTATTGTTGTGGCACTGAGTATGGACCTCACCCGATCTTGGCCTGAATAGGAATATTATAATTGATTGTATGAGCCTAGACTGGGCAACTAGAATCCCCTGGTTGACTTATATCTGTAAGTTTGCTAACGATTTAGGGAGACCTGAGTTTTATTACACACTTGAATCACAGTGTAACATTACTAGGAAGGATCTGAAGCTGCTTTGCTGGAACCATCTGGAAACCTTAAGAGCTGGTGTAGAACTGGTTAAGAAATCTGTGTCTCATCATCAACTCACGCTAGTGACATATTCTATATAACCTTATTTAAATTGGTGTGTAAATGGTTTTGATTTATATTTACTGACAAGGTTTAGGTTTAACATCTTTTTTCGCCTAATAACATTCCCAAATATGAATAACTGGGATAGGAAGCTATGCAGTTGTCCGTGTGACAACACGTCAGTTCAATCAACCCTGCATGCTACCTTTTTTTGTAAAATTTATGTTCAAGAACGGTTGAGGTGGATCAAACCACTCTTCAAAAAGTATGGAACATGGAGACAATGCAGGCCCGCCCTACTGTTTCTTTTGTCACTCAATGATGTATACACTGTGGCTGTAATGACAGGTTTTTTAAAAAGTGTACTAAAAAACGGAAAAGCTTAAATATTCTCTACATTTAATTGTTCTTTTTAATCTTTTTTAACGCATTATATGAATTATTGTATGTACCAAATTGAATCTGTTGCTTTTATGATTTTATGTATTTTTTAAATCGAATAAAGCTTTTTCATTCATTCATTCATTCATTCGAGTGGACATCCGGTCCCACGGGCATTTGCCCGAGTAGAGACTTGGACGAACTTTGGAGGTCGAACTTTGGGCGCGCAGTGGACTGGCTCGAATCTAAGATCCCTTTATGGAGCCACCTGCCACTGTCACTGGCCGGTCGCATCACTATAGCCAAGATGGTGGTCCTCCCTAAGTTCCTCTACCTCTTCTCCAACATTCCTATCCCCCTAACTTCTCATTTCTTTCGCAGGCTGCGCTCTCTAGTCATCTCACTGGTGTGGGCGGGGCGGCAACCCAGGTATGCCTATGATATCCTGACTTGGCCCATGTCTGCCGGCGGTTTGGGTGCGCCTGACTTTTGCCTTTACGCCCTGTGCGCTCAGGCCAGCTTCTTGCATTTTTGGCTTTACCCCACCCCCTATCAGCCCCACGTAGCGGTGGAAACTGGCGTTGCTTCCCCCTGGCCACTGCCAACTGCGCTGTTCGCTCCAGCGGTGCACCCCAGACGGAGGTTGATACGGTCGAGACGCTGTGCTGGGCATAGTCCTTCCTACGCCAGCTTTCTGGTCTTTCTTTCCTATCTACCAATGCTATGCCCATTATAGATCACCCGGATTTCCCGACGCTTCAGTCCTCTAGCATGTCGCGTCATGCGGCGCAGCTCGGCCTGAGGACTTTAGCAGATCTCTTTCCGGAGAATTCCCTTTACTCACTTCCAGAATCCCCATCGCTGCAGGAAACGCTCCTGTTCTATCAGTTGCGGGCTACCTGACGTAAACTGCACCCTACCTTCCCACAATCCCCCCTACTTTCCCGGCCCTGGATTTTGTATATACTTCCGCGTCGCACAGCCAGGGTTGTGATCAATACTTTGGGGTGGTACATATGAGAAGATGGTCCAGTTATCATTGTCCTTTACTGCCTGCCCATTTGACTATCCCAGACCAGGACACTAAATTCACAGTGATTATTTAGAAAAGTAAATAAGATTCATAGCTCTCAGAGTTACAGACCACTTAACCTCATAATAGTGTCTGATAGCAAGCTTAGCGCCTTTCACTTTGACTTTCATTTCAGATAATGTAGGTGGGGATGAAAGAACCGTGTCTTACCTCACCCTTACTGAATTAAACTCCTGTAAATGAATAGGGCAAAGCATGTCCATACCGCACAGATATTAATTTGAAAACATAACACCCAATCACATCACTTCAAATCATATGTTACTGCAATTATACAATAGGTATCTTGACAAATGTAATCTGGTATTTGTTAATTAATCAGTGATGGCTGGGCATCCAAACTTTTAAGACCCTCAATGTCCAATGTTGAAGGGACATTTTTAGATAGATATACACCATTCTTCTCATATGATGAATCAAACTTCATACTGAAAATGTTACTGGCTGATGTTAGTATGTTGTGTCTAGAGGCTATTACCTAAAACAAATTCTGAATGTGCAGTAAATAGTACAATCTATGCCCTGGTGTAATTTAAAGAGACTAGAGGTATTCTAACAAATGTATATGATGTACCCTAGGAATATGAATACATTTAAATCCCCGAGGATATACAAAAATATCTCCTTGTGTACTGAGTATTCACAAGGCAGAATGGGTCTTATTTAGAGTTTTGTGGACAGGCTACTCCGTGAAGTTCATCAATTGTTAGAGCATTTATAGGGCTTGTTTAATTGTACTTCACATATTGCACAATTATAAACAACCCATACATTGGCAGAAATAGCTTAACCAACTTCTGACATTGTGTTGTGGTAAACAAGACTGGCCACACATAAGACGGAGCTCCATGGTGATACAAAGACTCAGATGCCTGGAACTATTTCCTGTGATAAAACAAATGATGTAATGACGCACTTCCATTGAGACGCTGGAAGGCTTCTTGTTTATACGGAACAATGTTAGATTACTTACAATGGACAACTTATATTTCATAACTTTACCCCCGAAAAAATTCAAGGTCAACACCTTCTAGGGCCAAATTTAAAAAACGTTATACTGGGGTACTCCAGGGTGCTATTTACTAACTACAATATGCAATTCAAAAACCCTGGGATAGAGAGGTATGTCTCCATCTCACTAATCATTTCTGTGCAGAAATCCATACCATGTGTGCAGAGTTCTGTACTCAGAAACGTGTAGGTCTTTGCAGTAAATAGAAAACTCACTCCCACAAAAGAGTAAGACTTCAACAATTCATAAACTGCGATTCTAAATTTGCTACAGACCTGATAGAGTCAAAACAGGCTCAGCCCAGCCTTGAAGTATTCAAGCACCACACACGAACAATCACTGGTTCTGCACCACACTCCCATTGACATTAATGGTGTCAGGGTATTAAACCAGAACCCGATAGGAATTAAAAAACTCTACAGGAATCAATTTAATGTAATGATACATGTCTACATTTAAATTGTTTGTGTGGGGTGTGTGTATGTGTGTAAATGCATATTATATATATATATATATATATATATATATATATATATATATATATATATATATATATATATATATATATATATATATATATATATTACCTACTGGCGTCTCGCCAGTAGGTATATATAGTTAGGATTTATTCCCTATGGGATTTTTGAAAATTCTATGTCTAATAACTTTGGCGTTTGTGGACGGAATCGGCTGAAATTTTCAGGAAAATGGCACATTTTGTTTCTGAGCAGCCCTTGAAAATTTGGGGGGGTTTTGTGGAGGGGGGGCCGAGAAAAAAGGGGGGTCCCAAAACGCGTTTTTCCCATGTTAATTTCCATAGGGCGGTTGGACTCACTTTTAGCTCGAACGGCTAAATGGATTTGCACGAAACTTGGCAAAATTGTAGGGACTGTTAGCCCGATGTGCCTTTGCTAGGTCTCAAGATATGTGCTCCAGTAGTTTTTGAGAAATTAACGTTCAAAACAAGATATATATCTGTAACAGCGCTCCGGGCTGCGGTCCGGTTCGCTTACTTTTCGCGAAACGGAACTTTGCGCGCAGAAAGCTGATTGGCTCTCCGGTGTCTGTCAACATTCTAAACAGTCCGGAGCGGCCGCCATCTTATCTCTCGGAAGGATCGAGAGAGAAGAAGAGGTGAAAAACGAAGGGGGAATTTATTGAAAGGGGGCAAGGTATACCCCTCTTGACCCCCTAGGAATGTTGTTGGGGTTATTAAAGGGTCTCGTGGGGAAAATAAAAAAAAATGATTTTTCACGGTAGAAGCGCTTCACGGGCCGCGAACTGGGCCGCAAACTGGTAGCGAAACGGTAATTCGCCATTTTGTGCTTCGTTTTAATTAAATTACTAGGTATAAGGGGGTGCGGGAGACGTATCCTAATCCCCTATGTTTCCTGAGGGTGGCTGAGGAGGCTCATATATGTTGATACATCTCTTCCAGCGGCTGTGCGTGAGCTTTTTTTTTTTTTTTGCTGCGTGACGTTTGTTAACGTTCGATTCGATGGAAATCAGGAAGTGTTGACCACCATTTTGTCACTGCGAGTCAATATTTTGTTATAAATGAATCCTTATTGATAAACATTGTCTGCGCCATCTTGCCTTTTTGTCCAATGCCACAATTTTGTCGTGCACGGCAGCCATTTTAGATGCCTTGACCAGGCCCACTCTCTGCACGCCGCCGATCCTCAGCATGGCTCCCCACCCTCGCAAGCATCTCCCCCACGCACTGGTCACCCCCGCTCTCTCTCTCATGCATGGGCCATATACCTCCCCCATCTGCGCTGCTCTTCTCTGAGAATCACACCCTGTGCCCGCCCGACACCTCCCTTTCACCCTATTCACTAACGCACCCTCTGACACTCCTCTTCCTCTGTGTCCGATTGTCCAGGCCGGACCTAGGCTATCACCTAGCCCTGCGGATGTAGTTTATGGCCCCAGCTGTAGAGTATCCAGACATGCCAACCTTCCCGATTCAGGCGTGAGACTACTGATTTCAGTGCTAGTCTTTCGCCTCCCGATTCCTGCAAGGAAAAATCCGGGGGCATATTACCAACAACTAGCGATAATTTTTGTCTCTAACTTGTTTAGAGACAAAAATTATCGCCGCACATCGGCGAATTTTATCGCACATAAACCTTGCTATTAGCAAGGTTTATCGCAAATGCGATAAAAAACGGCCGCAATGCATGAATATCGTTGAAAAGTCAGCGATATTCATGCATTATCCAGCAAATGCTCTTAGCCATGTTATCCACTTCCCATTGGATAACATGGCTAAGAACTGCTCAGGGCAGGTGTTAGCTTTTGGAGATATTCGCGCTTAGCGCGAATATCTCCAAAAGTTGGTAATAGGAGATAGCGATGGTTAGGGACTGTTTCCAGTCGCTAAAATCTTGGCACGCCCACTTTGCATGTCATTAGTGATAAATATCACTGATATGCAAAGCGGGGCCCAAGATGGTCGCTATCTCCTTTTAGCTGTCACTAACTGGTGTTAGCGACAGCTTGGTAATAGGGAGATAATTTTATCTCTTTTTTTTTGGCTTTTAAAGCCAAAAAAGCGGAAATAAACCCCCTTGATAATATGCCCCATGATTTCTCGGGGGTTTCAGCTGACAGGGCTTGGTATTGTGTTACGTGCTAATTCTTCCAGGAAACGTCAGAGGGTCGATGCAGGGGTTCTAGAAGGGGTGATAAACCATTTAAGCCTCATGAACAAGCGCATGGTCTTTTAAAGATTTGTGAAGTACTCGGGGCGGCGGTGTGTGTGTGCCCTCTTTCAGGAGCGGGCGGGGGGGCACTGCCAGCAACTTGCCAGGCCAGGCAGTGTTCAACACGTGCATCACCCTTTCTCTGCCTGCTATTGCGCTCCATGCTTCGGAAAGGTAAGAAAAAGAACGTGCATTTGAGTTTGAAATGTCCGATCTTGTAGCAGTACACTTGCAAAGCCCACACATGACAATAACCCGATTCAAGGCCCCATTCACCCGATTTTTTAAACATATATAGCACTCCAACAAAGTTAGATTTTAAAACTTTATTAACTTTTAAATATAACGAACGCAACAAAAACTGTAAATATATTTAACCATTTTTTGAAATTAACCAGAACTATAACGATAACAACAACAACAACAATAATATAACTTTTATGCCTAAATTACGCAAACATTTAGCTAATCTGCTAAAGGGGGGAGTCGCCATTTCTTTACAATAATCAATAATGAAAAATCCACATCAATAGGGTTGTCCGTTTTCTCGATGCAGCACTATAGTGCAACATACACAGCACCTGGGGTGTCAAGAGTGAACAGGTCTTTCTTTGTTCCTTAAGATGTTATCTGTGTCAACCTCTTCCGAGAATGCTGATGCGTTAGGATTTCCTTGTGTTTCTTAATAGCATTGGTGTCTGCACACTTCTTTGTCAATTCTGTGAAGATGATAACTGCTTCATAAACAGACGATATCTTTGTTTAGTCATTAGTGTTAAGTGTGTCTGAAACTACAGTGCCCTTCAGTTTTTTTTTCTTCAGGCTCTACAGAGTTTTGTGTGTTGTTCTTTTGAGCGACAATTATTCCAGAGGTTTCAGGTTTACTTGTTTTGTCCTGCAGTGAGTTAACAGCTTTAGAGACTTCATGTTTATTTGCTATGTCCTGCTGTTCGTCAACTGCTTCAGAGACGTCAGCCTCATATGTTATGTTTGACTAGATCCTGGACCTGCCCGGCCGCGCCCAAAATGGTGCCGGTGTAAATGGGACTCGTAACTGCTTGTTGTGTACTGGTTGCCCAACCTTGATATCACGAGATACATATGCAGTTTTGAAGCACATGGCGGAGGCTTGTCTGCTGTAGTGGGGCGCCCCTTTATCGTTTCAGTCGCCATTCCGCCCGCTTTTGCTACACTGTGCCTTTTCCGCCATTCAGCTGTTTAGCGCCCGCTCTTACGGCTACAGCGTCTCGCTCACCATGTAGTTGAGTTGCTCCCACTCTTGCGGTGCAGCGATAGGCGGCTTCCACAGGACTCTTAAAATGGCGGCCGGCTCTTCGGATTTGGGCCTGGTCCAGTAAAATGGCCCTGGGACACCTTGGAACTCGGACGCTTGTCTGCCAGGGCTTGGGTTCCATTCTCGAAAGCGTCCCCTCAGCCTTGAAGATTGTACAAAAGTCTTGGGGGCCGTCGACTCCCGCAGGCTTCCGGTGGGGAGCGGCTGCCATGATTGCTTGCGGAATGGCCACGACGGAGCTACGAGATGGTGGTGCTCTCATGGTGACGCCAGCTTCAGTCTGAAATATCCAGCAACAAGGTGGGGCTTTCATCGTTTGGAAAAAAATGTTTCAATCCAATGAAAAGTGTTATTTTTAGGTCACATGACCTAGTCTTACATCATTAGGAAAACAAAAGTAAAATGAACCAATGAAAAGTTTTATTAACAAGTCACATGACCTGTTATGCTTACGTTACGCGCTGCGCGGCGCGCTCTGGATCGTTTCCGGGAAGCTGCGCATTGCGCAGCGGAGCACTTCCGGGTGCGCTAACGCGTCGCGTCATATGACGCATTACGCGATAATGCAGGTCCAGAATATAGTCAAAATGTCTCCACCAACCAGCGGTCGGAATACAACCGCTTTCAGCAGTCCAAAAAGTTCGGTTAAATCTTAAGAGCGGGAGCAACTCAACTACATGGTGAGCGAGACGTTGTAGTCGCAAGAGCGGGCGGTAAACAGCTGAATGGCGGAAGAGGCACAGAGTACCAAAAGCGGGCGGAATGGCAACTAAAACTGTAAAGGGGCGCCCCACGACAGCGTGTCTTCAGGTCAAACGGATTGTGGGACAAGGTCCAGAATGGAAGAGTCATCAAAAGGGAAAAAATTCCGCCGGACCCCGGGAGCCGGCCGCCTATGCCGGGGGCGATCTCAGGCCACACCAGGGCAACACGACTTGGGGAGGGGGCAGGAGCCAAGCGCCCCCTCTCAGTCCGCGCCATCTCACCGCCCCTCGGGGGCCTCCGTCAAGCGGTTTAGGGAGGCACCGTATCACATTGTTTTCCAATGCAGTCAGGTCCACAAATGGACCCCACTTACTTTGAATAGTGAAGCTGCAGCAGGTGCAAATAAGGTTTAAACAGTGTTACAAGAGCTGCTTAGAACTCTGAAGTATGGCACTCAACAACCAGGACTTATGCCATTTGTGTAAGGCAGTGACATGGAAGCAACTCAGGGACAAAAAGCATGAACGAACATTCATGTATGAAAATCTTATTTGGGGAAGGGGTAGAATCCAAACGCCCCCTCCCAGTTCGCGCCACTACACCGTATGTGGAAAATCTGAAGCCATCGTTCTACAAACTCTCAACGCTTGCTATCAGTGCATGAGTTTCATGCTCGATCGATTGAGCTAGCCGGATCGGGCAATAAAAAGTATAAAATAGTTATGTAAATAGTTATTTAATAAAATGTTTTACCCTGTTTCTTTGCTGGTGTGTTGTCTATATTTATAATATTTGCATAGGGTTTGTCGTTATTTTGGGCGGGGTGGGTGGCGGAGTCGAGCTGTCTTGCAGCCCTCATGGTGTGGAGCTCAGTTCATTTCACTATTTTCGTATTTCTCATGAAGGGTTGTTCCTAATGTTTGTATTTTACCGAGGTCAAAAAGAGATCAAATTAGTGGTCTACTGATTTTGCTCGATTACTTTTATTTTTTTACACGATTTTTCACTATCTGCAAAGACTAAACAGAGTATTGCGACTTTGTGCTTGTTTGTAAATAGAGAATGATCCAAAGAGAACCAATGGGAAAACAGTAAATGCTTGGATAATAATCAATCAAATGGAGAGACAAGCAGGTACGACGGATTACAACAGGGGTAAAGGTCTGCGTTAACTACCGTTCACTATCTGCAAAGAGAGAGTACTACTAAGAGAAAAGAGGGGAGTGGGGGGGGGGCAGCGTTCAAAGCACATCAGCGTGCATAAACACGAAAACGTTTTTACCTATCACGTACTTGACATTTGACAGCTTTTGATATTTGCTATTAAAAAACCATTGAAATTCACAGAAAAAACCATAGGTTATAGTCGATATATAGTTAGGAATTTGCATTTACAAAACCTTGAAAATTCAATGAAAAAACCATTGGTTTTAGGCCATATATAGTTAGGGATTTGCATTTAGAAAACCTTATTTTACTCGCATAAAACCATTGAAATTCCATATATAGTTAGATGCGCTAACTATATATCGCGCACCCGCAATCCACTGCTGATGATGTCACATATTACATCATTCATGACATGGTTAGTGACATCACTGATGACATCTCAAATGACATCACTGATAAAATCACTGATAACATCTCATTTGACATGACTGATCACATCACTGATGATATCATTCATGTGATAATACCATGAACCTCTTCAGACTCTAATATAACCTTAGATACAATCAGTGTAAACAGACAGTCACAGACTGTCACTCATCCATGGAGTTACTCACACACCTAGTCAGTTATGACAAAAATCAATCACACCTCCATTTTCTCAACTATACAGTTATACACACCTTACTTATTCAAACATATGTATGTATGTATGTATGTATGTATAAACTATTTTGTAGCGCGCTCCGTTACTTGAGAGTATCCTGGCGCGAGGGGAAAGGCAGGAAACAGAACCACAGAGAAAACAACTTATATTAAACTCTTGAATAGGTGTGTTTTTAGATTTTTCTTGAATAACGCCACAGTTTGGGAGGAACGCAGATGAAGAGGTAGAGCGTTCCAAGCCCTGGCCACAATCACCGAGATTGACTGGCCACCAAGTCTGGCGCGTTTGAAGCGGAGAAGGTACAGTTTCAGCTGCGTGGAAGATCTGAGAGAGCGAGTTGGCACATAACAAATAAATCTCTTTCTCAGATAGATGGGGCCTTGATCGTGAATGGCTCTAAACGCCAGCACCAGAGATTTAAACAAGATGCGCTGCGCAACCGGGAGCCAGTGAATAGTGCTCATCTCAGCACGCACGCTTTTCCATCTGGGGATGTTAAAAATCAGACGGACGGCCGCGTACTGGATGATTTGCAGGCGCTTCACCAGGTAGGCCGGAATACCGCTGAACAAAGCATTCGCGTAGTCCAGCCTTGCCAGTATAAGAGCTCGGGCAACCGTCTCCTTAGCCTCTTTAGGGAGCAGAGGAAAAAACTTGCGGAGCATTTTCAGTGTGGCAAAGCAGGTGCCTGCCAGCTTTTTTATATGCTCCTCAAATCTGAGGTCCTCTGCAAACCAGATGCCCAGGTTTTTTGCCGGTCTTCCCATCTCTTTTGGGCTAGGGATGTTAGGGGGCCACAGTGTGTTCTTAAACAGAGGGGGGAAGGAACCGTAAAAGAGCACCTCCGACTTGTCCTCATTGCACTTCAGCTGAGCCTGAGTCAGCCAGCGAAATACAGAGGACAGACACCGATGAACTACTGATGGGTCCAATTTATCGTCAGGCCAGGTGAACAACAGTTGGGTATCATCCGCATACCCAATTATCTTAGCCCCATACTGTTCCGCTAGATAAACCAGGGGGGTGATATAAACATTGAACAGTAAGGGGCTAAGAGTGGAGCCCTGGGGAACCCCCGTGAGAAGAGGATATACTAACACATATGTACTTTACTCTCTTATACAATCTCTGATACATGTTCACAATGATCCATACAGCCACTCACACATTCACTGGCTCTTATGCACAGTTATTTATAGATGTCAACTTTCACATGTACTGTGTTTTACATATGTACTTACTTTGACATGTAGCACTGAGATATCCATTCACTCACTAATACACTCATGCACAGTCAACCGCCCATACAGCTGTTTCCACATGCACTTTTGAATCCATACATATAGTGAATCAACTACTCACACATCTATGTACAGAGTCACACACCTCCCAGCCACCCATACACACACACTCAGTTTCCCATACAAATACTTGGACAACCAATCAATAACCCATACAGTTACTCATATAGCTACTGATCAACATATGCAGCAGTTTGTAGAACAACAAATATAATGATGCACAAATTAAAACAGTTTAGTCACTAACCCATGCACTCAGTGAGACACATTTAATCACTCATTCAATCAGTCAGTCATGCACCTAGTAAATCCTTCATCCAGACACTTATATATCCACTCATTCTTCAATATGTAAGACATATTTTAACTTTACAGAAACAAACAGTCACTGGATGTTGTCATCAGTGATGTCATCAGTGATGTCATTTGAGATGTCATCAGTGATGTCAGCAGTGATGTCACTAACCATGTCATGAATGATGTAATATGTGACATCATCAGCAGTGGATTGCGGGTGCGCGATATATAGTTAGCGCATCTAACTATATATGGAATTTCAATGGTTTTATGCGAGTAAAATAAGGTTTTCTAAATGCAAATCCCTAACTATATATGGCCTAAAACCAATGGTTTTTTCATTTAATTTTCAAGGTTTTGTAAATGCAAATTCCTAACTATATATCGACTATAACCTATGGTTTTTTCTGTGAATATATATATATATATATATATATATTCAATGAAAAAACCATAGGTTTTAGCCCATATATAGTTAGGGATTAGCATTTACAAAACCTTATTTTACTCGCATAAAACCATTGAAATTAGCATATATAGTTAGATGCGCTAACTATATATCGCGCACCCGCAATCCATTGCTGATGATGTCACATATTACATCATTCATGACATGCTCAGTGACATCACTGATGACATCACTGATGACATCTCAAATGACATCACTGATGACATCACTGATGACAACATCCAGTGACTGTATGTTTCTGTAAAGTTAAAATATGTCTTACATATTGAAGAATGAGTGGATGTATAAGTGTCTGCATGAAAGATTTAGTAGGTGCATGACTGACTGTATGAGTGAGTGATTAAATGTGTCTCACTGAGTGAATGGGTTAGTGACTAAACTGTCTTAATTTGTGCATCATTATGTCTGTTGTTCTGTAAACTGCTGCATGTGTTGATCAGTAGCTATATGAGTAACTATATGGGTTATTGATTGGTTGCCTAAGTATTTGTATGGGAGACTGAGTGTGTGTGGGTGGCTGGGAGGTGTATGACTCTGTGCATAGATGTGTGAGCAGTTGATTCACTAGATGTATGGGTTCAAAAGTGCATGTGGAAACAGCTGTATGGGTGGTTGACTGTGTGCATGAGTGTATTGGTGAGTGAATGGATATCTCAGTGCTACATGTCAAAGTAAGTACATATGTAAAACACAGTGCATGTGAGAGTTGACATATATAAATAACTGTGCATAAGAGCCAGTGAATGTGTGAGTGGCTGTATGGATCATTGTGAACTTGTATCAGGGATTGTATAAGAGAGTAAATATGTGTTAGTATATGTTTGAATAAGTAAGGTGTGTATAACTGTATAGTAGAGGAAATGGAGGTGTGATTGATTCTTTGCATGACTGACTAGGTGTGTGAGTAACTCCATGGATGAGTGACAGTCTGTGAGTGTCTGTTTACACTGAGTGTATCTAAGGTTATATTAGAGTCTGAAGAGGTTCATCGTATTATCACATGAATGATGTCATTAGTGATGTGCTCAGTAATGTCAAATGAGATGTCAAATGAGATGTCATCAGTGATGTCATTTGAGATGTCTTCAGTGATGTCATCAGTGATGTCATCAGTGATGTCATTTGAGATGTCATCAGTGATGTCATCAGTGATGTCATTTGAGATGTCATCAGTGATGTCATCAGTGATGTCACTGAGCATGTCATGAATGATGTAATATGTGACATCATCAGCAGTGGATTGCGGGTGCGCGATATATAGTTAGCGCATCTAACTATATATGCAAATTTCAATGGTTTTATGCGAGTAAAATAAGGTTTTGTAAATGCTAATCCCTAACTATATATGGGCTAAAACCTATGGTTTTTTCATTGAATTTCAATGGTTTTTTAATAGCAAATATCAAAAGCTGTCAAATGTCAAGTACATGATAGGTAAAAACATGTTCGTGTTTATGCACGCTGATGTGCTTTGAACGCTGCCCCCCCCTCTCCCTCCCCCCCTCTTTTCTCTTAGCAGTACTCTCTCTTTGCAGATAGTGAAGGGTAGTTAACGCAGGCCTTTGCGCCCCCGTTGTAATCCGTCGTGCCTGCTTCTCTCTCTATTTGATTGATTGCTATCCAAGCATTTACTGTTTTAGAATTGGTTCTCTTTGGTTCATTCTGTATTTACAAACAAGCACAGAGTCGCAATACTCTGTTTAGTCTTTGCAGATAGTGAAAAATCGTTTAAAAAAACAAAAGGAATCGAGCAAAATCAGTAGGCCACTAATGGGATCTGTTTTTGACCTCGCTAAAATAGAAACATTAAGAACAACCCCTCATGAGAAATACGAAACTAGTGAGATGAACTTAGCTCCACACCATGATGGCTGCAAGACAGCTCGGCTCCGCCACCCACCCCGCCCAAAATAACGACAAACCCTATGCAAATATTATAAATATATACAACACACCAGCAAAGTAACAGGGTAAAACGTTTTATTAAATAACTATATACATGGCAGCCTGCTGCAACATCGATCCAAATGCCTTTTGGTGACTCTTCCATTGTGAACATTGTCCCACAATCCGTTTGACCTGAAACGATTACACAAATAAAACATTTGTGAGTTTTAAATTTCCGGAGAAGTATAATTCACCAATAGTTTTCTCTGTAGATCTTTTTCCATTAACAATCCCAGTTCCATCACCCGCCCAGGATATCACTACTGTTAGTTGTCATTGTTGCTTCTGTTTTAATAAAAAATGTTTTAAGGTGTTTACTGTTTTTGTTGCGATGTATATATTTATAAGTTATTAAAGTGTTATAATCCTACTAATTTTTTTATCGATTATTGCTGTTTGAGATATTCCCTGTCTACAAACAGAGAAGAATAGAAATATTCTGTCTCCCTTTGCAGATAGTGAAGGATAGGTAATGCAGACTTTTGTCCCCCGTTGTAATCCGTCATGCCTGATTGATTGATTGGCTGGACATTTATTGTTCAAGGAATAGTTCTTTCGAGGTACTCTCTGTTTGCAAATAACGTGGAATAGAAATATTCTGTCTAGTCTTTGCAAGTAGTGAAGGAAGGGTAATGCGGACCTTTGTCCCCCGTTGTAATCTGTCATGCCCATCTACTCCCCACTGATTGAGAAACTAGTTCCACCCGGACCATTTATTAGAGGTACATCATCTGACTCAACCGGAGAGAACCCCTAATAAAGAAGACATGTGTAAAATACGAAGTAATCCCTGTATCCTGTTAAACAGAAACTTTAGCATGAAACACACTTGAAAAGGAAGGGAAAGAAATCGAACAAAATCAGTAGGCCTCTGATGAGTTTTTGACTTCGCTAGAAATAAGAAACATGAAAGTGGTGAAAGAAGCCAAGCTTGACGTTACGGCAGCCACAAGGTAGCTAGGCTCCGCCACCCCCCCACTGCTCCAAGCATGTCTGTCCCACCGCCCGCCACGCCCAATAACGGTAACATGAAATAAATACAAATCAGCAGATACCTACCCCCATTCCGGAAACTCCCGAAGTGCAACAGGTTCGCGGCTACGCCCATCCGGAAGACGAGGCCTTCGGCACGTGTAGGGCGAGTCCTGCTGGCAGCCGTCGGCCGGGGAGGTCATCCCGTAAGGTGGGCCAGGAGAGGAGCCGAGGCCGACGGGATTCTTGTTCTTTCTTAGATAATGGCTGCGACAACGGGGGGGATGTCTTGCACATGCCACCGACCCCCCCCCCTCGTATCTCCTGGTCTGGCCCCGGCTTGATATGAGCTCCCCGTTCGGGCCTGAAGCGGCGCCCTGCAGGCCACGGGGGGGGGTGTCTTGCCTCTGCCTCCGACCCCCCCCTCTTATCGCCTGGTCCGGACATCACGGATATCAACGCCAGGTGTCGGCGTGGGGTGCGCTGGGAGGGAGAGGCAGCACGAACAAGCCTCTCCCACCCCCACAGGTGAGGGACCCTCGGCTGCACCCCCAACGCTCCACTCACCCAACAAAAGGGTTCCTCCACTCTTGCGATACAGCGACGCTGCATTCACCCGACAAAAGGGTTCCTCCACTCTTGCGATGCAGCGACGCTCCACTCACCCAACAAAAGGGTTTTTCCACTCTTGCGATGCAGCGACGCTGCACTCACCCAACAAAAGGGTTTCTCCACTCTTGCGATGCAGCAACGCTGCACTCACCCGACAAAAGGTCTCGTCCACTATTGCGAGGCAATGATGCTCCGCTCACCCAGCGGGGGTCTCGTCCACTGTTGCGGTGCAACGGCGCTTCTGAGTTCAACTAGAAAATGAGTCCTGCATCCAGAAACGTTCTCCTCAACTTTGAAGATTCTATAAGAGCCACGGGGGCCCCCGACCCCCGATGGGGAATGACTGCCATGATCACCCACGGAACGACCACGAGCGGGACATCGGCGCGCTCATGCCGGCGCCGGCCTTAGTCTTGAAATCACCAAAATCCTGCAAGACTACCAACTTGATCAGTTCCGGTGGGACACCAGTATGACCCGGTAGGAGAGATTTTTACCTCCCACCCCTCTTTGACTGATGGTTCATGTCGCCAGTCCCCTCTACTACCCTTTAACGAAAACTTTTAGACTGCCGAAAGAGGTCCCGGTCCAACCACGAGTTGGTGCAGACATTTTGACTATACTTGGACCTTCCTGACCTCACCCAAAATGGCGCCGGTACAAATGAAACTATTGTGCCCCGATTGCTCAGCCTTGATATCATGAGATATGTATGCAGTTTTTAGCACATGAATTGATATGGGATAAGACTGATTATATGTTCGGACAATGAATTGATCCGGGATGGGTATTGATTATACGTTCGAACAATAAATTGACATGGGACTTGTACTGATTACACATTCGGACAATGAATTGATATTAAGTTCTAATGCATCATTGATTACTGTATTTATTGAAGGTTAGAATTGTCGACACTTTTGGTACTTGCTCACAATGAATTATCGATATGATTTTGTTGCACTTGTCGCACTTTTTACTGATTATATATTCGGACAATGAATTGATCCGGGATGGGTATTGATTATAAGTTCGAACAATGAATTGACATGGGACAGGTACTGATTACACGTTCGGAAAATGAATTGATATTAAGTTCTAATGCATCATTGATTACTGTATTTATTGAAGTAATACTGATCTCTCTGCATGAAATTAATTTTCCACATGCTACACAAATCAATCTCATCTGCCCAAAGTTCTTTTGCAGATTTGGAACCGTTTCCCTTGCCTCTGACTCACTTATTGCTAAGTCATTGGTGGATGTTTTTGCCGGTCGGGGGTTATCCCCCAAATCTCGAAGTTGTGCTTTAGAATAATTAAAAGGGTGCCACCTCTCCATGTGCCGATGCATGGTATGATTACCATAGCAATATTTTTTTTCGGTCCCTCTCGAGAGTTTTTTTTTTTGCAGATGAGGCAGGTAACGAACCTGGCTTTAACTTTCTTTTCATGAGAAGGAAAAGAAAAAAATTGCCAGATAAAATTCACTTTCACATGGGACGTTCTTGGCATTTCTTTTAGTTTTTTAATGTACATGTTCATAAAACGATTACACAAATGAAACATTTGTGAGTTTTACATTTCCGGAGAAGTATAATTTACCAATAGTTTTCTCTGTAGATGTTTTTCCATTAACAAACCCAGTTCCATCACCCGCCCAGGATATCACTACTGTTCCCCATGTCATAAAACCTTAGGATGTTCAATAACTGAAACAGCTAATATGGGTTTACTTACAGGGGACATCTTTTGTTCTGTTTTGTAAAGTAAAACTATTGTGAACGCAAGTATTATACATAGTAAGTGTTTAATATAGCATTTGTCAGTCATTGGTTAAGCAGCAAGGACCTGTTCACTCTTGACACCCCAGGTGCTGTGTATGTTGCACTATAGTGCTGCATCGGGAATATGGACAACCCTATTGATGTTGATTTTTGATTATTGATTATTGTAAAGAAATGGCGACTCCCCCCTTTAGCAGATTAGCTAAATCTTTGCGTAATTTGGGCATAAAAGTTATATTATTGGAAGTAGATGGTTATAGTTCTGGTTAATTTCCATTCAGAATGTCCTACACAGCACCACTCTAGGTAAATATGCTGCCTTGGGACTATTCGCACAACAGACCGCTACTGACCATTGTTGCTTCTGTTTTAATAAAAAATGTTTTAAGGTGTTTACTGTTTTTGTTGCGATGTATATATTTATAAATTATTAAAGTGTTATTTTCCTTCTACTTTTTTGTGAGTGCTATATATTTTTAATGTGACACATAATTGTGAAGACTTTGATGTACAAAAAGGCATCCCTGGAATCTTCCGCTTCAGGCTCGGTCCCACACACCCTCACAGTGAGAATCCCCTCTCCAATCACAATACAGGATGGTTATCAGATTGCAGGAACGCGTGTAGTGTGACGGATCTCATCGGGTGGGGGCCTTGATCTACTGTAACTTCTTTGAAGAGGGGTGATTCTTTACAGTTGAGGCCATAAACTACATCTGCAGGGCTAGGTGATAGCCTGGGACGGGCCTGGACAATCGGACACAGAGGAAGAGGAGTGTCAGAGGGTGCAGTAGTGAATAGGGTGAAAGGCAGGTGTCGGGCGGGCACAGGGTGTGATTCTCAGAGAAGAACAGCGCAGATGGGAGGAGGTTTCTAGCCCATACATGAGAAAGAGAGCGGAAGTGACCAGTGCGTGGGGGAGATGCTTGCGAGGGTGCAGACAGTGGGTCTGGTCAAGGCATCTAAAATGGCTGCTGTGCTCGACAAAAGTGTGGCATTGCAAAAAAGGCAAGATGGCGCAGACAATGTTTATCAATAATGATTTATTTATAACAAATAAAATATTTACTCGCAGTGACAAAATGGCGGTCAACACTTCCTGATTTCCATCGAATCGAACGTTAACAGACGTCACGCAGCAAAAAAAAAAAACGCTCACGCACAGCCGCTGGAAGACATGTATCAACATATATGTGCCTCCTCAGCCACCCTCAGAAAACAAAAGGGGTCAGGATACGTCTCCCGTACCCCCTTATACCTAGTAATTTAATGAAATCGAAACACAAAATGGGGAATTCACTTTTCGCTACCAGTTTGCGACCCGGTTCGCGAGCCGAGAAGCGCTTCTACCGCGAAAAATCAAATTTTTATTATTTGCCCCACGGGACCCTTTAATAACCCCAACATCATTCCTAGGGGGTCAAGAGGGGTCTACCTAGCCCCCTTTCATTAAATTCCCCCTTCGTTTTTCACCTCTTCTTGTCTCTCGATCCTACCGAGAGACAAGATGGCGGCCGCACCGGACTGTTTAGAATGTTGACAGACACTGAGAGCCAATCAGCTTCGCTACGCAAAGCTCCGTTACGCGAAAAGTACGCGATCTGGAGCGCTATCTGGGATGCTGTCACAGATATACCTGTTTTTTAAACGTTAATTTCTCAAAATCCACTGGAGCACATATATTGAGACCCAGCAAAGGCACATCGGGCTAACAGTCCCTATAATTTTGCCAAGTTTCGTGCAAATCCATTCAGCCGTTAATTTGCGAACCGAGGAGCGCTTCTACCGTGAAAAATCAAATTTTTTAAATTTTCCCCACGGGACCCTTTAATAACCCCAACATCATTCCTAGGGGGTCAAGAGGGGTCTACCTTGCCCCCTTTCATTAAATTCCCCCTTCGTTTTTCACCTCTTCTTGTCTCTCGATCCTACCGAGAGACAAGATGGCGGCCGCTCCGGACTGTTTAGAATGTTGACAGACACCGGAGAGCCAATCAGCATCGCTTCGCAAAGCTCCGTGACGCGAAAAGTACCCGATCTGGAGCGCTATCTGGGACGCTGTCACAGATATATAAATTTTTTAAAACGTTAATTTCTCAAAATCCACTGGAGCACATATGTTGAGACCCAGCAAAGGCACATCGGGCTAACAGTCCCTACAATTTTGCCAAGTTTCGTACAAATCCATTCAGCCGTTCGAGCTAAAAGTGAGGCCAAACGCCCTATGGAAATTAACATGGGAAAAACGCGTTTTGGGACCCCCCTTTTTTCTCGGCCCCCCCTTGACAAACCCCCCCCAAATTTTCAGGGGCTGCTCAGAAACAAAATGTGCCATTTTCCTGAAAATTTCAGCCGATTCCGTCCGCAAACGCCAAAGTTATTAGACATAGAATTTTCAAAAGTTCCATAGAGAAATAATCCTAACTATATATACCTACTGGCTATAGCCAGTAGGTAATATATATATATATATATATATATATATATATATATATATATATATATATATATATTTTTTTTTTTTCACCATACCACTCTTTCCATCAAAGAAGGCGCTGACTCCGTGTATCTTAATTCAAACGTTTTATTTCACAAATCAGCTGCTGCTCAGACGCGTTTCGGCGGCTTGCTCCCGCCTTGCTCACTAACATCTGACCACTGGGTTATGCGCTATATATACATTTACATCGTGTCTTGGGATTCAATTAACATGGCTAATTGGCATTCCTTGTTGTCAAGGTAACGTGGTTACACCCTCGTGGTGACGTGATGTCACTGACCATGTCATGAGTAATGTAATATGTGACGTCATCAGCAGTGCATTACACGCGCAAGTTATAGTGAGTCCAACTAACTATAACGTGGAATTTCAATGGTTTTATGTCAGTAAAATTTCCAGCTAACTATAACTGGTTTGAAACCTATGGTTTTTTCAGTGAATTTAATAGGTTTTTTAAATGCTAATTCCTACCTATAACGGATGTGAAACCTACGGTTTTTTCAGTGAATATATATATATATATATATATATATATATATATATATATATATATATATATATTTATATATATATATATATATATTACCTACTGGCGGTCGCCAGTAGGTATATATAGTTAGGATTTTTTCTCTATGGGATTTTTGAAAATTCTATATCTAATAACTTTGGCGTTTGTGGACGGAATTGGCTGAAATGTTCAGGAAAATGGAACATTTTGTTTCTGAGCAGCCCCTGACAATTTGGGGGGGTTTCATCAAGGGGGGGCCGAGAAAAAAGGGGGGTCCCAAAACGCATTTTTCCCATGTTAATTTCCATAGGGCGGTTGGCCTCACTTTTAGCTCGAACGGCTGAATGGATTTGCACGAAACTTGGCAAAATTATAGGGACTGTTAGCCTGATGTGCCTTTGCTAGGTCTCAATATATGTGCTCCAGTGGATTTTGAGTAATTTAGGTTCAAAAAAATATATATATCTGGGCGGAGCCTAACCACACATCTGATCTGATTGGCTGTCAGCACTTCATCCAAGAAGTGTTGGCAGCCATCTTGGGACCAATATACATGATAGCACCTCATTAAAAAGCATTGTAGTTAATAGAGGGTTTTAGGACTTTAGTTACATTATAAATCATTTGTTGATGGTACCATACTCGTTTTAGGAATTGTGGTGGGTTCTAAGGTGATTTTACCATGTGAAAAAACCTTCTGCTGTGATATCATGAATATTGTTTGAAAGAAAACTAATATCTCATGATTTTCCCACAGTGGTTTGGAAGGGGATCTATAAGCTAAACTGAAAGCATATTTTCTGTAAATTCACATTATCTTTCTCAGTCATGTGAAAATGAAGTCTGACATTCTCAGTAAAACATGTACATCCAACAAGGACAGAGACTGTCAGTTGATTCCTTTGTGTTCTACTGCAGCCTCCTAGAGTGTTCTAAAGAACAACTAGAGCGCTAACAGTCCTACTTATTACAAAGGTATGGCACACCTGAAGCCATCTTGATTGGAATAAAGTGGTAACTCTTAAAACATTTAATTTAAAAAGAAACAACATGAAGGGGTATATTTTGCCATAGAAAGTATGATTAGTGCTGCAGAATGAAAAATTAGGGCACATTTTGAGTGACTTCTCAAATCCTTTTCTATTTCATTAAAACATTCTGACATGCAGTCTCCCAAAATGGCCACCAGAGACAAAAGAGCCCAAATGTAGCCCAAATATCACCCAGATGTAGCCCAAGTATAGCCCAATGACAGAATGTCCCAGAGTGTTCTAAAGAACAACTAGAGCGCTAACAGTCCTACTTATTACAAAGGTATGGCACACCTGAAGCCATCTTGATTGGAATAAAGTGGTAACTCTTAAAACATTTAATTTAAAAAGAAACAACATGAGGGGGTATATTTTGCCATAGAAAGTATGATTAGTGCTGCAGAATGAAAAATTAGGGCACATTTTGAGTGACTTCTCAAATCCTTTTCTATTTCATTAAAACATTCTGACATGCAGTCTCCCAAAATGGCCACCAGAGACAAAAGAGCCCAAATGTAGCCCAAATATCACCCAGATGTAGCCCAAGTATAGCCCAATGACAGAATGTCCCAGAGTGTTCTAAAGAACAACAAGAGCGCTAACAGTCCTACTTATTACAAAGGTATAGCACACCTGGAGCCATCGTGATGGGAATAAAGTGGTAACTCTTAAGACATTTAATTTAAAAAGGAACAAAATGAGGGGGTATATTATGCAATAGAAGGTATTAATAGTGCTGCAGAAAGAAAAATTAGGGCACATTTTGAGTGACTTTTCAAATCCTCTTCTATTTCATTAAAAAATTCTGACATGCAGTCTCCCAAAATGGCCACCAGAGACAAAAGAGCCCAAATGTAGCCCAAATATCACCCAGATGTAGCCCAAGTATAGCCCAATGACAGAATGTCCCAGAGTGTTCTAAAGAACAACTAGAGCGCTAACAGTCCTACTTATTACAAAGGTATGGCACACCTGAAGCCATCTTGATTGGAATAAAGTGGTAACTCTTAAAACATTTAATTTAAAAAGGAACAAAATGAGGGGGTATATTTTGCCATATGAATTATGATTAGTGCTGCAGAAAGAAAAATTAGGGCACATTTTGAGTGACTTCTCAAACCCTCTTCAATTTCATTAAAAAATTCTGACATAGTCTCGCAAGATGGCCACCAGAGACAAAAGAGCCTAAATGTAGCCCAAATATCACCCAGATGTACCCCAAGTATAGCCCAATGACAGAATGTATCAGAGTGTTCTAAAGAACAACTAGAGCGCTAACAGTCTTACTTATGACAAAAGTATGGCACACCAGAAGCCATCTTGATTGGAATGAAGTGGTAAGTCTGAAAACACTCAATTTAAAAAGGAACAACATGAGGGGGTTAATTTTGCCATAGAAAGTATGATTAGTGCTTCAGAAAGAAAAATTAGGGATCATTTTGAGTGACTTCTCAAATCCTCTTCTATTTCATTAAAAAAATTCTGACATGCAGACTGAAACATGCACTTTGAATACCAGCAGCAGACGTCCCTGGTGAGCAGTAGCTTTACTACAGTGATCTAATGTGCAACTAGAGTGCTAACATTCAGAATTTATGGCAAATGTGTGACACATCTGAATGCCTTCTTGATGGAACCAAAGTAAACAAGCATTGAAAATGCAATAGATCTCGCCCTCATTTAAGTTAAAGCCATTCTGTTTGTAATGAGGTGGCTTTTTAGCTTTGCTTTTATTAGTGTTTTTTCAACTTTCATGTAAATAACGCACCGTTTTCACCAAATCGACTTTGCCCAAGCACACCCTTCCCTTCGGCCAACAAATCCCAAAAATTCGGCACACCTGCCGATCCACTCTCCCTACAGCTCACCCAAGCCCCGTCCCTCTAGCGCAACTGGAACATCCCAAATTCACCTTCTCCGTGCGCACCAAAAACTCCCATTGAATAACATGACAATTCGCTACTCCGCACAAAAATTGCTCTTTAAAGCACTTCCACTGCTCCGATCCGCTTCAAACTTGGCTGGACACTAGTTCCAGCGATTCCCTAACATCTCACCAAAAATCAGCTCAATCCATCCACTGTAACGGGGACGAATTTCAACCCGAATACGCGCCCCCCGCAAACACAAAAAAAAGCCATAAAACGGCCAAATCTCGACCAAAAACCGCCAAAATCCCTCAAAACCTTGCCAACACCAATACGCACGAAACTGAACCGGCCCCTCAGCCCTAGGCTCCGGGAACCCTACTTAATTGACCCAAAAGCCCTAAAAAAGCAACATAATACAAACGAAAACGCCCTAACAACCCTAAAATGCATATAAGTATATGTATGCATGCATTTATGTTTGTATTTATATGTAGATATACAGATGATATATGTTTATATATGTATGTATATATATATATTCACTGAAAAAACCATAGGCTATAGACCATATATAGTTAGGAATTAGCATTTACAAAACCTTGAAAATTCACTGAAAAAACCGTAGGTTATAGACCATATATAGTTAGGAATTAGCATTTACAAAACCTTGAAAATTCACTGAAAAAACCATAGGTTATAGACCATATATAGTTAGGAATTCGCATTTACAAAACCTTATTTTACTCACACAAAACCATTGAAATTCCATATATAGTTAGTTGCACTAACTATATATCGCGCACCCGCAATCCACTGCTGATGATGTCACATATTACATCATTCATGACATGGTCAGTGACATCACTGATGACATCACTGATGACATCTCAAATGACATCACTGATGACATCACTGATGACAACATCCAGTGACTGTATGTTTCTGTAAAGTTAAAATATGTCTTACATATTGAAGAATGAGTGGATGTATAAGTGTCTGGATGAAGGATTTAGTAGGTGCATGACTGACTGTATGAGTGAGTGATTAAATGTGTCTCACTGAGTGCATGGGTTAGTGACTAAACTGTCTTAATTTGTGCATCATTATGTCTGTTGTTCTGTAAACTGTTGCATGTGTTGATAAGTAGCTATATGAGTAACTATATGGGTTATTGATTGGTTGCCCAAGTATTTGTATGGGATACTGAGTGTGTGTGTGGGTGGCTGGGAGGTGTATGACTCTGTGCATAGATGTGTGAGCAGTTGATTCACTAGATGTATGGTTTCAAAAGTGCATGTGGAAACAGCTGTATGGGCGGTTGACTGTGTGCATGAGTGTATTGGTGAGTGAATGGATATCTCAGTGCTACATGTCAAAGTAAGTACATATGTAAAACACAGTACATGTGAGAGTTGACATATATAAATAACTGTGCATAAGAGCCAGTGAATGTGTGAGTGGCTGTATGGATCATTGTTAACTTGTATCAGGGATTGTATAAGAGAGTTAATATGTGTTAGTATATGTTTGAATAAGTAAAGTTTGTATAACTGTATAGTTGAGGAAATGGAGGTGTGATTGATTCTTTGATTGACTGACTAGGTGTGTGAGTAACTCCATGGATGAGTGACAGTCTGTGAGTGTCTGTTTACACTGATTGTATCTAAGGTTATATTAGAGTCTGAAGAGGTTCATCGTATTATCACATGAATGATATCATCAGTGATGTGATCAGTAATGTCAAATGAGATGTCATCAGTGATGTCATCAGTGATGTCATTTGAGATGTCATCAGTGATGTCATTTGAGATGTCATCAGTGATGTCATCAGTGATGTCACTGACCATGTCATGAATGATGTAATATGTGACATCATCAGCAGTGGATTGCGGGTGCGCGATATATAGTTAGTGCAACTAACTATATATGGAATTTCAATGGTTTTGTGTGAGTAAAATAAGGTTTTGTAAATGCGAATTCCTAACTATATATGGTCTATAACCTATGGTTTTTTCAGTGAATATATATATATATATATATATATATATATATATATATATATATATATATATATATATATATATATATATATATATACATATACATATATATTACCTACTGGCGGTCGACAGTAGGTATATATAGTTAGGATTTTTTCTCTATGTAACTTTTGAAAATTCTATGTCTAATAAATTTGGCGTTTGTGGACGGAATCGGCTGAAATTGTCAGGAAAATGGCACATTTTGTTTCTGAGCAGCCCCTGAAAATTTGGGGGGGTTCCGTCAAGGGGGGGCCGAGAAAAATGGGGGGTCCCAAAACGCGCTTTTAACATTGAGTTTTCCACAGGGCGTTTGGCCTCACTTTTAGCTCGAACGGCTGAATGGATTTGCACGAAACTTGGCAAAATTGTAGGGACTGTTAGCCCGATGTGCCTTTGCTGGGTCTCAATATATGTGCTCCAGTGGATTTTGAGAAATTAACGTTCAAAAAAACAGATAAATTTGTGACAGCGTCCCGGATAGCGCACCAGTTCCCGTACTTTTCGCGTAACGGAGCTTTGCGAAGCTGATTGGCTCTCCGGTGTCTGTCAACATTCTAAACAGTCCGGAGCGGCCGCCATCTTGTCTCTCGGTAGGATCGAGAGACAAGAGGAGGAGAAAAACGAAGGGGGAATTTAATGAAAGGGGGCAAGGTAGATCCTTCTTGACCCCCTAGGAATGATGTTGGGGTTATTAAAGGGTCCCGTGGGGCAAATAAAAAAATATTGATTTTTTGTGGTAGAAGCGCTTTCCGGTTCGCGAACCGGGTAGTGAACCGGGACGCGAAACGGGAATTCGCCATTTTGTGTTTCGATTTAATTAAATTACAAGATGGAGGAAAAACAATGTGAGAAATGGGTATAAGGGGGTACGGGAGACGTATCCTGACCCCCTATGTTTTCTGAGGGTGGCTGAGGAGGCTCATATATGTTGATACTTGTCTTCCAGCGTGAGCGTTTTTTTTTTTTTTTGCTGCGTGACGTCTGTTAACGTTCGATTCGAAGGAAATCAGGAAGTGTTGACCGCCATTTTGACACTGCGAGTAAATATATTATTAAAAATAATTGTTATAAATTAATTCGTATTGATAAACATTGTCTGCGCCATCTTGCTTTTTTTCCAATGCCACACTTTTGTCGTGCACGGCAGCCATTTTAGATGCCTTGACCAGACCCACTCTCTGCACGCCGCCGATCCTCAGCATGGCTCCCCACCCTCGCAAGCATCTCCCCCACGCACTGGTCACCCCCGCTCTCTGTCTTATGCATGGGCCATAAACCTCCCCCCATCTGCGCTGCTCTTCCCTGAGAATCACACCCTGTGCCCGCCCGACACCACCCTTTCACCCTATTCACTACCGTACCCTTTGACATTCCTCTTCCTTTGTGTCTGATTGTCCAGGCCGGTCCCAGGCTATCACGTAGCCCTGCGGATGTAGTTTATGGCCTCAGCTGTAAAGAATCACCCCTCTTCAAAGGAGTTACAGTAGATCAAGGCCCCCACCCGATGAGATCCGTCACACCACACGCGTTCCTACTATCTGATAACAATCCTGTATTGTGATTGGGGAGGGGATTCTCACTGTGAGGGTGTGTGGGACCGAGCCTGAAGCGGAAGATTCCAGGGATGCCTTTTTGTACATCAAAGTCTTCACAATTATGTGTCACATTAAAAATATATAGCACTCCAACAAAGTAGTAGGATTATAACACTTTAATAACTTATAAATATATACATCGCAACAAAAACAGTAAACACCTTAATTTTTTTTGTTATTAAAACAGAAGCAACAATGGTCAGTAGCGGTCTGTTGTGCGAATAGTCCCAAGGCAGCACAACATGCTGAGTTCTGGACGGCACCCAGGTGATGTCACCTGGGTGCCGCACTCGTTTTGGTATCCTACAATGCTACTCCGAAAAACGGCGTGGGGCACCCCGGGGGAGGGGGGTGGGGGGGAGGTGGCGTGAATGGGCCTCCCCAGGTGGAGGCTCGTCTGTTGTAGTGGGGCGCCCCTTTAGCGTTTCACTTGCCATTCAGCGGTTTTCCGCCCGCTTTTGCTGCACTGTGCCTCGTCAGTAGCGGTCTGTTGTGCGAATAGTCCCAAGGCAGCAGAACGCGCTGAGATCTGGACGGCACCCAGGTGATGTCCAGTAAGTTGCTGCACTGGTTTTGGTATCCTACAATGCTGCTCCGAAAAACGGCGTGGGGCTCCCCGGTGGGGGGGGGAGACGGCGTGAACGGGCCTCCCCAGGTGGAGGCTCGTCTGCTGTAGTGGGGCGCCCCTTTACCGTTTCAGTTGCCATTCCGCCCACTTTTGCTACACTGTGCCTCATCCGCCATTCAGCTGTTTACCGCCCGCTCTTGCGGCTACAGCGTCTCGCTCACCATGTAGTTGAGTTGCGCCCACTCTTGCGGTGCAGCGATAGGCGGCTGCCACAGGACTCTTAAAATGGCGGCCGGCTCTTCGGATTTGGGCTTGGTCCACTAAAATGGCCCTGGGACACCTTGGAACTCGGACGCTTGTCTGCTAGGGCTTGGGCTCCATTCTCGAAAGCGTCCCCTCAGCCTTGAAGATTCTACAAAAGTCTTGGGGGCCCGACTCCCGCAGGCTTCCGGTGGGGAGCAGCTGCCATGATTGCTTGCGGAATGGCCACGACGGAGCTACGAGATGGTGGTGCTCTCATGCTGACGCCAGCTTCAGTCTGAAACATCTAGAAACACTGTAGACTATCAATTCGATGAGTTCCGGTGGAGCCCCAACATGACCCGGTAGGGAAGAACTTGCCCTCCCCTTTTTTGAGTGATGGTTCTTGTTGCCTGTCCCCTCTGTTGTCATCTAACGGAACCTTTTTTGATTGCCGAGTGAGAAAAAAAAAGGTGGGCCTTTCATCGTTTGGGAAAAAAAAATGTTTTAATCCAATGAAAAGTGTTATTTTTAGGTCATATGATCAAGCCTTTCCTCATTAGGAAACCAAAAGTAAAATGAACCAATGAAAAGTTTTATAAACAAGCCACATGACCTGTTATGCGGTTTTGGGCTATAAAAAGCGTACAAAACCCGTTGGCCCATGAGGCGGCGTCAGTAGCGGACCGATGTGCGAATAGGCCGAAGGCAGCACAACGCGCCGAGATCCGGATGGCACCGAGGTGGTGTCCACCAAGTTGCACTGGTGTGGCCATCCTACAATGCTGGCCGAAAGACGGCGTGGGGTGCCCGGGGGGAGGCGGCGCGAACGGCCCTCTTCCGCCTCCCCAGGTGGAGGCACCTCATCTGCAGTGCGGCGCCCCTTAGCGTTTCACACGCCGTCCAGCCGAGTTGCGCCCGCACTTGCTGCTACAGTAGGCCGAAGGCAGCACAACGCGCCGAGATCCGGATGGCACCGAGGTGGTGTGGGGCGCCCCTTATCTTTTCACTCGCCGTCCAGCTGAGTTGCGTCCGCACTTGCTGCTACAGTAGGCCGAAGGCAGCGCCGAGATCCGGATGGCACCGAGGTGGTGTCCAGCAAGTTGCCGCACTGGTGTGGCCATCCTACAATGCTGCGCCGAAAGACGGCGTGTCCAGCTGAGTTGCGGTCACTCTTGCTGCTACAGTACGCCGAAGGCAGCACAACGCGACGAGATCCGGATGGCACCGAGGTGGTGTCCAGCAAGTTGCTGCACTGGTGTGGCCATCCTACAATGCTGCGCCGAAAGACGGCGTGTCCAGCTGAGTTGCAGTCACTCTTGCTGCTACAGTACGCCGAAGGCAGCACAACGCGACGAGATCCGGATGGCACCGAGGTGGTGTCCAGCAAGTTGCCGCACTGGTGTGGCCATCCTACAATGCTGCGCCAAAAGACGGCGTGTCCAGCTGAGTTTCTCCCACTCTTGCGGTACAGTGACTCGAACGCGCTGAGATCCGGATGGCACCCAGGTGGTGTCCAGCAAGTTTCACTGGTGTGGCCATCCTACAATGCTGTGCCAAAAGACGGCGTGGGGTGCCCGGGGGGGGGGAGGCAGCGCAAACGGGCCTCTCCCTCTTCCCCAGGTGGAGGCACCTCATCTGCAGTGGGGTGCCTCTTAGCGTTTCACTCGCCTTTCCGCTGAGTTCCGCCCGCTCTTGAGGTACAGTGACTCACCCGCCATCTAGCTGAATTGCGGCTATTCTTGTGGTGCAGCGATAGCCGGCTGAAACAAGACTCTCAAAATGGCGGCCAGCTCTTTGGATTTGGGCCTGGTCCACTAAAATGGCTTTGGGACACCTTGGAACTCGGACGCTTGCCTGCTAGGGCATGGGCCCCATTCCCGAAAGCGTCCCCTCTTTTGACTGATTGTTCTTGTTGCCTATTTCTTCTGTTGTCATTTAACGGAACATTTTTGGACTGCCGAAAATGGTTCTGGTCCGACCGCTGGTTGGTGGAGACATTTTGACTATATCCTGGACCTGCCCGGCCGCGCCCAAAATGACGCCGGTATAAATGGGACTCGTAACTCCTTGTTGTGTACTGGTTGCCCAATCTTGATATCATGAGATACGTATGCAGTTTTGAAGCACATGGCGGGCAGGGACGAGAATTGATTGAACATTTTGACATCCCTATTGATATTAAGTTCTGATGTGTTATTGATTACTGTACTATTGAAAGTTCGAATTAACGTCACCTATGGTACTTGCCCGCAAATGTATATCTAGATAATTTTATTGTAACTGGCCCTCTCGTACTTTAATTATAAAATGTACGTCCACCGATTCCGCAACTGTTAGACACCTTAGTTCTTGCAACCTAATTGCCCGCCCGTTACGTTCTTCTACAGTGTAAATGTTCCCTCATCATATACGATTCCAGTTTGCTCCGTGGCCGGCCCACGTGGTTATAGGCCCATATTTGTATACTGACATTTTCACAATAAAGGTTTTTAAAACAAAACATGGTAGTAGTACCTAGATTGGTAAAGTTTTGAATAATAGCCACTGTTTTCGAATCAGTAAAAGGCAAGTGAAATAAAGCAGCCCGATTACATGACGGTTAAAAGGTATAATACGCAGGAACGCAGTAAAGATAAATGGTCAAGGGCTGTTGTGTTTTCTACTCCTGCAACATAAAGTGATCGATAAGAATCCTATATTCATGCCTATCAGCGACTAAGACAGCAGGCCGAGCCTCTTTTGTTCAACGGCTCCCTCATGGGACGAAGAAACGCCCTTTTTCTCGAAATAGGAATATTTTACTTGCAGGACAGTTGTAAATTTCCCGGGAAAATACATTAGCCTGGAACATTGTTAGTGGTAAACTGTAAATGCATCTGGGTCCTTTGCTTTACAAGTCAGAGTGAGAAAAAAAAGGTGGGGCTTTCATCATTTGGGGAAAAAAAAATGTTCGAAAGCAATGAAAAGCGTTATGTTTAGGTCATATAACCAAGCCTTTCATCATTAGAATAACAAAAGTAAAATGAACCAATGAAAAGTTTTATTAACAAGTCACATGACCTGTTATGCTTACGTTTTGCGCTGCGCGCCGCGCTCTGGATCGTTTCCGGGAAGCTGCGCCTTGCGCACCGGAGCACTTCTGACCATGTCATGAATGATGTAATATGTGACATCATCAGCAGTGGATTGCGGGTGCGCGATATATAGTTATTGCAACTAACTATATATGCGAATTTCTATGGTTTTGGGCGTGTAAATTAAGGTTTTGTAAATGTGAATACCTAACTATATATGGTCTATAACCTATGGTTTTTTCAGTGAATATATATATATATATATATATACATCACCTCCCGTCTGATCCAAGTTTAGGCTTCCGGGTGCTCTTAGGCGGTGCAAGCGAAGCGCGGCAGGACCCGCCGCGTTTAAAATTGATTCCGTTTTCCCTTTTCAGAGAGTTGTTTCTTCATGCACTCTCGTGTTTTTCAAAATTACGCCACACGTTCTGTTGTCAAATATTCGGTTTATTTGCTTTTTCCACAGCAAGCCAGCAACACCTTACGCATTTCGGTCTCTACGGAGACCTTGCTCACAGGTAAACGGAATCGACATTTTTTTAAATTTTAAATAAAATGCTTATCTATTACATCACTTCCTGTAGGTTGTACAGGATTTCTGGGACATGTAGTCTTATTGGGAAACATTATAGTCATGTTAGCCTTTTTATCGCCAATCATTAGGTACTATGGTCATTTTGGTAATGATATTGAACCACATCGATGTTTTTCTGTTCAATAAGTTTATTAGAATTTAAAAGAGTATATAAACATTTGAATAGCATAAAGGTGATACATAAGAGAAAATAAAAAGTATGAATACATCATAGGTTGATATCTGAGATAAAATATAAGATGAAATCTAAAAAACCGGGAACCAAAACAATGGCATCACCATAGGTTATCAAAGGAAGAAAAATATAGAGAAAAAGAAGAAAGCAGAGAGAAAAAGATAGAAAAAGGAAGAAAAGAAGGAGAAAACAGAAGGGAGGTTAAAGAAAAAGAGAGGAAGAAGAGTAGGGAAGGAAGAAGAAGAAGGAAAAGATCTTCTGGGGAGATACAGTTATACAGAAGGACAACATTCACACAACCGAATCAAATGGATATTGAGCAACCAAACCCTTAGAAGATAAATCCATATATGAGTATAAAGTTTTCCAGACCCCTTTAGAAATTGAAGGAGAGAGATGAGCATCCTCAACTGAGGTGTGTGCACCTCTTAAGAAAGAGACCCAAGCCCACCAAGTGTGATAAGAGATCGAAGAAAAAGATTTCCATTCCATAAGAATTACTTTCACTGCAATAGTTAATAACATCGATTTTTCTAACCAATGTACTACAATAAAGCCCTCCAGTGGGCATATCCACATGCATTCTAACCCAATTTTTGCCACCCTACAGGTGCCCGTATTTCTCAAATCTTATCTCTCTCTGTTTCAACATTGAAGCCCTCTGGTGGGCTTTTAAGGTACATCTTGTGAGTATAAATATCAACAGTAAAGTTACCCTCCATTTCTGAATTATATATGTAAATTTTCTTTCATGGCATAAACAATTTGCATGTCCTTCAGTGTGATAAAACAAACGTGAAATGAAAATGGTAAAGTAACAGTGCAAGTTAAAATCTTTTCAAGAGAGGTAACATTACTACTCATCAATATTCATTCGTCAGTGATTGGATTGTTTAAAGGTGGCAATGTAGTTCTTCGTCCTGGTTGTGCCCATACGGGCTCAAAGTTTGGAAACTCATGATGTGTTTTGATTCTTTCTGTCTCATTATTTTTTCGCGATCACCCCCTCTTTGATTTGGCCCAACACTCTCAATTCCATAGAATTTTAGTTCTTTCCAGTTGCTGTTGTGTTCTTTTTCCATTTGTTTGGCCATTGCGTTGCTGCGATCTGAATTGATAGTGGCCCGGACATGCTCCAGGATACGCAGTTTTAGTTCCTTTTTGGTGCTTCCAATGTACTTCAAAGAGCACAGACATTCCAAAGCATAAATGACAAATTGGGTTTTACAGTTGATTAATTGATCAATTTTCCATGTTTTTTTTTACTGCCATGGCAAGTTCTTTGATATTTTTGGCACTGCAGCAAACTTTACATCCAGAGCATTTATAAAATCCCTTGGGTTTGTACCAAGCTTCCGTTTTTTTCTTCTCTTGAAAGTGACTGTAAATTAATTTGTCTTTTATGTTCTTAGCTCTCCGATAGTTTACATTGGGATGATCACCCACAATTTCTGCAATGTTTGTATCCATATGTAGAATGTGCCAATTTTTCTTAAGGATTTTGATTATTGATTGGTTGGCCATGGAGTGAGTAGTAATGAAGCAAATCTTTTGATCATCCGGGTTGGGTGCTTGTTTTTCTTTGAGCAGATCAGTTCTTTTGACACTGGAGGAGCGATTTAGAGCCGTTTGAATGATTGCAGGATTGTATTTGCATTTCTCAAATCTTTTGCTGGCTAGTATTTTGTTTGTATTCCAGTCTTCCTCTTTTGAGCAATTTCTCTTTATTCGCAGGAATTCTCCGTATGGAATATTTTGAAGGCTGGATTGGTGGAAACTTTGAGCATGTAAGACCACGTTTGTTGCGGTATTCTTACAATGCAATGTTGTCTGTATTGCATTGTTTTCCATAAAGATTTCCGTATCCAGGAAGATCACTCTAGACTCGTGTGACCTTTCCTGGGCTCGCGGGGCTAGCAGAGAAGGGCAACAAGCGGGTTTTTGTTATAACGGGTTTTAATGACCTAAGTAAATGATCTGAACAAGTCTTTCTTAGTACGGGGGTTCTCCGGGGAGATCGGCTTCGGGACCTTCTTCGTCGACGATGTTCTAAATACTGAGTCCTCCGATAGCCGGTCTGGCTCCGTCGGGTTGTGTTGCCGTCGGGGTCCGTCTTGCCACTGCCTCGTCCCCAGGACCGGAGGGAAAACAAAACAAAAGGCACTCGTGAGAGGGTTGCCCTACTAGGACAGCGGTCTTCAGGAAAGGGAGTGAGGAAGCAAACCCACACGTGCTCCTGCCCTCCTATACCAGTGAAGGGGTCGTGAGGGGGGGGGTGCTCGGGACAGGGATAACGTGGAACTAGGGTTTCCGCTAAGGTACTACCGGACCGCCCTTTCGTCCCACCCAGCCCCTGAGACGATTACACACCTGGGCAAGCCACGCACCTCCCCTGGGTGAGTGGCTGGGCGGCTCGTGGAACCGTTGGCCTCCAGGCGTATCCTCTGCAGTCGGGGCTCCTCGTCCTCCACGGTATGACTCCTCCGTCTCGCTCTTCTCACTCCTTCACCGTTCCTTCTCCTCCTCTCCACTCCAGGTGTACAAGCACACCTCGTCGTCCCGGACTTCCGCTTTTGTCGGCGTTCCGTCACTCCGTAGCTCCTCACACTCGTCCTCTCCTTGGTAGTTAAAGGGCCAGTCTCTGTCTTTCACATAGGTCGTCGCCATCTCGTCTCCTGACCCTCGATAGTCTGTCTGCTGAGGGACATAAGAGGGATTAATGGCAGTACTCGGCGTAGTCTTTTGTAGGTGTACAGGATCAGATCCCTTAACGGGAGCCCGGTCGGGGACACCCCGTTACAGACCTCCCCCCTAGGACACTCACGTTCGGGGAGCAGATGACGGGACAGAAAATCGGCACCCACATTGTCAACCCCTTTTCTGTGCCGCACAGTGAAGGAGTACGGTTGGAGAGACAGAAACCAGCGCATCACACGCGCATTGTTAGACTTGTTTCTGGCCATCCAGAGGAGGGGGGCATGGTCAGTGTACAGGGTAAACGGATGCCCCTCTAAGTAGTAAGACAGCTTCTCCACAGCCCACTTAACCGCCAAACACTCCTTTTCAATGGTGGCATAGCGTAACTCCCGTGGAAATAGTTTCCGACTTACAAAGAGGATGGGATGATCCCTACCGTCTTGCCCTATCTGAGATAGCACAGCTCCTATACCATACTCTGACGCGTCAGTGTGCAGGATGAAAGGATTAGAGAAATCAGGGGAAGTCAGAACCGGGGTGGAGGTGATGATATGCTTGAGGTGGGTAAACGCAGATAGCATGGCCTCTGTGGCATGTAGGGACGTAGAGGATTTACCTGGATGTCGCAATGCATCGGAAAGGGGCACGGCTATGTGAGAGAACTGTGGAATGAAACGTCGGTAATACCCAACCAATCCTAGGAATGCTCTTAACTGTTTTCTGTTGGATGGAAAAGGGGTTTCGCTATTGCCCTGATCTTCTCAACCTGGGGCTCAATGAGCCCGTGACCCAGGACATACCCCAGATATTTCACCTTTTGATATGCGACCTTCGATTTTTTTGCATTTATCTTTAGACCTGCTCGTTCTAGGGCTAGGAAGACCTCATGCACATGTTGCAAATGAGTGGACCAGGAAGGACTGTGAATAACTATGTCGTCGAGATAAGTTGAGGCGAACTGGGATACGTCTTTCAGTACGGAGTTCATGAGACGCTGGAAGGTGGCAGGGGCTCCATGCAGGCCGAAGGGAAGGACCGTGAATTCGTAATGTCCTTCATGGGTACTGAAGGCGGTTTTCCGTCGGTCTTCTTCCTTTAACGGCACCTGCCAGTAACCTTTGGTGAGGTCGAGTGTCGTGATAAACTGGGCATCCCCTAACCGCTCTATTAATTCGTCCACTTTCGGGAGGGGATATGCATCAAAGCTGGAGATCTCATTTAGCGCCCTGAAGTCCATACAAAACCTACGTGAGCCATCTGGTTTGGGGATCATGACAATGGGACTGGACCAATTGCTTTTTGAGGGTCGGATGACTCCCAGTTTTAACATGTCCTCCACTTCCTTCTGTATCGCCCTTCTCCTGGATTCCGGTACTCGGTATGGTTTGATTTTTACCGTTTTCCTTGGAGCCGTCTCGATGCAATGTTCGGCCATAGATGTTTTGCCTGGTAGGTTAGAGAAGAGGATGTCATGCCGTAGTAAGAGTTTGGTTAGTTCTTCTTTCTGGCTCGACGTAAGCTCATCATTGATCTGCAACTCTTCCCGGGTAGACGGCGTAGACTCTGGGGCGGCCAAATGTGCTTCGGAGGGTGCGGGACCCAACCACTTCTTCAGCAGATTTATATGGTACACTTGGGTTTTGTGGGGCCCAGTCTGGAGTCTGTAACTGGTGTTGCCGATAGTTTTGACTACTTTGTGGGGGCCCACCCAATCCGCACGAAACTTCTGGTTGGATGAAGGAAGGAGAATCAGAGCCCAGTCGTTTATTTTCAGCCTTCTCCATCTCTTCCCTTTGTCATAGGAGGCCTTTTGCCGTCTCTGTTGCGTTTCCAGGTGGGTATATGCTAGGTCTCGCAGTTTTCCCAATCTGGATTTTAGGCTTTGGGTATATTCTAGGGTGGAGGCGGTCTCTTTGGGTAACTCGTTCTCCCAGGCGTCCTTCGTCATCTCCATCAGGGACCGGGGTTGTCTTCCATATAAAAGTTCAAAGGAAGACACGCCTAAGCTGCTCTGCCGTTGTCCTCGGATCACGTAAAGAGCCAGGGGCAAGATGTGATCCCATTCAGCCCCGCTGACCTCCAACATTTTACGAAGCGTTGTTTTGAGGGTCCTATTATACCTCTCCACAAGGCCATCCGTTTGCAGATGGTACACAGAAGTACGGATTTGATGTATGTCGAGGTTTTTACATACTTCCTTCATCAGTTTGGATACGAACGGGGTACCTTGGTCCGTAAGGATTTCTTTTGGGAACCCCACTCGGCTGAATACTTCGATCATCCGTTCCGCCACTTGTTTAGTGGTGGCCGCTGTCAGTGGAAAGGCCTCCGGAAATCGGGTTGCATAATCAACCATTACCAACACATGTTGGAACCCCTTTCGTGTCTTCGGGAGGGGGCCGATAAGGTCCATGCCGACTCTTTCGAACAGCTTCCCTATAATGGGAAGGGGTTGTAGAGGGATTTGAGGGGGCTTTGTCATGTTCTTCTTCTGACAAATGCAACACTCCTTGCAGTACACCGCTGTGTCTTTTGTATATGCCCGGCCAGTAAAAGTGTCTGAGAATGTTTTGGGTAGTCTTTTCTCCCCCCGTGTGACCTGCTAATAAGTGACTATGGGCAAAGAAGAGTACCTGACTCCGGAAAGATACTGGTACTAGCAGCTGTGCTTCCTCATTGGGGCTCCCTTACCGGTATAACAGGTCATGTTTAATGAGAAATCGTGGAAAACGGTCCGGATTATGCCCCTGACCCTGATGAGCCTGCTCCCAGGCGTTAAAAAGAGTGGGGTCATTTGACTGTGCATAACGGAAGCTCCTGTCTAATAGCCAAGGTTCAGGGGTGAGCATTGCGGGACAGGGGGCACAGGAACCCCTCTCCGGGGGTGGTCTTCTATCTGGGCTTTCGGTACTGGACTTAAACATGGACAAAAACTGAGGGTTGTCTGTGCCTATTATAAGGTCCTCGGGCAAAGAGGCTAACACTCCCACCCTCACCGTCTGGGTATCCCCCTTCCTGAGTTGAATGGGAATGTTGGCTACAGGGTAGGGTCGTACATCCCCATGCACACACCGAATGCTCACCATTTGTCTGGGAATATATTGGGACAGGGTAACATGTTTAGTCTGAATTATGGACTGTCTGCACCCCGAGTCTAGTAAGGCAGGAATGGAGGTACCGTTTACCCTGACACTTACTCTGTACGTGCCTCCCATCTCGGCCGAGAAGAGTACGGATTTTGGAGGTATCCTACTTCCATCGGGTTATCCGGGGGTCTTCTCTTTGGGCAGTGTCTGGCAATGTGCCCCCAATTCCCGCAGTCAAAGCATTGTGGACCGGATGCCCCCGGGCTCATGGGTTGCCAGGACCAGGGTTTAGGTGGTTCGCCTGGACGTTGCGTCTTCTTCTCGGGTTTGAGGGCTGGCCGGGGTGTCTTCTCGTGTTCCCATCCCGGATTCCGGGGCTGTGCCCTTGCAAACGAGGAGGCCATTTCAATGGCCTGAGCGGTTGTAAGGTTGTGATGCTGCCTTAGCCACCTTTGAGTGGGGTAGGGGAGAGCTTCCAAGTACTGCTCTAGATAGATGCGGTCCATTATGTCCTCCTTCGTGCTCACGGAGGGGGTTAACCATTTGTCTGCCGCCATTCGCAGTCATACGAACAGTGTTTTGGGGTTCTCCCCAGGGGCCCCCCTTTCTTTTCGGAAACGTAGCCGATATGCCTCCGCATCCAGCCCCAGATGATCCAAAATGACTTTCTTCACTTCCTGATAAGGGGTATCCCCAGTGGGCTTTGCCACCTGATAGGCGGCCTGTGCTTCACCCACCAAGAGGGGGGCCAGGAAAAATGGCCATTTCGCCACCGGCCATCCACAAGCCCGTGCAGCGCGTTCAAAATTCAGGAGGAACGCGTCTGGATCCTCCCCAGGCTTGTATTTCTGTAGGGCTATGGCTGCCGAGCCATGGGGGATCATTCTCTCTGTGCCGCTGCCGGGTTGGACGGGATCCACCCACGGGGCCGGGACCCGTGTGGCCAGGGCCTCCTTCAGTAAATCACTATTGGCTTGTGCCGCGTTGAGCTGCTGCTCTGCAACCCATTCGAGACGTTCTTGTCCTTTTGCTAGTTGTTCGATAACCGTTTCCATCTTCTGCATGCAGATGGTATCTATGCCCGCATTCTCCACCACTGTAACTTTTCCTGGGCTCGCGGGCTAGCAGAGAAGGGCAACAAGCGGGTTTTTGTTATAACGGGTTTTAATGACCTGAGTAAATGATCTGAACAAGTCTTTCTTAGTACGGGGGTTCTCCGGGGAGATCGGCTTCGGGACCTTCTTCGTCGACGGTGTTCTAAATACTGAGTCCTCCGATAGCCGGTCTGGCTCCGTCGGGTTGTGTTGTCGTCAGGGTCCGTCTTGCCACCGCCTCGTCCCCAGGACCGGAGGGAAAACAAAACAAAAGGCACTCGTGAGAGGGTTGCCCTACTCGGACAGCGGTCTTCAGGAAAGGGAGTGAGGAAGCAAACCCACACGTGCTCCTGCCCTCCTATACCAGTGAAGGGGTCATGAGGGGGGGGGGGTGCTCGGGACAGGGATAACGTGGAACTAGGGTTTCCGCTAAGGTACTACCGGACCGCCCTTTCGTCCCACCCAGCCCCTGAGACGATTACGCACCTGGGCAAGCCACGCACCTCCCCCGGGTGAGTGGCTGGGCGGCTCGTGGAACCGTTGGCCTCCAGGCGTATCCTCTGCAGTCGGGGCTCCTCGTCCTCCACGGTATGACTCCTCCGTCTCACTCTTCTCACTCCTTCGCCGTTCCTTCTCCTCCTCTCCACTCCAGGTGTACAAGCACACCTCGTCGTCCCGAACTTCCGCTTTTGTCGGCGTTCCGTCACTCCGTAGCTCCTCCCACTCATCCTCTCCTTGGTAGTTAAAGGGCCAGTCTCTGTCTTTCACATAGGTCGTCGCCATCTCGTCTCCTGACCCTCGATAGTCCGTCTGCTGAGGGACATAAGATGGATTAATGGCAGTACTCGGCGTAGTCTTTGGTAGGTGTACAGGATCAGATCCCTTAACGGGAAGCCCGGTCGGGTACACCCCGTTACAACTCGCTAATTGCATATGTGAATTTAAGACCGAAATCTGAGTTGTTAAGAATTTTGAAGTAAGCCTCAAATTCTTGATTCGTTCCATCCCAAATCAACAGTAAATTGTCTATATATCTTAGCCATGCCACGGTTTTTGATACTGCCTCATTATTTTCAGATCTCCATGCCCAAGTTTTCTCCCATTGTCCCATTGTCAGGCATGCATACGAGGGACTTAAAGAAAAGCCCATCGCTGTGCCTTTGGATTGGCGATAGATCTCTTGTCCAAACATGAATATATTTTGCTCCAAACACATTGAAATAATTTCTAGAAGCATATCATTGTGATCTGCAAATTGAATATTTCTGTCCATTAGGAAGGACTTACATGCTTCCAGACCAATTTTATTTTGAATATTCGAATACAGTGATATGACATCCATCGTGATTAGCTTGTAGGAGGATTGCCATGGAGTGTCTTGCAATCTTCTCAACATGTCCCCAGTGTCTTTAATGTACGATGTTAACTCCTTCACATATGGTAGCAAAAAAACATCAAGATAATTTGCAATAGATTCTAATAGGGCTCCTTTGTCCGAAATTATCGGTCTCCCTGGTGGTCTGGTGGAGTGCTTATGGATTTTAGGCAGAAAGTATATGGTGGCCATTTTTGGATGTGGTGTTTGAAGACATTTATATTCATCACTGTCGATTAGATTTCGTTTGAACCAATTATCTAGTTTCTGGTCTAATTCTTCTTTTAGCTTAGGCAAGGGATTCACTTTAAATTTTTCGTAGTATTCCTTATTTCGAAGTTGAGAGTGTGCTCTCGCATATATGCCTCCTTATCCAGAACGATCACATTTCCACCTTTATCTGCCATTTTAATTTTGATGGTATCATCTTTTTTAAGATTGTTTAGCGCTTGGCGTTCTTCTTTTGTTAGGTTGTCTTTTTTGTTTGGGACTTTAAGTTGATAAAGATTCTTTACTACACATTCATGAAAAAATTCTATTTTATTTCCAGGTGGGAGCTGTGGATAAAATTTTGATTGTGGTTTCATTTTGGAGATTCCTGCTCCTAATTGTACACAGTATGCTTGTACTTCTCCGCCGCTTTGTTGTGGATCCTGGCTTAGTTCCATGAGATTTAAAAAATGTTCAGCATCTTGTATCGGTATTTCCATTGTTGGTTGAGGTATGTTCCTTCTGTAATTGGCCATGTTAGGTTTATCAATGAACAATTTTGCTAATTTTATCTTTCTGATGAACTTGTAAAGGTCTATACGTGTCTCTGCCAAGTTCATTCCACTTGTTGGACAAAAGTTCATGCCCAGTTTGAGTAAATTAAGCTCCAAATCGTTAAGGTTTTTTGAGGATAAGTTGATTACTTGTAGTTCCTGGTTGTCAAGTGTTGTATTTTGATCTTCATTTAGTAGTTCCATTTCTTTCTCATGTTGCGTGTCATGGTTCCTACGCGGTTTGCGCCAGAAGGTTGTGCCGTACTTTCGCTTGCCTCTTCTGGTTTGTTTTGAGGCGTACTTCCCCGTCCTTTTCCTTTCCCTCTTCCTCTTTGGTTCTGACTTCTCGGAGGGCCCATTGTTTTTTCCCAAGTCTTTTGGTTGAATGCTAGTTTCATTTCGTCTAAAAAAGAATTCCTTGCTCTAGCTTCTCTTTGTTCTTCTTCCCCTCCGCTGACACTTGGTTCTGTTGATGCAAGGGAGGATAAGGAGGACATACTTCCCATATTTGCGGACTCATTTTGTCTAAATTTTTCATAGTTCCTGGCATATGTAAAGATACGACCATCCTCGTAATCCTCTTTGTCACATTGGAACTTTGTTTGTTTTCTCAAGAGTACACTTTCTTCATGTTTCTCAATATATTGTTCCAGATCTTCCTTGAATTTTTTCATTTCCGGATTTAAATCCAATGTGTCCAATTCTTTTTCCATTTCCTTGAGTTGTTTGGTTGTTTTTTCCAATGCGATCTCTATATGTTTTATTAGGATCTTCATTAGCCCTAAAGATGAATTGAGGATAAATTCCCCCCATTCAGTTAATAATTCATTGCTTGTATCTTGATGGCTTGGCATTAGGCTGATGCGTAGGCCTCGAGGTACTCGTTTGACTTCCAAGTATTTCTTTAGGGCTGCCATTTCCCACCACTTGTTGATTTCTTTCTTTGATAGCTTTTCCCACGTGTGAAGTTTATTTTTTAAGTCTGTTTTTCAAACGCCCCCACTTGCTCCAGTGGCAGTTATTCCTTCATCAAAGCATGTCTGAATAAGAGTATTTCTTGATACCTCCCTTTTATCCATGATGCGCTGGCACTTGTATATTTAAGCTGTATTTAATTTCAACAGTTCCTGATTGTACTTGTGTGTTTGCGTGGCTTAGTAATTTATTTTGACACAACTTCGCTTGTGTCACTGCAAGCCCAAAAGGGTTCCTTTTTGTAATTCAATCACCAGGAAAAACAGTTCCTCGAGTATTACTTTCAATCGTGAATTTTCAATTAAGTGACAAGCATTCAAAGACCAACCGACAGTTTGGCAATTGCACCTTCCGATATTATATTGTTATTTTCAGATGCTAAGGAATGTACTGAGGTTGCTTACCAGCTCCAGGGTACTTCGGAAAACCTGCTCCCTCTGCAACCGCTGCTTCTAGTTTCCAGCCTGTGTTGATAGGTTTCTCTCAGTCTCTTCCACGGCACTCGTTATTTCAGTGTTGATGCTGATGTCGGCGTTCACCCGAGCCTAATTCGAAATCACCTCCCATCTGATCCAAGTTTAGGCTTCCAGGAGCTATTCGGCGGTGCAAGCGAAGCGCGGCAGGACCCGCCACGTTTAAAATTGATTCCGTTTTCCCTTTTCAGAGAGTTGTTTCTTCATGCACTCTCGTGTTTTTCAAAATTACGCCACACATTCTGTTGTCAAATATTCGGTTTATTTGCTTTTTCCACAGCAAGCCAGCAACACCTTACGCGTTTCGGTCTCTACGGAGACCTTGCTCACAGGTAAACTGAATCGACATTTTTTCACAATTTTAAATAAAATGCTTATCTATTACATCACTTCCTGTAGGTTGTACAGGATTTCTGGGACATGTAGTCTTATTGGGAAACATTATAGTCATGTTAGCCTTTTTATCGCCAATCATTAAGTACTATGATCATTTTGGTAATGATATTGAACCACATCGATGTTTTAACAAAACTGAATTTTTCTAACCAACGTACTACAATAAAGCCCTCCAGTGGGCATATCCACATGCATTCTAACCCAATGGTTTTTTCAGTGAATTTCAAAGGTTTTTTGAATGCTGATTTCTAATTATAATTATAATGTTTATTAAACCTATGTTTTTTTCAGTGATTTTAAAATGTCATTCCATTCTCAACCCGATATCGCCAGTTTTCCAGCATTAGTCAAGTCAAGTCAAGAGATTTATATAGCGCGCTACATACCCATAGGGTCTCAAGGCGCTAGGGGAAGGGTCGGGAGTTACTTGTCGAATATCCAAGTTTTAAGTTGCTTTCTGAATGCCAGATGGTTCTGAGTAAGGCGAAGGTGAGTGGGAAGTGAGTTCCATGTTTTGGCTGCCAGGTAGGAGAAGGATCTACCTCCCATGGTGGTTTTGTTGATGCGAGGTACAGTGGCAAGGGCTTGGTTGGAGGATCGCAGCTGACGGGAGGGGGTGTAGAAGGACAGTCGTGTGTTGAGGCATTCGGGCCCAAGTTCGTAAAGTGCTTTGTGTGCGTGGGTTAGGAGGCGGAAAGTAATCCTCTTATTTACAGGGAGCCAGTGGAGGTTTTTCAGGTGATCAGAGATGTGTTCTTTACGCGGGATGTCTAGTATAAGCCTGGCTGAAGCGTTCTGGATGCGTTGGAGTTTTTTCTGGAGTTTTGCGGTGGTACCGGCGTATAGAGTGTTTCCGTAGTCCAGGCGGCTCGTGACTAGTGCATGGGTGACCGTTTTTCTAGTTTCGGTGGGGATCCAGCGAAATGTTTTTTTGAGCATGCGAAGAATGTTGAAGCATGATGATGAGACGGCGTTGACTTGTCTGGTCATCGAGAGTGAGGAGTCCAGGATGACGCCCAGGTTCCGTGCGTGGTCTGTCGGGATTGTTGCTTTTCCAAGGGCTTCTGGCCACCAAGAGTCATCCCAGGCGGAGGGGGAGGTGCCTAAGATGAGGTCTTCTGTTTTGTCTGAGTTCAGTTTCAGACGGCTATGCTTCATCCACACGGCTACTTCTTTCATTCCTTCGTGTAAGTTGGTTTTGGCGGTGGTAGGGTCTTTGGTGAGTGATAGGATCAGAGTGTCATCCGCGTAGGAGATGATGTTGAGATTGTGTTGGCGTGCGATGGTCGCGAGGGGGCTCATGTATACATTGAAGAGGGTGGCGCTGAGTGACGATCCTTGTGGCACGCCGCAGATGACTTCAGAGGCCTCTGACTTGAATGGTGGGAGACGGACTCTCTGTGTTCTTCCGGTGAGGAACGAGGTGATCCATTCCAGTGCTTTTCCTTGGATTCCTACGTCTCTGAGGCGCTGTAGAAGGGTGCTATGACAGACTGTGTCGAAGGCAGCGGAGAGGTCGAGGAGGATGAGGGCGACTGTGTCTCCATTGTCCAGTAGAGTTCGAATGTCGTCTGTTGCTGCGATGAGGGCGGTTTCAGTGCTGTGTTTGGCTCGGAAGCCAGACTGTGAGGAGTCGAGGGATTTGTTGGCTTCGAGGAAGGCGGCGAGCTGGTTGTTGACAGCTTTCTCAATGACTTTGGCCGGGAATGGAAGAAGCGAAATGGGGCGGTAGTTTTTGAGTTCGGTGGGGTCAGCTGTGGGTTTTTTCAGGAGGGCGCTGAGTTCTGCGTGTTTCCAGCTTTCTGAGAAGGTGGCGGAGTTGAGGGAGCAGTTGATGACATCTCGGAGGTGTGGTGCTATGATGGAGTCTGCTTTGTTGAAGATGTGGTGAGGGCATGGGTCAGTTGGGGATCCTGAGTGGATGGAGTTCATCAGGCGGATGGTGTCCTCAGTGGAGATAGGGTTCCAGTCGTGAAGGATGTTCAAGGGGGGTGAAGGTCCTGCAGAAGGTTGGGTGGGTTGGTCTTCGGGTCGGTTGTCGAAGCTGTTGTGGATGTCTGCGATTTTGTTGTGGAAGAAGGAAGCTAGGGAGTCGCAGAGGGCTTGGGAGGGGGTGATGTCGTTGGAATTGGATGATGGGTTGGTAAATTCTTTGACGATGTTGAATAATTCCTTGCTGTTGTGGGCTTTGTTATCTAGACGGTCTTTGAATGCGGCTTTCTTGGCAGACCGGATTAGTTGGTGGTGTATGCGGGTGGCATTTTTGAAGGCGTCCCTGGTGTTGTTGTTTGGGTCTTTTTTCCAGGCCTTCTCGAGGGAGCGGCAGTGTTTCTTCGATTTCTTAAGATCATCGTTGAACCAGGATGCGTTTTTGCTGCCTAGTTTGCTTTGGCGTTTTTTCAACGGTGCTAGGATGTCGGCGCTGTTGGATAGCCATTGGGTGAGGTTAATGGCTGCTTGGTCGGGGTTTGAGGAGTTGGCGGGGGGTTTAGTAGAAGCGATGAGGAGATCTGGTCGGTGGTGATTTTGTTCCAGTTTCTTCACAGGGTGGGTTGAGGATGGTTGTGTATTGTGGTCTTATTGTAGGTAAAGTGAACGCAGCTGTGGTCCGTCCAGTGTAGAGCTGTGGTGTGACTGAATGAGACATGTTTGCTGGAGGAGAAGATAGGGTCGAGCGTGTGACCTGCGATGTGGGTGGGTGTAGAGACAAGTTGTTTGAGTCCGAGGTCGGCAAGATTGTCCAGAAGGGTGGTGGCGCTGCTGTCATTGCTCTTTTCCAGGTGAAAATTGAGGTCTCCCAATAGAATGTAGTCCTCGGAGTGGATGGCGTGTGGGGTGATAAAGTCTGTGATGTCGTCACTGAATTGTGCACGGGGTCCTGGGGGACGGTAGAGGAGGGTGCCTCTGAGTGTGGTCTTGGGGTCGGTGTGGATCTGGAAGTGGAGGTGTTCGGCGCTGGCAAGGTCGACGTCAGAGCTGGTTGAGATGCGGATGGAGTTCTTATGGACGATAGCGATGCCTCCTCCTGTATGCTTGATGCGGTCCTTGCGGGTGATCTTGTATCCTTCCGGGATGGCAATGGTGATGTCTGGGGCTGAAGAGGCATTCATCCATGTTTCTGTTAGGAAGGCGACGTCCGGTGAGATGGTGTCGAGTAGATTCCAGAGGTTGATGGCGTGTCTGTGGACCGAGCGGGTGTTGAGCAGGATGCATTTAAGGTGGTTGGTGTCAGGTCTCTGTTTGCTGTTGGTGGATGAGGAGCTGGTTTTGGTGCCGTCGAACTTGCAGGAGTTGCAAGAGAAGGGACCATGGGTGATTTTGGGAGCGGCTTGGACGCAGTTGGGGGAGCGGCCGGGGTTAAGGGCTAGGAGGGTGGTGGCATCGTAGGTGATGCAGGAGGGCTGGGCAATGCGAGGACCAGGGGGTATGGCGCTGGGAGCGGTCCAGGCGCGGACGGGCGTAGACGGGCTTACCTTTGGCGCACCTTCGGCGCAGCCGCAGCGCGTGGACGCTGCACGTTGGAGCATCAGGCATAAATGAAGTGTGGAGGGGGCGGAGCGTGGGAGGGTCAGCTGGGAGGCGGGGTCTGGGAGGAGACACGGGTGAAAGTACAAACAAGTCAAAATGGCCGCCCAGAAAGAAATCGAAAGTGGGGCACAGCCGGAGCTTCACTCAAAGATTCTTGTTACTAAGTAACTAAAGAGACGCTTCACCGACAAACACAATCGCCGCTTTACACAGTTAATTAAAATGTAGCAATGCGAGCACAAACGATAACAAGCGCTCAAACGTAATGTAATTAGTTAGGAAAAGCAATGCGGGCAGAAACGATACCAAGCGCAGTGAGATGATGTATGCGCTGTAGCAGGACGGCAGTCAGCAGGTATCCGGGCAGGCAAGGCAGGCAGCTAGCACAGGGCTTCTGTGAAGCGAGTGGAGTGCTGGGGGAGCGACCGTGATGGATGGAATCCAGACTTCCGCAAAAATATTCACCACAAATGAGAGCGACAACTAATGCTAATAATATGCAGAGTAGGCGTTCCCCTGCAAAAATAACATGAAAACACCACAACAGGCAGCCAAATCTGGGGTGCGATCAAAAAACAGGTGATAAGCTGCGTTAGCAGTAGGAATTTAACATCTTCCTTTTACTGGTGTAAAGCAGGACAACTATCTACAGTGTGAAAGGGAGCCCAGTTCAGAATCACATCTAAAGACCAAAACATGTCATAGAGTTACTGATCATGCAGCTCCGACACCCAAGGAGGCCACAACACCCACTGCCACCACCCTCAGGAACTCCCCCCCCCGGATCACCCCCCTCCCTACTACCACAGAGGCAGCACAGAACAGGACAGCTGACCTGCAACAAAGGCTTGGTCCCTCAGTCACACAATAGCTAAATGTTGGGAGATGTGGCAACCAAGTATGTGTGAAGGACGCAAGTCACCCATCAATTAAAATGCACACAATACGAAGTGTAGCCGTGATGTGCTGGACAGACCTCCCTATGCCGAGCACAAACCTCTTCATGTGGATATATACTGCTGGTGCTTGTAGTGTTGTGGACAATAGACGTAACCATGTTACCTCAGGCCGTGGGGAAGATCTCGGTCCTGTAGCTGTGTTGTCCCCCCATGAAAGCGGAAGCAGAGTGGGCTGGTCCAAAGTACGCCACTCCAGCATAGGAGCTTGGGCTCTGGGTGTGGTTCACTTGTGGGAAGGCCAAAGCGTCTGCCAGGGCGGCAGCCCTCACCCTGCCACGAGGCACCTGCCATGACCAAGGGCCTCCTCGACACAAGCCCCTTGCAAACCTAGCAGCACAGCACAACAGACTTATGTCTGTACAGACTACTGCCTTCGATCTACACTGCAGACAGCAGGGCTCACAATTCACATTGAGTCGCGATTGCAGATGACGCAGTCCAGTACCCAAGAGACATTGCTCCCAGTGCGGCTTGCCCAGACCATGCATCATCGCAGATTACACACACACTGAGAGCTTCAGGTGCCACTAACTCAGTGCACTACAAGTGGACTTTATAAAGCAGAATTAATTAGGCAAAAGACATTAATACCAGTGCGGCCCGCCTGGACTGCGCATCATCGCAGGCTCCACACACGCTAGTTGCTACAGGTGACACTAACTGTGCAGCTCAACTCAACACTATGTGGCTGTGGGCACTTGCTGACCGCTGCCTTCGGCCTACATTGCGGTCATCAGGGCTCACATTTAAAATTGAGTCTTCATTCATTCAATGCAGAATCCAGTAGGCGACTAAGTATACCGTCCCTAAAACCTACATAATATCCTTTTTAGTATCCTTGCTTAAAGAACTTGTTTTTAATTAGTTATAGCTTCACTACAATGACCAAATTCATCTTGCAAGTCCAAAGGAACACTGAATGACAGTCTACACTGCGGATAGCAGAGCTCACAATTTGAATTCAGTCTTGATTTATTACTTGCAGACTCTATGTCTTCGGATTTTGTCAAGAGGAAGTGACAAAAACCATTCCTTGATGTCTGTGCTGACTACTGCCTTCGATCTATACTGCGGACAGCAGGGTTTACAATTCACATTGAGTCGCGATTGCAGATGACTCAGTCCAGTAGGCAACAGACATTGCTCCCAGTGCGGCTCGCCCGCACCACGTATCATCGCTGGCTGCGCACACGCTAAATGTTTCTGATGCCCCTATCTCAGTGCAGCATCAGTCTTGGCCCTTTTATGATTCAATGTTTTGTGTATAATTTCACATCTGCTGTCCTACATCAGTGTACCACAAGTCATGGACCCTTTAGGATAGAATCTTTTGTGTATTATTTCACATCTGCTGCCCCTACCTTAGTACAGCACAAATATTGACCCTTTATGATTGCATCTCTGTGTCTGATCCAATGATTATTCTTGTACTTGTTGCTAGCACCAACAATTCCCAGAGGGGTGGCTTACACCCACCCCACACGCATCCAGCACAGACGTCACTGGACATGTGACCCTGGTAATAAAAAGGAGTCGAGCGCACGTGCCTGTACCCAGTTTCACTATTCCTCTGTGTGTTCATTATGTATGCAAGATGCTGCCCCTAGGCCCTACCACATTACACTGTGCTGTGGACAGCGTATGCAACCATGTTACCACTGGCATTGGGAAAAACTTTGGTTATGTAACTTTGTCTCAGTCATTGTACAAGTACGTACGTAGAGACTGGATCATTAGAGTACTGGAAGGAGAGTGTATAGTGAATGTATAAGTGCTTGGAGATTGGCGGAGTGATTGTATAAGTAAAAATATATTGGTGCAGCCTAACCCCAAACACGAGCTTGGCTCTAATTGGCTGCCCTCCATGTGCCAAAAACTGAAAGTTGAACTTTGCATGGCCCTGTATTGCTACAGCTGCAACACTCCACTGAATGTGCAATAAACATTCATATCCACATAGATGTGTCATGTCCACCATCTTTCTTGTACCGAACGATAGATGAATGTAGGGTCATGGATTCCCTGTACCTTCCATGTTGGCCATGTTGTGGGACTTGGCTCACAGAGTGACAGACCCAGGTGATGGCAGCACTACAACAGGGACACCCACATCAGTTGATTCCTCATACATCTCAGGACGGAGCCACGCCCATAGCTCTGGAGTCATTCTTCACAGCCTCACACAGGACTGGCATACGCCAGGCCAGCCCACACCGCTTACGCTTACAGGGAAAGACAAGAACACTACATGGCCCAGGTTTTCATTTCAGTGATCTGCTGATCACAGCCTAGTTGTCAATACGCTACAGCCACTCCCTCACAGCTGGTACACACCCACACCCTCCCATCCAGCAAAGAAGTCACAGGACACGTGACCCTGCCATTAAAAAAGACTGCACACACGTGCTCTATGCTATTTCAGAGTTGCTTGCACCAGACGCACTCCGGCCGGCACAGGCACACCGGCACGGGAATGTGACTTTTAGGTCCACTGAGCTGAGCAGGTGTGCAGCCTGCGGTGATGGCCCATCTCAGCAGTCTGGACAGCTCAGGTTTTGTGTGTCCTGCTGGACTGCAGTGTAGGCCTGAGCCATCAAACAGCGCAGGTGTATCGCCACGTGGCGTCGCCTTGCTGGTCACAGAGTTAGTGGCACCGCAAGGGTTGATTGGGTGTGCAGCCTGAGATGAAAATCCAGGTGCACTGGTATGTCATCTGCCATGGCGAAATCAAGACCCAGCACCAAATGTGAGACCTGGTGTTCTGCAGAGCGGGGCTACATGATATGCAGGGTGCTCCGTCCACAGGCCCCGGGCTTGGGGCTTGCAGTGGCATGTGGTAGGCCCTCTTTTCTACACGCAGGTTGCAAAAGATGAGCAGAGAGTCGTGTTTGCACAGCGGAGGCAGTCACCTCCGGGCAGTGCGAGCGGATGGGGTGCAGCAACCTGGGTGCGCAGTGGCAGGCAGTCACCTCCGGGCAGTGGGAGTGGATGGGGTGCACCAGCCTGGATGCACAAAGGCCGGACAGTGATTTAGGCGTGCGCAGTTGTATGTACTCTGCCATTACTGATTCCATACTATGTTTCAGATGAGTAAGCTTGAGGGCTTCACTATGTCCCGGCACGTGGTTGCAGATATGCCAGTGGCGGTAAGGTAAGTTGTGAGGGTTTTGTCCACAGTGTGGGCACTCACTGTCCCTCTCCATCTGTTCCTTTCTCTACCTCACATTCTTTCTCTCTCTCTTCCTCTCTCTCTCTCTCACTCTATCTCTTCCTCTCACTCACACTGTTTCTCTCTTCCTCTCTCTCTCACTCTTCCTCTCTCTCCCACTCCTTCTCTCTCTCTCTCTCTCTCTCTCTCTCAATCTTCCTCTGTTTCTCTCTTCCTCTTTCTCACACTGTCTCTCTCTCTCTCTCTCTCTCTTCCTCTCTTTCTCTCTCACGCTATCTCTTCCTCTCTCTCACACTGTTTCTTTCTTCCTCTCTCTCTCGCTCTTCCTCTCGCTCTCACTCTTTCTCTCTCTCTCTCTCAATCTTCCTCTGTTTCTCTCTTCCTCTTTCTCACACCGTTTCTCTCTTTCTCTCTCTCTTCCTTTCTCTCACTGTTCTCTCTATCTTCCTTTCTCTCTCACAGGACATGTGGCCCTGCAATTAAAAAAGACTGCACACACGTGCTCTATGCTATTTCAGAGTTGCTTGCACCAGACGCACTCTGGCCGGCACAGGCACACCGGCACGGGAATGTGACTTTCGGTCCACTGAGCTGAGCAGGTGTGCAGCCTGCGGAGATGGGCCATCTCAGCAGTCTGGACAGCTCAGGTTTTGTGTGTCCTGCTGGACTGCAGTGTAGGCCTGAGCCATCAAACAGCGCAGGTGTATCGCCACGTGGCGTCCCCTTGCTCGTCACAGAGTTAGTGGCACCGCAAGGGCTGAGCGGGTGTGCAGCCTGAGATGAAAATCCAGGTGCACTGGTATGTCCTCTGCCATGGCGAAATCAAGACCCAGCACCAAATGTGAGACCTGGTGGTCTGCAGAGCGGGGCTACATGATATGCAGGGTGCTCCGTCCACAGGCCCGAGCTTGGGGCTTGCAGTGGCACGTGGTAGGCCCTCTTTTCTTTCATGCAGGTTGCAAAAGGTGAGCAGAGAGTCTTGTTTGCACAGCGGAGGCAGTCACCTCCGGGCAGTGGGAGTGGATGGGGTACAGCAACCTGGGTGCGCAGCGGCAGGCAGTCACCTCCGGGCAGTGGGAGTGGATGGGGTGCACCAGCCTGGATGCACAAAGGCGGGACAGAGATTTAGGCATGCGCAGTTGTATGTACTCTGCCATTACTGATTCCATACTATGTTTCAGATGAGTAAGCTTGAGGGCTTCACTATGTCCTGGCACGTGGTTGCAGATATGCCGGAGGCGGTAAGGTAAGCTGTGAGGGTTTTGTCCACAGTGTGGGCACTCACTGTCCCTCTCATCTGTTCCTTTCTCTACCTCACATTCTTTCTCTCTCTCTTCATCTATCTCTCTCTCACTCTATCTCTTCCTCTCTCTCACACTGTTTCTCTCTTCCTCTCTCTCTCACTCTTCGTCTCTGTCTCACTCTTTCTCTCTCTCTCTCTCTCTCTTTCTCTCTCTCTCTCTCTCTCTCTCACTCTTCCTCTGTTTCTCTCTTCCTCTTTCTCACACCGTTTCTCTCTTTCTCTCTCTCTTCCCCTCTCTCTCTCTCATGCTATCTCTTCCTCTCTCTCACACTGTTTCTCTCTTCCTCTCTCTCTCGCTCTTCCTCTCACTCTTTCTCTCTCTCTCTATCTCTCTCTCTCTCAATCTTCCTCTGTTTCTCTCTTCCTCTTTCTCACACCGTTTCTCTCTTTCTCTCTCTCTTCCTTTCTATCACTGTTTCTCTCTCTCTTCCTTTCTCTCTCACTCTTTCTTTCTTTCTCTCTGTTTTCCTCTCACTCTTTCTTTCTCACTCTCTTCCTCTCTCTCACTGTTTCTCTCTCACTCTCTCTCTCTCTCCCTCTCTCTCTCTCTCTGTCTCTCCTTCTCTCTCCTTTGATGGACGCATGATGCACAATCTTATCTTGCTTTTTGTCTAGCAGGCTGTAATTCACAGATTGACGACCCTCCCCCTCAGACACGGACCTCACATCATGAGGCAATGACCTTCAGTTCCACTGAGTTAGTGCCAGTAGAGCTGAGCGTGTGTGCAGCCGGCGATGATGCGTGGCCATCCTTGCAATTAACACCCACTTTGAATTGTGAGCTCTGCTTGACCGCTTGTACGCAACGGCTGAGGAGGTTGCTTCGGCACGTGCTGGACCCTCTTAGACACACGCCGGTGGCGGAAGATGAGCAGGGAGGCTTGTTTCCGCAGCAGCGGGAAGTCACCTCTGGGCGGTGGGAGTGGATAGTGTGCAGCAGCCAGGGTGTACAAGAGCGGGCACACACCTCTAGGCAGTGGGAGTGGATGGGGTACAGCAGCCCGGGTGAGCAGGGGCGAAACAGAGAACTAGGCATGTGCAGTTGTATGTACTCTACCATTACTGATTCTATACTATGTTTCAGATGACTAAACTTGAGGCCTGCACTATGTCCCGGCACGTGGTTGGAGACACATCGGTGGCAAAAGGTGAGCTGTGAGGATTTTTTCCACAGTGTCAACACTCACTCTCCCTCTCCCTCTCCATCTCTTCCTTTCTGTCACTCACACTCTTTCTCTTTCTCTCACTCTACCTCTTCCTTTTTCTCTCTCACACTCTATTTCCTTCTTTCTCTGTCTCTTCCTCTGTCTCTCTCATTCTTTCTCTTTCTCTCTCTCTTCCTCTCTGTCTCACTCTATCTCGCTCTCTCTTCCTCTCTCTCACACTGTTTCTCTCTTTCTCTCTACCTTGTATATCACTCTTTCTCTTTTTCTCTCTCTCTCACACTTTCTCTCTTTCTCTGTCTTCCTCTCTCTCTCTCACTGTTTCTTTCTTTCTCGCTCTCTTTCTATCTCTCACTCTTTCTCTCTCTCTTTCTCTCTCTCTCTCTCCTTTGATGGATGCATGACGCCCAATCTTATCTTTCTTTTTGTCTTGGAGGCTGTGATTCACAAATTGTCGAGCGATGACACGCCATGCCTGTACCTACTCTTATTTTGTTGTTTTGTTTCAATACAATGTTTCATATGTAAATCCATAGATGACTGAGATTCTCATTTGTCCAACCTCACATGCATCTTCTTAATTATAAGAATTTGTTACGTTCCAGATTTCCTAAGGTTGCTGTCACATTTGTTTGTGGGGGTGTGGGGGAGATGGCGGAAAAGGTGCTGGTGGCGGGGGGTGGCGGAGCAGTGTTGGGTATCCGAGCTGCATGATCGTTGGCTCCATTGCATCTGTTGTCGTTCAGGTGTGGCTCTGGGCTGGGCTCCCTTTCATGTTACAGGTTGTAGTCCGAATTTACATCATCTGGTGTAAACTTCCTGCTACTTACGCACCTTATCGCCTGTTTTGTACTCTCGTCGACGATCTTGCTGATGGTTGAGAAACTTGCAAAGTGATGTCTTCGCTGTTTTTTTGCACGGGAATGCCTACTCTACATCTCATTAGCAATATTTGCTGGGGTCATCCGTGACAATGCTTTTTGAGGCTGCTATCGCTCATAAACTGATGTTATGGGCTGTTTGCTCCAGCTTGTGAATAGTGCGTTAAAATTATCACCATTTTAGTTGCGATAAAGTGCCATTAACTCAGCAATGTGTTCTTGAGAATATACCCGCCGGTCTTTGAAAGACTTAAGAAGTACTCGAGTGTCGCGCTGAGAGCGCGCACCCATTGCTTTCATATGGAGGGCCGCGCTGAGAGTCGTGCTAGAGTTTTAACTCCACTTAAAAAATAAAACAAAAACATCCACTTTCACTAATTTACATTCGCCTCGGGGACCCCATCCTCCGAAGCATGCTGACATGTTCATTATTTTTTTTTTTAAACAAACGAGAAGAGTGTCACGTCGGCCCCCCTCCCGTGGCCAATTCTGGCCCGAGGACCCCATCCCCCGGGGCCTGGCCTCCCTGTTGGGGACCATGGGGCGAGCCCCGATGCCCCCATGGTCCCACCCGCTCCCTGTGTCCTGCGGGAGCCGGCATTGCTTTTCCACACAGGGAGCTGCCGACATGCAGCTCCCCGTGTGGAAAAGCAATCAGCTTTGGGTTTTGGAAGCAAGAGCAGGTTTCCCAGCTCTTGCTTCCAAAATCCGAAGGAAGTTTGCGATGACAGGGTGGGAGCCGTGCAGCTCCCGCCCTGTCATAGCAAACAGCAGTGTCCCGGGGGTGGGTACCCCGGGACATTGCAGGAGCTGGCCCTGGGGTGTGGCAGTCCCTAGAGTCATCACGGGCTCCAGCTCCCCTCCCAACATGAGTGAAGGCCCAGGGAGGTGGTTGTCCATAAAAAAAATGCTTTTTCTGGCCTTAGGGTCCTTCTGGGACCCCTTGAGCAGAGTCAGAGGGCCAGGGTGTTTCTACCCTGCCCCCTTCTCTTGTTTTATTTCTTTGTTTACTGGTGACTCGCTTCCACCCAGTCACAAGATGGCTGCTAACACTGGCTTGGAGTGTTGACAGCCAATTAGAATGAGGCTCATGGTCGGGAGGGGTCCCGACTCCACCACGTCCCTTGATATCGAAACTTTTATTTTTGGAATTTCTCGGCAACTACTGAATGGATTTACACCATTTAAAAAAAGGTCGCTTTCTGATCCAAGCACTACCATTTTGCCAAATTTGTGGTCATTCATTTCAGTAGTTTCAGCTGTAGCCTTGCCCAAAGTTTCCAAAGGGAAATTGATTTGTTGACTCTTATTTTTTGTATTTCTCAAAAACTACTGAACGGATTTACACCATTTAAAAAACGGTGGCTTTCTGAACCAAGGTCTACCTCTTTTCCAAATTTTGAGTACTTACATTCAGCAGTTCTGGCTGTAGCCTGTCTCGAAATTTCCTATGGAAATTAACATGGGGAAAACACGTTTTGGGACCTCACTTCTTTCTCAGCCCCTGCTTGATGAATCACCCCCAAACTTTCAGGATAGGAGTTGGCCTGGTTAACTTTTTTGGGGGAGAATTTAGCGAAGATTCGTCAAACGACGCCAAAGTTATTAGCAAATCAAAAAATGCTTATACATAAGTCTTGATTTCCCTCAGGGTTTTTCTGATTTACAGGCATCATTCCATGAGTCAAGCAATTCCTACTGTTTGCAATGGGGTATAGGTAGTTGACTTATTGATAGTAGGTATCATTACATGTATAACCTCTTAATAGGTTGAACGTGTCTTTTGATCACTTTTGTCCTCCCCCCCCCGCTTTTTGTATTATCAGCCAATGACCAATGAGGTATATTTGAGGCAGGGATCTGTCTCTTTGTCATGGCTGACCTCGCACTTTGCACTTTGCACGCGTGTTTGCACAATTTATTATGCATTTTAGCACTTGCACTTTAGTAACACTCAAGGGCAGCTGACACTATATGTATGTATCTAATACACCTTGATATTCATTTTATCCCATAGACCCTCTTTTCTAGATAAGGGTTTGACATGAGCATGATATTGGTGTTGTAAATAATGTCTGCCCTTTTCGTGATTGCATAAACATTCAACCTCCAAAAATCAATTTAAATAAATAGGTTGTGTATAATATGCATATTTAACATTTACAACTAAGTTTACGTGTTTTAGAATGGTCAACATGGGGTCTGTTTTGTAACAGGATATTTTGTAATCCATGTATGTTTTCAGTGTCTATGATTGTATACGCCCCCTTCGCTTCGTGTTAATTGTGCACTCTATTTATTCACTGTTATTGGTTCTGTCTGGCATGTGATCAAGGCTACCGTGTCGTAGCCGAAACGCGTCATGCAGGTAACGACGAGAAAATAAACTACCTTTGAATTGCAACTTTAGCGCTGTGGAGTGGTCTGTACCTGTGGCTTTCTTTGTTTATGGAAACGCTTTTCCTTGAGTAAGAACGGAGCAGGAACTTGAATCATATATATATATATATATATATATATATATATATATATATATATTACCTACTGGCGATAGCCAGTAGGTATATATAGTTAGGATTTTTTTCCTATGGGACTTTTGAAAATTCTATGTCTAATAACTTTGGCGTTTGTGGACGGAATCGGCTGAAATTTTCAGGAAAATGGCACATTTTGTTTCTGAGCAGCTCCTGAAAATTTGGGGGGGGTTCGTCAAGGGGGGGCCGAGAAAAAAGGGGGGTCCCAAAACGCGTTTTTCCCATGTTAATTTCCATAGGGCGGTTGGACTCACTTTTAGCCCGAACGGCTGAATGGATTTCCACGAAACTTGGCAAAATTGTAGGGACTGGTACCCCGATGTGCCTTTGCTAGGTCTCAATATATGTGCTTCAGTGGATTTTGAGAAATTAACGTTTAAATCAAGATATATATCTGTAACAGCGCTCCGGGCAGCTAACCGGTTCGCGAACTTTTCGCGTATCGGAACTTTGCAAAGCGAAGCTGATTGGCTCTCCGGTGTCTGTCAACATTCTAAACAGTCCGGTGCGGCCGCCATCTTGTCTCTCGGTAGGATCGAGAGACAAGAGGAGGCCAAAACAAAGGGGGAAATGAAGGAAAGGGGGCAAGGTAGACCCCTCCTGACCCCCTAGGATTGATGAGGGGGATATTATAGAGCCACGCCGGGCCCAAAAAAAAAAAAAAAAAAATCCGATTTTTTCGCCGTAGAGACGCGTCTTGGTTCGCGAACCGGGCAGCTAACCGGGCAGCTAACCGGGAAGCTAACCGGCAGTGTAACCAAAAAAAAAAAAAAAAATCAGATTTTTTCGCCGTAGAGACGCGTCTTGGTACGCGAACCGGGCAGCTAACCGGGCAGCTAACCGGGAAGCTAACCGGCAGTGTAACGGGAGTCTGAGGAGTAGCTGATTGGCTGTCAATATTGTAAACAGTCCGGAGCGGCCGCCATCTTGTCTCTCGGTAGGATCGAGAGACAAGAGGAGGCCAAAACAAAGGGGGAAATGAAGGAAACAGGGCAAGGTAGACCCCTTCTGACCCCCTAGGATTTATGAGGGGGATATTATAAAGCCACGTGGGGCCAAAAAAAAACAAACGCCGTAGAGACGCGTCTTGGTACGCGAACTGGGCAGCTAACCGGGCAGCTACCGGGAAGCTAATCGGCAGTGTAACGGGAGTCTGAGGAGAAGCTGATTGGCTGTTATCATTGTAAACAGTCTGGAGCGGCCGCCATCTTGTCTCTCTGTGGGATCGAGAGACAAGAGGTGGAAAAAAAAAAGGTGTAAATGAATGAAAGGGGTAAGGCAGACCCCTCCTGAACCCCTAGGATTGATGAGGGGGCTATTAAAGTTCCCTGGGGGGTGAAAAAAAAAAAATTGCGATTTTCGCGGTAAAGGTGCTTCCTGGTACGTTAACCGGGCAGCTAACCGGCAGCGTAACGGTAGTGCGACATATTGTGTTTTTTGAACGTTTGTGATATGTGCACGTGTGGATTTTGTCTAATTAAGGTTAAAAAAATATATATATATCTTTAAGCGTGTTCTGGCGCGCTTACGTTTTGGGTTTGGTTTGCGCTGCAGAGACGATACGTCACGGTTATGCGATGCATCATGAGGCGTCTCACGGGCTACGTGATACGTCACTTAATAAAGAATATATTTTACAGCTATAGATATTAGCTTTTAAAAAACCAATGAAATTCACAGAAAAAACCATAGGTTATAGACCATATATAGTTAGGAATTTGCATTTACAAAACCTTGAAAATTCACTGAAAAAACCATAGGTTATAGACCATATATAGTTAGGGATTAGCATTTAAAAAACCTTATTTTATTTGCACAAAACCATTGAAATTCCATATATAGTTAGTTGCACTAACTATATATCGCGGACCCGCAATCCACTGCTAATGATGTCACATATTACATCATTCATGACATGGTCAGTGACATCACTGATGACATCACTGATGACATCTCAAATGACATCACTGATGACATCACTGATGACAACACCCAGTGACTGTATGTTTCTGTAAAGTTAAAATATGTCTTACATATTGAAGAATGAGTGGATGTATAAGTGTCTGGATGAAGGATTTAGTAGGTGCATGAATGACTGTATGAGAGAATGATTAAATGTGTCTCACTGAGTGCATGGGTTAGTGATTAAAGTGTCTTAATTTGGCAATCAATATTTATGTTCTTCTGTAAACTGCTGCATGTTTAAATCAGTAGCTATATCAGTAACTATATGGGTTATTGAATGGTTGCCCAAGTATTTGTATGGGAGACTGAGTGTGTGTGTGGGTGGCTGGGAGGTGTATAACTCTGTGCATAGATGTGTGAGCGGTTGATTCCCTAGGTGTATGGGTTCAAAGTGCATGTAGAAACAGCTGTATGGACAGTTGACTGTGTGCATGAGTATATTGGTGAGTGAATGGATATCTCAGTTCTACATGTCAAAGTAAGTACATATGTAAAACACACTCCATGTGAGAGTTGACATATATAAATAACTGAACATAAGAGTCAGTGAATGTGAGAGTGGCTGTATGAATCATTGTGAAGTTGTATCAAGGATTGTATAAGAGAGTAAATATGTGTTAGTATATGTTTGAATAAGTAAGGTGTGTATAACTGTATAGTTAAGGAAATGGAGATGTGATTGACTCTTTGCATGACTGAATAGGTGTGTGAGTAACTCCATGGATGTGTGACAGTCTGTGAGTGCCTGTTTACACTGAGTGTATCAAAGGTTATATTAGAGTCTGAAGATGTATTATCACATAAATGATATCATCAGTGATGTAATCAGTAATGTCAAATGAGATGTCAGTGATGTCATCAGTGATGTCATTTGAGATGTCATCAGTGATGTCATCAGTGATGTCATTTGAGATGTCATCAGTGATGTCATCAGTGATGTCACTGACCATGTCATGAATGATGTAATATGTGACATCATTAGCAGTGGATTGCGGGTCCGCGATATATAGTTAGTGCAACTAACTATATATGGAATTTCAATGGTTTTGTGCAAATAAAATAAGGTTTTTTAAATGCTAATCCCTAACTATATATGGTCTATAACCTATGGTTTTTTCAGTGAATATATATATATATATAAATTACCTACATAGTTAAAACCTAGCTTCCATAGGAAATCCGCAACATTCTATTTGGAATAACTTTAGCGCCGGTGGACGAATCTTCGCGGATTTCTCCAAGAAAATGGCCTGCTCCACTCCTTCCCTGAAAGTTTGGGGGTGATTCGTGAAGCGGGGGCCGAGAAAAAAGGGGGTCCCAAAACGTGTTTTCCCCATGCAATTTTCCATTGGCCCTTTAGCCGGGGCTACAGCCTGAACGGCTGAACGGAATTACAACAAACTTGGCAAAAAGGTAAAGTTATGTTTGCAGATGGGCCTTTTTGTTAAATGGTGTAAATCCGTTCAGTAGTTCCTGAGAAAATCAAAAGTGAAATCATAAGTATATATTGGAGGTGTAACGGTACGCGTACCCGTGTGTGCAAACATGAACTGTGGCGCGTTTTAGGTTGGGGAATATATTCCTCTTCAATTCAGAGGTCCCCTAGAGGTCAACTAGTCCAACAGGTACCTCTAGTAAGTGCCACGGAGCTGCGTTGCAGAGTGTTGTAAAAAGGGGGCACCCCTCTGAACACCTCTCTACAGCGCAGCTCTCTGGCGGAAACTGGAGGTACCTGATGGGCTAGCTGGCTCACAGGGAGCTCAGGATTGAAGAGGAATATATTCTCCAATCTAAAACGCGCCACAGGGCGTGTTTGCACACATATGTCCTCAGGCCCCGCCCCCTTCCTTGACAATTGAGCAAAATATTCCTCTAAAATCAGCCGAAGTATGAATTCCGATTTACTCACCTGCTATCACGAGAAACGTCAGTGCTGCATCTTTAAGCCCAGGACCGACCCTGAAAAGTAAATGTAACCATACTTAGAGTAACTTGAATTTCCTTCCATGGACAAACATTGACTGGTTTCACATGGAAATTTTTCTAAGTGTGGAGTTTTGGAAGTTAAAAAAATTCCTGTAAAATCAGCCGAACTACAAATTTCGATTTACTCACCTGTTATCACGAGAGATGTCAGTGCTGCATCTTTGAGCCCAGGACGGATCCTGAAAAGTAAATGTAACCATACTTACAGTAACTTAAATTCCTTCTATAGGCTAACATTGACATGTTTTACTTGGAAATTCTTCTAAGTGTGAAGTTTTGGGACTTAAAACAATTCCTCAAAAATCATCTTAACTAGGAATTCCAATTTACTCACCTGTTATCAGGAGAGACTTCACTGCTGCATTTTTCAGTCCACTACTGACCCTGAAAAGTAATTCTAATTGTAGTTACAGTAACTTGAATTTCCTTCCATGGGATATCATTGCCTGCTATATAAAATATATATAAATAAAAAAAATATATATTAAAAAAATTACAATTTCAATATTTTTTAAAAACATTTTTTTTAATTTATATAAAAAATATGTAAAGTAATTAAATAAATAAAATATCTAAAAATAAAAAATGTAAAATAATGTAGTAAATCAGTATAAAAAAATATAACAATTAATACATTTACAAATTAGAATTTACAAAACCTTTGAAATTCACTGAAAAAACCATAAGTTTCACCCACGTTATAGCTAAAAATTAGCATTTAAAAAAACCTTTGAAATTCACTGAAAAAAACATCGATTTCACCCATGTTATAGATAAAAATTAGCATTTAAAAAACCTTTGAAATTCACTGAAAAAACCTTCGGTTTCACCCACTTTATAGTTAAAAATTAGCACTTAAAAAACCTAGAAATTCACTGAAGAAACCATACGTTTCACACACGTTATAGATAGCTGGACATTTCACTCATACAAAACCATTGAAATTCCCCCGTTATAGTTAACTATAACTCGTGCACCCGCAATGCACTGCTGATGACGCCACATATTACATCACTCATGACATGGTCAGTGACATCACTCATGACATCACTGATGACATCTCAAATGACATTACTGATGACATCACTGATGACATCATCCTTGTGACAGAGTGGCAGTCCTCCTCTCAACCTAATATAACCTTTGACACACACATTCAAAAATAGAAACTAAAATTTTCAAAACAATGGAGATACCAATAACAGTTAGAACAACCTCATCAGTAATTCCGACATCTACATACACATCCACTCATTCACAAACAGTTCTATATAGGAATTCATACATGTACTTACTCATCATATCTACTCATACACCTATACATCTTGTTACACACCGACACTCATCTATAGAGTTACTCACACACATACTCACACATGCAAATAAACTATCAAACATTCATTTACTTGCAAATACAGCTATACACCCACCACTACACTAACTTCTACACACACATACACATACTTACTCTCTTAAACAATCACTTATAAAAACACATACTTATTTATACAGAAACTCTTCCAATCTGTCAATCTCACATATACTCACTTATAAACATCAATACTCATATATACTAAATTAAAACATATGTAATAACTCATAAAGATACTATTGAGACAGTCATTCACTCACTAACACACCCATATACACACTCATCCACCCATACAGTCCTGCACACATGCTGTCTTCAAAACACATACAAACAGTGAGTCACCCATTCATGCATCTATGCGCTAAGTAATACCCCCCACCAAACCATACAGACACTCATACTGATACTCAAAAAACCACTAATAACCCATATACACACTTATGTACCTACTCTCCAACCCTTGCAGCCACTTATACACAAAGTGAGACACTGATACAGCTATTTACATATTTAAACATTACTCGCTAATACATGTATTCAGTAAGATACATTTAATAAGTTAGTTATGCAATCATTTTTATTAAAAAACATCTATTTCGACACTTATTTACCCATTTATTCTACCGACGACCTTTAGATATACATATATAAAAAATATAATAACTGGAAGGGATACCACGGACACAGACCAGGTTTAGCGCTGATGGTTTATTTGTGCAAATTCAGCTGCATAATATATAATGCTGCTGGAGTGAAAGAGGAATAAAGCACGAATATTGAAATCTACACTGAGTGGTTCGTACCTGTCCAGCAATCATGTCTCCTTCAGCCACACTACGGATCTCCTCTGGACTGACCACAGCTGCGTTCACTTCACCTACAAGCCGAAACCCACCAACCACCTCCAACCAACTCTGCAAAGAAACTGGAACAAAATCACCACCAACCAAATCTCCGCATCACTTCTTCTAAACACCCCAGCCCACTCTTCTAACCCAAACCAAGCCGCCGCCAACCTCACCCTATGGCTATCCAACACCGCCGACACCTTAGCTCCACTGAAAAAACGTCAAAGCAAACCTGGCAGCAAGAAGGCCTCATGGTTCAACGATGACCTTAAGAAGTCCAAGAAACTCTGCCGCTCCCTTGAAAAGGCCTGGAAAAAAGACCCAACAACTAGCACCAAGGACGCCTTCAAAAACGCCACCCGCACTCACCACCAACTAATCCGAAAGGCCAAGAAAACAGCATTCAAGGATCGACTTGACAACAACGCCCATAACAGCAAAGAACTTTTCAACATCGTCAAGGAATTTTCCAATCCCTCGGCCAACTCCAACGACATCACCCCCTCTCAAGCCCTCTGCGACTCCCTAGCCTCATTTTTCCACAACAAGATTGCAGACATCCACAACAGCTTCGACAACCAACCCGGAGACCAACCCACCCAACCATCTGCTGAACACTCTCCCCCCGTGAACACCCTTAACGCCTGGAACCCAATCTCCACTGAGGACACAATCCGCCTGATGAATTCCATCCACTCAGGATCCCCCACAGACCCTTGCCCTCACCACATCTTCAACAAAGCAGACTCCGTCATAGCACCGCACCTCCGAGACGTCATCAACTGCTCCTTCAACTCCGCCACCTTCCCGGAAGACTGGAAACACGCTGAACTCACCGCCCTGCTGAAAAAACCCACAGCGGACCCCACCGAACTCAAAAATTACCGCCCCATTTCGCTCCTTCCATTCCCGGCCAAAGTCATCGAGAAAGCCGTCAACAACCAGCTCGCCGCTTTCCTCGAAGCCAACAAATCCCTCGACTCCTCACAATCTGGCTTCCGAGCAAAACACAGCACTGAGACCGCCCTCATCGCAGCAACAGACAACATTCGAACTCTACTGGACAATGGAGACACAGTCGCCCTCATCCTCCTCGACCTCTCTGCAGCATTCGACACAGTCTGCCACAGCACCCTTCTACAACGCCTCAACAACACCGGAATACAAGGAAAAGCACTTGAATGGATCACCTCGTTCCTCACCGGAAGAACCCAGAAAGTCCGCCTTCCACCATTCAAGTCCGAGGCTACTAGTACTGAAGTCATCTGTGGTGTACCACAAGGATCCTCACTCAGCCCCACCCTATTCAACGTATACATGAGCCCCCTCGCGGCCATCGCCCGCCAACACAACCTCAACATCATCTCTTACGCGGATGACACTCAACTAATCCTTTCTCTCACCAATGACCCCAGCACCGCCAAAACTAACCTACACGAAGGAATGAAAGAAGTTGCCGAATGGATGAAACAAAGCCGTCTGAAACTGAACTCAGACAAAACAGAAGTCCTCATCCTAGGTACATCCCCCTCTGCATGGGACAACTCTTGGTGGCCGGAAGCCCTTGGAAAAGCACCCATCCCGACAGACCACGCACGGAACCTAGGCGTCATCCTGGATTCTTCACTCTCAATGAACAGACAAGTCAGCGCCGTATCCTCATCCTGCTTCAACATTCTTCGCATGCTCAAAAAAACACCGAAACAAGGAAAACAGTCACCCATGCTCTGGTCACGAGCCGACTGGACTACGGAAACACCCTCTACGCAGGTACTACCGCTAAACTCCAGAAGAAACTCCAACGAATCCAAAACGCCTCAGCCAGGATCATATTGGACATCCCGCGCAACGAACACATTTCTGGTCACCTGAAAGACCTCCACTGGCTACCCGTCAATAAGAGAATCACTTTCCGACTGCTAACCCACGCACACAAGTCACTCTACGACATCGGATCAGAATGCCTCAACTCACGACTGTCCTTCTACACCCCCTCCCGCCAACTACGTTCTTCCAGCCAAGCCCTCGCCACTGTACCTCGCATCAACAAGACCACCATGGGAGGCAGATCCTTCTCATACCTGGCTGCTAAAACATGGAACTCACTCCCCGCTCACCTTCGCCTTACCCAGAACCACCTAGCATTCAGAAAGCAACTTAAAAAGTGGATATTTGACAAGTAATCCTCCTCCCCTCTCTAAGCGCTTTGAGACCCTCTGGGTATGTAGTGCGCTATATAAATTCTCTGACTTGACTTGACTTGACATGATGGGGATTCGACATTGGGAATCTTCATTGGATATATATATATATATATATATATATATATATATTCACAGAAAAAACCATAGGTTATAGTGGATATATAGTTAGGAATTTGCATTTACAAAACCTTGAAAATTCAATGAAAAAACCATAGGTTATAGGCCATATATAGTTAGGAATTAGCATTTACAAAACCTTATTTTACTCGCATAAAACCATTGAAATTCCATATATAGTTAGCTAACTATAAGCGCTAACTATATATCGCGCACCCGCAATCCACTGCTGATGATGTCACATATTACATCATTCATGACATGGTCAGTGACATCACTGATGACATCACTGATGACATCTCAAATGACATCACTGATGACATCACTGATCACAACATCCAGTGATTGTATGTGTCTGTAAAGTTTAAATATGTTTCACATATTGAAGAATGAGTGGATGTATAAGTGTCTGGATGAAGAATTTAGTAGGTGCATGACTGACTGTATGAGTGAGTGATTAAATGTGTCTCACTGAGTACATGGGTTAGTGACTAAACTGTCTTAATTCGTGCATCAGTATGTTTGTTGTTGTGTAAGCTGCTGCATGTGTTGATCAGTAGCTATAAGAGTGGCCATATGGGTTATTGATTGGTTGCCCAAGTATTTGAATGGGAGGCTGAGTGTGTGTGTGGGTGGCTGGGAGGTGCGTGACTCTGTGCATAGATGTGTAAGCAGTTGATTCACTAGGAGTATGAGTTCAAGAGTGCATGTGGAAACAGCTATATGGGCGGTTGACTGTGCATGGGTGTGTTGGTGAGTGAATGGATTTCTCATTGCTACATGTGCAAGTAAGTACGTATGTAAAACACAATACATGTGAGAGTTGAGATATATAAATAACTGAACATAAGAGCCAGTGAATGTGTGAGTGGCTGTATCGATCACTGTGAGCTTGTATCAGGGATTATATAAGAGAGTAAATATGTGTTATTATATGTTTGAATAAGTAAGATGTGTATAACTGTATAGTTGAGGAAATGGAGGTGTGATTGATTCTTTGCATGACTGACTAGGTGTGTGAGTAACTCCATGGATGAGTGACAGTCTGTGAGTGTCTGTTTATACTGAGTGTATGTAAGGTTATATTAGAGTCTGAAGAGGTTCATTGTATTATCACATGAGTGATGTGATCAGTGATGACAAATGAGATGTCATCAGTGATGTCATTTGAGTTGTCATCAGTGATGTCATTTGAGATGTCATCATTGATATCATTTGAGTTGTCATCAGTGATGTCATTTGAGATGTCATCAGTGATGTCATCAGTGATGTCACTGACCATGTCATGAATGATGTAATATGTGACATCATCAGCAGTGGATTGCGGGTGCGCGATATATAATTAGCGCTTATAGTTAGCTAACTATATATGGAATTTCAATGGTTTTATGCGAGTAAAATAAGGTTTTGTAAATGCTAATTCCTAACTATATATGGCCTATAACCTATGGTTTTTTCATTGAATTTTCAAGGTTTTGTAAATGCAAATTCCTAACTATATATCCACTATAACCTATGGTTTTTTCTGTGAATTTCATTGGTTTTTTAATAGCAAATATGAAAAGCTTTAAAATGTCAAGTACGTGATAGATAAAAACATTTTCGTATTTATGCACGCTGATGTGCTTTGAACGCTGCCCCCCCCCTCCCCTCCGTTGTAATCCGTCGTACCTCCTTGTCTCTCCATTTGATTGATTGTTGTCCAAGCATTTACTGTTTTAGAATTGGTTCTCTTTGGATCATTCTCTATTTACAAACAAGCACAAAGTCGCAATACTCTGTTTAGTCTTTGCAGATAGTGAAAAATCGTGTAAAAAAAATAAAAGTAATCGAGCAAAATCAGTAGGCCACTAATTGGATCTCTTTTTGACCTCGCTAAAATAGAAATATTAGGAACAACCCTTCTTGAGAAATACGAAAATAGTGACATGAACTGAGCTCCACACCATGAGGGCTGCAAGACAGCTCGGCTCCATCACCCACCCCGCACAAAATAATGACAAACCCTATGCAAATATTAAAAATATAGACAACACACCAGCAAAGAAACAGGGTAAAACATTTTATTAAAAAACTATTTACATAACGTTGGTTTATAAGATGATGTCAGTAGTGGACCGATGTGTGAATAGATCGAAAACAGCACAAGGCTCCAAGATCCGGATAGCAAGCTCCTGGATGTTGGGTGCCATAGTTTAGAGTTCTGAATTTCAGCCTTTTTCAATGCCTGTGCTTTGTTGAATCAAAATGGCGGCTTGACACAAAGCTGACTCAAGCGTTGCTACTGATGCTATGCAGACCAAAACTGGTTTTCAGTTTGTACATTTTTCTAGATTTTTCAATCCAAGTTTGGTTGACTTTGTAGAACGATGGCTTCAGATTTTCAACATACGGTGTGGTGGCGCTGACTGGGAGGGGGCGCTTCGCTCCTGCCCCCTCCCCAAGTAAGATTTTCATACGTGAAAGTACGTTAATGGTTTTGGTCCCTGAGATGCTTCGATGTCACTACCATTCTCAAATAGCATAAGTTCTAGATGTTGGGTGCCATAGTTAAGAGTTCTGAGCAGCGCTTGTAACACTGTCTGAAGCTTATTTCCACCTACTGCAGCTTCACTATTCTCAAAGTAAGTGAGTGTCGTTTGTGGACCTGACTGCATTAGAAAACAATGTGATATGTTACCTTCCTAAACAGCTTGACGGAGGCCCCTGAGGGACGCTGTGATGGCCATGGACTCGGAGAAGACGCTTGGCTCCGACACCCTCCCCAAGTCTTATAGCACTGGTGTAGCCTGAGATCGCCCCCGACATAGGCGGCCGGCTCCCGGGGTCCGGCGGTACTTTTTGCCTTTTGATGACTCTTCAATTCTGGACCTTGTCCCACAATCCGTTTGACCTGAAGACAAGCTGTAGTGGGGCGCCCCTTTATCGTTTTAGTTGCCATTCCGCCCGCTTTTGCTACACTGTGCCTCTTCCGCCATTCAGCTGTTTTCCGCCCGCTCTTGCGACTACAGCGTCTCGCTCACCATGTAGTTGAGATGCGCCCGCTCTTGCGGTGCAGCGATAGGCGGCTGCCACAGGACTCTCAAAATGGCGGCCGGCTCTTCGGTTTTGGGCCTGGTCCACTAAAATGGCCCTGGGACACCTTGGAACTCGGACGCTTGTCTGCTAGGGCTTGGGTCCCATTCTCGAAAAGCGTCCCCTCAGCCGTGAAGATTCTACAAAAGTCTTGGGGGCCTCCGACTCCCGCAGGCTTCTGGTGGGGAGCGGCTGCCATGATTGCTCGTGGAATGGCCACGACGGAGCTACGAGATGGTAGTGGTCTCATGCTGACGCCAGCTTTAGTGTGAAACATCCAGAAACACTGTAGACTACCAATTCGATCAGTTCCGGTAGCGCCCCAACATGACCCGGAAGAGAAGAACTTGCCCTCCCCTCTTTGACTGATGGTTCTTGTTGCCTGTCCCCTCTGTTGTCATTTAACAGAACTTTTTGGACTGCTGAAAGGGGTTGTGTTCTGAACGCTGGTTGGTGGAGACATTTAGACTATATTCTTGACCTACGTTGTCGCGTAATGCGTTTTATGACACGCCGCGTTAGCGCACCCGGAAGTGATCCGAGGCGCGGCGCGCAGCGCGTAACGTAAGCATAACAGGTCATGTGACTTGTTAATAAAACTTTTCATTGGTTCATTTTACTTTTGTTAATTTAATGATGAAAAGCTTGGTCTTATGACCTAAAAATTACGCTTTTTATTATTTTCGAACAATATTTTTTTTTCAAACATATGTTATAATATTCCAGGCTAATGTACTTTCCCGGAAAATTTACAACTGTCTTGCAAGTAAAATATATTCCTTTTTCGAGAAAAAGGGCGTTTCTTCCTTCCATGACGGAGCCGTTGAGTAAAAGAGATTCGGCCTGCTGTCTTAGTCGCCGATACGCCTGATTATCAGATTCTTATCGATCACTTTATGTTGCAGACATGAAAAACACAACTGCCCTTGACCATTTATCTTTACTGCGTTCCTACATATTATACCTTTTATCCGTCATGTAATTGGACTGCTTTATTTCACTTGCCTTTTACTGATTCGAAAACAGTCACTAAAAGTAAAAACTTTACAAATGAAAATACTACTACCGTGTTTTGTTTTAAAAACCTTTATTGTGAAAATGTCAGTATACAAATACGGGCCTATAACCACGTGGGCCGGCCACGGAGCAAACTCAAATCGTATATGATGAGGAGACATTTACACTGTAGAAGAACGTAACGAGCGGGCCATTAGGTGACAAGAACAAAGGTGTCTAACAGTTGCGGAATCGGTGGACGTACATTTTGTAATTAAAATACGACAGGGCCACTTACAATAACATTTTCTAGATATACATTTGCGGGCAAAGAGTTACGAGTCCCATTTATACCGGCGCCATTTTGGGCGAGGCCGGGCAGGTCCAAGATATAGTCAAAATGTCTCCACCAACCATCGGCCAGACCAGAACCCCTTTCGGCCCTTTATGTTACAAGATGGTGTCTTCTATTCAGAAAATATTGGTGGCAGCATTTTGAAAGGAAACAGAAACAGCCGTTCTCCTAGTGAGTTTCACATTGTTACATTTAGGAAGAATGTTGAAGAGTAGTATGTGGAAAATCTGAAGCCATTTTTCTACAAACTCTCAATCAGACTTAGATGGAAAAAAAAACCTGAAGAATGTACAAACTGAAAACCAATTTTTGTCTGTATAGCACCAACAGTAACGCTTGAGTCAGCTTTGTGTCAAGCCGCCATTTTCATTCAATCAATAGCGTCCCCCTGCACACATTCAGGGACCTGGTCGTGTCTTTAGATGAAACGCATTGTAGGAAAAGAAGCAGAAAGGAAAAGGAAAAAATTTCCGCCGGACCTAGTGAAGCTGCAGCAGGTGCAAATAAGCTTCAGACAGTCTTACAAGCACTGCTCAGAACTCTCAACTGAGGCACTCAACATCCAGGACTTGCCATTCGGATCTTAGCGCCTTGTATTTTTGTTTTGTTCTTGATGGAGGGGAAACAACAAAAAACAGGCATTGAAAACGGCTCAACTGGAGCAAAAAAAAAATTACTTCTTGGGTGCATTAGGGCATTTATGATTTTCGAATGCCGTATTCATCAGGTTGATGCTCATGTTGCCATAGGACAGCATAGCACCACAGTGTATACAAGTTAACTTCATATGTTCAGATGAGGCAGGTGGCATATTTAGCATTCACCTTCTTTGATCCAGGAGGGATGGAGAAAAACTGCCAGATGAAACTTGAAACTTGGCCATCCAGATCTCGGCGCGTTCGACTCACTGTACCGCAACAGTGACCGCAACTCAGCTGGACACGCCGTCTTTCGGCGCAGCATTGTAGGATGGCCACACCAGTGCGGCAATTTGCTAGACACCACCTCGGTGCCATCCGGATCTCGGCGCGTTCGAGTCACTGTACCGCAACAGTGACCGCAATTCAGCTGGACACGCCGTCTTTCGGCGCAGCATTGTAGGATGGCCACACCAGTGCGGCAATTTGCTGGACACCACCTCGGTGCCATCCAGATCTCGGCGCGTTCATTCATTCAATAGCGTCCCCCTGCACACATTCAGGGACCTGGTCGTGTCTTCAGAAGAAACGCATTGTAGGAAAAGAAGCACAAAGGAAAAGGCAACAAGTTCCGCCGGACCTAGTGAAGCTGCAGCAGGTGCAAATAAGCTTCAGACAGTTCTACAAGCACTTCTCAGAAATCTCAACTGAGGCACTCAACATCCAGGACTTGCCATTCGGATCTTGGCGCCTTGTGCTGGTTCCGACCTATTGACACATCAGTCCACTACTGACATCACCTCATAAGCCAACGGGGCACCCCACGCCGACTTCCGGCGCAGCATTGTAGGATGGCCACACCAGTGCAGCCACTTGCTGGACACCACCTCGGGGCCATCCGGATCTCAGCGCATTCGAGTCACTGTGCCGGAAGAGTAACCGGAACTCAGCTGAACACGCCGTCTTTCGGCGCAGCATTGTAGGATGGCCACACCAGTACGGCAATTTGCTGGACACCACCTCGGCGCCATCCGGATCTCGGCGCGTTCGAGTCACTGTACCGCAACAGTGACCGCAATTCAGCTGGACACGCCGTCTTTCGGCGCAGCATTGTAGGATGGCCACACCAGTGCGGCAATTTGCTGGACACCACCTCGGTGCCATCCGGATCTCGGCGCGTTGTGCTGCCTTCGGCCTATTCGCACATCGGTCCGCTACTGACGCCGCCTCACGTGCCAACGGATTTTCTACGCTTTTTGTAGCCCTATGTCGCATAACAGGTCATGTGACTTGTTTATAAAACTTTTCATTGGTTCATTTTACTTTTGGTTTCCTAAAGATGGAAGGCTTGGTCATATGACCTAAAAATAACACTTTTCATTGGTTTAGAACATTTTTTTTTCCCAAACGATGAAAGCCCCACCTTGTTTCTGGATCATTCAGACTGAAGCTGGCGTCAGCATGAGAGCACCACCATCTCGTGGCTCCGTCGTGGTCATTCCGCGAGCAATCATGGCAGCCGCTCCCCACCGGAAGCCTGCGGGAGTCGGGGGCCCCCAAGACTTTTATACAATCTTCACGGCTGAGGGGACGCTTTTCGAGAATGGAGCCCAAGCCCTAGCAGGCAAGCGTCCGACTTCCAAGGTGTCCCAGGGCCATTTCAGTGGACCAGGCCCAAAACCGAAGAGCCGTCCGCCATTTTGACAGCCATGTGGCAGCCGCCTATCGCTGCACTGCAAGAGTGGGAGCAACTCCACAACATGGTGAGCGAGACGCTGTGGCCGCAAGAGCGAGCGCAACTCAGCTAGATGGCCGCCACCTGGGGAGACCCGTTCACGCCGCCTCCCCCCCCCCCCCCCCCGGGCCGCCGCACGCCAATTTTCGGAGCAGCATTCTAGGATACCAAAACCAGTGCGGCAGTTTACTGGACATCACCTGGGTGCCTGTCGTACATGTTGTGTCAGCCATGTGACACTGGACACAGACCGCTACTGACGAGGCCTCCCCCCGCACCACCCGGGACGCCCCACGCTGTTTTTCTGTGCTGCATTGTAGGATCCCTAAACCAGTGCGGCACCCAGGCGACATCACCTGGGTGCCGTCCAGAACTCTGCACGTTGTGCTGCCTTGGGACTATTCGCACAACAGACCGCTACTGACGAGGCCTCCCCCCGCCCCACCCGGGACGCCCCACGCCAATTTTCGGAGCAGCATTGTAGGATCCCTAAACCAGTGCGGCACCCAGGCGACATCACCTGGGTGCCGTCCAGAACTCTGCACGTTGTGCTGCCTTGGGACTATTCGCACAAAAGACAGCTTCTAACCATTGTTGCTTTTTGTGTTAATAAATGTTTAAATGTTTTTAGTTTTTGTTCTGTTCATTATCGTTAAAAGTTAATAAAGTTTTATAACCTTAATTTGTTGGAGTGTTATCTATTTTTTGAAAAACGGGTGAATGGGGCCTTGAATCGGGTTATTGTCATGTGTGGGCTTTGGAAGTGTGCTGCTGCAGGATCGGACATTTCAAACTCAAATGCACGTTCTTTTTCTTACCTTTCCGAAGCATGGAGCGCAATAGCAAGCAGAGAAAGGGTGATGCACGTGTTGAACACTACCTGACCTGGCAAGTTGCTGGCAGTGCCCCCCCGCCCGCTCCTGAAAGAGGGCACACACACACCGCCGCCCCGAGTACTTCAGAAATCTTTAAAAGACCATGCGCTTGTTCATGAGGCTTAAATGGTTTATCACCTCTTCTAGAACCCCTACATCGACCCTCTGACGTTTCATGGAAAAATTACCATGTAACACAATACCAAGCCCTATCAGCTGAAACCCCCAAGGAATCGTGGGGCATATTAGCAAGGGGGTTTATCTCCCCTTTTTTGGCTTTAAAAACCATGAAAGCGGAGATAAAATTATTTCCCTATTATCAAGCTGTCGCTAACACCAGTTAGTGACACCTAAAAGGAGATAGCGACCATCTTGGGCCCGGCTTTGCATGTCAGTGATACTTATCACTAATGACATGCAAAGTGGCGTGCCAAGATGTTAGCGACTGGAAACAGTCCCTAACATCGCTACCTTCTATTACCAACTTTTGGAGATATTCGCACTAAGCGCGAATATCTCCAAAAGCTAACACCTGCCCTGAGCAGGTCTTACCATGTTATCCAATGGGAGGTGGATAACATGGCTAAGAGCATTAGGTCGATAATACATGAATATCGCTGACTTTTCTACGATAATAGCAAGGTTTATCTGCGATAAAAATCGCCGATGTGCGGCGATAATTTTTGTCTCTAAACAAGTTATAGACAAAAATTATCGCTAGTTGTTAGTAATATGCCCCCGGGTTTTTGCTTGCAGAAATCGGGAGGCGGGAGACTAGCACTGAAATCAGTACTCACACGCCTGAATCAGGAGGATTGGCATGTCTGAATTCTCTACAGCTGGGGCCATAAACTACATCCGCAGGGGTAGGTGATAGCCTGGGACCAGCCTGGCATCTAAAATGGCTGCCGTGCACGACAAAATTGTGGCATTCGAAAAAAGGCAAGATGGAGCAGCCGCTGGAAGAGATATATCAACATATATCAGCCTCCTCAGCCACCCTCAGGAAACATAGGGGATTAGGATATGTCTCCCGCACCCCCTTATACCTAGTACTTTAATTAACGAAGCACAAAATGGCGAATTCCCGTTTCGCTACCAGTTTGCGGCCCAGTTCGCGGCCCGTGAAGCGCTTCTACCGTGAAAAATCATTTTTTTTTTATTTTCCCCACGGGACCCTTTAATAACCCCAACAACATTCCTAGGGGGTCAAGAGGGGGATACCTTGCCCCCTTTCATTAAATTCCCCCTTAGTTTTTCACCTTTTCTTCTCTCTCGATCCTACCGAGAGACAAGATGGCGGCCGCTCCGGACTGTCACGCAGCAAAAAAAAAAAAAAAGCTCACGCACAGCCGCTGGAAGAGATGTATCAACATATATCAGCCTCCTCACCCACCCTCAGGAAACATAGGGGATTAGGATACGTCTCCCGTACCCACTTATAACTAGTAATTTAATTTACGAAGCACAAAATGGCGAATTCCCGTTTCGCTACCAGTTTGCGGCCCAGTTCGCGGCCCGTGAAGCGCTTCTACCGTGAAAAATCATTTTTTTTTTCTTTTCCCCACGGGTCCCTTTAATAACCCCAACAACATTCCTAGGGGGTCAAGAGGGGGATACCTTGCCCCCTTTCATTAAATTCACCCTTCGTTTTTCACCTCTTCTTCTCTCTCGATCCTACCGAGAGACAAGATGGCGGCCGCTCCGGACTGTTTAGAATGTTGACAGACACCGGAGAGCCAATCAGCTTTCTGCGCGCAAAGTTCCGATAAGCGAAAAGTAAGCGGACCGGATCGCTGCCCGGAGCGCTGTTACAGATATATATCTTGATTTAAACGTTAATTTCTCAAAAACTACTGGAGCACATATATTGAGACCTAGCAAAGGCACATCGGGCTAACAGTCCCTACAATTTTGCCAAGTTTCGTGCAAATCCATTCAGCCGTTCGAGCTAAAAGTGAGTCCAACCGCCCTATGGAAAACTCAATGCAAAAAACGCGTTTTGGGACCCCCCTTTTTTCTCAGCCCCCCCTTGACGAAACCCCACCAAATTTTCAGGAGCTGCTCAGAAACAAAATGTGCCATTTTCCTGAAAATTTCAGCCGATTCCATCCACAAACGCCAAAGTTATTAGACATAGAATTTTCAAAAGTCCCATAGGGAATTTATCCTAACTATATATACCTACTGGCGAACGCCAGTAGGTAATATATATATATATATATATATATATATATATATATATAAAAATATACATATATTTTTTTTAAACAATGGTCCGAGCCTTCAGGAGTCACTCAGCATCTCCCCCATCTCGACATTCCGGTAAATAATATGTTTGCCCTACGCGTTTCGAGGGCGCAGTGCCTCTCATCAGGGGCTGGCTGCTTTCTTATCTGGTGCTTGAAAAGTCTCTTATTGACATGCATAATTAATTGATAGGTACTGGGATCACTGTGCTGTCCGGGTTGGGCATAGTCCCAACGCGTTTCGAGGGCGTAGTGCCTCTCATCAAGGGTTAGCTGCTTGCTTATCTGGCGCTTGAAAAGTCTCTTATTTACATGCATAATTAATTGATTGCACCAGGTGTGTCGCACTCCACGTACTGTCAAACTGATGCACGTCGGGACTTGTGGTCCTAAGAGAATCATTCTTTTCCTTTAGTAGGCTCCAAGCGCCAGTCTTTAGCATTCTTTCATTTAGTAGGAGAGTAATCTCGAGGTAGTATCCTTGGTAGGTACTGGGCTCGCTGTGCTGTCCGGGTTGGGCATAGTCCCGACCTTCAGCCTCGTTTCTTTTCACGATGGTGCTCTCCCACACGTCGGGACGGGCATGTTGACATTTTTTGAAACAATGGTCCGAGCCTTCAGGAGTCACTTAACAGCTCCCCCATCTCGACATTCCGGTAAATAATTTGTTTGCCCTATGCGTTTCGAGGCCGTAGTGCCTCTCATCAGGGCCTGGCTGCTGTCTTATCTGGCGATTAAAAAGTCTCTTATTCACATGCATAATTAGTTGATTGCACCTGGTGTGCCGCACTCGGCCTACTGTCAAACTGATGCACATCGGGACATGTGGCCCGGCGAAAATCATTCTTTTTCTTTAGTAGGCTCGAAGCGCCAATCTTTAGCTTTATTTCATTTAGTAGGAGGGTAATATCAAGGTAGTATCCTTGGTAGGTACTGAGCTCGCTGTGCGGTTGGGCATAGTCCCTACCTTCAGAATCATTTCTTTTCACGATGGTGCTCTCCCACACGCTGGGACGGGCATGTTGACATTTTTTGAAACAATGGTCTAAGCCGTGAGGAGTCTCTCAACAGCTCCCCCATCTCGACATTCCGGTAAATAATTTGTTTGCCCTATGCGTTTCGAGGCCGTAGTGCCTCTCATCAGGGGCTGGCTGCTTTCTTATCTGGGGCTTGAAAAGTCTCTTATTTACATGCATAATTAATTGATTGCAACTGGTGTGCCGCACTCGGCGTACTGTCAAACTGATGCACATCGGGAAATGTGGTACTAAGAGAATCATTCTGTTCCTTTAGTAGGCTCCAAGCGCCAGTCTTTAGCATTATTTCATTTAGTAGGAGGGTAATCTTGAGGTAGTATCCTTGGTAGGTACTGGGCTTGCTGTGCTGTCGGGGTTGGGCATAGTCCCGACCTTCAGCCTCGTTTCTTTTCATGATGGTGCTCTCCCACACGCCGGGACGGGCATGTTGAAATGTTTGAAACAATGGTCCGAGCTTTCAGGAGTCTCTCAACAGCTCCCCCATCTCGACATTCCGGTAAATAGTTTGTTTGCCCGAGGCGTTTCGCGGCCGTAGTGCCTCTTATCAGGGGCTGGCTGCTTTCTTATCTGGCGCTTGAAAAGTCTCTTATTTACCTGCATAATTAATTGATTGCACCTGGTGTGCCGCACTTGGCGTACTGTCAAACTGATGCACGTCGGCACATGTGGTCCTAAGAGAATCATTCTTTTCCTTTAGTAGGCTCCAAGTGCCAGTCTTTAGCATTATTTCATTTAGTAGGAGGGTAATCTCGAGGTAGTATCCCTGGTAGGTACTGGGCTCGCTGTGCTGTCCGGGTTGGACATAGTCCCGACCTTCAGCCTCGTTTCTTTTCACGATGGTGCTTTCCCACACGTAGGACGGGCTGTTGACATTTTTTGAAAAATGGTCCGAGCCTTCAGGAGTCACTCAACAGCTCCCCCATCTCGACATTCCACTAAATAATTTGTTTGCCTTACGTGTTACAAGGCCGTAGTGCCTCTCATCAGGGGCTGGCTGCTTTCTTATCTGGCGCTTGAAAATTCTCTTATTTACATGCATAATTAATTGATTGCACCTGGTGTGCCGCACTCAGCGTCCTGTCAAACTGATGCACGTCGGGACATGTGGTCCTTCAAGAGTTATTCTTTGCCTTTAGTAGGCTCCAAGCGCCAGTCTTTAGCATTATTTCATTTAGTAGGAGGGTAATCTCGAGGTAGTATCCTTGGTAGGTACTGAGCTTGTTGTGCTGTCCAGGTTGGCATAGTCCCGACCTTAAGCCTCGTTTCTTTTCATGATGGTGCTCTCCCACACGCCGGGAAGGGTGAGTTGAAATTTTATGAAACAATGGCCTGAGCTTTCAGGAGTCACTCAACAGCTCCCCCATCTCGACATTACGGTAAATGATTTGTTTGCCCTACGCGTTTCGAGGCCGTAGTGCCTCTCATCAGGGGCTGGAAGCTTTCTTATCTGCCGCTTGAAAAGTCTCCTATTTACATGCATAATTAATTGATTGCACCTGGTGTGCCGCACTTGGCGTACTGTCAAACTGATGTACGTCGGGAAATTTGGTCCTAAGAGTATCATTCTTTTCCTTTAGTAGGCTCCAAGCGCCATTCTTTAGCATTATTTCATTTAGTAGTAGGGTAATCTCGAGGTAGTAATCTTGGTAGATACTGGGCTCGCTTTGTTGTCCGGGTTGGACATAGTCCCGACCTTCAGCCTCCTTTCTTTTCACAATGGTGCTCTCCCACACGCCGGGACGGGCGTGTTGAAATTTTTTGAAACACTGGTCTGAGGCTTCCGGAGTCTTTTAATACCTCCCTCATCTCGACATTCCGGTAAATATTTTGTTTACCCTACACTTTTCGAGGCCGTAGTGCCTCTCATCAGGGGCTGGCTGCTTGATTATCTTGCGCTTGAAAAGTCTCTTATTTACATGCATAATTAAATGATTGCACCTGGTGTGCCGCACTCGGTGTACTGTCAAACTGATGCACGTTGGGATAAGTGGTCCTAAGAGAATCATCCTTTTCCTTTAGTAGGCTCCAAGCGCCAGTCTTTAGCATTATTTCATTTAGTAGGAGGGTAATCTTGAGGTAGTATCCTTGGTAGGTACTGGGCTTGCTGTGCTGTCGGGGTTGGGTATAGTCCCGACCTTCAGCCTCGTTTCTTTTCATGATGGTGCTCTCCCACAAGCCGGGACGGGCATGTTGAAATTTTTGAAACAATGGTCAGAGCTTTCAGGAGTCACTCAACAGCTCCCCCATCTCGACATTACGGTAAATTATTTGTTTGCCCTATGCGTTTCGAGGCCGTAGTGCCTCTCATCAGGGGCTGGCTGCTTTCTTATCTGGGGCTTGAAAAGTCTCTTATTTACATGCATAATTAATTGATTGCAACTGGTGTGCCGCACTCGGCGTACTGTCAAACTGATGCACGTCGGGAAATGTGGTACTAAGAGAATCATTCTGTTCCTTTAGTAGGCTCCAAGCGCCAGTCTTTAGCATTATTTCATTTAGTAGGAGGGTAATCTTGAGGTAGTATCCTTGGTAGGTACTGGGCTTGCTGTGCTGTCGGGGTTGGGTATAGTCCCGACCTTCAGCCTCGTTTCTTTTCATGATGGTGCTCTCCCACAAGCCGGGACAGGCATGTTGAAATTTTTGAAACAATGGTCAGAGCTTTCAGGAGTCACTCAACAGCTCCCCCATCTCGACATTACGGTAAATTATTTGTTTGCCCTACGCGTTACAAGGCCGTAGTGCCTCTCATCAGGGGCTGGCTCCTTTCTTATCTGGTGCTTGAAAAGTCTCTTATTTCCATGCATAATTAATTGGTTGCACCTGGTGTGCCACACTCGGCGTACTGTCAAACTGATGCACGTCGGGAAATTTGGTCCTTAGAGAATCATTCTTTTCCTTTAGTAGGCTCCAAGCGCCAGTCTTTAGCATTATTTCATTTAGTAGGAGGGTAATCTCGAGGTAGTATCCTTGGTAGGTACTGGGCTTGCTGTGCTGTCCGGGTTGGACATAGTCCTGACCTTCAGCCTCGTTTCTTTTCACGATGGTGCTCTCCCACACGTCGGGACGGGCTATTGACATTTTTTGAAAAATGGTCCGAGCCTTCAGGAGTCACTCAACAGCTCCCCCATCTTGATATTCCGGTAAATAATTTGTTTGCCCTACGTGTTTCGAGGCCGTAGTGCCTCTCATCAGGGGCTGGCCACTTTCTTATCTGGCGATTGAAAAGTCTCTTATTTTGCATGCATAATTAATTGATTGCACCTGGTGTGCCGCACTCGGCGTACTGTGAAACTGATGCACGACGGGACATGTGGTCCTCAGAGAATCATTCTTTTCCTTTAGTAGGCTCCAAGCTTCGATCTTTAGCATTATTTCATTTAGAAGGAGGGTTTCTCGAGGTAGTATCCTTGGTAGGTACTGAGCTTGCTGTGCTGTCCGGGTTGGGCATAGTCCCTACCTTCAGCCTCGTTTCTTTTCACAATGGTGCTCTCCCACATGCCCGGCCGGACTTGTTGAAATTTTTTGAAACAATGGTCCGAGCCTTCAGGAGTCACTCAACAGCCGACATTCCAGTAAATAATTTGTTTGCCCTACGTGTTTCAAGGCCGTAGTGCCTCTCATCAGGGGCTGGCTGCTTTCTTATCTAGCGCTTGAAAAGTCTCTTATTTACATGCATAATTAATTGATTGGACCTGATGTGCCGCACTCGGCATACTGTCAAACTGATGCACGTCGGGACATGTGGTCCTAAGAGAATCATTCTTTTCCTTTAGTAGGCTCCAAGCGCCATTCTTTTGCATTATTTCATTTAGTAGGAGGGTAATCTTGTGGTAGTATCCTTGGTAGGTACTGGGCTCGCTGTGCTGTCGGGGTTGGGCATAGTCCCGACCTTCAGCCTTGTTTCTTTTCATGATGGTGCTCTCCCACACGCCGGGATGGGCATGTTGAAATTTTTTGAAACAATGGTCCGAGCTTTCAGCAGTCACTCAACAGCTCCCCCATCTCGACATTCCGGTAAATAGTTTGTTTGCCCTACGCGTTTCGAGGCCTTAGTGCCTCTCCTCAGGGGCTGGCTGGTTTCTTATCTGGCACTTGAAAAGTCTCCTTTTTACATGCATAATTAATTGTTTGCACCTGGTGTGCCGCACTCGGCGTACTGTCAAACTGAAGCACGTCGGGACATGTGGTCCTAAGAGAATCATTCTTTTCCTTTAGTAGGCTCCAAGCGCCAGTCTTTAGCATTATTTCATTTAGTAGGAGGGTAATCTCGAGGTAGTATCCTTGGTAAGTATTGGGCTCGCGGTGCTGTCTGGGTTGGGCATAGTCCCGACCTTTAGCCTCGTTCCTTTTCACGATGGTGCTCTCCCACATATGCATACATAAATATCTTAGTGATAATAAATATCTACAATTACTGAATAGTTCTATTTTTTAATAATCCAAAACACTTATTTAAGAAACCTTAAACTTTAACTAATATTTTTAAGAATATAAAAGTGTATAAAATAATTAAGCATAATCTATAGCCAAGTTTATTAAACATTACATAACAATTTTTAGAGGGTGGATGATTTTATTTTAAAATATTGTTTAATATTAATATAACCTACATTAATATATATCCATTATTTTAAAATCTAACACAAAATTAATTTGAGGAGGTTGTGTTGTAACATTTACTTTATTAGCTCAAAATTGACAGTGACTTTTTTAAATTCATTTACTTTTCTATTTTATAGTATAATAATTTCATTCCATTTTTTAAACATATTTAACATTATTATTCTACCTATATTTTCCCATATGGAGATCTCTACCCTGGTGGTGGAAATTAAGGTAAATAACTGAATAGAGATGCTATTACGCCTTCACCGTCTACTCCATTCACCATTTGAGAAGAATAATGGATAGATATATGAAGTTGTTGCTTAGAAGAACGGAAATTGAGGAGCTTCACTAGCAATTGCCCGGAAGTAAATATATGAATAATAATTAATAGATGAGACTTGAGAGGATAGTTATAAAATAACTGCAATAAGCCATGAAGAAAATAAATTTAATTGGGTGCTCATTTCCAAAAATGATTATGAACCTAAAAACGACTGTTTTTGTACCCAAAACACTATTCAAACTATACACTAGTTAAAATTCTCTAACCTTTTTTCAAATTTAGGGGTGGACTAGAGACAGCCCATATTTCTAAATTTCAAATTCTTTATCTGTAGTGTAACAGTGATGACGTTCTTCAAGGCAGTGTGACTTAACTGAGGAAAATGACTATGCTAATGCATCACATTAGCAGATATCCGTATTAAGAAGCACTTGTGGCTCCAGGTCACACATTGAGTGATATATTTATAAATGTCCAAAATGAACCTCGTATTTAAAAAGCTAACATGAACTGAAGTGAGCAGCTGTCATGTAGAACATATTGATTGAAATAACAAATTCCCCCTATAGATTCCGTCTAGCACTTATAGCCATTGCTAAACTCAAAATTTAGGACTGAGGAAATCTGTGTTTCTTTTCATTAGGAGCTGTATCATGAGATGTTCATTAATGTTCATTAGGTAATTAAAAATAATACGCTTATAATTCAGGTACTTTAACAGTTAATGCAAAGAAAATCTAAGACCCACTATATTACATGTGACAATTGAGTTATTGCTTGTTTTGAAAGTTTATTAATAGTGGTAACCCAGAATATTGAAAGTCAACTATTAAAATTGGAATTTGATCATTTTGGATGCAATATTTGTGTATGTATAATACCTTTATGAAAAAGCAATAAGGTAACATGAGACTAATTAAATGACGCATGTAGCAAATATTTTTACATCAACAAAATCTTTAGAACTAAAGGAATTTATAGCGAACATATAAAATATGAGAGCCAAGTGGGAGAACTAACAGAAAGCCCATTGGAAAGAGGCTAGGAGAAAAAAACACAAAAACACACCTTAAAAATCAAATCTCTGACCATGTCATTGTGGATTTTGAGATCTGATGTAGAACACTGCATTATGGTCATTGAAGTAACTGAACATAATTCGATTTGGGAAGTGAGTGATGTCTACTATGTTTTCCTACTTGAAGTGCACTAACAAAATCTGCAGCATGTGGACCATTTGGCAATGAATCACGCCGATTCACGAAAAGTACTGTAATGCTTTACTGCATTTCTATATATAATGAAGTGTGTTTTATGTCACCTGAAAAAGTTCACTACCAATTAAGTTCAAGTGTATAAATATCCACTAATGGGTCCCAAATTCAAAATAGAGCACAGATAATGGCACTCAGGAGAGGAGAGTGTTGTTCGCTGAAAGTATGTCTCATAGATGAGGTTTCTGATAAGTTTAAGTGTATGGGCTGTGGCTTTCAGTTCTCCAAAAACCCAGATGCTAAAACTGCAGAGGAGGGCGTCAAGACAGAGGGGAAAGGGGAGGACGACAGGTTAAGTGCTGAATCTCCTTTTTCTGATCGGATTAACGTAACTGATAGCACTAATTATCTAGGCTGTTAAAGGGGGATGAGGCATGAACCGCAGCTAAAATGTATACTGCTTAACACAAGATCCATGGGCAAACATAAGTACCATCTAGAATGCCTGCTCCTGGTCTCTGCACCAGATTTAGTATTCCTGACAGATGCATGGACCAACAAGGCCTCGGACCCTGACTGGAATAGTGCCCTTCTGGCAGGATACTCTCTGGTTAGCCAAGATAGGGTAGGAAGCAAAGGAGGGTGGATAGCGATAATCTCTCGCGACCACCTGAAGGTGCACGTAGAGTCTATAACACAGTTACCTGCGGAAGCAATGCGCTTTGTGTTGAAAATTAACAATATCTCCACTTTACATGGACTACTTCTCTGTAGGCCACCTGGTCCTAGAGCCCCCATTACACAAGCCTTACAAACTCTGCTTGAATCCTGTACAGATTCCAATTCACTCATTGGTTTGGGTGATTTTAACTATCAGCTGGAACTCAATAACAACTCTGACACCAGCCGGCTACTTGATAATTCAGCAGATTATGGCCTGCTTCAAAAAGTTGTGGGACCTACACATTCTGCTGGCCACACACTTGATGGCATTTTTGCCAATAATACTGACATCATACAGATTAATATGGCCCCTTTTCCATGGACGTACCATATGGCGACTTATTTTAACATTAAGTTTACACAGTCGGCTCAACCTGTCACAAATAAACCAGCTGGCATAAAAATTAGACGCTTGAATAAAATCCAAGGAACTGAGTTAGAGCAGGCCCTAAACAGCTGTCCTCCACTACAGGTCAATGACAACAATGGGGCAGCCAGCCAGTTTAGTAACTGGATAGCTATGGCAGTAAATAAGGTTGCACGCTAGAAAGTAATCAAAGCAAGAAGATCGCAGGTGACATTGCCATGGTATGGCCCTGAGATGAAAAGACTGAAAGCTATATGTAGGAAATCTGAACTTTTATGGATAACAGAGTATAGTAGAGAGCTCAAGACATCCTATAATATAGCGTTACAACAATATAAAGAAGCAATCACACAAGCAAAAACTACTTACTATACCGCAATTATACAGGAGGCTAACAACTCCGCATAGGAGCTCTTCAACATCTACATGAGCCCCCTCGCTGACATTGTCCGCGCACACGACCTCAACATCATCTCCTACGCCGATGACACCCAGCTGATCCTCTCCCTGACAAAGACCCAGTTACCGCCAAATCCAACTTCCAAGAAGGAATGAGGGCCGTCGCCGAATGGATGAAGATCAGCCACCTGAAACTGAACACAGACAAGACGGAGGTCCTCATCCTTGGACTATCCCTCTCCGCCTGGAACGACTCCTGGTTGCCCGCCACCCTGGGCACAGCACCACCTCCCACCGACCACGCAAGCAACCTTGGGTTCGTCCTGGACTCATCGCTCACTATGACCAAGCAAGTCAACGCCATCTCCTCCTCCTGCTTTAACACCTACCGCATGCTACAAAAGATCTACAAATGGATCCCCACGGAAACAAGAAGGACTGTCACACAAGCCCTCCTCACAAGTCCGCTCGACTATGGCAACGCACTCTATGCAGGGACAACGGCCAAGCTACAGAAAAGACTACAACGCATACAGAATGCCTCCGCACGCCTCATCCTGGACATCCCCACCACAGCCACATCACCATGCACCTGAGAGACCTGCACTGGCTCCCCGTCAACAAGAGGATCACCTTCAAGCTCCTCACCCATGCACACAAAGCGCTCCACAACGGCGGACCCGAATACCTCAACAAAAGCCTCTCGTTCTACGCCCCGACTCGCCAACTCCGCTCAGCCAGCCTCTCCCTTGCCACCGTACCACGCACCAGAAGAACAACAACAGGTGGCAGATCTTTTTCCTACTTCGCCGCCAAGACCTGGAACTCCCTCCCCACCCACGTCCGACTGACCCAAGACCTTCTCACCTTCAGGAGACACCTCAAGACCTGGCTGTTCGAGCAGTAGCAGCACCCCCGCCCCCCCCACCCACAGCACCTTGAAACCCTTGCGGGTGAGTAGTGCGCTCTATAAATGTACTGATTGATTGCTTGATTGATTAAAAATATCCAAGTGCTATCAAAACCACGACAGAACACTCTATTTAGCCCAGACTCCGCATTTTGCAATAAAATGGCAAATGGTTTTCAGACTAAAATCCAAACGATTTATGACGACCTTCGGAACAATAGACAGGTAAATGAAAACGGTCCGAGTACTTCAAGGGAGGACAAGACGCTGCACTGAAGTCAACAAAATCCTGCTATCCACTAAGTCAGGGCCCCCGAAGGATCCGTGTCCACCGACTGTTATGCATGTGGTTTCCGGGACTATTAGCAGACATTTAACTCCCGTTCTAAATCAATTAATTGAATTGGGGATCTATCCGTCGGTATAGAAATAAGCATGCATCAGACCAATCTTTAAAAAGTCGGCACTTGATCCATTGGAGGTCAAGAACTATCGACCTATCTTGTGTCTGCCGATTGCTGCCAAAATTCTCAAAAGGTCGATAAACCAGGAGCTGACGTCATATCTGGACGTTAACCACCTGTTGGATTCAAGTCAGCATGGCTTTCGGATGGGTCATTTGACAGAGACTGCACTTGTGATGGCAACAGAGGAGATTGGAGACAGGTGGATGAGGGGGGAGAGCTATCCTCATCTTCATGGACCTATCAGCAGCATTTGACACCATGAATCACACGGTGTTAGTGCGGCAGCTGAAGGCGGTGGGGTTTGGGGATGCGGCTCTGTCCCTCCTCTCCTCATTTTTAGAGGATAGGGAACAGGCCATATATTGGGAAAATCTACAATCTGAACCCTTCATTCTCCCATGTGGAGTGCCACAGGGATCGGCACTGTCACCAACTCTGTTTAATATTTATGTCACCCCACTCGCCAGTCTCATCAGACAGCATGGTTTCTCGTTTGTGTCTTATGCGGACTAACTATAACTATCTTAAAATCAAAACGGAGAAGACAGAGGTGATGGAGTTTAGTAAAGGACCGTCCCTGTGGAACCACACCTGGTGTCCGACAGAGGTAGGCATTTGTCTAGTTCCATCTAATAAAATTAAGAATTCAGGGATTATTTTTGATGACCAACTCAGCTTCTCGGCCCAGATAAAACGTGTAACCTCCACTTGTTTTTTCATACTGAAGCTTCTTCTGAAAGTGTTTCCTTTCATTCCGCAGAAGCTAAGAAAAACAGTGGTAGTGGCCCTAGTCTTATCACACCGAGATTACTGCAATGCAATATTTATAGGCATTGAGAAGGCGCAGAAGGCCAAATTGCAGTCTATACAAAATGCTGCTGCGCAGATATTATTGATTATCCCAAAAGGTCACTCTACCTCCGCTGCCATTAAATGCTTCCAATATAGCAGCATTGGAATTCAAGGATTTATGCTTGGTCCACAAGACACTATATGGTGGAGGGGCAGCTGACCTCCATACATTTTTCCACTGGTACATTCCCACGAGAAGCCTCAGATCCTCAAACACGGGCCACATCTGCACCATCAAAGTCTGTAGAGCCAGATGGGGCGGGAAGAATCTCTTGCACTGTGCAGTTAGGCTATGGAACCAACTGCCTATCACTGTGAGACTCCAACCAAACAGGCTAATGTTCAGGAAGTTAATAAGAACGTGGCTGTTCCCCAGGGCATAAAATGGCCGGTACAGCTGTTTGCATTCCCTCTCTTTTTCTCACTTAGCGCCAAGACACCTCGCATTTGAGCGCTCTATAAACTTTAATCCTATCCTAATCCTATACTATCCTTCTCTTTTTATGTACTTTGTGTTAGAAGAGTGACTGACCATTCGGCATTTTTATGTGGGCAAGGCCCTCTGGGGTCGAAATGCCTATTAAGTAGATGGACTTTTCGCTTATTTACAAGCATCTGGCGCCATCATTAGATCACTTTTACCCATATAAAAGTGACGCACTAAAGGGTCACATGGCTTGAAAATGAGCCCCTTAGTGCCTAAAGATTAGATGGCGTGGCGTGTTTCAGGCTTTCAGAAGGAAGCATATGTTGTCACTGTAATATTTGCGGTGACGCCCTCACATGAGCCCCGACACGCTGGACTGGGCATTCTTCAGCATCACAGGTCTGATGCAAACGATATTAAAAGGAACACCCACTGGCTGCAATTTATCCATCTTTAATTCTTCCTCATGGGAAAATTATGGAGAAATTTAAATTTGTTTCCTAGATAGTTAATATAAAGCAGTCTTTCTAAACATTATAAAATGGAAAAAAGTAGTCAAACCATTAAGGTCCAATCTCAGAACTAAAAAGAGTTATCAACTAACACCTCCCCCCTAAGATGTTTTACGTCACCTAAAAAATTTGTATCACTCACAATAGAAAAATGATTGTTCTCTCTTTTAGTGGCACTTTTCTGGATAAAGATATCCCATAAAAATGAAAAGGTTCACCATTGGTGTTTTAATATTTTGTTGTAATAAATGTGTCAATTGATGTTTAATGTGGTTAGTGGGAGCCATTGTATGTTTTTTATTGTAAATTTGGATTAATACATTTCGACTCCTAAGCAATCCTTTTTTACATTTATTTTTTCATCTGAATATATTGTTTCTGAGCAGTAGAACCATTTGAAGTTTGAGTGCGATTTTTTTTTTCCTACTGAATGTTCCAGGTAGAACCAATACCGCTCTTGTTGGATGTATAGATTATGTAGATGAAAATCTGGAAAGAAGCTTAAATATGTGAAATGGATTTAATTTTTAGATTCCCATATCATGGGACACCTATGAAATGAAAGAAGGCAACCTGACCTTAGAGGACATTTCATGCTCTTATTAAGGTAAGAAAAACATTTCATAGGAATTGGGAATTAAATAGCCAGAAGACTTTATCCTCGGTCAGTAATTTATGGTGAAATTAAGGTCCTCATTATGATGGTGGTGCATTGTAACCCTGGGCATAGTTCGCCAAGTAGCACTATGCATAGCTACGCGAAGTGCACTTCGCACTAAGCGAGCTATGTGAACTGCGTAGTGTACTGTGCAAAATGCTGTTCGCACTGATTGCACAGTGCTGGATGCTTGTTTGCACTGTGCAACCAGTTCAAACTGCATCTTGCACAGTGCAAGCAGTCGTTTTCTGCCGCTCTAGTAGATTTCTACTCAAGCAGCAGCTTTCTCAACGCGGACTGGTAGTTTCTCATCGCGAGTGATCGTGAGTATACCCGACCACTCGCAATGAGAAACTTGACCTCCCCGCTTTGAGAATCTCGCTGGGAGGTTTATTTTCCACGCTCGTGATCGGCAACTTGATGTTGCTGATCGCGAACGAGGAAAAAGTCTCGCCGGGATGTCATTTTGCTTGCTGGCGGTCACCAACTTGGCGTTGAGGACTGCGAGCAAGCATAAAATGACCGCTGCACTACGCTACTCTATGCGTATTTGCACTGTGCTACGTGCAATTCATGTAGTGAGAAGTAGCACAAACTTCGCAAACTACGCAAGCGTAGCGTAGTGCTTTGCCCAGGGTTAGTCTATTGCAGAATGAGTGGGACAAGTAGTCGTAGGTCTCACTCGCCAGATTAGACTGTGACCGCCATGTAGGCAGTAAGAAACATTCCTTTTGCTATGGCGGCTCATGCTGTAGGTTTTAAAAATCCATCCATGCACCCTGTGTCAGGCACTATGTGGTGCCTGTCACACTGTGCATTTATATTTGGTGGTCACCACATGTGCCCAAAGGCCTCATAGTGGAGGCCTATGGGGGACAGGGCCCGGCTAGGGGCCCCCAAAGTCCCTTTCTGACAGCCTTTCCATGGCCGTTGCACAGCCATGAAAAGGCTATCTAAAACTGACTTCTTAATCCCTACGGCGGCGCCTCCACTGGCACCTGCACCATTGTAGGGATTACGTTTCAACCACCACCTCAACGGGCTCCTCATGCCTGTCAGAAACGGCGGCCTTTCCCCGCCTGCTGCGCTCCGACTGCTGGTATCATAATTCGGTGGGTGGACCTCCACCGATGGCCTGTCAGTGGCGGTCCACCTGACATCGTAATAGGGCCCTATATGTTTGTGCAGAAGCACAGTTTCTAAGAAGTAATTAGAGGTGGATCCATATATAATCGCAGGGAATATACATTGAAAAGGAATAAAATATTTCAATTTAAAAGCATACAAATAAGTAAGTGCAACGTATGTAGTATAATTAGGCACAACATTATAAATTACAGGTAACCGTACCGATAGAGAAATCCACACTAGGAACTTTTAGGCCACATGTATGACTGCTACATTTTGCAAGTTCCTAATTGCTACTTTTTGCAACTCGCAATTCAGAAGTCGCAAAATGCAATGTAAAACAGTGTGTCCGACACTGTTTGTAATTCCCAGTGGGTTGCAAATTGACCTGCCTCATCAATATTCATGAGGCAGGTTGCAATTTGTGACCTGTTGGGAATGGCCAAAACCACTGCGATGGTGGCCTACTGAGAACAGCAGCCTGTTATCCTTAAAGGAAAACTGGATGTGTTTTTTAAAAAAAAGAAACATTTAATTTTTTAAGAAACATTTTAACAACTATTTACAAAGGGGAAGGGATCCCCCTAGAGACCCCTTTCTGTTTGTGACTGGCTTACCACGTAATTGAAGTAGGCAGTAAACGGTAAATGTTTTGCGACCGCTTTCCAGTCGTAAAACATTCATACATCCCCCAGTGACTAGCTATTAAGAAAGGATGCCCTAAACATGCCCCTTCCAAATATCGACTTGCAAACCCTATTTTGCGAATTGGTAATAGGTTACTGACTCACAAAATAGGGTTAGCACTTGTCAAAAGGCTATTTACCAGCTGCACATGGCACGATTCTCCGTTTGCGACCACTAAAATCTTTTGTACATGTGGACAGTAATTCCTGGAAAACAACTCATGAAATAAATGCTTACTGAGAAATAACACAAGAGGAACGTACGTACTTTTAAGATATTTTTACATTTTAATTCTTTCATTTTCTCATTCTTGAGGTCCATTTGGTAATATGGGAGAACTTTACCGCTAGAAACAAAAGAATGGGAACAGAGATAATAAACCCTTATGGGTTAAAGAGCAATTTAATAGTAAGAGTGTTAGAAATGGGGGTCTCAAGTTGGCAGGTTGGTACCCTGTCCAAGTTGGGACCCTTCTTCCTAGTCAGGAAAAGGGGGAATGTACGTCTAAAATAACCTGTGCTCACCCCCTTGGTAGTTTGGAACGAGCAGTCAGGCTTATCTCAGGGGCAGTGTGTATAGCATTTGCACATAAACAGCAATAATACAGTGAAAAGACTGCAAAGGGACACCACACCAGTTTAAGAAAAATATCCAATATTTAATCTGTGCAAATAAGACCAAAAACCATAAGAATCCACCATACAGTTCTTAGAAATATCAATGAGCAAACACAGACTTAAATTACAGTTCCTTTAGGTTGATAGCTCCATCCGGGGCTATCATGGCATTGTGAAAAACAAATCCAAACAGTTCTAGATGACCACAGCATTGCAGGGCAGCTACAGTGTCGGGAAGAACCGCACAACGGTATCTTTAGAAATGTAGGGCGTTAGGGACCTCGCAGTGAGCTTCAAAGAGCTGGCGTCGGCAAGCATCAGTACCCGAGGTCGGTGCAGGAGTTTTTGGGACCTTGAAGTCACACGTGTTGCAGATCAAATTCCGTGCATTTGAAGTCTGGAGTGCCAGCATCAGTGGGCGGTGGGGATGTTGTACAAAGTGCAATGGTTCAGTGTGCGGTGCCCTAAGGTTGTGGTGCAGGCAGGGGCTCGGTGACAGTTATCCAGCAGCATCGGTGATACCAGGGCTGTGAAGTGGTGCTGTGCTGGTCGCGGTGCTGGCAGGTCATGGTGCAAGCAGCAGCATCGTCGTTGCAGAAGCACTGTTGTCGGCTGACAAACTGGAATCGATAATGGCAGCTTTGGTAGGTCAAAGTTGCAGTGTGGAAAATACCAGGGCAGCGGCATGGAGCAAGAAGTGCAGTGCCCAGAGGTCGCGGTGCAAGCAGCGGCTTGGTGGCAGCGGTGAGACCAGGGTTGCGGTGCGGAAGTACCCTCTGTGGTGCCTTCAGGACACGGAGATGGCAGCGGCATTGTTGATGGTGTTGGGTTGCTTTTTCTTCTGTTGCAGCACAAAACACACTGTTCCCAGTTCTAATAGCAGATAAACTTATGGTCTTTGCTGTTCCTGAGACCTCTTGAACAGGGAGCAAGCTCAACCTCAAGCCCTTGGAGAAACTCAAACAAGGAAGTTGCAGAAAGTGCAGAAAGTTCAGCCAGCCCATTCTCTGCCCAAGACAGAAGCAGCCACTGCAAGCCAACACAGCAAAGTGGTAGTTCCTCCTCACAGCTTCTCCAATTTTCTTATTGGCAGGTCCCTGGATCCAAAAGAGTTCTAAAGTCCTGAGGTTAGGGCCCCAATATTCATACCACTTTTGCTCTTTGTTCTCTTTGTGGCAAGGGTCTCTGAGCCCAGTCCAAACCAGTTCTAACCTATCTAGCCCAGCTTCAATACAGGACGTGAAGACAGCATTATGCAGAGGAGACACTGCCTATTCAGGTGCTTGGGAAAACTCCCCCCACCACTCTAAATGTGGACCAGGCCTATTCAGCCCTACTATGAGTCACCCAGGAAAGCCGGGACACACCTCTACCCCTCTTGTGACTGTCTACAGTGAATGCACAACCCCAGCTGCTGTCTCTCCAAAACAAGAGAGTCAACACTCAGCAGAGGCACACAAAATGGGTAGGCAAGGAAATACCCCCTTTTTAAAAGTGGTATTCTCAAACACATAATATAAAAATTATCCTTACTAAAAGTTGCATTTTAACTTCTGAGTTCAGGCATACTAAAATATATTTCTCTATCTTGTCCCAATGGAACATTAGGCTTGTAAGATATTGCAAAGCAACTCCCATGTTAGCATATGGGATAGATTGCCTGTCAATAGTGAAAAATTAAATGCACAGTATTTCACTATCAGGACATGTCACATACACCAGGACATGTCCTACCTTTCACATACATTGTACCCTGCCCATGGGGGTACCTTGGGCCTACGTGAGGGACGCCTTACATGTAAGAAAAGGGAAGGTTAGGGTCTGGAAAGTGGGGGCACTTTCCAGGTTGACATGGCAGTAGAAACTTTGCACAGACACTGCAGTGGCAGGTCTGAGACACCTTTGCAAGGCTGCTTGGGTGGGGGGCACAATCAGTGCTGCAGGCCAACTAGCAGAATTTGATTTACAAGCCCTGGGCTCACACAGTGCACAGTACTAGGGACTTAGTGGTAAATCAAATCATGGAAACACCAATCCATGAACACAATTTACAGAAGGAACACTTGCACCGTAACACTGAACAGCAGTGAGAAAGTACACAGAGGTACCAAACCAGCCAATTGAAGTCCAACATACCATTGAAAACAGGAGGCCAGAAATCAAAAAGACAGGGAAAGACACCAAAAGATGCCAGGTCTAACAAAGAGTGTCTTGTGACTGATAATAATGTTCACAGCAACTTATGCTGTTTTCTTGGGCAGAATGTACTGCAATGTTTTCTGTCACAGGATAATTTATAGACAAGGAAGTAATTCATGTATCTGAGTTTGGACAGCCTATCAAAATTGCATGAAATAGCAGTGTGTTGTACTATTGTAAATAACTTGACAGAATGAGTACAGAGAAACTCAACCCCCATGGCTATGGAGCAATCCACTAAGAAGAGGTCCTTGTGAGTAATAATAATGTTCACAGTAACTGTTGTTGATCTCCTAGATAGTATGTAATACTGTGTATTTGTTACAGGACTGTAAATAGATAAGGAAATAAGTGATGCTTTTGAGTTTGAGCAACAATTGCATTGTATTTTTGTAAATAACTTTTTATTCTTATGTTATAAAACATACTTATGTACATATTTTCTATGTTTGTAACAGCCAATAAGAAACTCAATGTGTGCGAAACAAGCCTTGGCTGTTTGAGAATACATTTTGTGTACGAATAAAAGAAGTCATCACAAGAGATTCTTCTCTCAGACAGACAGCCCACCAGATACCTCCAGTATGCGCCAGAGAGCTGCGTTGCAGAGAGGTGTTCAGAGGCCATGGCCCTTTTTACAACACTCTACAACGCAGCTCTGTAGAGCTTACTTGAGGTACCTGGTGGACTACTTGGCCTCCAGGGACCCTCAGGATTGAAGAGGAATTAATTCCCCAACTTTAAACACACCACAGGCTGTGTTTGCACACATGTTACCTCAAGGCCCGCCCCCTCCCTTCACCACTGTGCAAACACGCCAATGGCACGTTTTAAGTTGGGGAATTACCTGCTCTTGATTTCTGAGGGTCCCTGGGTGCAACTAGCCCACCAGGTACCTCCATTAAGCGTCACAAAGCTGCGTTGCAGAGAGGTATAAAAAGGGGCGCAGCCTCAGGACACCACTCTGCAATGCAGCTCCGTGGCGCATACTGGAGGTTCCTGGTGGGCTAGTTGGCCCCCAGGGATCCCCAGTATTCAAGGGGAATTAGTTCCCCATCTCCAAACTTGCCAGGGGTTGCATTTGCAGAGTGCAGCAGGGAGGGGCCAGTCTTTTTTTAGAAGGGGGTGTGTGGCCCCTCTTCTTTTCCTAATTTATTGGCCCTGGGGAACCTATCCCCCAGGGCCTAAACCCTATTTATTTTTTTTAACCAAAAAATTTGGAAGGGGGCCACGTGGCCCTCCTCTTGAGGCCATAATCGGCCCCGGAGACCCCATCCTCCGGGGCATGGCCTTTTAAAAAAATTGTATTTAATTGGAGGGGGGCTGCATGGCCCCCCTCCTCAGGCCATTTATGGCCCCGGACCCCTTCCCCCGGGGCCTGCATTTGCAGTTTAAAAAAAAAATTGTAATGGGGAGGGGGCCGCGTGCCTCCCTGCCACTTATGGCCCCGGGGACCCCATCCCCCGGGGCCGGCCCTATCCGTTGGGGACTGTGGGGGTCCCCAATCCCCCATGGTCCCACCGGCTCCCCACCTCCTGCGGGAGCCGGCATTGCTTTTCCACACGGGGAGCTGCTAAGATGCAGCTCTCCATTTGGAAAAGCAATCTGCTTTGGTATGTGGAAAAGAGAGCAGGTTTTCTGCTCTCTCTTCCAAATACCAGAGCAGAGTTTGCTATGGCCCTAGCAAACTGCAGTGTTTGGGGGTGGGCACCACAGGACACTGCTGGAGCTGGTCCTGGGGGGTGGCGGTCCCCAGGGCCATGACAGGGCTCCAGGAGGGGGGCTGCGCAGCCCCCCTCCCACCACTTACAAATCCCCAGGGAGATGGTCCCCCTGCCTTGGGGGTCCATCACGGACCCCCTAATTTTAATATTTAGGGCCCCGGGGAGGTGGCGTCTCCAGGGCTTGGGGGGCCTTTGAGCCCCCACCCATTACATTCAAAAGCCCTAGGGGTGGCGGTCCCCAGGGCTGGGGCGGCTGGGAGCCCCCCTGCAAATATGTTTATAAAGCCCCGGGGCGGTGGTCCCTGGGGCTGAGGGCCCCTTTGGGCCCCCCATTACAATAAAAGATTGCCCTCGGCATTTGGCCCACCCGGGTGCTAAATATTAATGAAGCACGGGAGCCCGCACTTCGTTGTTTTTCCGCGGCCGGATCAGTGGATCATCTATGGATTTTGCCGATTTTGGGCCCTGGGGGTCCTTGTGGGACCCCCTAAGCAGGCCTAGGGGGTCAGGGTGTTTCTACCCTGCCCCCTTTTCATGTTTTGCGCATTTGTTTCACCGATTTCTTGGATGGCTGCCAACACTTCCTCGTTTGGAGTGTTAGCATAAAGCTTGTGATCGGGAGGGTGCGCGGATCCTGCACGGCCATAGATATAGCTATTTTTTTAATTAGATTTTCTCAGAAGCGACTGAACGGATTTGCACAATTTAACAAGAACAGTTCTTTCTGAACCAAGGGCTACCTTTTTGCCAAATTTGGTGTAATTCCGTTCAGAAGTTCGGGCTGTAGCCGCGGCTAAAGTTTCCTGTGGAAAATTGCAAGGGGAAAACACGTTTTGGGACCCTCCTTTTTTCTCTGCCCCGGCTTTATGAAGCACCCCGAAACTTTCAAAATAGGAAGGGACTGGAGTACCCCAGGAGTTTTGAAAATTTCGCAAAGATTTGTCGACCAGTGCTAAAGTTATTGGGAATGGAATGTTGCGATTTTTCTATGGATAATAGGTCCTAACCATAACTATCAACTGGCGACCGCCAGTAGATAATGTATGTGTGTGTTTGTATATATATATATATATATATATATATATATATATATATATATATATATATATATATATATATATGAAACCAAGGTTCCCCCTCTCAGAAGAACGACACAGGCTGCCTTTGGATGCTTCAAGTAGATTTATTTAGGGCACAGGATCGGCAGCTCCCTACCTAGGTAGGGAGCTGCCGATCCTGTGCCCTAAATAAATCTACTTGAAGCATCCAAAGGCAGCCTGTGTCGTTCTTCTGAGAGGGGGAACCTTGGTTTCGTGAATAGGGTGTCCGGCACCCACACAGGTTCGCCGTAACGTGAGACGAGGAATAGCCGGGAGCGGTGTTCGAATATATATATATATATATATATATATATTTATATAAAAAAAGAACTCGCCAAACAATCCCAGCCCTGCCACGTTTCACCGGACTGGAAAGACGAAGAGAGGAACCCGTTTTCTTGGTGCCAAACAAAGTGAGTTTATTCAAGCTTGTTTTTGCTCAGCATGCCCGCCATTACGCATTTCAACAGTATCCGCTGTCTTGATCACATGATGTGATCGCAAGCCATATGGGAAATTTAAATACAAATATATTACCTACTGGCGGTCGCCAGTAGATATATATAGTTAGGATTTTTTCTCTATGGAACTTTTGAAAATTCTATGTCTAATAACTTTGGCGTTTGTGGACGGAATCGGCTGACATATTCAGAAAAATGGCACATTTTGCTTTTGAGCAGCCCCTGAAAATTTGGGGGGTTTCGTCAAGGGGGGGCCGAGAAAAAAGGGGGGTCCCAAACGCGTGTTTCGCATTCATTTTTCCATAGGGCGTTTGGCCTCACTTTTAGCTCGAACGGCTGAATGGATTTGCACGAAACTTGGCAAAATTGTAGGGACTGTTAGCCTGATGTGCCTTTGCTGGGTCTCAATATATGTGCTCCAGTGGATTTTGAGAAATTAACGTTTTAAAAAACAGATATATCTGTGACAGCGTCCCAGATAGCGCTCCAGTTCGCGTACTTGTCGCGTAACGGAGCTTTGCGAAGCGAAGCTGATTGGCTCTCCGGTGTCTGTCAACATTCTAAACAGTCCGGTGCGGCCGCCAGCTTGTCTCTCGGTAGGATCGAGAGACAAGAAGAGGAGAAAAACGAAGGGGGAATTTAATGAAAGGGGGCAAGGTAGACCCTTCTTGACCCCCTAGGAATGATGTTGGGGTTATTAAAGGGTCCCGTGGGGCAAATAAAAAAAATTTATTTTTTTGCGGTAGAAGCGCTTTCCGGTTCGCGAACCGGGTAGCGAATCGGGACGCGAAACGGGACTTCGCCATTTTGTGTTTCGTTTTAATTAAATTACAAGATGGAGGAAAAACAATGTGAGAAATGGGTATAAGGGGGTACGGGAGACGTATCCTGACCCCCTATGTTTTCTGAGGGTGGTTGAGGAGGCTCATATATGTTGATACTTGTCTTCCAGCGGCTGCGCGTGAGCGTTTTTTTTTTTTTCTTTGCTGCGTGACGTCTGTTAACGTTCGATTCGAAGGAAATCAGGAAGTGTTGACCGCCATTTTGACACTGCGAGTAAATATATTGTTAAAAATAATTGTTATAAATTAATCCGTATTGATAAACATTATCTGCGCCATCTTGCTTTTTTTCCAATGGCACACTTTTGTCGTGCACGGCAGGCATTTTAGATGCCTTGACCAGACCCACTCTCTGCACGCCGCCGATCGTGACGTCTGTTAACGTTCGATTAGAAGGAAATCAGGAAGTGTTGACCTCCATTTTGACACTGCGAGTAAATATATTGTTAAAAATAATTGTTATAAATTAATTTGTAACAAAAATTTGGTAACCCGATTGGAACACGTTCGTGGATAAGACGAACACGGAGCTTAACCAAGATCGCTGGTAAACCGAATATATTGTAAAAAGACAGGAAGACTCCTGTATCTGTGAATATTTCGTTAATAAGAACAGGGGTCTTACAAATTATTATTTGGAGTACGAAGTAGGAAGACTATCTCAATTTATGAACTGTCGAGAATACTGAGACTATGCCCTGAGGAAGTCGTTGTGTAAATATTATACGAGACGAAACACGTGTTGGCTGGCTGAATATATTCTATGATACCTGTACATGGAATGTGGAGAAGCTATTTCTGAAGGACAATAAAAGCTTCATGATCTGAAGAACCCCTTTTGATAAGTTATTTGGATTGCCAACCTGGAACTGCTGTGGATATATTGAGGACACTGTTACGAATTGCGTTTGTATAAATTGCGAGTGCTCAGGAGAATCAAATTGTTTAATAAATTAATTTGTATTGATAAACATTGTCTGCGCCATCTTGCTTTTTTTCCAATGCCACACTTTTGTCGTGCACGGCAGCCATTTTAGATGCCTTGACCAGACCCACTCTGTGCACGCCGCCGATCCTCAGCATGGCTCCCCACCCTCGTAAGCATCTCCCCCATGCACTGGTCACCCACGCTCTCTCTCTCATGCATGGGCCATAAACCTCCTCCCATATGCGCTGCTCTTCCCTGAGAATCACACCCCGTGCTGAGGAAAATTCAGCCCAGATTACAACCGATGCCCAGGCTGCTGGCACAAGACGCCACTTAGTTCCCATCTTGAAATGTTACCAAATAAAGAGGCGGGCGCTGGAAGCAGGAACACAAGAACAGAGTTTTATTTCTCATGAGGAGAGCCTGTCATTTCGGACACGCACATAGTGTCTTCAGGAGGTGCTCTAACAAGTTTCTCTGAGGTTTCGTCTTTTATACACATGTTTATGATGCACAAACATTCCTTATTGCAATAAAGATACTTCAAAGTAGGAAAAGCATGTTTGGGATCCCAGCTTCAGGCCTATTCCCATACCAGTCGCTCGGATGTCATCCCCCCCTCCTGAATGTAACAAGAGATTGTGATCTCTCAGCCGGACATTCCTACAGGACACGAGGGCAGGAGGGGATGATCAGATCAAAGGTTGGGCAGGCGATAAGATCGAGCACTGATGGGCCTGCCTGCTCGTTATCCTTTGCTCCCTTGGTCCCTTGGTGTGTTCAAAGACCTGATCCCACTCCGCCCTCTCTTTCCTCGATTATCCAACAACACCACCTTTTTCCGTATGAATCTTGACTCAGAAAAGAAGAACAGCATTTAGATAGAGTAGGGTTTTGCCACGGAAGAAGAAAGACACGCAGGTGCCCAGCATGAGGCACCCCTGAGAAGATTAGTTAGGAGACAGGACTGTGATCTAACAGCAGAGGACTGATCGCACCCTGCAACGCGTAAGGATGGATCCGAGCTGCACCTATAGCTCCACCGCCGGTGCTCAACAGCGCCAACGAAAGAAGACGGACTACTAGAGCCTACCAGTGATGGCTCGCTGCTAAAAAGACATTGTGATGAAAACCCCCTTTCTGAACTTTCTACTCGCCCCCTTGACTAATTGCTTGTATTGAACTGAATTCCTCCCTCAACCACTTTGTATTGCTTTCAAAATGTTTCATCGGTCACTCATGTATTTAGTTTTCCAAAAGTTTCATATAGCACTGACAAGACCCGAAGGTATCAGAGCACTTTTTACTGTACGTTGATGTCACCGGAGAGAAAGTCAGAACATGATTCTATAATGTGTCGGAACCTTTTCTTGATTGACCCCGACTAAGTATTATGCCGATCTCTAGGCTTGTATGTATAACCCAGCAAATGTAAACTCATATGTACTACATCTCGTCTATTGCATCTTGGTTGTATTATTCGGGGTGCCAAGCGAAGTCATATTTTGTCATCCTGTAATAACCCGTCAAGTTTCTGCTTCAGGCTGCCCTCCCAAGCGCTGGGTTCAGAGAGAGACATAGTCATTGTTTGCTCGTCGTGTATAGGCACCATATTCAAACCCTTTTTCCCATCCCATCGGCCGTTAAGTCACCATTTTTCCGTACTTTAGTCGACGTTCCGAAGTGACCTGCAGAAAAGAGGGAAAAAGAAGGGGCGGGGGCAGCGTTTAAAACACATCAGCGTGCATAAACCCGAAAAGGCTTTTACTTACTACATACTCGGCCTATCTCCATGGGATGCAGTCCCTACCATCTCGGCGTTTAAGCCCAGGGGGGACCGGTAATGTGGGACAGATAATTATCGGAGGCCTGTGGATAGCATAGGCCGCCCAAGTGTGGCATTACGGATCGTGTGCAGGGGAGGGTCAAAACAGAGGGCAGTCGGTGTAAAGTGGGGGCGAGCTCGTGCTCTCCTTTGAGGAAGAGAGATAACCTACAGTGGTATGGGGTCGTTTTCGTTCGTACTAGGGGACATTCCTTCGGGGTGGCTTAGGGGCATTTAAAACAACTTCCCTGATACAGGTAGCATATAAAGTAGAGGCTAAATACCAGGATCTTTATCGATTGCTTTATGCTGTACAAAAATGAAAAACACATACAACAAACCTGGACCATTCATATTTGCAATGTTTCTGCGTACTATACTTTTTAACCCTTAACTAATCGAGCTGCTTCATTTCACCTGCTTTTTTTTTTTTTTTATATCGGAAACAGTGGCCATTTATTCGAAACTTACCAATCTACGCGTTACAACTACGTTTGCTTTTTCAAAAACCTTTAATAAAAATGTTGGTGCACAAATACGGGCCTACAACCCCGTGGGCCGGCCACGGAGCAGGCTGGAACTGTAAATGGGGGGGGGGGGGTATTTATTTGTGGAAAACATAACAGAGTCAGTGGTCGTTGATGTCATAGTAAAAAGTGCGACAAGTGCAACAAAATCATATCGATAATTCATTGTGAGCAAGTACCAAAAGTGTCGACAATTCGAACCTTCAATAAATACAGTAATCAATGATGCATTAGAACTTAATATCAATTCATTGTTCGAACGTGTAATCAGTACCCGTCCCATGTCAATTCATTGTTCGAACGTATAATCAATACCCATCCCGGATCAATTCATTGTCCGAACATATAATCAGTCTTATCCCATATCAATTCATGTGCTAAAAACTGCATACATATCTCATGATATCAAGGCTGAGCAATCGGGGCACAACAAGGAGTTGAGAGTTTCATTTGTACTGGCGCCATTTTGGGTGAGGTCAGGAAGGTCCAAGTATAGTCAAAATGTCTTCACCAACTCGTGGTTGGACCGGGACCTCTTTCGGCAACAATCTCTCCTACCGGGTCATACTGGTGTCCCACCGGAACTGATCAAGTTGGTAGTCTTGCATGATTTTGGTCATTTCAAGCCTGAGGCCGGCGCCGGCATGAGCGCGCCAACGTCCCGCGGCTACGTCGTGGTCGTTCCGTGGGTGATCATGGCAGTCATTCCCCATCGGGGTGTCTGCGGGGGTCGGGGGCCCCCGTCGCTCTTATAGAATCTTCAAAGTGGAGGGGAACGTTTCTGGACGCAGGACTCATTTTATAGCTGAACTCAGAAGCGCCGTTGCACCGCAACAGTGGACGAGACCCCTGCTGGGTGAGCGGAGCATCATTGCATCGCAATAGTGGACGAGACCTTTTGTTGGGTGAGTGGAGCGTTGGGGGTGCAGCTGAGGGGCCCCCACCTGGGGGGGTGGGAGAGGCTCGTTCGCGCCGCCTCTCCCTCCCAGCGCACCCCACGCCGACACCTGGCGTTGATATCCGTGATGTCCGGACCAGGCGATTAGGGGGGGGGGGTCGGAGGCAGAGGCAAGACACCCCCCCCGTGGCCTGCAGGGCGCCGTTTCAGGACCGAACGGGGAGCTCATACCAAGCCGGGGCCAGACCAGGAGATACGAGGGGAGGGGGGGGGGGTCGGTGGCATGTGCAAGACATCCCCCCCCATTGTCGCAGCCATTATTGAAGAAAGAAGAGGACAAGGGATCCCGTCGGCCTCGGCTCCTCTCCTGGCCCACATTACGCGATGACCTTCCCGGCCGACGGCTGCCAGCGGGACCCGCCCTACACGTGCCGAAGGCCTCGTCTTCCGGATGGGCGTAGCCACGAACCTGTTGCACTTCGGGTGTTTCCGGAATGGGGGTAGGTATCTGCTGATTTGTATCTATTTCATGTTACCGTTATTGGGCGTGGCGGGCGGTGGGACAGACATGCTTGGAGCAGTGGGGGGGTGGCGGAGCCTAGCTACCTCGTGGCTGCCGTAACATCAAGCTTGGCTTCTCTCACCACTTTCATGTTTCTTATTTCTAGCGAAGTCAAAAACTCATCAGTGGCCTACTGATTTTGTTCGATTTCTTTCCCTTCCTTTTCAAGTGTGTTTCATGCTTAAGTTTCTGTTTAACAGGATACAGTGATTACTTCGTATTTTACATATGTCTTCTTTATTAGGGGTACCCTCCGGTTGAGCCAGATGATGTACCTCTAAGAAATGGTCCGGGTGGAACTAGTTTATCAATCAGTGGGGAGTAGATGGGCATGACAGATTACAACGGGGGACAAAGGTCCGCATTACCCACCCTTCACTACTTGCAAAAACTAGACAGAATATTTCTATTCCACGTTATTTGCAAACAGAGAATACCTTGAAAGAACTATTCCTTGAACAATAAATGTCCAGCCAATCAATCAATCAGTGGGGAGAAAAACAGGCATGACGGATTACAACGGGGGACAAAAGTCCGCATTACCTATCCTTCACTATCTGCAAAGGGAGACAGAATATTCCTATTCTTCTCTGTTTGTAGACAGGGAATATCTCAAAGAGCAATAATCAATAAAAAATTAGTAGGATTATAACACTTTAATAACTTATAAATATATACATCGCAACAAAAACAGTAAACACCTTAAAACATTTTTTATTAAAACAGAAGCAACAATGACAACTAACAGTAGTGATATCCTGGGCGGGTGATGGAACTGGGATTGTTAATGGAAAAACTTCTACAGAGAAAGCTATTGGTGAATTATACTTCTCCGGAAATTTAAAACTCACAAATGTTTCATTTGTGTAATCGTTTCATAAACATGTACATTAAAAAACTAAATACGCTCCACTGTTTTAGAAAATCTTTACAGCTTGCTAGATCACCCTTTAAAGTTACAACTACAAAAACCTACTTACTTAAGCTGTTGAATTCGGCTTCAAATGTAAAGCATAAGTTCAAGCTAGCATATCATATGTCTAAAATATTTAACATAATTGATATGCAAATTTAAATACTACCCTTTCTTAATGGTGACACCTTATCTGTCCTATATCCCACAATTTCCATGAGCAAAGCAAAAGAAATTCTGAGGCCCTGAAGAAATAAGGCTTACTGTGGGGTTCAACTCAATCTGGTGTTTGGGAGATTCCATGTTTTAGGGTGATATTCTGTGACAGGGTGCAGGCACCAGAAGAATTTTAGCCTAGTTCATCACATTGGAGAATGAGGGTCTGGGAAAATATCTAATCTGGTGAAGAACCATCCCTTCTTTAAACCCCATGGTGACCAACTATAGTTTATTCTCTATTTCGTTCCCTTGCAATAACAAAATAAAAGTCTTGGGTTATTTATGGAAGGGAATACTTTTTGCTTCTTCCAATTTTTAAAAGAAAAGAGGAGGGGGGGGCAGCGTTCAAAGCACATCAGCGTGCATAAATACGAAAATGTTTTTACCTACCACGTACTTGACATTTTACAGCTTTTCATATTTGCTATTAAAAAACCATTGAAATTCACTGAAAAAAACATAGGTTATAGACCATATATAGTTAGGAATTAGCATTTACAAAACCTTAATTTACTCGCACAAAACCATTGAAATTCGCATATATAGTTAGCTGCGCTAACTATATATCGCGCACCCGCAATCCAGTGCTGATGATGTCACATATTACATCATTCATGACATGGTCAGTGACATCACTGATGACATCACTGATCACAACATCCAGTGACTGTATGTTTCTGTAAAGTTAAAATATGTCTTACATATTGAAGAATGAGTGGATGTATAAGTGTCTGGATGAAGGATTTTGTAGGTGCATGACTGACTGTATGAGTGAGTGATTAGATGTGTCTCACTGAGTGCATGGGTTAGTGACTAAACTGTCTTAATTTGTGCATCATTATGTCTGTTGTTCTGTAAACTGCTGAATGTGTTAATCAGTAGCTATATGAGTAACTATATGGGATATTCATTGGTTGCCCAAGTATTTGTATGGGAGACTGAGTATGTGTATGAGTGGCTGGGAGGTGTATGACTCTGTGCATAGATGTGTGAGCAGTTGATTCACTAGATGTATGGGTTAAAAAGTGCATGTGGAAACAGCTGCATGGGCGGTTGACTGTGTGCATGAGTGAGTGAATGGATATCTCAGTGCAACATGTCAAAGTAAGTACATATGTAAAACACAGTGCATGTGAGAGTTGACATATATAACCGTGCATAAGAGCCAGTGAATGTGTGAGTGGCTGTATGGATCATTGTGAACTTGTATTAGGGATCGTATAGGAGAGTAAATATGTGTTACTATATGTTTGAATAAGTAAGGTGTGTATAACTGTTTAGTTGAGGAAATGGAGGTGTGATTGATTCTTTGCATGACTGACTAGGTGTGTGAGTAACTCCATGGATGATTGACAGTCTGTGAATGTCTGTTTACACTGATTGTATCTAAGGTTATATTAGAGTCTGAAGAGGTTCATCGTATTATCACATGAATGATATCATCAGTGATGTGATCAGTAATGTCAAATGAGATGTTATCCGTGATGTCATCAGTGATGTCATTTGAGATGTCATCAGTGATGTCATTTGAGGTGTCATCAGTGATGTCATCAGTGATGTCATTTGAGATGTCATCGGTGATGTCATCAGTGATGTCACTGACCATGTCATGAATGATGTAATATGTGACATCATCAGCAGTGGATTGCGGGTGCGCGATATATAGTTAGCGCAACTAACTATATATGCGAATTTCAATGGTTTTGTGCGAGTAAAATAAGGTTTTGTAAATGCTAATTCCTAACTATATATGGTCTATAACCTATGGTTTTTTCAGTGAATATATATATATATATATATATATATATATATATATATATATATATATATATATATATATATATATATATATATATATATATATATATATATATATATATATATATATATAATATCACCACCTCTTCCTCTGCTTGAAGAATTGGAGTCGCACTACACTGGGCTCACGCACACTTGTTTATTATTATTGCAGATTTGGCAGTCCTGACGCGTTTAGTTGATCACTCAACTTCTTCAAATGTATGCGCTGTCTCCCTATTACGTTCCTACAGCGATTGCCATTTAAATTACAGTCCTTTAGTGGGTTGTCCCTCTGGTGGGTGGGTTCTAATCACTGCATGCTGGTCAATGTGGTGCTCGTAAATAGGTTGTTTAAAACCCTCTGGTGGGTGGTGCATTGTTTTAATTAAATCTTCGTATCTCCGTGTTGTTGAGCCAATGTGCCCCTCTTCTGCCCCTATGCAGGATAAAACTGGAGTCTTACCAGAGCCGGTCTCCGGCGGCAGCCACTTTCCCTTACCTGCTTCTGCGAGGTTTCATCTTCAGCTTCAGCTTGAGTCCGTAGTACTAGGAATCACTCGAACTACTCAAACTACATCGAAGGCTCCAAGCAACAGCCTTTATTCAAAAGGTATGGAAAACGTACTTCAGCAGAATCCTTTTAGCAGGTTTTCCATACCTTTTGAATAAAGGCTGTTGCTTGGAGCCTTCGATGTAGTTTGAGTGATTCCTAGTACTACGGACTCAAGCTGGAGCCTCAATGTTAAGACGGCGGCCGTGCCGTCAGGAATGCACCATCCTGGTAACTTGGGAGCCGTGTGGACTGCCATCCTGCCAGCCCATCTATGGAGCTACATCGCACAGGATTTAGAAAAACATCTGAGGCGGAGGCCCATTGCGGGTCTTGAAAAGAAGCCGGCAGAACATTGCACCTTAAACCGACACTACAATTCCCATAATCCGTAGCGCAGTCTTATAAAAGCAACCAAAACGGGTGCACACTATCACGGGAGAGAAACGGGAAGTGCGGCAGTGCATCTCATCCGCCAGAAGCCTCTGAGGAGAATTATCGAAATGCGTCAGGCAGGCGTGTGACTGCTAAAGGATTCTGCTGAAGTATGTTTTCCATACCTTTTGAATAAAGGCTGTTGCTTGGAGCCTTCGATGTAGTTCGAGTGATTCCTAGTACTACGGACTCAAGCTGGAGCCTCAATATATATTTTTCCCACTGAAAGAAACAAAGCTAAAGGGACTTTATAGTTAGGCAATAGAATTTTATGTAGAACTTCACTGAATGAAACAAAGGTTACATGGACGTTATAGCTAGGTTCAGATTTTACACACACAAAACTATAGAAATTCAGCAGTTATAGTTAGAATTATCTCAAGTAACTATGACCCGTTCCCCTAAGGTAACGATAACTCATGCCCTCGCCATGCAATGCTAATTATGTCACATATTACATCCAGGGCCGGACTGGGTACCACAACCGGCCCTGGCAAAGTGCTCGGCCGGCCTCCCCTCCCCACTCGCGGGGGTTTGAGGGGCCGCCGAGCACTTTGCCGGGGCCGGTTTTCGGCTGATTTTGGTACAGGGCCGATTTTGCAGCAAAAACGGCCCCCGAGGCCCAAAACCGGCCTCCACCTGTGCGGCGCACCGGGGGATTGCCCGGTGCCCGCTATGGCCAGTCCGGCCCTGATTACATCACTCAGAACATCTTCTAAGATGTCATTGAAAATAGCACTGCTAGATTTGCTGTTAAATTATTGATGACAAAACTGTGCATGGTGGAGGTGCGAGTTATAGGTATTTTAGGGTACGAGCTACAGTTCCTTCAGATAACTCACCTAGTATGGTTTTTTCAGTGAATGTGTGTGTATATGTATGTGTGTGAATGTGTGTGTATGTGTGTGTGTGTATATATATTCACAAACAAAACCCAAAGGTTAAAAATAAGTGATAGGAAATGTTTGGTTTGGTATAGAAACCCAACTTAAACCACACAAACATTAGAAATCTACAGTTAAAGTCATATATTTAAGCGATTATTTAAGTACCAACGTCAAAGTAATTTAAGTCATACTTATAGCTCACAAGGGTATAGTTGGTGCATGGAGAATTGGCCGCAAGTCGTGAGAGGGGTAACTAGGCTGCTCGCACACAAAAATGTCTGCTAGGTAGTTTTCCACTTAAGGTACGATTAAGTAGCTGTGAAAGAGGAGAACATTGTGTGGTATTCAAGCAGCAGTACACCCCAGAGCAAAGCAAAGACCTGTACACAGCGCGTGCCCTGCTGGTCCCACTTGATTCATGACCTTTGTCATTAACTTCCCCACAGATGCTTGTCACGCTCAATGCGCCTTGCACTCCATTATTGAGCTTCATCCCTGCTTCTTGAAAGATAATCAAACTTCGATTGATTATTTACCTGACACTGTTTTTCTGTTCTGCAGAGACTTCCCAGGAAGACAATGGATTTTCAAATTGTATTTCCGTTTAATAAGCTTCACATCTCATTACATTTGATAGGTAACTGAAAATTATTCAGTGCCTCATTAAAGAGGTCTTTCAACAGGCAAATGATAATCTGAAATAGATCTTTGCATTTTTTAATATTATACTACCTTTCAAAACTACACTGAGAAACAGTTTTGTTTATCCAATACCGAGAGCATGTGAGCTAATAAATCTTTATGAAGAGTCGATACCTGAACTTGTGAAAAGTGTTGACTGGTTTTATTCAGTATTTTTAACCTAACTGTTCACAATACTTTAATTACGTAATGCAGACGTACATTTCTCATGTAAGACCCTAAAATGAAAAATAGTTTCACTACACCAATTTTGCAGGTTATATCTGCACAGCAGGAAAATCTCTTATAAAATAAATAAATAAATACATTCTTAGACGGGGCTTAGAACCTGCCTATTACTAACCTTTAATAACCATTGGTAGGCTCCCATGTCACTCTCATTTATTTGCTCCCTATTGGTCATCACCTCCTGTTCTCCACAGGATTCCTCCTGGGCTTCATTCCTGCCATGGAGCATACAGCTTACAATGGCCAGTGTCCTTTTGCTGACCGCAGGCTACTGCAAGAACTCTTTATGTTTTAACTTTTTGGTATACACTTTTAGAGAGTACATACCTCTGCAGTCGCTCTCCTTCACCTCCCACCTTCGTCCCACTCCCCGTTGAGTCACCATCTTCTTGCTCTCCATGATGTCGATCCACCCGGCCGCCCCCCACTCTCTGATCTTTTTAACCAGCCCTCCTCTCGCTCTCCATTCTTTTTAAAACATCCACCCTGCTGTCGTTCACTTTAGCCTACCCTGCTGCCTCTCACTACACATTCTTTGTTCCACACCATTCTCCCTCTTGTTCAATTCAATTCAATTCAAATTGACTTCATTTCGGATATATTGCAATCCATAAAAGTACAATACATTATACATTTCATTTAAAAACATCACAAGATTACAAGATCAATATGAAATAAATACATAAAACATGTAAGTTTCTTAACAGAGTGAGTAGACAAGATCAGTACAGAAAAAGTGCAAGTCGGGCCCTTGTACAGAAAAAGTGCAAAAAGTGCTTCGAGCTGAAAATCACAGTTATTCATCTAGGCATTTTCTTATTCTCACAGATAGTTTTAAAAATTCTGGAGGACGCAATCAGAATGCAGTAGCTGTAAATATACAAGGGCGGGTCTGATTTGTTTAAAATTTAATTTCCTTAAGAGAGTGACAAGATACCGCCTGCGGGGGTACTCATAAAATGTACATAAAAATATAAAATGTAGCATATCCTGTGGAGACTTCCTGTCGCAGCCACAGGGTGCTGCTGGTTTCTTATAAAATGTCCGACTTTGGTCTAATTAAAATATGATTAAAGATGTTGAACCTGAATCGTGTCAGCAAAAATTTATCATGAGAGGTAAAGGAGCATGTTAGGTACATTTCCATAGTGTCACAGGTTCTTAACATGATATACTTTCTAACATTTGGTTTCAGGAGCTCAACTTCATCTCTTAGGGCACTACGATCCATAAAAAAGGCCCTCTTAATTGCTGCAACTTCACCCTTAACTATATCCCTCGGATTTTCAAACACGTTTAGGCGACCAAGCTTCAGAAATTGGGACTTCAGATATTTGAGCCAGGGTACACACATGGCATAATCCAGTGATACAAGATCTTCCAGTATCTGGTGGGTTAAGGGAATATCCTGACTTAACCATAGTTTTATCCAGCATAACAGTGGTTCCAGTCCAACAATATATGATATATACTGACAGCCAAGCTCTTCATGTGCAGCTAAATTCGGTGTACTACCTGGGACGCACAACAAGCGCTTTAAGAAATTATTTTCGGCTATTTGTAGTTGTTCACCATTTATATAGCCCGCCCTCCTCTCGCTCTCCATTCTTTTTAAAACATCCACCCTGCTGTTGTTCACTTCAGCCTACCCTGCTGCCTCTCACTACACATTCTTTGTTCCCCACCATTCTCCCTCTTGTTGTTTGCCACCTCCAACCCCTGCATTGTTGTAAGGCATATTGCACAGCAGCATGGGCTGCTGCGCAATGAGGTGTAAGGTAAATAAAAACAAAGCGCTATGGTACGGCCAGCGCTAACCACATCATAGCACCTTTTTGTTTACTTTAAACCTTGTTGTACAGCATCTGGCGCTGCTGTGCAACATCTTTAAAAAAATTAACAAAGCCAACTACCTTGTACAAAGCTATGTTGCTTTATTAATGTTTTTCAAGATGTTGCACAACAACACGGGCTGCTGTGCAACATGGATTAAAGTAAAAAAAAAGTGTTCTGTTGTGGGCAGACCTGGTGGCACCATAGTGCTTTGTTTTTATTTACTTTGTTACTTTGAGCGATGGTACACAGCAGCCCATGCTGTTGCGCAACATCATTAAAAAGACATTGATACCGCTAATAGGTCTCAGATAGGCAAACCCTATTTGGATTTGCCAATGCTTGTTTATTAGTCTAAATAAAGAGAACCATGCGTCTATTTTTCATGTCTTTTTTAGCACTTTATTGATGGTTTATTGCCACTCTGACGAGAGCCCAGTGTAATCGAAACATAATGTTTGTATTTCTCAATTCAGGTTTTAGTGCTGCTGGTGACACACCTATAGCTAACCAGCTGAAGTTCAAAATTGCAGCATCACCATATGCATTTTATTTTTCTTTCCAGGTTACTATTGAGACTGTGTGTCTCATTCAGAAGAGAAGCTACCTGGACTTCTGCTGTACAATTGAAGAGCTCCTGTACACTGTGAGCACTCCACCCCCCCTTTACGGGGACATCAGTAACACATGATGATGGAGCCTCTGCCATTAGGCCCATCATTGGTTAGTATTGACACTGACCAGTCAGGCACCATTTTTTGAGATGTCCACACTAAGAGGATGTTGTGGAAAGGCCTGAAGGTTTTTCTCACAACTGTCTGTTGGTGTCTCTGACATGTTCAGGGAAAACTTTCAGCATTTTAGTATACCTGTCAGCTGTCAGCTAATAGTATGAATGTACTCCTACTTTGGGGGGCATATACAAAGCATCACGAGATGGGGTAACAATTCCATCATACCTAACAGATATGGTTAATGTGTTGTTTCAACGTTTTTTTTTCTAATCAGCAACTGTCTTCGAAAGTAGTGGAAGCTTATTGGGGGGGGAGACATCCTGGGGGCCATTTTGCAGACATCTAAATACAGCATGCATACCTCTGCTGGTACAGTGAATATGTTTCCTTCACCACACTGCACATGGGGAAAAGGGCCTGATTTAGCAGTTGTGTTCATAGACCATGAGAATCAAACCAGAACTTGAATGGCTGTTATACGAAATGGTGGAAAATGTAACACATGGCTATGTTAGACAAGAAGCAAATAAGTCGAAAAACAGTACATTAGATGACAGGAACCAACCCCAAAATAAATTCTCCTCTGCAGGCAATAAATGAAACAACACAAAAGACATGGAACACACCACACTATCTCACAACCCCTCCAACCCTTAAACCATGCAAGGGTAGGAAATACACGCAAAAGGAGAGAGGATCCCAAAATCTGGGAAAAAGAACCCCACTGCAAAGAAATGAAGCTAAACAAATAAAGAATTAACTGCCAAATAGCGCCAGCGCAAAGTGTGCAATGAAAGTCCTAGGTCAATTAAATTGAACAATATTGCTGGCTGAGTAGACAAATGTGCATAGCAAAACAGTGTTAACAGAGAAGTTGAAGAATACTGATGTGGATTTCTAATATGTGAAAAGGTGTTTAAAGCAGTGCATAACAAAATTCAAAAAGTAAAGCAATCTGATATGATAACGTACTTATGATATCACAAATCAAGTAACACATGGCCATTAAGACGCACTACCTGCTCCATTAATAGATGGCTTGCAGTGCTGGAGTCAAATTGGGCAAGGTATTCTACAAAAAGTAGTCTTTGGAGTGAGAGGTTTGCAGGTTCTCCCAGAAAGGACAAAATATTGCATCTTTTAAATTGCAATGAAATGCCTCTTTTTGCATGCTCACCCCCAGAGGTTTGGACAGATGCTGCTGGTTATTTTACTTTAAGAGTGCACAGAGGCCTGCTAAACAGACCTTAGTGCCAGTCGTCTGACCCTTAAATGTTATATGTGTGATTTGATCACCCATAATTGCCATAGGTTTAAATTAATTATAGGTCCCCAAAAAAATTATTACCAGGGGTACCCAGGACCTGTAAGTTAAAGTGACCCTCCTGGACTGCAGAACTTACTGTGCCATCATAAGTGTGACAAAGCAAAGCAAAGCAAAACTCACAAGCATCCATTGTTGGTCTCACAGAGCACGTTTTGATCTACTAACTTAACGTTACCATATAAAATAAAGACAAATTCTGGACCGTTTTCTTTTTATTCATATAAGTCACTCCTAAGGTAGGCCTATTGATCGCTAAGGCAGGGTGCTGTATATTTAAAAAGTAGGACATGTATTTTTATATATTCCAACTGCAAAAAAAACAGTTTGCCTTGAATAAGTTCACCACTCCCGACGTTCCCAAGGTAATGGTCTAGTTGAGAGATTTACAAAGACCAGGAAAGGCATTATAATGGGTTTGCCAGAAGTACTCAGAATGAGAGGGGTTGTTCTCCTCCATTGCCTATTGTTTGCCTAGAGGGAGGTGACCCAAAAAGGAGTGGGATTCAGCCATTTTGAGCTCCACTTTGGTTACCCTGTAAGAGGTCTATTGTGTAATTGTAATTGTAAATTGTAATTGTAAATTGTAATTGTAATTGTGTAGATCCTTCCAATCCGCAAGACCTGCACATTGTTTAGACAACATAAACTAAGGGCTTGGTGTCAAGTCTGATTTCAGACACCACCGCAGGATATCTTGGCAAACAGACCAGCTAGCTCACAATGCCACTGTAAGCTGCCCTAACCTACCAGGGAGCGAATCGTTTTTGGCAACCACTGAGCATAGCAACCCTGACCCCTCTCGGATCATGGAAACAGTACAGAACCTTTCCCTCAGTCACTCGTGCTCACTTGTTCTAAGATAAATTTGCAGAGAATACACAGTGTGATGTTTTCAATAATATTTATTGAACCAACCTTATTCTTCCATAGAATAAGTGTGCTGCAATGATTAGTAGACAGAAGCAGATAAACCTGTTTATGAGCACCAAAACGCGTAAATAGTAGATATAGTTCTACCATGGTGCTAAACAATTGTACATATGCAGGTGTTGCAAAGTCATCCTGTGCCCAGGGCACCCCCAAACTTTTTGCTAACTGATACTGGTGGTAGCTGACTCTGACTGACCCTGGGCTGTGCCTAACCAGGCCCAGGGTCAGTGCTATGCTGAAAGAGACACATTAGAATACAGTTAAAACACCTACATACACTAGGGTACCCAATGGTATGGTGGGATACCCCTGTGATTGGCATGACCTCCCATATAGGCCCCCTAGTATATAATAGGCAGGGGGATTGAAACTACCTAGAAGTCCCTAGCACCCTAGGGCATGGCATTTTAGAGGTCCGCAGCTCTTTTTGCACTTGCTTGTGTGCAGATCTGAAGCCAGAGGTCAGTTTAAAAACAGCCCTGGGTGCCAGGTCTGCTTTTGAAAAGTAAACTGTGCCTAAACTCAACTTTGGTGTTTGGGGTACTTAAAAATGGATAACCTACAATGTTGTGGCATATTAGGGACCCCCAGGTTCTCCCCTAGGTATCCCAGGGGTGGGGGGGGGGGGGGCAGGTATTTATAAGGTACACCCTTATAAAATGAGTTGTTATATTCCTGGGTAAAGTGAAATTTCACATTTCACTCCCCACATTGTGGTAAAGTGCTGCTCCAATTCGACTTTTCCGCTAGGAGTACTGTGGAGGGAGAATATGCAATATTTCTACAGATTCAAAACCCCTAAAGTTTCCCCTAGTTGCACTTAGGGTGAGGTTCCTGTGGATATAAGGCAAGTACTTATAAAATATGATTTTGTAAGTCCTGGTACTGGAAGAATGGCCCAAGTCAATTTTCCCATTGCAAATCCCCTGTTACATAGGTTAACATGGTAGGAAGTTATTGATCAATAACTCTTGATAGGAGAGGAATAAAATGCCATTCAAAAAACTTCCCAGAATGTTATTAATAAATCCAACAATATCATATTGTTGAATTTATCCTAAAGTGTTCTTGGCGCCATGGGTGTAAATCTCAATACAAGTAATCGTTGTGAACAACCTGAGATGATGGTGGATGTATAATATGTCAATCCCTCTAGGAGTTTTCATTTTGTTGTCCTTTTATGATTATATGTAGCATATTGCCTACCTGCCTAGACTATAAATTACATATTCCTTTGTAATCTCACTGCTTGGAAATGTTACATGACCTATGGAAATGCCAAATAAAGTTTTTTTTTTTTTTAAGTGTACATACAAGAAGTTATAAGACTTTCTTGTTTGTAAGTCGAAATTCAGCCATCCAGTGGTCTGCCCTGATTGGTCAGAGTTAAGTGGATTAGCCAGACTGCCTTGTGGAGGTGATAAAGAGTCCCTTGGGTTAACAAGCTCTGTTTGCAGGTCAGTGTGCTGGTCCATAGAAAGGCCAGGCCAGGGAGGGGGGGGGGGGTAGTCGTAAACTATGTTTTTCTAAGAGGAGAGTAGAGACCAGTGTAATTTACAGCTCCGAACTTCCCACCTTAGGCAGATAACAAGATTAAGGAAGGTATGAGCATATGCAGGGGGGAGAGTCTAAGTAAATTAGCCAGCTCTTAACTCCATGCTGGAAAATCAGCCATTATGGATTTGGAAGATTTGATGCACTCTGGGACAAAATAATGCCACACTCTTCAGGATGTGGTCATATATTAGAGGAGTTACACTGCTCCCATTGGTCAGAAGTGACATCCTGCTTGACCAAGAAAAATAGAAAATAAGTATCTGAGAGGGGCAGAGCCCTGCAAATCTGCTGCTTGAAATGTACTGAAGGAAGACATGCCCTGTTGAGAAGTTTTGCTGTGCAAAGATTTCTAAGGTCTGACCTCTGAAGACTGCACCATCTGAAACTACAGCCCTGTGGATTATCTTGCTGAAAAAGAACTAAAGAGTGGACTCCCTGAAAGCTACAGGTTCAAAGAGCTCATCTGGAACATCACCAACTAAATATACACCTTGGAGAACCATCAGTGGATTTGTAAGGGTTTTTTGTACCAGTGGATTGTGGGAACTGATGTCCTCAACTTTCAAGGACCATCTTGGAGCTTCCAGACCCTTGGAGTGACTTTGAGACTCTTTGGTACCCCTTGAGGAACTTCAGGTAGAAGTTCAAGAAGTTTGGAGAACTTTGTACCAACTTTGAAAAAAAGCTCCATAGAGGGACCGACTCAACCTGGCCAGCCAGGCTGCCTGCCTTCAACCGCGGGCCGGCCAAGCCAACCAGGTTCGTCTCGCTAAAAGCTCCATTGCTCCAACTTCCAGAGATTGACTGGGACTAGAGAAAATCTGAAGCCGGCGAACCCTCACTGGATCCGGCTACATGAGGAGCATCAAGAGACCGCATGAGAAAAAGCTCCACAAAGGTTTTCAAGTCCGTTCGTAGAAAAGGTGACCGGGAGCAACCGCGAGAGCCAAGCCGCCTCACTTCCATCATGTGCCGGCCTGGATTCATGGGTTGCCCCGCTGAAGCGATCTTGAGAAATTTTCCAAGTTCGCTCCAGGGAAGTTGACCGGGACCTGGTCACAAGTTAAGCCGGCGAACCCTCACCGAATCCGAACTGCCGGGACCTTTGAGGGGCCTCGAGGAGAAAAGCTCCAGAAAAGTTTCCCAGTGAGAAGGTAGAAGTAGAGACCGGGACCTGCTGTGAGCTGTAGCCGCTCAGGGCACCATCGAGCCCGGCCTGAAACTTTGACTTTGGCCGGTCTTTCTCGAGCAGGTATCACAATATTGTTTTATATTTTGTTAAATCTTTGAAAATTCATATCTCAGGTTCCCTACATTAGATTTGTGTTGTTTTAGTGTCATTTTAAAGATAAACAAATCTCCTATTATTATAAATTAGTGTTGGATTTTTATTATGTGTTGTGTCTTATTTATTTACTAAATTGGGGGTTTTAAATGCTTTACATGGCTGTCTTTGAAGGTAAGCCGGCCTGCTCGCAGCCAAGCTACCAAGGGTTGAGCATAGGAATAATTTTGTAAGACCTATCCTGAGTCCTATCATGTGTTAGTGGCCTTATTGCCAGTGGCAGGCCTACATTTGCCCCTACCAATAACCCAATTTCTAACAGCAGGCAGTAATACTGCGAACTCCTACTATGCGAACCCTACTCTAAGTGTACCTAGAGTGTGTGTAGGTGTAGAGCCAAGAATCCCTCCAAGGGACGATCCAACACCATTACCTGATGGGATAGAGTGAAGTTCCCTGTCTTGGTCACGAACTGAATACCCCTCACGAGATGTCAGGTTGCCATGTGGTGATTTCTCCGCATGCAAGGACACTCTGTGTCAGCGGAAGTACCTCCTCTACTAATCCATAGTGATGCTCATGTTTTATAATAGAAAGCAGCCTTGCGATGTGTGCATAGATTAGTGATGTTATGGATACGTAGATAGCCATGTCGCCCCACGGATGAAGATACTGATGACATTTGTATGCAGGGTGAAACGAGACCATGTAGATGATGTTCAGGGTGTTGTGATAATGTTGTGCGAAGCTAGATGTAAAACAAATTTAGTTTCAGAGAAACTAATCCCACATTGTCGCGTGTGCAAATGTGTGCAAAAGGTCACAGCTAGAAATGTTATTTTTGAGGACAATGTAAGAAATAAGCTGTTTGGCTGCATAGACCTAACTCTGGAATATAACAGGTCCTCTGCTTTTAGTGAGAGAAGGATGGGAGAGGTCCATCAAAGAACATAAACAAGACGTTGTGGATTCTGTAATTGGCCTTTTCTCCAGGATGGCAGAGTACACAAAGAAGGCAAACTAGAATGTGGAGGCAAACCACAAGCTTGTTAAGCACTGCTTTGACCAGATTTCTTGAGTGGTAGATTACCAAACAGGACAGTTGGTATGAGTTTTAGAGCAGGTAGCTCCCAGTGCAATCCACAAGGGGACTGGACCCTTTTGGAATAGAAGGTAGAAGTGCCCTATCTGGTGGACTTGGACACCCATAGACACTGTCATAGGGTTATTCATGTTAGCAGGCTAAAACTCTGCCATGTTAGAGCAGACATGGCCATGTTCATGGTGGTGACGGATAGAGGGAAGAAGAGGAAAAGAAACCTCTCCTTGACTATACTGTCAAGCACTGTCAAAGATGGCTCAGCGGGTAGAGTAGTCTTCTCCTACACGTTAATAGAACTACAGCAAAAGGGCTGTTACAACTTGTTGAAACTGTTTTCGTTGACCCAAGGACTAACAAATTGGTATACACAGACCACAGTTTGCCTGTCAAAAGTGGGATGTATAGGTTATCGGATTTGAACAAAGATAGCATCAAATCTGAGGTTGCCAAGATACTAGGGCTTGGGGTGATTGGGCACTCTCACAGTGGTACTTGTATAAAATCTAGACCCAAAAGGGGACAAAACTGAGATGAGATTCTTTGTGGACTTGAGAAGCTTAACTGTAGTCACCAAGACTGATGCACACCCCATACCCAGAACTGAGGAGCTCATTATCAAGTTATGGACTGCCACATAGCTAAGCACATTTGCTCTGACATCAGGTTACTGGCAGATAGCCCTCGCCTCAGGATCAGAGGAAAGGTTGGCTTTTCGGCCACTTTCAGTTTAAAGTGATGCCATTCGGGTTGAAAAATGCACCTGACACCTTCCAAAGGTTGGCGAACAGAATTTTTTTCAGGGTTGGAAAGTTTAAGTGCAGCATATCATGATGATATTGCTGGATTCATATCCATTTAGGAGGAGCACCTTGTCCACCTGTAGGATATCCCACCTTATTTAACATTTGTTTGGCCCTCTTGGCCCCTGTGGTACAACAATGCGGCTTGAATATCATGTCATATGCAGATGACACACAACTTATGCTGGCTTTTCAACAGCTTGATGATGCTGTGGCCATTGATTTTCAGAGCTGTCTTACTGCTGTTGTAGACTGGATGTACAATAGGTGTTTACAGCTCAATGCTGATAAAACAAAAATCCTGACTTTCGGTCCTCCTTCTCCTATTGATTCTTTAATACTTTGGCCTCCTAATTTTAGGCCTTCAACAATTGCTAGGAATCTTGGAGTTTTGTTGTGTTCCTTATCCTTCAAACCCAAAGTACATGCCAATGCTGCCACCTGCTTTGGGCTATTGAAATCTCTAAAAAAGCTTTTAAAACATTTATTTATTTATTTTTATTTATTTTATGCGATTTTTAAAGCGCGCAAATGCCCTTACGGCGCTGGCGTTACAGAACTCTCTCTTGAGATAAAAGGTGAATTAAGATGAAAACAACCATGTTTTGAGATTCTTTCTGAAGTTTAGAAGAATGGGGGCGGTTTTGATGTGGAATGGTTATGTGTTCCACAATTTGGCTGTTGCTATAGTAAAGCATCTATCTCCCCAGTTGGTCTTTCTTGTCCGTGGAACCTTCAGCAGATGGGCTGAGGATGATCGTAAGGTTCTAGAATGTTCAAGCGGGCAGAGAGTTTTTTTTAGGAACTGTGGGCCAGGATTATTGATAGCTTTGTAGGCTATGCATAAAGCCTTAAATTTAATCCGACTCCTAATAGGGAGCCAATGCAGCTCTCTAATGTAGGGGGAAGTAGATGTGAATTTGGGGATGGTTAATAGAATTCTGGCCGCGGCATTTTGCACCGTCTGTAATCTGTTGAGGACCTTTTCTTGAGCATTCAGAAGGAGGGCGTTGCAGTAGTCTGTTCTCGAGAACACCAAGGTGCTGATTAGGGTTTTGCCCGCGGACGGCGGTAAGTATGGGAGTAGTTTTTTAACCCTTTTTAGGATATAGAAGGAAGAAGATACCACCAAGTTGGCATGTTGGAGGAAAGTCATCTTGTTGTCAAATATGACTCCCAGATTACGTACCTTGACTACCGGTTGGGGGGGCGCTCCCATCTGAGATGGCCACCACTGAGGGGACCAGACAGGCTGCAAGTTCCCGAATGTCATCACCTCTGTCTTATCAGAGTTTAATTTGAGACAGTTAGATGACATCCAGGAACTTATTGCCTTCATTCCCTCTTGGAAGTTGGCTGCGACTGAGGTACCATCGTTGTGTACCGATAACACTAGTTGGGTGTCATCTGCATACGTTGTTAGGGTAATTCCGTAGGATTTTATCACCCTCGCTAAGTCCGAAACATAGATGTTAAAAAGCGTCGGACTTAGCGAGGAGCCCTGTGGTACTCCGCAAGGGAGAGAAAAGGTCTGGGAGGTGTAGTTTCCCATCTTAACTGTCTGAGGACGGTTGGCCAAGAATGAGGCAAGGAGTTCTTTGGCTTTGCCTCTTATTCCTAAAGCCGAGACACGGTCGATCAAGGTGACATGATCGACCGTGTCAAAGGCAGCGGAGAGATCCAAAAGTATTAGAACCGCAGATCCTCCCTTGTCCATCGTGGCTCTTATTTCATCTGCTGCTTTGAGTAGTGCTGTCTCCGTTCCATGACCTTGTCTGAACCCAAATTGGGTGTCGTCGAGTAGGTCGTTGTCATTAATGAATTTCGAGAGTTGTGTGTTCATGATTTTTTCGAAAATCTTTGCTGGGAAGGGGAGACAGGCAATAGGTCTGTAGCTGGCAGGAAGAAGAGAGTCCAGTGTGGGCTTTTTTAAAAGTGGCTTAATGATAGCCTTCTTCCAAACAGATGGATAGGTACCTGTTAGAAACATCTTCCTTTAGTCACCAGCAGGGGGATTGTTCATGCCCTCATCACATCTAGACTGAACTATACAAATGTACTTTATTTGGAAATCTCACAAGACCTGCTTTATCGGCTTCAGTGCATCCAGAACGCTGCTCTCCATCTTGTATTGAATGTTCCAATGAGTGTCTCAATTAGATCAGGGCTAAAATCACTTCACTAGCTACAAATCTGATCCAGAATTAAATGCAAAACCCTTCTGATTACACATAGGACCTTTTGTCAGAAGGGTCTATCCTACATTCAGAATGGGATAAAAAAATATTTCTCCTCGACGGCGCTCCGTTCAGTAAATCACAATTTACTTTATGTACCAAAAGTGTGCAGAGTTAAATGCAGCAGCAGACAATTTGTTTTCATGTACCCACTATCTGGAATTCTTTACCACTGCCTCTTCACAAAATTCCTTGTGAAAGTCTGTTCAAAACCCAATAGAAGACTGTCTGTTTCGTGAACCTAAGCGTCTCTTGTACTTTCCTTGTTGTATCTCTAGTGCCAGGATGCTTCTTATGAAGCAGCAGCTGAGCTTTATACATTTATTTTCATTCATTCAACTGCTTCAGGTCCTGCAACAGGCAGGACTGACTATCAAGGAAAGTAAGCATCACAAAAGTTAAGGCTCAGCTGTGTACTTGGGCCACCAAGTAGGAGTAATCCTAATCCAGCAGCTCCTGTTTTCCACAAACCATCACCACAACAAAACAATGTTCAACTTCAAATTCAGTTGGGAGCTCACGTCCATATCATCAAAAGAAAGAAACAAAAATGTGACTGGATTGTATCACTATGCACAAAAGTAACTGTACTATTTTTTTTGTTTGAAACAGAGTTTTAAAGGAGACTGGCTATACTTTTTTGCCTTCTTTATATATTTTTTTCTTTCTCCTTTTGCACCTAGCGGAAATAATCAGAAAAGCAAAAAATGTGTCTAGTTCCCTTTAATTTTCATTGTGCATAAAACCTTGTTTATTTTCCTCACATATGATGTTGCACAAATGGGGGTATGTTGTAAGGATCTTGTCTTCCAGCACAGAGACCCCTTTTTTCATTTCAGTTTGAAGACGTGTTTTTGAAAATCTAACAAGTGATGAATTGCTATTTCATCAATGCACAATTCCGTCATGTGCTTGTGCTCTGTAAATGTCTAATGAATATGACTGATATGGAAGACCCATCAAAAACACATTTAGTGATAATTTAGTGACAATTAATCTTAAATGATAATCCAGGAATGTCATGAATCTTAAGACCGTTTCCCTCTATAATTCTATTATTTTATCTATTTTAATCATTTGCTATTAAGACTAATTCTTTCAGTTTTAAGTATTTAAATACATACAAGACTGGTTTCATTTTAAGCCATAGTCTCCTTTTTAGATAGCCTTTCCAGTTTTTCTTAACTTTGGTCCCGAATACAACCTAGGTAATGGAGGTCAACATCTTAGACAATGGAGGCTGTCATTTCCCTCAAGTCATGCAGAATCATCAACATGTCTGCCTTTGACGTAGATGTCGTTGTGCCTGTCTTTCCAAGAACTGTGAAAGTGTCAAATCATTCAGATATAGACATCAACCAAACCCCCAGTGCAACATCAGCCTGGGACAGGTGGCTTTTTCATGGTCATGTAACATCCATACGCAAAATTGGGTAGTCTGAATTGATATCCTATCACCATATATTACACGGTGAAGTAGCACAGCCACACCATATAATAAACCACTGTCCTCACATAAATACATTCCAATAGGTTGGAGAAACTAAGATATGGTCTAGAGCAGGGAACATAGCTCTACATTGCAAAGGCTCAAAACCATGCCCTCAACTGGCAAAACAAAGGCTGTGAATCATGACAATGAGAAAGTGTGTTCTAGTTATGTAAGAAATGAAGGAGACATGGCTTTGTCGGGATGTGAATCCCATGAAAGCTGTCACATCAAACCATCGTAGCCAGGACTATACCTTGTTAATTAGAACTGAGGTGACAGCTTTAAATAATGAAACAGACTCACAGGTGCACAAAAGCCCCTTGAGTTATAGTTGGCAGCAATGGTGAGTCATCTGTTTTAGACTTTGGCTATGCACCCAAAGCAGTTCTCTCTCGATTTACATTCATGTGACAACAACATCATTTTAAAGCGACGCAAGTCTGCATGAGTCACAGTAAGTGTATGCATATATATCTTTGGATCTTTTTCGTCACTTATATATTTAGCATTTTTTAGCAGTGCTTGAGTGGGGATAGTTTCTTTTCATTGGTAATTATTAGTAATGATAATGCTTACTGAAACATTGGGCATTTATTAATAAATTAGATATAAACATTATAAGTATTGTCAAGGTGAAGCGTGGAATATAAAATAGATACATTTCTAAGAAGAATAATAGTAAACCTACTTGTTATTGTTTTTCTGACAAAAACAGAAGCAAACCCCAAATTAACCTGTACTTACCCTTTAGTATCTTTAAAACAGTCAGGTTAAACTTAGAGGCAATTTGTAAAGCATTGATGCAGTATTTCAAACAGTAATAAATTTAAAACACAACACAAGAAAAATCCCACACCAATTTAGAAAAATAGAGTGAAAAGTAATACATTATTTGAGTTCAAAATGACAAAAATCCAAGCAGTAGAACAAGAGATATGCAATTTTAAAGATTTGTGTTAAAATAAAGCCTAAAAGCACAAAGCACCAACTGTGGTTATCTGGTTGTGTCAGACAGGGGCAAAATCACAAGTTCAGACCAACTGCGATGAAGTGCAGGCCAGATGCAGGGACCAAGTTAGGCCCGCTGAACAAGAGTACCTTAGATCCTGGTAGTAGTGCTGAGGTTCCGTGACGATTGTAAGTGGTGTTTTCCACTCGCACGAATATGGTCGAGTCTGGTATCTACGAACCACAAATGACGAGTTTAGTGGGTGTATGCAGTTTTGCTGTGCTAACCTAAACCGTTCGTCTGTTTCGTGGGTTTATACATCTGTACCCACGGGTTCCATCTTAGATATGGCATCCATTTTGTCTCTTGCCCTCAAGTAGCCAGCGAACGGACGCTGTCCGCTTCGCGACCCTGGGATTCCCAAGACTCTTGCGGAAGACACATTTCCTTTGAAAGTGTCTTTATGATGAGGAGGATGATACTGTAAGGCAGATGGCCCCGCTCGAGGCTCATCTTGCCGTGCTGGTCTATTGTCTCAGCCGTGCATCTCATTAGGCACGTCCCTTTGATGCCTGTAGCTCGTGTTTCCCGATACCACCCCTTTTACACCCTTTTCGATCTCCCCACTGTTTCTGTCTTCCTCTGCACCTGTCCTTGTTCCTTCTTCGATCTGTTTACTGCCGATTGGAATGTACTAATGGTGGGAAGATGGGTTTTTACAGTTGGGAACCACGAATGTTTCTGTACTTATGTTCCGGACCTTGAATGCATCAAAGCGACCCCTCTCAGGGATAATTATGGGAACCAAGTTGTAAACCTTTGTGTACCATGTTAACCTATGAGAGAAATGTGTATAAAAGGAGCGATCCACAGTAGCAAATTGAAGCAGATCCCGAAAACATACCCGTTGTGTACTTCTCGTGAATTCTGTGTTCCCTGCAGTAAATAAACCTCGAATCTTTGACGCCGAAGGAAGTGTCCCGTGTCTCTGTCATTTGTACGCCGGAACAGGTTACCCACGAAGGTTTCAGGTGTTGTCCCCTGGCACCGCTGGGTCTTAAATAACCCAGTCCTTCAGTTGGCGCCCAACGTAGGGCTGCATCAGTGGTACCGGTCCAAGCCCGACGATCGTGAGGAACTTCGTGTGAAATCTCCGAGGGAAGGTGCACTCCGCTTCATCGATCCTGTTGTCGAAACAAGTGGCCCGACGACTTTTCCCGCGAAGATTCCCGCCTCCTGACGGCTGCGACGGACTGCTGCCCTGACTGTAGACCTGTTTTGGCGCCTGGCGTAGACCTTGGTACAGCGAGACGATTGACGGGCCTTCCTGGTGACGCCATTGATCTTTGAGTTAAGTATTTGTGGGTCGCTCCCAGAGTCCTTGGTTGTGGTTGCTTAGTTGTTGCATGGTTCCATTGCATTTGTGGTTCTTAGTACTTGGTTCTTTGTTGTGTTCTTTGACGTCTGCAGTCGCCAAAAACCGAGGGTTTTTGCTCTTTGCTGGGACTTGGTAAATCCCGTAACCCTTGAAGTTTGTGAAACTCGGCTAGTGTGTAAGATGCCTGGTCGTAGTACTTTGTTCAGTTGTTTCAGACGTTGTGGTACGGATTCCCGACTGGAGGACTCGTGTCCGGTACCTCCGGTTGGAACTCCAACTTACGAACTTTACAGTAAGCATGGATTAGGTCCTATTACCTTTAATGAATATTGGATTCGTTACACTAAAAAGGATGGTGTCCTTAGTTGGCCACCTCATGGTAGTTTCGAGACCCCAATTTTAGATAACCTCGAGGCAAAATTGTTTAAGAAAAAGTCAAGGCCGGCCATGTTTGATGCCTTTCGGTTGTGGCGTAAAGAAGCCCGACAGAAAGAGATCAGACAGACTAAACGTAATCAGAGAGATGGTGTTGCTACTACGGTAAAGAAAGCAGAGCAGTTTCAGCGTGATAAGGAGGATAAGGAAAAGGAAGTTTTTGACAGGCTTCAGCGTATGACTATAGATAAATGTTATCCCGCTTTGCCAACGGAGTCGGATAAGAAGGAGGAATTAGTTGAGGATCCTTTAATGTCCTATCTTATGAAGTCACCACCTCCGTACGCACAGGGTACCGCAGCTCCTGTGGTTCCCCCTGCTCCTGCTCCTGTACCTGCTCCTGTACCTGCTCCTCAACCTGTTCTTCCGACTGTTCCTGCTCCCTTGCCTATTGTCGTTCCTACTGCTCCTCCGCCTGTACTTCCACATACTCCTTCTCCCGCTACTGCTCCGGTTCTACTTACTCCTACTGTTTCTTCTGTTCCTACTCCTTCTCTTGTTTCTACTCTATCGTATACTTCTCCAACTACTCGACGTCGTACCCCTTCAATGGCTGCTAACTTTTTCAATTCTCTTGGACCTATTCTTGAGTCCGCTGATTCGGACGGTCCACAAAGACGTAGTCAGCTTCCTGGTAATAGGGAACGTGCCGCGTTGTATAATATGGCGATGTCATGGATGTTGCACCCTCATAGAAATCCTCCACGTTCGGTGTTGGATACGTTCAGTCAATTCAATATACCGACACAGAGGTATGTTTTTGAAGAAATGTGCAAAGTTTTGCGCGATCAAATATCGGCAGATGCATCGGAAGATGTATTAACTGCTTTGACTAACTTACAGCTTCAGTTTTCGAGCGGAATGGTGGTGGGTACTAATGTTCGACGTGCCATCGAGCAATTATTAGCTTTTCGTCCCTCTCCGATACCTCAAGCATTATTCGTTGAGGATGTTGAGAGACAGTTAGATCCGTCCGGTCAGTACCCCATGCGCGAAGTTCCACCAGTGTGGATGCCAGGTGATGCTAATGCTAACCCCATTATTTTACCATATTTCCAGAGAGTATGGATACACCTTCCATGGAAACGGTCAGAAGTTTTGCAGGTGAAGCAATCTTTGCCTGACCCTCGCAAAAATCCTGCAGGATATTATAAGGAATTGTCGCAGCTCGTAGACGCTACGGTAATGAATCTTGCCGATATCGATATGTTGTTTGGCAATGTTGTACCGCAACCGGTATGGGCTAAGATTCGTCAGGAAAACCATGCAAACGAATTAGGTGGAGATTGGGCTGCTCTTATTGCGGCAGACGCACAACAAACTGGCGGGGCTAAGCCTGAACAGCTTATTGCTGCTCTCCCTCAGAGAATCATTACCTTAATGAAAACGCTTATGCCAGCTATGAGGGTGAACTGGGACAAGTTGTCAGCTTGCAGACAGAAGAAAGACAAGAGTGTCTCCGATTTCTTTACGAGATTTGAGGAGGCATTCATCGACCACAGTGGTCAGGATATGAGTACCGAGGGTGGTCAGCGGTTGTTTGTGGATAAATTTGTTTCAAACTTATTGCCCGACTTGAGCAATAAATTAAAAAATTCTGAGAGTGCGTGGGCTGTTTCTACGTCTGCTCAAATATTGGCTACGGCACGATATTATGAGAATAGGGAGAAGGAAGAGAATGATCGTGCCGATAAGAAGACGAAAGAACTTAAAACTAAGGTGTTGTTGCAGCAAGCGTACCCTCCACGCTCGAAACAGAATAATTCGCAGCAACGTAATCGATCGCAGTCGCAATCTAATAGGTCGCAATCGCGAACTGACTCCTCTTCGGAAAGATCTTCATTAGGGTACAACCAGTGTGCCTATTGTAGACAGGAGGGTCACTTAAAATTCAATTGTCCTGTTCTAAATGAGCGTAATAGTGGTAACACATCTAGAGGAGGTCGTGGTGGTGCTCAGCAGACATCACGCGGTAGGGGACGAGGTGCTCCCAACGATCGTTCAGACAATTCATCAAATTCTAACAATTGTTTTGATCAACGTGGATCATCGCAAGGCCGATCTGCGCAATACAACGTAGATGATTATTACGTCGATCAGAATGCTGACGACGGTAATTACGAGGACAGCCGTAGACAAGGAGAGGGAGTGGTATCAGTTCCGGTTGATCAGAGAGGGCCTTACGTCGCAGTTGCCACCTCGGGCGTCGTTGAGCCTTTTCTGTTGGACACCGGTGCAGCGAAAAGTTCCATCATGCATTCGAAACTCCCTGGCGCACCTTTGTCTGGCTTAACAAATGTTTCCGTTGGATTCTCTGGCGCCCCTGTTAGCGATCCGGTTTCGTGCCCCTTGCCACTCACAATTGGGCCACGTGAGCTTGAAGCTCCGTTGATTTTGACCACTGGTTGTGGTGAAAATCTCTTGGGCCTGGATTTGCTAAAACGTTTGTATGCGACTTTGTATTGTTCTCCTGCGGGAGTGAAGCTTACTTTGGGTGAGAGAGTTGTCTCTCCTATGTATTTGTCTCTCGATAAGCTTCCACCGGAATTGAGTTCTCTTCCTGCATCCTTGTGGGCAACAGGTCCCAATGACGTGGGCCTGCTCGATATCTCCCCTTATGTTGTGCACGTGAAATCTAATGTGCGATTGCCTCGTATTCCCCAGTATCGTATCTCCCTTGATGGTGAACGAGCATTGTTGGCGATCATCTATGATTTGATCGAGAAAGATGTCATTGAGGAGACTCGGGGAAACGTGTGCAACAGCCCCGTACTGCCTATTCTGAAACGTACCGATCCTTCTAAACCACCTGTTTATCGTTTTGTTATCGATTTGCGGGAGGTCATTAAAATCGTGATTCCTCAGTTCCCTGTTGTGCCTGACATCACGGCGCTACTGACTCTGATTCCAGCTTCTGCTTCTTGGTTTTCAGTAATCGATCTGAAGAATGCGTTCTTCAGTATTCCGATTGCTGAAGAAAGCAGAGACCTTTTCGGTTTCTCTCTTGGTGGCCGTAGCTTCCGCTTCAAACGTGCTCCTCAGGGCTACTGTGAGAGTCCATCTATTTACAGTCAAGCCTTGAAGGGTCAACTGGATGCGTTTGTGTTGCCGGCTGGTGCGGCTTTGATCCAATACGTCGACGACTTATTGGTGGCTGCAGATACTCAAGACATTTGCAAAATTGCCACTATATCATTGTTGCAGTATCTCTGTGACTTACATCACAAGGTGTCTACTTCTAAACTTCAATATTGTTGTCAAGAAGTAACCTATCTAGGTCACTTATTGTCAAAGGAGGGAAGAAGGTTGACCCCAGAGAGAATTGCAGCCATTGCGCACATATCTGTGCCAACAACCCAAAGAGATGTGCGTGCCTTTCTAGGTATTACGTCATACTGCAGACAGTGGATTCCGAATTTTTCATTGTTAGCGAAACCATTGGTGGCTCTTACGTGCAAGGATGTTTCAACTCCTTTACCATGGACGGAAGAATGTCAGAAAAGTTTTTCGGAACTGCGTGACGCATTGTGTTCGGCTCCTGTGTTAGGTACTCCTGACTATAGCAAGCCGTTTACACTATACGTTCACGAGAGGGAAGGTTGTGCGTTGAGTGTTTTAACGCAACCTTTCGGTGATAAGCAACGTCCATGTGCATATTTCTCCTCGACCTTGGACCCGGTAGCTAGAGCATTGCCGAGTTGTTTGAGAGCAACAGCGGCAGCCGCGGTCTCCATCCGACAATCAGCAGGATTGGTCATGGATAATATGCTTACGGTGATGGTTCCGCATGCGGTTGACACTCTTTTGAATCGTACGAAAACTCAGCACTTGACGAGTGCGAGGTTGTCAGGGTACGAACTGACGTTGTTGGCAAGCCATATTCAGATAAAACGATGTAATGTCCTAAACCCGGCGACTTTATTGCCAATTAGTACAGAGTCAGATGAAATAGCAGCCCATGATTGCTATTTAAGGACTGAGGAGGAAACAAAAGGTCGAGTGGACCTTAAAAACACTCCTTTGGAAGATCCCGATGGGACCTTGTATGTGGATGGTTCGTGTTTTAAATTGCCGAATGGTGATGTGACGACTGCGTATGCTGTTGTAACTTTGAATACTGTCGTGGAAACTGCAAGATTGAATCAGAACTCTGCCCAGGCTGCAGAGCTGATCGCTCTAACTAGAGCGTGTGTGTTGGCGAAAGGGAAACGAGTGAATGTGTTTACCGACAGCCAATATGCCTTTGGCGTCGCTCATAGCTTTGGACGACTGTGGCGAGAGAGAGGTTTTATGACGTCGCATGGTACGAAAATTCAGCATGGACAGCTTGTGAATGATCTTTTGGATGCACTTACGTTACCTAAGCAAGTGGCGATTGTTAAATGTAGTGCGCACCGTAAGGTGACGGATGATGTTGGTCGTGGTAATGCGTTCGCGGATGAGATTGCTAAGGAGACTGCCCGGAACCTTAGCACTAGAATGTATGTGACGAGTTCGGTTAGGTGGCCTACAGAGACTAGCATGTGTGAGGACACTATCGAGAGCGTGAAAGCAATTCAGAATGAGGCCACTGAGACTGAAAAAACGAAGTGGAAAGAGAGTACGGGAAAGTTGGATGCGAATGGTTGCTGGGTCGATTTGTCGGAGCACAAGAGGTGGATGTTGCCAGATGCGTATGTGCTGGCTGTTGTGACAATGGCACGCGGGTTAGCGCATATTAGTGCGAAAGGTATTTGTAAGTTGTTGTCTTCTGTGTGGAAGAATGATGGTATTACGAAGTGTGCTGAGAGATTGGTGAAGAATTGCATGATATGTATGTTATACAATCCTGGTAAGGGGACCCCTACACCTCCTGGCCACTTTGCTCCCCCTTCATATCCCTTCGAAGTCATTCAACTAGACTTCGTCCATATGGAGAGATGCAATAACCTGAAATACGTTTTAGTTGTGGTTTGCGCATTCTCCCGATGGATTGAAGCCTACCCTCTTAAAGACAATACTGCCCTGTCTACTGCGAAAATCCTGCTGAAGGAATACTTTCCTCGCTATGGAATGCCTCGAATTGTATGGTCTGATAACGGAAGTGAGTTTGTAGGGAGTGTGATGAAGAGTGTGTGTAAGGGCCTTGGAATTAATCAAAAATTCCATAGCGCCAATCATCCCCAGTCAGCAGGTTTGGTTGAAGGGTACAATGGCACCCTTAAACTCAAACTGGCTAAGATTCAGGCTACGACTGGTCTTTCGTGGCCTGATGCTTTGCCCCTTGCCTTGTTGTCAACAAGGACGACAGTACACTCCCGAGTAGGGCTCAGTCCCTATGAAATAGTGTTCGGCCGTCCTGCGAATGTTTGGGGGGTTCCTAGACCGGGTGTATTTTCTAATCTTGAGTACCCAATGCTGATTGATTATCTTCATGATCTGACTGCTAAACTGAGGTTAATTCACCAACAGGTTTACGAAGCACTGCCGACGCAGACGGAGGGTCCAGGCCACCAGCTCCAACCCGGGGACTGGGTGGTCACCCGCAACTTTGCCCGAAAAAAGAACTTGGAACCCCGCTTCACTGGACCCTACCAGGTCCTCCTTGCCACGAGAACTGCCGTCCGTTTGGTAGGGCGAAAAAATTGGGTGCATGCCACCCATACTAAGAAGGTTCCTATACCTTTACCGGCAGACTCGTGGGTGAGGAAGGGCATTGCTTCATCTGAAACAGAAGGACCACAGACTTTTGTACCCTTTAGCGACGCACAGCCTGTCGGAGAATCCTCAGTGCAGCAGAAAGACATTGTTGAACATTTGCCATCACAAGACTCAAGATTAGAACAATCAACTGATCGGCAGAACTCTGTTCTTTCATCAGATTCTTTGTTTGACGAACAGACACGTCCTGGGAAAACTCGATACTTTTTGCGATCCAACACCAGAGACAAATAAAATTCCGTTCTGCCCTTTGATAACTGCATTGTCCCATTTTGCCACAATCAGTCTAAAACACTCGTATTATTGTGATTATTTTGTAAAAATTGAGTTTCGTTCCATCTATGTGCTTTTACTTCCACAGCTAAGAGATTTTCTGTACATACATTGTGAATAAGATACCTTGCATCCAGGTGTACCGCAGGGCCGCGCGTGTACTTCCTTCTGGTTAGTAGGTCTTGGCGTTAGGCCAAAGACCGTCGGTTCCTGGGAACTCCTAGGGATTGACTACTGCTACACAGAACGAAGTGCGTCAAGAAACGTTGCGGACGGTAGTAGGGGATGGCATTTTCGAAGCTGATGGACTTGGAGGAAGCTCAGGCGCAAAGATTCAAATTGCAACAAATTATTCGTACCAAATGTTTTATGTTCCAAATGTTCTTATTGTTTTTGACTGTTTCCTTGCTATTGGCGGGTGGGGTGTATTACATGATGTCGTACTTCTTACCTTCTGCCATACCTACTCCTACTTCTGAACCTAAATCTACCTCCACTGCATCCCCTCATTCTTTTCATATCTTACCCGAACACGAACAGGCTAGACGTGTGGAATTCAGAAATAATTCCTTTATTCAGCTCCTTCATCAGCATCAGTTAGTGGTTAATACTACGAATTGTTGGGTGTGTGGGTTAATGCCACATACTACGGATAAGGGAATTCCATATCTGGCCCTACCTTATAGTTCCCAGGGTTCAGCTCGAGCATTCCAAACAATGTTTCGAAGTGCACTAGATTCTTACCCCAGTCGAGAGCCACGTTCTCCCTACTCTGGTCCTGGCTCGTATCATAAGCCTTTGTCTATAGCGATAGAAGGTTTGGATAAAGATATCTATGAGCCATCGCTCATCCCAGAGGAAGAGGTACAAGCCTATAGGGTCCTGAGTAAGGTCAAGTATAATGCGCTCACGAGTGAAAAACAGCTTAGAAGCTCGCCTCCGATATGGGTCGTACCCCACATTGGTAATCTCTGTCTAATGGGTCGTGGTCAAAGATCGAAAGCTCGTCTTGGAGAGAGTGCTTGCTCCGAGAATTATATCTTGCCGATGGTCTCGTCCCCTGTGTTTCTGGCTGCCAAGGGTACATACTTTGTCTGCCATGATCGTGCGTATACATGGTTGCCCTCCGACTTTGTGGGCTCATGTTTTATCGCAAATCTGTTGCCTCCGACGTTCACTGTAGATGCAGACTATCACAAAACTAGAGTTGTGAGAGGCGTGATTAGCGAAGAGGACACCGCTGGTCGAGAGGCAGGAGACTTTTTCAAGGGTTTCCTCCCGTTTTGGGGACCTATGGTTAATAGTAGGAACCTGAGACAGTTGACTCGTGTGGTGGAATCGACAGCTAATATCACTGCCAGTGCCCTTGGTAATATCACCACAGAACTTCAGGCGGAAAGGCTTATGACGTTACAAAACCGTATGGTTTTAGACGTGGTCTTAGCAGATCGAGTTGGGGTATGTAAGGTGATCCATTCGAGCTGCTGCATTTTCATTCCAGATAACGCTCCGACTGTCTATCAAGCCATCTCAAGGTTGCATAAGATCTCTGAGTCCATACACGTGGACGTAGGGGATTGGACGCTGCTTGGGTGGTTTTGGGGCCTGATGTCGACTTGGGGTTGGAAAATTCTGATGATCATCGGAGTTGTTGTAGTGTTCCTGTTCACGTGTTGCCTTTGTGTGCAGTGTGGTCCTGCCTTATGTGGCCTTTGTGCTACAACGTGTATAAGACAGCCGCCTGTTACCAAAGGAGCTCGGTTGGACAGAGCTATGTTGCAGCAACATCTAGATGGTCTGATGAATATTGAATATGATTCTGACTAGTGCTTGCCTACATGAGGGCAAAAGGAGCGTCTGAGGTTCCGTGACGATTGTAAGTGGTGTTTTCGACTCGCACGAATATGGTCGAGTCTGGTATCTACGAACCGCAAATGATGAGTTTAGTGGGTGTACGCAGTTTTGCTGTGCTAACCTAAACCGTTCGTCTGTTTCGTGGGTTTATACATCTGTACCCACGGGTTCCATCTTAGATATGGCATCCATTTTGTCTCTTGCCCTCAAGTAGCCAGCGAACGGACGCTGTCCGCTTCGCGACCCTGGGATTCCCAAGACTCTTGCGGAAGACACATTTCCTTTGAAAGTGTATTTATGATGAGGAGGATGATACTGTAAGGCAGATGGCCCCGCTCGAGGCTCATCTTGCCGTGCTGGTCTATTGTCTCAGCCGTGCATCTCATTAGGCACGTCCCTTTGATGCCTGTAGCTCGTGTTTCCCGATACCACCCCTTTTACACCCTTTTCGATCTCCCCACTGTTTCTGTCTTCCTCTGCACCTGTCCTTGTTCCTTCTTCGATCTGTTTACTGCCGATTGGAATGTACTAATGGTGGGAAGATGGGTTTTTACAGTTGGGAACCACGAATGTTTCTGTACTTATGTTCCGGACCTTGAATGCATCAAAGCGACCCCTCTCAGGGATAATTATGGGAACCAAGTTGTAAACCTTTGTGTACCATGTTAACCTATGAGAGAAATGTGTATAAAAGGAGCGATCCACAGTAGCAAATTGAAGCAGATCCCGAAAACATACCCGTTGTGTACTTCTCGTGAATTCTGTGTTCCCTGCAGTAAATAAACCTCGAATCTTTGACGCCGAAGGAAGTGTCCCGTGTCTCTGTCATTTGTACGCCGGAACAGTTTACCCACGAAGGTTTCAGGTGTTGTCCCCTGGCACCGCTGGGTCTTAAATAACCCAGTCCTTCAGTGCGTTGCGAGATCCCAAGTCGAGGATGCATGATGCAGTAGTGGATTCTAGGAGCTTCCAGGCTGCAATGTGAGGTCATCAATAAGGGGGTTGTGATGAGAAGTCCTGCATTGAAGATGCATTGAGCACCAATGGTTCCGAAGAAGTTGTGAGGTTTGAGATGCAGAGTCCTACATCATCGTCGAGGATGCGGTCAATAAGGGGATACCAAATGTAGACCTGTGTCGAGAATGCATTGCGCACCAGCAGTTCCAAGGAGACTGTGGTCTGCAATGTGAAGTCTTGTGTTGGGGCTGTGTTGCGCAGTGGCAGTTCCAAAGTGGCGCTGCAAGGAGATGCGTCGTACTGCGCCAGCTCTGACCACAGTACCATTGCTGGGCTGGCATAGCACCTTCAGGTCCACTTTCAAGGGTCCAGGACTAGGATGGCACCAGTTGGAGGAAAAGACTCACAGCAGAATGAGTCCAGGTGCTGGGTTCATGAGTGATGGATCCTGTTCTTTCCCTGACACTTCTGATCAGTAGGCTAGCTAGCTGGCCCTTGGAGTCACTCTGGTAGTTCTAGGTTCAAGATGCAGGTCCAGGAGGGTATTTGGGTAACAGTCCACGAGCTCTCAAAACCTTACAAACAACGACAGCTTTGGCAATAGATAGCAAACTTGGAGAAAGGTAAAGTTGACAGGCGCAACTCGGTACACGCAGATGCTTGGCTGAGACATGTCGCTTCAATCTATACTGAGAAAGCAGTTTCCATAAACCCTGAAAGCTACAAAGTCTGTCCCATATATAGTGAATATACAGATACGGAGGCCCCTGTGGAATCTCTGGGCAACGATCAAGACGGTATCTCAGTCAAACAAGTAATAAAAAGTATAAGAAGAGATGGGACTCGAGAGAAGATCCAGTTTATTGGGGTAAAATTCTCTCTAAACTGTTCATCAAATGTAGACTGAAAGCAAAAGTGCCAGATTCATGGCAAGGGTCTTTCCTACATCCAATCTTTAAGAGAGGGGACAATACAGACCCAAACAATTATAGACTAATTGTCCTCCTGGACATTGAAGGAAAAGCCTGTGCTAGAACCTTACTAAAGAAACTAAATAGATGGATTAAAGAGAACAAAATCCTCCCCCACTATCAGACTGGATTCGTAAGGGTTGCTCTACAATTGATATCATCGTGGCTATGTCGTATTTGAGCCAGCAAGCTAATTGCAAAAACAATACACCAGTTTTTGCATGCTTTGTTGACTACTCATCTGCCTTTGATGGGGTATGCCGACATAAGCTCTGGGAAAAATTTAGTTATTGGCATATTCCAGCAGGTCTCCTCAATGCAATTATCTCACTATACAGTAATACCTGGATCAAAGTGAAGCTAGCGGATAACATCATAACAAAGAAGTGCCTGACAAACGGCGGATTAAAACAGGGATGTGTAATTGTCCCCACACTGTTTAATTTATATACCGCTGATATGGGGAAAAAGCTTTTTAACGCCAGCCTCGTAACCCCGAAAAACAGGAACAACAAACTGCTAATTTTACAAAAGCAGGCGACTAGTGGTAATGGACCACACAAAAATCGGGCTACAAAGAGGCCTAGACTCTCTCAATAAGTACAATGAAAGCAAAGAGCTTATAATAAATACTCAAAAAACGAAAGTAGTCATTTTTGGCCACTTCCCCAAAAAAGCTTTATTGAAATGGCATGTGGGCAAGGAAATCATTAATACCACGAGATCGTACAATTATCTCGGGTGCTGGCTAAGTGAAACAGGTAAAGCAACATCACATTGGCAGAAAATGAAGGCCAGAGCACAGTGAACAATCTTTTCGCTATGCAAATTAAATGAGTTAATGCACAGTCCAACGTCAGGCCCTATTAGAAAAGTAACACAAGCTAAAATTAGGGCAACTGAAGGTTATGCACAGCAGGCATTTCCAGGAAAATTGGACGTAATGTTGGACAAAGTGCAATGTCTGGCCTACAAACGCATTTCTAAACTTCCCAAATACACTCGCAATAGCCTAATTTGTTTGGAATTCGGCCTAAGGCAACAAAGTAAGGAATGCCTGGAAACGCATGCAAAGTACTACTATCAAGTGTTAACAGCTCCAGCCGGAAGCTTAAAGAGTATAATTAAGCCAATTTATAGAGAGACCACCAACCTGTGGCAAGGTTACAAGGAAAAAACGGTGGAAACACTGGGTTTGGCCATCGAAAACTGGCTGGAAGGATCAATAAACTATCTGGCCATTAAAAACACAATTAACAAACAATGTTTTCAATTGTCGCGCACAAATGACCTAGCGGAATATGTAAGAGGGCCACCTGGACTGCTAACATAATACACTGGGCATAACATCCAGCCCTATCTTAATCAAGCATTGGGAAGGAAAGCACTCAAAAACATTATATGGGCCAGACTAGTGCCCCTCCAAATCAAAGAATCAAACCCTGGGTGGAAGTCCCTTGAACATAAAATCAGATGCAGACTCTGCAACTATAAACACGAATCTCTGATACACTTGATTTGTTGCTGTCCTGGTATGCTTCTGCCTCGTCAGATTCTTTTAAAACAAATTTGGCTGCGGAATTGGGTTCAAACAGTAAAAGAAGCCGTTTCGGTACTTTTTTCCTGCACTCTTCCGTCGGACTTGGCCAGGTTTGGGAAATACATGGCCGAGCTTCGAATTAGGCTTATGGAAGAAGAGGAGTCAGGCAAGATGAAAGACAATTTGGCTTAATAAGTAATGTGCCTCCACTAACTAGTTGGAGAAGATGTTATTTTAGCTATTAAAATTTTAGCTCTTACAAGAAACTTTGCAAAAATGTTGAACTGGCAGTTTCTTGCCGTCTTACCAATGTATATATATATCTTTTTTTATAATGCTTTGATAGTGTTGCATGCAAATGTCTTTCTTTTATAATTGTTGCTTCAATTTCCTTTTAAACTGTATGTAAGACGTTTTGCAAATAGTTTTAAGTAACTGTGCAATATAAATAAAATTATTCATTCATTCAATCAGGTCCAGTCATAGTAGCAGTCCCTTTTAGCAGAGTAGCATAGGAGTCCTTCTGATTCTTCCACAGGTCCGCAGGTGTACTGAAGAGTTGGGTTTGAGGGGTCCAATATTTATACCTGGTGCTAGCTTTGAAGTTGTGAAAGGTTCTGGAGGTTTGCAGCCCCAAAGGAATTCCCTGCTTCCCTTCACCTGCCCCAGGTTGTCTGGCGTCACAAAAGATTAGTGTCACACTCTTTATGAGAGTGCTCAGGCAAATCCTTTGTGGTGTGCAAGTGTAGTAGGTGATAAAACCTCCCCCTCTGCTACCACCTGTTCCCCTTTATCTTACTGTCTGGGATAAATACACAAAGACCAGCTGTAAGCTTAATTCAGTCATGTGACCCAAAATACAGGCTGCAGGCACCAAATACTTTGGACAAGAGAATTCCAACTTTCCAAAAGTGTCATTTTCAGAATTGTGACTTAAAATCCGAATTTCTGCTCCAATTAAAATGTGTCACTTATTAAATGTAATAAGGGATCAAAATGCTAACCCTTGGGAGAGGAAGGCCTCACAGTAGTGTAAGACGAAGTTAGGAGGTTTTCAAGTTTTTTTTTCAATTCAAGAAGTCTTTATTCGATTATTACATCATAAAAGACATGCATCACAAAATATACATGGTATTTAAAAGAATATAAAACAGTATAAAAACATCTAAGACCATATTAAATCACTATACAACCTTCTTTTGAATGATTTATAAAAGTTACAATAAATCCTACATTAAATAACCATAGTGTCACAGGCCAATAAATATTGCACATAGACAAAACGAGCCTGAGGTTAAAGGTTGGGACCTAGGTCAAGTTGATAAACCTTGCTCTTAAGATCCAAGCCCATCCTAAATATTTAGCTACTCCAGTTACAATCAAGGGAGACAGATTTGTCTTTAATATTCTACTAGCAATTACAGCCGAGCGTGTTCCCAGGCTTCTGCAAACGGGGCTTAACCATTTTGCTCTAGGGGCAGCATACAGAGGGCAGACAAACAGAATATGATTTATGCTTTCACCCTGACCTGGGCACCTAGGACAGTTCCCTGTCCCACCAGTGCCCCACTTTTAAGTGAACTCCCTTAAAGGCAAGGAACCGCATCTATATTGATGAAATAGTTTATGGTCCAGGGGCTTGGTTATAGCATCCCAGTATTTTTCAAGACAGGGAGCATCCTTAATAACAACGAATACACCAGTGAGATTACTAGCACTCAATCCCGAATGTCTGTTTTGAACAACCCAATCCCAGTAATGTGACTTCAGGTCCTTTTTCGAAGGGAAGGTTGGGGATGCGGGATTTGACCACAGTTCTCCATACCCCAGAGCACACAAAGTGGTTCTTAAGTCCTTAACCCCTTCGACGCTGATGACGAGCTGGGCTCGTCATGGCGTAGCCTCCTCGCACGCTGATGACGAGCCCAGCTCGTCACGTAAAGTGCGATTTAGAAAAACTCAGCGCAGGAGCGGAATTCCGCTAGCGCGCATGGAGTTAAACCAACCAACGTTAAATGAGCCTGGTAGATCTTTAACCTCCATACAGGCTCTTGGGTATAACTGGAGTTCCGGCGTTGTCCAGAGGCGTCGCCAGAATGATAATGGACGAAACCTGGCAAGGTCCTCCACAGGCTGACACCCAAGATCATACAATAGCGGGATCCGTGGTGTTGACTGTGGGAGACCCGTTGCCACCCTAAGAAATTTATTTTGTGCAGCCTTCAAGGGATCCAAATTGCTAAAGCCCCAGAGCTCCGCCCCATACAAGACAGAGGGTAGCACTTTCGATCCATAAATCTTAATTAAGGGCGAAATGGGCCGGGTAAAAGGAACTTTTATGTTCTTTAATCAAGCATCTCCAATCTGCGTGTGCTTTAAAGCCAAGAGATCAACCTGTTGGGACCAACTAAGGGACTCACTGAACGTTACTCCCAGGTAGGTAAACAACTTAGTCTGTTCCAAGGATGTACCCCCCATGGTAACCCTTGCTGAAATCGGGGTGCGTCCTCTTAGTACCATAAATTTTGTCTTTGACACATTCACCTCAAGCTCATGCTCGCTGCAGACTAGTTCAAACCTCATTAGGGCCTGTTGAAGACCCTGTCTGGTCTTGGAGATTAGAAGAGTATCATCAGCGAACATGAGCAAGGGGATTTTCATTCCAGCTAGAGACGGGGCGTCGGTAGGGTGGTTGGCAAAATATTTAGTGACCCCGTTAATATATAAAGAGAAAAGGGTAGGGGCTAGTACACACCCTTGCCTTACACCTTTAGCAACTGGAAATCTATCCGTTACCTCCCCTGGTTTGCCCCAGCGTACTTGGGCATAGGTTTGAGCATGTAAATTCACTAGGAGGCGTACAAGTGGGGCTGGCATACCCAACTGTACTTGACAGTTCCACAACCTTGCCCTTGGGACAAGGTCAAATGCAGACCTTAAGTCCACAAAGGCTGCATAGAGGGTACCTTTACCCAGAAGGACCGTCTTCCAATAGAGAAGAATGAACCGAAAGGCCTGGTCTAAGGTACTTACATGGGATCTAAAGCCGGCCTGGAGTGGGGTTAAGATGTTAAACTCACAAATCCAGTCCTGAATCCTGCCAAGAACAAGGCGGGCTGAGATTTTTTGCACCGCATCAATAAGGCTGATCAGCCGGTAGTTGGAGGGAACCGCACGATCACCTTTCTTGTAAATTGGCAGGATTTCAGCCCCAGCCCAGGACTCTGGAACCCTAGCACCAGAGGCTAAGGCATTTACCAGTTGGACTAGATATGGAACCCAGAGATCCTGATCATGCTGGAATAAGTCAGCTGGTATGCAATCGGGACCAGGTGCCTTGCCCCTTGGTATAGATTGCAGGACATGTTTGACTTCACAACTCGTGAACTCAAGTGAATTAACCGGCACAGGATAATAAATATCATCCTGTGCACTACTATGGCTCCTGAATTGTTCCTCAAAGTAGCATACCCACTGATGTTGACCAACCGAAGCAGGGGTTGGACGGTCTTCCTGGGATAAACCCCATTTTATTAAATGCCAGAACTGTCGCATATTCCGAAAGCTACATGCTTCGGTTAATGATAACCACCGTTCCTCATCCCAGTTGGCCTTGGCTATACGCTTGGCATCATTATATGCCTTTCTACAGGACCTAATTAGGCTGTGGTCCTTAACCTTTAATGCTTCGAACAAGTCCCCATGGGTCCGACGGCACTCCTCATTGAACCAGTTTGTAATTTTTGGTTTCCCCCTACTACACCGCTTGGTGATAGACTTTACAAACAGTTTTTTCAACGCTGAAAAAAGACTGGTGTGGATATTAGCAATAGTTGCATTAATAACCTCCTGTGTGTCACATTTAGAAATTTCTTCCAGTGATTTTGCAACCAAAGATCTAATCTCTTTGCGTGCGTCAACATCAACAGAGATTTTTGGCCATCGTACCCTTCTCATATCGTTAGTGAGTACGACTTCTTCCTGAACGATATTGGGCATACAATTTACAGGCCCAGAAAAACTAAAATCCCTTAGTTTCACCACCAACGGATCATGATCACTTTCCGGGCGAGACATAACCTCCATGTCCTCAACAGCAGCCCACAACTTAACATCCACTAAAATATAGTCAATTCGACTACTGAATCTGCCATTGCTGAAGGTATGTCTACCCGTCCTGTCTGAGCGCACTCTACCATTTAGAGCTCGCAAACCCTGGTCCAGGCACAGCCCTTTGATAAATGTGGCAGATTGTGTCCATTTTCCAATCGGGGCTAGCTCAAGCTGGGGAATCCCCCAGACCAGATTTTAAGCCTCAGTGAGTAAGCCATCATCTAAACTCAGGGGTTCAAAACAAGTGTTTAGATCCCCCATAACAACCTTGTGTCCAGCTACGGATGCACCTAATAGGAAATCATCCAAAAGGAGGAGGGTTGGAGAGACCCTACCTCCCTGGATGCCCCTGGCATAGATATTAATCAAAAGGATATTAAGACCATTGGTAGATTTTATGCTAACCATTAATATGTCGGGGCTATCGACGGAGACCTCCTCCACTCTTACACCCTCAAACTGACGAACCCAGATGGTTAAGCCACCCATGGCTCGACCTCTGTGTCCTTTAATTGCTGGTTTGCTAAAGTTTAAATAACCAACAAAGAACACCGGTGAAAGTGCCCAAGTTTTTTGAAAGGACCATACATCACCTTGCTGTATAAGATTCACCCAATCCGGAATACACATACGGGACTCAAGGCCAGCTATGTTCCAACTACCAAGCTTAGTGCCACATGAGACAGCCTGAACTCTAATATTGGCCTTAGGGAGAGAATAAACTCCATCTTGTGATAGAGGGGCTAGAATGTCATCAAAAGACCTCCTATAACTTGGTACATCCTGTATGGGAACATCATCACTCCTTACGTCAGTACTATCAAATTCAGAAATGCCATTAACTACCAACTCTAATTCCCTAGAGCCGTAAAAGTGCCCTCCTTTAAGACCATTCACCTTGTCAACATTCTCTGTGTTTAAAGCAGCATGAAACACCGAATCTGTTTCCAAATTCGTGCCCCCAGTCCCAGCCAGAGAATCAGAGCTTCCATTTTCGCTATGAGATAACTGTTCCTTTGGAGCTTCGGCATAACATAGTACATTGGCTGGGGTAGCAACGATACCCGTACAATCTAAGTTAGCCTCTAGAACCAAAGGTGGGGAAGCTGGTCAATCATTATAATCCAACCCCGAGTAAGGTTCGTACAGATTACGCAGCGGGAGGTTCCACTACTCGTTGGGTTGGGTATAGTTATCTGGATTGTTTGGTATAGGGAAGAGACTAGTGGGCTGGCGACAGGGTAGTTGTGAGAGGGGAAAGGGAACATTTGGATTAATGTGGGGACCTGAATAACAAGAATTGTAATTAGCCCAATTCAGTGAGTGAGTGTTTCTATTTGAACTGGGATGGGCATGAGGTCTAAGCAAAGCCTCATGATTAGTGGGTGGACCTGGAAGGCGGGATTGAAGTTGGCCCAATTCAATAGGTGAGTGTCTCTATTAGAACTGGGATGGGCATGGGGTCTAAGCAGAGCCTCCGGGTAAAAGTAGCTGAGATTTCGTGTAGAAATACCTCCATCCTTGTTTCCTGGGTACCAATCACTAATGTGTGAGACAACTCTGTGATCCTTAAAGTTAATAATCACAATGTCACCCTCTATGTCTTTTGGACGAAGACCCAACCACTTGCATCTTCTTACTGAGATAATGTCACCATTTGAACGAGCAGGGAGGGGTCTATTAGTTCTCAACCAAAAGATAACTTTGTTTTTCAGGTTTACATTGTTTTCCAAATTCCCATTTGTGATCGGGGGGACACCAGTCAAAACGATCACAAAATGTGCCGACTCTGGGGGAAGGTCTACTGTATTCCTATGATTAGGTGTTGATCTATGGGTAGTAGTTTTTGGTTTATCTGTCCCATGAGAAGCAGTTGGCTTGTTTTTCAATGGGATGGATTTATTTGAAGCCAACATGGGCTTCTCCTTGACAGGCTTAGAAGGTAGCGATTGGGGAACATTAGTATTATTATTAGAAGTGGTGTTTCTATTATTTTTATGAGGATTACTTGTAGCAACAATGTTAGCGCTAGGCTGACATTGTGGGAGAGACTGTACCTTGGGATTCATTGGATGGGTAGTTGTGATTGCATCGGCTGATGCCAATAAACGATCCATTTTATCCCCCAGGATCCTAACTCTCTCCAAAAGAGGGAGCATATATGATTTTAAGAGTTTTTTGAATATTTCGATAAACTCTTTATTAAACATGGGTAGACTATCTTCAGGAGAGGGTGGTAAGTGGAGGGTACCTAAGGGAGCCTCCTTCGCTGGGGGAACTGATAAGTTGATAATCGGATTTGCTATAGGGAGAGAAGAGACCAGATGATTAGTGCCTTTCCTTTTGACACCACCCTTTTTCCTTTTTTTCCTTGGCGGGGAACGGGCAACCCTTCGCAGGTTCATAGGCTTGGTTCCAGTATCACACTTGGTGTGTGTCGAGATATTCTCGAATGGGACTACACTATCTATTGAGCGATTGGTGAAGGTTGAGTGAAGTTTAGGGGCTATAATCGGGGCAACAGGGGTGTTGAGGTCGATAAGGCTATTAGAAGCAATGGGGGGGCTATTTATATTGCCCTCACTGTTGATAACAGAATGGGTGGAGGAATTGTTGGGACCCGAAAAATAATAGGAATTTGATCAGTACTAAATATATCGGCTTCTCTGACCAGCCTACCAGTACTGCCCATTTCTTGTGTATTGTTCAGATCTAATTGGGGAGACAAGGGTTTTTTTTTAAGTTGTTCTATTGAGCGACGACGCTCAGCACGTTTCTCCGCTAGTAGGAGTTCTTTATCAATTTCCTTGTTTGCCTTCTCAAAGTATTTGTCGAGAGGCCCAAGGAACGAAACTCCAACACAAGATGGTAGTGAGCTAGACATGACAAAAACTGGCCGTAGTAAATAGTGTACCTCAAAGCTGGCTTAACCATTGACACAACACAGCAGTGGACAGAGAGTAGAGTGGATGTTAGGGACCGGGCCCAGCCCAGCCTCCTTCAGCCCCTGATGGCCACAGACGGCCCCGCCCTTGTCCCGGGCTTCTCCCGGCGCTCTCCCGCGCGCTCTCGCGCAGTGGGAATATTGCTTTTCCTTAGTAGGGAGGTGATGGGCGGGGGGTATGGCGATCCGGGAGAGCAGCCCAGGTGTTGCTGATTGGGCTCGCAGGGACTCCTGGACAGTGGAGTCCCTGCTTTCCTGCTCGCAGCCCTGATCAAGTACGCTCGCTGATGGTGAGAGCAGCCCCTCCTCTATGAAAGTTCGCACAATGTCTGGTGCACTGCGGGACCCGCGCAGCGGGTCCGGCGAGTTGCTGCCACAGATTAGGCTCAAATAGCACCGCAAAGCCCGTCCACACACAGGGAGTCTTTCCGTGTCAAACAGTGTTGCAAAAACGGCTCCAGACGTCCGCTTTTACCTCCGTAGGCGGGGGGGCGTGGCGATCCAGGAGAGCAGCCCAGGTGTTGCTGATTGGGCTCGCAGGGACTCCTGGACAGTGGAGTCCCTGCTTTCCTGCTCGCAGCCCCGATCAAGTACGCTCGCTGATGGTGAGAGCAGCCCCTCCTCTATGAAAGTTCGCACAATGTCTGGTGCGTTGCGGGACCCGCGCAGCGGGTCTGGTGAGTTGCTGCCACAGATTAGGGTCAAATAGCACCGCAAAGCCCGTCCACACACAGGGAGTCTTTCCGTGTCAAACAGTGTAGGAGCTTTTCATTACCAGGACATGTATAACTTAAAAGTACATATCCATCTTTTTACATACACTGCACCTTGCACTCTGGGCTGTGTACAGCCTGCTCTAAGGGTGACATATATGTATTAAAAAGGGAGGGTTGGGCCTTGGCAATAGTTTTATATTGCCAGGCCAAAATGGCAGTTTAAAACTGCACCCACAGGCTGCACTGGCAGACTTGAGACATGTTTAAAAAGGCTACCTAAGTGGGTGCCACAATAAGTGCTGGTGGCCCGCTAGTAGCATTCAATTTACAGACCCTGGGTACATGTAATACCCTTTTACTAGGGACTTATAATAAACAAAAAACACATGCCAAAGGTCACACAGCTCCTCATTAAACCCGTTGAAAGCTCATGACGAGCTGAGCTCGTCACGGCCGTTGGAACGTTCGCACGCGGGGATAATTTCCCCGCTGTGCTGAACGTTCCAAAACGGGTGTGGTCGTGACGAGCTCAGCTCGTCATGAGTGCCGCTCAACTGTGCCTCATGATGAGCTGAGCTTGTCAAAACCACAGCCGTGCGCAGCCCCCCTCCCCCCGCACAGCGGGGGGGAAACTCCCCGCAGTGAAGGGGTTAAAAGATATCCATAGCAAGGGATTGGATTGCCTGACTTATACATCTATTATATTCAAATTGGTGTAACGAGAAATAATGAGGCCCCCATCAAAATGTTGTAAGGGGGCCCTGAGGCTCCCACATCTCACAGATATTCTCAGGTCTTAGACTAAATAGGCCCCCTTTGCTGTGCAAGAGCCTACATTACGCCCCTGCCTATTCACTAAAGTGTTGATCTTCTTGTGGGAATTTATACCAGATTTCTACCAACATATGCAGCACGACAAAATAGGCGGTTGGAGTCTATTTTACGGCTTGCTTGAGGAGCCATGCGTCCTTAAGGGCTGGGCTGAAATAAAATAAAAATATTGGGAAAAAATGTTCAAGCGAGCTTCACACTGCAGGAGACCACAATGGTGGAGCCACGTGGCGTAGCTTCCAAGCCTGCAGCCTCACACAGAAATGCCAGACTGCTATGATGTGCAATCTGGCCTCACGTATCCTCCCACAGCAAAGTATCTTGGCTGTAGGATTGGCAACACGATTCCGTTTGTTCTCCCATACTGATATATAGCAACAAGTACGTGTCGAATTCAAAGGGCCAGGTTAAACAGAGAAACAATATATATTTGTTTAAAACTTGACCTGTTGCGCTTTTTTAAATTCAGCTTCCGTAAAGCTGTGGAGAGCCTGTCTCCATTATGTCAGAGTGGCACCTCGCAGCGCCTTGCCCGAGAGGTACGGCGCCTCTGCTCCGCCACTTGCAACGAGCGATGTAGGACTGGAGCCTCGCGGTGGCTTCGCGCGAGCCTGTTCCGCTGTAACGTCGCTAATGTTCCTCAGACGTCTACTGGGAGAAGACACTGCTCCGCCGTATGGTGCCGCTCTGCCAGATATCTCTTTCCAGTATGTTTCCGCTCACAACTGTTCAGGGAGAATCTTTTGAAAAGTGATTTATTATGCCCAGTAACTAAAACTGGCTAAATGCCACGTTTCCATGGTTTCACTGTATGCGCGAGATACTGTATTCCACACGGTTGCAGACTGACTGGGCCTCGTCTCATCACCTTCTGGGCATGGCAGCTCGGCGGTCCCGAGATGCACCATCCATCAGAACTCCATCATTGGAGCAATTGTGCTAAGCAACTGACTTATTGCAAATACAAAGAGCTAATGTTGTTTTATTGTGATGTATCGGCTAGTTACGGACATGCTCATACGGTGAGTGTGGACTGGAGGCGGGGGTGGTGGAACGCTCTCCTTTCTACATCCCTTAGGTGTGTTCCCATAGTTACTTCTGTTTACTTTGACCATTGTTACTGGGGCACGGGTGAAACAAGTCGGCAGGCAACGCCTCCACCAGTCATGGTTTCATTAGATTTAGGAGTAATTTCCTCCTACTACCTCTGTGTCTTACACAGACATGGTCTTGCTGGTATTCCACTTACTTATTTTTCTTTCTTTTGTTACAATAGGTTCAACCTCTTCACTCATGCTCCTGCAGCCATTGCTAGTAGCCATAGTCCAGGGGCCTCATTTATGAGAAATGACGTATCGCTGCGTGAAAGCAGCGATGCGTCACTTCTCAGTGCGCACTCCTTGCGACATACCTGATGCGTCATATTTACAGTATGACGCATCATGTCGCAAGGAGTTACAGATACGTCAGTATTTTTGACGTATCTGTATGGCGTTAAAAAGTGAGGCATTGCTGGAGTGTGTCACAAAAGTGACGCAACTCCAGCAATGCGTCCTTTCACATGGGGCAAACCCCATGTGAAAGGGCCTGCGTCAGTCTTACGCCTGCTGTGAGGCAGGCGCAAGATTTTGACGCAACGGCATCCTAGAAGTGACGCAGTGAAATCTCATAGATTTCACTGCGTCACTTATACGAGGCTTTTTGCGGGGGAACGCCCCCCCTGCATACATTATACCTGACTCAGGTATAATGTAGCGCAGGGAGTTACAAAGTGACGCATCTGCTTAGATGCGTCACTTTGTAAATAGTGCGCAACAGGAGGCATGTTTTACGCCGCGAATACATCACAAAAAGTGACGCATCGGAAGCGCAAAACTGACGCCCAGGTATGTTGGTTAGCATGCAGAAGAGACGCTCGACTGAAGTGGTCTACACTAGAGGCTGTTGGCCATATTTACGAATTTAGTGGTGCAGGGCAACGCAGCAAGTCACCTTGTTGCGTTGCCCTGCGTTGCCCTGCGTCACAGGAAAAAGGTGGGAATTTGTCATATTTATCCAATATGGCGAATTCCTGTCCTTTCCACTTGCGCAGTTTTGGCAGCCTTAGCATCCTTGCGCCATAGTGCAAGGGTGCCTGTGTTGTAGGCAGGATCGTTTTTGTGCAGGAAAGGGGCACCTTCGTGCACAAAAACAATACTGACAAACTTTTTTTTCTTTCTACGTGTGCTGCAGAATGTAGCACACACAGAAAAAGGAAAAAATAAGGAGAAATAAACATATTTCTCCTTGTTACTCCTTGCCTAGGAAGGTGCATCTTTTTGGCATATTCTCAGATTTACACAGCTTTGTAAACCTGGGAATGTGTCAAACACCATGGGAGTTGTATGGGAACACCCACGCAATGCCCATGGAATGCCTATCCAGGACAAAGTAATGCAACGCAGAAATTTGCGCTGAAGTACGTTACTCTATATGTTTGGAACCACTCAGAGCCACGCAAAGGGGCTTTGCGTGGTTTTAAAAATATGACTTAAGGTTTGCGTAGCTTCTGCACCATGTTGCATGGTGCAATGCAAACCGGGTCATAAATATGGCCCTATGTGTCTCATAGACCTGTATCAATTGTCTTGCTGGTATTTGATTTACTTTGCTTTTTAACATAAGTTTCACGAGTACAGCACTGCTGCTCTTCCAAACTTTGTGGCTAGCCATAGTGAAGGGATGTTGCTTAACGTGCAGAATAAAGCACTGGACTGAAGAGGTCTGCACTAGGGGCTGTACATTTCATAGACATGTATCAGTTGTCATGCTGGTAATCCATTTATTTCGCTTTTTATTGTAAGTTCCATCAGTACAGCATTGCTACTCTTCCAACCATTGCTGGTAGCTAAAGTCCAGAAGAGGCACTTGTTTGATGAGGTATACAGCATGGGGCTGTCCATTTAATAGACATGTAGTAGCTGCTTCATTGACATTTTATTTATGTTACTTTTTATCGTACATTCCACCAGTACAGCACTGCTGCTTTTCGAGCTGATGTTGCTAGCCTTAGTCAGGTGATGCTGCATAGCATGCAGAAGAGGCACTCGACGGAAGAGGTCCACACAAGGAGGATGTGCGTTTCACTGACATACGAGTGCGTTTTGCTGGTAAACCATTTACCTGGATTCTTATGGTAAATCCCACCAGTATGGATTTGCTGAACCTGCATCTATTGGCTGGTAGTCATACTCCAGGGTTGTGACGTGGCACACAGAGGAGTCACTTGACTAGAAAGGTCTATGTAAGTTGTCTATGGGTTTCATAGACATGTATACAAGTTGAGTCTTGTAAGTATTCCATTTACTTTGTTTTTTTATAGTAAGTCACTGCTGCCTTTTGGCTATTGTCTGGGAGCAATATCCAGAATTGTTGCTGAAGAAGCAATTCACTGCAGAGGTCTACATAAGGTGATTGTGTGCTTCATAGGCATGCAGAAGATGGATCTTGCTGGTATTTTGTTTACATTCCATTTTATAGTAAGTTCTGATAGTATTTCACTGCTGCTCCTGTAGTCGTACGGCAGGAGGCATAATCCAGAGTTGTGACTTTGCAGAAGATGCATCTTACTGTGGCTAATGAGTACGCAGGCACAGACATCAGCTATGTTTTGCTGGTATTCCATTTACTTTGCTTTTTGCAGTAAGTTCTACTAATATTTCACTGCTGATCTTGCAGCCTTTAGGAGGCACCATATCTAAGCATTGTGACTTTGTGGAAGAGACGCTCAAATGTTGATGTTTACTCAAGATAGTTATGGGTTAAGTAGACATTCATATGGGTTGTCTTGCTGGTATTGCTTTTCACAGGTGGGTGCACTAGTACAGTGCTGATGCTCTTGATGCCATAGGCATTAGACTCTTAAAACCACACATTGTTGGGGGATCTCTTATCTAACCCTGTATTGGCTGATCAGTGTGAAAGTAGTTGCTTTGGCACTTTTACAACGTTTCTCTTTGATTTACAAAGACCCTTCTGAGAAAATGCACATTGTGCATTGTCACTCCCATTTTACTGAATTCTATTACTGGTTTTTAGACTCTGCACACTGCAAAGGTGAATGGAGAGCAAGACCTCTGATCTCCTGGTCAGAGTCACTGCTTTCCTACATGCAGCTCCACATTTAAGGGTCTGCCCTTAAGCGCCTGCCCGAGCACCTCAGGAAGGTGTTCGAGGCCCTCCTCAAACGACAGGCTCCTGCCTGCACCTCATCCTTCGTGGTCTAGTGGTAGAGCACCCTGCTCTTCTGCTATTCCACTCCATTCTATGTCACCTGTTTTCTTTTGCCTCTTTTCTTTCTCTTGTGCTGCTTTCTTTCTTTTTACCCCTTTTACCTCTGTTGCCTCTTTTGCTTCTGCCACTTTTTCTCTCTAGCCACTCTTTCCCTCTTGCCTTTTTTGCGACTTTTTCTCTTTTGCCACTTGACTGTTTTCTTTTTTTGCCTCTATCGGCCTCTTTTCCTTGTCTCACTCCCTCATCCCGCTCTCCCTGCCGCTGCTGCCTCCGCGGCCCCTCCCCACAGCATGTCGCTCCCACTTCTACCTCCCAGCTGGTCGCCCTCCCCCGACTTGGAATATTCCAGAAAAAACACTCAGAGGAATCCTACTCCTTTATTCCAACACATGGATAGAAGTAAAACTGGGGAACGGAACACGGCTTTCAAGAAAAATTAATACCAGCAAAGGCCTTAAGCAAGGCTGTGTTCTGGCCCCGCATCTCTTCAATCTTTTTATGGCAGACCTAGCATCATGCCATAACAAGATCCCATCCCACCCAACCCAAACTAGGCTCCTTACCTCTAACTCATTTATCCTATGCGGACGACGTCGTACTGATGAGTTTAACTAAGATCGGCCTCCAAAGGTCACTTGAGGGATTGGCGGAATTTATAACCATCAACAACCTGGAGATAAACACAACAAAAAGCAAAACAATGCTCATTACCAGACGACGGATAGTCAATCAACACGCCCAACTGGAGGGAAAAAAGATAGAAGCTGTGACTAACTATAAGTACTTGGCCTTTTACTTTGACAATCGACACAATCACCAGCAGCAAAAAAACTACATTGTCCAGAGAGCAAGCGCACTCTCGTTTGCCTTCAGGCCTCTAGCAAAAAAGCTCAAGGGGCCATCATACAAACCTCTACTGGCAACGATAAAAGCTGAGGTGCTCCCGACGCTGTCATACGGCAGCATAGCCCTCTATGGGAAAGATGCGGACCTGCTGAACAAAGTACAGACGGATATCTACAAATCAACCTTCCAAATCAACCGGGGTGCTTCACCAGCGCAGACCAGATTAGAATTTGGAGTACTAAACAAAACACTGGGAAGGAAGTATGCAACTATCAAGCATTTGTATAGCTTGAAACAGAATATAGCAGCTTCAGAATTGCACAAAGCACTGTGGGACGAAATAAAAACTGATGCAAAGTCCCCATACAATCAATTTCTCGACAAAGCCTTAACAGACACCTGCACAAGAAACCTCTGGGAAACCAATCTGCCTTACCCGGCCTTCAAGCAAGCCATAAATAAGTCAGCAAAATTGCATTCAATTTTAGCTGACAAAACCACCTTCAGCACAAGAAAACACGCCTGGATGGTTATTTCCAAATATAAAACACTCACTGCAGCTCCATATCTAACAATCACATTCCCGATCCACAGAAAACAACAGCTAATGGCGCTACGACTGGGAAAATTGCCATCCACCATGGACCAGCCAATCTGGATTCATGATGGACCCAAATTTTGTAGACTATGTGGGAACAGTAAGGATGACTTCATACATCTTGTTTGCATATGTCCGAATTTAGCCCATGCTCGAGCCATCTTCCTAAAAAAAGCCACAAATGATCGAGGCATAAGAACGTGCAGATCGTTGATTATGGCAACCCTAAATCCAACAAACACTCATTTGAACTGCCTACTAATAAAGTTCCTTCTGGCACATGTTCATGCACTGAAATGTAACCCGGTACCCTGCTTAGAATAGGGTAATAGGATGGTTGACTCTGCGGCAAAGGGCTCTCCCGAACTTAACAAAGAATAGTACCAGAACCGCAGGAGTCATATTTTACATGGACCAACAAATGTCTTTTGATCGATTTTAAACTTGTATATTGTGTACACTAAAACATTTATAATAAAAAGAAAAGAAAACATTTGCACTAGATACAGAATGTTTTAGGATTCAGGAAAACAGAACGTAGACAAACATTAAGAGTTTCATCTGTAGTACTTGATTTTATAAAATGTATTGTTATGGTTTTAATTAACTGAAACAATAAACTTTTTCTTTCTTCTTTCTTATTCTTCTTCCCTCCCCCGACTCCTACTTATTGGTGGTAGCTGCGCAGCTGCGACAAAGCCTTCTGCACCCGACTGCGACCAGTGCCAGGACGCCTGGTCCTCAGCCCCCTGCCGTTACGACCCCAGCACCATCCATACTCTCAACCCTGCATGCAGCAACAACTGCCATCACTGCCTCCGCACCTTCAGCCACCTTAAGAGCCCAGCAGCAGCCCCCAGCCCACTGGGAGCCAGCACACACAAGCTGCTGAACTGCATCCTCCTCAATGTACGCTTCCTACACAGACACACCGTAGAAATCTCTGACCTCCTCAACACTAACACACCCGACATTGCCTTCCTCACAGAGACTTGGACCAACGCCAGCTCCGCTCCCAACATCGCAACTGCCATCCCCCACGGATTCAAGTTCCTGAGAAAAGACCGCCCCAACTGCCCAGGAGGAGACCTTGCCATCATCCACAAAAGCTCCCTCCAATTGACAACCACTGACTCTGACAACGCCTCACCACCCATAGAACACATCCACCTCCAGATCCAGATCAACCCCAGAACGACGCTATGCAGAACACTTGTCTACAGACCACCTGGCCCAGCCCTCCTTTCACCAACATCATCGCCGACCTCATCACACCCCACGCCCTCGCCTCCACAGACTACATACTACTCGGAGAGCTGAACTTCCCCCTGGACAACCACAATGACCCCAACACCACTGCCCTCCTAGATAACCTTACCAACATAGGTCTGAAGCAACTTGTCTACGACCCCACCCACACAGCAGGACACACACTCAACCCCGTCTTTGCATGATGAAACAGCATCCTCTTAAGCCACACCACGGAACTACTCTGGACTGACCACCCCTACATCCACGTATCCTTTTGTAAACCCACAGCACATAAGCACGCACGTCCAGCACTGCAGACTATGTTAGCCTGATCTAAATGGACTTTTGCTGGGGAAGAGTCTTGGCATCAAAAAAAGTTTCACTTGTCCTCTAAAAAACAAAGTAGTTGTTTTCCCCGTAGTGCAAGCATAAGATAAAATAAAGAAAGAAATAAAAACAAAAGAAAAATTAGCCAACTAAATGTGGAGGGAATGTGGTTCAATATAAAAGTTAAAAAGTAAAGCTTCACACTGGTCTGCCATCGTGGAGCAGTAAAGAATGAGAGTATGCAGAATACCATTTTAAGATGGTGGCATGGTTCTGAAGCTTGTGTCAGTGATGCTTGGCGCTCCTCATAAGAAAGTAGTGTCCCAGTAGCAATGGCAGTACTCTCATTAATAAATTAGCACTAGTCTGCATTTGCAGGTGAACTACTGGGCGATGAACTAAAAGAAATATCTTATTAAGTTGGACTTCTCTGAATGCAGAGAAACACATAAAAGGCAGGCAAAATACTTTTACTTAGACTGCCAGACATCCTAAAGACCAGCAGTTATCTAATAGGCAGAATCAAACATTATCAACAAAGCCAATGGCTGAAGAGGGCTGATCTACTGCCCAGTGGGATGTATGCTGTTTATTAAGGGCTGACCTTATATGTGAATGACACTCTGGGCCTCATTACAATGAGACTCAGAGAGCCTCGGACTGCAGGTATTGCTTTCGACCGCCGCATTACGATTCAGGCAGTTGAAACTGAAACCAGCTAGTCATTCCAGCTGGATTCCGATAGGCTCAAGGAGCCCACCAGCCAGTTGGAGGCATGCCTGTAATCCCAATAGATGGTGTTTCTGTGACTTTGAAGGCTCCTAGCAGGGCCCCCTTCACCCTGCCGCCTCTGGTCGGGGGCCAAAGGGGGCACCATCCGTTAATCCCTGTTTTGCATGGCAAGCACCTTGAGGTACCTGCCACTTGCTGCGGGGATGAAGAGATTCTCCCATTTCTCTATTGGAGCTTGTGCTACAGCTGGTTTATGGCCACAGAAGAAGGTCCCATAGAGAAATAGGAGTATGCAACAGCACCATGTGCTATCGCATTCTAATGCTGAGGTCGGGACCACAGACCACAGGTCGGTCAGTCCTGATTCCGCAACGGTCACGTTCACCCAACATCATAATATGACCCTCTGTCTGGTGAATAGCTGAAGCTGGCTTACTTAAAACCCAATTTCTCTCTGCGAACTCCTGTGTTATTTAACAAAAAAAAAGAGGCTGGAGAGATAGCTAAAGCGGTCTTTTGGTCCGTCCTAAAATACAAAAAAATAGATAGACCTCACAGGAAAAGAGCGCAGGGGGTCTTTGGTTCACACACATATGACATACAGCACTGGTCAAGAGCATCACAATCTTCCCTGAAAGACATAGAAAAATTGTGATACTGTAATACCAGAACAAGTTTCCTTTAAATACCTGGAAAAGTTTAGTACTGCAGTGCCAGCCAGTGCAAGCTTCCTTCAAAGACTTGGAGCAAATGTTAAACGTAGCCAGAGCAAGTTTGCTATAAAGACATGGATGACGTTCCAGGTTAGTCAGTGGAAGCTTCCTTCAAAGACTTAGGACATGTGTGGTATTGAAGGGCTACTGGAAGCACCCTTCAAAGACATGGAACAAGTGTGGCACTGCACTGCACCATTTAATGCCTCACTTAGATACAGTGAGCAAGCAGCATTTCAGATTTGGTACAAGTGTAAGGAACAGCACTGGGGTGTATGAGTGCAAGCTTGACTCACACACACAGCAAAATTTCCACGCACAAACCAGGTACAGCATCAGGTAGGAGTACATGTTTCCCCTCACACCCATAGAAAACACCTGAAACACTGAAGGCTCAAGCCTAACGCTAGGCTCGGATTTAGCTTGAGAGCCTCTTGAGCCCTTAAGTCCAAAACGAGCGGATTTTTCTTTTAACTTCTACCTTCTGCCTACTCTCTAACCTCATGCACCAAGAATGAAAGACTAAGCATTATACCTTAATGTCAATCAGGAGAGAGACATGGATACTGATTTATGGGCTGAATTGCACATTGTTATACCAGAAAACATAGGATCAATCCATTTGAACAAAATGTGTGCTGTACATCAATCTCAATTGTTTTTGACTTAATGAACTACAATGATGCTCCTTGTAAAATAAGAATATAGTCTAATACAGGGTGCACTTGACAACTGATTTGTCTCTTAGTTCACTAATGGTATTGTTATATTCCCGGGTTTGGCCCATGTAGCGAAGCCGCTTATTTCTTCCATTGTCCTCACAATAACATTTCAGTCGTGAACTTTAGCACATATTTATGTGTGCAACAATGTTGGATTAGTTTCTCTTTAAACTTTCTTACACATCTAGCTTCGCACAACATTATCACAATGCCCTGAACATGATGTACACAGTCTCTTTTCACACTATGTACAAATGTCATCTCTATCTTCATCCACGGGGTGACAGGGTTATCTACATATCCATAACATCACTAATCCCCATCGCAAGGCTGCTTTCTATTATAAAAGATGAGCATCCCGATAGATTGGTAGAGGAGGCACTTCAGCTGACACCGAGGGACCTTTCATGCTGAGAATTCACCATGTAGCAGTCTGACATTTTGTAAGAGGTATCCAGTTTGTAACCAAGACATAATCCTTCATTCTCTCCCATCAGGTAATGGGGGGATTCTTGGTTCTAAACCTACACACTCTCTAGGTACACTCAGAGTAGGTTTTGCATAGTAGGGGTATGCTTGATTACTGCCTTGTTTTATATGCCTGCATATGTACACCTGTTTTAGCACCATGATAGAACTATATCTACTATTTACGCTTTTGGTGCTCGTAATCACTTTTACCTACTTCTGTCTGTTAATCATTGCAGCACACATATTTTATATAAGAATAGCGTTGGTTCAATAATTATATTGAAATGTCCCACTATGTATTCTCTGTATACCTCTCTGAGAATAAGTGAGCACAAGTGATTGAGCAAAAGGCTCTGTACTGTTTCCATGATCCCTGAGGGGTCAGGGTTGTCATGTTCAGTGGTTGTCGGAAACCATTTTCTCTCCTAATAAGGTTATGGGGGCTTACGATGCACTGTGAGATAGCTGGTCTCTAGGCCAAAGTATCTTGCGGGGGTGTCCCGAATCAGACTTGGCACCAAGCCCCTAGTTTATGTTGTCCAACAAATGCGCAGATCCTATGGATATGTAGGAACTACACAACAGCATTGTGGTCGGAGTGGAAGGTGGAGGCCTGAATGTTTCTAAGTTCATGTTTATAAACTTTTACTTTTAATAAACGCCTCTCAATATAGTAATATGATCTAATTTACTAAGGTGAAACACTTGTTAAAGAAATATACTTTTTTTATTTTTGAAGTCACCGTACCATATTTGTACATATTTGTTGCAGCAGTTCTATGCCAATTGTTCCCATGGCTCAGCTTGTGCCTTGACTCTTGAAGCCAAGACAGGCTTTTAGAGTCAAGACAGACCCTTAACTTGGATCTCTCTGTTAATGTGTTGGCTCGCGCACCTCAACTGCAGTACTGTATATAACAGTTCCTAAATATCTCACTTTGGGGACCAACACCTTGGTTTCCGAGATGCTGGCCAGTTTCCATGAGTCTCCGAAGGATAACTATTTGTATATCCGGTTTCAATAATAAAAAATTGTGCATTAGCGACCCCAAGTATTGAAGTTACCTGTGCATTTATTTTAGCAAGAAATGAAGCAAACGTTCCTCAAATCATTAATTTTTCCAGTTCCAGCACTCCGTCCTAAGTAAGCAATACTTTGTTAATAACCAATATTGTCTGACCTCATACCGTAAGGCTGAACCCAGTGATTACTGTGACTGTCTTGTCTTCAGAAGCCACCTAGCAGCATGGACATAACTTCTTCTTTGTCCTCTGATTGTGTCAGACAGCCAAGGCCAAATAGTGCACTCTGCATTTACAAAAGAGAACATGCACACTGCTCAGCCTTTCACTATGCGTGCAATGAGCCCTACGCAGGTGCTTCAGTAGATGCTGCTGTTCAGACAGAGTCTGACTCCTGCAGCTGAGGAAACTGGATGAATTTAACAGCAAGCTACAAGTGCAGTAAGAGATCTTTTGGCCTTAGTAGGCAGTGATGATGGAATCATTTTCGGTCTCATGTTGCTGCAATCAATGTTACATTACTGAACTCATACGGATTCTGAAAAATTCAAGCTTCAAGCACAGAACAAGTGTCGCAAATGAGCCACATTCAGCAGGAGAATGGTAAGGGTGTAGTGTGGAGCTTGTGTTGCATTTAGGAGTGCTTTGTCGCAAATATATTACTAAATCATGGTGTGGTAGCCTCAGTCATTTACGGGCAGCACATTTTCCATTGAAATGATCACTAAATTTGCACAGACATACAATTATGCAGATAAAGTGATATAGTGCACAAACAATAATGGGTGGAAATTCGGTTTTACCGAATATTTGTCATTTACACATCATTGAGTGGTGTATTGATTTGTTTTGACCCTATCAAAATCGTTGTTTCCATCGCTCTTTCGAATCAGAAAAAACGTTTCATTTGTGCTTTCATGTTTATTTATTTTGAAATATTAGTACAGTTCCTTTATAAATACTTAGATTTTGCTTTGTGTAGAAGAAAACAACAACCTAAAACCTTTCTTTTCACACCAGCAAGGTTTTCACCAAGTTCACTTTACAAAATCCTCACTCTATGCAGTAAGGATAAGAAAGTAAACCCTAGGTTTCATTATAAAAGAATATGTAGCAATTTGTCAGCAGACTAGACTGGTATTTTACCTCTGTCTTTGAATGCACAGCAAGTGTGACATGGAAAAATCAAAATACTCGTTCACATTCGGAACTTCAGAAAGGGTATTTAGGTACCCTCTAAGGGCTTGAGGAGCTGTTGTTGGGACTCTGACTCGGTGCATTTCACCGGCTGCACCACTGGTACTTATGCTCCTGGGTGGCTGCCGGTGGGGCCCACTGGCACTTATTTTTGGGGGCTGGTACTTATTTTTCCACATCAGACATTTACCGAAGGCAAGAGAGGGAAAAACACACAGGGAAAGTAGAAGATAAAGAAGAAACAAGAATCAAAAAGGGAGAAAGAAGGAACCTGCAAAAGACAGATAACAAGGACGGATCGTCTGGTAGTGGATTAAAGAGGAATGCTTTGGATTCAAGACTACACGGCCTTCTGAGTAGCGCTTTGGGCACTGGCACTCATTGTTTTACAAATTAGGCATTGAAAGTACGTTATTAAACCCCTTTCCAAAATGTTTTGAGTTTTTATCTAAACGTAGGAAAATGAAAGGTCAGCAACAGAAAGCGTTATAGGACTAGGACGTTCTAGTTGCTCTAACTGGCGCTTCTCCCCTTCCGCATTTAATCAGGGGATGGCGTTGAAACTTAGAGCTTGAGAAGGTAACGGCTGCGATTAAGGGAGTTTTTATGGCATTTGCTCTTTGAATCTGTTTTGTACAGTTTTTACGAGCTTTGCTCGTCCTGCCGCTTGTTTTTAAAGTTGCCTGCTTTTTCTTTTTAACTTGGGGGCTTACCTGTTTTCTGTGTGTTCCGCTCTGCCCCGTTCCACCACAGCTCTTCTGGGTTGTTTGAGTGGACAGTGGACCGGCTAGGTTCATGCGCTCTCCCGCCTGGCCATTTCATAGAGGCCATTACGGGGGTTGACGTTCTAGTTGCTCTAACCGGCGCTCCTCCCCTTCCGCATTTAATCAGGGGATGGAGCTGGCGCTTAGAGCTTGAGAAGGTAACAGCTTGTGATTGGGGGACTTTTTATGGCATTTTACTCTTTGAATCTGTTTTGCACAGATTTTACCAGCTTTGCTTGTCTTAACAGTGGACCTGCCGCTTGTTTTTAAAGTTGTCTGCTTTTTCTTTTTAACTTGGGGGCTTACCTGTTTTCTGTGTGTTCTGCTCCGCCCGTTCCACCGCAGCTTTTCTGGGCTGTTTGAGTGGAGTGTGGACCGGCTAGGTTCATGCTCTCTCCCGCCTGGCTCTTTCATAGCGTCCATTATGGGGGTTGACGTTCTAGTTGCTCTGACCCGCGATCTTCCCCTTCCGCAGAAGGCGCGCCTAAGGCAAGCCCGTCTGTGCCCGTCCGGGGTCCCAGAAGCAGCCATCGCCAGCCACGCTGCCCGTCCATTTTCAGGGGCGGGGGTGACCTGTGGTATACCAGGGATCAGCTGTGGGCTTGTTGCCATCAGTCTTGCTCTCAGCAAGGTTGCTTGGATGTGGCGGCCTCCTACCATACCACATGTCCAAATTGTGGCTTCAAGTTGGGGGCGGGCTCTGTTTCTCCAACCCCTCTTAACGCCACGACTCGCAGTGGTTTATCCATTTCCACTGCATTAATTAATGTTCCGTCTCTCAGGAAACATCATGTCTACGTTTTTGACCTGCTGTTTATCACAGAGACCTGGCTTAACTCTGTGTCTGAACCCTTTGTTACTATATCCACACCTGAGGGCTACAAGTTCTCCAGTGGTGATCGCCCAGAGGGGAGGGGGGCGGAGTGGCCTTTATCTACAAGGAGAAGTGGGACCTCCGTATGGGCAATGCTAATTCATGGGGTAACTGCGAATCCCTTGACTTCAGCATTCGCTTCTCAGCCCACTTTACTATGGGAGGCTCCTTGATTTATAGGCCCCCTGGTATGGTAGGCTCCTTTCTGAAAACATGGGATGATGCTGTCATCGCCAGAGCCTTGAAGTTCACTCACTATATGGTGCTAGGAGGCCTTAACATTCATTTTGACCAGGTTGACAATAAGGACTCACTTGATTGTCTGGAGTCCTTGCATCTGGCTCAACTTTCGCAGTGGGTCAACCTGCCTACCCATAAGGCTGGCCATATATTGGATCCTATATGCACCAACTTTCCCATTGCAGTGGAGAAACCATGTCCAGTTTCCTGGTCCGACCACTTCATAACATACTTTATTTGGAAAGTCACTAATTGTGAACCTATAGTACGCACCTATGTTAAACCAGCCTTTGGCTAAATCAACCCTATGGCGCTGAGCCATGCCCTGGAGGTCTCTAGGCCCTCCCTCATGGGAAATCTTGAGGGGCAACTTTCAGATTTCACTAACTGGGTTTGCAGTGCTGTGAATTCGCTTGCTCCGCCATTTTATCCTAGACTTACCAGGGATTCTCCATCTAAGCCCTGGTTCACCTCAGAGCTTAAAGTGCTCAAACATGAGTGTAAAATCCTGGAGCTCGCTTGGCGCCGTAGTAAATATTGTTTGAGGGCCAAGCAGAGGCTTCGCCTTTAACAAAAGATTTATTATGAGGCAATAAACCGGGCGAAGAGGGAATTCTATGCCACTTGCATTGAATTAGCAAAAAACAATGCTAAAGAAACTTTTCCATTGTACAGCTTTACATCCCCTGCTGCTCTGTCTAGGGAGTCCAAATCCACGGATATTTGGTGTGAGAGCCTTTCTAATTTTTTCAGGACAAAACTCTTGCTATCCAGGTGGCGTTTGCCCCCTGCAATATGAACACCAGGACAATGTTAGTATCATCACCAGCTGACCCAGGGCATTCTCTGCACACCTTCAGGCCCGTGGACCTTTCTGAGTCCCTTAAAATTCTTAAGGGCCTGAAGTCACCGTATTATCAATGTATCTCTTTTGGATGCCTGTGTGCCTGAGGCCTGGAAGCAGGCTAAGATTTTGACCCTCTTAAAAAAGCTGCCCCACGATCCCCTCATCCTAGCCAACTACTGGCCCATCTCACTGCTGCCTGGATTGGCCAAGGTATGCGAGAAGGTGGTGAATAGACAACTAAGTTTGTTGAGAGAAAGGGCTTTTTACATTCAGCCCAGTCAGGTTTTAGAGTCTCCCACAGCACCGAGTCCGCCCTGGGGGAGGTTGTGGAATCAATTAGGGAGTGTTTGGATGCCAGCGGGAAAGCAGCATTGGTTCTGCTTGACCTGTCGGTGGCATTTGACACTGTCCCTCACTCCCTCCTCCTATCGAGGCTAACAGAGACTGGGGTGTCAGGCGCAGTGTGCGGTTGGCTCAGATCCTTCTCAGAAGGACGGGTTCAACAGATATGGCTTCCTCCATCTTCTTCCTCTGCTCAGGTAGTGGCCACAGGGGTTTAGCAGGGGCCTCTCTTATCCCGCTGCTTTTCAATATCTATGTTACACCTCTGGTGTACCTAGAAGAGCATCTTGGGGATAAGGTCATGGCCTACGCTGATGACACTCAGCTTCTTTTTACTTGGGATAATAATGTTGCCTCGGTTTCCTCGGCCCAACACTGCCTGTCCTCCATTTTTCATTGGCGAGCTGCTGCACAACTCAAGAGCAATGAAGAAAATCTGAGATTTTTCTCTTCGGGAAGTTCCCTTCGAACTTTAGAGATACTCTTTGGCCTTCTGAGTTCCCAACACCCATCTCTGCAGGGAAGCCGGCCAAGAACCTAGGGGTGTGGTTCAAGGAAAATCTTTCCTTTGCCACACAGATCTAAAAAACTTGCAGGGACCTGTTTTGGGCTCTTGAAATATTTGAGATAATTTCTTCCACTTCTACCTATGAAGGCAAAGGAGTCTGTCATGTGCGCCCTTATCTTGTCTCGGTTGGACTATGCCAATGCCCTATATGTGGGCATTCCGGCCTACCTACTAAGGAAACTTCAGGTGGTCCAGAATGCGGCAGCCAGGCTCATTTTGGGGATTTCGGCCAGGACTAGTATGAAGCCTCACTTGCGCTCTTTACACTGGCTTCCGGTGGTTGAACAAGTTAAATTTAAATCCCTGGTCATGGCCCATCATGCCCTGCATGGGCTTGGCCCCACCTACTTATAGAAACGCTTTGTCTTTTACACCCCAGCTCGTCATTTGCGCTCTCCTTCCCAGCGCCTGGCTCTGGTCCCCCACTTCCAACGTTAGAGGCTTGGAGGAAGCTCCTTGGCAAGGAAAGCGGCGGCTGCCTGGAACGCTCTTCCTCTCGCACTTCGGAATATTCAGCATCCGTGCATCTTCAAGAAGAATCTGAAAACGTTTCTTTCGCCTAATTTCCTGTTGGTTACCTCTCTTTGCTCCGCGCCGGGACACTTGCGTGCAATACAAATTAAAATAACATAACAAAACATAACCTAGATTATGCTCCAAATTTGCGCTTAAAAGCATCCTTCCCTTTATTTCTGTCATTCTCCTTTTACAGAAAACAAGGGAAACGATATATAGCTAAGATGGGATAGCCATAGGTCAGTTCTAGAGTCTGAAACATTCTAGAAGAGCAGGCGTTGCACAGAAGCAAGGCAAAAGGTAACCTGCAAATCAGCTATCACAGGACAGTGTGAAAACAGAAAGCATATTCTTGTGTATGCCCTAACCCACTCATTGTATTGAATGGCGATGCACAGCATAACAGTTTAAGACATCCGCATGATAAGTTTGCGTATTTAGAATGTAAATATGAAATACAGGGCAGGCTGGCAAGCCCTCCTGAAAAACAATTTACCTGAAGCCAAGGCCAGGAAGCAAGCAGACTACAGGTGACAGGTGACTACATCAATCGTCACCTTCCACAACACCCTATGTATTCGTCAGTCATTGGTAACAAACTTGGCAACAAGTGTACAAGCTACCCCATTAAACTTTTACCTGTGAAGGGAAAAGGTCACGTTAGTAAAATACATATAGTAAATAACCTAATGTACTCCTCCTGTCTTCCTCCACCTTCCCCTTTCCCCTGTCACTGACCGGCTCCTGGATTAAAGAAAAAGGACAAAACAGGTAAGTAGCCTCTCCGGGTGCCCCTGCCCGAGGTAAGGGTAGGGGGACCCCTTTGGGTCCTCAGTCGTCATTGTCAGCTTCATCATCTGATCCGCCAGTGCAAACAGACTACTGATGCAGCTGTCTTGCATAAATCGAATCCAGGACAGTACTCGAAAAATCATAATTAGTAAACCATACCTCACTCAGACCTACTGCTCAGTTGGTGAGATGGATGTAGGTGGTGGGCATCAAGATGTATTTTTCATCGTCAGACTTTGACTCAGAGAAAGAGAGTGACAGGCAGAAATGGGAGAAAGAATAATGAAGAGAAAGACAGGAAAGCGGTAACCGAAGGAGAAAGTGGGGCTGAAAAAGTATATATAAAAGTGAGATGAAATGATAAAAAGTGGAGGGTGGAGGAAGAAAGGGGCATGGGGTGTGTTGAGGGTTAGGGGTCCTTGGTATTTGGCAATTAAGGCTTTTGGATGAGAATGTCTGTAATTGGCACCCAAAAAACCTTGGATCCCTCCACTTATATGTTTTACAAATCATGCACTTTTCAGATTAGGTAATTTCTTAAACCATTACAATGTGCTATATGAATATGTATAATCAGCAGCCACAGACATAATAGACAACACTATAAACTACACCAAGGGGCAGCAAAACCCAATTAAAGCACTATAATGAAGAACAGCACATCGCCCATGAGCAGGCCAATAACTTGTTATAACAAAATTGAGCAGCCCAAAAACTCGCAGTAACAAAATGCCATAATTGAAGACATTATCCAAATAACGAATTAGGGGTGAAAATGACACTACCTCAGGACTATGTGACATCTACAGTGAAAAGCAGCCACCCTTTTCAAAGACGAATATTAACTTGTTAAAGCAATACTTCATGTGAATATTACCAATCACATTTAAATACCACCCATGCCACAACTGGAGGACAGAACTTAATGTGTCTTGCGTGCGAATGGCCTGTCTGGCAGTCAAGCAGTGCTCAATGGGCTGGTCTGAAAGGTGAGAGTGTGGGTTGATTTTTAGCTGTTTGTGGGCCTGTTTTATTGACTGCTGGGCTGCTTTTTACTGTGGATTTCTGCCATATTAAAAATAACAGTATTAAAACTAACTTTGCCTCATACAAGCTCATATCAATGCAATCTTCCATACCGTGCAAAACAATTATACCGCTTGTCCTTACAAGTTTAAAACTGCCCTCATTTGCAAACATGGACCACTTTTTTGAGCTTTCTAATTCACTAATAGGACCACTTTTATTATGGTGCAAGGGCCTATTTTCTGTCCGAGTCATAGCCTGCATGTATATGACAGAATATATTAAAACTGAGTCTGTGTTTCACATGTAGAAAGGATCGTGGTGGCATTTTTTTATTTATTTAGTAAGATTATTTAATAATTATGACATTTTTTAAATTTGTATTTATTGTTGTATTTTTAGTTGTATTAATGTGTAAAATTAATGTGTATATACATGTTTTTGTAGTGGGATATTGTGTTTTAGGGGATAAGGGGTGGAGATTTAAAAAAAGTTAACATTTTTATTTTTAATTTACTGTTAAGCATTTTTTTTCAAGTATGTTTTATTGAAATGTAGTCATAAATAGTGACAAGGTAACAGATTGCTATTGCACATGTGAATGATAATCCAATAATAGCACAGGTTGCATCTGATTGAGCAATAAGAAATAAGCAAGATGTAAAATGAGTAGGAAAAAGTTTCAATAAAACATTACAAGTAAGCAACAGAAAGAAAGGAGAGACAGGAAAGAGAAGAACAATATAAGATTGGATAAAATACTGAAATGGAAGCTTATAAAACAGGACAATGTGAGCACTCTAGGTAAGCATTCCATATCTTAAAACAGCATAAACCTAGAAGCAACTGAGTTATTAGGATAACTTGAATTAACGAGAAACAATGTTAAAGGTGACCATATTCGTTCTCTCTTAAGACTTAAGGAATTTGGACATACTTAGGCTCTGTTCAATCGATGATTGAAGCAAACAGCACAAACCACCAAGCTGTATAAGAAACATATGTTGTATTTCCAATTAAAAGTTATTTGCTGAAAGGCTATAGCTATTTAAGTGTCTAGTAGAGGAGGTGGGCGTGTTAGATGAGACCAAACTGGGTATAGGCTGCCTAAGAACATATAATGTATGGTAAATGGAATGTTGATTTAAAAAAATCTCAGTGAATTTACCTCAAACTCAAAGCCAAAAGCAAGAATATGAGGGCAAAGAAATAATATACACAACTGATCACAATGACGTGCTTTGCAGGACCAACACACGTTAAGGGTAGTTACTTTCATTTGATAGAATAGGATAGGAGTAACAAGTAGCCTGTTTTATATAAAAAACGTTGTGTAACATTTGCTGCTTTGGAAGCAGTATGTCATTTAGACCAAATCTTATTCCAGCATTGAGTGGACAAATGTGCATGCAAATCATTTTCTCATTTTAGTTCTAAAACAAATGTGGTTATAATTGTGGAGAGTGAGATAAGGTGTGTGTAAATAAAAGCAGGTTTCGAATTACGTGTTAATAAAGTAAGTAATATATGTTCATACTGAGATGATGTTATTTTCTTGTAGCAATGATATAAAGTCTTGAGTGTGTTGATTTAACTGTGTGTATTTATGAAGAAATGATTGGGGTAACTGAAAAAGTGTCTGGGCTATAGAAAACAGGGAATGAATTAGTTATAAAGTGTAATCCTTCCAAGTTTTCCAAAAGAAGTTTCTATTATTTATTTTAAGATATTTATTGTACCAAAGAGGGAAATTTAAAACATTTGTGCAAGAAAAGGACTTTGGAAAAAACAGAGGCTTTAGGAGTTTATATGTGTATGCAATAGAGAGATGAGATAGAAAACTAATCTTAGATGAAAAGAATAAACATTCATAAAATAGAAGGGGGACATAAATGAGGATTCAATGAGAAACCATAAAAGTTTAAGCAACTGACTATTATTCTGAAGCCAATAGGAGGATTGTTTGAGACACAAACTTCATAGAATTTTGAAAAACTGGGAACATTTACCCCACCATGATGTTTGGGAAGTTTTAACAGTGACAAGGACATGCAAGCATGTTTATTATTCCATAAGAAACATGAAAAAATCTAATCAATTTTGTGAAGAATTTCAATGAAATATGAACAGGGATTTTGGAAAAAAGGTACATCATGTGAGGAGAGAGCATCTTTTTAATTGAACATAATCTTCCCCACCACAATAAAAAATAAAGGGTTCCATTTAGTACAATAATTTTCTAGTTTTTGTATTGCTTCTTCAACATTTAATGTGAGTTGTTTTAATAGAATTTGTAAACCACATACCCAAATATTGAATCTTTGTTGGAGTCTAGGTAAAACCCAGATCCTGAAAATATTCTCAGAGACAAAATTTGTTAAGATGTAAGATTTCGGATTTATCTAAATTTAATTTATATCCTGAGATACTAGCAATTTGCTAGTATCTCAGGATATAAATTACAATTAAAATTGCAATTATTAATTCACTTGTTTTTTTCTTTAAGAGTTTTACATTGCACAAACTAGACCTGAAGATATCAGGTATCAGAGCGCTTTACATGAGCACCAGTTTCATTACACAAGCACACATTAGTTTTTTTTGTTAGGCAAAGGGAGATTGAGTGATTTGCCCAGAATCACAGGATGTTGACCGTCTTTGCCGAGACTCAAACCCAGTTCCCCAGCTTTGAAGTCGACCGCTCTAGCCGTAAGGCTACATCCTCTCCCCACTTCAGATTAAAAGGGAGGGATGGACTTATAAGGGTTAGAAAGATAAAGTAGATTGTCATCCACATACACTCATTTGAAAAGGATACCTTAATATGAAGAAAACAGATATATGTTTGTTTTGTTTGATTCATAGTAAAAATGGTTCCAGTGCTATTATGAATAAAAAAGGTGACAAGGACAGCCTTGACGTGCTCCCCTTTGTAAGGAAAAGTACTCAGACATCATAGCATTGAATAGCTGCTTTGGGATTAGAATACAATAAAGATATTAGGTTAACAATGTTCAGACCAAAGGCAAACCACTGTAAAGTTTGAAACATAAACTGTCAACTAACTCGGACAAAAGATGTTTCTGTGTCTAAGGCGAAGACAGCAAATTCATGAGAAAGTTCGGAAGCTCTTGCAAGAACATTAAAAAGACATATCATGTTGTCAGAAGAAAAACAACCTTTTATAAAAACCAAAATATTCTGTGCTAAACACAGGGATGAGAAAAGGGTCCAAACTGAGGGCTAGAATATTGGCAAACATTCTATAATTTACATTAACAGGAGATATGTGGTGGTAATTTTTACATTGTTGTGAGACTCTGTTTTCTTTGCCAAAAACTCAAAATTAGGCCTTTAGTGTACAGCACCTTACATAAAATGTTTTAGATTGTAGGGGAAATAGTAAATGTCACCCCTTTAGTGCCCAACAACTTCCCCAAATTGGTTTAGATTGTAGTGGGAATAGTAAATGTCACCCCTTTAGTGTCCAGCACCTACCACAACTTGGTTTAGATTGGAGCAGGAATTCTAAATGTCACCCCTTAAGTGTCCAACACCGTCCCAGAATTGGTTTAGTTTGGAGTGGGAATAGTAAATGTTAACACTTTAATGTCCAACACTTTCTTTAAAATGGTTTACATTGTAGAGTGATTATTTAATGTAACCATTTTAGTGTGAAATACTTTTTTCAATTCCACATCTATGCAGCAGAAGTAGTTTATGCGATTCAATTAGCATTGTTGGTGTTTAGAAAGATAATTTAAAAAGTAGTTGTATATTTGTAATAAATAGCATTATTATTTACATATTATCTCACAAAAAGATATTTATTTATATACTCAATGTACAATTTATATTTTTGTATTCGTAAACATATATTTCTAGTTTAAAAATGATATATTCATAAATAAAACAATGTTTAATACATTGTTATTATTAAATAAACAATGTAAGTCATATGTAAATGCTGATGTACTTTGAACATTTTTCATGTTTTTTTCCTATTGTGTAAAATGTTTTACCTTTTCTTAAATTGTTTATTATATATATCATATTTGTAACATAATGTTTCCATGTTTTCTAGTATAAATAATAAATAAGCATTTTTATACTATTGTTTAATTTATGGTTTAGAATGTTATAACATCATTTACACCAATGTTTTACATGTTTACTGACTTTTTCCATTTCTTAATCCATTTATTCAATTTGTTTGACTTATTTTCTCATTCATTTCTATGGAGAGACAATCTTTTTTTTAGTTTCCATTAGCGGCCATTTTTGTTACCGCTACCTTTTATTTTGCAGTCTGTTTGATTCATTTTTAGTCTACTTTCTGGGATCCAGATCATGGTAATGTGCTGCTGTTAGTTGGAACAGTTAAGTCCCTTTTAACCCCTTCAGTGCTGATGACAAAGCCAGCTCGTCATGGGCTTTACCTGCCCTGTGCTTATGACGAGCTGGCTTTGTCACAAACAATGGGATCTCAAAGGATCCAGCACCCAGCGGGAAAACCCCTAGCAGCCAATGTGTTAAAGGCTATTAGGGTTTTGAGGCTAAGGGGATGAAAGGGGAGGTCTATGGGCTAGTTATGGTGTGTTTTGTGTGCTTTTTGTACATTCATTTGTATTAATTGTAATGTGTTGGTTTGTGTTTTCATACACTGTTTTAGTAAAGTATTGATATGTTATGTTATATTGTGCTATGTAGCTTGCTATATGATGAACAAGTGTAATTTATATATTCTTTTGAAAATGTAAGGGGCAGGATCCACAAAGGTAAAGTTAGACCAAAAGTCTAACTTGGATCAAAAGTCTAACTTTACCTTCATGAATACTGTAAAGTAATAAAGTTAGACCAAAAGTCTCACTTTACTACTTTTCGGTATTCACAAAGGTAAGTTAGACTTTTAACCAAAGTTAAACTTTTGGTCTACCTTTACCTCTGTTAATCAGGCCCTTAGACTTGAGGTATACATTTATGGACTGATTCACAAATGTAAAGTGAGACCAAAAGTCTAACTTTACTACTTTTCAGTATTCACAAAGATAAGTTACAACAATTTTTTGGTATAAGTGAGACTTTTAGTCTAAATTTACCTTCGTGAATTGAGCCCATGTGTTTTTGCGGGTGGGTTTTCTGTTTTACTTTGCAAGTTTTTCTCTACGGACATGTCCTATGGCCATTTGGATTTACATTTTTATGTTTTTAAGGAAATCTCTTGTGGTTTAGAATAAACCAATGTTTTTATCATTCAATTCCTTGTTTTGGGGTTTCCAGGAATGTTTCTTTTTAAAGCTTTTTATGGTTTCTAGATACTTTGGATTGCGTTGAGGGATCTTTATTGGATGGGTTTTATTTTTGCATTTTTTGGGGCTGTTTGGAGGGTTATACTATTGAAATATGTGGCTGCAGAGGATAATATGCAGGTACAGTAAGTCATATTTAATTTATTTGTTTTGGGTGGGAAACGTCATATTTCATTATTAGTGTAACTAGTACGTGATTGTTAGTTGGAATTGTGCATTTTATGTGTTTAAATATTATACGTAATAGATTGAGTTTGTTTTTTGATCTTTTTGGTTGGTGAGGTTTAGATTTTTAATATAAAGGATTTATATATTATTTTATCATACCAGCCGTATTTAAGACAGGATGTTTGTTTAATGTTTTAATTGATGTAATAAAATATTATGTTTATGATTTATATAAAAAATGATTTGTCATGTTGGGTACAATTATGTTATAGTCTTCGGGAATTTTGAATACATTTTTAATATGCGTTTGGCTGTTATTGCTAAGTAATCTACTCCTATGTTGAAGAGTTTGAGTTTAAATTACAGCTTTTTGTACATTCTTTTGGTTTGTTTGCTAAACTTGGATGCAATTTGGGTTACAGATTGGTCCATTCATAGTTGTTGGCAGCTTTGTTCTTTTCTAATTTATAGAGCGTAGGTTGGATTCTGCCTATTGTGGACTGAAATGCATTTTGCTATCCTTTTTTTTGGGTCGGGCTAGATAGTATAAAAACAGTGGAAGGACTCTGTCCTCGAGATACCTTTGCCATTTGATGCCTGAGGCTTGAGCCGGGCAGACGTTTTTACTCTGTTTTAAAATAGCCTTGTGTGAATTTACTTCCTCTGTGTCTTATCCCCCCCCCCCTCTGCACAGCGCGCGGAATTATCGCAGCGCGTGTCTCCACCGAATTGAGGGTGGAGGCATTGTTATTAATTAATCTATTAAATTTACCTTCTGCACCCCCCGTCTTCCGCGCTGCACGGACAGTACCTCAGCTTCCCCCCAGAGCAACCGGCCAGTTCAGGGCGGGCTTGCCTGGGACACGGAAGGAAAACGGTGGCGGCCATTTTGGGTAGGGCTAGATAATATAAAAACAGTGGAAGGACTCTGTTCTCGAGATACTTTTGCCATTTGATGCCTGAGGCTTGAGCCGGGCAGACGTTTTTACTCTGTTTTAAAATAGCCTTGTGTGAATTTACTTCCTCTGTGTCTTATCCCCCCCTCTGCACAGCGCGCGGAATTATCGCAGCGCGTGTCTCCACCGAATTGAGGGTGGAGGCATTGTTCTTAATTAATCTTTTAAATTTACCTTCTGCACCCCCCGTCTTCCGCGCTGCACGGACAGTACCTCAGCTTCCCCCCAGAGCAACCGGCCAGTTCAGGGCGGGCTTGCCTGGGACACGGAAGGAAAACGGTGGAGGCCATTTTGGGTAGGGCTAGATAGTATAAAAGTAGACGGCTATGACTCCGCGCAGCGGATGCGCTCAGCGGGCACGCCGTATTCACGCCGGAGTCAAGCCAGAGTCCAGCCCGTCTGCGCCCGTCCGCGCATGGCCGGGCACAGGGGCAGGGACCCTTTTCAAATGGAATGTCTATTCTGGGGAGGAAATTCGTCAACTGAATGGGGGCACAACATCTTTAGACCTAACTACACTGACTCGTATAGAAGAACTGGCCATCCAGGCACCGCAGATAGGTAGGTCCCCAGCCCCCCCCATACCCTAAAGTTGGTTAGCTTTAACACTAGGTCACTATGTTGTCATAGTCTTGAAATTTTCACCTTATTGCAAGACGAAGACATTGACATTCTGACCTTGACTGAGACCTGGATGGGGGACAACTCCCTACCAGACATTATAGCCGCCGTCCCTGTAAATTATGACATTCACTGGCAGAATCGTACAGGGAACACTCGAGGGGGAGGAGTGGCAATAATATTCAAGAGACATCTAGCAGCGACCAAAATACTGGCTGAGACAGCGGATCTGGCCGACTTGCTGGCAATAAAAATCATGCTTGATAACAAGTGTGTTACAGTTCTTACAGCTTATCGCCCCCCAATGCCACCCCAGGCTTTAACGATTCCTTTATGTCCTCTGTCTCCGACATGTGTTCCAGATATAGAAACATCATAGTCACAGGAGACTTTAATTTTCACTGGGACAATGAACAGAAACAGCCAGCAGCTAGCTCCCTGGAGACAACTATGTCCTCCCTGGGTTTTAGGCAGCTTGTAAACGCCCCTACTCATATAAAAGGCCACACCTTAGATCTGATATGGACCACAGATTTCAGGGTGGTATTAGCTGGAATCCTCCCCTGTATCTGGTCCGACCATCATCTGATCTACTGTGACATCCCTCTGGATACTATACCCTCCCGTCCAGCACCTAAACCCAGACTGACCCGCCAGTGGAAAAATGTGGACCAACACACACTGACCACGGCACTTAGGGGAATTGTCCAACCGACATCATTTAATAAAGATGTAGACCAAGACTGTAAGGACATGATGGACTATTTAGTAACAGCTATCGATCAGTTAGCACCCGAGAAACTCCAAACAAAAAATAGTGGAATAAAGAGAGCCCCATGGTTCACACCCGCTTTGAGAGACCAAAGGAAGGCTCTGCGTAACATGGAGAGAAACTGGAGGAAAAATAAGGATATAGACTCCTGTGAACAATATAAGAAGGCGCTTCGCAGCTATAAAAAATCCACCCAGGAAACTAAAGCCTCATTCTATGAGATCCGAATAAATAGGGCGACCAATGTTCAAGAGGAAACATTCAAAATCCTGAAGGAATTAACTAAAAAAGCTCAGGATGTAAATAGCAGCATAAACTGTGATACTTTCCAGAAATATTTCCTGGATAAAGTAGATACCATTATGCTCGAAATAAAAAATATGGGGCATGGCCTCATCGAGCAACAGGCTATCCTAAACCCAGCTGCCAGCTGCTTAGCAACATTTCCCCCTATGGACTCACTAACCCTTGAATCGCTGATGAGGAAGACAAAATCAGGTTCCCCAGCAGATCCTTGCCCCCCTAGTATTTTCTGCTTGGCACGACCTATGTTAGAGGACCATATCCTAGCCACACTGAATAAATCCTTGAGCACCGGCAGGCTCCCCACTAGCTTCAAAGAAGCTCGTGTAAGACCGTTGCTAAAGAAAGTGGGGGCAGATCCCAACGCCTTAAAAAATTATAGACCCATATCCCAGCTGCCTTTCCTGTCCAAAGTTCTTGAGCAACATGTGCTTAAATCTCTGTCTAGCTTCCTGGAGTCTAACCATCTACTCCATGAGAGGCAGGCAGGTTTCCGCGCACATCACAGCACCGAACTTGTCATGCTTTCGGTGCTGGATGAGCTCAGAAGGACGGCTGACAGTAAGAGACCGAGCGCCCTGATTTTGTTAGACCTATCAGCGGCGTTCGATACTGTCAGCCATACCCTTCTACTGGACAGGCTGGCTGGGGTTGGGATTCAGGGCTCAGCTCTTCGGCGGCTGGAATCATTCTTATCTGGGAGAACCCAGAGAATCCAGATGGGAGATAGCATATCAGGAGTGGGAGGTCTGACCTGTGGTGTCCCCCAGGGCTCAGCACTATCCCCACTCCTGTTTAACTTATATCTGCAGCCTCTGATTAACACACTAGCGGAGATGGGCTGTCGGGTGTTCAACTATGCCGACGACACACAGCTGCTGTTGGGCATAGATGACACCGTACAAGCCCAGTCACACGCCCAGGACATACTTAGATACACAGTTCACTGGATGGCTACTAACCAGCTAAAAATTAACCCGGAAAAAACAGAGGTGCTGATAGTACCATCCAAGTGTTCCTCTTGGAGTGACATGTTCTGGCCCCAGGAGCTGGGCCCAACTCCACAGCCAGTTACCACAGTCAAAATTCTTGGCATTAAGTTAGACAGTGCTCTTTCGATGACCAACCAGGTTTCCACTGTGGTTGGTACCTGCACTGGTCTTTTAAGACAGCTGCGCAAACTAGTCCCTCTCCTCTCCGAGCCGATGCTTCGCACAGTGGTTTCTGCCACCATAGTGTCAAGACTTGACTATGGAAATGCGCTCTACTTAGGCCTGCCAAAGACGCTAATTAACAGACCTCAAGTAGTCCTAAATGATGCCGCCAGGCTCATTTTTAATCTCCCGAGGAGAGCGCATGCCTCCCCATTACTAAAGAGTCTACACTGGCTGCCAATCGGGCAGAGGTCCACCTTTAAAAGCCTCTGTATAGCCCATAAAGCCATCTATGGGCAGGCCCCGGCCTACATTAAGGAACGGATTGAGATATATAGACCGGAAAGAAACCTCAGGTCTTCAGACGCCCAACTCCTTGTTTGCCCACGTTTCAAACTGGCTACTATGGGAGGGAGATCTTTTTCGGTCGTACTACCGAACCTATGGAACGCCCTGCCCGAGGCACTCCGTAAGGAGGGTAATCTGCTCTGTTTCAGGAAAGCCCTGAAAACCAACCTTTTCAGAACAGCATACAACCTAGCGTAATTCCTGTCCTTTCCTCTACCCTTCTCAGTTCCTCGGTTGTTATGACATGTGGTATAAGCGCCCTGAGACCTGCAGGTGACTTGGCGCTATATAAACCCGCAATAACAAATAACAAAATAACAAAATTCCACTGTATTTTTTTGTTTTGGCTTCATTTTCCAAGGCGTTGTCATGGATATTCCACCATGGTATTTGGAATTTGGTTTAATGTTCAAAGGGATGTAGTCTGCCAACCCAAGTCTCTTCAGAATAATCCATTAGGGGTCTTGGTTTGTGTTTATTTTGTTGGTAGAAAGGGCTTTCTATTAGTAAATTGTAGAGGTTAGCTACTTCTATGACAAGGACATATGCTAGTGCTATCATTTTCTTTTTATTTCAAAGGCAATTTGACAGCAGCATATTGTATACTTAGTGCAATTTGAAGGAGGTGACCACATATGCTTTAATTGAAATGGTAGTAACACAACATGTGCCCCCCTGCATGCACCCCTGTGCACAGGGGCAAGAGGGGGCTATTTTGTCTCTGCCAGCAGTTTCATGGAGGAAGAACCTCCATGAGACCGCCGGTGGTGAGGAAAGTTGTAATATGTCTGGCAGTGCCTCAGGGCACAACAAGCATATTGCAGCCCTCAGACCACCGTGTTGATGCCAGGGATCTCTGATCCCTGGTGGTTGCGGAGGTGCAATGGCAGTCCAACCGCTCTCGTTGTAATAGGGCAGTTGGCAGACCACCACCGCCATGCCACGGACCACCAGACTTTTAATCAGGCCCAAACTCTTTTAGGATTTTGGTTGTGGGCTCCTGGGAGCTAGTGCTTGCCTCTTATATTTTGCAATTACCTCCCTTACTTCTATTTCTGTCACAATTGGGGTGTGGTTGAGCTCCCTTACATTAATTACACCATCATTTTATGTAGTGGCTGTCCCATTGCATGCATTAGAATAACATCTGGTACATTTCAAATTCACATTTTCCATTGACATACTTTCTTGGTTGTAGGTGTAGTCCATGTGACTTAGTAATACTTTCCTTTCTGATATGTTATGTATCTTGCACTTTCTCTCAATGTGTTTGAAGGTAGTGTAATGCAAATGTAAATTTTTGTTAGTTATATATAAAATTATGCAACTACTTTTATTATTTATACTTACAATTATGTTCCTGTTAGATGTTTTACACATTTTTGCCGCTTTTCTATTGGGTGCATTGTAATGTAATGCAGGTGCATTTTTCTGTTGGAAAAAAATAAAGAGTGTCAGTTTCATTTGAAATGTTTATTTGTTGGTAGTTTGTAGGGGTTGAGATTATTAGATTTTATTATAATCGGTTTTAAGGCGAAATTGTATTTTATAATAATTTCTATAAACTCACTTTTTTATGGTTTGTTATTGGTGTTTATTTTCAGCAGGTTAGCACAAGTTGTAGTATTTTATCTTAGTAAGTACATGCAGAGATTGAAGTTGGAGAGTCTTTTGTTAAATATTTACTATTTTACAATTTTGATTTTATTTACAAATACGTTTTAGTTTAAATATAAGTTTTGCTTACTTTGCAAGGTAATTGTGGAGATGAAAATATTTCTATTTTAAGGGTGTGGTCAGAGACTTCAGCAGAGTTTTCCTGTCTTCCATGGAACTTTTCGGACGGTGGATTATATAAGGTAATGGCGCTACTGGGAAATACGCAGTGGGTGTTTGCTAGTGAAAAATTAGGATTGCGGTGCATAAGGGTAGGGAGAGCCACACTCTGCCCCAACGTGTGGATAACCACTGATAATCTAAAGCAGCAATCCCTTGCACATGCCAACAGTGTATGTTATATATATATCATTAACTGTAAAAAAAAACACGTTTGTTGCTCCCCTGAAGCAGTCACTTAAGTTTAATCTTGAAATCCTTAGCCAACAAGTGTTTTGTCACGCTTGATGGTTGTGCGCAGCGACTTCTTCAGGGCTATACTCTCTTTATATGGACCCTTAATTCTGGTTTCTAAACTTTCTGCTGCTTTCTAAACTTACACTTTTTTTAAAACTCTTTTTATGCCAATAGGAGCTAAAAGAGTGTTATCCTCTAGAGGCTCAACATGTACAAATACAAGCAAAAAGAAAAAACTGACATGAAAGACCACAACTCTGAGGCTGCATGACATATAGGACTAGGACAAGGGAAAAATTGAATATTGGTAAGTAATTCCAAATGTGCCTTTTCATCTCTATTATTCAACCCTGTTATAACCCATCCGGATGTAACATGCAGTAAGGAAAGCTTTACCTAAAACATAGGTCTCAAAGGCAGTGCGCTGGAGAGTCTTAATTTCAAAAGCAGATTCTTAGAAGGAAACTTCAAAATGAACCTGGGGCTGAGCCATCTCAAAACCCTAAAGAAGCAATAAAACAACGCTTCTATCTAGTCTAAATTCCCACAAAAAAAGAGTAATATCCTGAAAGCAACCACCTGATAATACAGTAAAGTCAGTGCTATTCTTAAATGAAACCCACCACACAGTAAGTGAAGAAACCATGGATAATGAGAGGAAAAAAGAGCCAAGCTACAAGAGGGACATCATCTAACCGAGACTTATCAGTTATGACTACAGGGCTTGAAGATGGAAGGTCTTAAAGGATGTAGGATGGCAAGCCCACCTCAGATTAATCCCCCTCCCCACAAATTGTATAGGCCTACCCCCTGGGTGGCTCAGTAGTTAAATGGTCAACCAGAGGTATGATGAATGTGAACGATTTTAACTTCCATTGGAGATAGAAAAAATGGAAGAAGGCACTTGAGGCAAACACTTGGATCCCATAAAAGGTGAAACCATAATTACATCTGCAATGCAAAAGCCACTTGTAGCTCCTACTGCCTCTTCATTCTGATCTGGAAATATGCCATCTTTATCATAGTAAAAAGGAAACTAAAGGAACCTGAACATTAGTGAAGAATTAAGTAATGGACTTGAGACCAAGTGGAAGAACTCAGAATTAGAACGTAAGCACAGGAACTATTGAAATACCTCCAATGTACGAGCACTGAAACATGCATGTCTCAGGCCAAGGGGACATTATGAGGCATAGCAGTTTTCATAGTTAACAGCAGCCTTTGCCAGGAAATCATGCTACAATGTTGCTATATCTGTATGTGAGCAAAATGCTAAATCCTTTGTCTGAATGTTCCCCACCAAAGCAATACTTTTATGGAGAAAATTCAGCAGGACAAATATACTCCATGTTAGGAGTTTTCCCCAGAAATTGGAGGATTTACAGTTCCTTCAAACTCTAAGGAACAGATCACAAGCCATTTTTGACTAGTGCTATTATATATCTTTGTTGGAGTGCTTGGTGCAAACACCTTTTATCACCATATTATAAAAGCAGATGTGGTAATTTATAACAAGAATATACATACTTTTATTGCTGAATTCGTGTTGTAGTGCTGGTGAGTTATTTGTTGTGCTGATTTATTTTTTTGCTGAATTGTTGCATTGTGTAATTGTGTTATATTTTGGCTATGTTGTTCTGACTGTTTTGCTGTGCTATGTGTTGTTGTTTTGCTTTGTGTTAGTTGTGTTCTATTGTGCATATCCAAGTACAAAAACCATAGACCGTAAACAACTGCCTTGCTGCTGTCAATTTTCTATACTTTCCAACCTTGTTGAGAGGGGTCGGAAGTAGGGGATCTAATCCAGTCATCCAATGAGCACCAGGAATTCAGTAACTGGCCTATAAATGTGTAATCAGATTCATATCTAAGGTATACAAATACAGAATTGTCACAGCTAGACAAAATCTCCTGAAGAAATTCAGTCAGATTGGAATCATGCAAACCAATAATTCAGTTAGACCATTCTGTTGACCAGAGACCTCTCTATTACAATTCCCATCCCTCATCAATACTGTATTGGAATGCACAATCAATTATTGGAGACAACCCATGGAAGGCAGAAACAGGTTTTAGTTAGGATTAGGTTTTATCTGTAAATTTTAGAAGAGTAAATATATGTTAGGCATTTAAATTTAGAAATACAGCATAATTGAATGTATCTCTTGTGGCCCATCAATTACCAAAGCTAAAGAAGAAAAGTTCAGGAAAAACGTGAATCATCTCAGCTCAAAGGTTCTTTCCCAAAGAGGGAAGGGAGTTCGGGAATAGCGCATGCAGCATATGCTACACTCCAAGGAAAGCCACTAGAGTCCGCAAAAAACAAAAGCTGTCTCTCAGTCTGCAAGAGCAAGATGAGAAGTCGACTCTATGTCCTTGTGTCTCCGTCACACACTGTATATCATTCAAGTTCTGGAGTGACACATCCTGGGTCACCTCATCTGGTCAGACCACTCAGTCCATTGGCCAGTTCGTATAGGGCGATTGTAATGCAGCATGAAGAAGACACATTTTATGGCAAAAGGTGGTGATCATCACATAAGCTGTCAAACCATTCAAAAATGCAAAGTTTGTGAACACTACTCTTTTAGCTAAGGCACATGAGTGAGTACAATAAGACAGTTTCTCATGGCAGATGTTGCTAAAGTAGCAAATTAGTGCAAATAGTCCTGGTATGTGCATGGGAACATAGTTTTATCTCACACTGCAAGTTTATGAAGCCTTTCAATGAGAACAGAACCAAGCAAAAGAATGAAAATGTAGGCCTAAATTGAATTTAGTTTGTAAAATACACAATATAAAATAAGGTAAATATATAATACATTCAAAAGTTTGTAAGGCCTTATATCATTTTAACTTATGACACTTATGAAGCATTTTAGTTTCATTGAAATTAGCATGTGTAACTTTGACACATTACTACATTTTCAAAAAACCAACTTGTAAAGTAATTTCAAAATATAAAATTATGTTGCTAATAATTCTCATGTATGAAGATCATTTTATAGGAGTTTCCAAGTAATTGGAATTATTATAATAGTGTAGAACCATTTATTTTTCTCTGTTGATGCACACGTTAACATTAGCAAAGATAGAGTGGAAATGAAAACTTACTCAATAACATTCAAAGTGTTATCTAATAGCATTTAGTTTCATTACTTCTTCACATAACCTGTTATTTAAGAAAAAATGCTTAATTAAATCTCTATAACACATGAGACACATTGCTATTCCACGTTAAATGAATACACCATTGCAATTTAGTAAACATGAACCTATGTTATGCAAACAAGCATTTGCGTCTGGACTCCACTCTTTGAATTATTTTACGATGCAGTAACTAAGGGCCAGATGTACGACCATAGCATTTTGCGACTCGCTAATCGCGACAAATTGTGAGTTGCAATTTGCAAGTCACAAAATGCTATGTACAACAGTGTCTGAGACACTGTTTGCGATTTCCAATGGGGTTGCAAATTGCATGCCTCATGAGTATTAATGAGGCAGTCGCAATTTCGACCCCAATGGAAATGGATAGCACTCCCAGGGATGGTGGCCTCCTGGGGTCAGCAGACCACAATGTCTGGGACTGCTTTTAAATAAAGCAGTTTTTTAAAAAATGCAGCCCATTTTCCTTAAAGGAAAACGTGATGCTTTTAAAAAATAAAAATGAAACTTTTCAGTTTAATTTTTTAAGGGCAGGCAGTGATCCCGGGGACCACTGCCTGCCCCTAAAAAATAATTGCACATGCATTCTCTGCCTATTTTTAAGTGCCTTACCACCCTTCTGAAAAGGGTGGTAAACTGTGAGTGCTTTGTGACCACAATTATGGTTGCAAAACATTCATACATAGGTTTTGGAGTCGCTATACGGAAGGGACGCACTCGAAATGCCCCTTCCTACTAGCGAGTCGCTAACGCTATTTTGCGAGTCGCTAATTGATTAGTGACTCGCAAAATAGGGCTGGTAAATGGGTCACATGTTTTTTGCAGTGGCAATCGGGCCTAAAACCCCTTTGCAACCAAATAAATTGGTCATACATCTGGCCCTAAGTCTTTTTATGATCCCTTTCTCAAGATTCTTCAATGTATAGCGAGCACAAATTGTGCATGTTTGTCATTTTCCTCTCAAAGGTGTCAAAATCGGGTTTAGGTGCCAATTAAGGATTCAGCTGTTTGTCTGCGTTATCACACTTGTGGACAGTGCTCACAATGATGCAAGCTTCTCAGCTTCCTTGGTGCAAACTATTTACTCCCCATCCATTTTTCAACTTCCCCCCTCTCCAATCAGCTTTCAACAGTCCACTGACTCCACTGACTACTCTGTCACTCTGCACCAACATTCCACTATGACATAACACTGAGGAACAAATCAAATCCTTCATACTAGAATCAGTAGAAACACACTCTTCATGTGATGAATCCAGCTTACGTTACATTTCACTACAGCAATATATCTTCAGCCAGAATGCAATGTACAATGGCGATGTTTGAGGAGAATACTTTATATCGAACTTTCATAAAGGTTCTCTCACAAATAGGATTATTAACTTGGAATAGGGATATCCTTATCAACTTACAAAACCCACTCTGGTTAGGTCAGAATACAGTTGTGAGAGAATTTTTGCTTAATCCTTCGTATCAGTGTCACACGCACCAAACATTCAGAGAAGTGCATGCTCAGTTCAAGCTGTGCCAACAATTTTAAAGTAAAGAACATAACACAATCACATTCCCATATCAATTTAAAGGAATAGAGGTAAAAAATAAGCAAATAGACCTCAAGAATAATGGGTATGAGGAATCAAAGATAGGAGTTTTATTTATTATTTTATTTATTTATTTTATGTGCGCAGTTGACCAGGACTTAGGAGCGATTTTAGGCTGCCTGCAATGTGGTGGAAGTTGAATACTCTGAGAAGTTTGTCTAGATCAAAGCTAGATCAAAGATTTTACTTTCTGGCATAAGGCTGTATTTAGAGTTTGGCGAATCTATATTCAGTCACAAACATATTACCATATTGCAAGGGCATCAAAGCCTATGGCACTTGTAATATAGAAGACACAATATCCTCCATGTTCTAATGGAGTGTTGAGTCGACCAAATCTTCTAGCGGGACAGGTGTAAGGCTGTCACTGGCAAGGGACCCTCCAAGTTGAATATATCATAGTTCAGCTCCCACTAAAGCCATTGGTTTTGTGCCAAATACTTGGGGCAGGACAAAACTGGATTTCATGGCCATCAATGGTGCTTTATCAGCCAGATAGATTTTGCTGCCCTATTCCAGTCCCTGGCCCAGTGCATCATGGGAACAGGGCAGACCAAACTACCAAGCCAATTCTTTAACTGGGAAGGAAACAAGTTCCGGGGACCCGTTTCTGGCATTACAGCCGTCTTCGCCCCGGCTTGCTTGAATCCTGATGGTGCCATGAGCAAGGGACTCACGTCTGAGTATACCCTTCCACGCTTCTGGTGGACAAAATAATTAAACAACAGGGGGTGGTGGTGGACAGAGTTTCTGAATTAAGCAGAATACTCTCACCCAGTCAAGAGCTCAGGGCTTGATCCAACACCGTTTTTTAGCTCACTGCACCATCCCAGCTCAGAACCTGGCTATATGCAAATTAGTCTGTCCCTGGCCCAGTGCATCATGGGAACAGGGCAGACCAAACTACCAAGCCAATTCTTTAACTGGGAAGGAAACAAGCTTCCGGGGACCTGTTTCTGGCATTACAGCCGTCTTCGGCCCGGCTTGCTTGAATCCTGATGGTGCAATGAGCAAGGGACTCACGTCTGAGTATACCCTTCCACGCTTATGGTGGACAAAATAATTAAACAGGGGGTGGTGATGGACAGAGTTTCTGAATTAAGCAGAATACTCTCACCCAGTCAAGAGATCAGGGCTTGATCCAACACCGTTTTTTAGCTCACTGCACCATCCCAGCTCAGAACCTGGCTATATGCAAATTAGTCTGTCCCTGGCCCAGTGCATCATGGGAACAGGGCAGACCAAACTACCAAGCCAATTCTTTAACTGGGAGGGAAACAAGCTTCCGGGGACCGGTTTCTGGCATTACAGCCATCTTCGGCCCGGCTTGCTTGAATCCTGATGGTGCAATGAGCAAGGGACTCACGTCTGAGTATACCCTTCCACGCTTATGGTGGACAAAGTAATTAAACAACAGGGGGTGGTGATGGACAGAGTTTCTGAATTAAGCAGAATACTCTCACCCAGTCAAGAGATCAGGGCTTGATCCAACACCGTTTTTTAGCTCACTGCACCATCCCAGCTCAGAACTTGGCTATATGCAAATTAGTCTGTCCGTGGCCCAGTGCATCATGGGAACAGGGCAGACCAAACTACCAAGCCAATTCTTTAACTGGGAAGGAAACAAGCTTCCGGGGACCGGTTTCTGGCATTACAGCCGTCTTCGGCCCGGCTTGCTTGAATCCTGATGGTGCAATGAGCAAGGGACTCACGTCTGAGTATACCCTTCCACGCTTATGGTGGACAAAATAATTAAACAACAGGGGGTGGTGATGGACAGAGTTTCTGAATTAAGCAGAATACTCTCACCCAGTCAAGAGATCAGGGCTTGATCCAACACCGTTTTTTTAGCTCACTGCACCATCCCAGCTCAGAACCTGGCTATATGCAAATTAGTCTGTCCCTGGCCCAGTGCATCATGGGAACAGGGCAGACCAAACTACCAAGCCAATTCTTTAACTGGGAAGGAAACAAGCTTCCGGGGACCGGTTTCTGGCATTACAGCCGTCTTCGGCCCGGCTTGCTTGAATCCTGATGGTGCAATGAGCAAGGGACTCACGTCTGAGTATACTCTTCCACGCTTGTGGTGGACAAAATAATTAAACAACAGGGGGTGGTGATGGACAGAGTTTCTGAATTAAGCAGAATACTCTCACCCAGTCAAGAGATCAGGGCTTGATCCAACACCGTTTTTTAGCTCACTGCACCATCCAAGCTCAGAACCTGGCTATATGCAAATTAGTCTGTCCCTGGCCCAGTGCATCATGGGAACAGGGCAGACCAATCTACCAAGCCAATTCTTTAACTGGGAAGGAAACAAGCTTCCGGGGACCGGTTTCTGGCATTACAGCCGTCTTCAGCCCGGCTTGCTTGAATCCTGATGGTGCAATGAGCAAGGTACTCACGTCTGAGTATACCCTTCCACGCTTATGGTGGACAAAATAATTAAACAACAGGGGGTGGTGATGGACAGAGTTTCTGAATTAAGCCGAATACTCTCACGCAGTCAAGAGATCAGGGCTTGATCCAACACCTTTTTTTAGCTCACTGCACCATCCCAGCTCAGAACCTGGCTATATGCAAATTAGTCTGTCCCTGGCCCAGTGCATCATGGGAACAGGGCAGACCAAACTACCAAGCCAATTCTTTAATTGGGAAGGAAACAAGCTTCCGGGGACCGGTTTCTGGCATTACAGCCGTCTTCGGCCCGGCTTGCTTGAATCCTGATGGTGCAATGAGCAAGGGACTCACGTCTGAGTATACCCTTCCACGCTTATGGTGGACAAAGTAATTAAACAACAGGGGGTGGTGATGGACAGAGTTTCTGAATTAAGCAGAATACTCTCACCCAGTCAAGAGATCAGGGCTTGATCCAACACCGTTTTTTAGCTCACTGCACCATCCCAGCTCAGAACTTGGCTATATGCAAATTAGTCTGTCCCTGGCCCAGTGCATCATGGGAACAGGGCAGACCAAACTACCAAGCCAATTCTTTAACTGGGAAGGAAACAAGCTTCCGGGGACCGGTTTCTGGCATTACAGCCGTCTTCGGCCCGGCTTGCTTGAATCCTGATGGTGCAATGAGCAAGGGACTCACGTCTGAGTATACCCTTCCACGCTTATGGTGGACAAAATAATTAAACAACAGGGGGTGGTGATGGACAGAGTTTCTGAATTAAGCAGAATACTCTCACGCAGTCAAGAGATCAGGGCTTGATCCAACACCTTTTTTTAGCTCACTGCACCATCCCAGCTCAGAACCTGGCTATATGCAAATTAGTCTGTCCCTGGCCCAGTGCATCATGGGAACAGGGCAGACCAAACTACCAAGCCAATTCTTTAATTGGGAAGGAAACAAGCTTCCGGGGACCGGTTTCTGGCATTACAGCCGTCTTCGGCCCGGCTTGCTTGAATCCTGATGGTGCAATGAGCAAGGGACTCACGTCTGAGTATACCCTTCCACGCTTATGGTGGACAAAGTAATTAAACAACAGGGGGTGGTGATGGACAGAGTTTCTGAATTAAGCAGAATACTCTCACCCAGTCAAGAGATCAGGGCTTGATCCAACACCGTTTTTTAGCTCACTGCACCATCCCAGCTCAGAACATGGCTATATGCAAATTAGTCTGTCCCTGGCCCAGTGCATCATGGGAACAGGGCAGACCAAACTACCAAGCCAATTCTTTAACTGGGAAGGAAACAAGCTTCCGGGGACCGGTTTCTGGCATTACAGCCGTCTTCGGCCCGGCTTGCTTGAATCCTGATGGTGCAATGAGCAAGGGACTCACGTCTGAGTATACCCTTCCACGCTTATGGTGGACAAAATAATTAAACAACAGGGGGTGGTGATGGACAGAGTTTCTGAATTAAGCAGAATACTCTCACCCAGTCAAGAGATCAGGGCTTGATCCAACACCGTTTTTTAGCTCACTGCACCATCCCAGCTCAGAACCTGGCTATATGCAAATTAGTCTGTCCCTGGCCCAGTGCATCATGGGAACAGGGCAGACCAAACTACCAAGCCAATTCTTTAACTGGGAAGGAAACAAGCTTCCGGGGACCGGTTTCTGGCATTACAGCCGTCTTCGGCCCGGCTTGCTTGAATCCTGATGGTGCAATGAGCAAGGGACTCACGTCTGAGTATACTCTTCCACGCTTGTGGTGGACAAAATAATTAAACAACAGGGGGTGGTGATGGACAGAGTTTCTGAATTAAGCAGAATACTCTCACCCAGTCAAGAGATCAGGGCTTGATCCAACACCGTTTTTTAGCTCACTGCACCATCCCAGCTCAGAACCTGGCTATATGCAAATTAGTCTGTCCCTGGCCCAGTGCATCATGGGAACAGGGCAGACCAATCTACCAAGCCAATTCTTTAACTGGGAAGGAAACAAGCTTCCGGGGACCGGTTTCTGGCATTACAGCCGTCTTCGGCCCAGCTTGCTTGAATCCTGATGGTGCAATGAGCAAGGTACTCACGTCTGAGTATACCCTTCCACGCTTATGGTGGACAAAATAATTAAACAACAGGGGGTGGTGATGGACAGAGTTTCTGAATTAAGCCGAATACTCTCACCCAGTCAAGAGATCAGGGCTTGATCCAACACCGTTTTTTTAGCTCACTACACCATCCCAGCTCAGAACCTGGCTATATGCAAATTAGTCTGTCCCTGGCCCAGTGCATCATGGGAACAGGGCAGACCAAACTACCAAGCCAATTCTTTAATTGGGAAGGAAACAAGCTTCCGGGGACCGGTTTCTGGCATTACAGCCGTCTTCGGCCCGGCTTGCTTGAATCCTGATGGTGCAATGAGCAAGGGACTCACGTCTGAGTATACCCTTCCACGCTTATGGTGGACAAAATAATTAAACAACAGGGGGTGGTGATGGACAGAGTTTCTGAATTAAGCAGAATACTCTCACCCAGTCAAGAGATCAGGGCTTGATCCAACACCGTTTTTTAGCTCACTGCACCATCCCAGCTCAGAACCTGGCTATATGCAAATTAGTCTGTCCCTGGCCCAGTGCATCATGGGAACAGGGCAGACCAAACTACCAAGCCAATTCTTTAACTGGGAAGGAAACAAGCTTCCGGGGACCGGTTTCTGGCATTACAGCCGTCTTCGGCCCGGCTTGCTTGAATCCTGATGGTGCAATGAGCAAGGGACTCACGTCTGAGTATACCCTTCCACGCTTATGGTGGACAAAATAATTAAACAACAGGGGGTGGTGATGGACAGAGTTTCTGAATTAAGCAGAATACTCTCACCCAGTCAAGAGATCAGGGCTTGATCCAACACCGTTTTTTAGCTCACTGCACCATCCCAGCTCAGAACCTGGCTATATGCAAATTAGTCTGTCCCTGGCCCAGTGCATCATGGGAACAGGGCAGACCAAACTACCAAGCCAATTCTTTAACTGGGAAGGAAACAAGCTTCCGGGGACCGGTTTCTGGCATTACAGCCGTCTTCGGCCCGGCTTGCTTGAATCCTGATGGTGCAATGAGCAAGGGACTCACGTCTGAGTATACTCTTCCACGCTTGTGGTGGACAAAATAATTAAACAACAGGGGGTGGTGATGGACAGAGTTTCTGAATTAAGCAGAATACTCTCACCCAGTCAAGAGATCAGGGCTTGATCCAACACCGTTTTTTAGCTCACTGCACCATCCCAGCTCAGAACCTGGCTATATGCAAATTAGTCTGTCCCTGGCCCAGTGCATCATGGGAACAGGGCAGACCATTCTACCAAGCCAATTCTTTAACTGGGAAGGAAACAAGCTTCCGGGGACCGGTTTCTGGCATTACAGCCATCTTCGGCCCGGCTTGCTTGAATCCTGATGGTGCAATAAACAAGGGACTCACGTCTGAGTATACCCTTCCACGCTTATGGTGGACAAAATAATTAAACAACAGGGGGTGGTGATGGACAGAGTTTCTGAATTAAGCCGAATACTCTCACCCAGTCAAGAGATCAGGGCTTGATCCAACACCTATTTTTTAGCTCACTGCACCATCCCAGCTCAGAACCTGGCTATATGCAAATTAGTCTGTCCCTGGCCCAGTGCATCATGGGAACAGGGCAGACCAAACTACCAAGCCAATTCTTTAATTGGGAAGGAAACAAGCTTCCGGGGACCGGTTTCTGGCATTACAGCCGTCTTCGGCCCGGCTTGCTTGAATCCTGATGGTGCAATGAGCAAGGGACTCACGTCTGAGTATACCCTTCCACGCTTATGGTGGACAAAATAATTAAACAACAGGGGGTGGTGATGGACAGAGTTTCTGAATTAAGCAGAATACTCTCACCCAGTCAAGAGATCAGGGCTTGATCCAACACCGTTTTTTAGCTCACTGCACCATCCCAGCTCAGAACTTGGCTATATGCAAATTAGTCTGTCCCTGGCCCAGTGCATCATGGGAACAGGGCAGACCAAACTACCAAGCCAATTCTTTAACTGGGAAGGAAACAAGCTTCCGGGGACCGGTTTCTGGCATTACAGCCGTCTTCGGCCCGGCTTGCTTGAATCCTGATGGTGCAATGAGCAAGGGACTCACGTCTGAGTATACCCTTCCACGCTTATGGTGGACAAAATAATTAAACAACAGGGGGTGGTGATGGACAGAGTTTCTGAATTAAGCAGAATACTCTCACCCAGTCAAGAGATCAGGGCTTGATCCAACACCGTTTTTTAGCTCACTGCACCATCCCAGCTCAGAACCTGGCTATATGCAAATTAGTCTGTCCCTGGCCCAGTGCATCATGGGAACAGGGCAGACCAAACTACCAAGCCAATTCTTTAACTGGGAAGGAAACAAGCTTCCGGGGACCGGTTTCTGGCATTACAGCCGTCTTCGGCCCGGCTTGCTTGAATCCTGATGGTGCAATGAGCAAGGGACTCACGTCTGAGTATACTCTTCCACGCTTGTGGTGGACAAAATAATTAAACAACAGGGGGTGGTGATGGACAGAGTTTCTGAATTAAGCAGAATACTCTCACCCAGTCAAGAGATCTGGGCTTGATCCAACACCGTTTTTTAGCTCACTGCACCATCCCAGCTCAGAACCTGGCTATATGCAAATTAGTCTGTCCCTGGCCCAGTGCATCATGGGAACAGGGCAGACCAATCTACCAAGCCAATTCTTTAACTGGGAAGGAAACAAGCTTCCGGGGACCGGTTTCTGGCATTACAGCCGTCTTCGGCCCGGCTTGCTTGAATCCTGATGGTGCAATGAGCAAGGGACTCACGTCTGAGTATACCCTTCCACGCTTATGGTGGACAAAATAATTAAACAACAGGGGGTGGTGATGGACAGAGTTTCTGAATTAAGCCGAATACTCTCACCCAGTCAAGAGATCAGGGCTTGATCCAACACCTATTTTTTAGCTCACTGCACCATCCCAGCTCAGAACCTGGCTATATGCAAATTAGTCTGTCCCTGGCCCAGTGCATCATGGGAACAGGGCAGACCAAACTACCAAGCCAATTCTTTAATTGGGAAGGAAACAAGCTTCCGGGGACCGGTTTCTGGCATTACAGCCGTCTTCGGCCCGGCTTGCTTGAATCCTGATGGTGCAATGAGCAAGGGACTCACGTCTGAGTATACCCTTCCACGCTTATGGTGGACAAAATAATTAAACAACAGGGGGTGGTGATGGACAGAGTTTCTGAATTAAGCAGAATACTCTCACCCAGTCAAGAGATCAGGGCTTGATCCAACACCGTTTTTTTAGCTCACTGCACCATCCCAGCTCAGAACCTGGCTATATGCAAATTAGTCTGTCCCTGGCCCAGTGCATCATGGGAACAGGGCAGACCAAACTACCAAGCCAATTCTTTAACTGGGAAGAACGTGAGTCCCTTGCTCATTGCACCATCAGGATTCAAGCAAGCCGGGCCGACGACGGCTGAAATGCCAGAAACCGGTCCCCGGAAGCTTGTTCCCTTCCCAGTGTAAGAATTGACTTGGTAGTTTGGTTTGCCCTGTTCCCATCATGCACTGGGACAGGAACAGACTAATTTGCATATAGCCAGGTTCTGAGCTGGGATGGTGCAGTGAGCTAAAAAACGGTGTTGGATCTAGCCCTGATCTCTTGACTGGGTGAGAGTATTCTGCTTAATTCAGAAACTCTGTCTATCACCACCCCTTGTTGTTAAGCACTTTCTCTTTGCCACACTGTAAAATCACCCAGGAATCCCTGTTTCAAGATAACAAAACTCAGGAGACACAAGGTAGGTTTTACTTCAGCTACTGCATATTCAGGTGACTATCCTCCAACATGACAGGGTCAATTCTGCTTTTCTCTACTACTCTGACTGAAGGCTGGCTGTCTGGGAGGGTTCTGTGAAAAAATAGGAGAAGCCTTCCTAGGCATATTCAAGTCAAAAAAGGTAGAGCTAAAGATTCTCTGTTTTCTGCAAACTGCTCTCTTTGCTCTTGAAGATAATTTATCATGATAAACAGTCAAACGTTAACCCCTATTCGCCTTTCTTGGACTCAGATGCAGACCATTGTCCTCCTAGCCAATGTTGTTAACTCTCCCAGCCAAAGATATGCATCCCTGTAGTGTAGTTCCTATTTCCCTTATAGGCTCTGAGCATTGTAATAATATACACTATAGTTTTTGCTTAGGACTGAGGTCAGTATGCCTCTATCGAGGATATTAAACTTAATTACTTTGTGCACCAGCTAACTCAGAGGTCACTAGAAACTTCTCGAATAAACAAGAAGAGAGTAGTTTCTGACAACCGCATAAACATGACAACTTTGTTTCCCTTAGAATCAGTTCTCAGAATTGTGGAAACAATAGATAACAGTTTCACTCAGTCTATCGTGCATGCTTAATTTCTTCAGAGTTACAAAGAAATAGATAGACGGCCGTTTCAATAAAAGGATTTATTAAACAGTCTTATTTCTGGTGCAAGAGATATGAGCTGTTACAATCGCAAGACAGTATGCGAAATATAGTACGTACAGCGTAAGCAGTAAGAAGAAATAAAACTGCAATAGCATGGTCTTTTAGCTATGACATATATTCATATAAACATTCATAAATAACGCGGGCCAAAATGTGAATACTCATCTGGTGTTTCTATATAGTTCTACTCCTGTGTACCTTACCTAAGTGTAGGATGAGGTAAGAAGTAGGTGCTGTTTTATATAGTATGGTAAGCTATAGTTTTGCTATATGCCAAGAGTACCTCTAGCTTTTAGTCTGCTCCATACCTTAAAATGAGAGACGTGGGAATCTCTTTCCGGATCTCACTACCTAACACCCCGCGAAGGGAGTCAGGACACTGAAAGCTGGATTCTCTGCAAGCAGGATGACAGCATCTTGTCAGTGCGTCAGGCGGGGACTCGAATTCCTTCCTAACTTGCTGTGGCAAGCAATATCCAGCGGTGTAGCCGAGTCGAGCGTGGTTTGCCATGGTAAGTGAAGGAATATTTATACCTAGAAGGTGCTTAGGAATGCTAGCATTGACGTAAAGTTGGGCAGAGGAAGACGTCATGAATGAAGCCTTAGGGTATAGTGGTTCATGCATAATAAATGAGTTCTTGGAGAAATCAATAATCCAAGCAGGGAAAGTCCCTATGGCTTAAAGGGTCTGGTTTCGAACAACTCGTTGTGATGTGGGATGGGCGGATGTAGGTGACCATGCCTTTATTTGGATAGCATGGCTGATGCCTAAATAAAGGCAATGTGAGTTGTGCCTATAAAAAGGGCATGAGTTGAGAAACCTATGTACGGGTATCTAAATCGAAACACAACACCCACTCCAGTTTCGAATGATCGACATTACTAAATGCTAAACATGCTAAAAAAAGAGTTACACTTGAGTTGCTAAAAACATGTCTAAACCAAATTATTTTCAATGCATTTACAGCTGTTGCTATGCTTGAAATGCAATGGTGCTATACATATTACAGCAATGTTCCATTCTATGCATATGCGTACAGTGAATGCTAAATAAATGAACATAAATATATATATATATATACACATGATGAAATGGTTCGTAAGTGGTTTTGTTGGATGGATGGTGGGGGATGGCAGCTACGGCGCTTCCCGCTAGCGCGTAGTTGCAGTGATGCTCCTACCCCTCATTGAGATGGCGACTCTGCGGTCAGGTGTGTTGAAACGCTGAGGTCAGGCGCAGCAGACAGCTCTTCTCTCGTTCCTGCTTTTCGTCCTCAGCGGTTTTGCAGCTGTTTCCCATGCAACTTGTCACCGGAGCTCTCGATTCGGGTGAAAACCCAGCTGGGAAAAAATCTGAGGCCCTCGCATGCGAAGCTCCAGCCGGTAATCCTGCTGCCAAACCTGCTCGGTTTTTGTTGTGTCCAGTGACTGGAATGGCAGCCTGGGATCAAGTTTGGAATTAATCCCTCGACCTGATCGCTTAGTCTGCAGGTCGCAGGTCTGCTGTCTCAGCGCGGACTGGACTGGACTACATAACGGAACATTAAAGAAGTGCTATCATAAAGAACATGAACATGTGAATACGATGGGGGAATCTGCTGGCAAAACGGTGGCTGTATCAAATTTAATCAGGAGGTGAGAGCTGGGAAAGTGACTGATCATAGTTAATCAACTTGAAATAAGCCTTTGTCTGAGTTTGGCTTGAAATTGGCTAGAGACTTGTGCTGATGGTGCTAAATTGTTAAAGACTGATGTGGCACATATTTGGGACTTCTGGTTAAAAGACTTATAAAGGAAAAGTATGAACTTTTGGAAATATATTGGAGGAGTTGGGAGGCTAGGAGGCTATAAAAAGGAGCTAATTTTAAAAAACTGTCTACGGAAGCAGTAGGAGGAGGAGGAGGGTGGGAATTAGAATCAGAATCCTCTGTGTGAAGAAATTAGAAATTGGACTACAGAGCTCAATCCAATAAGTGACACAATGAGGAAACAGCTTAAGCTGGCGGCTGCTGCAGCGAAAGCGGACGCCGTGATTGCTGCAAAAAATAAAGCGCGTTCAGCGAAAGCTAAACTGAATCAGTCCAAGGGAAGTAATAAATTGCACCATGCTGAGTCCTCCTTCAGCTCTCAAAGTTCAGGAATTGAGGATTCCCCTTTAAAAGAGATAAGATCGGTGCCACCTGTAGAAGTTGCTCCTAGGGATCAAAATTTGACTATTCGGCCACGGATCGCTGATGTTCGGCCAAACCAGGAGCAGAAAAATGCTAGAGATTACCCTCTTTTTGTGAAGAAGACAGTACCCCCCCATTACTTTGACTGGTAAACCGAGAAACAACGCTCTTGTGCAGGATATTGTGGGGGCACAGGGAATGTAACAACAGGAGCCTCTTCCGTTGAATCAGTACCCTCTTTGGGGGCTCTCTCCTCTTTATCTTCAGGGCTGCCTTCTCTAGGGGGACATCCCCCACAGGTACAGGTACCAGCCCCAGGCCCCTTGACTTCGTTCCTACTTAATACTCCGACTGTGGCAATGGCCATTGCGACCCCACTCCCTCAGTCTCCGCCCTCTCTACTCTATACCAGCTCAAATGTCCTTTAAACGTAATCAAATGGCACCACCGCGGCCCAGGCTCAGGGTCAGTCAGATAAGCAAGATCAGCTGGCCCCGGTAGAACAACTAATGCTCTCACCTCTTCCAGGGTCTCAAACCTTGCCGGAAAGTAGTTCTATTTTATTAGATGCCAGGACCGATCTAGATAATAGTGGGCATCAACAAGGAACCAAAGAGCCTGTCTTTGTATTCCAGGATGAGAAGGCTGTCTCATGCCGGATGGCTATTAAATCTATGTTAAATATGATTATTGAGGAGATCAGAGATATGAAGAATCACAGCAGTTAGAAATGTTATCGATTCAGCAACGTTTGGGAAAGATAGAGGAAGCAGTTGCCAGTCTTCCGGGTCGTTTCCATGAGACTGAGTCAAGGATCTCCTCCCTAGAGGACCAAATGATTGGTGTTCTTCAACAAGTGGATTCAGTTTCCTGTGAAAAAACAGTCATAGAGAACAAGATTGAGGAACTTGAGAATTTTTCCAACCGCTCCAATCTTTGGATAGTTGCCATTCTGGAATGGCTTGAAGGTGGTGACACTCTCAAGTGGGTCGAAACATTTATAAAGAAGGCTGTGATACCTGATTTTGGGGGGGATTTAACACTAACTAGGGCTCACTGGGTCCCTGCTCATCTTCCTCCAAACGTAAAGTTCCCCTGCACGATACTTGTCAACTTCGCGGATTATCGCATAAAGGAAAACGTTCTGACTACGGCAATTCAGTCGAGACAGTTTGAAACTGAAAATGGAGTAAAATGCAGAATATTTTCTGATATGTCGGCTGTGGCGGCTAGAAGACGGAAAGAGTTTGTTCAGTTATTATACTTGTTTAAAGCTCAAGGGGCACAAGCTTTGATTGCACAACATTCAAAACTAAAAGTTCTTGTCCATGGAAAGTTTAATTTATTTACTTGTCTAAAGAAGCACAGGAGCTGCTCAAGACAATCTCTGTTGGAAGATAACTAGGCTGGTTGTTCTCTCTGTTGTTTCTTGCTTTTCTTAAGAATTTTCTTGTGAATTTCTGATTTGGAGACTCAAGGACTTGCAGAGTCTTTTTCTTGAAGAATCTTTTTTTTGTGAGAGGAGGGAGATCACTCTGTGGTGCAATATCAGGGCACCAGCATGTGTTTTGGGGGAGGGGGGGGGAGGATGTGGATAGCGGGAATAGCCACATTTCCTAAGGGGAGGAGGGTTTTTGCTGATGGAGGGTTAGGGTGGTTGAGGCCAGTCGGAAAAATGAACAGGTGCTATAAGGAAGGCTCTAAATGGTGTAGGAAGAACTTTAGAATAGAATTGCAGCACGTTGAGTTTCTTATTTTTTGTTTCCTCTTTTTTATTTGGTAGAATGAGTTCATCCAGTAAATGCCAAATTCAATCTGTTAACGTTAATGGAATATTGAATAGACATAAATATGGTGGGTTGATTAGGTGGCTAGTTACTTTAAAACCTAAAATTCTTTTTTTGCAGGAAACTCATCTGAAATCTAATACCCCAAAATGTTATATTCCAGGAATGTTTTCAAGGTTTTTTTTTCTTCAGCGGGTGTTGCAATGCGGGGGTGGCGATTTATTTTTCTCATGAATTTGATTGGGTGTTTCTTTAGGAGCAAAGGGATCCCCAGGCGAGGTGGATGTGGGTACAGGTGTCATTAAATGGTCAGCTTCTGAATTTTGTTAGTTATTATGGGCCAATATCTGATGACGAATTTGCATTACGTACACTCTATAAACAATTGATTGGGGTTTCGGGGAAAATTGTGTTTGGGGTGATTTTAACTATATTCACGATTTGAAAATAGATACTTCAAATAGAGGTTAAAAACAATTTAAACCCAAAACAAAGAAACTTTTTGATGCTTTGGTAGATGATCTCCAGCTAATTGATGCATGGCGTTTTCTTAATCAAACCGTTCGTCAATATACTTGTTCTTCACGCCAACATCAAACTGCATCTCAAATTGATTTCCTATGTATTCACGCTCACTTATTCTTAGAGATGCAGATATTGGTGTTAATGCTTTTTCTGATCACTCCTATGTTCAAGTATGTATAGAATTGGGCTTCCTTAAAAAGCATAGGTCCAAGTGGCAGCTGGACTGCCTTCTCCTGCAAGATCCAGTTTAGCTTGACAAATTAATATGCTGGATGAAAGATTATTTTTCCATTAATGAAGGAACTGCTGATATGTTTTCTGTCTGTGGGGGGGGGTTTAAGGCTGCAGCCCGTGGGCAGATGATTGCCACCTCCGTCAAGAAAACCAGGGAACGTTCAGATAAAATAGTACAGCTCCAGCAGTCATTAGTCCATGCTGGCAATCCGGTGGGTTCCTTAAATCGGACTCAGCTGGAATAGGCTAGGAAGGCATTAAGAGATTTTTTTATCTTAGAAGAAATAAATAGCTCTCAGACATATTCTGAGAAGGTCTATGAAGAAAGTCAAATGGTGGGTAAGATGCTCGCCAGGTCAACTAGGACTTTACAAGAAATCGCCTGTATCATAGAAATAATAGATCCCCAATCAAATATAGTAGTTACTGATATTCCTCAAATCTTCTTCAATCATTTTCAACAAATATAGAACACTAAATATTCAGTTAACTTTGAGATGATTCAGGAGTATTTTGCTTCACTTCAAGTTCCTAAAATATCACAGAATTTAGTGACAATGTTGCAGATGAAAATTACAGAAGCCGAAATATCAGCAGTTATTAACTCTTTGGCGGGAGCAAAAGCTTGTGGCGAGGATGGAATCCAGAGTGAATTTTATAAATTTTTTGTGAAGGAGTTGACCCCTGTTTTGGAAAAGTTATTTGATTATATTAAAATGGGTGGGGCGGTGTCTTCGGAATTTAAAAAAGCAATAGTAATTAGTTTTGTAAAAAAGGGTAAACCCTCCATTAACCTGAATTCTTATCAATCCATCAGTCTTTAAAATACCGATTATAAAATTTTCATGAAGATTTGGGCACAGCGTTTTACTTCTGCAGCTAAGGAAGTGATTCATGGCAATCAAACAGGGTTTATTGCGGGCCGTATGATGTCGACCAATACCCGCTTTTTGATTCAAGTCCTTGATTTTTTTAATATCAATAAGACACCTGCTTGCATCATGATGGTAGACGCAGAAAAGGCCTTTGATTTAGTTAATTGGGATTCATTATTTTATGCACTTTCTAGGTTTGGCTTTCCACCATCAGTAATAACTATGATTAAAAATATTTACCAGGGGGCACAGGCTCAGATAATAGTCAATGGGGACCAAGCAGGGTTAATAGAGATAAATCGTGGGACCAGGCAAGGCTGTCCCTTATCACCCCTTTTGTTTACCTTTTTTATTGAACCTCTTGCTATTAGATTACGAGCTAATAGGAACATTAGAGCCCCAATCGATGGAATGGCAAAATTGAAACTTTTCACTGATGACGCTATTTTATATATAGATCCAGAAAAGTTAAATCTACAGTCAACATTGGCAGAATTTAGGAAATTTGAACAAATAGAGGGCTATAAAATTAATCCCTCCAAAAGTGAAATTTTAATGTTAAATTCTGGGCCGGCATGCCTTCCAGAAGAATTGAAACAATAGGTAAGAAAAACCAATCACATTCAGTATTTGGGAATTCACGTCACAGGTCATTATGGGAATTGGTTAAGTATAATTATGAAGCCACCAGTATCAAGATTCAGAAACTGTTGGATAAATGGTCTAAGCTTCCTTTGACTTTGATAGATAGAGTTGCATTGATCAAGATGTCTATTTTACCCCTACTGATATTTTTGTTTACAAACATTCCGGTAAAGGTTAACATTAGTGTTTTTTGAAGGAATCAATGCTATGATTAGGTCATTGGTGTGGAATAAAAAGACTGCTAGAGTTAAGATGCCAATTCTGCAATTGCCCAATGAATATATCCTGGATGACAGAGTCGTTAACCCGTTGTCGACTAGAGCGAAAGATTTCTCCAAATTAATAATATCAATTTCTTGTATTCTTTCTGCAGCGTCTGCTTGGGTAACCTTCCATATTTCATTATAAGCAGTGTAGATACCGACATGTATGAAACATTTTTGACGCGTTTTTCTTGGACCTAGCAAGAAATCCCTGAGGTCTGCGCCTTCTTTAAGTAAAGATAAGTGTTCTTTCAAATCCTCGAGTGTAGATGTCTGTAGCCAATCAAGGCATCATTTTCCTACACTGTATGTTGTTACTAACCCTGGATGCTGTCTTTGAACATAGCGTGGGTCTGGCCTATTGAAAGTAAAACCCTGTATTTTGTTCAGGAATCGTTCTTGACAGATGTTTGTGTCTGTGGGCCAGAGCAACCATTTTTCCAATTCAGGATCTGATCTGTTGTGATGTAAAATAGTATGTACGACAACCTCCCCCTGTGTAGTGGTATTACTTGCAGGTGCAGGTATAGACGGACTGTTCATGTCTTTGATCTTGGCTAACCCAAGGCAAGACGTTTGTTGGATAGTGTCATTCAAAAACATTATTTGCTGTGGGATGATAAAGGCTCTAAACAAAGCTTCTATCCCCTGCACTTGCCAATCTTTTACACCCCAGACTGATTTTGTGTCAACTGTGTCTTTCCAAAAGTTGAAACCCTGTCTAGACAGTTGGGTAATAAAGGCTGCAGAATAAATCTGTTTTGTATTTGTTAACATATTTTTTATTCCTGTTTTTTTCACCTTTTTTAAATAAAACGTTTCTGGATTGGATATGTTGAACCCTGAAAAATATGGACATTTCATTGCAAACGTTTTTGAGCTACCCTTTGGTGGTGTAAGACAATGTTCTTATTGGTTATACATAAATACATTTCTAGGTGTTGCAGATTTATGCAGGAAATGCTGACCATAGTGGTTGTAACAATAAAGCTGTTCATAGTCTGATGAACCCTCTAAATAATCATGATTAGAGAATGCAGGTGATTTTTCTGGATCAGACATCATGTTATTAACAGTCTTGAAGTCCCAATCCAGTCATCAGAAAAGATACTAGAGGTAATAAAGTCACTTAATGAAATTTTAGATAAGTGTGGAATCTTCAAAAGTTCAGACGGGCCGAATATGTCATATTCAGTTTTGTCCCAAACTATACCATCTTGTATAGGAACAGCTGTGAATGTCACTGCTGACAAGTCTCTTGCTTCATGATGGGATGATTTGTGGGGGTTCAGACGTAAGTTAACTTTTTAATTGCTGTGTCCATTTGAATATATCTTCCATTTATCAGCATACTCATAGTCATTAGTAAAGCTAGCCAAAGCAGAAAGAAAAATATTCCAGAAACAATCCATCGTTCAATCCATGGTGTAACCAGATAAGTCTTTTTCAGGAGATGAAAAAGGTCTGTTGCTTGTTTTTTGAAAGTTCTTTGTGCTGGCATCGTTTCAGGTTCGCTGGGATCCTCAGAAATGTATCAAAGTTAATGAAATAGCCAGAGGCAGTTCTGTCAATGGTTGGAATTGCATCAGGATTCGTTGAAATCGCTGGAACCAGTTGATCACTTGTTACGTTGATGTAGACAGGTGTATCAGGACAAACTGTTATTTAGGCTTCAAGAGGAATAAGTTCCATAGCATTGTTGCTTAGTCCTTCATTTCTCACTTCTGACTCTTCGAAGGTAATGAGTCTTTCAGCTTGAACCTCTTGGATAGTAGCTAGATGAGTGCGTCTGCTACTTGGTCTAAGCCTACTGCTTAGTATCGGCCACGTAGTGTGGTTTGAGGAGGTCGATGGACACAAATCCTTTCTCCTTTTTTCCAGCAAGGGGCGGTAGAAGTACTGTTCTTGATCCGTGGATGGCTAGGACAGGTACTGGTTGTCTGTAAGAAGGCCCAAATTCCTTCTTATCCGTGATCTTCTCTCTGACTAGATCCCCAAGCTTTGGGATTCATACAGACCTTGCTGGGATGGCTGGATTTTCCCCAGTGGTGGTTGGCTTCAGGAACACATTGCTTTGTCTCGATCTTAGTTCTTTTAAGTCCTGTAAAACAGCCAAACGATCTTTGATGTCAAAAGGTTTATTTTCCACCACTGTGCCATTGTAATCGAGATCACAGACCCACATTCTTGTTCCAAACAGGACATCATATGGAGTGACATCTCCTAGAGAATTTATTGGCAAAATATTTAATGAGCGTTGGACCCCATAAAGATGTTTGACCCTCCCATCACCCAAACCTAATACCCTAGGTGTTAGAGACTGCTTTATGTCCCGGTTTTTCCTTTCCACAACAGAATTTCACTCAGGATGGAATGGAGAGGAGTACTGCAAAGCTATGCCCAAACTGGCCATGGCTTCTTTGTAAGCTCGAGAGCTAAATGCAGGGCCCTGGCCAGAGTGTAGTCTGCCGATAAAGAATCGCAAATCTTTTATAACAGTTTGAGCGTCAGCCAAGCGCTTAAGCCACATCAATAGGAACCCTAAACATGAATCCCCTGAGACCATGATATATTTATAGTCACCATTCGTTTGCAAGGGACTGCAGTTGTCCAGGTAAACACACGCTAATGGTTTGTCTGAAATTAACGGGGGCGTCTGCACTGGACGTTTCACTGTAGAGACTTTCATCTTCTGGCATATTTCACTTTCCAAAACATAGTGTTTGGTCTGTTTCCTAATGCCTGGTCACCAATATCTTTGTTTTAATAAAGATACTGTGGCGTAAAGACCAGCATATGCAGAGGCTATCCCTTCATGTGCTGCTAGGATTCGTCCTAATCTACGTTCCATGTTTGGAACTACCCTATCCCCCACTCCAGGAATTCGAGGAAACGGAACGTTGTTCGCATCAATTATATACGAGTATTTGAGTGGAAACTTTTTAGGTAACGCTGCACCGCTGCCTTTGCTTGAAGCATTGACAGGCAATGAGATCTCACTGTCTATTCTATTTTTGGAACAAGTGATCGCAGCTACGGAAGCCGTTTGCACAGCCCCCTTCGCAGCTTCATCAGCAAATGAATTCCCAGCAACGTGAACGCCATCACGTTGATCACTCAACGCGTGTATCACGTGAGTGTTTTGTAGTCCGTTTCGCAACTGAACTACATGTTCCCAAAGCGTTTTATGCTTGATTATGCCACCTTTTGTATCTTTGAAACCATTTTGAAGCCAATTCTGTAGATATTCATTATATGATTGAACACAGTAAAAAGAATTGCTTACAATTAGGGGGTCATTACGATGGCGGATTTCCCGCATCCTCCGCCACCGCCGGCCCGGAGGATGCGGGAAACCCGCCGCGGAGGCTTGAAAGACCCACCGCCAAATTAGGATGGCCGGTGGGTCTTACAATCTGTCCTCCGCTTTTCCGCCGCGGTCGGAAGGCAACCAAGGCGGAAAAGCATTAACATGGCTGGCGGTGTCTATCAGACACCGCCATCTATATCAGGATGGAGTACAAAGTATGCTTTTCCACGGCGGCTTTTCCGCCGTGGAAAAGCATACGGAGCTTCACTTCGGGGGCCCGTTGCGGGCCCCCTGGGTGAAGGGGGTGGGGGTGAACATGGCGGGTACCTATGGTACCCCCCCTGCATTAGCGTAGACAAAGCGGCATGCACCGCGCGGTGCCTGCTGCTTTGTGCACGCAAATGCTGTTCATGCATTTTTAACATTGCGGCGGCTGCAGCTTCAAGCTGCACCCGCCGCAATGTTAAAGATTGAGGATGTGACCGCCAGGGTGGCGGTCACATCCTAATTGCGCAGGAGGGAACTCCGCAGGCAATGCGGAGGTTCCCTCCTACTCTATGGTGGCGGACGGACTCAGGTCCGTCCGCCATCATAATCGGCCCCTAAGTGTGGGGAACTTGCGATCTATATTTTCAAGTGCCAGTTTAAATGCGTGTAGTTCAGCTCCTTGAGCTGTACAATCTCTTATAGATTGTGTCTTTGTGACCATCGGTTGGATATTACCATCACGCATACTACCTTTAACAATCGCGCATGCTGCACTGTAAGCTTGCTTACTCTCCGTAGCAGGTTGTGCAGATCCGTCAGTTTAAATTATAAATTCGTACTAATCAAAAGGGAGAATCTCAATAGGCAGAGGACATTCGTGTTCCTATTGCAGGAATGCTTGTGTTTTTAAATAAGGATCAAACACATATTCAACATCTGTTGCAGCAAGAGAGTTAACCCATTGTATCCATCTTGCATGTAAAGCTTTTGCATTCGGAATGCTCGCTTTTGTAACTGCCTCTAAGGCTGGTCCTAAAGTCATGATAATTATGCGTTTCCCCTGAGCTAGAGCTCTTTCTTTTGCTACAGTGGTTTGAACTGCTGTCAGAATGTTTTCTGTTGATGTAAAGCTCATTTCCGCTTGTGTATACAAATGTGATTTGTATGCAATTGGTACTTTTTCACCTTCATTAAAAGTAAAGCAGGTGAATCTACATTGACCCGGAAGGATTTGGATCACTAAATTGCGAACATTTATGCGTGTTTGTAAGTGATTTGTTGCTAACATGCCAGCTTGAAGTGAACGCAGGATATCTGTGTGTTCCTGTGTCCAATTTTTCATTTTGAAATCGGGTTTGATTAATTCGTAGCGAGGTTTAACCCTTTCTGCATAATTTAGAATGTAAGTTCTTCCAAAATTTAGGGAACCTAGAATCGACTGTAAGTTTTTCAGTGTTTTTGAAGGTTGGAGCAGCCACACTTTTCTAAAAAGTTAGCTGCCAGGCTTTTACCTGCACTTGGAAGCTCATATCCTAGGAAAAAGACATTGAGGTGGGCAATTCTTGATTTCTTGAAATTGAACTTGTAGCCCTCAGAGGCAAAGCCCAATATAATGGTTTTCACCCTGTTCAAGTGCCCATCGTCTGTCAGATAGATGTCATCGACATATGACAATTCCTCGTCATCATAAATTTGTAGTAACTCTGTTACTTTTGCTGAGAATAACCCCGGGCTGTTCTTGAAACCTTGTGGGAGTCGACAAAAGTGATGCTGGGTCCCCAATTTTGAGAAAGCTGTTAAGTACCTACTTTCAGGTGCTATATTTGACAAAAGAAACCGTTAGAAATGTCTAATGTGTTTTTTGTATTTTTTACGCACAATGTTATTCATTAATGCTGTACTATGTGCATTTTGCACTGCAAATGATTTTGAACAAGAGTTCAGGTGTCTGTATTCCAAAACTAGACGATATGTATTGTCAGGTTTGGAAACAGGAAACAAAGGATTGTTCATTGAGGAGGTGCATGTTTAAATCACCCCTTGGTATTCAAGTTGATTTAAGATCTCGCTGACCTGTTTTTAGCTTCTTGCTTAATTGGATACTGCCTTTGTGCAGTAGGTTGATTGTTTTAACTGGATCTTGTGGTGAGGTGAGTCCTCATCCCATCCTACATGATTTTTATATAATGCTGGGGCTTGGGCAACTGCACATTTCCTGGCATAAGTATATTTTAAATGTACTGGAACATGGTTGGAGAAGGCTGGCATAATGATGTCTTTGCCATGTGGGCACTCCCTGACAAATTCTGGTGGCCAGTCCTGTTCTGCTAGAAGTATATCATAACCCTTTGAAAGTCTCTCCCAAAAGAGTGCTTTCACTTGTCTTGGTATGGCTCCCTCCATCTGGAGCCTTATTTCATATAACTTTTGTGGAGAACTAACCCTGGTGTCTACAGTCTCTACTTGTATGTACTCATTCAAGTCCACTGTCTCCAGAAGTTCCTTCAGGTTCTGGCGAGCTATTGTTTCTTCTGCTGTACTGTCCAGCATTGTCTGAGCCCATTCTCCATTCTGGAGTTGATTTCTCAAAATTCTCGGCATTTCTGATCTTCAGACCTGCTACCTTCTTCTTTGAGAATTGAGGTTTTGATTTGTTTTTCTGAACGTGTTGATCATTTTTGGACTTCACACGTTCTTCTTTGTGATCTGACCGTCCTCTTCTCTCGGATGTCTGTGACAATATCTGAAAGGTACGAGAGAAACGCATATCAGTATCCCTATTCCTGAGGTTATACCTCCTGTCAGAGGGCTCCTTTTGAGGAGACCTACCTCGAGATTCAGAACGTTTCTGTTTAGAATGTTGTTTATTAGTTCCCCACTTCTTTTTAGAAGATGTAGAATTTTGTTTAATAGAGTCCTTTTCAAGAACTCCAGACAGTTGTGGTTTCAAAGGTTTTCCACTCAAACTGTCTCTGCCTAATTCTTCAGGATTTTTTCAATTATTCTCGGTGGTTCTTGTTGATGTTCTGTTACATCAAATTCCCTTAAGCGTTGACGGATCGCCACTGATGCTGCCTCCCCTGTAATATTAGGTAATATTATTGTTGAGACCTGGTCGAAGTTTTTCAGTAATTTCATACCTAAATTTAGAGCAGGCTCTGCCCCGTATTCATTTTGAATTTGTTTCAGGACATCAGGTATTACCCCAATAGACGGAACACCATGTGTTTTAGTATAGATGGCAGCAAAGACTGTGCCCCAAGTGGTGCAGTCTTCCAGATCTGGTGTGATCCCCATCGGTAAACAGATTGTTAGAATTCTGTGTTTCTCATAAGAGCTAGTATTAGGAAACACTGCTTCGATTTGAGTAATTTTTTGACCTATCCAGAATGGAATTTGTTCACATTTTGTGGGCATTTTACTCATGACTGCTTGTAAAGTCTGTGGAGTAATTTTTAGAGTATTACCCTCTTGAGTGGTTTGATTAGGAATGGTTAATGGTGGTTGGACTGTGAAAGTCTGCATGACATATTGGACTAATTGTCTTTAAATTTTTATTAACTCCTTTAATTGAGTAAGTAATTTATTGTCTGACATCTCTTCGATGTCCGGATGAGGTGTGTAGCCGGCTAAAATCGGCCATGTTGCTCCTAGTCTACCTAGTGGACCGAGCCTGGTAATGTTTTTGTGATGTTTTATGGTGCCTTTAAAGCAGAGATCATGCTCCTGGTATGTGAGTGGAATTTCACATCCTCGAAAGGAATATATTCCTCAGGTGGTTCATCTTCTTTGTAGAAGTGAAACACTTTTGTTACTGGATGTGATTCTGGGAAGACTATCCGTGAATAGAATACCTCTGTCTGAAAAGATTCATGTGGCTCTATCACGAAAACTGCTCTACCACCTCTAGGTGTTAGGCCATGTTTTATACGTTTTAGAGTGATGGCTCTCCATATATGTGGATCGATAGGAATCGCATCTTCATTGGTTTAATTAAAACAGGTAGTATCTACAGCAAGATGTAATGCGTCATCGGCTGGAGCAGCCTCAGCATTAACCACGTTATTGGATATTGTTTATGAAAAATGAAGAACAAGTTTCAAGGAAACAAAGATAAGGTGCACAATATTTTGGAACACTGTATCCTTCAACGTTGAACAAACCAAACAGCTAATACATAGGATTTTCTGTCCTACTCAGCTATGGCGGATATTATCCCTACCCACTCCAGACGTCTTATGGAGTATAATGAGTAGGGGTCTCTTAGAAAAGCACGACTGAGTTACTTCAGTATCTAGAGCTAAATTAGTGCCTTACCAAACCGTTTGGGTGCCATGTAGTGTAGTTCCTATTTCCCTGATAGGCTCTGGGCATTGGAATAATATTCACTATAGTTTTTGCATAGGACTGAGGTCAGTATGCCTCTATCGAGTATATTAAACTTAATTACTTTGTGTGCCAGCTAACTCAGAGGTCACTAGAAACTTCTCAAATAAACAAGAAGGAAGTAGTTTCTGACAACCGCATAAACATGACAACTTTGTTTCCCTTAGAATCAGAACAGTTCTCAGAATCGTGGAAGAATAAGAGGGGAACCGGATTTGATACTTTTAATTATGTCATGTAGTATGGAAGGAGTCAAGGGGTCCCAGGCAGTAATCTCCGATTCTGCCGACTGAAGGACGCATGGAGTAGTAGATGTGATAGGTTCAGGGGAGACTAAGGGGGCGTTAGAGGGGCCAAAGTCAGCATATATATTCTCGATTTTGGAAGTAAAAAAGTCTGCTAAGGAGTCACATTGTGCTTTGTCCAAGCACGGGGCCTTGGGTTGACTAGTGGCACCAGAAATTTCCTGCACCACCTTAAACAAGGCTTTAGGACGATTTTGAGCATTTAAAATAGATGAATTAACATATTCAGTTCTGGCTATCTTGCAGAGGGTATGATATTTTGTTAAAGCAGCTTTATATTGTAATTTAACATGAGGATCATACTCGGAGCGCCACTTCCGCTCGAGATGTTTGCAGCTGTTTTTTTCTTTTTTTAGATGGTCATCGAACCATGGCGCAGGGGGGTGATGTATATTAAATGTCTGCTTTCGAAATGGAAGGCAAATGTCGGCAGAAGACGTGAACCAGTGGTGAATAATGTCCGCTTGATCAGTGCTACTGACCTCGGTAAGGGGCATAGAGTCTGACAAAACAGAATTAAATTTGTTGGAGTCCAGGAACTGGCGGGGCCAGGGGGACGGTAAATCAAGGCGCCTGTAAGAGTGAGATTGGGGGATAAGAGTATCTTAAACAGCCTAGCCTCACAGTTAGGAATCACCATATCCTCCCATTTACAAGAGAAGGCTCTTTTAAATATAATGGCAATTCCTCCCCCCTCCTTACCCCTTCTATTTATACCCGTGTAGGTGTAATTATCAGGAAGAGCGGCTGCGATATCAGGACCAGAATGGTCCGACAGCCAATTCTCCGTGAGGAATAAGGCATCAGGTTGGGAGGAACTCAAAAGATCAAAAAGGTCTCTGCTGTGTTTTTGGAGGGACCTGCAATTTAAACTAAAAAAGTTAAATGTGTGGGAGGGGAGTTTTTGAATAGATTTGCATAAAAAGTTAGATGCCGAGATGTCTAGTGTTGAGGGAAGCGAAGAAAGGGACAGCGAACAATCAGGGCAGGTCAGGGGGGTATACTGTGGGCACAGAGGAGTATCATAAGAGCAATGGGTTGGCCTGAGGGCCAGGAGCGAATTTTTAGAGTCGGTTAACCTTGGTTTTTGGCACGTCGGGGCATAAGGGCTGGCCCTGGGCCGCGTGCAGTCGCGGACGGGCGCAGACGGGCAGCACTCTGGCACGACTCCGGCGCGCCACTGTCGCGCCCGCTGCGCGTCGGCCAACACATCAGTTAAGTAGGGAGGCGGCGGTAGGAGGACTAGACCGCACACCCCCGCTTCCGCCGGAAGTGAGTAGGGATAGTAAGACCTTCCTCCACACCACGAGCTCGGCTCGGGGAGGAACGGGGAGTGGTAAGAACAGAAAATCAGGTGACTGTCAACATTCGATTTTTTAAAAGCATGCAGAATATAAAATACACACAGTGCAGGCAACCCGTTGATGTGCCCCCCTGCTCTCTCACAGCAGCGTCGCACACCCCGGAGCCAGAATGCACAGATAGGCAATTAGAAATAAAATAGCGCAATCAGAGCACCTAAATCGTGCCCCCCACAAACAATTTACGCAGCGCGGTGCGAGCACATAGATCGTTCCCCCCGCAGTCAAGTTATCAGCTATGACATATATTCATATAAACATACATAAATAACAGAGGCTAAAATGTGAATAATCGTCTGGTGTTTCTAAATAGTTGTACCCCAGTGTACCTAACCTAAGTGTAGTACGAGGGAAGAAGTAGGTGCTGTTTTCTATAGTATGGTAAGATATAGTTTTGCTATATGTCAAGAGTCCCTTTAGATTTTAGTCTGCTCCATACCTTAGAATGAGAGAGGTGGGAATCTCTTTCCGTATCTCAATCCCTAACACCACGCGAAGGGAGTCAGGACACTGGAAGCTGGATTCTCTGCGAGCAGGATGACAGCGTCTGGTCAGTGCGTCAGGCAGGGACTCGAATTCCTTCCAAAGTTGCCGTGGCGAGCCGTATCAAGCTGTGGTGCCGAGCCGTGGTTTGCCATGGTAAGTGAAGGTATAGTTATGCCAAGAAGGTGCTTAGGAATGCTAGCATTGGCGTAAAGTCAAGCAGAGGCAGAAGTCATGAATGTACCCTTAGGGTATAGCAGTTCATGCATAATAAATGAGTTCTTGGAGAAATCAATAATCCAGGCAGGGAAAGTCCCAATGGCTTAAGGGTCTAGTTTCTAAGAACTCGTGGTGACGTGGGATGGACGGATATAGGTGACCATGCATGTATTTGGATAGCATGGCTGATGCCTAAATAAGGGCAATGTGAGTTGTGCGTATATAAGGGCATGATTCGGGAAACCTATGTACGGGTATCTAAATCAAAACACAACATCACAGCCTAGAGGGTGTGATGACTGATGAAGTGATTTTAGGAATTTTTTTATAAAGTTACCTTTCTATAAAAAACCTGAATTTACAATTAAAACAGATTTTAAAAACAAGCAGAAAATTACTTTGAAACATTTTTCTAGTATTTTCCAAGAAGAGATAAGGATTTCTTTTAAGTTTTAAAATGCTTTATTGAGGAAAGTAATAGTTGTTGTTGTTGTAAGCTTTTATTCGATATAGAGATATCTTGAAAGCAAATTACATACAATAAAAACATTTCAAGACATACAGCTAGTCAGTACATACATCATTAAAAAGTTAAGAACCGGGTAAGCTCCCGAATAAATTAATTAAGAGTACAATTAAACAGAAATTGACAGCCTCTTGGAGCGAATCAACCAAAATTGTTTTAAAAATTTGGAGACACCACAAACAATAACGGGGGAGGTATCTGACATTAAAATGCGAAGGGCAACCAGGTGACTGCGTGTTCCCATGTTGGAAAAAAGGGGCTTGAGCCAGTACTTCCTTGGTCTTAGGTAGTCCGGGCACTCAAACATAATGTGAGCCACCGTTTCAGGTCTAGTGGGACAATGGGCACAAAATGGGGACAGAGGAGCACCAGATTTCCATTTCGATATTAAAGCTCCGATTGGGAGAATGCCCACTCTAAATTTAAAATACAGTGCCCTGTCGGCTGGGAAGGTGATAAAATCAAAATAGGATTCGTATCTTGTCATGTCCTTTAGGAGCAAAAAAGATCTTGTGGAATTACAATGGGAAGAGTTCATGATTAGCTGACCCGCAGCCCAATCCCAGTAGAGTTTCTTCAAGACATCTTTTGGGGGTGACGTTTTTGCGCTCCAATGTTCACCACGGCTAAGGTCATATAACAGTTTCTTGGTGTCCCTCAGCCATTTGATTTTGGCCCAGCCGGCCATATTCATTATCTCAGTTAAACCGTTTGCATAGGATTTCAGTTCCTCCACCCTCCAGATCCGGGACCACAATAAGAGCGGGCGTAAACGTGCTTGGTTTTTAATGCTCTTGCAGCCCGTATCTAATAGTACGGGAACTGTTGGTGTACTTAAGGGGAGACAAAGGAGGTCCTTCAGAAACCTATTCTCAGCTTTTTCCAAAGAGTCCAGGTTTTCATGTCCCCATATCTCCGCCCCGTATAGGGCCGACGAAACACCTTTAGCCTTGTATATTTCGAGGACTGGCGCTATTCTATGTCTGGGTGACTCCCGAAATTCTCTCAACAGGGCGCCACCCACTCTCTTGTGACTTAGAAGCATTTTGTCTATGTGCGTGGACCAGCTCATGCTATCTGTTAAATGAAGGCCCAGATAATCAAATTGGGAAACTCTCTCCAGGGGTATAGAGTTGAGAACAGGAGGGCTTCCAAGCTTCCTCGGGGGATGTAGAATTAGGTACTTCGTTTTGTCTACATTAATGACAAGACCTCGAGCGTCACAAAAGTTCTGGAAGCGGTTGAGTAGTTTCTGCAATCCTTGGGGGGTTTTCGAAATTAGAAGAGTGTCGTCCGCAAAAAGCAGAGTCGGCACTCGTACACCCCCCAAACAAGGGGCGTCAGCCGGTTCCTTCTGAAGATGGTCAACCACCCCGTTAACATACAGCGAAAACAGGGTGGGGGCCTGTAATAGTACAAGAAGAACAACACAATAAGTTGGTCAGAAATCCTGAACAAAATACATACAAACATTAACACTTAAGAATACAATTGCAACCTTATAGTGATGTGGTAGGTGTAAAAAGAAGAATTCTCATGAACAATAAATTGATTAAAATTAGCATTTGTAAGGTTTGGTATTCAAGGAGGAAAGATGATCCTGGAAAATTGTTTATGGGAATTCATATAAAACGTTTACATTAGGAGGAACATTTTGACGTCTAGATAGAAAGGAAGAAAAGAGTAACCATAACAAATTGCACTTGATTAATTAGTGTGTAGATTTGGTATTGGCAGTGCCCAGTCTATGCTGATATAGCATATTCCACCATCTAAGAAAAGTAATTTCATGAGCATGTTTCCTACTAGATGTGTTCATCTTTATTGTAGTTGCTATTGACAAATGGAGAAACCTACCCATCATAACAGATTTCAATAGTGGAGTGGAACCACCCGTGAAGATGTGAAGCTTATCGAATGGACTTGAAGGCGGACATATATCCATAATTTTGGCCCATACTTGTGACCAGAATCTACTGATAGGAAGACGATGAAAACACTTTTTTTTTAAATCGCCGTTGTCTACTGTGCAGGACCAACATTTACTACCTGTGGATAATTTTAATCGATATAGCGGAGAGAAATTGAAACATTATCTATTGTACACGAGAAATAGAGTCTGTATGGAACCAGCAGAGTGAGAAGTGAAATGGGTTTTAGTCCAAATTTTATTTCATAACTGTATTGAGAAGACCTGTTGCAATGGGATTCAATTTCAGCTTCTGTTCTTATAATTGGGTTCATAAGGGTTCATAAGGTAATTGCCAATATTATTATATATGTATGAAGCCTTTGTTGGGGCTGAAAACGTAAGTGAAGATAAATGAGTATGGTGAGAGTGATCTGTAATGTTTGAATTAGGATTTAATCCCATTTAAATTTAATTAGGGAAACCTCTACTAAAGCCTACAAAGTAAAAAACCTTTTGAAATGTATATGTATATGTAGTATGACCTATTTTATATATTAACATCCTGCCATGTGAGCGTACAAGCACAATTTCAGCATAACTTATGAATTTATAGCAAATATAGTTTTACTCTATGGAAAAGGCATTTTTCCCTGCTATATGTTGATGTGGTGTGTTTAAACAGCAGACCAGGCAGAGCACAGTGTTACTCCTGGCAGGCATATATTTTTGTCTTAGTAGTGGGTGGTGTCAATACCCACTACAACCCACATATGGCATTTGCCTTTCCATGCCAAGGTGCACTTTAGACACCATTTTCAATGGACTGACAGGGAAATTAAATAGGTTAAATAGGGAGTTGCATTGAGCAGCACATTTTAGAAGAGAAAGCAAAATGCACAATAATGCTGTTTAACAGTGGTAAAGCGCACAGAATCTTACAGACAGCAAAAAATAGGGTCCACAACAAGGTGACAAATCTGGAATGACCAGAAAAGGCAGATTTACTAGAGTGCCCTAGACCATGTCTATCACAGTTCTCTCTGGAGAATGTGTTGCTTTGAGAAATGTTGAATGAGTTCTTGCTGTCAGGTATATGACCAAGAGTGAGAACTATCACTATAACAGGTATTGGAGGAGGTGTTCCTCTGATAGGTATCAGGAAGTGGTATTGTGAGAGGTCCTAGGAATTCGTTACTGCAGGATTCACTGGCATGTTACTTTTGGGGTTTTATGGGAGTGTTTGTGTGAAAGAGACTTGTAACTGAGAGGGGTATATGGGATGTGTTACTGAGAGGTATGGGGTTCTTCTGTGATAGATAACAGGAGAGGCAGGGCTTTAAGTGGGCCGGGTCTCACCAGTGCTGACCACAGGCAGTATTTTAAAGGGAGGCTCAAAACGGATCTCTGTCGGGCTCTGTTTTGTGCCCTGGCACAGGCGGTCCATTTTTTTCCGGACTGTAGTGACAACAAGGAACATCGATGTGCGCTGCTCACTTCTCACAAGTGGAGAAGTTACGGCATGACATCATGCCAGGTGAGCGTTGTTGGGGAAGGGAAATCCTTTAAAGAGAGTAATTTTCTCTCTGGATTTCCCTTCTCTTTTTGAAGCTCAGGTGCAGCAACATTGTTGTGGTGTCACCAGAGCTTTAAGTGGAAGCTTTTTCAATATTATATACAAGCCATAGTTGCTGCTTATTTATCTTATGCAACTAACAACCATTAACAAAGCCAATAGTCCTGACTTGTTGTAGGTATGATGTTACTTGTTGCATCATATATCTAACCATAGATTTTTGATCTTACGTGTTCGTAAGTCACGCCCTTATTTACATTGGTCACACCCCTTCGACAGGCCCCCAGTTTTTTCATCCCACTTAAAGCCCTGAGGAGAGGTGTTACTGTAAAAGAAGAAGAGAATACATTGAGCTTTGATACTGATAATGGAGATCTGTTGTACTTTCTCATCGAAGCAAGCATGAGAATCAAGGTAATCTCCCCAAAGCTTGGCTGAAGAATTGTGTTTTAACATGGTATTGTATCTCACAAGGGCATACTGAAAGACCATCTATCTGTATAGTAACTTTGAACTGAAATGATTGATCTGCTAACAATTTCTATCCCCCTATGCTTTCATGCTGATAAAAAGAACCAACGCCCCGAGGTTCCAGAGCTGATCTCGAACTGGGAACCTGGCTCCTTCAAAGGTCTGAGTGAGCCAAGTGATACAGTGCACGCTATTGGTGGAACTGTTACTCAAACGAATTTCGTTGCACACACTGCATCACATTTGGGGATGCAGTGCATGCAACAAAATTCGTTTTATTTATTTATATGTTTACTTACCTGTAAACCTCCGTAATCCATAGTTTACTACCCCCCACCCTGCCCCTCCACCTCCCCATGTCACCTCCAGGCAGGTACTCCCACTACCGACCGGGGCTGCTGTTACTGCAGGAAGCATTGCGAGATGTAGCTGTGAGGAACTGGTTCGTTGCTATTGTGATGCCCATTTAACCACCCCACCCCTCACCCCATTTCATACCTGAGACGAGGATGGGGGGGTGGAGGGCACCTAAATGTCACTCGGCCTAGGGCGGCAATAACCCTTACCTAGCCCTGCTCGTAGCATTTCAGTGAACACAGCACTCGTGCAGCACTAGGAAAAACTCTATGCTTAGAAATGAAAGGCAATAATAAACTACCTTATGATGAGGACTTTCTTAACATGAATAATCGCCTCCCCTGGCCCTAATCACATGTTTAGATTGCACTTGCAAAAGAGGACACTAAAGTGCTCCAATTATTAGACATTCTCCTCTTTCGCGATAGCCAGCCATTGCCCTCACTGTAATAATAGCTCCAAAGCACCATGAAACAGGCCTTGCATGTTAGAGAGCAATTTGAAACCCTTTTGTACCTCGATAATAATGCTAGTAATAGCTGCAGCACAGCCGCGCTGGGGAACAAACAGCCCTCTCAATGGCGCTCCCACTGCGGCTGCCCGGCAGTCTCCAGGCTGCTGGCGGGCTTTTGTCTCCTTGTAGTTGCGAGGATGCTGTACTATTTCAAACATCTCCGAGCTGAATGCTACCATGAAGGTTAATGTATTGTTGCTAAATGAAAAGCCTAAAAAGTGGCCTTGTGGTTGATTACTTCAAACACGATGGAAAAAAAACCAGCAATGCGCTCCCTCCTCGAAAGACTCGCGTGGAGTGTTTAATTGAAAATGAGCAGATGGTTAATAGACATCCCTAGTCAGGTGAACCTGTTTCCCGCCTGGTATCTCGACAGCCTGTATTATTTATTTTGTTTTATATAGCGCAAACTCGACCCGAAGGTATCAGAGCGCTTTACATTAGAACCATTTGCATTACAGACAGACACGTTCATTTTTTTGAGCACGGGGAGATTCAGGGGCAGATTTATGACGGACTTGCGCCACGTTTACGCCGCCGTTGCGTCACGCAGTGGCGCGGAAACGTGGCGCATCCTTGCGACCTATTTACAACGTGACGCATCTAGGCAGATGCGTCACGTTGTAAAGCCCTGCGCCACATGAAACCTGCGTCAGGTTTCATGTGGGCGTTCTGTCGCAGGGTGGGCGTTCCCTCGTAGGAAAGCCCCGTAAAACTGACGCAGTGAAATCTACAAGATTTCACTGAGTCCGTTTTATGAGGCTGCTGCGTCAAATCCTTACGCCTGCTTGAAGCAGGCGTAAGGAGTGACGCACCACGTTATGTATGGGTGGCCTCTGTACATTGCAGGAGTTGCGTCGCACTTGCGACGCTACTCCAGCAATGCGCCGCCCGTACACCACAAGATGCGTCACGCATCTGCCCTTCCTTGCACCATGGTGCGCCGCATTGTAAATGCGGCGCATCTGTGGTGCCGCAAGGAGGGAATTGCGTGACGCATCAGTTCTGGCGCATCCCTGCTGATTTGCAGAGATGCGCCAGAACTCATAAATCTGCCCCTAAGTGATTTGCCCGGAACCAGAGGGTGTTTGAGCCTCCCATCAGACTTGAACCTAGTTTCGCAGCTTCAACGTAGGCCGCTCTAGGCGTTAAGCCACATCCCCTGAGAGCGTGGAAGCCGTTATGGGGATTTCGCAGAGAAAATAGTAAGAGGTTCTTTGCCATACCATTGCCTCCCCAAGAGAAATCACCAGTTTTCTTAGATAAGGTGTGAGCTATTCGTCTAATATTTATTTTGTTTGTATTCTGGGAACTGCAGTTAAGTCTATTGTGAAAGCAGAACTACAACTCCCAGAATGCAAAGCAAGAACATAGGCTTGGTGTGTTAAGCACGAGGACAAAAGGAGAGTTCTGACTACAATTTGCTGTATTTTGTTTATCTTTGAAGGACTACCTCCGGGCTATGCAGTAATTGCTGTGTCAGTGAAGGGCCGGCAGCGGCTTCATTCTATGTGCAGGTCTTGGATAATGGCCCCGCCCAGAGTACATATTAAGTAGTATGTTCCGACTATTAATTGACTGCCTTCCCTAAGTCACTGTCCCATATGTGAGAGTGACAGTGCAGCATGAAGCGGGAGCTGGTGCAGAAGCAAGCAGACAGCAATGGAATTTCAGCCCTGCATAGATTTCTCGGTTACTTACTGGTAATCTTCATTACTACCTGCTCCCTCTTGATCTTGGGCAGGACTCTGCTGCTGAAGACAAAGGGAGAAAAAGGAAAGAGGGGACCTGAGGGCCATCTGAAGCTCATCATATCTACCTTCCACGCCTGCTGACATGAAAGTAGGGAGCAGAAGTACGGAAGAAGGGCATCCTGGGGGGAAGCGAAGAGGTCCAGCCAGTGGCGGTTCGCCGAGGGAGTGCTTCGGGGCGGGGCAGGGGAGGGGCAGGGTGGTGGGGGGGTGGGGTAATGGACTCTGATATACAGCGGAATGGAGTAAACTAAGTAAATAAATAAATAAAACTATTTACCTCGCGCGCTGCATCGCAGAGTTGGCGGTGCAGCACGTGCAAGGTAAATATTTTTATTTATTTATTTACTTCGTTTACTCTGTTCCGCTGTATGTCAGAGTCCACTACCCCCTACCCGGCCCCTCCCCCACCCCACTGCCCTGCAGCACTCCCTCAGCGAGCCGCCACTGGGTCCAGCCACAGGACACTGAACTGGTCAACAATCTTGAAATATCTAAGGACAGAGAGACAGCAATATTAAGGAGGGGAATAACCGGCAAAGTTGATCTGCATGTCTATTCTCCCTCATTGGAAGATACACTGCTATCAGAGACAACTAGTGCTCCTCTGCCCAGACCCCAATCTGCCTCACTTGAAAGGCTAGCAGAGGGACCTTGGTGCACCCCAAATGGTTAATAGAATATCTTGTGAGCTGGTTATCTGTCCTGATCTGAATAAGTTGCCCTTGACTCAAGGGACGCTAAAAAGACGAAAGTGATTTGGACATCAGTCCAACTTTTCCAGTTTGAAGAGGTCATGAATTCCATTGATGTTGGAAGCCTTGGGTTGACTGATCTTCCAATGTTGCTCCCTGTGAGAATTTGTGGCTGCTGGTTGATGAACAGCAGAAAATCACGAAATTAACCTACGCTTTACCCTCTGGTAGCTTGCCACAAAAGCAATCAAGCTTAACGTAGAGGCAATGTGGAAAGTATTTATGCAGCAGTTAAACGGTAATAAAGCGAAAGCACAACACAGGAAAAATACCATACTAATCTAGAAAACTAGTGCACATTTTAATGACTTTTTTGACACCAAAATGATAAACATACAATCAGTAGAGCCGGAGTTATGAATTTCTAAAGTTTAAAGTGAAAAATTGTGCCCATAAAAATCAAGGTGCCAACCATAGGTATCTAGTTGCATGAGACCGGAGAAAAGTCGAAAGTTAAGGGCGAACCCAGTGTCGGCTTACCTTCAGACTTAGATGAATTTTTAAAGAAAAATGTCTTAGAAGGTAAAGGTCAGCGGGGCAAGGCATCTGGCGGTGTACGAGGATGAGGCTTCATTGTCACAGAGCCGCTGGATAAGGTTGCAGTGAAAATTTGTACTTTCGGGATTAGTCTCTTTTTTAGCAGTTGAAAGTTTCCAGCAGGACGAAGCTGCTAGTTGTATCTAAAGAGGGCTCCAGGAGGCCAGATACCCCTCCAGGGAGGAGTTGCTGAACAGGATTTGCTGCTGCAGAGAAGAATTTAGTGGGAGCTACCGTGAAGTCAAGCTGACCAGCGAATCACCTTGAGTGGCATGATGAGCAAGTAGGTCCTGGTCTCCTCTTGGTTTTCAGGGCACTTGTTGGCAGCAAATTTTCCACGTTCCAAGTTTTGGATTTAGCTATCTGATTTAGCACCACTTCCAAGGGTTCAGTACTGGGGGGGCATCACTTGGAGGTCATGAATTACTGGGTTCTGGGGCGGGTTCAAGATGGTTGGAGACTTTTCTGCCCCTTAGGCTCTGATCAGGAAACCAGCTAACTAGCCTTTGGAGTCATTCTAGGTTCAAGCAGAAGTGCTAGCCTGAAGCAGCAGGGATGCCCTTTGAGGCACAAGGCAGGTTTCAGGTAGCAAAGGAGTCCTCTAGGAGCAGCAGGGCAGTCTTGGGAAGTACATACCAGGCCACAGGCTTCCAGGCAGCCTTCTGAGAGTCTTTCTGCAGGTTGATAAGAGTGGGTCTGAGAGCCCTATATTTATACTTTATGCCCACTTTGAAGTAGAAGAAACTTCTGGAGTCCCCCACTCCCTCACAGAAGTATCTGGAATTTCCTGTCTACCCACCCTTGTCCTTATCTGTCTGTAGTCATAATACGCTAGAGTGAAGTTGTGTGTGAACTGAGACAGTGCTCTTAAAGGGCAAGTAGGGCTTGTACAGTTCCACTCCCCACCCTGCCTTGGATGACCCATCCTGCCAACACCCAATCCCTTTATTGTGTGGCTGTCTGGGAAGAACACACAAAGGGCAACTGCCAACTACACCTAGTCATGATGCCAAGGGAACAGGCTGTATGCACCAAATGGGTGGGACAAGAAAATAATACCTTTCTAAAGGTGGCATTTTCAGAATTGTGACTTTTCGTTTAAAGAGCATTTTAAATTACAACTACTTAGACCCCAAACATGGCATTTCTACCTGTTGCCAATGACAAATTAATACATATTAGTTATAATAAAGTAACCCAATGTTATCCGATGGTGGGGTAGACCTCATAGTAGTGAAAGAGAAATTTGTGAGTTTTTCACTACCAGTACATGGTCTACCTTAGAGGTGACTTATATGTAATAACAATTAAGTTTTAAGTCTGATAAGGGGTTTATTTTGTCAGGTCGAATTGGCAGTTTAGAACTGCATACAGGCTGCAATGGCAAACCTGAGACATGTTTTAGTGGGCTGCTTAAGTGGGTGGCACAATAAGTGCTTCAGGCCCACTAACAGCATTTAATTTACAAGCCCTTGGTATATGGTGTACCACTTTCCTAGAGACCTATAAGTAAATAAATATGCCAATCAGGTGTAAACCAATTTTACCAAGTTTTAGGGAGTGAGCACAAGTGCTTTAGCACTAGTTAGCAGTGGTAAAAAGAACAGAGTTATAAGGCCAACTACACAAGCTCCGCAAAACAGGAAGGGGAAAAGAGAAAAAGACAGGGGGTAGACCACCGTACGCTAACAGGTCTAACAGTCCCATCCCAGACCGCTGGCATCCATTGTTATTGTCAACTAAAGGGGCATCCAAGAATACAACTTTGTCTTTGTACAATGGAGAGAACCACCCTTGCATTGCAGTTTCTCAGAAACTAGCCCTGGGACTGGGACTGAGACCACGTAGTTCTGGGTGTTCATGTTCCAGCAGGAGAGAATGTGATAAGCCAGATGGAACAGATGCATACAAGCCCATGGGACTAGAAATAGGACAGTGGCCATGTTTCCTTGCACCGTCTGCCATTCTTTTGCTGAGGCAACTTGAAAGACAAATAGATGCCTTAGTTGACTCCTAAAGTTTTGCTGCCACAGAGGAGGAAGATGCACTCTTCCCATCTTACTGTTGAGTAAGGCACCGCTGAACTGGGACTCCTGTGATGAAATCAAGTGAGGCTTTCTGTATTTGAGAATGAGTCTGTGCTCTTTCAACACTACCACACTAATTGGATATCTTCTTTACCCTTAAGTAAAGAGGGCGCACAGATGAACAAATCATCAAAATAGGGAAAAAACAAAACCCAAAGTATGTAGGTCACCCACCAAAGGTGCCAGCATAGAAACGTGGCCATAGGTTAGGTCATAGAGTTGAAAATGTTGACCTAAGACAAGAAATATCAGATATCTCTTAGAAAGAGGAAGTATAGGAATGTGAAAGTAAGCTTCCAAGAGGTCAATAGATGCCAAAAACATGCCAGAGGAGACCAGAACTAAAATATGTTGTAGTCTCACCATCTTGAATCTTTATTATTGAATATATTGATTTACTGTCTTTAGATCCAGGACTGAACAAAACTCTCCTGCGCCTTTTTTCCTCCTCCGTAACTGGAATTATAGCCCCTTGCCATAAAATAGCCACACTCCCTTTGCTGAGACCTGCATTTTTCTGTGGATTGTGAAGAGTGGGAGTTGATCCACTGGAGGAGAGGAACATTTTGTTGTATAGCCTCCTCTCATCAACTGACAGGCATCTGAAACATCCATCTCCCAGATGGCATAGAATTTCTTGATCCTTCTTCCTACTTCATCTGAATAGTCATGCTTTGGGAATGGCTTGGAGGGGCTAGAGCAACTGCTGGTTGTTGTCAGGACTTGTCATTAAAGGGAGGGCCACAGCCACATCCCCTTATTTGAAAAGGCCTGGTTCATTTCCCTGGAGGTAGGAGCTTGACTAAAAACCCACCTGAAATAAAAACTCCTTGCTCTAAATGGTGGTTTATTCAGGGTCAGGAGTTTGAAATCTTCCACTGATGTTTTTTTAACAAGCTCCCCAAGCAGGGGGGTCAAAGCGTTTTGAGCCATAAAGAAGCAGGAGACTCAAGAGTTTTTTGGAAATTGTCCACCTTCCATGATCACACCTAGATGTGGCGTCTAGTTGAAGTGATGATTTCAGAGACTGCTGCAGCTGTTGATAAGAAATCAAAAGTTATGTCAGAAAGAAATCTGACCTGTTACTCCATGACCAACAACCTCACATTTCCATCCTCACCCTGCTGCAATTATTCCACCATTGCCTGAAAGTCATGAAGAAGAGACTGGATGGCATATTTAGTGTAAGAGGCTGCTCTGATGGCAACAATAGATGCTGAGTAGGCCCTGTTCACCACCTCAACTTCTTTGTCTATTTGATCTGAAAAAGAAGTATCCCCTGAGATGATAGTGCCACATGAAGCTAGGCCAGCCATTAAAAAATCAATCTTCATCACAAAAGGAAATTCTCCCTGAAAGTTCTGAAGAGGCTATTACTTTGCGAGGAATCTTGGAAAATAGGATTTCTCCACTTTCGGCCATTATCTAGACTACAACCCCTTGCTAGTGTTATGCACGGACAGTGAATCTGCTTCTTTTCTCCTATAAAGAGATAAAAAAAATCCTCCTCTTCACATTGATAGATACTTGCAAGAAAGGAAACAATGTCCTTTAATTGGAGTAGTACTTTCTTTAGGTTTAGATCCTCAAATGTACCTCCTTCTTCATTATTCATCATCCGAACCATCTGTATCAGCATTTGCAGAAGGAGAAACCTGGGTACTTTTGCAGAAGGTTGCCATCTTGGGCAGCAAAGGTAACCACAACTGCTATGTTGATCTTCGGTTGGAAGACATTGACATCCACACCTGGATCATCCCTTATTGCAGATAGTGGTGCAGAACCTCCTTCACCTGTTCTAGACTCCAGTACGTGCTTCAGTTTAGCACCTTGTTTTCCCTCTGATGCACTTCTACCACCACAAGGAAAAAAAACGAGGGAAGCAAGCATTGTAATTGATAAGGCTCAAACAAATTCCAGCAGTATTTTCTGGGTTCCCTTATTGATAAGCGACAGGGACCATTTTGATTGTGAGGACTCACTGGACTGCCGCTATGTTGGAATCAGACACCACAGTCACTCACGTCTTGCTTCAGTGCAGAGTTCGATAGAGCCAATCGAGGGACACTATGGAACAAACTAAACTCCTGGGGGATACCATCTGCACTTCTCTCTGCATTGATATCTCTGCATCAGAAAACCTGGGTGAGGATTAAAACAAGTGCCACAACAGTAAAAAGGGGGATTATTGCAAGGAGACTGCAAGGCAATTAGCGGATGAAAATTGTTATAAGAAATTGAGCTATAATCCTACTGAAGAATCAGTGAGAATGATTTCAGGGTGTTTGTTTTCATGGAAAGAGGCTGGTCTTTTAGATGATGCGGAATTCAAATATCTAAGAGTTCTCAATCCATCACCCCCTTCATATATACACTTCCTAAAGTACACAAGTCAAGGTTAAATCCACCAGGGAGACCCATAGTCTCCAGTATAGGCAGCATGACAGAACACGTATCTGAATTTGTGGACATTTTTCTAAAACCCTTAGTTTGTAACTTACCGTCATATGTAAGAGACACAATGGATGTCCTTAATAAATTGGAAAATGTCAGATGGGAAGAGGGAATGAGCTTTGTCACACTTGATGTGGTGGGGCTTTACACCTGTATTAATAATGATAAAGGCGAAACAGCACTTAAACACTTTTTAGGTCAAATAAGTGCTAGTTTAATTGAACATTCAGATATGATTGTGGCAATGAGCTCCATGATTTTGAACAATATTTTCTTTCTCTTCCAGAATGAATGGTACCACCAAATTAGGGGCACGAAGATGGGCTCCAGGTTTGCTCCTTCTTATGCCAACCTGTTTATGGGTTGGTACGAGACGGAGCATACCTGTAGCCTAGGAGCTGCTAAATGGGCTGATTTTATTCTTTTCTGGGGTCGTTTTATTGACGACATTTTAATTCTTTGGAGAGGTACACAACAGGATATGGAGGAATACTTGGTATTTTTGAATACAAATAACTTTAATGTCATTTTAACAATGAATGAGTATCTGGATGTAGAATTATTTGTAGAGGGAGAGTCCAATAAGAGCAAACTATACAGAAAAGAGACAGCAACTAATTCCATTTTGAGGGCTGATAGAGCGCACCCGGCATCAGTCATCAATGGAATACCATTCAGAGAAATGGTAAGGATTAGAAGAAATTGTAGTACAGAGCAGAATTTTAATGAGGAGATAAATAAACTTTGTTGTAGACTCAAAACAATGGGCTACCAGAAAAAAGTTCTGGATAAAGCCTTAAGTAAGGTCTTGCATATTAAAAAAAATACCACATTAATTCATAAGACTAAGCAAGAGACTAAAAGACCATTGGCTTTTATCACGACTTACAATGTGCACAAGGATAGGATCCATAGGGTTCTAAAGAAAAATTGGCATTTGTTAATGGGGTGCCAGGTTTACTGGGGAACATAGGGGAAGTCCCTAAAATAATTTACAGAAGGAGCCCTACAATAGGGAACATGATTATCAGAAACCATATCAAACCAACACAAAGAACTACGATCGGTTGGATGCCACCACCGCCCATAGGTTTTTTCACTTGTGGCTCATGCAATATTTGCCCTTTGGGCAGCAATCGCATTAAGGAGTTCAGATACAATAGGGTTCACTCACCAACGGTTCCAGCTTTCTTCGTGGCCGGGCACAGCTCCGCCACAGTGCCGCAGCACCAGCAGCTAAGGGCCGGGCCTTGCTCCGCCTGTTCCCCGGCCGGGCTTGGCTCCGCCGGGTCCCTCCCACCACCAGTGACGCCCTCAGCAGCGCCAGGAGGCGCATAAAGGCAGCGCCAGGGCCGAGTCCTGTGGGGTTCACTCACCAACGGTTCCAGCTTTCTTCGTGGCCGGGCACAGCTCCGCCACAGCGCCGCAGCACCAGCAGCTAAGGGCCGGGCCTTGCTCCGCCTGTTCTCCGGCCGGGCTTGGCTCCGCCGGGTCCCTCCCACCACCACTGACGCCCTCAGCGCAGCGCCAGGAGGCGCATAAAGGCAGCGTCAGTCCCTCGTCCCACGGGACGCGCGCGGGCAGCGCCGGGAGAAGCCCGGGACAAGGGCGGGCCGTATCTCTAACATCCTCCCCAAAATAAGGATCATCGCTACCAGTAAAAACCGTAAGAGGAACTTCTCACTGTACCGTGACTGTTTTACCTTAGGGGCTATATATTGTATTCTCTGAAAAAACGATCCCCCGTATACCCTAGTTAAATGGGGAAACGAAAATCGATGGAGGGGGGGAACGGGGCAGGCAATGCACCAAAGCTTCACAAGGGGAAGAGAGCATCTAAAAAGGCATGCCAAGCAGCTGAAAGTGATGTTATGGACCGTATCGACACCCTCGTGAATGAGTGTAGAGAAATCCTTGATGACGAGCAAATAGAGAACTTTGATACTGATAATGTTGGGGTCACTTTGAATCTATAAAATGCTCTAAACGATCACCCTAAAATACCAGCCATGTTCAAGGCAAAAAGGAAATGTAAAGCCAAGAAAAGTATGGCAAACTCCACTGAGGATTGTATAATTGCACCAAGCGAGTCTGCTAGCGCAGCAGGCAGGATTACTCCCCCTGATTTTGAGAGGGAGACTGAGCCATTGGTCTCAGCCCCGCAGGTTCTTACGGGAATTAGGTTTGCAGTTCTGGCCGAGGTCCATGAAGAGCCTCTCTCTCACTCTAGCGATAACAGTAGCAGGGATAGCACTCTGTCTATTTAGTGATTCTACTAAGGGATGAAATAGAGGCCTTGAGGACATTGATCATAAATTTAACCTCTATGATCACTGACAAACGCGAAGGTGTACCAAAAATAATAGGCAAAGTGGCGCCGCCAGTATATTATTCATCCCAAACTCGTAGTGATGTTGCAAGCAAAGTTCCCGTTGTCAAAACCCCGAACCAATCAAATACCCAGAGACAGGGGAAAATAGTAGGATCAAACTCCGGATCCCTAGCCACAAAACTGACGAATACTGACCAGCCTTCCCGAGATCTTAAAGGAGGGGGGTGCAGCCAAATAAGAAGTCAAACTGTTAATGGGCCAGCTGGTCCCCTGTCATACTCAGCCAAAGCCTCCGAGGGTCTACCAACTTTAGGGACAAATAACCTCGGTCCCAAACTAAACAGCCTCCATAATAAAGTATACTACTCTAAGAACAAAATATACATGACCAATGTTCTGAAATTAACGAAGAGAAAGTCTGGTAATAGCGAGCACCCGGATTCTCTAATGAACAAAGCCATCCATTGGCTACGCCATGTTAGAGAATGCCGTTCGGTGATTAGGGAGGATATTGTAGAGGCGAAGAGATTGAGCTCTCCAAATCTTGTAGGTGACTCTATAGAGTTAACTTTGAAATCCCCAACCCTTGCAGAAAACCTTTTCACACTGGAGTTTAGAAGTAGTGCCCCATCTCCTTCTTAGATTCAGCTAAGGAAAACATGCCCCCACACCTTGGTGCTCACGGCTGCACCCTCTGAAAGACTAGGTGGCAGGTCTAACTCTGGGCTAGACAATAACGACTGACAATCATTCGTCTCACAGACAAAAGGCAGTGAGAACTGGATGGGAGCCAATGAAAGGGAGGGTATGCTCAGTCTGAGAAGAAACGACTCACCTAGTCCTGAAGAGCGCGATGTCACCATCACAGTAAGTCCTAACATTGAACCGGTCCTTGGGTTGATACTGGTTCTGTCCAACATCAAGGTCTGCTAAAGGAAATGGAACAAGATTCGTCTCTGGTGAACAATGAGAACTCTTCACTGAAGCCCCCAGCCGGTATTGTGGACAATGTGGGCAAACTATTCTCATGGAACATTGCTGGGTTGGGCTCTAAACTGGACTCTGGCGACTGGCTTTTCTTTGTCAATTCTTATGTGATCCATCCTTTGCACAGGGATACCTGAATTACTCTGTGCCTGCACTAAAGGGTCCAAAGGAGAGACCTATGGGTGGTTTAACCATTTGGGTCCGACAGACTCTAAAAATAGCCGTCAAGGTAATAGATACCTCCCATAGAGACATGAGCTCTGCCACTCTGGGGTCGCTTGACATCTACAATGTTTATGTAAGGAGTAATAAGGGTGGGAGGTCAGAGGTTTTAGCGGCCTTGGGTTCTCTCCTTGATACTCATTCACAAGATCACAACATTGTCATTGCAGGTGATTTTAATCGAACATTTGAGCCCCTAGCCATAGATGATGATTTTCTTGGGGACGAAGAAGATATGCAATGGGGAGTACCCAAACTAGAGCTGAACCCAGTTGTACGCTGGACCGAGGATGTCATTAGTATGAATGCCTTATGCTACGAAAAAGGCTTAGGAGCATTAAATGGGAGGACTTTGAGTGACAAAATTGGGTCTAGTACATTTGATAACGGGCGCCATAAAAGCAGAATTGACTATGTCTTATGTAGCCTGAAACTATGGCCGTTGGTCTGTGACATGGAGGTTGTGTGGAGGAGCGAGAGTGACCACAATCCTCTGTGCACAGAGCATAAATGGTGGACTTCCACCAATGGGCCCACAGGCTCTAATCCCCATGTTCCTCCCCTAACGGTCCCTACAAATGACATGTGCAGGCTAAGGTGGGTAAATGTAGTAACCAACCAGCAGGCCATGGCCAACGTTAATTGTGAGGCAGATAAAGCAATACTAGCCCTAGAACACATCAACTCCTCTAGTATTGGGTCGAGTAATGTGGCTGAAATCCATGACAGTCTCTTTTGTGTAATTAAAAACCACTTTCTGAAGCCCACAAACGCTACTAGAGCGAGAGCCCCCAAACAAGCAAAATGGTTTAATGCCCATTGCAGAGAAGCACGACTGGCCCTAGGAGCTGCCATAAAAGGTAAACAGTCCACTACTATCAAATCTGCTAGAAAGGAGTATAAGGCTAGTATAGCGAAGGCAAAGAAAGCCTGGGATGAACGCCACCGGTCTGAGTTAAAAGTAGCCTGCGATAGAAATGATTCTAGGTTATTCTGGAGCATTGTTAAGTGGGGTAGTGAGGGGCAACCCGAGCCCCAGGTAACAACGTTCCAGAAGAGGAGTGGGTAAACTACTTTAAAACGCAGTATGCTGAGCCTAAACAGGTCACTACAGTAGCGGGCATAAGCTTAATCCACTTTAAAGATAAATCCTTCAGCTCAGAAGAAATAATGGCAGCCTTGAGCTCTGTGTCCAGCGGGCATGCTCCTGGACTAGATGGAGTTCCAGCGGATGTCTTTATCAACGATAAGGAACGCTGGTGTAAGTACATCTACCTTCTTATTAACGCTATTGCCCAGGGTGCAGAGGTACCAACTTCCTGGCAGGGTGCGGTAATTATACCAGTGTTCAAGAAGGGTGACCAATCACAGCCTGGCAATTACAGGCCGATAAGCCTTATTGACACCATCCAAAAGGTAATGGGCCGTGTGATTGTGAACAGGCTGCTTGACTGGGCAGAGGAGAACAACGCTCTGTCACCTTTTCAAGCCGGATTCCGTAGGTCCACAAGTACGGTGGACCAGGTTTTTCGCTTTACCTTGTTGCAATGGAGGACCGTGGGACTGGGCGGGGGCAGTTTGTACGCAGCCTTTGTCGATTTGCAGGCTGCCTTTGACCTAGTGCCACGGTCTAAGCTGTGGTCAGTCCTTAAGACTATGGGTGTTCCTCCAGAATTATTGTCATTAATAATAAGACTCCACGAAACAAACTTTGCTAGGATTCAGTGGGGGGGATATGGTAAGGTGACTGAGGATTTCCCTGTTGAGCGGGGAGTCCGGCAAGGTTGCTCAATGGCACCGACCCTCTTCACACTATTCATTAATGGTGTTGTAGCCCGTATGTTGTCTGCGAAGGTGGATGCTCCTTCATTATCTGGCATAAAAATGCCTATTTTAATGTTCGCAGACGACACACTCATTCTATCAAAGACTCCGAGCGGACTCCAGAACGCTTTGTCCATCTTTGATTCATTCTGTGAGGAGCATGGCCTGGAGGTCAATGTGGCCAAAACAAAACTTATGGTTTTAAACCCCCACCGCAGTTTTAAATCTAAAATTACTATGGATGGCCGGCCCCTAGAGATTGTGAATGCTTTCACATATTTAGGGATTCATATATCGAGCAAGAACAGATGGAGACAGCACATAGATCTTGCCACACTGAGACACAGGCAACTGTCAGGTGCTATTAGTTCAGAGCACAGAAAATCCCTGACCAAACCTGTAAAGCCAGCTCTCCAGTTATATGAAGCAAAGGCTCTCGGCTCAGCACTTTATGGTGCAGAGCTATGGGGGTTTGAGAAGGTAGCTGCACTTCAAATCTCGGAAAATAAGTTCTTCCGGGCAATAACTGATGTACCTAAAAGTACTAAAAAGTACTCCCTTGCTGCCTCTGAGGTATGATCTGGGCAGAAAAGCTGTCACAGACTTGGTCAGGCTTCGACCGATTCTTTATTGGCGAAGGCTCTGGACGACTCCAGAGCTTTCCCATTATGCCGAGGGGTTTCGAGACATTATCAAGGCAGATGTATTGTAATCTGCGTTGTAGTGTTTTGCGTTGTAAAGGTATCCGTTGTAAAATGACCTACGTTGTAAAAAATCCGTGGTAATGGTATGCGTGCTAAAAGTACGCGTTGTAACATCATATATCCGTTAATAACTGTAAAATGAAAGCTTTAGTTTTTAACATAATTAACTGTAAATTTACTTGTATTTTTAAAATGTTGAATGATCTGCTTTTATGAGTGAAACCTCGAATAAAGCATACTTTGACTTGACTTGACTTGACTTGAATAGTGTGAAGTCCTATTGGATACGGGAGTTCATCAATGCAACAGTACAGGAGTGGTGTATGTGTTGATTTGCGCATGTAAAAGAATTTACTTTGGTAGCACAAAGAGATCATTGAAAATTAGAATACAAGAACACAGACGGGCCATTCTGAATCAAGATCCCAAATCACCAATTTTTCAGCACATTAAGGAATGTCATAATACTCTTAGGGAATTTAAATTCCATGGTATTCAGAAAATAGAGCGGGGTATGAGAGGAGGTGATTGGGAATTATTAATCAGAAAAGAAGAAGCCAGGTGGATAAGCCGCTGCAGAGCGGTCAAACAGGGATTAAATAGCGACTCAGAATTACATTATTTTTTGTAAAACTAACCTAGAATGAATGGGTAAGGGAGAACTTGAAGAGGGACATCCACTTTTCATTTTGATGACATTTGGTGCGATTTCAATTGATGCTCTGTCGCTTTTCTGTAGGGTTTACTGGATAATTAGTTTATTTGGGCTGAAATAGTTAAAAGTAGTGTTTGGCTAGAAATCTACACATTAGAATATTACGAGATTACTTACACATGGCTACACATAAATTCCATGGCGATTTAGGGGATATTAATAGTGGATATTATGTATAGATTCAGCAGTCTCTTTCAAGTAATATTGTATAGAGAATGGAGTAGTCTTTATTTTCATGTAGTCAACGTTCCTTATATAAAATAAATGCCAGGGACATTACACGGGATAAGCTAAAGATGGTAATGGGAATTTAACATAGAAGCATTCCCGGCCTTGAATTGGTTAAAAGGTCTTACAGGGAACAAATTTAAATATGTCTGTGAAGTATATAGTTTGTGATTGGTTGTGGAGACATAAAGGACACTATTAGGAGTATTTCCAGTCTTAACAAAGTGAGGGGATCGATGTGAATTGGGTTATAAAACCCACCAGGAACACAAACTGAAGCGCAGCAGGCTTCTGATAGGTTGCTTTAACTGACAGGAAATAAAAAGTATTGTTTCCTGTCGTGGCACGGCAAGAAAGTGAACTTGACTTGTGATTGGATGATAATGACAGACAGGAAATACTAAGTATTGTTTTTGTCCTTGGCCAGGGAGTGCAGACCATATAGGAACCTGGATTTAACTATCGCAGGTTTTCGCGGCAATCGAGGTTATTGATGATTGGTTCCGACCCACTACAAATAATGGGACAGAGTAGTGAGTCAGTTACGGCGGGAATTATCGTACGGGCTGTCACCACGGAAGGAAGGATCTTCGTGAAGGGATAAGATTAGTGAGGTAAGGAGACTGCTTATACTTGGCATTATGAGGAAGATTGGACTCGGCAAAGCACATTTTAAAATAACGTTGTTCTTGTCATTGCGGGTTGTTTAGATCGCAGAGACGGGATGTGCATAGAAAGTATGGTGGAAATGAAACTGACACTGTGAAGTACACAGGACTAGTAGGTGGAATTCAAGTGAGAATACGTAAGGTAAGAAGACAGTTCATAACAGTAATAAGAGTAAGGTAGAATTAGGAAGAGCACTTGTTAAGACAACGTTGTTCTTGTCATTTAGGGTGTTCTCTAGATCGCGGAGACAGGATTTGGAAACAGTGGGCAAATGAAAATAAACATGGTGAAGCATATGGGACAATCAGGTGGAATTTGAAATTAAGGTGAGCCATTAGTAAAAGAGAGGGGCAGGAATAATTACGTGAGTTGCAGTATTTTACAGGGCGGCACTTAGGGTATTTAATACTGGTTGTGCATTATATTTGGAGCACATTTCGAATTTTCAATATTGCCTAAACAGTTGAATTAACTAGGGTGACTTGATATACATGTTTGGCAACCAATCGGGATGATAGGGTGGAATATGAACCTTAGCAGGGTTGACATGAATTTAATGAATATATTTTTACAGACTTATTTCGTCTGGATAAACCTAACTTGCAAACAACATTGGGACGCCGGACTTGGGTTCTACGGTCACGTAACGATACGATATAATTGAACACACTCACTTTTTGAATATAGGTGAGTGGGAACATAGGCATTTACTTTTGAGGTTTCTTGCCAGAGCACTAATTCTTAGATAGAGATGAGGTTGAATTGGGGTGAGACTTATGTTCGTTTTTCTATTTTTTCCAAGTATTGGGGTGATCCGATACTGGTCGTGAACATTAATAGGATCTGGAAAGAATTTTGGGGTACAATTACCTGACAGTGATGTAGTGAGAATAAAGATGATTTCTTTATAAGGTGAGAGGGGTCACTAGGGTGACAACATCATGTATTTTTGAACAAGTATGTTGATGGATTAATGAAAATTGAAATTTATGCATAATGCAGGTTTGTATAAAAGATTCCTTTTTGCTTAAGACCACCTAGAGGGGGTTCTGCATCACTTGATGAAAATCCAAGAGTAGGTTGATCATTGTATATATATCATGTTAGAATGGAATATAGGCAGGCCATGACTAAGTGCAATTATGATGTTTAGAATGGCATGTAGGCAGGATCAAGTGGATGTTGGTTTATAAGGAATAGGATTATTCCCGGTTGCTTTGATCCTCATGGTTACTCTGTTTTTTTCTTTTTTTTTCACAGCCCTGATGATGTCTGAGCAGGGACAAAACGCGTAGGCTGTAGCTGTGGGAAATTTGTCACTTTTGACAATCTTTATGAATGAATAAGAATATGTTCATCTATACAAGTGGATATGATCAACAAATGAAAAATTAAAGACATTGATGAAGTGATAAAGCAAGCCTGCTTGGAACTTTTTTCTTCTGATAAATGGCAGAAAAATATGCTCTAAAATTTAAATTGTAAATGTGATGCTCCTTGGTCAATATTGTTTATTTATTTCTAAGTGGTTTTTACGGTGGGCCACTCCAAGTAGAGTGTCAAGTAGTAAAATAATTGATCATTTGATTTTAACGTACTTATTTAAATATCTCACTGTGTACACAGTAGAGTTCCCTCATCGTGTGATTGGGTTGACAAGTGCCACAACAGTATCTGCAAAAATCGCAACACAAAATGGCCTAAAACAAGACTGCGTATTAGCCCCACTACTATTTAATCATTATACTGCTGATTTGCCTAAATAATTGGCAGGTGCAACTTTTATCGCCCCAAAATTCGGTGACATACAACTACAGATTATACAATATGCTGATGACATTATTATCATGGACCATACAAAAACAGCTCTACAAAGAGCGCTCACTGCCCTTAACACATATAACAAAAAAAACAATCTTCGGATGAATGAATCAAAAACCAAAGTCATGATTTTTGGGAAACAAAAAAATTAAAAATCTATCTTGGGGAGCAGGCGATCTGCATATAGCGACCTGCACTAGCTATAATTATTTAGGACTTTGGTTGAACGAAATGGGAAATCAAGTATCCCATCTCAAACATCTTCTGCCCAAGGGAGCAGGGGTTATACATAGTCTGAGGCGCTTGAATCGGCAATTGCACAGCTCCACAGCTGAGTCAATCTTAAGGGTCCTACGCGCCAAACTGATCCCAACAGTGTCTTATGGTCACCTGCCTGACCCTGGCAAAATGGATTCATTCTTAGTAAATTATCAAATAATGGCCTATAAAGAAAATATTTTGCATGCAAGGAGGGCGAGGCCGAGACTTGAGCTGGGGCTGGGGCTGGCAAGTGCAGATCTTTATTGTCTGGGAGACTTAATAAAATTCTACATCTACACTCAACGTGCACCAGCAGCTCAATCCATGAAAGAACAATTACAATCTGTGTTTACGGATGAACTCTCTCCTTGGTACAGACAGCTGCATTTGGCCATCTCCACATTGAAGATTTAAATCATCAACTTTTCTATTCCAATCGTTTCCCTGTCAATGTGGAAAAAAACAATAAAAAGCCAAATTACTCCAGTGTCATTCGAGAGAGATGTTTGCAGTCCTTTGCCTATGTCTTACATTTACCCAATGCTTTATTAGTTTGTTTGTTGAGCACATTCAGTTATGTGACAAAGGGAGAGCGCACTTATTGGAAGGAATTTTGTGTGGATTGATTACCAGCATGCTCCGCCGGCATGTGCGCCACCTCCCATGAGGCCATAGCAGTTGGAAGGAGCGACTGTTAGGGCATACTACTTGAAACTGCAACCAGACCTGCGTAGTGTTTTGGAGAACTGAAGAACACACGATAAGTCAAATGACACGTTTCAGAGATGAGACCGGAGATTGTGTCCTGAGTGTCCGTCCTGATGGGCTGAGAGGCTGCGCGTGACCTGCCGATGGTTGGGTTCCCCGCCTGCTCCCCAGGGAAACAGCACAGAAACTGTTACACTCTCTGTTTATGTTTCTGACTACCTCAGTGCGTTTGTGTGTTAAGCTGCATTTTGGCCCACATTGTGTGCCCACATTAGACTATATTTTAGCAGCAGGCTAACGTGTTAACATTCATTGTGGTTCTCACGGGAGGATATCGCTTCCGGTGGCGCTTCCTGAGCTCAACGATTGACCAGCATATTTTTGGTGTTTGGACCAGTAAAACACTACGCAGGAGGAACCTGTAATTATACACGGGTGACGAAGTACGCACCAGGCATACGTTATTCTAGCAAGGGACCAGTGCACCAATGGAGGAGGCGGAGGAAAGAAGAGCGGCAGCCCAGATCCTTTATACCAGGAAAAAGAAAATCTTGGCAACAACAGAGACTAAGGCTGAATGTCCACAAATTGTGAATGATAAAATCAACAAATTAAAGAAGGGTGAAATCTCAAAATGGTGGGAAGCCATTTGTTTGCAAACTTTTATTGATCAGGAAATGGTTCCCAGGGGCCTGAGGATTTTTACCACACCAACATATGAAACACCCAATCCTGCCATGCTTACTGAATGGTCAGAGAATTCTTTCCTAAGTTCCAGAAGAATGCTGCAAATCCTAGTTAAGTACGCATGGATTGACAGAGACTTGCTCTTAAAACAAATACAAGATGTCACAGAAGAGCTTAATAACAGACAGAGGTTGACACAGAGGAAAAGCTCATCAATGCCATGAAAGATCTCCTAAAAAGTATGAAGACATCAAGGCACAGAAAGAAAGAAAATTGGATCGCGATTACAATGACTATGAGAGTGGTAGAATTATGACATTTAGTCGCAAATATGACCACCTGTATAGTTCCAAGGAAATGCCATTGACAGTCGTGGAAGACAACGACGAGAACCAGCAAGCCACTCTGTCCACTACAAGTGAAACTGAATCAGACATCTCTACAGAAGGGGCAGCCAGTATGGAAAATACATCACACCCAGTGAATTTTTTAGAAGAGTTTTGTCATCTGCGCCGGAGCAGACGGACGATGAAGGAAACTCCAGCAACAAGGACAAGGGGACAGAGAGGCCAAGGACGCGGCAGAGGACGGGGAAACGTAGAAATCAAAGAAAAAGATTACAACAGAGATGGCAAAAGAGGCAGAGCAAGGGGCGGCATGGGAAACAGCAGGACATGCTCCAGAAGAGGACAGTGATGGATCCTGAAATGGTAAATAAAACTGTCATCAATCTATCAGGGAGGAAGATGAGTGACATTGACAAAACGACTTTATGGTTGGGGCTTTCATTCTGTCCTTCAATGCCTTTCAATTATACGGAATCTAGAATAGATCTCTTTAAATTTATCAGTAAATTGAAGTCGAAAAAGTGGCATAAACTGAAAAGACTTGGCGGGCCCAAGAAAATCTTACCCCTCAGTCCCAGGAATCCAGATGATTTTGTCATTGGGGATGTTGACATCCTTCTTGATATAGTGCATTTAGAACAAGAAGGTGCAGGCAATAAGGGTTTCATTAGTGCTTCTAAGGCAGAATGTGTCAGGGATGGGGGGTGTCTATCAGCAACACACAGTTGTTACACAACGCAGATTTAATCACTGACAGCAGTGCCGCCTCAGGTTTCAAAACAAAATCTACATTTCTCCCTACACTTCCCCATGATTCAATCGATACATTTCACGACAGTGTCAGCAAGGCTTTTTGCATTTATAGACACAAGAGAAAAAAAAACAGAGGTCCAGTGAAAACAATTGTTCCTCCGTCAAGAGACAGGCACTTAAATCTTTGATGGAGGATAGCAACATTGTCATCCGACCAGAGGACAAGGGGGGCAATGTTGTTATCATGGACAGAAACAAATATGGTGCTGAAGCACACAGGCAACTCAAAGACCCCAAATGCTATACACCCATTACCTCAGATATTTATAACAACAGTATAAAGAGAGATTAACCACATGGAAGGACAAGGGGATCTTAGAGTGGGAGGAATTCAGGTATCTCAAAAATGACCATCCAGTCCTGCCAGTCCTATATCTGTTGCCCATGCTACATAAAGATCAGAACAATCCACCAGGGAGGCCTATAGTGTCTTCGAGGGGTAGTGTGTCCAAACATGTATCCAAATATGTAGACTACTACCTCCATGAATGGGTTAGTAGTTTGCTCAGTTACATCAAAGACACTAAGGACTTCCTTACCAAAATCCAGGAAGTACAGTGGGATGAGGACTGCCTCCTCATAACATTGGATGTTCAGTCGCTATACACCATCATTGACCACCATCAAGGCTTAGAAGCTTGCAATTATTTTCTCAAATTTCGTGCCTTACGATTTAGAGAACACAGCAGGATGATGTTGAGTATGATGGAATTGTGTCTTTCCAACATCTTTTTGCTTGATGGTGTCCTGTACAGGCAGGTGGTTGGCACCGGGATGGGTTCGTGTTTTGCTCCCAGTTTTGCGAACCTCTTCATGGGGCACTGGGAGCAGGAGATCTTTGCCAGCCCCGCCTTTGTAGGGCACCTTACACATGTGACCACATGGTGGCGTTACATTGATGATTTATTCGTCATATGGAAAGGGAGTGAACCTGAAGCAAGAGAGTTCATTGATGAACTAAATGCTAGCAACAGCAACATCGTGCTGACCAGTCACATTAGCAAAACTTTGGCTGAATACTTAGTTGTCAAATTAGACATTAAAAACAATCAATTGCATACAACACTTTTTAGAAACACCACTGCTGGCAACAGCATCCTTCATGCCCTCAGCAGCCATCCGGAGACCCTCAAAAGGAGTATCCCCTATGGGAAGCTGCTGAGGGCGAAGAGAAACTGTAATACTGAAGCAGCATACCAAAACGAATGCAGTGAGATGCTAGTGCGCTTTAGGATTAGAGGCTATCCTAATTGGGTGCTTTGCAAAGCAAAAGACATAGCCAATGATGTTCCTAGATCCATGACTCTCATTGACAAGATCCTGAGCACTGAAGATGATTCTGAGTGATTATGACCTACAATGCAGAATCCAGGAACATCCACAGGATATTATCCAAAAACTGAGATATCCTGAAGTGTGATAACACCATAGGGGATTCCATTTCGAATAGACCTAGTGTGACATACAGAAAAGGCAGGAATATTAGGGACATGTTGGTACAAAGCAACATGACCACCTATTCAAGTGGACCAGAGCATGGTCTCAAGGGATTTTTCCCTTGAGGCCATTGCAAGGCTTGCAGAAACAGCACCTTTACCAACATGGTGCTGTACAATGGTATCAAAAAAGAGATAAAACAATTTCTCACATGTAGTTCTACCTACGTGATATACGTGATTGAATGCCCCTGTAAACTTTGGTATATAGGGAGTACCACCCTACTAGCCAAGAAACGTGTCCTTGAGCATTGTCGGGCTATCACGCATAATGATGAAAAATATCCAGTGGCCGGGCATTTCAGGGACAAACATTTCTCCGACACATCATTTCTCAGATTCTTTGTCTTAGAGCAAATCACCAGGAGCCCCAGGGGGGAAACAGGGTGTTAAAACTCAGACAAAGAGAGTCCAAGAACATTATAGATTTCCAATCTAAAGACCCGGGGGGGCCTCAATCAAGACAAGGAACTAGCAGTACATCTCAGGAATAAGCATGAGTGTACATCTTTACCAGGTGCTGTTATCCCATCTCGTCAATTGTCTGTCCTGTCTTCCCTCTCTCTCCGACCATGAAGTTCAGTGCATAAGAAGTCGGTTATTTTGTAGGATTGTTTTTAAATCATAGTGCAACTGATGTTGTTTTATTATGTTTCTTTTTGCAGGAGGAAAGGAAGGTGCCCAATCACAATACTCACTGGTCACCGGCTACCTACCCTTTTCGTCAACTTATCACTGAGCACGTCTTCATTGTTGAGCATCTTTGGCAAGTACGACTTTAATGTCTCCCACCTATCGAGCATCTGTGTGCATGACACAATAACGATCACTTTTTGACTGCGCCATGTGAGATGTTCCCCGGGACACCGACTGCACTTTCTGTGGCCTGCAGTGGACTTTGACCTGACAGGCCACATGACAGAGTGTGTGTGCGGAAATATTTTTTATGTGTACTCCATACAGGCACCTTTTCCCTGCCCACACTTTTGATTATTTGATAATCTGCCATTCGTTCTCAGGGCCTTGATATTTGTTGTTTTTTAACATGACCCTCACATTTAAGTTTAGACATAGTTTACGTGACAACCGCCGATCTAACAAGCTGCTGCTGCTCCAGATATAATTTGCTCTTCTTAGGTGCATGAGACGTATTTGTGGTAGAACACCAGACCCGTTGTATGGCACCATCACAAACATTCAACCATGTGAATTCACGTATCAGCGCATTGGCACAAACATTTTCCATGTGATTATATGTAGTATGTAGGCACTTGACCTTGACCTTGCCTACAGATTCTGGCATTTTGCCATTAGCTTAGAGGTATCAAACATTTTGGAAGCCGACATGACCCTTATGATTGAGTTGCGATGTGTTTTACATGGCAACCATCAACGTGACAAGCTGTCTGTCACATCAGACGCTAGACGCTAACAGTGCACGGGCGTGAGATACACGAGCGGCGGGACACATGTCCTTATGTATGGCGCAAACACTGACATTGCAACCACAGGAGTCATTTCTCGCTTACACCATCATGTGCATTTATTATATGAAAGTAAACTTGCGGTCACATGACTGATATTCGTGTTATTTCTAACATTATTTTCATCCGAGATACTACTGGATTTGAATGTTTATATTTCATAAATGTTTATTTTCAATATTTTACTATGGTCGTATCAATTCTCTTTGGTGACCAGTCTGTGGTACTCTTTTGTATTAGCTATGAGTTTACTTGTGTATTGAACACTACAAAATGTCTGCCATTCTGCCGGACTAAAAGCACGTCTTTGCAGTCCTTTGCCTATGTCTTACATTTGCCCAGTGCTTTATTAGTTTGCTTGTTGAGCACATTCAGTTACGTAAACAAGGCTTCCGTGTAAGCTGAAGCATGTTGTAATTGAATAAACACCCTTGGATGAGTGAAACCTGGTGGATACTTTTGTGCCTGAGAGCGCACTTATTGGAAGGAATTTTGTGTGGATTGATTACCCGCGTGCTCCGCCGGCGTGTGCGCCACTTCCCACGGGGCTATCGCAGTTGGAAGAAGCGACTGTTTGGGCATATATACACATATATATATATATATTCCAACACACTTTAACTCGGTTGAGTTAAAAAACGGCAAGCACTCAGATATCCGTTCACCCAATGCTTTATTACAAACCCCTTACCCCCGACAGATGCGTTTCGCTTTGCAGCTTCGTCAGTGTCAGTACACACAAAGTCGCCATTTTAATCCTCCGGTTTACCCAGAAGCTTCAACAACATAGAAGACAGTGCCCAATGCAGCTATTGCAAATGCAGTGGCCATCTTTAAATACATCTGTACTTTTTCATTTGATTGGGTTATCATGGAATACAATAAAGTGCTCAAGTGCTCATTTAAAAAAATATGCAACAGCAACTAATTAATCGAGTGCATACGTGCTTTGAACATTATTAGGGACTTTTCGACATGATTATATATACCATTAAGTTGCATTATCATGTGCTCTCAATGGCACTTCGCAATGCATGTGTCAGATCAGTGCTCTTTTATATATTTATTTGTATAGCCCTGTATGGGCAAATTATTCCTGTTTAAACACACTTACTAGACAGTCAAATCACACACTGGACTAAAGGATGATATACATCTGCTATATCTTGCTGTTCTCGCCCCCTACTACAGTTCTCTCCAGGACTACTTTCCCACATGAAAAGAAATTATATATATATATATATATATATATATATATATATATATATATATATATATATATATATATATATATATATATATATATATATATATATTCATTATCAGGTGCTCACTATGAACTGCTTGCCGTTTCCTCTGCACTATCTCCGCCCGTGAGCAAGGACACTTGGTTGTGTGAAATGCGTAGGGCTGTGGAGATTGGATTGAAAGATGCCGTTAAGGAAATTGTTGCATGGAGGTCTGGAATTAAAGATGAAAATACTCACCGTGTGTGGCGTTTCTACTTGGGTGCAAACCTTTACGTTGGAATGTTAGCGGCCTGGCACGGTCGCAGAAACGCCCTGCTGTGCATATACAGATCCGGCAATTTGGAACCCCTATTTGCCAAAAGGAACGGTGAGGTTCGTGTTCCACTGACAAGGAATAAACAATGCAGCGATTTTTTAGACTGTGCATCAACCCACTTGGGTAAGACTTTGGCAAAGACTGGGGAAATCTGCAGCATCCACTGGGATTAAAAGCGAGTGAACAACGAGTACCAGAATGCTAAGCGGCATACACGCCCACTGGGGCAGGACTCGATTCATTATCAGGTGCTCACTATGAACTGCTTGCCGTTTCCTCTGCACTATCTCCGCCCGTGAGCAAGGACACTTGGTTGTTTGAAACGCGTAGGGCTGTGGAGATTGGATTGAAAGATGCCGTTAAGGAAATTGTTGCATGGAGGTCTGGAATTAAAGATGAAAATACTCACCGTGTGTGGCGTTTCTACTTGGGTGCAAACCTTTACGTTGGAATGTTAGCGGACTGGCACGGTCGCAGAAACGCCCTGCTGTGCATATACAGATCCGGCAATTTGGAACCCCTATTTGCCAAAAGGAACGGTGAGGTTCGTGTTCCACTGACAAGGAATAAACAATGCAGCGATTTTTTAGACTGTGCATCAACCCACTTGGGTAAGACTTTGGCAAAGACTGGGGAAATCGGCAGCATCCACTGGGATTAAAAGCGAGTGAACAACGAGTACCAGAATGCTACGCGGCATACACGCCCACTGGGGCAGGACTCGATTCATTATCAGGTGCTCACTATGAACTGCTTGCCGTTTCCTCTGCACTATCTCCGCCCGTGAGCAAGGACACTTGTTGTTTGAAACGCGTAGGGCTGTGGAGATTGGATTGAAAGATGCCGTTAAGGAAATTGTTGCATGGAGGTCTGGAATTAAAGATGAAAATACTCACCGTGTGTGGCGTTTCTACTTGGGTGCAAACCTTTACGTTGGAATGTTAGCGGCCTGGCACGGTCGCAGAAACGCCCTGCTGTGCATATACAGATCCGGCAATTTGGAACCCCTATTTGCCAAAAGGAACGGTGAGGTTCGTGTTCCACTGACAAGGAATAAACAATGCAGCGATTTTTTAGACTGTGCATCAACCCACTTGGGTAAGACTTTGGCAAAGACTGGGGAAATCGGCAGCATCCACTGGGATTAAAAGCGAGTGAACAACGAGTACCAGAATGCTAAGCGGCATACACGCCCACTGGGGCAGGACTCGATTCATTATCAGGTGCTCACTATGAACTGCTTGCCGTTTCCTCTGCACTATCTCCGCCCGTGAGCAAGGACACTTGTTGTTTGAAACGCGTAGGGCTGTGGAGATTGGATTGAAAGATGCCGTTAAGGAAATTGTTGCATGGAGGTCTGGAATTAAAGATGAAAATACTCACCGTGTGTGGCGTTTCTACTTGGGTGCAAACCTTTACGTTGGAATGTTAGCGGCCTGGCACGGTCGCAGAAACGCCCTGCTGTGCATATACAGATCTGGCAATTTGGAACCCCTATTTGCCAAAAGGAACGGTGAGGTTCGTGTTCCACTGACAAGGAATAAACAATGCAGCGATTTTTTAGACTGTGCATCAACCTACTTGGGTAAGACTTTGGCAAAGACTGGGGAAATCGGCAGCATCCACTGGGATTAAAAGCGAGTGAACAACGAGTACCAGAATGCTAAGCGGCATACACGCCCACTGGGGCAGGACTCGATTCCTTATCAGGTGCTCACTATGAACTGCTTGCCGTTTCCTCTGCACTATCTCCGCCCGTGAGCAAGGACACTTGGTTGTTTGAAACGAGTAGGGCTGTGGAGATTGGATTGAAAGATGCCGTTTAGGAAATTGTTGCATGGAGGTCTGGAATTAAAGATGAAAATACTCACCGTGTGTGGCGTTTCTACTTGGGTGCAAACCTTTACGTTGGAATGTTAGCGGCCTGGCACGGTCGCAGAAACGCCCTGCTGTGCATATACAGATCTGGCAATTTGGAACCCCTATTTGCCAAAAGGAACGGTGAGGTTCGTGTTCCACTGACAAGGAATAAACAATGCAGCGATTTTTTAGACTGTGCATCAACCCACTTGGGTAAGACTTTGGCAAAGACTGGGGAAATCGGCAGCATCCACTGGGATTAAAAGCGAGTGAACAACGAGTACCAGAATGCTAAGCGGCATACACGCCCACTGGGGCAGGACTCGATTCATTATCAGGTGCTCACTATGAACTGCTTGCCGTTTCCTCTGCACTATCTCCGCCCGTGAGCAAGGACACTTGGTTGTGTGAAATGCGTAGGGCTGTGGAGATTGGATTGAAAGATGCCGTTAAGGAAATTGTTGCATGGAGGTCTGGAATTAAAGATGAAAATACTCACCGTGTGTGGCGTTTCTACTTGGGTGCAAACCTTTACGTTGGAATGTTAGCGGCCTGGCACGGTCGCAGAAACGCCCTGCTGTGCATATACAGATCCGGCAATTTGGAACCCCTATTTGCCAAAAGGAACGGTGAGGTTCGTGTTCCACTGACAAGGAATAAACAATGCAGCGATTTTTTAGACTGTGCATCAACCCACTTGGGTAAGACTTTGGCAAAGACTGGGGAAATCTGCAGCATCCACTGGGATTAAAAGCGAGTGAACAACGAGTACCAGAATGCTAAGCGGCATACACGCCCACTGGGGCAGGACTCGATTCCTTATCAGGTGCTCACTATGAACTGCTTGCCGTTTCCTCTGCACTATCTCCGCCCGTGAGCAAGGACACTTGGTTGTTTGAAACGCGTAGGGCTGTGGAGATTGGATTGAAAGATGCCGTTAAGGAAATTGTTGCATGGAGGTCTGGAATTAAAGATGAAAATACTCACCGTGTGTGGCGTTTCTACTTGGGTGCAAACCTTTACGTTGGAATGTTAGCGGACTGGCACGGTCGCAGAAACGCCCTGCTGTGCATATACAGATCCGGCAATTTGGAACCCCTATTTGCCAAAAGGAACGGTGAGGTTCGTGTTCCACTGACAAGGAATAAACAATGCAGCGATTTTTTAGACTGTGCATCAACCCACTTGGGTAAGACTTTGGCAAAGACTGGGGAAATCGGCAGCATCCACTGGGATTAAAAGCGAGTGAACAACGAGTACCAGAATGCTACGCGGCATACACGCCCACTGGGGCAGGACTCGATTCATTATCAGGTGCTCACTATGAACTGCTTGCCGTTTCCTCTGCACTATCTCCGCCCGTGAGCAAGGACACTTGTTGTTTGAAACGCGTAGGGCTGTGGAGATTGGATTGAAAGATGCCGTTAAGGAAATTGTTGCATGGAGGTCTGGAATTAAAGATGAAAATACTCACCGTGTGTGGCGTTTCTACTTGGGTGCAAACCTTTACGTTGGAATGTTAGCGGCCTGGCACGGTCGCAGAAACGCCCTGCTGTGCATATACAGATCCGGCAATTTGGAACCCCTATTTGCCAAAAGGAACGGTGAGGTTCGTGTTCCACTGACAAGGAATAAACAATGCAGCGATTTTTTAGACTGTGCATCAACCCACTTGGGTAAGACTTTGGCAAAGACTGGGGAAATCGGCAGCATCCACTGGGATTAAAAGCGAGTGAACAACGAGTACCAGAATGCTAAGCGGCATACACGCCCACTGGGGCAGGACTCGATTCATTATCAGGTGCTCACTATGAACTGCTTGCCGTTTCCTCTGCACTATCTCCGCCCGTGAGCAAGGACACTTGTTGTTTGAAACGCGTAGGGCTGTGGAGATTGGATTGAAAGATGCCGTTAAGGAAATTGTTGCATGGAGGTCTGGAATTAAAGATGAAAATACTCACTGTGTGTGGCGTTTCTACTTGGGTGCAAACCTTTACGTTGGAATGTTAGCGGCCTGGCACGGTCGCAGAAACGCCCTGCTGTGCATATACAGATCCGGCAATTTGGAACCCCTATTTGCCAAAAGGAACGGTGAGGTTCGTGTTCCACTGACAAGGAATAAACAATGCAGCGATTTTTTAGACTGTGCATCAACCCACTTGGGTAAGACTTTGGCAAAGACTGGGGAAATCGGCAGCATCCACTGGGATTAAAAGCGAGTGAACAACGAGTACCAGAATGCTAAGCGGCATACACGCCCACTGGGGCAGGACTCGATTCATTATCAGGTGCTCACTATGAACTGCTTGCCGTTTCCTCTGCACTATCTCCGCCCGTGAGCAAGGACACTTGATTGTTTGAAACGCGTAGGGCTGTGGAGATTGGATTGAAAGATGCCGTTAAGGAAATTGTTGCATGGAGGTCTGGAATTAAAGATGAAAATACTCACCGTGTGTGGCGTTTCTACTTGGGTGCAAACCTTTACGTTGGAATATATATATATATATATATATATATATATATATATATATATATATATATATATATATATATATATATATATATATATATATATATATATATATTACCTACTGGCGGTCGCCAGTAGGTATATATAGTTAGGATTTTTTCCCTATGGGATTTTTGAAAATTCTATGTCTAATAACTTTGGCGTTTGTGGACGGAATCGGCTGAAATTTTCAGGAAAATTGCACATTTTGTTTCTGAGCAGCCCTTGAAAATATGGGGGGGTTTCGTCAAGGGGGGGCCGAGAAAAAAGGGGGGTCCCAAAACGCGTTTTTCCCATGTTAATTTCCATAGGGCGGTTGGCCTCACTTTTAGCTCGAACGGCTGAATGGATTTGCACGAAACTTGGCAAAATTGTAGGGACTGTTAGCCCGATGTGCCTTTGCTAGGTCTCAATATATGTGCTTCAGTGGATTTTGAGAAATTAACGTTCAAAAAAAGATATATATCTGTAACAGCGCTCCGGTTCGCGTACTTTTCGCGAAACGGAACTTTGCGATGCGAAGCTGATTGGCTTTCCGGTGTCTGTCAACATTCTAAACAGTCCGGAGCGGCCGCCATCTTATCTCTCGGTAGGATCGAGAGAGAAGAAGAGGTGAAAAACGAAGGGGGAATTTAATGAAAGGGGGCAAGGTAGACCCCTCTTGACCCCCTAGGAATGATGTTGGGGTTATTAAAGGGTCCCGTGGGGAAAAAAAAAAAATTGATTTTTCACGGTAGAAGCGCTTCCCGGGCCGCGAACTGGGCCGCAAACTGGTAGCGAAACGGGAATTCGCCATTTTGTGTTTCGTTTTAATTAAATTACTAGGTATAAGGGGTTGCGGGAGACGTACCCTGATCCCTTATGTTTTCTGAGGGTGGCTGAGGAGGCTCATATATGTTGATACATGTCTTCCAGCAGCTGTGCGTGAGCGTTTTTTTTTTTTGCTGCGTGACTTCTGTTAACGTTCGATTCGATGGAAATCAGGAAGTGTTGACCGCCAATTTGTCACTGCGATAAAATATTTACCCTCGCAAGCATCTCCCCCACGCACTGGTCACCCCCGCTCTCTCATGCATGGGCCATAAACTTCCCCCCATCTGCGCTGCTCTTCCCTGAGAACCACACCCTGTGCCCGCCCGACACCTCCCTTTCACCCTATTCACTACCGCACCCTCTGACACTCCTCTTCCTCTGTGTCCGATTGTCCAGGCCGGTCCCAGGCTATCACCTAGCCCTGCGGATGTAGTTTATGGCCCCAGCTGTAGAGAATCCAGACATGCCAACCCTCCCGATTCAGGCGTGAGACTACCGATTTCAGTGCTAGTCTCCCGCCTCCCGATTCCTGCAAGCAAAAACCCGATTCCTCAGGGGTTTCAGCTGACAGGGGCTTGGTATTGTGTTACGTGCTAATTCTTCCAGGAAACGTCAGAGGGCCGATGCAGGGGCTCTAGAAGGGGTGATAAACCATTTAAGCCTCATTAACAAGCGCATGGTCTTTTAAAGATCTGTGAAGTACTCGGGGCGGCGGTGTGTGTGTGCCCTCTTTCAGGAGCGGGCGGGGGGGGCACTGCCAGCAACTTGCCAGGCCAGGCAGTGTTCAACACTTGCATCACCCTTTCTCTGCCTGCTATTGCGCTCCATGCTTCGGAAAGGTAAGAAAAAGAACGTGCATTTGAGTTTGAAATGTCCGATCCTGTAGCAGCACACTTCCAAAGCCCACACATGACAATAACCCGATTCAAGGCCCCATTCACCCGATTTTTTAAAAATATATAGCACTCCAACAAAGTAGTAGGATTATAAAACTTTATTAACTTATAAATATATAGACGCAACAAAAACTGTAAATACATTTAAACATTTTTTAGGAAAAAAGAAGCAACAATGGTCAGTAGCTGTGTTTTGTGCGAATAGTCCCAAGGCAGCACAACGTGCTGAGTTCTGGACGGCACCCAGGTGATGTTACCTGGGTGCCGCACTGGTTTTTGGTATCCTACAATGCAGCTCAGAAAAACAGCGTGGGGCGCCCCGGGGGGTGCGCGGGGAGGCCTCGTCAGTAGCGGTCTGTTGTGCGAATAGTCCCAAGGCAGCAGAACGCGTTGAGATGTGGATGGCACCCAGGTGATGTCCAGTAAGTTGCCGCACTGGTTTTGGTATCCTACAATGCTGCTCCAAAAAACGGCGTGGGACGCCCCGGGGGGGGCGTGGGGGAGGCGGCGTGAACGGGCCTCCCCAGGTGGAGGCTCGTCTGCTGTACTGGGGCGCCCCTTTACCGTTTCAGTTGCCATTCCGCCCGCTTTTGCTACACTGTGCCTCATCCTCCATTCAGCTGTTTATCGCCCGCTCTTGCGGCTACAGCGTCTCGCTCACCATGTAGTTGAGTTGCGCCCACTCTTGCGGTGCAGCGATAGGCGGCTGCCATAGGACTCTTAAAATGGCGGACGGCTCTTTGGATTTGGGCCTGGTCCACTAAAATGGCCCTGGGACACCTTGGAACTCGGACGCTTGCCTGCTAGGGCTTGGGCTCCATTCTCAAAAGCGTCCCCTCAGCCGTGAAGATTCTACAAAAGTCTTGGGGGCCCTCGACTCCTGCAGGCTTCCGGTGGGGAGCGGCTGCCATGATTGCTCGCGGAATGACCACGACGGAGCCACGAGATGGTGGTGCTTTCATGCTGACGCCAGCTTCAGTCTGAAACATCCAGAAACAAGGTGGGGCTTTCATCGTTTGGGAAAAAAAAATGTTCTAAACCAATGAAAAGTGTTATTTTTAGGTCATATGACCAAGCCTTCCATCATTAGGAAACCAAAAGTAAAATGAACCAATGAAAAGTTTTATAAACAAGTCACATGACCTGTTATGCGGCATAGGGCTACAAAAAGCGTAGAAAATCCGTTGGCACGTGAGGCGGCGTCAGTAGCGGACCGATGTGCGAATAGGCCGAAGGCAGCACAACGCGCCGAGATCCGGATGGCACCGAGTTGGTGTCCAGCAAGTTGCTGCACTGGTGTGGCTATCCTACAATGCTGCGCCGAAAGTCGGCGTGGGGCGCCCCGTTGGCCTGTGAGGTCGCGTCAGTCAGTGGGGGCTGTGCGTCTCCCCCAAGATGGAGGCTCCTCGGCTGCAGTGGGGCGCCCCTTAGCGTTTCACTCGCCGTCCAACTGAGTTGCGTCCGCACTTGCGGCTACAGTAGGCCGAAGGCAGCACAGCGCGCCGAGATCTGGATGGCACCGAGGTGGTGTCCAGCAAGTTGCCGCACTGGTGTGGCCATCCTACAATGCTGCGCCGAAAGACGGCGTGTCCAGCTGAGTTTCTCCCGCTCTTGCGGTACAGTGACTCGAACGCGCCGAGATCCGGATGGCACCGAGGTGGTGTCCAGCAAGTTGCCGCACTGGTGTGGCCATCCTACAATGCTGCGCCGAAAGTCGGCGTGGGGTGCCCCGTTGGCTTATGAGGTGATGTCAGTAGTGGACCGATGTGTGAATAGGTCGGAACCAGCACAAGGCGCCAAGATCCGGATGGCAAGTCCTGGATGTTGAGTGCCATCGTTGAGAGTTCTGAGCAGTGTTTGTAACACTGTCTGAAGCTTATTTGCACCTGCTGCAGCTTCACTATTGCCCTGGTGTGGCCAAAGATCGCCCATGACATAGGTGGCCGGCTCCCGAGGTCCGGCGGAAGTTTTTTCCTTTTCCTTTCTGCATCTTGTCCCACAATCCGTTTGACCTGAAGACACGACCAGGTCCCTGAATGTGTGCAGGGGGACGTTATTGATTGAATCAAAATGGCGGCTTCACACAAAGCTGACTCAAGCGTTGCTGTTGATGCTATACAGACAAAAATTGGTTTTCAGTTTGTACATTCTTCAGGATTTTTTTTTCCATCCAAGGCTGATTGAGAGTTTGTAGAACAATGGCTTCAGATTTTCAACATACTACTCTTCAACATTCTTCCTAAATGTAACAATGTGAGACTCACTAGGAGAACGGCTGTTTATCTTTCCTTTCAAAATGCTGCCAACAATATTTTCTGAATGAAAGACACCATCTTGTAGCATAAAGGGCCGAAAGGGGTTCTGGTCTGGCCGATGGTTGGTGGAGACATTTTGACTATATCTTGGACCTGCCCGGCCTCGCCCAAAATGGCGCCGGTATAAATGGGACTCGTAACTCCTTGTTGTGTACTGCTTGAACAACCTTGATATCACGAGATATGAATGCAGTTTTGATGCTCATGGCGGGCGGGGACGAGAATTGATTGAATATTTCGACATCCCTATTGATATTAAGTTCTGATGTGTTATTGATTACTGTACTATTGAAAGTTCGAATTAACGTCACCCATGGTACTTGCCCGCAAATGTATATCTAGATAATTTTTTTGTAAGTGGCCCTGTCGTATTTTAATTACAAAATGTACGTCCACCGATTCCGCAACTGTTAGACACCTTAGTTCTTGCAACCTAATGGCTCGCTCGTTACGTTCCTCTACAATGTAAATGTCTCCTCATCATATACGATTTCAGTTTGCTCCGTGGCCGGCCCACGTGGTTATAGGCCCGTATTTGTATACTGACATTTTCACAATAAAGGTTTTTAAAACAAAACATGGTAGTAGTATTTACATTGGTAAAGTTTTTACTTTTAGTCACTGTTTTCGAATCAGTGAAAGGCAAGTGAAATAAAGCAGTCCAATTACATGACGGATAAAAGGTATAATACGTAGGAACGCAGTAAAGATAAATGGTCAGGGGCAGTTGTGTTTTCCACTCCTGCAACATAAAGTGATCGATAAGAATCTGATATTCAGGCGTATCGGCGACTAAGACAGCAGGCCGAGCCTCTTTTGCTCAACGGCTCCGTCTTGTCATTTGTAAATTTTCCGGGAAAGTACATTAGCCTGGAACATTATAACATATATGTTTAAAAAAAAATAATGTTCGAAACCAATAAAAAGCGTAATTTTTAGGTCATATGACCAAGCTTTTCATCATTAAAATAACAAAAGTAAAATGAACCAATGAAAAGTTTTATTAACAAGTCACATGACCTGTTATGCTTACGTTACGCGCTGCGCGCCGCGCCCCGGATCGCTTCCGGGAAGCTGCGCTTCCCGCACCGGAGCACTTCCGGGTGCGCTAACGCGGCGTGCCATATAACGCATTACGCGACAACGTAGGTCAAGAATATAGTCAAAATGTCTCCACCAACCAGCGTTCGGAACACAACCCCTTTCAGCAGTCGAAAAAGTTCTGTTAAATGACAACAGAGGGGACAGGCAACAAGAACCATCAGTCAAAGAGGGGAGGGCAAGTTCTTCTCTACCGGATCATGTTGGGGCGCTACCGGAACTGATCGAATTGGTAGTCTACAGTGTTTCTGGATGTTTCAGACTGAAGCTGGCGTCAGCATGAGAGCACCACCATCTCGTAGCTCCGTCGTGGCCATTCCACGAGCAATCATGGCAGCCGCTCCCCACCAGAAGCCTGCGGGAGTCGGGGGCCCCCAAGACTTTTGTAGAATCTTCACGGCTGAGGGGACGCTTTCGAGAATGGGACCCAAGCCCTATCAGGCAAGCGTCCGAGTTCCAAGGTGTCCCAGGGCCATTTTAGTGGACCACGCCCAAATCTGAAGAGCCGGCCGCCATTTTGAGAGTCCTGTGGCAGTCGCCTATCGTTGCATCGCAAGAGCGGGAGCAACTCAACTACATGGTGAGCGAGACGCTGTAGTCGCAAGAGCGGGCGGTAAACAGCTGAATGGCGGAAGAGGCACAGTGTAGCAAAAGCGGGCGGAATGGCAACTAAAACGGTAAAGGGGCGCCCCACTACAGCGTGTCTTCAGGTCAAACGGATTGTGGGACAAGGTCCAGAATAGAAGAGTCATCAAAAGGCAAAAAGTTCCGCCGGACCCCGGGAGCCGGCCGCCTATGTCGGGGGCGATCTCAAGCTACACCAGTGCTATAAGACTTGGGGAGGGGGTCGGAGCCAAGCGTCTTCTCCGAGTCCGTGCCATCACACCGCCCCTCGGGGGCCTCCGTCAAGCGGTTTAGGGAGGTACCATATCACATTGTTTTCCAATGCAGTCAGGTCCACAAACGGCCCTCACTTACTTTGAGAATAGTGAAGCTGCAGTAGGTGCAAATAAGCTTCAGACAGTGTTACAAGCGCTGCTCAGAACTCTGAACTATGGCACCCAACATCCAGAACTTATGCCATTTGAGAATGGCAGTGACATCGAAGCAACTCAGGGACCAAAACCATTAACATACTTTCACGTAAGAAAATCTTACTTGGGGAGGGGGCAGGAGCCAAGCGCCCCCTCCCAGTCCGCGCCACCACACCGTATGTTGAAAATCTGAAGCCATCGTTCTACAAACTCAACCAACCTTGGATGGAAAAATCTAGAAGAATGTACAAACTGAAAACCAGTTTTGGTCTGCATAGCATCAGCAGCAACGCTTGCTATCAGAGTGCATGAGTTTCATGCTCGATCGATTGAGCTAGCCGGATCGGGCAACAAAAAGTATAAAATAGTTATGTAAATAGTTATTTAATAAAATGTTTTACCCTGTTACTTTGCTGGTGTGTTGTATATATTTTTAATATTTGCATAGGGTTTGTCGTTATTTTGGGCGGGGTGGGTGACGGAGCCGAGCTGTCTTGCAGCCCTCATGGTGTGGAGCTCAGTTCATCTCACTATTTTCGTATTTCTCATGAAGGGTTGTTCCTAATGTTTCTGTTTTAGCGAGGTCAAAAAGAGATCCAATTAGTGGCCTACTGATTTTGCTCGATTACTTTTATTTTTTTACACGATTTTTCACGATTTTTCACTATCTGCAAAGACTAAACAGAGTATTGCGACTTTGTGCTTGTTTGTAAATAGAGAATGAACCAAAGAGAATCAATTGTAAAACAGTAAATGCTTGGATAACAATCAATCAAATGGAGAGACAAGCAGGCACGACGGATTACAACGGGGGTAAAGGCCAGCGTTAACTACCCTTCACTATCTGCAAAGAGAGAGTACTACTAAGAGAAAAGAGGGGAGGGGGGGGGGGCTGCGTTCAAAGCACATCAGCGTGCATAAACACGAAAAAGTTTTTACCTATCACGTACTTGACATTTGACAGCTTTTGATATTTGCTATTAAAAAACCATTGAAATTCACAGAAAAAAACATAGGTTTTAGGCCATATATAGTTAGGAATTTGCATTTACAAAACCTTGAAAATTCACTGAAAAAACCATTGGTTATAGACCATATATAGTTAGGGATTAGCCTTTTCAAAACCTTGTTTTACTCACACAAAACCATTGAAATTTCATATATAGTTAGTTGCACTAACTATATATCGCGCACCCGCAATCCACTGCTGATGATGTCACATATTACATCATTCATGACATGGTTAGTGACATCACTGATGACATCACTGATGACATCTCAAATGACATCACTGATGACATCTCAAATGACATCACTGATGACATCACTGATGACATCTCAAATGACATCACTGATGACATCACTGATAACATCTCATTTGACATTACTGATTACATCACTGATGATATCATTCATGTGATAATACCATGAACCTCTTCAGACTCTAATATAACCTTAGATACAATCAGTGTAAACAGACAGTCACAGACTGTCACTCATCCATGGAGTTACTCACACACCTAGTCAGTTATGCAAAAAATCAATCACACCTCCATTTTCTCAACTATACAGTTATACACACCTTACTTATTCAAACATATACTAACACATATTTACTCTCTTATACAATCCCTGATACATGTTCACAATGATCCATACAGCCACTCACACATTCACTGGCTCTTATGCACAGTTATTTATATATGTCAACTCTCACATGTACTGTGTTTTACATATGTACTTACTTTGACATGTAGCACTGAGATATCCATTCACTCACCAATACACTCATGCACAGTCAACCGCCCATACAGCTGTTTCCACATGCACTTTTGAACCCATACATATAGTGAATCAACTACTCACACATCTATGTACAGAGTCACACACCTCCCAGACACCCATACACACACACTCAGTTTCCCATACAAATACTTGGACAACCAATGAATAACCCATACAGTTACTCATATAGCTACTGATTAACACATGCAGCAGTTTGTAGAACAACAGATATAATGATGCACAAATTAAGACAGTTTAGTCACTAACCCATGCACTCAGTAAGACACATTTAATCATTCTCTCATACAGTCAGTCATGCACCTACTAAATCCTTCTTCCAGACACTTATACATCCACTCATTCTTCAATATGTAAGACATATTTTAACTTTACAGAAACATACAGTCACTGGATGTTGTCATCAGTGATGTCATCAGTGATGTCATTTGAGATGTCATCAGTGATGTCATCAGTGATGTCATTTGAGATGTCATCAGTGATGTCATTTGAGATGTCATCAGTGATGTCATCAGTGATGTCACTAACCATGTCATGAATGATGTAATATGTGACATCATCAGCAGTGGATTGCGGGTGCGCGATATATAGTTAGTGCAACTAACTATATATGAAATTTCAATGGTGTTGTGTGAGTAAAATAAGGTTTTGAAAAGGCTAATCCCTAACTATATATGGTCTATAACCAATGGTTTTTTCAGTGAATATATATATATATATATATATACTAGCAGCCCGTCCCGACGTTGTCCGGGAGCAATTAGGCTTCAGGGCCCCCGCCCGCCACGACGTTGTCCCGTGGTCCCCCAGAGCCTTCCTCCATATATTGCAGTATTATACCTCTATGTTTACTTTGCACGCTTTTGTAACCTGCACACGTAACTTTTTCCTCCTGTAATGCACCGTTTGGCTCACTTTTTTAATCCTCCGTTTGCTTCCTCTTGCTACCAGCACACGTCACTTTTTCCTCCTATACCTCTATGTTTACTTTCTATGCTTTTGTAACCTGCACACGTAACTTTTTCCTCCTGTAATGCACCGTTAGGCTCACTTTTGTAATGCTCCGTTTGCTTCCTCTTGCTCACGATGTACGCTTTTGTAACCTTCACACGTAACTTTATCCTCCTGTAATGCACCGTTTGGCTCACTTTTGTAATGCTCCGTTTGCTTCCTCTTGCTCACGATTTTCATTTTTGTTTCATTTTTCTGCCACTCACCGCTCCTAAATAAATAAATAAATAACCTACCTCATCCGCCGCTCACCGCTCCTCCCCGCCTGTCCGCCGCTCCTCACCACCTGTCCGCCGCTCCTCACCGCCTGTCCGCCGCTCCTCACCACTCCTCCCCGCGCCATGTCCGCCGCTCCTCCTCGCGCTCCTGGACGCTGCTCCTCCCCGCGCTCCTCACGTCGGGCACGCACATCGCGGACGGCGCTTCTTCCAAGGGACTACGTTTCTTTTCTGGTAAATTTTTTAAATAACGTATATTTCTAACGTTTATACAGCCTATGTCCATCTACACACCCTGACCATTACAACGATGTATCGGGTGTGTGGATTGGCGCTGTGGTTCCCGAGTTTACCCGCCTCAAAGGTTCAAAGTTCTTCCTTTATAATAGTAGTATAGATATATATATACATATATGTAAATATATATATTCATTAATTATTGAAAAAAACAAAGGCTACAGTGACTTTATAGTTTAGCATGATAATAATATATTACTTTGCATTAAAAAAAAAACTTAACTATTCCCTGAAGAAAACATAGGGTAAAGACTAGAGACATTATAGTTAGGTGAACATGTCAGTTAAATCATACCGTTTTAAACTAACAAAACCATTGAAACCTCCCAGAAATAGTTATCTCAAATAACCATAACTTGTGCCCTAAAGTAACTATAACTCGCACCCTCATCATGTACAGTTTTATCGTCAATTATGTAATTTCAGACATTGCAGAGATGTTATCAATGATGTAATTGAACATGTAATGATGTAATATGAGAGGTAATTAGCAATGCATGGACCGTTGGTGGCCAGATATGCTCCAATCGGCCTATTTAAAGGAGACTATACAATCCTGATTGATTGGCCACAACATGAACAATAATGTATCCATAAAAGTGATGGATTGAATGCTTGAATTAACCTCAGCCATTGGTAATTCTTTGGAGCTGCATCCCAGTCCATCATTAATTTGCATGCAATGGAACCTCAAGTTTGGACCCAGCCATATGCAAATTAGTCTTGACCCTGCTCTACTGGGAACAGTACAGCCCAAAAAGCGAGGCCAGGACCTACCTGAACCCCAACATAAGCAACCTGGGCTGGGTCTGCTCTTATTAGAGATCATCTGCCAGGTGTAGCTTTGTTGAAGTAGCACAGTGTGCATGGTAAGCATGGGCGAATTTTGCGAATCTCGCGTTCGCGAATTTTGCGGATTTGCGAACTCGCAATTCGCAAAATCCGCGAATTCTCGCGAATTTGCGGATTTTTTTTTTGTGTGTTCGCGCGGGTTTCTGCCAGTTCGCGAGGGTTTTGTACAATTTCGCAAACGCGAACTTACCTGTCGGGTCGCAAGTTTCGCGAACTTGTTGTTTCTACGTGTCCAGCCTGTTTGGGACACTCTTCTTCATCACTGCCACTCTCTGTCACAACTGCCACTCTCTGACTACTCATGCCACCCTCTGGCCCACCCATGCCACCCTCTGTTTCATCACAGCACCCTCTGGTTGTCCAGTCAGTGTACATTACTGTGGCAAAGCAAGCACACCTTCCCTGCCTCAAGTGACCTGAATTAATTTGGGGCTGATTAATGTGTCACAGAATATTTTTTTAGCTGGCACCTGCTTCCTTAGTGCTTCCTGATTAGTGATCTTTTGCACTTGCTAAGTGCTTTCATTGTTGCAAAATTAGTTACAACACCTGCCCTGCCCCAACTGACAATAATGAATTAGGGGCTGATTAATGGATTTGAACTTCCAGCATGGCTCCTGCTTGTCTCCCTTAGCTGTAATTCAGGACCTTTGTGGCATATGTGTAACTATTCTGAGGTTCAGAGCAGGGTCACATAATAGTTGCAACAGGCAACTGAACTCTGGAGGGGCCCCTCAGGAAGCACTACAGGAAATGGCTAATAATGATGAGCCTGAACTTTTGAACCTGGTAAGTAGTTTCAATTTTGCTAAGATCGTATTTCTGCAATTTTGCGCTTATTCGCGGGGCGGGAGGTTGAACTGGGAAGCCGCGAACTCACGCAAACAGTGCGAGCAAATCCGCTGCTCGCGGATTTGCGGATTTTGCGGGAAATTCGCGAATCTCGCGGATTGCGAATTTACCGAAAATCCGCAAAATCCGCGAGCGAAACGGCTTTTCCGCCCATGCTTAGTGCATGGGACCCATGTCTTGGCATGCCCATCCCACTTACGGCAACACACTGAAGTATAGAAAAAGTGATGGAATGCTTGAATTAATCACCCCCTGGCTGCGAGTAATTCAAGAATTCCAACTATCTCTTTTTGTATACTTTAGCATAAAAGGAACACGTGCAACCATTACAAGACTCAGGGAAATGGTCCCTGCATCCTTAAAATGAATTAGAAAACATATAAGGGGGCAGGATGAGCACACCCTGATCCCCAGGAGCATGTGCGTGGGTCCCAAATTGACTCTCCAGTCCTTGATTGGCTGGCCAGAATTTGGACAGCCTTTTGTAGTAGCTATTACTGGACGCAGTAACATTGCACTCCATGTTATGTTATGCTAGGTTATTTATATGTGTAATATTTACATCTAACCCGATGTGGTATCCTGGTGTGGAACACAAAGCTATTGTCTAAGGAGGTTCGGAACTAACCTAAGTTAGAACAGCCAGTTTTTACCTTTCTCCCTAAATTCTGAGAGAGATCCAGTGGAACAAAAAGAGAGAGAAAGATTAACCCAAACTTTGACAGCCAGGTAGGACAAGGAACGCCCTCCTACTCTTGCACGTTGGATGCAACGTTTTGTTTCTTGATGAGGCATGCCAAAAAGACAACATACAGGACATTTCAGTAGTTCATTCTATAGGTAATGAGCACTTGGGTCACTGTTATGTGCTGTTAATATGGATATCAATGCATTTATCTTTAAAAATGAACTGTCATCCCTATTAATAAAATCATCCGTCCCAAACTCCACATCTACCTCAATACGCAAATATGTCATCAGGCAGGCCCTACTACTTAGGCCAGAGATCCTGAGTGATGGGTCACAGGTGGAAGAAAGTGCATGCTGGCAAGCAAACACATAGGCAGGAAACACTTGATCAATGCCACAAATAGGCGCAGCAACATCACAATGGTCAGGGGAGATTGCCCCATGTAAAGCACACATGGCCCAAAAGGGTAAGCATGCTTCGAAAAACACCATAAAGTCAGATGCCACATGAGTTAGGTGCACATAGCCAATCAGGGCCCAGCACATGTAGTGATCATGTGCTCCCCCACGCCAGATATCTGGACACATTCACCACTGACCACATCATGTCCATGCAAGGTCGAGGCCCACCTGTAGTAACCATTTGACCATTTATTTAGGATTCTAAAACAGCAACCAACATTCCTCACCATATATGGTATGCCGTATACGTTTATGACCTGATGTAAAAATGTATAAAAGAATAATGCAAATCCAACGTAAATTGAGACAGTACCCAGGCCTCATGCCTGTAACGATTCTCCTGGCTGCATTGTTTAATTAAACAAAACTGTTCCTGTTTTGCCAAAGATCTCTAGTCTTTTGTTTTTTAAGGAATTCGAACCCAAGCAGAAGAATGTGTGTTGAGGGACAACTATTTAAAAAGTGTTTGAAGCATTTTGAAAGTATTAAAGTAATAACAGAAGCCACAGCAGCTTGTTTTGCCATAGGAATCTGATCAGCCACCATGATGCCCAGGTTTCTGGCAGCTTGCGAGGCCTAATGGGGAGGATCATATTTGGGGGTCCACCAGGAGGTGGTCCAGAAAGTGGTATCTCTACCAAATAGGACAAGATTGATCTTTCTCACCAGGTGGACAAACACAGACATACAGTGAGTGCTATTAGTCTGAGTAATTGTTGTATCTTCCAAAAGAGAGGAGCAGCTGAGTGTCATAGGCATATGATATAATAATAAAATTGAAAGATCTACCAATAGATACTATTTGTGTCATATACACATTAAAAAATGTGGGGTCAGGGAGATCCCTGCACACCTTCCACAGAAGATTTGAAGCATCAAATCTGACCCTGTGAGAGACTTACTACTTGGGTCCTGTGTGATAGGAAAGAACTACACCATTGAAGAGCAGAATGACATATGCCTGCAGCAAAAAGGCACTTGAGTAGAATGGCTTGCGATATTGTGCTAAATGCTGCCTAAAGATCTAAATGGATAAGAGCAACAGTAGCACCCTTTTCGATGATACGTCGGATGTCATCCATGTGGCAAAAAGAGCAGTTTCTGTGCTATGATTGGCTTTAAAGCCAGATTATCAGGGATCGAGCAGATGGAGTGATAATGGATTCCATTCATAGCTGCCCGGGGTTGCAGTGCCAAGAACAGAAGGGCAGCGCTCTGTTTCTTACTTTCTGCCTATTTTCTATTATATTAATGTTGAATAATAGACCTGTAGTGTAATAAAAATTGAACCCACTGAGCTGGAACTGGACCTTTTGTGTCAGCTGTGGTAAATAAAAATTGTTTTAAATGTGTGTTGTGTGCGTGCTTATGTGATAGACCGTGTGAATGTGTGAGCATGTGTGTATGTGCATGTAATCATGTGTGTGCAAGTGGAAGTCAGTGACAGGTAGTGAGTGAGATTATATAAGGTTGAGCATCAGTATCTATCAGTGAGCTAGTGAGGGAATGAGTGTGAATGAGAGAAGGTAAGTGTAATTTGGATTGGGATGTGATTCTTGCAAGTTTATTGTTCGCTCTGGCAAACTGAAGGTAATTATTATCTTATAGAGACACACAGGGCAAAATAATTGCACTGGCATACTTGGGGCCCCTTCAAACATACCAGGCACCTGTTACAAAATACTGGCAATGGCACACGGGGCATAATCCTTGGCATAAGGGCACTAATGGTAAAATACAGGTATAGGCATACAATAGGTAATTCATGGGATATAGGGTAACCGTAGGATATAGAATATATTTTTGGCACGTGGACACCAGTGGTAAAATGCTGGTGCTGGTACATTGGAGGTAATTCTTGGCATAAAGTTGTTAAAAAACAGAAATTCGTTGAAAAAACCCACAATTAGAGTGATTTTATTGTAAGGTGTTGGATTGAGAAACAAGGTAATATTAAAAAATCCAAACATAATTGAAATATGCCTGTTACAGTTTAGTGAATTAACTATAACTTGTGCATCCATCTTTCACTGCCTATGACCTCACATATTACATCACTCATAACAACACTTATGTCTATGGATGGTAGGGGGTGGCCGCCAGTGGAGAGTTGCCCTACAGCCAACACCTTGCTGTGTATGACCGTAGGACATGTGCAGCATGGAGTTTGCCTTCCGTGAGGCTAACACCCGCTGCGCTCAGCCAAAGGCTATGTACAGCACGGTGTTGGCTGCCAGTAGGGGAAATGACTACAGGCAGCGAGGGGTTGGGACTTGGTCCTGACCTGAGGCCAGGCTCTGTGGCGAATCCCCACAATGCCACATCACCAACTGCTATACACAGTGGGGAGTTGGCAAACCATGGAGGGTTGGACAGAGGACCTGGACAGAATTGAGCTAAGTATTAATAGCACCTCTACCATGCACTTCTTGTGACGTTACATATTATATCACTCATGGAATATTAAATTACATCAATGATGATAGCTCAAATAAAATAATTGGTAACATCACCGTTGGTATCATACAATCATTAAGACACCATCCTTTATGGTTTGTGGACTTGAAGTACCTTAACACACTACACCTGTGGACAATTTTCTATTCACGTTAATGGGATTACCCTCTTGAAGATTTCCCATTTCCCAACTTTGGCATCAAAAGGTTAACAGGTGAACATTTTCTACTGGAAAGACACCTTCTGTCAGGCCATATGGACAACCCTCTATAGAGTCATAAAATACACTACAGAGATTCCTGAGATGGCCACCATAGAAATAGCCATGCTTACAATATCACTGTGAGATAAATGACCTCTAAGTGTAACACCTCTACATTCTTCAGCAATCTACAATGCTTCCAAATCTTTAGCGAAGTTCTGGAAATAAACATTCACACCTTATAAACATCCATAGAATGTATCTACTATTTATACTATTTATCATTGGGGCATGCCTAGCTATCCACTGGTATGTAATATATTGTGAACATAAGCTTTAGCTTTACTCACATATTTTCTTGGAAAGGGTTTTGGGGTTAATCTACTTTGAAACAACCCATATCAGGTACCCTAAGCTCTTATCTTGTTTAACATGGAGTTATACATAATATTACTTTAGTGGTTTGTAAATAGTGCACCATATATCTTTCAAAATTCGAATTTAACTTGCTTCCAGGGTTAACACTATTTCCATCCTATGGGTCCACATGTACATTCAAAAACTATATGCTGTATATATCTATTGCATTATCAGTGATATCATCAATGACATCATTGGACATTGTCATGAGTGATGTAATGTGTGTGGCCATAAGCAGTGTATGGCAGGGGCATAACTTATAGTTCTCAGTAAACTCTAACTGGTGAATTTCATTTGTTTCTTTAACGTTAATGTTAGTTTTTATCTCATTTCTACATCTAATCTTTATTTGTTTCAGTATATTCAAATCGCTAGACAGTCAGATAGACAGAGACAGACAGACAGACAGACAGATAGATAGATAGATAGATAGATAGATAGATAGATAGATAGATAGATAGATAGATAGATGCATGCCAAGGGTGGTGCTTGACTTATTCCATGGCTGGGCTGGAGTTCATTTGAGCCTGTTTTGACATGCTTAGGGCTGCAGTAATTTTAGAAGTGTAGTTTGTAAATAACAATGCTGTTGTTCTATCCAACTTCCCCTAAATGCTTCCCACTTAGTATTAAAATGTCCCCATTCTCCAGCCACTCCCCTAGTCTCTCCCACATTTACTACAAAATCATATACCTATGTGTGCGTCAATCTCGGCACAGAAAAGAAAGGCAAGGCGGAGGTGTTCAGTCATCGGTTTGGAAATAGTGTTTTGTAGTACGGAGTAGTAATCTTTACGTTCTTCAAAATGCAGTTTGTAAATCAGCTTTTGAAGTTTTGTGTAGGGTCATCTTGCTGGATGGATTGTGAGTTTCAGCCAATCAGGCTGAATAAATGTTTCAGCTGTATTGTCCCATCACTGGGTCGAACATTCCATAAGAAATCATTTTGCCCATTCAGAAACAGCAGCGCATTTGACTCTGATGTCTGATGGTCTATAAGGTTGAAAAACATCTATGAGGCTTTTTCAGTACCCCATATTTTAATCCATTTTGACCCTAAGTTGATTGTTGAAACATGTATATTTGTACATGATTCTTTTATTAGTTGTGTGAACACATTTTCACTAGTATCATGAGTGAAGTCCTGTGTAGGGATAGATTTAATTATAAAATGAAAATGATTATATGGCCTCAATATGTAACGTGAGATAACCTGATATTTTTCATTTACGACATAAAATGTAAATGCACACTGGAAACAGCACTGAACTTTCTTGTGTCACAATAATTTTCCCATTGCACGTAACAAGCATGATAATATCCCGTCATGCAGAGAATCTAATTTTCTTTCTATAGAATTCATATATATATATCTTCACAGGGGCAGCTTAAGCCAAATTCATTTGTACAGCACAGAGATAAAAATATAAACCCTATAAAATGTATTAGGATTTTTGTAACCACCTCTAAAGTTCACTTTAGTAGTGGGTAAGAAATATTTATTTTTTCCAGCTATTGCAGTGGCAGTACGTGGATTGGTGTCTGGAAAATTAAATCTAAATGCAGATATGACATGTTAAGATCATCTTCAGTTAGTCTCTTTCTGCCTAGTGAAGGGTGGTTGCACCTACAGAAAGCTTCAGGTGTTGTGCAAGACCTCATTCCCCACACAACACACAACCACACTCCCACACACACACCAAAACACACAAAAAATGTAGAAATGAATGTGGCTCAACTGGCAGTATTTCATCATCATTGGTATAAACCTACGGCATATCACGGATGTAACTTCTCAAAAATGTAGTTTGCGTCGCGATATACAGCATTCGACCCCGAGTAAACCTACTGACTACCAAACGAACTACCTCCGAATCTCTCCATTGCTGGTCCACATTTCTGCACTCCTTTGTTATACTTTCATGTTTATTATTACGCAAAATGTGACAGCCATGCTACTATATATTTACACGCTGAAACAGTGCTCCTCCTTTCTTATGTGATCCTGTTTCCTTTTCCCCTATTCAGCACTGCACTCCTGGGCTGCATAATTGTACAATTCTCACATGGCTATCGAACATTTGGACTATGTAAATTCAGCAACCAACATGTCTAGCAGCCTTGTTGTATCGTGGCTATCAGAGCTCTCTTTTCTTGTCCTCCAGGCCTTCTACTGAGAGCTACAGGACAGCCCTGGGGTCCACCATGCCACCTGGTCTAGGAGGCCCTCAAGCCAAAAAAGTTCTCTCCTAAGGGAAGAAGGCCCCACATGCAACAGCATGCAGATTGTCAGCATCGGGGGCCAGAACATATTGCAGGGCCCTTCTCACAATAAACTCAAGATCTGGTAGATGGTCGTCATCTCAAATCAAGTCTTCACCTCCTTTGTTCAATGCTGGCCACACGTTCCCACAATCCAGCACCCTGCACTCCTCTCCAGCCAAAGACTTTACACCTTTAAGACCCAGAGCTCTCTGCTGAATGGGAGATCTGCCAACAGAACCAATCTTCATTGTTGCCAACCACAATACGATTTTATTGAATGGAGCACTTCATAGCGCACATGTATGGCTCCACGCTACAAGGCCATGAAACGACTCTGAGGACCCTATGTGAAAGGCGAGTGATGAAGTAGCTCCAAAGAGACATAAGTAGTGCTGATTTTCACAGGGTGCAATTCACCCCTTCAGGTAATGGCATCTGCTTTGCCACTGGACATGGCCTGCAGTTTACTTCTTCAGATCATGACATGCGCATTACTCCTTCAGAAAATGGCCTCAAATCAATGTCTGGACCTCACATCTTCAAATAGTGGCCTTTTCTTTTTTAATTTCAGATCGCAGCCTGTGCTTTACCCCTTCTGATCATGGCCTGCCCTTCACCCTTTCAGATTATAGCTTGAATGTTGCACCTTCCGATTATGCTCTGCATTTTACATCTTCTGATGATAGCCTCTACTTACACCTTCAAGTCACTCTCCCAATTTAAGTCTTCATGTCATGTTCTGAAATTTGTCGTCAAAGCACAGCCTGCACTGTTTCTTTAGATCATTGCTTGAATTTTTTCATTTCAGTTCATGGGGTGCAACTTTATTGTGATTATTGTGATTACTTCAAGCTAGATTTATGTTGTCGAGAAAAAAAGTGATATAAAATACCATAGAGATGCTGAAGTTATATGTAGATGGTTTATACATGGTATATTGGTGTTTACCATTGAAATGCGAATAAAATGCTTTACAAAACAGTTATACAATACTAAATAGTTGAGGATTGTGTTATTTGATGCACACAGGTGAAGCATTATGATGGAGCAAGGTTTCGTACGTAAGAAACTTGCTTGGATGCGATCCTCTCAAATAACATGTAATACTGTAACCAACATGTTTCGTAAAAACTAATAATTGCATTACACTTCATTTTACATAATCTAAGGGAAGCTTGACAATGTGTTTTACCAACAAGTAATTCAAGTGTCTAATATGGCTGCAGAAAATGCAGAAATCTTCTGCGCATGCGCCTACAGCATTTAAGTAGTTTACGTCTTTTGCTTTGGTTACCTGACTATGCGCAAGCGCACTGAACTCTGTCAAACTCCGTACTGTGACATTGAAACCCAGCCAAGGACACTTTACCAAGAGAAGCGCCTTGGAATACCACCTCTTGACCCAAAGAGGGGAAGGAGAAGAAGTCAAATTTTGTATACATTGTAGATGAAATGAATTATGTGTGGTTTGGGAAATAAAGCATGGGAAAATAAAATTAAGGGGCGGGAATATTGAACTAAAGAAGATGACATTACATTAGTATGGTGTGATGACCTCTCCCCATCCCATTGTACAATCAGAAGTAGGGGATTCACGAATATTGAAACATTTGGGGTGATACATACACGTAGAATAGTATAACTGAGGTAGGCTTAGTCAGTTAGTTAGTCAGACTTGTCACTGATCCACCACTGAAGCAGACAACGGCGGATGCCACAGAGGTCAGAGATGCTGTTCGAGCAATCTGAAAGAAGAATAGAGAGAGAGAGATAGAGAGAGAGAGAGAGAGAGAGAGAGAGAGAGAGAGAGAGAGAGAGAGTACTGAGAAGACAAACCTGTCAATCTAGAATGGGAAAGAAATTGAGGAGAGCAGTTCCAGAGAGGGGTGTGACGCTGGGGTTGCACTTAGTAGAGGTTACTTGTCTTGTCCTGAACCTGTCCTGAGCTATCAGTTCCTGACTAATGGGGAGTCTTCTCTCCAGTTCCTTGGCCAGGGGTTGATGCTCACACCATTCTAGGCAAATATAATTGTGTGTGATATGTCCTTGTACCGTTTTCCTTTTCTACCCATCCCAGGTACCAACGTCATGAGATCTTATTAATGTTTATGTTTAGCTTTGATAATTTTCCTTAAATAAATTGGTGGTTGACATGTATTGGTATTTGACTCACAAAATTAATGCATAGATGAAGCTTTGAAAACTCTCTCGAATCTGAGGTTATTCAAAGAAATTAGAGTAAAAGTCATTTCTACCTATTCTGGTAACAACCTGATCTGTGGACCAGAGGAAATTAAGAACCAATGTGATATGGGTTGGCAAGATTTGGTGTAAAGGTAAAATGATCAAGGAAATTATAAATCTTGATCCCAGCGGTGATTATCGGCTTATGCATGAATGTTTATGGGTCCAGGTGAATATGGTAGACTTTATAAATAACCCAAGCTGGTAATCGCGATGCATCAGTTATATGATGGGCATACATACCAGAATATGAGATCCACCAATTGCTAATTTCTACTGAATTCAGATACTTGCCTATTTTTATTTTCATCTACTAAACTATCATGCTACCCAGGTTGACCTCACATTGCATCGATGCAGCACGTCTGGATTTTTTACGCATCATCCCTGGGAGCCGATTCTTCATTGACACTGCACCACGGTAAGGTTGTCTGGAAATCGACACATCATCTCCCCTGCCAGTAAGGAACTGATGCATCACTTCACCTGACAGTAAGGAACCGACGCATCACCTCCTCTGCCTGGCAGTAAGGATCCAATGCATAACCTCCTCTGCCAGAAAGGAACCATCTCCTCTGTGTAGTAAGCAACTAGCACATTGCTTTGCTTTGTAGCACCTCACCTTCCCATTGCCTTGCACCATCTAACATATTTGGTGCTAAAACAGGGGAATCCATTGATTCGGATGGAATAAACTTGCTTAATCTTTTAAAAGTGACATTTTTGAATTGTGTATGTTAGATTTTTGTCATTTTGTTTTATTAAGATACATACTGGCTATTTTTCAAACTGTTGTAGGCTCCTTTTGTAGTGATTTAACTGTGTTACTGTGTGTCATTGAACAACTTCTTTCCATATTGCCGCTAAAATAAGCCTGACAGCTCGTGTCAGGCTACCAAAAGGGTGAGCAGGGGTTATCTTAGCTGTGTGACTCACTCACCCTGACTAGACAAGAGTGAGGGTCCCTACTTTGACAGAGTGCAAACTACTCTCAACTAGAGACCCCATTTGTAACAAATGGTACCTTTTTTTGTTGTGTAAATGTATCTCAATTTCTAGCTCCCACATTTTTTACTACTGCTCATATGTAGGCTACTGTCCAAAAACACGTTTCCTTCATGTGGCCCTTGTCAAAGCCATTTCTAACTGGAGGATTGGAATTCGTAACAACATCTCATTTAATCAACCAGAAAACACATGTCATCACTGAAAATCCAAATCAGGCCAAGTGGTGGCTGGTGACTCCAGAAAATGGTGGGGGACCACATATCTGCATCATGAGCTGCTTACCCCACAGTCAGATAGGAAGGAGTAATCCAAACTTGGAAAGAGTTGACCACAGCAGACCACCGCCACGTACAAGAATATTGTCACACCCATAGTTATGACGAAGATACACTGTCAGAGGATAGCAGGGAGTAGGAGATGGAGACAAAACAAGCCTGGTCTCACATCCAACTGATTAAAAGGAGTGCTCCCCTATGGTGCCACGACTACTCCCTCATGGTGGGCTGTGGCATTTACTATTGTAGAGGCTAGGAGGCCTGCACACACCTTAAGCCTGATACAACATATTCCTGCTCTACCAGCTACATGCCCCACGTATACCAAGAGAGGGGACAATGAAAAGCGGCATGCGGTTAGTAATACCATGCAGTAGGGTTCAATGCAACACTTGGTCCGTAGGAAATTCTTACCTTGCCACAGATTGAATCCTCTCTAGACTTGGTAGTAACTAAGTAATGCCCATACCAATTTTTCCTTGCTTTTAATGTCACTAACAGGTCAGACAGTTGATCACAGCAGCGAAACAACACAATGATTCATTAATCCATAAAGAAGCTAACTTTTTTATTTCCTCAGACTTTTCATAGTACACAATGATCAAGAAGAGTATCTTCCTAGCTATGAGATCCATCCTACAGCAAGGGAATATTCAATTTGGATTGTTAGAGCCTTCCACGATGTAAATCACTGTGAATGATCATCATATAGAGTTTACTGAACTAGAAGATCTGAAACAATTCCTGGTGATAAGGACCAGTTAAGACATGCACTCATAATCTCCAGAGGTTTTTACACCATCACATCACAAACAGTCTCTGCCCACGAAGCAACAAGCCCTCCGGTTTTAAGATAATTCCAAGATTGCTTGTTCCAAGACCTCATACCTCCTTCTGTAACACTACAAAGTGAGCCCTAAAGAACAAGCAGCATCGTGTCTTCTATGAGCATGAGTTGAATTTTCGGTAATGCAAAGGAGAAGTACTAACAAAATGAAAGACAGACTATGTGATCACTTAGGAACATTTCTAAACATATGCTATAGCTACTGTCCCTAAGTTGAAACTTTTGTACTCTTACTTGAAAAAAGTATTCGTAACTTAGCAATTATGAAATATGTTCATCAAGTCCATTTAAGACACAATCAATAATGAACAGCATACTCAAATTCAACCATAGTCCACTTCCCTCAGATTTTAGGAACAGATTCTACAGACTGGCATGGCATGCATTATAAAGCTCCGTCACTAGTAAAAAGTTACAGTTTTCCTTTATTCTTTGACCCTGGTTTGACCTTATCTGAAAATCATGAGTGGCTATCAGATTAGCAAGACTCGAATGAGGCAGCCATGTTTAGTAGGTATGTGGGTGATTCCAGAATAAAAGCAATTTCCTGAACCACAGCAGAACAAGCATAGCAGAAAATCTAAATCGTGTGGCCATGAGGGAGAGGACAGAGGCCGGGGGTGTACTTTCAGGAGCGTCTCCCCAGTTTTTGTTGAATGTTAAACCGATTGGCACTTCGTAAATGAATGTGTCTTGGTGGGGGACTGACCGTGACGAGTACCTGAGGAAATGTGAAAATATGTTCTGGGTTCGTATCGCCTAATCAGACTGGGAATACGGGTGATGGCCATTTCAGCTATGTATGCACTAGCAAAATGTCAATCACAATGACCAAGAACAGAAATATAACACCTGATTAAACTGCAAGATTGAAAACACAACACAGCCAGAGGAGAAGGTACGCGAAAGTGTTGAAGGGATGTAACTCATACAAGAATGGGGTAAAGCAAACGTTTTCACAATTATGTGATGAGCTAGAATAGATTTTAAAAAGAAACACCTGTTAGGGAGTCGGCGATCCACTTTGGTATTTGGCATGCCAATTCTGTTCGGGTCATACCGTGCATGCTGCCTGGCTGCCCTGAAGCGCTGAGCATGCCGGGCATACAGAAAGTGAAACTAGGCATCACACATCTCGGCCAATAAAAGCACTGCTGGCATTTTGTTTATAATTGTAAAAAGCATAAGAGCAGTGGAAATATTGGCTGGGGCAGGTGAATCCAGCACTCCATCGGACACCAATGGGGCTGTGTCTCTGCTGGAGAGTCCCCCTTACAGCAATGACTCGAATCTTGAACTACGCATGTCAGGCTGGCCACAAGCAGCATACAGGCCAATCTGACATGCACAGTTCAGCTACACGTACCCAGATGCCGGTCGCTGCAGTAAACAACGCCTGGGAGCACAGTAGTACACCCTGCCAGTTGCCTCTGACGAAGCAGGGTTTTCCGTAAATAAACCTGCTCGGATTCAACCTCCCATTGTGTGAAAATCATTAACTAAGATTTTAAAATTAACTAAGAAAACATTATTAACATTTTGATTTGGAAAAGAAATAAGAAAGCAGTGGGATAATGACGTGGGGCCTGATTCACAGAACTAACTTAAGACAAAATCCTAAACTTACTACCATTTTGGTATTCACAGAAGGCACTTACTCATTTTGGTATTCACAGAAGACACTTACTCATTTCGGTATTCACAGAAGTTAGGAGTCCTAGCTTTAGGACTCCTAATTGCCTTCTGTGAATAGCGAAAGTCTTAAAGTTAGGATTTATCTCAGTTTAGGAGTAGTAAAGTTGGGACTCCTAAACTGAGAAAAATCCTAACTGTAAGACGTTCCGTATTCCCAGAAGGCATTTAGGAGTCCTAAAGTTAGGACTCCTAAAAAATCACTGCACAAGAGGGGGCCTAAAAAGCGAAGGATGATCTGGCAGTCAAAGAAAAGCTGAGATGGCCAAAAGGTAGCACTTCAGAGGACCCAAAGTAGAACCCTGGTGAGCCAAGGAAAGGATAAGCAGAACATCATATGAGAGAGAGGCAGATATGGGGTAATAGACCGTTCTGCACAATATTTACAAAATCTATTCCATCAGCAGGTGTATATCGATTTCGTGGAGGGAAGGTGGCTGCCAGAATATCTTTGTAGACTTCGGGAGGAAGGTCAAAAGCTGTCAGCTGTCGCCGATCAATCTCCATGCAAGGAGGCTAAGAGTGGACAGATTTGGATTGAGGCCCCACCCCCCTGCTGCTGCAACAGAAGATCCTCCCAAAGCGGTAGCGTAATCGGGGGATCGAAGCTTACAGCCAGAAGTTTGGGATATCAAACTCTCTGTGCCCAATCCGGAGTCACAAGAATTACTTGTCCAAGTTCGCCCCTGATCTTCTTGAGCACTCTGGGCAGGTATGGTATGAGCAGAATGGTGTGCAGTAGGCCTGAGCTCCAGTCACGATGAAAAGCATCACCAAGCGAGAGCCACCTTGGAAACTCCAAAGCCCAAAACTACTGATATTGCATGTTCTCTTTGGAGGCAAACAGATCTAACCACGGCTCTCCCCACTGCTGAAAGAGACCTTGTACCACCTTCAGATGGAGACACCACTTGTGATTTTGCAAGGTACCTTTGGCTGAGTTTGTCTGCTCTGGCTTTCAGGGAACTTGCCAGATGCTGAACCACCAGGGAAATTCCCTGTTCCAGCCAAGTCCAGACACTTCTTGACAGAGGATCTATGATCCCACATCTGCCCTGTTTGTTGCAGTACCACATGGCGGTTGTGTTGTCCATGAACACCTGAACCAGACTTCCCTTGATGGACGATAAAAAGGCTTTCAGTGTCAATCGCGTTGCCCGAGGCTCAAATAGGTTGATATGGAGCTTGGTTTCCACTGGTGACCAGAGTCCTCTGATCTCCACCTCCCCCAGATGGCTACCCCATACCTGAAAAGACACATATGTGTGGTAGGGAGAGGGGTCTGCCTCTGACCTAATCATGGTTTGTCAGCCACCAATGAAAGCCTTTTGCAGTGCCCTCTGAAATAGGCCAGTAAGATTTCCTCGATGCTTTGCCCATTGAAACTTTAGTTCCGACTGCAGAACACGCATGCACCACTTTGCGTGATCCACCAGCAGGATGCAGTAGGCCATGAGGCTCAAAAGCCTCAGAGTCATTATCACTGATACCCAGGTTAGAGGCAGAAACATCAGTAGCATAGCCTGTATATCCTGGACTCACCATTCCGGAGGATAGGCCAGAAACTGCACCATGTGCAGAACCCTTCCAATGAAAGGGAGCATCTGAAAGGGAATCAAGTGTGACTTTGGCACGTTGATAGTGAACACCAGCGAATGCAGGAGGTTTGCCATAGTCTGGAGGTAGGAGACGACTGCTTGGTTGGATGAGCCCACCTTCAACAACTAGTCTTCAAGAAAGGGAAAGCCTCTGTGAACACCTGAGGGGCACTGGTGAGGCTGAAAGGCAGCACAGAAAACTGAGAGTGCTCATGACTCACTGTAAACTGAAGGTAGCGGCGATGGACAGGCAGGACAGGGATATGAAAATAGGCATGCTGCAAGTCCAGCGCTACAATCTAGTCTCCCGGCACCAGGGCAGACAGGACCTGATCTAAGGTGTGTATCCTGACCTTGTCCTTATTGAGGAAATATTTGGGGGCTCTTAGGTCGAGGATAGGACAAAAGTCTCCAACCTTCTTTGGGAGCAGAAAAAAAAGGGAATAACAACCACTTTGTGGCCTGGGAAACCTCTCTTTAGCTTCCTTGGCCAAGAGAGTTTGGACTTCCTTGCTGAGTAAGGCAAGGTGATCCACTGTCAGGTGATTGTACACTGGAGGCATGGATTGAGGGGTAGTCTAGAAGGGGAGGGTGTAGCCCCTACAGACTATTTTCAACACCCACCTGTCCGAGGTGATGTCTCACCAGTGGTGGAGATGATGATGTATTCTGCCACTAACTGGCAGTTAATGATCCTGGGGGATCGGAGTAGGAGGGTTTCGCAGTGGAGGAGGGGATTGTGGCTTGCCTCGACTTCTGGCATCCCAACCCTCTGGTCGAGGTAAACCATGTCTGCAGCCCTGCAAATGTTACTGAACTTGTGGGGCCCTCTGGCCGGAATCTGGTTGGCGCGGTTGGAAGCCCCTTCTGTAGCATGAAAGGAGCGAAAAGCAGACACAGGTTGGGATGTTGTGGTGAGGCCCAAGGACTTGGCCATAGCCCGCGAGTCCTTGAAATGCTCAAGTGCTTTGTCTCTGACATTAAAGGGCATTTCCATAAAATTAGCCTGGACATCCCCTGAAAAACCAGACATCCTCAGCCAGGCATGGCGACACGCCCACTGTCATGGAAATCACTCTACCCAGCAAATCTATCATGTCTAAGCCACATCAGATGGCAAAGTTTGCAGCATTTCTCCCATTTGAAATGGCTTGGGAGAGTAGAATCCGGTCCTCCTCCAAGACTCTGGGCAGTAGCTGTGCAACTGTGTCCCATATCGAATGAGAATAACGGTCAAAAAGTCATGCAGTGTTTCCCGACAGCAATGCTAAACTGGCCGAAGAGAATTTTTTACCTAAAGCTTTCCAGTTTCTTGTATTCCCCCTCCGGGGGTGCGGAAGGCAATACACCACGGGAAGTGGAAGCTTGAACCACCAAGCTTTGTGGGGTAGAGTGGGCAGTGAGGAAATATGGGTCGCCCGGTGCAGGGCGATGGCGCTGGGCAATCATTCTGTTCACAGGAGCCCCTGTGCTGGGCTTGGACCAGGTGCTCAGAAGAACATCCGTCAAGGCCTCATTGAAAGGCAGCAAGGGTTCCAAGTTGAGACACCAGGCTTCAGGATCTCTTTCAAGACATTTGTCTTGACTGTCACTGCAGAGAGCTGCAGGTCCAAGACCTCCGCAGCCCTACACATCACAATAACGAATGATGCCCCTCTTCTATGGCCAGGTTAGGGGAGACAACATGCCAGAATCTGGGGAGGTGTCCAGGCCACTCGCATCACCCAGTTCCTCACCCAGTCCATGGCCTGAGATTGCGTGATTTCAAAGGGGTCCTGCTACCCCTCCCAATGCTCCTCATCCATTCCTAACCCTTCAGAATAGGGCAGGTTAAACAGCATGGAGCCGTAAGGCTCCGTCTGCACCAGTCTTGGCATCGGTGGCTGCTCGACCAGCTCCGTGTCATTAGGAATGAGGACCAGTGGGTGCCGGAGACACCAAGGACCTCAGCTGTGGATGCAGTGCAGTGAAAGGTCGCTGAGGAGGTACAGAGCCGAAGGCGTGGAAACCATGGGGACTCCTTTCATCCAAGCCTGCGGGCCCAAAAGCACCCAAATTTGGCACACATGGAGTCATAGAACTACTTATGTTGGGCAGGGGTTGCTCCCAGCCCAGGGAAGGGAGGGAGACGTGGAGCTGACCCAGACACCTGCTTACGGAGCAGGACCTCTAACACCAAGGTTCCTCCATCTTGTCACGTGGTGGATGTGGCGAAGACGAAGCATGCTTTGACTTCTGTGTTTTTTATGATGCCTCTTACCTGTCAACTTATAAGAAGAGGGCTTTGATCCTCCGAAGCAGTGCTTGGACCTTCCTCTCGACCGATACCAGGCCAGGGATCGAGACTGAAAGCGATGGGGCACCGGTCCACGAGCTGCGTTTACCTTTAGGGACCGCTCCCTCAAAGCTTTCGGTGGCATGGCCCAGCAATCGGAACACAACTTTGTGCCATAGTCATGCGCCAGGTACCAGAGAAACGCCAAGTGGTGAAAGGTGCTGCGTGGCTTGTTCCCCGAGGTCTTCTTGATAGACATCCCTAGCATGTGAAAATAAGTCGACAAAAAGTTTTTAAAAAGTCTGTATTAAATAAAATCACGGGATAAGCACTCTTTGACAGATCTGCGCTGGCCGTTCTCAGTGCACCGGGGTGGTGGTTATATTGATACCCTAGACGTCATGTTGAGGACGAACATGCCACTGACGACATCACTTGGAGTCGACCGACGCAACCTAGCGGCACGCATGGGGTACTGCTATGAAAAATCTTCCTCATCCAGCCTGATGCCTGGAATTTCAAAGGTAAGTAATCTGTGACTAGAGGTCTCTATCAGATCAAAGAATCTCAATTTTCTGTAAAATATCAAGCTGGGAAACACTAGCTCTAGAACATATTTGATGTTTTTTTACCTTTTTGCCAAACAGACCAGTTCATGCTTGCTAGTAGTCTCATTTGTTGACTGAGGCCCCTGACAATTCCTTTGTAACATATGAGGCATTCTCCACACCACTTGTTACTTACGACCACTGTCAGAATGGACACCTGAAAGCTCTGAAAGGCCGGAGCTAGGTAGCTGTGATAATTGATTCTATAAGATACCAGCAGAAAGAGAAGTCCCAGTCAGCCAGGAGGGGCTCTTGTGGGTTGTTGACCTGGGAACACTATGCCCAGTATTCTTTGCAAGGCCTGCACCTCAAAATATGCATGATGTATTCCAGGATATTCAGTAGTAATTCATGTGTAAGCCACATCTATTCACAGAAAAGTGTTTGTGAATGAAACCCTCAGAGTCTAGGGGATGATACTTAGTGCCATGAAGACTGTAAGTAAAACTCAATACAAAAAAATCAACAGTTGTAAGACAATAGCCAGCAAAAACCTAATTGTGTCTTTTCTTTTCCGCAGACCAATCCAAAAAATGAATTTCCTCCGTTACAAAGGTGGTGAAAAATGTTCTGCAACTATAAGTGCTTGATCCCACTTGGAACATCGCTATCTCTAAAAAGACTCAGCAGCAATCTCTGTTAGGCATATCAGAGGATGCGGGCCATGATTGGACTTTGCTTGTGATTGTGCCCTTAGAGTGTTTTATTACTTTGAGAAACTTGCAGCTTGATTGAAAATCAACAGATCTGTTAGCTGTGGATCCCACTTTAGCCGCCAGAGGCACAGTGTCCACTCTGGGCATTTTTCTTAATCTTCCTTGCACATCAGCACCATTTCTCATTGATTACGTACTATTTCTCATTAATTATGTATTGAGCATTGAAGATGATCCACACTCCTTACATTTTTACCACATCGACATTTAATCTATTTGGTCCTATTCCCTTAACCCTCTATTCAAGAAATTCTTCCTAAACCCAAAGAGCACACATTCTTCATCAAAGTCACATTCTCCAGACTTCTTTAGGCTGCAAAGCTCATCAACTGAGTGACTACCACTTAATAGCAGGCCTTCAACAAGACCCACTGCCTGGGAGAATTGTTCAATGCTTACCTATGCTGGATGAGCGTAGAATGCTATTCAGTAAATAAATGGCACAGTGATCCCCCTGGGCCTCTACAACGCAGTGCATGAAGACCCCGTGGAGATAAGACACATAAATCTTGAGTACTGCAAGCATTGTATTAAAGAATGCCTTTCATGCGGTGACCATGACACCCCACTAGTGAAGGAATTCTGGAATGGCTATCTCTGACAGAACTTTCCTTGCAAACAACACCTTTGACTGGCGGGTGGGAGCATGAGCATACATTAGAGATAGGAATAATGAATGTCTGGATCTCCTGAACGAAAAGCTTTGAAATGGTGAACACTGAGCATGCAATCCTACAAGGTAACAATTCAGGAATCAATAAGGCATGTGATAGAAGTCATAGAAGTGCTAGAAATGAGAGCTCATCTATCTGGAACTGAGGGAGCTTAACAAAAAAGTCGACCAGACCCTGGTGGAGAAGAGAAACAAGGTAAGTCGTATGAAGGAGTTTGAATAGGAAGGATGAAAGGATACTATCTTAAGCAAACCAGAGAATTTCGCCTAGAAAATGTAAGCACCCTTGCTCATGGCTCAATGTCCACAAGGCTTTTAGGACACTAGTATATGGCATTAGTGGCAATGCAGTTCTGAGACGTGCTCTTACACTATCCCCATACGTAATGCCTAGATTATTGGCCCAGGCTAACTACAAAAACTGCCTCCCAATGCACTCTCAAGCAAAGCTTCATTCTTTAAGGTTAACCTAAAAACGGAAATAAGCATGTATGTAAATACCTCAGGGTGGGGGACCACATTGGTAGTCTGATGAAGTGAGCCATCTGCTGTATTATCAGTTGTGCAGATTGCCGTGGCAAAGACCGTGGCTGGACCTCCAGCACTTCTGGCAGACCACTGACCACTGTGGTCGTGTTTGGGGGAAGGCAGCTTCCATTGGGATGTACAGAGGGAGAGCACTGCTGTCTGTATTACGAGTTGGTTTCCAACAAGCAGACCGCGGCGGTCAGACTGCCGCTTAAAGTTCAGCGGAAATGAAGGATTTAGGGTGCATACCCACCCCTTTACCGTTCTTCCCAGCAGATTTTGACATGGATCCCTTTCTCCAGGTCTCCTCTACACAGGAGCATCTTCACCCCGAGAAATACGACCCCCAACTTCGGTGAAATACATGTAAATGCTTTGGTACCATATACCCATTACCAGGACTGCCCATATATAGGTCAGACTCAGGCAATGGGTAGGTGGTATTTTTACACATATCATGCATATGTGTGAATTTGACACATATGCTTTTGTAATGTATGCACAGGCATCAATATATAGGTAAATACATTGCCCACCAGTGCAAATCCGCTGCAGTCACTCTACTGGCCCCTCGGGAAACTCGTAATACAGCAATATGAAGGTCACAGGCACAGCCGTCTCGGACACTGTCCTTCAGCGGTCGGACCGCCAAACTTGTAATAAGGCCCTAGGGGCTAGATGTAGGTAAATCCAATTTACCTACTCTTAAATACTGAATTTTACCGATTCGGTATTTAAGAGTAGGTAAATAGGAAGGAGGCAGATGTAGGTAATTTTTATTTTACAATTACCGAATATGTAAGATTCGGTATTTACCGATTCGGTAAATACCGAATCGGTATTTCCCATTGATTCCTATGGGCCTTGAAGCCCATAGGAAATACCGATTCGGTAATCGGTAAATACCGAATCCTGCAAGGGGGAACGGGGTGTCACTTTGACACCCTGTAGCACCATCATTCCAGGCTTGTGTGCCATGTGGCACATATACATGCCCTAAGGGCATGTCTGTGTGTCACATGGCACAGGTGTACATGCACAGATGTGCATGTACATCTGAATTCGGTATTTTACCACCCAATAGGATTGGGTGGTAAATACCGACTTCTAAAGGGCCTGTGGCCCTCTTTGAAGAGCCAGCTACATCTGGATTTACCGAATCGGTAAATATACCGATTCGGTATTTTACTGATTCGGTAAATTTATCGATTCGGTAAATTTACAGAATCGGTAAAATATAGGCCCCCTACATTAGAAAACCTTAATACCGGTCGGTAACGGCCGAATTCGGCCATTACCGACCGGTATTAGGGCTCCTACATCTGGCCCTAAGTCTTTAAACCTGGTAAATATTCTGCTATTAGACTACAGATGCATTTTCCAACCTATATTAACAAAGTGCCAACATTAACTCTGAAAAGTGTGCATATTTATAAAGAAATTAAAAAAAGACTCAGAGACCATGTCATGAACAGTTTTTAAGGCCTTTTTGAAGTATCATGAACTGCACTTTGATTATAAAACCTTACAATTGTAAGCCAGACTGAGGCTTATTTACAAGCCCCTTAAAGTGACGCACTGGTAGTGCATGGGGCTTGTAAATAAGCCCCAGAGTTCTTGTGCTATTTTTATCCTTAGGGATTTGTTGAATGTGACTTTGCCCCAGCACCATTTTGAATAGTGAATCAATTAACAGTTTATAGCTGGAGGAAATCTGGGGCCTTATCATGATGATGTGCCCAAGAGAGCACAACCCAGAAGGATTGCTCTAATGCATGTTTTTGTCAATAATCTACTATGTCAGCAACACATGCGCTATGATATCACAGTGAAGCACTGTTCGGAAGCAAACAGCCACTCTGCACTTCTGACCTGTGATATTTTCTGCAAAATGAGAGCCTCATGTACTATATTTTGACTCACTGCATTTCTGCCGCACTGCTGCACAGCAAAATAAAAGCCCAGGACTGTGCTGTATCTGCACGATACGGCGCATTCCAGTCCTTCTCTCCTGCGCCGGCACACAAACAGCAGCTGGGTGCCAATGAAGACACCCTTGCACCATGGTGCAAGGGTACCTGCATTGCAAGGATGATTGTTTTTGTGCAGGAAGAGACACTTTCTTGCAAAAAAGCAACCATTGACGAGGTGTTGCTCCTTCTATGTGTTCTGCAGAATGCAGCACCCATAGAAAGAGCAAAAAACGACAAGAAATAAAAATATTTCTCCTCGTTGCACCACTCCTATACCTCCCCTGGGGAGGCGTAGGATTCTACGCATTCCCAGGTTTATGACACTTTGTAAATCTGGATATGTTTCAGGGAACAACCACTGCAGCACCGATGGAAAGCCCCTTTCACACAGAGCAATTCGGGAAAGGGGCCCATGTTTACAAGGCTTTGAAAAATCATGCAGGGTGACTTTACATGATCTTGTGAATGTGGGCAGGGACTCTCTGCGCCGGTGCATCTAAGAAAGGGACACACTGACAGTGCAATGGGTTTGTAAATGAGGCCCTGAGTTACCATGTTAGCATATGTATTAATGACCTAGGGGTTTTCAGAGACATGGGTAAAGAGGGCTCTGGCCCAGGGCCCCCAGCTTTCCAGGGGTCCCATTTCAGGACAGTACTAGACAGTGGTGTAAATCAAAAATAATGGGGCCATCTGCACAATATGAAAAAGGGTCTTCCAGGTCTCCAATATCTCATGAATATTCAGAGGCTTTGCACTGAATGGAGGCACCCTTAAGGGCAGGGGTCCCTTTAAAGTTTGCGCTGAGGGCATGAATGAGCTGAAAACGGATAATAAATTCAGAGCTATTCCAAGCATGGGGCCTCAAACATGTTTTGCCCAGGCCACCCAAAATGCTTAAGATGTTCGACGTGGTTTCTGTAACAACTCAGACGCACATCTACTTTCAATGTCTGTGCATGCTTACACACAACAACTTGACAAGAGCACCAACTGACAAAAAATGTGAAGACTCATCACAACACAACAAAGTGTATGAGCTCCAACTGGTCCTAAGGCATACAAATCACAGAAAGACATCTCTCCGTGTGTCAACAGACGTACAAGCATGCAAATAGACCAAGGGGCATACTTACTAGAAAATGACGCCGCCAGTGCTGCAAGCCCCCTCACTGTGTCGAGCTGCACCAATAAGAAAATGCAGGGATGCAGCGTATTTACAGCAATACGATGATTCCCTGTGGTTTCCTCTGTGCTGGCACAATTGGCTGCCTATCGCCAAAGCAGACACTCTTGCACCATGGTGCAAGGGTGCCTGCATTGCAGGGATAATGTGTTTTGTGCAGGAAGGGACAACAATCATTGATGGCATTTCCTCCTTCTATGTGTGCTGCAGCACACATAGAAAGAGAAAAAAGTGGGGAGAAATAAAGATATTTCTCCTTGTTATGCCACTTTAAAACCTCCCTTAGGGATGCATTAGAATCTGACACATATCCAGGTTTATTCAATCTGGAAGTGCATCAGAATTCATGGGTGTTGCGTGGGAACACTCACAGCAACACCCATGGAACTTCCCTTTCATGCAGAGTATTGTGTGAAAGGGGGCCATATTTACAAGGCCATGGAAAGCCACGTAGAGTGGCTTTGCATTGCCTTGTAAGTATGGCTCAGCATTGGGCACTCCGGAGCTTCACAGAGTGATGCTCCGGTGGCGCAGGGAGTGTTGTAATGAAGAACCCTGAAGTAGAAGAAGGTAAGAATAATCTTTATTCTGTCACCCACTCTCCAAGACTGCCTGAGAGATGCCAATATTCTAAGGCAAGCTCTGGCAGGACATACCAACAGAGGAGGGGGGAACAAGGGGAGGAATATACCAGAAGAAAGTGTCAAACAGAAAGGAAGATTACAACACATCTCCCTTCGCCAACATAATGAAAACAAGTTGACACACAGCGAAAAAATGTTGTGGAGCCAGCATGCACCAAAGGTAGTACATGCAAAGAGGGAGCAGTCTATTGTGGAACTGGGGAAAGGGGGAAGGGGGGCGTCTCCACCGCTGGCCAAAGGAGATAGTGACGGAGAGAACAAGCAATGTGTACATAACATGCCCTAAGTAAATGAAAAACATTACTAACGCTTAATATACAGAAAGGATTATCAGAACAGGGTAGGCAATTGGCTCATAGGTTACATAAGTACAATTTCAGTATCTAGAGTTAGATTCCTAACAAGTTGACCTTAAACATACGCTAGAAAAACACATTACATATTTCTCTGTGACTAAGGATACTGGTACACCTCTGGATACCTTGAAGTGCTTGCCTTACCTCCTTGATCTTAATTATTGGGGTCAAGCATTATTCCTAGCTCTCTTAAATTGTGCCAGCTTAATAGGTTTGACCCATCTTTTACAATATAGACCATACCACTGGTGGACCTTCCTCTGAAATCTATACACATCTCTACCATGCCCACCAGGTGTATGTGTTCTCCAGCATAACTTGTTGGTGATATGTCAGGTTATAACACGTTAAGACTAGAGGTACCAAAAAGATCATCCATATCATGTTGATTAATCATCATAAATGGAGAACAAGAATCTGCGTAAACGACCATGGGTTTTTTGTTCAAGAAAATGGTACATTAAGGATACTGATGTTGTAAAGTATCACCCTTTGATGTCTTCACATCCACATTTTTCACTTGAAATATGTACAGAGGAGAGTGTTCCTCGCCGCTGCAAACTACTTTTACCTGATTATTCTCCCCCACTCTGCACACCCTTGCAAAATGTTCCTTCCTGTTGCACTTCATACATTTTGCATTGCGGGCAGTGCCATGAACATTGTTTGCAACGTGGTTACTGCTGCCACAACTAAAACATTTTAATCCTTCATTTACGCTCACAGGTTTTTCTGTTTTGACTTCTCTTGCTTTGACTTTTAGAATCTCACTGTCATTGTTGTCATCATGATACCCTTTAGCATTTACTACACTACAGAACGGTTCTTTGGGTGGGTTCATTTCTAAAATGCACTCAGCAGTGTGTTCAATAGATTGTGCCATACTAATAGCTTCTTTCAAAGAAGGTTTTTTTTTATAGGAGTTTCTCTCTTATGCGAGAATTGCGGGTACACCTTACTAATTGATCCCTGATAAGGGAGTCATTCAGTTCACCAAACTCACATAATTGAGTTAGGCCTCTGAAAACCGCTATGTAATTGCTGACCGACTCTTGTTTGCCCTGTACACAAGTAAAGAACTTGTGCCTCTCTAGGACGACGCTTACCTTGTAACCAAGTGAATTTCCAATTTCAAAAGTGTGATTTTAAATACATCCATATCAATCTCATCATCTTCTAACGCGGGATCAGGTAGGGGATCCTATATTTTCCTACCTTGAACACCAAGGTTGTGTAACAGGACATGTTGTTTACGAACAGCAGAGAACTCCCCCCCCCCCCATGGCAATAAGGTAGGAATCGAACAGGTTAATCCAATCCTTCCAATGGATTTCAGGATCCCCAATATCATTTAACCCCTTCCATGCTGATGACGGAACGGTTCCGTCATCAGCATCGGTTGAGCTGTGCTGATGACGGAACCGTTCCGCCATGACTCCGCCCGCGCAAGGCGGAGTCAGCACAGGCGGGGAATACGCCCCGCACGCAAGGGGTTAAAAAAGAGGAAGGTTGGCTCATGGACGAAGCAGCCATGGAAGAGGATAGAAGGAGGGCAGACTTCCCTAAAAGCTATAGAAGAAGGGGAGAGGTACAATGCGAGTGCTCACTATAAGTTTCCACTGACTATACTGTAGCGCAGAATAGAACTAGAGATCTACACCAGAGGTTAATACATCACACAGGTACTAAGCTGGGCAGAATTAGAACATAGGTATCAGTATACCAAGAGAGCAATGCACCTAATGTAATAATCACTGGAATGCCTTTATAACATGCTAACAATTGACATGGACTGGGTGTACAGAGAGTACTAGAGTTACAATTTAGATAATAACTGAATAAGATTTTCACTGACAGTTCGACAGCACTGCAATGCGAACTAGGAAATTCCAATAGGAATTAATCACAACCCAAAGTTAATAACATAAGTACAATCAGAACATGGATACCAAGAATATCCTGAGAAAAATGCAGGAGAGTAGAAGTAGGCTATAAACCCAGGATAAAGGAGTGACCCAGAAAAGCAACACAGGTTAAATGACCTATAGTTGAATGTTTACGTATCCTGTAGGGAAGGTAAGAACATACAGGCAAATACCACAGTAGTAGGAGGATAGAAAAATGGTGTGTGAATCACCGTGATGGATGTAGTGACGCACTGGCGAGTGCAGTTGTTCAATGGTGGACAGTGTTGCTTGGATAGACAGCTGTAATAAAGATAGTAGAAAGGCGTGCGTATCACCATTGAAGAAACACACAACAATAATAATAGGATAGCAAAACTCCTTGCCGGATAAAACATGTGTGACACCGTGAGGTTACTCTCAACATATGAAAAGTACCAATGGGCTGAAGCACAGAATCCAGGTGCCTCAGGACATCAGAGAAAATAACAGAAACGTCTTATAGAGTCCTTGTGAAGATAAATGATACGTAAATATCTTGAAAGTTCTGCTCCACAGCCAATTGAAGAAAATTTCCTGAAGAAGCGGCCCTGAGGAGCTGGAGAGCCAGGTGTGCCTCACGGAATTCCTTGTAATTCCTGTGTAGGGGCGTTGAGGCACATTACTGACAGGCAGTTGTCACTTGAGAAACAGCTTGAGGGGAGGACGCTAAGGTGACAATGAGGACTGGCGCTTAGCGTAACGCGGGAAATAACATAAAAGCTGCAGGGGCGTAGGTGTCTTCATCTTTCGGGATATACAACCGGGGCAATAACTTGTACGCTGGAACCCCCCTTGAGGAAGGATCCCCGCCTGCCACACCAGACACTTGAAAGGGGAGCTGTCGAACATCGGAAGGCTATGCCGGATCCCCCCTTGAGGAAAGATCCTCGCCGGCCCCGCCAGACACTAGAAACGGGAGCTGTAGAATGTCAGAAGGCTACGCGGCTGTACCTTCCCCACACGAGACCGCGAAGCAGCTGACAGGAACTTAAAACTGCAGGTGTGCACACATCACTGTGTATCCCCAAGGCACTGGAAAGGAACACCTTATATCTCCTCATGAACCAGCAAAGCAGGGGTACAAATAGCACCCAGGAATTCAAAGGTAAACACAGTCAGTAACAACAGGGCAGATGATAACAGAACACTGGAAGCCTCCTCAGGAACCGGCACAGTGAGACACAAATGCAACCAAGTCCTCAGGGTCAAACACAGACAGTGATATCGTTTTCCAAAGGAAAAGGAAAATGACAGCATGTCGGTACCGTAAACAGCTTCTGGCACTCACAGATGATCACAATCTATGGGACGGAACCACGCACCTGCAGCTGTACTCACGCCTCCCTGGACACCTGGGCAGCAGATATTAGTCGCACTGAGATCTCCACCGGGACCCTCACCCTCTGCAGCTTACGGCATGAACATCACCAGAGTACACAGGCACCAGTGACTAAGCATCTGCAACAACTCCAACCATCTGGAGGGAATCTTCTCCACAAAGCACCGTAAATTGAACCTCAACTGAATAGAATGGAGAGAGTACTGAAAGGGGAGGTAACAGCACGGACCCCTGTGCCGCTCTCGTCGCCAGTGTTGTAATGAAGAACCTTGAAGTAGAAGAAGGTAAGAACAATCTTTATTCTGTCACCCACTCTCCAAGACTGCCTTAGAGATGCCAACATTCCAAGGCAAGCACTGGCAGGACATACCAACAGAGGAGGGGGGAACAAGGGGAGGAATATACCACAAGAAAGTGTCAAACAGGAAGTACATTGATGGCATTTCCTCCTTCTATGTGTGCTGCAGCACACATAGAAAGAGAAAAAAGTGGGGAGAAATAAAGGTATTTCTCCTTGTTATGCCACTTTAAAACCTCCCTTAGGGATGCATTAGAATCTGACGCATTCCCAGGTTTAATAAATCTGGGAGTGCATCAGAATTCATGGGTGTTGCGTGGGAACACTCACAGCAACACCCATGGAACTTCCCTTTCATTCAGCGTAATGTGTGAAAGGGGGCCATATTTACAAGGCCATGAAAAGCCACACAGAGTGGCTTTGCGTGGCCTTGTAAGTATGGCTCTGCATTGTGCACTCCGGAGCTTCACAGAGTGATACTCCGGTGGCGCAGGGATGTAAATATGCCCCCAAGTTTTCTTCAAGTGCACAATATACATGAGATGACCCAGAAGTTTGTGTATAAATTATGGAGTAGTAAATATTGTCCTACCGTAATACCCTATGTATAATGTCGAGGATAAAAATATCAAGGCGGAAAGTACATTACTTAAATATGCATTTACTTGTTTGAACTCAACATATATGAACCGTGAAGAAATACATCAAGGTGCATATACATGAGTTAAATATAGTAAACCTATAACTAACTTGTCAATATTTTGGTCCTCCATAATATGGGTGTTGCGTGGGAGTGCATCAGAATTCATGGGTGTTGCGTGGGAACCCTCTCAGCAACACCCATGGAACTTCCCTTTCATGCAGAGTAATGTGTGAAAGGGGGCCATATTTACAAGGCCATGAAAAGCCACGCAGAGTGGCTTTGCGTGGCCTTGTAAGAATGGCTCAGCATTGTGCACTCCGGAGCTTCACAGAGTGATACTCCGGTGGCGCATGGAGCTTGTAAATATGCCCCCAAGTTTTCTACAAGTGTATTTCTCCTTGTTATGCCACTTTAAAACCTCCCTTAGGGATGCATTAGAATCTGATGCATTCCCCGGTTTACTAAATCTGGGAGTACATCAGAATTCATCGGTGTTGCGTGGGAACACTCACAGCAACACCCATGGAACTTCCCTTTCATGCAGTGTAATGTGTGAAAGAGGCCATATTTACAAGGTCATGAAAAGCCACGCAGAGTGGCTTTGCGTGGCCTTGTAAGTATGGCTCAGCATTGTGCACTCCGGAGTTTCACAGAGTGATACTCCGGTAGCGTAGAGAGCTTGTAAATATGCCCCCAAGTTTTCTACAAGTGCACAATATACATGAGATGACCCAGAAGGTTGTGTATAAATTATGGAGTAGTAAATATTGTCCTACCATAATACCCTAAGTATAATGTCGAGGATCAAAATATTAAGGTGGAAAGTACATTACGTAAATATGCATTTACTTGTTTGAACTCCACTTTTATGTACCGTGAAGAGATACATCAAGGTGCATATACATGAGTTAAATATAGTAAACCTATAATTAACTTGTCAATATTTTGGTCCTCCATAATTTTCCTATGATATTATGACAGATCGATCAATCCTACATGATTTCACTCTACTACTCAAACCTAATTTTTACTTCATCTATAGCCCATCTCCTCGTATAAATGAGACACCACCTTATTGTAAATGGTTTCATACTGTATTAACAAAGGTTGCTCGAAGAGCTATGTGTGCACACACAGGATTTTCTCCCAGCTCCAAAATAACAATGACAGAAAATTACATTTAAAGTGAGCAAACAAACAAAACAAGCACTGGCAAACACCAAGAAGTCTTGCCTATGCAACAGCTATTGGCTTTGCCAACATGTATTAGCCATGCTTTATATCAGCGTGGGCGCTGTTCAGCATGGCTAAAAGTTAGTAGTGTAAAAGAGAGTGGCATGGGTTGAAGTGTCATAAAGTAGAGTAGAGTGAGGTGTCATGCAGTGGCTGAATGCTGCCAGCTGCTGTGAGCATTTTTCTGTGCAAACATCTCGCTATTTGAACTTTGCTTGCACTAGTCTTTTAAAATTGTTTTCATAATCTGTACTCACCATTGTGACAAACTCCAAGCCCCGGTCCGACGTGGCAAGTGCCGTTTGATCGGAGGGCTCAGGGAGCATCACGCAGCATTTCCGGCCAGGTTAGTGCTCTAGTTGTCCCGCCACAGCCACTACTTAGCTGGGCCCAAATGCGCACGCGCAGCGGACACGGCTAAATGCTGCCAGCTGCAGTGAGCATTTTTCTGCGCACACATCTCGCTATTTGAACTTTGCTTGCTCTAGCCTTTTAAAATTGTTTTAATGATCTGTACTCACCATTGTGTCAATCTCCCAGCCCCGGTCCGACGAGGCAAGTGCCATTTGATCGGAGGGCTCAGGGAGCATCGTGCACCATTTCCGGCCAGGTTAGCGCTCTAGTTATCCCGCCACCACCACTACTTAGGTGGGCCTAAATGCGCACGCGCAGCTGACGCGGCTGAATGCTGCCAGCTGCCGTGAGCATTTTTCTGCGCAAACATCTCGCTATTTGAACTTTGCTTGCACTAGTCTTTTAAAATTGTTTTAATAATCTGTACTCTCCATTGTTACAATCTCCCAGCCCCGGTCCGACGCGGCAAGTGCCGTACAATCGGAGGGCTCAGGGAGCATCGCGCACCGTTTCCGGCCAGGTTAGCGCTCTAGTTGTCCCACCACCACCCCTACTTAGGTGGGCCAAAATGCCCACACGCAGCAGATGCGCACAGCGGGCATGCCAAAGGCAAGCCCGTCCGCACTTGGACCGGGCCCAGGCCCCCCCCCTGTCCTCTGCCCCCAGACCTCTTGAAAAATAGCTATTCATGACAAGATTTGTTAAAACTGCGACCACCACCTAAAAAGGAATGTGTGTGTTTGGTACTGGACACCCCTTCCAGTGCATCTCTCAAAGCCTGCCCCCACTGCCATTTTATACCTCACATCCGCCTAAACCCTGTCTCTAACGACGCACGTCTTTATAATACAAGATCTATTACTGCAGCCCTCATAAACGCTTGATCACTGTGTAAACACAAATACAGAATAGCAGATTTGTTAGTTGACCACAATCTTGATCTGCTTTTTATAACAGAAACGTGGACAGACCCTTCCTCGGGACCTGATCTCACAGCAGCCACCCATGAGGGCTACACGGCCATAAGAAAGGACAGACTACATAAAAAAGGAGGTGGCCTGGCGATAATGCATCGCAGCAAATTTATAAACAAAATTCCATCAATAGCTTGTGAAGCAATTTACTTCACCATGAAACTTACCCATGCCTATACCTTTAAAGGCACGCTTTTCTATCGTCCTCCTGGTTCTAAAGTAGGGCTCCTCTCTACGCTAAGTAATCAGGTAGAACCCATAGCAGTTGAACAAACCTATACTATTCTAGAGGATTTTAATTTTCACCTTGAGAATCAGTCTGATATAGACACTAACACACTACTCTTAGATCTGGAAGCGTTGGGCCTATCACAATGAGTTCACAGTGCTACACATAAAGCGGGTCACATTTTGGATGGCCTTTTTTCTAACTCACATGAAATCCACTCAAAAAACATCCTCCCTACGGTCTGGACTGACAATCATGTAATTACTTTTGATATCCTCATTAAAAACAATTGCCCTAAGACTAAACCCAATAACCTATCGGTGGTATTCAAAGAATGGAAGAACATTGATAATCAACTGTCATCCACCCAACCAGAAGTTCCTTGGAACCCTAACACAGCATCAGTAATTTGTGAAAAATGGCTACAGAAGGCTATTGATAAGCTGGTACCTAATAAAACTTACTCTAAAAACTGGCACTCTCCATCTGCCCCGTGGTTCTCTGAATCCCTCAGGGAATAAAAGAAACTATGTAGAAACAGGGAAAGACAATGGCGCAAATCGTACTCCAAGCAAGAGAAACTCCTTTATAAAGAAGCTCTTGTCAAATACAAAACCTTAATCACACTCGAAAAAAGGAATTATTATGTCACCCAGATTGACGCTGCAAAAAATTCGAACAAGCAACTTTTTAAAGTAGCACCAAACTATCTGGCTCTACATGAACAGCTGCCCCTACACCCTCGCAGTCACTCTCTAGCGAACTACTTTTTTGAAAAAGTAAACAGCATCTATTTAAAGTTCGCATCCCAAACCAACTCCATAGACCTCCCTCTCACAAAAGAAGCCCCTGACCACACCCTTGTACAATTCCACTATATAACTCCGGACCAGATTATTAATATAATGTCCTCTGTAAAATCAGGTTCAGCCAATGACCCTTGCCCGCCTGCTGTGCTTAACCAATTCCCTGAACAAGTGGCTCCAACCTTGGCCAATATTTTCAATGCCATGTTCTCCTCAGGTATTTACCCCACTGCCTGGAAGAAAACCATTGTGAAACCTTTACTAAAAAAAATCGAACTTGGACCCGGAAAATACAATAAACTATAGGCCCATAGCCAGCCTTCAATTTCTGGCAAAAATTGTACAGAGAATAATGAATACCCAACTCTCCAAATTCAAAGAAGAACATCATCTTCTAGACGATGCCTAATTTGGTTTCCGCAGAGGGCATGGAACTGAAACCGCGCTAATTAAGGCGACGGAAGATATTAGAACCATCTTGGACCAAGGCGGGACGGCAGTTCTCATCCTGTTAGACCTTTCCTCCGCTTTTGACATGGCCGATCACTCCATCTTGATCGACTGTGTCACTAAAACGGGCATTCAGCTTAAGGCACGAGACCTGCTGTCATCCTTTCTCACCTCACGCACCAAGTCGGTACATTTGGGCACTTTCAATTCTGCCCAATTGGCCCTCCCATGCGGCGTACCACAAGGCTCATCGCTAAGTCCGACGCTTTCTAACATCTATGTGTCGGACTTAGTGAGAGTCATTAAATTACCCGGGATGGGCCTTACATCTTATGCCGATGATACCCAATTGGTATTGGCAATAAATAACAATGGTGACAAGGTGGCAGCTGAATTCCAAGAAGGCATGCTGGCAATTAGTAGTTGGATGGCCAGCAACTGCCTTAAGCTGAACTCTGATAAAACAGAGGTCATGATAATTGGCAACCTGGCCCCCGCTTGGCACCAGTCATGGTGGCCTCCTACTCTAGGCCCACCCCTGATCCCAGTCACTAAGGTCAGGAATCTGGGCGTCATTTTGATGACAGATTAACCTTTGTACATCATGCCAACTCAGTGGTATCGGCTTCCTTCTACTAACTACGAATGATAAAAAAAATCTTGCCCTTCCTCCCCTTGAACACTGGTAAAACTTTGGTCAGTACTCTGGTCTTGTCCTCTATAGATTATTGTAACAGACTATTTGTAAATGTACAAAACAATGTCAGGCAAAAGCTACATTCTGTCCAGAACGCTGCGGCCAGAATGCTATCCAGAACTCCTAAGTTCAAGCCAATCTCTCATATCCTCAGACACTATCACTGGCTCTCTGTGAAAAAATCGCATCAAATTTAAGGCATTGTGCATAGATTTTGAGGCCACCCGCAATTTTGGGCCTCATTTCTAATAAATGAGCTAGCTATGTACACCCCCAACAGAGTCCTTCGGTCTGCCACAGCGCTATTGATCAAGGTTCCTCGTGTCAAGACTGCCACATGGGGCGATAAACGATTTACTGTCTCCACGGCAAAACTTTGGAACTCACTTCCTTTGCAAATCAGATCATGCCAAACTCTGTTAGCCTTCATATAAATGTCCAAAACCTAGTTATTCAATCACTAACTCACCATGCCAGCACATGCCGTTATCCATAGCGCCGAGACACCCCTGGGGTATTTGAGCGCTTTACAAGTCTCAAAAATAAATAAATAAATAAATGGAGTTGCGTGGTGTGGCATAGAGTTGAGTGACGTGGAGTGTAGTGAAGTGGAGTGTCATGGAGTGGTATGTAATGGTGTAGAGTAGAGAAGAGTTGAGTGGAGTAGAGTTGAGTGAAGTAGTGTTATGTGAAGTAGAGTGGAGTAGTGTCATAGAGTGGAGTGGCGTAGAGTGTCATGGAGTGGTGTAGAAGAGAGTGGAGTGGTGTAGAGGGTGTTGAGTGGAGTAGAGTGTTGTAGAACAGAGAAGCATAAAATGGAATAGATTGTCATGAAGTTGAGAAGCATAGAGTGGAGTAGAGTGTTGTAGAGTAGAATGGCATAGAGTGGAGTGTCATAGAGTGGAATGACATGGAATAGAGAGGCGTAGAGTAGAGTGGAGTAGTGTGTCATAGAATAGAGTGGAGAAAAGTGCAAGGATTGGCATGCAGTTAGTTGTGTAGAGCATTGTAGAGTGAAGTAGTGTTGCAGAGTGGAGTAGAGTGGAATAGCGTTTAATGGGGTAGAGCATCATAGAGTGGAGTATCATAAAGTGGAGTGTTATAGAGTGGAGTTTTGTGCGGCAGAGTTGATTGGCCTAGAGTGAAGTGGTGTAAAGTACGGTGGTGCAGAGTAGATTGGCATAAAGTCCAGTAGTGTAGAGTGCATTGATTTTGGACAAAGTGACATAGAGTGCATAGGCAAAGAGTGCAGTGGCGTAGAGTAGAGTCGCGTAGAGTGCAGAGGTATAGAGTAGAGTAGTTAAGAGTAGAGTGCATTGGCATAGAGTAGATTGTTTCAGAGTGGAGTGAAGTGGCGTAGAGTGGAGTGGCTCAGGGTAGGGAGGAGTGTTGTATGGTAGAGTGCAGAGTTGTAGAGTACAGGGGTGTAGAGTGCAGTGGTGTATAGTAGAAAGGTGTAGAGTGCAGTGGCGTGGAGTGCAGTGGTGCGGAATAGATTGGAGTTGTGTGGAGTGAGGCAGGGTGTAGTGACGTAGGATGCACTGGCATAGAGAGCAGTAGAGTGGCATAGAGTTGAGTGGTGCAGAGTAGAGTGAAGTGACGTATAGTTCAGTGGCATAAAGTGCAGTGGCACAGAGTATAATGGCACAGTGTAGACTGGGGCAGAGTAGAGTGTTGCAGAATAGAGTGGCGCGGAATAAAGTGGTGCAGAGAGGAGTGGAGTAGAGTACAATGATGAAGAGCTTTGCTGCAGCGGACATACCACTGCGGTGCAGAAAAAAATGACACACGCGTAGTTGGGCCAGCCGCCGCCCGTCCTCCGCACACTCCCACCTTGACGTTGGACAGCCGCCGGCCGTCCGACGCATGGAAAAGGTTAAAATGCTTTCCAAGATAAATTTTAGTCACAATCCCAGGCATTTACGAAAATGTTTCTTAATAATTTATGTTGATGTATTTCCTTTTGTTTCCAAAGGGTAAATATAGTTCTATCGCTTAAGTAATTGAAAAATAGATGTAATGGAATAGAGAGAAAATACATTAGTTGTGCATTTGTCTAACAAGAAATTTTCCCATCACATTACACCAGAATAGAAAGAGAGAGAAGAGTGTATTGCGGTCTGGTCAGGGTTGTCTTATTAAATAATCCCTATTACCCACACGTAGAAAGCCCACCAACCATGCATTATTTACCTTGAATACTCAACAATTTATATAAACAGAAGAAAGTCCCAAGGGACTGCTTCACTCCAAAAATGCACAGATGAGCACCTGATCTAGTTCTATGAGGTTACTCTACCAAGTCAAATTTTTATTATCTCCTATTGAGCCGATATTCCCTGAAATACATGTAATATTTATCTTGACTACTCCACAATTTATATAAACAGAAAAAAGCCCCCAGGGACTACTTCCGGGCAAAAAATGCACAGATGAGCACCTGATCTAGTTCTACGAGGTAACTCTACCAAGACAAATTGAAATTATCTCCTATTGAGGCGAAATTCCCAGAAATGCATGCATCTACATTACGTTTGTCAAAACATGTGGGCCTGTGCTCACCATGTGTAAGTGAGATAATGAGTTTGACAAAGCTACGAGTAATTGAAATTTTTCTCATTTCTGCCGCATGTTGGATTCAGTTTCAGAAAATTTCCAAATTGCCACTGGCCCATGGAATAACAAATATTTGATACAGTTGATGCTTACTACTAAAACATTAACCCTAAGTAAAGAAAACTTCATCGAATTTTTCTATTTAAGGTTTCTTTTGATATATACATTGTGGAGATTGTCGTAGTGGTTTGTAATCTCAAGGCCTGATTCAAAGAGTGTGTCATGCAGAGATTCCACCCCAAGTGGATCGGCCAATTGCGCGTCTCCTTTTTCCAGCTAAACTTGTTGAAAAGATTATGAATACTCAGCTGGCTCAATTTATTGAGGAGAATAAGCTGTTAGATGACACACCGTTTGGCTTCAGGAAAGGGCATAGCACCAAAACCGCACTAACTAAAGCGTCTGATGATATTAGGTTTGTGCTTGATCGATCAGGTGCCGCAGTACTGGTGCTACTGGATCTATCGGCAGCATTTGACAGGATTGATCATGCTACGCTGATCAATTGTGTCCCAGCCTGCTGTCCTCTTTTCTACCAATTTCACCCAGTCAGTTAGTCTGGGTGACTTCAACTCACCAGTTTTCTCACTCCCTTGTGGAGTTCCGCAAGGATCTTCACTAAGTCCAACCTCGTTTAACATTTACGTGACTGACTTAGCACAAGTAATCAAATCATTTGGGATGGGGCTCACATCATATGCAGATGATACGCAACTGGTGCTCACCGTGCATAAAGATGGAGATGCAGTCTCAGCAATCTTTCATGATGGCATGTTGGCCATTAGTTCCTGGATGTCAAACCACTGTCTTAAATAAACTCAGGCAAGACAGAAGTAATGGACTTTGGAAACCTTGCCCCAGGATGGTCTCCAACATGGTGGCCAGGTGCTTTGGGAGGGATTACCCCCTATCCCTGTCAAGAAGGCCAGAAACGTGGGTGTCATTTTTGATGATAGATTCTTCTTCATTCTTCATGCTAACGCAATCGTCTCCTCATCGTTTAATGTTTTGAGAATGATAAATAAATTGTTACCTTTTGTCCCAGCCAGCACTGGGAGAATGTTAATCAGTGCTCTGGTCATGTCTGGGGTTGCCTACTGCAATTATCTTTTAATTAATACCCAAGAAAGGGTTCTGGGTAGGCTGCAGTTGGGACAGAAGGCAGCCGCTAGGATATTGTCAGGTACCCCAAGTTTAATCCTATTTCCAATGTGGTGTGACAGCTCCATTGGCTGCCCATAAGAAGCAGAACAAAATTTACGGCTCTCTGTATTGTCTATAAGGCAATCCACAATGCAGGACGGGATTGCTTGAAGAAAGCTTTCCTGTCTTACACACCCAGCAGTTCTCTTTGCCCAGCATTTGCCAATCTTCCAATCATCCCTAGAACCAAGAAAGCAAACTGGGGTGATAGAAGCTTCAAACTGTAGAATTCTCTCCCCTTGCAGATTAAGGCTAGTCCCACGCTGCTATCATTTAGAAAACAGCTACAAACGTGGCTCTTCAAATAATAGGCTTCCCACCAGCTCTCTGCTACCCTTCCAGTACATAGCACTGAGACACCTATGGTTATTTGCGCGCTTTATGAGTTGTTAAAAAAAATAACAACTAAAATGAATAAATAAGTGCAGTGACTTCACCGTGAGATTGGAGACTCCATATTGTGAATTGTGGCCCTCAGTGCTTACACTTTTTCGAATAAGTACTGAATTTCCATTTCTCAGAAACAATAAAGATCTAGGTACAGTTATGCTCCTTATTTAACACTGCTAGTTATCTTCAGACTGTGATGTTGACATTTTATGGCTTCGGGCTTAAAGTGAGTAGGATCTATAGTGGAACACAGCAAAAAACGATGATCCATTAAGCGTGTGACCTTCATTCAGCTTGATTCAACAGAGGCTGAATGTAGAAAACAGAGGAGAATTGAGCAACACAGGAGCTATTTCATTTTGAACTTTCTTGTGGATGATGCATCATTTTGAATGTGCTGCACTTTTTTAATGCAGCCAGTGAAGCCTCTGTGATACAAGATCTTTATGCAGCTGTAATAACTGCTCTTGCTGTCTCATTCTAGAGAGAACGTAATATTGTCATCAGGGATACAGATTACAGGTGGGGCATGGTGTGAGGAATATTGATTTATTATATGGTGTGATTGGTCGATCTCACTGTGGAATGCTCTCACGACTTGGGTCAAGTCAGGCTCATATGCTAAACTTAAGCTCAATCCTGGGTAGCTGTGGCTTTGAGCAGTCAGGAGAACCAAAACAATGAAATAGGAAAGTCACACAACCCGAAAAAATATGAGACCATTTTCGTAAAAACAGATCTTATTTGTATGAGTTTTTAGACAGCAAAATGAACAAAATCCACCAGAGCATTGCAGGGATTCAGATTTTTATATAAAAGGGCAATCTCTGCTTTTCACTCAAAAATGGGAATTCGCATTGTTAACCGCAAAGTTTGGAAACTCTATAAAACATTTGAAGAGTTGTGTTTGGCTACTCTGCCCCGATTTAAGTGACCAACTCCAACAGAGGAAATGTCAGGGGCCCACCAAGGAATACTAGGATAGTTACTTTGGAACTAAAGCTGTGTCTTGTACAGTTCCAGGTTCAATGTGAAAACCGCCTTTGATTTTAATAGAGTGGTCCTAAAGCAAGGGATATAGGATGCTGAAGATTCTGAAAGATGCTGAGGATGCTGTGCATTTAACACAGGTCTTTCTGGGGCTACTCTTCAGTCCAGGGTCCAGGTGGAGTGACTTTGGCCCCAGGAATCGATGACCCTTGAAATCCTCTTTGGTTCAGCTAATGTCCAGTTGCTCTACGCCAGACTACTGGTCTCCAGCCACAGCAAGACCAGTGGTTCTCTTTGGTAAAGGCTAGGGTTGGCCTTAAGGTGAGACAAAAACCCTCTGATGACACTCAGGGGTCCAGTAGACTCTGGTGCAACTTTTGAGCATCAGGACTTGGTCATCCGAGCTGTTCGTAATCGGTCAGTGGTGTTCAAGAGATTGTGGCTACTGACTGGCCAGAACCAGCTACTTCAGTTTTTGTGGTCCTAGTGCTGTACCAGGAAGTCACTCAATTGGCTCTTGGAGTTCAACTTGTATGTCTGGAGCTCTGAAGCAAATGTTCCACATGCCAGGTACCACAGACACAGTCCTCTCTGTGCCAGCCCAAGGATCAGCAGGTGTAGTTGAGCAGTTGGTACTGCCTCTTTTGCCAAGCCCAGGGAATAGCGGGACAGTTCTTTTTCAGTCCTCTCTCCAGTCCAGATTTGATCTGAGGTATAGGTGCCAGCAGTGCCACATTAATGGCCTGAAAGTGTCCTCAGTGGATGTGGCAGCCAGTAGCCAATGGGCTAGTAGGAGCTTTCCCACCTGATGACGACTTCCTGCAAAGTGTGACATCTAGCTATCTTAGAGTGCAATGTCTTTCCCACTCCCAAGATGACTGAATACTTCTCTAGGAGTGTGAAGCTTATTAGCCCACTCTAGGGTTGTGGCTAGTTAAGGCCCACATGCTCGCAGTAAAAAATGTTTGCCAAATGTTTTCCGCTTTCTTTCCCTGACATCAACCTCTCTACCTCAACAAAAGAGCATCCCCTCTCATGTGTATCCACCATTTGCCCTTCAAAGGTGCCTCTCCATTTGAAGCTTGCCTTTTGGACTAACACAAAGTGTGGTTTCTTGCCAGGGTGAGGTGAAAGCTCTTCCAATGTAAGGCCTTCCAATTGTTCCTGCTCCTGAGAGTCATTCACAGTTCTCCCCAAGAGGGTAGAAGGCTGTGTTGTGGCCAGCATCTAGGAATGGCCATTGGTAAATTTGGGCAACTAAGAAGCAACTTCCTAAAAGTTACCATTTTTAAAACGTTACATTAAATCTGGCTGGGACATAAAGTGAAGTTTAATGTGGTGATACATTTGATACATTGAAGTACAATCTTTTGCAGTCCTCTTCCGGAGTTAGCACAGCTGAGTGGTTGGATCAGTGTGTAACCCTGTATTCGTCAATGGGCCTACTAGCCGAACCACAGTAAAAACAACAATTTAGGGTTATTACTGTTAAAACGTGAAAAATGCATCCTGTCTTTTACTATACAGCCCCATGCCTTATGGCTCGATAGGGCTACTGTAGGAGTGAATTATATATATTAAAAAGGGAGGTTTGGTCGTTTCCATTAGTTTAAAAGGCAAAATCGAAATCGTCGTTTAAAACTGGGCTGTCAGTCTGCAGAGGCAGGCTGGGAGATGAGTTTTTATGTAGTCGCATCCAGGATTGCACAGTAGCTGCTGCAGCCTTAGCGGGAAAGCTTAACTTACAAGCCCTGGATACAGGGTTGGACTGGGACAGAAAATAAGCCTGGGCTTCAAAATAAAAGGTTTACCACCACTCGTGAATCAGATAGTTACAAGAGTGGCCATTGTTAGCATATTGGAGCTGTTTTGAACACACTGTAAAAGTGTTCTGAAGGGTTTGGAAGACAGCCTTGATTTGAGCTTGCTGCAGGAAATGTTTTTTTTTTTTTAAATATCAGGGTACTCAACCGTAAAAAACAGCCCAGCAGGCCATAAATCAGTCCCACAAACAGCCAAAAACCAAACCCACACACTGACCGCCACACCAGCTCTTCGGGCACTGCCTAATTGCCATATAGGCTAGTCCGAATCTGCCTAAGAATCCACTGGTAGCATATGATAGGGACTTATAAGTAAGTAAAGTTATACCAATTGGGTGTAAGCCAATCAAACATATGCTTATTAGGGTCAGAACACTGGCACTGCGGTTTGTTTAGCAGTCCTCAGTGCACTCTCAGAGTTGAAAAACAAGCAGCATAGCTTCAAACTTGGGGTGAGCATGCAAAAGGAGGCATTTTCTTACACATGGCATAGGCATAATGAAGCCCTCATAAAAACAGGCATTTTAGCAAATAAGGTATTAGTGTATGCCCTAAATAAAGTAACAGTGTCTTGAGCAAATTCAAGGTAAAAAGCCACAGTTCTCTGTCAGAGCTTCATGAGTGGCCAGTAAGTGGGATAAATGAATGCCAGTACCTATGCACAGTAGATTATTTGGAAGAAAGCCATGGCATTGTGGTAAAAAATATTGGCTGTTTAAAGGTATATCGCCATCTCTATAAAATCACATCCATTTTATTGAATTCAGTTTATAAAAATTAATTTCCATTCCATTTCAAAATCTTTATTTCGATCACAAGATCATCAAAGATGTACAAAGTTATCACATCAATTAAAAGACCAAAAAAGTGTCAATGTATCATTAATATAAAATGCATTTAAGGATTAAAAACAGTTAATGATCAGAAAAGGGTATCAGCATATCAGAGGATTTGAGTCTGTCAGGGGTCTCCAGCCCTCTTTATCAATCGAGTCCGGGCATACCACATTGCAGTTAGAAATTTTGCTAGGGCAAACACAATGGGTGGGGATAAGTCAGTCTTTAAAACTCTGTATGCGGGTAAAAATGTTCTGAATTCCATGTTTTTAAGAAGGGGGACCAGCCAGTATTTCCTTTTTTTTCCGGTAGGCTCGACAGAAAAAGACCACATGCACATCGTTCTCCTTTGTGTGGGCACATGCAGGGCACGTCTCTGTAGGAGGCCGACAGGACCATGTTACGGTAAAAGATCCTAAAGGTAGGGTCCCGTACCTCCATTGCAGGAATAGTTTTCTGGTTAACGCCAGAGTCATGCCATCTAGGACACTTTCAAGCGTATATGAGTCTTTGATTTTTATAAATTGTTGAGTCAGAGAACCCTTGCGTGTGCTGTCCAATTTTCGGAGGAGCGTTTTGTCATAATACGCTCTGGACAGCGCCTTTCTCAGCATCCTGTTACTTGTATTTACCGGATCTGACCATAATTCTGGTAGTCCAAATATCTCGGAGGTTCTCTTGATGTAATTTAGCTGGGGCGTCTTAGTGGCGTTGGGCAGCGATAAAAATTCCTGTAGCTCAATTCTGTCGGTAGCAAGGTCCGGGCTGCTCCAGAGGCGGCGCCAAAAGGTTAGTGGTTTGAGCCCTAATTCTTCCGTGATGGGCCGGAGGCCCAGATCTAGCCTTAGGGGCAGGATTGGAGTACTTGAAGGAAGAGCTGTGAGCTGCCTAAGGAATTTGTTTTCTGTGGTCAGCAATGTTGGCGATGGAATGTGGCCCCACAACTCTCCCCCGTAGGTAACTCCTCCCCGCCCTGGGCTTTATAAATTTGAATTGCAGGGCTGATTGGGCGATATGGTGACTTACTCGCTATTCTCATAATACCACCCGCCATCTGTGCCAGTTTCATGTTTACTTTTGACTGATGTGCCGACCACGTTAGATTTTGATTTAAGGTGATCCCCAGATACTCAATTGTGTGGACCCTCTCCAAATGTACTGTACCAAGCAGGGGGTTGGGGCAGTTTAGGGGCATGGGGTTAAGAATCATAAATTTGGTTTTCTGTGGATTGATTTCAAGTCCCCTTTCTGTGCAGAACTCCAGGAAACCATCCAGCACCCGCTGTATGCCCATCGGGGATTTGGACAGCAGCAGGGTGTCGTACGGGAACATAATTGCGGGCACCCTGCTGCCGGTCAGTTTTGGGGCGTCGGTGTTGGCAATCCTTGTCAGGTGCGCAATGACCCCGTTCACAAAGAGGCAGAACAGGGTTGGTGCAAGCACACAACCCTGTCTCACCCCTCTGCGAACGGGGAATTTTTCAGTTAGGTTGCCACCTCTCCCGCACCTGACACGTGCAAAGTTGTTGTGATGTAATCTCATCAGGATTGCCAAGATATCTTTCGGGACGCCCATCTCCTCCATGACCTTCCACAATTTTGATCTTGGCACTAAATCGAAGGCAGCACGTAAGTCCACGAAAACCGTGTACAGAGTGCCGCCCTCGATCAATGCTGTCCTCCAATATATGAGATTCAGCCTAAACATTTGATCAATTGTGGACACCCCCCTCCTAAATCCAGCCTGGAAGGGGGCAGGGTATCTGTCTCCTCCAGCCAGTTCTGCAGTCGGTCCAAAATTAGCCTACCGAAAAGCTTTTGTGATACATCGATGAGGCTTATTGGACGATAGTTGGCTGGAAGCAGAGGGGATCCCTTTTTAAATATTGGAACCACCTCTGCGCCCAGCCAAGTATCCGGGACCTCCTTCCCCTTGAGGACCGCATTGAATATCAGCAGGAGATAGGGGGCCCATACCCCTGGTTCCTGCTTGAATAGGTCGCCCGGTACCCCATCGAGCCCCGGGGCTTTCCCTGTTGACCACCCCGCTATAGCTGCCCGAACTTCTTTTTCTGTGAAGGGTTCACCCTCAGGATCATTCACTAGCGTGTATTGGGGGGAACTCGGATCCTCATCCTCTGTTGCATATAGCTACTGGAAATGGTTTTGCCATATACTCGGGGCAATGTTGGGCTCAATTGCCGAGGGGAGATCCTCCGTTCCACTATTAACCACCCGCCAAAATTTACTAGAATCTCTAGTGACTAGTGCACTGGAGAGGTCCTCCCAGTGTTGTTGGTCCAATTCAGCCTTGGCATTTGCCAGCAGTTTCTTGTGTGCCCGTCTCCTGAATTGTATCTCCTCCCTGCTTCTGCACGCCTTTATTGCGAGTAGCAGTTCACGTTTGGAGTCCCGGCAAGTGGCGTTATACCAGGTCTTCTTGTGTGTTCTGCTAGTTCTACCCCCCCTTTACAAAGAGATCTGACGCCATGGTGTTTATTAGATCTACATGGGTCCGCGCTAACAGGTCTCTATTTTTCCCATCACCAAGTTCCTCACCAATAGCGAATGCCTTCTCCAGCACCGGGGTAATTCTGGCATAGAGTTTTGCTAGCTTATCGCCACTGGTGGCCAGTTTCCCCCACCTTACTCTCCTTCTGTTATTCTCCAGGAATAGCCCTGGCTTTGGACTTTGATTACCCCGTCCCATATCCTCGATGCCTGGTAGGGCGTATTTGAGCTCCAAGACGTTATGGTCACTATCCCGTCTATCAATTACCTTGAAGTCGACGATTCGTGACCAAGATGACAGCTGGACGAGGATATAATCTAATCTTGATTCGTTACCAGCTTTATTAAAGGTGCATTTACTTGGTATGTCTGATTTAGTGCACCCATTACAGGCCCTTAGGCCTTGATTTAGGGTAATGGCAGTTATCTGAAGAGTGAGGGGAGTCCAAGCTCTTGGTGGTGGTGCCACCGTGGCAGGTATCAGCCATCGTGAATCCTCCTCTAGGGAGGGTCCATCGAGAAGCCTGGCAGTGGCTCATAGTGCGAGTTTAGGTCCCCTCCAACCACGTAGTGGAGCTCCCCTGGAATTTCACTTAAAAAAGCGGAGAGTTCCTCGATGGTGGTTGATTCTCGTGCCGTGGCTACAGGTCTTGAATACATGTTTATTATCGCCAGTTTGGAGGAGTTTGGCCATTCTAAAAGAACAGCTAGTATGTCGTCTGAATCTACTGTTAGGCAGCTGGCCTGGCAGCCCAAATGGGATGCTACCCAAATTGCCAGCCCTCCAGATGGTCTTCCCCGGCCCCCCATTTAGCTGGTTTTGAGAATACTGCAAACCCCTGGAATGCAGACTCCTCTCGCGCCCAGGTTTCCTAGAAGAGGCAGATGCTTTTTGAATTGATAAAAGAAACCCATTCCTGACAATCCAATTTATTCCCCAGCCTGGCCACATTCCATGAGATCAGAATCAATGTTTGGGGTCTTATGGGAGGTGGCCCTATATTGGAGTAGTTGTTCTCATTTGTGCCACAATTGGCCATAAGTTGTAATAACGATTCCCCCTGACCCAACCGTATATTACTGTCAGTGTCGGATATATCCGCTCTGGAATATCCGGGATCTTGACAATATGCACGTTCTGTCTCATCCCATATAACCGGGGCTTGTTCAAGGGGGGTGGATCCATCGTCTCTATCATCTATCAAGTGAGAATGGAGCCGGTCCCTCCCTTGAAACTCAAGCTGTCAGTCAAACATTTCAAGGCTGCTGTACCTATTATGGGTAGGAAGGTAGGCTGGGTAGTGAATTCTGTGGGGCCCAGGGACTCCTCTAATGCCTCCCCCCCATCCACCCCTCCTCCTAGTACTAGTCTCCCATCCTTCCTCATCACCATATGATGGTAGATATTCGGGGCCCGTGCTCCTGTAGTAATGTGGTTCCCTCCTCTCCCTGCGGTTGCTCTCCCATTCTCCCAACATTTCCTGATGGTACCCCCATCTCTGATCTTCTGATGCGTATACGTTCGATGGGTAGAAAAATGAGAGAGGGAGGGACTGGATGTTGCTCCCTTGATCATCTGGGGCCCAACTACAGATGTAGGAGGCTGTGCTCGGTTCTCTAAAAGTAACCAGGACACAGTCACCTCTGATTGTTTTTCTCATGTGTCCCACCCAGGTAGCCCGTCTGACCATGAGAACATCACTGGTTGTATCTTGTGGAAGGGGTCTATATAAAGACAGCCAGCTGATGACTTTATTTTTAAGAGAGGCGTCGATTCTATAGCCATGGGTTTTAGCTCAGGCACCCCCGCTAAGATGACTATATAGGGGGACGCCTCTGGTGGTAGATTCACAGGTTTGGTTTTCCGGGCGATATTTTGTGTATTATCTCGGGATTGTAATTCACTCTGTGGTTTGTCCGGTAGTGTAGCAGTGTCTTTAGAATGTGTAGTTGTGTTTGAGGGTGGAATAAGTGCAGCCTGGGTTTTTATGGGAGAGGTATTTGTGTTAAAGTTGGCAGGGGGTTGAGGGGTCTTGTGTTGAATTGATTTGAGTTGTATGTCTTGAGCAGTAGCTGGGCCCTTTTTCTTCGTTATTGTTGCTAACTCAGTTCCCTTTTTAGACTTTGCGTCCAGGAGCCCTTTGGCTCCCTTAATTACTAGTTTCAGGGAGTCAGCTAGCTGGACAGTAGATTTTTCAATGTTAACCAGCCTACCTTCGATCTTTATCAGGCGGGCCTCGAGGGGACTGTGGACTGGGGGTACGGGCGGACCGGAAAAACAGGCGTGGAGGCCGGATGTATTGCGCTATGGCAGCTGTTTTTATTGTTCACAAGTCAGGTAAACAGGAGGGATGGCAGACAGGTGTAGCTGGATGGCTGTAAGTCCGTCCGGCGGATGGGGTCTTCCGGTTGACTGCGGGTTCAGGGCCGGGATCCGGTTTCGCCTCGGAGGGAAAAAGGGAGAGAGAAGAGGGCAGTTAGTCCTTTACGGCTTGTGGACTGCCGGAGTACTGTCACCAACCACCGGGTTGTGAGGGGGTCACAGAGAACGTGAGGAGGGGGCGGACCGGGAGGATTCAAGGAAGGGGATAGACGAGACAGGAGGGGGAAGAGCGTGCTGCGGTGAGGGGGAGGTGTAGGGGTTATAATACAGTGGCTAGGTGCAATGAAACTACTTAGTATATACAGTGCAACAGTGTACTCTCCGTGAGGGGATCTATATACATCTACTATACAACTATCTACAGGGAGACACGGAGAAAAGGTGACTGTGTACTCACGTGCCCCGCCGCAACTCTCCGCAGAGTTGCGGCCGCTCTCCAGCAACCTCCTGAGGACTCCACCAATCTTCGGCCCAGACGTCCTCCTCCTCTTCCTCGCTTCCGCTCTTGGTCCTTCCTCTCTCCGTCTCTGGTTCTCCGCCTGCTGTCTCCTGCCACGAGTCCGCTGCATGGATTGCTCTCCTCTCTTCTTCGCCGGCTTTTCTGTATCCTGTGCTGGTGCTGGGGGCGGGACTTCCGGGGTCACCGGCGATCACTTCCGGTACGATGCGCGTTTCCACTGGCTGCTCCGTAATCTGCAGGGGGAGAGAGAGAGGAGGAGTCCTGGTCGTCAGGGACGCGGGAGGGTCAAGGGTCATGGAATCCCTGTTCGAGCGCGGCTCTGTCGAGGTAAGCGGCGCTCCCCTTCCATAGGGACTTAAAAGAGACCTAAAGAGTGTGCAATGTCTGCCAATGTGATATCATCACTAGGGGATTCCCTGGAAGTATTATTAGAGCGGGATGGTGTGATCGTTGGTACAGTGGCTAGTGGTGGGGCCATTACATTGTCCATGTCTAAGTGGGCAGAATTGGTGTCACCAACACTGACATCATCCCTAGCAGGATTGGGCTTAGGGGTTTTTGGCTTTCTCCCTCCCCTGTTTTGACCCCCTTTCTTCCTTTTTTGAATAGCTCCTTCCCTGACTCCCCTTGTGGGATCAGAAGCATTCTCACTGGTAGTAGCTATAACTGCGTTGAGTTCGGGGATTGGAAGCGGGGTTTCAAGCGGGGTTTGCGGTATTTGGCCTGTGGGTAGGGTCATTAGGCTCATGTCCTCAAGATCACTTGAGGCCTCCATTGTAAAATCTGGGTTGGTGGATGATTGATTAACCCCCAAGGTCTCCTGTCCGGAGTTATTGGCTTCTAGACTTCCATCGGGAGTCTTGGCTAGAGCCATTGGGCCCATGGATAATCTCCTTACCCAGTCAATTTCCTGAGAAATACGTCTCTCGAGTACTGCAATGTCCTCTATAAGGAGTGATCCTGCTTTAACAAAATAATTGTCAATGGTACCTTTAACAGCTCCTGGCGCCGCCATAGAAGATTTACTCCTAGTTTCCCTGGTACACATTTCAAAGTCTAGGTTCCTTATGTAGGGTGGCCGACCAGGGGAAGTGGCCCGGTCCCGGTCTCTCCCGTCCTCGAACAGCCTCAAACAGCCCGCCCTTAGCCCGGGCTTTGCTCCGCGCTTCGTAACGCGCGCGTCCCGCGTGCGCGGGGTGAGTCACAATATAACCGTGTGCACTGAGGGCGTGGCATCCGGGGAGAGCGGGCCAGGTGTCGCCAATTGGCCTCGCAGGGACTCCTGGTCAATGGAGTCCCTGCCGTCACGCTCGCAGCCCCGTTGAGCCGCCGCAGCCCACGCCGGCTCTCCTTGTGAAGCGGGACCCGCGGAGCGGGTCCGGCGAACAGTGTCGGCAGGTATCAGGAAGCGGAGAAGGTTAGTGCAGGTCAGGAAAACCTTGCTCCGGTTACTTTGTGCAAAAGACAGACGGCAGCCCACGCCGGCTTCCCTCGTGAAGCGGGACCCGCGGAGCGGGTCTGGCAAACAGTGTCGGCAGGTTTCAGGAAGCGGAGAAGGTTAGTGCAGGTCAGGGAAACCTTGCTCTGGTTACTTTGTGCAAAAGGCAGACGTGTCCCACCAGTTGGGCAGAGGAGGGCTGCTTTTCTTAAGTCCGGTGCACAGAGGGCGTGGCTTCCGGGGAGAGCGGGCCAGGTGTCGCCAAATGGCCTCGCAGGGACTCCTGGTCAATGGAGTCCCTGCTGTCACGCTCGCAGCCCCGTTGAGCCGCCGCAGCCCACGCCGGCTTCCCTCGTGAAGCGGGACCCGTGGAGCGGGTCCGGCGAACAGTGTCGGCAGGTATCAGGAAGCGGAGAAGGTTAGTGCAGGTCAGGGAAACCTTGCTCCGGTTACTTTGTGCAAAAGACAGACGGCAGCCCACGCAGGCTTCCCTCGTGAAGCGGGACCCGTGAAGCGGGACCCGTGGAGCGGGTCCGCCGAACAGTGTCGGCAGGTATCAGGAAGCGGAGAAGGTTAGTGCAGGTCAGGGAAACCTTGCTCCGGTTACTTTGTGCAAAAGACAGACGTGTCCCACCAGTTGGGCAGAGGAGGGCTGCTTTTCTTAAGTCCGGTGCACAGAGGGCGTGGCTTCCGGGGAGAGCGGGCCAGGTGTCGCCAATTGGCCTCGCAGGGACTCCTGGTCAATGGAGTCCCTGCCGTCACGCTCGCAGCCCCGTTGAGCCGCCGCAGCCCACGCCGGCTTCCCTCGTGAAGCGGGACCCGCAGAACAGTGTCGGCAGGTATCAGGAAGCGGAGAAGGTTAGTGCAGGTCAGGGAAACCTTGCTCCGGTTACTTTGTGCAAAAAACAGACATGTCCCCACAAATTTGTCACGGCCAGTCATATATTAACCAAAGAAGAGCCCTGCCGCTGTAAAGGTTAAGAATTTCTGTTCTGGGATAAATTCAATGTTCACATAATCAGTGCTTAATTTGAGCCAGTGGTCGGGACCCCACCAACATTCAGTTTGGGAGACAGCACATAGTTTTCCTCATTAGTCTTTGGCCCAGAACAAAAAAGAGAAAACCACAAACAGCTAAAAGGAGGGCGGCCTGCTAATTTAAATTAGTAGACATATTTATTGGTTTGTTGATCATTCCATTTGTAATGTGCAGCAGGTCCTAGAAAAAAGACCTTTGTCAATAAATCATCCTGCAACATGAGTTAGAAGAGCAATGCCATACTGTGGTACATCGAGTGTGTGCTTCGGGTTTCCAGTGTGTAAGAGAAGTGTGCAATAAAAGTGAACAGAGCAACAGATATTATGAAGACTTCAGGAAGGGCTGCGATTTGAAGGAGCGGGTCTGGCAGCTGGGGCACACTCAAACACAGGACTGAAAACACACTCAGTTCTGGCTCAGAAGCGGTAGAAGCTGTAGCGCAATCACAATGTTTGGGGTTCACATAAATGGAGTCAGAACTTGCAAGATGGCACTTGGCAAACATTTTGTTTGTTGTAGGGATCAGGGTCTTACTTAGTTCCTCACCAGCTGTGCATACCTCATCTCCAGTGGAGACAGGACAGAGTAAAGAGTGCGGCGCAGTGGGAGCAGAGTGCAGATCAGTGTGGGGCGGGTCCAGACGGATCCAGGCGTCTGTTACCTGGCACCCGACACTCCGCACTTGGGGCTGGTCACTGGGCACTGGTCAGTGGGCCCTGGTCACTAGGCCCCCTCGACCCTGAGACCTGGTGGGGCGCTGACAGCAGCAGCACCGGCAGGCGACAGTAGCCGACCCAGCATTTCCCATAAGATGCAGCCGTGCAGCAGCACCTGACCAATGCTCGGAACTAGGAGCCTGGAAGTCCACAAACCTTGAAAGAAACAAGGGACCCCCGCCCACCCCTCATTTCATTCGGGGCAAGCAAGGGGGGTTACGGAGGAGGCTGCAGAAGGTTATGGAGCAGAGCGCAGCAAGTGTGGCAGCCATAGCAGGCTGCCGTGAAGTGTGGCCCCAAGGTGCCGCAGAGGCGACCCGCTCAGACAGGGCACAGTTTGTGGTGCCTCAGGAGCGCTGCCACTTGCTTGATGGCCTCTGATAGCACCCGCTCACCGGAGCACACCAGCCAGCAGCGGGCCAAGCGGAGCCCTTAATCAGGCCAGGGCATCTCCAGTCCTTGCACCAGCCCCACTCCCATCCCCTCAGCCAAGTGTCAGCAGTGCAGACAGAGTCACCTGGACACTGTGTTGAGTGCAGAGAGGAGCACCGAGGAGTTGTGGACAGCTCTAGGAGCACACAGGCATCAGCATCACTGCCAGCAGTCCATGCAGGGGGGTCCCCTATAACCTCAGCACAATATTAGCCTTGGATACGATTCAGGGGAAAGATTACCCCCGCACCCCTGGCATCTTTCTAGTTTCAGCGCTTTCTCAGCTACTCAATACACCAAACCAGTCCAGGCCAGACAGCCAGACAGCCAAAGCACTACCTGCGCTTTCTTTAGCAAAATGGGACATAAAAAGAAGGATCAACCAAACACGACCCCTAAAGATATCGCTAACAGACAATCGCCAACAAAAAGGATCACAAGCAGTACATCTCTATCAGAGAGCCCAAATGAAATCCCACAAGACGCTCACAAAGGTGGTTGATTAGGCAATTCTTTAAAAAAATGGCAACCTCAGCACCATCCAGGGCTGGCAAAAGGATGAACTCTAGGATGCATCCCTTTCTGGCTATGATCCGTGCATTTCACAGGAGATCAGCACCAAAAGTATGAGCGGAAAGTTCTCCGACTGCTTGCATACCATCAAAGCAGGAACACCTCCAAGTCCGTTGAGCCACAGTAACCTGGAAATGGCTGATTTAGTTCAAATTAAGAATCACCTTGTGGCCACATCACAACCTCACTCGAAGAAAATGTGCCCGACTCCACATTTGGCAGGAAACATTAAGCAGCTCAAGGCACACAAAGGGCTACTAACAGCAGAAGAAGCAGGGGAAGCGACGTTCCGGCAACTGATACTCAAGAACCCACTCCTAGCACAGCGGACAGGTCTGATCCTCCCCTATCAAGGACAGCAAAAATAAATCAGAGAAAGCAACTGGAAAAAAACACAAATAAAAGGGAGATAATCTCAGCTATGGAAGACAGACCACTCACTCCCACAAAGTAATGCTAAAAACAGACAGTCTATCCAATATTTTCAGTCAAAAACTGGGGTAAGAAGGATGCCTCATCTGTCCCGTCTCATGGAGACCACCAAGTGCATGCAAACTTCCAAGCCATTCCATTGCAAAGGACCCAAAGGGTGACGAATATACATCCTTGACGATACAAGACCTTTCCCCAACCTGTATTATTGTGAACATCACATTTGTCTACATATATAAGCTGGAGAAATTCAGTAATATATTTTTATCACTATTGTTATGTCAAAACATGCTTTTGGAATCTCAGCATTTTAATTATCTTGTGCACATTTTTTGATCACCATGTATGTTTTTTTCTATAGAATATTTATCCTGGACAATACTTTTCATTCATCTTCTACTCAGGGACGCTAACTATTTTTATTTGGTAATGGGTTCTGATACTGCTAATATGAAACTCACACAAAGAGTGTATATCAATAGCAACAGTGACTATTTGTGTGTCTACAAAGCTATATGACTTTGGGAGATTGTTTATATGTTTGTATTCATGTCAATTTTTGTCAGGCTCTCTCTCTTTATAAGAAGACAATGTGAGATATTATATCTTAGTTTGTTCATGGGACATTGTCACAATATAAAATTATTATATCAATGTACAATAGTGACACTTAAAATTATATTTACATGTATGTGATATATATGTATATATTATTCCTTACAGAGCACAACATTCTGAGGTGGAACTCCTGATGAAGATAGTGTTTCTGTCGAAATGCGCGTAGAGTCAGTTTTGAAACCACCCAAAAGAGACAATCATTCATCAAAATGCCGGTATTGTTTTCTCACTACATCCTATATAAATCCTATCATGTCTGATGAAAAGACCATATATATCAATATGATTATGTGTATGTAGTATGTTTGTGGTTGTGAAAATATGTGATCAGAATGTTGTGTATATTTGTTAGTCTCTGTATGAATGTTTTCTACTTCTAATACATGTTTTTATGATGAACCAAATAAAAGATAAAGATAATCAATAAATACACCTTTTTATATTTTTCTAACTCTTTAGTGTCACTATTGTTTGTTCTTCTCCTCATAATTGTTTGAGGGATTTAATGATTTGAAGTAGCCCTAGAGTGCTTACATTAAAGAACCCAAAGACACCAGTAGGACCAAGTCAGGTCTTCAGGACAGCTGGAATGAGCACCGCACTGGAAGATATAACCTCCCAGGCATTGACAGCCATTACACCACCACAGCTGGATGGCTCAACACAACCCCAGCCAAGTACCAAGAATCAGACAAGCACAGTAAACAGCCAAGTATGGAGAATCAAAACCCAAGCAGGAAATACATTGAGTCATCAAGCAAGGTCAAACTCTGTGTTAAGCCCGGCAGTACATGCATCAGGAACAGGAAACGTGGTTCAAACCTCAGATTCCCTAACAAATGTCCATGAGGTGCCTTAAGGCTCTTAGATGTTAACACAGAAACTTTCCAAGATAGGATATGGAATTTTCAATAGAGAGGAGGAGTTGGCAGCTTGCTATCTGTGTACCCTTTGGGTCTTTCCTTAACATCCCTTATCCCATGATGCATGGCCCCACCGCACTGTTACTTTAGAAATGACTAGATTTGATATCTATATGTGAGCCCAACATCAGTCAGTCATTTAGTACTGTATTATTTGCCATATTCCTGACAGGATTTCAAAGCCATTCAGACTCACATTTATTTGGGACTGCACATTTGTCTGGCTCTGTGGCCTAAGATTCCTGTAATGACCATAATGAATATTAACTTGATGATCTGATGCTTGAGACCTTGAGTTCCTTGTATTTTCGGACTAACTCATGTAGTGGGTGTGAGTAATCCAGTATTACTATGGCCCTGTTTTAGACTCATTGATGATTGGTACTCGGGGAAGAACATTTCAGTTGAATTCCTGAATGCAAGTGGGCATGCTCTATGGTTAATTATAATCAAGCCATCAGCAGGTTCCCTAGTAGCTATTTGCAGCAGAATATGATTACAGCTACTTTTATTAAAACTGGATCTTCTCGTCTTCCTAATATCACAACGACTTACTGAGTATCAATGCCTCATCTCCCTTATCAAGTGTATGGCTTTATTGATCTAAATTTCTCTGTCTTTACCAGGCTACCCCCTACTTCATTTTCATACACCTATCATGTAGATTAAAGTAACATTGTCATGCTAAAACATATGCCTACTTTGGGAGGTGCATTGTTGTATCTATCGTGTCAAGGCATTACCTTTTTTTAAATTATACTTTAAGCCATGGTGCACCCGTCAGATCTGATTATGTATTGAAATGTTCCCAGGAATTATATGATCAGTTTGACTGACCTGATGGAAGGTTCCCCAGCAGGAGTGATGAACGTGGTCCTCCGTCAGCACCAACCAGGGCGAATATTTTCTGTACAAACGCTCTATGATCTATGTTTGGGCTGAAGAGGACAAGAGAGAGAAATATTTGACTTGCTGGCATTGACTTTTCTGCAGCTGGCTTCCTCTTTATGTTAGAAAGCATAAAGAGAAATCCCCCAAAAATAATCTTAGGTCCAGGAGAGTGGATGGTCAATTGGCTTAGACCCATTTTGTGTGAGTGAGACAATTTGTATGACCCTCCTTTATTGGATTTTCGCTGGGTCGATTTAGATTTTTATGAATGTGTGAGGTATGAATGGTATGTTTGGATGAAATGAGCCTATGGGGCTTCTGGGAATGAATCAACTAAATAATGTAAAACAATGTTGTACAAGAACATTGCTATTGCCACGGATCATGTTAAGAAATTGCTTTATTGATTGTTGCGTGTAAAACATTTTTTTAAATAACATTTTTGTTTCATGCCAACTCACGTTTTTAGATGGTTTTGCAGTTTAGAAGGTTTACAGGTTGAAGGCAGGGTATAGTGTTATGTGCTTCCTCTTTCTAAATTCTTAACTTCATCACTCTTTTCTATCAGCCACCCTTATAGTAGCTACTCTTAAACAATGTACTTACAAGAGATATCTCCCTATTTTCCCCTCTCATTCTCGATTTATTGAGTAAAAAGCTTTCTTCAATCTTACAGCCTTAGTTATTGAAAGATCTCACAAATGTCTGTGTTGCTTGCTATCTTTTTTTCTTGTTCACATCTACAGTTGTACCCATAACTTGGGGGTGCGAGAAAATACCTATTGAGTTTTCAGCACTCCCAATAATATCCTTCTGTTTCCTGCAAGAGTCAAATCAAACCATTAGGCCAATGTCCTTTCTAATTTACAAGTTGAAGTATATTAACTTCTCTTGTGGCAATGGGAATGAAGAGCCCACTCCGACAAACTGAAGGTCAAGCCACTTTATTTACCACTGGGTGGACTTTAAGTATCTTTGTAATGGAGGCTAATCCATCTCTTACATACTTGTCTGATGGCCTAACTGAGTAAGGGACATCGGAGGTCAGGCCATTCAAAATTCCTCCTGATTTAAAGTAGGCAGTCAAATGGCCAGTTTTTACTCTCCATCCATTACTGCAGTTACAAACATAGTGGTTTGGGATAGTGAAAATGTTTAAATAACCCCACACCATGACAGAAAACTCCTATGGTGTGCGGATCATTACCTTTTTTTCTATCAAAAACAAAATCCTGCTTTGGGATTCTGTTTTTGTTTTTGAAATAAAAAAACGAGTTAAAAGTTTGTCAGGCTACCTTCATGTTTAACAGTGACGGTCGCAAAGGAGGTTCCTGTCAATGACTAGAAATGTCTGCTTGGCCAGCAGACATTTCGAAATTTGGAGTATGGGTATTTCATCAGTGTGACGGATTATTGTACTTCGAGTATTCCAAATCACGCCCTTAGTGAGTTCTCTGCAAAATGTTATATGCAAATGTACTTTTACTACAAACTGTTTTCAGATGAATATTTAAATTCGTTCTCACTTCCTTCCTGGGTGTGGTATTTATACTCCTGGATTGCAAAATGGCAGGTCTGATTTGCAAATCTCACACAACCACTTCCATTGCTTCCAGAGAGATACACTAATCAAACTAATCAAACTGAAACACGCTGAAAACACTGAACAGTCATTTAGACAGTCTATGAATCTGGAAGAGTCTTTTGAACCATGATGCTCCATCTCCACAATCTTAGGGGTCGATTATGTTGGTGGTGAATCCGCATCCTCCGGGCCGGTGGAAGCCACCGCCGGCCCGAAGTATGCAGATTCACCCCCACGGACATTGCAAACACCCACCGCGACATTAGGATGCCGGTGGGATCAGCGGCGGATGGCAAGTCTGTGCGCCGCGGATCCGCTGTGTATGCACGCAAATAAAGTGGCGGTGTCTGCAAGACACCGCCAGCCATATTAGGTTGCAGGCGGAAAAGCATGTGGTCTTTTGTGTTTGGGGGCCCGTTGCGGGTCCCCAGGGTGTTGGGGGGGTGGGGGGTGCACATGGGGGTACCTATGGTACCCCCCTGCTTTGGCATGCACAAGGTGGCAGGCACCACGCGGTGCCTACCAAGTTGTGCATGCCATAGTTAAACATGCATATTTTACATTGTGGCGGGTGCTGCTCAAAGCTCAAAGCAGCACCCGCTGCAATGTAAAATATACGGGATGTGACCGCCAGGGTAGCGGTCACATCCTAATTGCTACGGAGGGACCGCCGCTGCCCCTGCGGTCGGTCCCTCCACCTCGGGGGTGGCAGACAGACGCAAGTCCGTCCGCCATCCTAATCGACCACCTAGTTGGGGGTTAGGATGACCATTATTTATCTTTTAAGGGAGCATGTGCCTTGGCCCAGAGTTTCACTCAGACACCCGCGGTCAGCGCTACTGAAATGTGGGGTGCTGAATTCGTATACTTGATTCAACTTGATGCCTCTTTAATACACTGAAATGCCAGAAACCGGTCCCCGGTAGCTTGTTTCCTTCCCAGTATAAGAATTGGCTTGGTAGTTTGGTCTGCCCTGTTCCCATGATGCACTGGGCCAGGGTCAGACTAATTTGCATATAGCCAAGTTCTGAGCTGGGATGGTGCAGTGAGCTAAAAAACGGTGATGGATCAAGCCCTGATCTTTGGACTGGGTAAGAGTGGTCGGCTTAATTCAGACACTCTGTTCATCACCACCCCCTTTTCTGAATCATTTTTGTCCACCATAAGCGTGGAAGGGTATACTCAGATGTGAGTCCCTAGCTCATTGCACCATCAGGATTCAAGCAAGCCGGGCCGAAGACGGCTGAAATGCCAGAAACCGGTCCCCGGTAGCTTGTTTCCTTCCCAGTATAAGAATTGGCTTGGTAGTTTGGTCTGCCCTGTTCCCATGATGCACTGGGCCAGGGTCAGACTAATTTGCATATAGCCAAGTTCTGAGCTGGGATGGTGCAGTGAGCTAAAAAACGGTGATGGATCAAGCCCTGATCTTTGGACTGGGTAAGAGTGGTCTGCTTAATTCAGACACTCTGTTCATCACCACCCCCTTTTCTGAATCATTTTTGTCCACCATGAGCGTGGAAGGGTATACTCAGATGTGAGTCCCTAGCTCATTGCACCATCAGGATTCAAGGAAGCCGGGCCGAAGACGGCTGAAATGCCAGAAACCGGTCCCCGGTAGCTTGTTTCCTTCCCAGTATAAGAATTGGCTTGGTAGTTTGGTCTGCCCTGTTCCCATGATGCACTAGGCCAGGGTCAGACTAATTTGCATATAGCCAAGTTCTGAGCTGGGATGGTGCAGTGAGCTAAAAAACGGTGATGGATCAAGCCCTGATCTTTGGACTGGGTAAGAGTGGTCTGCTTAATTCAGACACTCTGTTCCTCACCACCCCCTTTTCTGAATCATCTTTAATACACCAGCTGATACTGCCTGCCTAATATTCTCACTCCTACAGGTTCTTTTTCATCCCTGCATAATCATTTTGATACTATTTTCCATCTTTCTCTTCCTCCTTCTTTTCCTCTTTTGTGTGTTTCTCTCTGTTGCTCCGGATCAAAGCCTGTCAAGGAAAACATAAGTGTGGGTCCCCAGAAATGAGTGCAGCGGGGCCCAACTTGCAACCAGTAGCTCAAATTAAGCACTGATATGACTTTGGGTATTTTGTGGACATACTGTTCTTAAAACAATTTTGTTCACCAGATTACCGGCTGCCTTACTTATTTAAGGGTCTAGCACGACAGAAAATTCCTTTGTTGCATTGCTTCTCAATTCCTGTGCTTGATTTTATATACTGTGGTTCTCACACCAGGAAGTGGTAGGCCTCACTGTGAGCCTTGATTACCTTATGGTTTGAGAACAACTTTCCTCAATGCAAACTTTGGGTATCATTTTATTTAACACATCTGAGTCTAGCTTTTGCTCTATTGGCAACCCATTCATTTAATCTAAATATGATTTAGGCAAGTTATATATTGTCCCATACATACTCTCCATACTCTTTACCCTAACCATCAGTTGACTGATTATAATATCAGAGTTGTTTAGGCAGGGGCTCCATGAGGGCGGAGGAGCGCCGGCCCACTGCTTTCTCGCAGTGTGAGAAGCAGAAAATAAAATGGTACTTCAAATACCATTTTATTTTCGGCTTCTCGCGCTGCGAGAAAGCAGAAGGCAGTAGTATGCCTGATTTGAGGCGGGCAGGAGGACATGCCTGGTTGGGGGAGGGTGGGTGGGGGGTCGGGAGGAGTAGCTTGCACCACTCTGAGTACCCTAACTGTTTGGTCAGCCCTGGGGCCAACCAAAGCAGTCATGCAGCCTTCATAGAGAAAATGGCCTCCCTACAGGTGCCCGGCTGGGCACTAACCGGGACTAGTACGCACCAATCACAATGCTGCCATTGCAGTGTTGCGATTGGCTTACAGGATGGGAGGGAGCATGCCTGCTCCTGTTCAGGAGCAGGAAAACATGGGATCCGGCCTAGGAGCATAGGCGGCGCGCGACCAGTCAGGTAAGTTTTATTTTACCCCACCCCGCATGTGGTAACCCCCGCGCGATAACCACCGCTCTACCCAAGCGAGAATTGCGAGCCATGACTGTGTTTAGGTAACTATTGCAATTACCATAATCATAGTCTTGCCATCAGGAATATGGGTTCTAGAAGAATGACGTACTTGATCATGCGTAATGGGTATTTGAGATTGCTACAGCATAAGTGGCTAGGAGTTACTCCACTGTCTTTGATTCTATTCTTTGACTCAATTCTATTCTATTCCTCTCCAAGAAATTCATGACGGTTCTGTGTCGATTGCAATAAAGCATTGAAAGAATTGTAGAAGGGATCCTGATACACAACTGCTGGCCTTCACGCTGTGGGCTAGTTCTCAGTGACAATGCATCTTTCTTGATACCAGACAATATCTCACATGGCTTTTGGTAGGGAAGCTCAATGGAACTTTGCCTGCCCTGATTGTGCATAGCCTTGATTAAATGGAAATGTGTTTGCTCACAAGTGATTTTGAACTGGGACTTCCTTTTGGGTTCTTTCATTAGGGATGGCATCAGGCATCAGGATGGCATTAGGGATGAAGTAGTGTGGCTCACTGGTTAGAGGCGGCAGACCCGAGAGCAGAGGACGGCCCGGGACCAGGGTTCGATTCCCGGCACGGCAGGTTTCTGGGCCAGGGTCAGCGGACTCGATAATTCTCTCGCCTCGGTGCCCACTCTGATCAGCGATCACACTCGGCAACTCTGGGCATTAGCTTGCCTCATCTTCACTAACGGCCCCACCAGACCGCCGGGGATGCCTGGTCTCACCCTGGAGATACCCATTAAGGGACCATCTCTCAGGGAAGCCAGGAAGGGTTTCGCAGCGGTCGAAGCGCCTTGGGACCCTACGGGTAAGTAGTGCGCTATATAAATGCCTATACACATACACACATCAGTATTGGCAATACTACACTTGATATATTATTTAACTATAGATGTTTTAAAGTGATCAGAAACTTTCTCTTCTTGTTAGAGCCACAGTGTTGTGTTTCTGATGAAACATTCTCCAGTAGTTTCTCCACCTTATCTAATATAGTAGCCAGTTTAAATCATTTGGTACCTACTTTCAAGTGTGGTCTTTAATTATTACGGTCGATGATATCTCACTTTTGTATTTGATATAAAAATATCTAAACAAGGAAAGACCACTATTCTTAATGGTCTTTCCCAGTGTTGGATACTAATCTTATGTGAGGTAAGCAGAGGGAGTACAGTAGTGGCACTTGAGGAATGGCTATTAATATCAGAGAAAAATATCTACAAACACAGAAGGCAAATTAAATACATACAGTGGGAAAAGGGATTCAAGGAGAGAGGGGATGTTTCAACACGGTCACCCAGCACATATAACCTGAGGTTGTGACTCCCAGGGAAGCCTCTAAAAAAAAATTTTTTTTTCCTTCACATTTCAGACTGATCAGCCAGCAGGAAGGGCTCCACCTAAACTCTTCCAACGTTTTACAGATCACAGACGGACCATCCTAGGACTGAGTTTTGTCCTGACGTGTCCAGGATATGTCCTGAGCTGCGGGAGTGCTAAACTGCTTTAGTGATGTGTGGGGCTTGCACAGGCCAGAGACTCTGTGACTTCATGTTCCCCAGCTAGTCCGTGCTTCCTGTTGCTGCCCCGGTATGGTCTTAAGCTGGGTTATTAGTAGTCCCAAAGCCATGGTGGTGGTCACATCTTACGCAGGCCACGGAGACTGGGATTTGAATTCCTATGGTGAATCCTTGCTTCCACCTGATGGCTCCAATGTGTTGGGCTCCTTTAAGCCCCACTCTGGTGGTGATTGGCAGGACGTACACAGGCCATAGACTCTGGGACTCAGAATCAGCTGGTGATTCTTGCTTCTTTCTGCTGTCTGCACTGTGGTTCTTAGGCATCCCCCTATGGAGTTGTTCAAACACGTTTTAATAATGTACATTAATATCAGATACTAAAGTTATCTGAAAACTGCCTCAGGTTTAGAGATCCTATAACCCTGTAGTAACGATGATCGCGTGGACATTGAAATACATAGGATTAACCTTATATTTCCCATACATGTGTTTATTATATTCCTAAAATGTACTTTGCGGTATCCATCTGCCTCCAGTATATGGAACCAGATAATTGTTGCATACTGTCCATTGCATGAGGTTGTTCTTCCCCAAAAATGTCAATGATAAACTAAAGACCTGTGTAGTGACTCCAACTTTCTATATGTATGTTTCTGACTAACTTAAAACATTATGAAAAGTTTAAACAATTTAATAACGTTTTTTATTTTATCATTATTAGTGAGAGGGCCTATTCACCTAGAAAGTAGTAAAACTGCACTTAGATTTTTAAATCTAGGTCTGAGCCTATTTTTAATACCTTCTGGAATTCTCACACCCCATTTTGGAATCTATGTACATAGCAGTGCGTTGCATAGGTTCCAATGTGGAATCTATGGAACACAATTGATTTCCATTTTGGGATTAATTTCCCTCTGTACGCTGTTCTGAGTGGCAAAGCACTCTGCACATGTTTTTCATTTTTTTCTCTTGTACAGAAACCCATTTACCTATAGCCCAGCCAACTAGGTGGTAGTTCAATTTCCTTTTCTACCATGGAAAAGGGTGTATTACAGCAATTGTCTGAAATACATCGCTAACCATTTCCAGATTTGGAAGGGGAATGTGTCACAACAGAGGACTGTTAACCATTAACCTCTTAAGCCAGATACAGGGGGAACGATGGAAGATGCTAGATAACCATTTTACCCTGTATGGAACAACCTCCGAGTATATATATACCCCCTCCACTAGTCACACCACATTTACGGAGAGGGAAAAAAGGGACAAATGAAACAATAAAGATGCAGCAGCGAAAACACTCAATAGGGATGTCTTCTGGAATTGTAGACCTCACCTCCTATGATTGCCCCATGTTTCCTGCAGGTGAGACACAATAGAACATTCATGAAGTCCCCACCCTATGCCACCATAAACAACAATTCTCTATGCACTTACAGTCATTACTGCCACACATATCCAGACACAAAAGGCACAAAAGATAAAAATAAAGAAAAGAAAATCAAGATGATTCTTCCTTACTGATACTCAGGAAAAGTCCTTTAGATAGCAAGGCACTACTAAAATGTTCCATCAAGTAGTCAGTGTATAGGTACTTATCTTGGCAGCAGATAATCCTCTAGTAGCGTTGAATAAATCCACTTGTTTCCAAAGGGAGTCTCTTCCTCTCTTACACGTGGTTCCAGCATGTAGAAAAACTACCAATACTTAACCCCTTCGCTGCTAGGCCTTCATCCCCCCGTGCTAAGCCTTTTTCTGGCTATTTGGGGTAGTTCGCGCTTAGGCCCCTGTAACTTTTTGACAACATAAGGTATCCACACCAAATTTGCATCCTTTTTTGCAACATCATGGGATTCTAAAGGTACCCAGGGTTTGTGGATCTCCCTGGAGGGGACTCAGAAATTAGCCACAATACAGAAAAATATTTTGGGGGGGGGGGGATGAGAAAAAAGGGCTACAGAGGAAACCATCTGTTTTTTTCCCTTCAAATTGTATAAAAAAAGGGTTGTGATGCTGAAATCACCATCTTCCCAGCTTTCAGGGACAAGCAGACTTTTGTCAGAAAACCACATTTTTTTACACAGTTTTGACATTATTCTGGAACATTGCCTATTTTTGCTATTTTTTGTGCTTTCAACCCTCTTCCAGTTATTGGCAGAAATGGGTATGAAAGCAATAATGGATCTATACATTTTGGATAAGTAGACAAAATTCTGAATTCAGCAAGGGGTCATTTGTGTAGATCCTTCAAGGTTTCCTTATAGAAACTAACAGTTAAATATAGGAAAAATTGAAAATTATTTGAAAAAAACAGCCTTTTGTGTCAACGTTTTCACATGTAACTTCTTCTAATTATGACACATCTTTGAAATCAATATACCGTTACATCCGCTGGACCTTCCTGGTTGTGAGGATATATAGGACTTGTAGGTTCACCAAGAACCCGACGAATCCAAAGCCAAAAACCAAGAAGCGACTTGCAATGTTTTTTATTATATACCGTGTATATAGCAATTAATCTGAGAAAATGTGTACATGGAAAGACACCTATGTATTTCTGAAATGGGAACAAAAGGTAGAGTTTTGAAAAAGCAGATATTTGCACATTTCCGAAATTGGGAATACTCATACTAGCATGAGAATTAATCAATCATTTTTCAAAATAAATTATTTTTTACACATTGTCTTTCATTTGGAAGGCAGAAATGTATCGAAAGTCAATAGGTAATGACAATTGCTTTACAAATCTGAATTACCCTATGTCTCCCGATACAAATGGTACCTTGTGTGGGTAAGCTTAGTGCCCACAAAAGGAAAAGGCTCACAACACAACGCGAACACACCACATTTTCACAATGAAAAATTACCCTTTTTCTGCAAAGTGCCTAGCTGTAGTTTTTTAACCCTAGCTCTGCCGGCACCTAGGAAACCTAGCAAACCTATTCATTTTTTAAAACTAGACACCGAGGGGAATCCAGGATGGGGTGAATTGACTGCCTCTCACCAGGTTCTGTTACCCACAATCCCTTGCAAACCTGAAAAATTGCCATAAAAAACAAATTTTCCTCACATTTCTGTGGTGGAAAGTTCTAGAATCTGCGTGCATCCACAAATTTCCAACCACCCAGCCTTCCCCAAAGTTTTCCAAGAAAAATGGTACCTCACTTGTTTGGGTAGGCCTAGTGCCCGCAGCAGGAAACGGCACAAAATGCAACGTGGACACACCACAATTTTACAGTGAAAAAAGACCCTTTTTTGGCAAAGTGCTTAGCTGTAATTTTTTAACCCTAGCTCTGCCGGGACCTAGGAAAACCTAGCAAACCTAAACATTTTTGAAAACCCAGGGGAATACAGGATGGGGTGACTTGACTGCCTCTCACCAGGTTCTGTTACCCAGGATCCTTAGCAAACCAAACAAATTGTCAAAAAAACACATTTTCCTCACATTTCTGTGGTGAAAAGTTCTTAAATATGCGTGGATCCACAAATTTCCACTCACTCTGCATTTCGCAAAGTCTTGCGAGAAAAATGGTACCTCACTTCCATGGGTGGGTCAAGGGCCTGTGACAAGCAAGGGCCCAAAACCTATTGAGGTGACATCAAAATTACTTATCACAAACCCATGGGTTTTTGGCCCTGGGCTCGGCGACCATCTAGGGAAACTTACCAAACACACACATTTCTGAGAACTAGACACCCGGGGGAGTCCAGTGAGGTATAGCTTGCAAGGGTCCCCCAACGTTTTCTTACCCACAATCCCCTGCAAACCTCAAATTTAGCTTAAACAATCACTTTTTTCTGAAATTTCTGTGTGGGAAAGTTATAGAATCTATGTGGATCCACAAATTTCCTCCCACCCAGCGTTCCCCAAGGTTTCCCGATAAAAATGATACCTCACTCGCATAGGTGGGTCAAGTACCCACGACAGCCAAGAGCCTAAAATCTATTGAGGCGGCATCACAAAACAAACTGGTTTTGCAAGGGGGGTTCCATGAGTTTTGGGCCCCAGGCTCGGCAGCCATATAGGGAAACCTACCAAACCCACACATTTCTGAATACTAGACACACGGGAAGGTCTGGCGAGGTATGGCTTGTGTGGGTGTCTTAACGTTTTCCTACCCAGGAAACCTCAAATTTAGCTGAAAAAATCACTTTTTTCTCAAATTTATGTGTGGGAAAATTCTGGAATCTACGTGGATCCAAAAATTTCCTACCACCCAGTGTTCATCCAGGTCTCCCAATAAAAATGGTACCTTATTCACATGGGTGGGTCAAGTACCCGCGACAGGCAAGGGCCCAAAACGTATTGAGGAGACATCAAATTTACCTATCACAAAACAACCTGGATTTGCAAGGGGGGTCACCTGGGTTTTTGGCCCCGGGCTCCGCTGGCCAACTTGGGAAACTTCCAAATCCCCACATTTCTGAAAAGAAGATACCCTTGGGGAGTCCATTGAGGTATGGCTTGTGTGGGTCCTGCAACATTTTCCTATCCAGAATCCCCTGCAAACTTTAAATTTAGCGGAAAAATCCTTTTTTTCTCAAATTTCTGTGTGGGAAAGTACTGGAATCTCAGAGGATCCACGAATTTCCTTCCACCCAGCACCCCCCCCAGTCCCCCGATGAAAATGGTACCTCACTTCTGTGGGTAGGCAAAGTGGCTGAAACAGGATATGGCCCAAATCGTATTGTGGAGACTTCAAAATCACCTATAACAAAACTACCTGGTTTTGGGGTAGGGTGCCTAGTTTTTTGGCCCAGGGCTTGCCACCATCTAGGGAAACCTACCAAATCCACACATTTCTAAAAACTAGACATCCTGGGGAGTCCAATGAGGTATGACGTATGTCGATTTACCTACCCGGAGTCCCCTGCAAACCTCAAATTTAGCTGAAAAAACACATGTTCCCCATATTTTTATGTGGAATCACCGTGCTTAGAATTCTCTGTGCTATACTATAAATCCCTATGTTTCTGGCTCTTCCTAGCCACAGGCCTTTGGCCCACCCACACACGTGAGGTATCATTTTACTCAGAAAACAAGGGGAATGCTGGGTGGTAGGACAATTGTGCTGGCACAGTGATCCCACACAAATATATAGGTAAATTTGAGGTTAGCAGGGGATTCTGGGTAGGAAAGCGTTGAGGGACCCACGCAAGCCATACCTCGCTAGACTCCCCCAGGTGTCTAGTTTTCAGAAATGTGTGGGCTTGGTGAATTTCTCTAGATGGCCGCCGAGCCCGGGGTACAAAACTCATGGGACCCCCCTTGCAAAACCACGTTGTTTGTGATAGGCAATTTTGATGTCGCCTCAATAGGTTTTGGGCCCTTGCCTGTCGGGGATACTTGACCCACCCCTGCAGGTGAGGTATCATTTTTATCGAGAGACCTGGGGGAATGCTGGGTGGCAGGAAATTTGTGGATCCACGTAGATTCCAGAACTTTCCCACACAGAAATTCGAGAAAAAAATGGATTTTCTTTAGCTAAATTTGAGGTTTGCAGGGAATTGTGAGTAGGGGACCCACGCAAGCCTTACCTCACTGGACTCCCCCAGTTGTCTAGTTTTCAGAAATGTGTGGGTTTGGTAGGTTTCCTAGATGGCTGCCGAGCCTGGGGCCAAAAACTTATGAGACCCCCCTCTAAAATTCAGGTTGTTTTGTGATAGGTAATTTTGATGTCGCCTCAATAGGTTTTGGGCCCTTGCCTGTCGCGGGTACTTGATCCACTCACGTGATTGAGGTATAATTTTTATCGGGAGAAATGGGGAAATGCTGGGTAGTAGGAAATTTGTGATTCCACGTAGATTCCAGAACTTTTCCACACAGAAATTTGAGAAAAAAGTGATTTTTTCAGCTAAATTTGAGGTTTGCACTGGATTCTGGGTAGGAAAACTTTGGGGGACCCACACAAGCGATACCGCGCTGGACTCCACCGGGTGTTTAGTTTTCAGAAATGTGTGGGATTGGTAGGTTTCCCTAGATGACCGACAAGCCCGGGGACAAAAACTCATGGGACCCTCCCTTGCAAAACCAGGTTATTTTGTGATAGGTAATTTTAATGTCGCCTCAATAGGTTTTGGGCCCTTGCCTGTCGCGGGCCCTAGGCCTATCCACACAAGGGAGGTTCCATTTTTCTTGGAAGATTTCTGGGGAACGCAGGGTGGGTGGAGTTTTGTGGACACACGCAGATTCCAGAACTTTCCACCACAGAAATGTAAGGAAAATGTGGTGTTTTTGACAAATGTTTAGGTTTGCAATGGATTCTGGGTAACAGAACCTGGTGAGAGCCAGTCAAGTCACCCCATTCTCGATTCCCATGGGTGCCGGCAGAGATAGGGTTCAAAATCTACAGCTAGGCACGTTGCAAAAAATGGGTCTGTTGTGTTTTGGGCAATTTCCTGTCACAGGAGTTTGTCCCGATATGCCCCCAAGGGGGGCAGAAAGACTATGGCTATTTTTTGTGGGGGGGGGAGCATTGGTATTACCATTTTGGGAAGCCCCTATCCCCTCGCATATCAAATCCTGCATAATCGCTGGTGCCTAGTGGGCTTTCTGCCCCCCTAGGGGGCAGATCAGGGGCCACTGCCCCCGTCTACCCTCCCGGGGCGCAGAAAGACTGGAATTTCTCTGGAGGTAGGGTGGGGTATTGTCATGGCCATTTTGGGCAGCCCTACCCCTACACGAAATCTGTGGTTTCTAGCTGACTTTTTTCTCCCCCGGGGTGCCAGATTTGGGGCTACAGTTCCCATCTGCCTCCTGGGGGGCAGAAAGACAGTAATTTTTTTGGGGGGGGTTGGGGCATTGGGATGCCTGTTTCGGGCAGCCCGCACCCTAAAAAAAATTGCGCAAAAAAAATCTCTGGTGTTTAGCAGGTTATCTGCCCCCCCAGGGGGCAGATTGGTGGCTGCTGCTTCATCCACCCCCCCAGGGGGGGCAGAAAGGCTGTAATGGGGGAGGGGGTGGGGGCATTGGCATGCCTGTTTTGGGCAGACCCCACCCTAAAACAATTTGTGCAAAATAAAATCCCTGGCATTTAGTGGGTTTTCTGCCACCCGGGGGAGGGGCAGATTGGGGGCTACTGCTCCATATGCCCCCCCCAGAAAGGCTGTAATGGTGGTGGGGGCATTGGTGGGCCTGCTTCGGGCAGCCCCACCCTAAATAAAATTGCACAAAAAAAATCCCTGGCGTCACGTGGGCTTTCAACACCCCCCCCCCCCCGAAGGGGCAGATTAGGGGCAAATGTCCCATCTGCCTCCCAGAGGGAGCAGAAAGGCTGTAATGGTGGCGGGTGGGTGGGGGCATTGGGGTGCCCATTTTGGGCACCCCCAACCCTAAACATTTTTTTTTAAAAACAAATCTCTGGTGTTTAGTGACCTTTCTGCCCGGCTACTGCCCCCATCTGACCTCCAGGGGCAGAAAGACTGTAATGATTGTGGGAGTGGGGGCATGGCCATGCCCGTTTTGGGCAGCCCCCACACTTCTTTTTATATGCAAAAAAAATCCCTGGTGTCTGGTGAGCTTTTTGCCCTCTAATGCCCTCCCTGGTGTCTAATGGGTGGATCCCTGCTTTGGTATCGCCCTCCTGTGGCGATTCCCAAGCAAGTATTTCTTCTTGCTCAGCGGGATGAGATAGCCCCCTGAGTATGTAGAAAGGGAAACTGAAATTAGCCTCTTGGCTCATTTCAGTTTTGATATCACTGAAATGATATCAGCGCGAAGTGCGCGCCGATCGTCATTTCAGAGAAACCAGGGGAAGCTCTTCCCCAGCTGCTGAGGCTCTTTGGGTGTAAAGGGAATCCCTCTCGTGCCCGCACCAGAGGGATTTCCAGGGCGATGTGTCATGACAGCCGGGTTCCATCATAAGCACACGCCCACCGTGTCTCATGACGGCTCCCTGACGTCATGAGCATGGAAGGGGTTACAAAGAACAAAAAATAAAATAATAATAGCCCAAGCACTCCAAGCCTCTTAACAGCTCTGGGATTTGTCCTCAGCCAGTCTTATTTCACGAACGCTCTCCAGAGGATGTAGAGCCTAACTTGGCCTCTGGGATGTTCATAGATGAATGCGCTTCAACGGGCGTCTTCTGGAATGGTTCAGTTTTAAATGAGGGAAGGGAAGGTGGTCGTGCTACATCTCAAATGTGAGCAATGTTCTTGAGTTAATTGCGCTATAGCGCGCAATCAGTGTTTGGTGTCTGTAGCAGGGGAAAAGAGGGCACGAATCAGCGCGACGCGAGCCGGAGGCTGACTCTTTCTGCTTCAATGAAGGCCCCCTCTGTCGTCAGGAAACGAGGGCGTCTGTCAATTCAGGCAGCCGCTTAAAGGCGGGCGATACAGGAGCAGCTTATTTGCAGGACGTTACTTTCACGTGACAAGCACCATGTCCATTGGCGGCGGGGCTTAGGTACGTGAAAGAGAGATGAGACAGGCACGGTCTCCCTTGGCATTCTGGGAGATGTAGTCTCCATCATTCATGCTTCTCATTCTCTCATGTCAGTGTCTATATGTAACCCCCGTTCTACCTACGCCTAAACATGACAGAATGTTAGGAATTTGTGAAAGTCTGCGTTATCAAACTCCCAAGACTAAAAACACCTTCGAACACCCAGGAACATACTCAGTCTGTGTTTTATGGGTGCACATATCTCCACACAATTTAAATGGGCTTGTGCCTACGAATAAGCTTTTTGTGAATTCCTGGCAGGCATAACAGGGGTAAGTTTGCCCATATACTTAAGGTCATAAATTTAGGTTTATGGTCGAATTTCACTTTGTGAGTAGATTCCAATAAATTAAATGGAACTCTTTTACACAGTGGTTATCCTGAATTGTGACTCTGTTCATGAGTTAGCTGTAGGGATAGGAGAAGCTGAGGGCAGCATGCCTCATGTTTGTAAATAAAGCTTGCTTTTGGTACCCTGTTCTGTAGTATGTCAATTCCGTTGATTGGAATTTAAAAGAAGTCACAATTGTAGCTAGGGGCCTGATTTAGATCTTGGCGAATTGTGTCCTGCAATGGATTTTTCGGCAGTAATCCAGCCCGTCAGCTTGGTAGTCTGCCAACCCCATGTAGATGTAAGCAAGTTCATAGAAAAAAGACCATGCTGCTTCGCTGCCACGGCCAGGAAATCTCGATCGTATCAATGTGGCAGGATAGGCAAAAGTGGCTGTTGGAGGAAGGATGCCCAGTTGCCCGCTGGCCCAATCACAAGGTGCCTTCCTTCCGACGTGACTGTGGCGGTCAAACCTCCACAACTGAGTTGGTGGAATGGAAGAGTATAGGGCAGAAAGGCAACTTTTCTCACTTTCATTCTTCCTGTTCCACCATGGATCCGATCTTCCAAGTCCTACCGCTGCTGCTGCTTCTTGATGATGAACAAAACTAACACCATTGTGGAGGCAATCGACAGTACTCTCCACTTTTATTGGTTACCTATTGACTTGTCTGCTAACATGCTCAGGACTCGTGCATTTATAAACCTCTCTTACAAGCCATAGCATATCAGTGTACAATGCATATGTCTGTGATGTTGACGTTCAAGAAATTTAAACACACCTGTATGATCACATCATATGTATACATCTGGTGCTGCTGCCTTATAAAAATGGACACGTGCACAAAAATGTATCCAAATAAAAACTGAAAAAAACACCATACTGGTCAGCAGAAACAAATTTCAAAAGTTCCCACATTAAAAACTTGTGCAACACACATCATAGGGATAAGTGCAATGTAATATGATATAGAAATTGCACTAGACAAGTTGTAATCTTTACCTTAGAAATTAATTGTAAAATCAATGTTAGTCACAAATAAGAAGTATTCAACATATACATCCATGCAACATTTTCCCTTGTCTACTGCAAGTCCTGTACTGTAACCAATTTCAATAGTCACAAAATATGTCATACTAATCAGTAATCAAGGTGAAACAAACACACCTGTAGTAACACATACAAATACATTTTGTAACATCAATTTCTTGGTGCACATGGCCATTACTATGATGAATGCCTGCACCTAAATAAAAATTACTATCACATATTATGTTAACAAGTGTAGGCACCTAGCAAAGTAGATATTACCTGCCATCATGGTAAAGGAAAATAAGTACTTCATGTTTTACTCAGAAACATTGCTACGAATCATACAAGTACTTAGGAAAAATAATGCCAGGACTAATTTGGTGAAATCAAAGTATGGATTTATTACACAAAAGGAGATATGGCTCTCAAAATAAATATCAAGCCAAATGACAGTCCAAAAAGTGAAAAGTTCTGCACTGTTGTGCAGTGGCAGAAAGCTTGCCTCCAACGGTTATGTCATGTTTTGTTATGTTATGCTAAATAGATTTATAGAGCACTCAGCTACTGAAGAGTGTCCCAGAGAAATATGGTAAAAATGCACTGCCAAGGGGAACCTCCTCAGAAAGGGGCATCTAGTGGGCAGAGCAGGCACCTCCAAGGTCATGGGAGTGGGTTGAGTTTGAGAGGGGTGCCCTTGGGTTTGGGAGTGGGGGTGTGGTTTTGGGAGGGGTGCTCTTGCATTTTGTAGGGGTAGGTTGGGATGTAAAAGGGTGGGTTAGGGTGTGGAAGGGGTAGATTTGTGTTTGCTAGTGGTGGATTGGGGCTTGGAAGGGTTTAGGGCAGTGGTAAAAAGGACATCTTCAATGGGAAAATGGGCAGGGAGCTGGATTTAAGAGGTAGAGGGAGGGGCAGTGTCTGATGTGCATGTGCCTATTAAGGGTGCAGTTGCCTGTGGGTCTGTTGAATGTCATGCACATTTGAGCGTGTCTTGCATCATAGGTGTCTGCTGTTTGGATGTGTGTGGGCATTTGAGTTTTGTGGGTGTGAATTCTAATGTTTGTGTATGTGTGAGTGGATGGGTGTGCTGTGGAGGTGCTGGGTGTGGTGTTCTGGGTGTGGTTGCGGTGCATGTGGGTATAGTGGTGGCTGTAGTATCTTTGAAGGTGTTGGGTGTGGTTGTGGTGAATGTGAGTGTGGGTGTGGTTGTGGGTTCGGTGTCTGTGGGTTTGCTGGTGGTGGGGGTGGTACATATGTGTGTGGTGGTGGCTGAGGTGCCTGTGGTTTTGCTGTTGGTGGGAGTGGTGTTTGTATGTTTGAATGTGTGCCTGTATTTTTTGTGGTGTTTGTGTTTCCATGTGGGTGTGCTGATTGTTTCTATGTGAGTGGGTGCATGCAAAAGTATGAGTGTTCTTGAGACAGGTCTGGAAATAGGAAATTTGGATGAGGAAGAGGTGGGAGGTTGTGCTCAAGGTTGAGATGGTTGGGAGACTGCAGTCAGTAAGGAGGATATACCTTGAAAAGACCTCTATAGGCCAGACATAGCACTGTGCATGCATTCCACGTAGGTTACCATTTGTTGCAATTGGCAGCCAAGCCCGAGGTTTGCATTTAATAGTGCAGTGTGGCCTACAGAGAGGTTTTGCAGGAGGTCAATAGCTTCCCCACTCAGGACAGCTGGGTGGACAGGGGCAGGGGGTGAGGTGCCTGCAGCGAAGGAGATATCAACCCTTTTAGAGGGATCTGGTTTGGCCAATTAGAGGGGAAGCACGAGGGAAGGTGGCGGTGGTTCTATGGTTAAATGTAGATGAATGTCACACACGTTTTCTTCAAATTAATCAGGATATTTGTGATATGTGTGCTGCTCTGTATTAATGCCTGCTAAGCATTTAGAATAAACTTTGAAATAAGGCCTAACCCCACATGGGCTGTTAGGACTACAGTGCGCACTACTTGGTTGGAATTACAAACATTCAAACAAAACTTTTTCAAATTTATCAACTTTGTATTTAATACATTTTCATATGTTGAACCATCTATAAGATCAAAGGTTCATTAAATCAATTCATGTTCAACTCTCAATATACTTTTTTCAGTAATATTTCATGAACCACCACCCAATGCATTTCGGGACGCTCTTGTCCCTTCGTCAGGAGTTCCCGTTGTCAACTGAAAAGAACAAGGAAACAATATACAAACGATGCCATACCACATATTTACAGTAGATCATCAGTTGTACAACACTCTCAAATTTAGACATTATGCAGTGTACTATTGCCATTTCTTCTTTGCAAATAAAGAACTTTATGATATTTTACAATGACAAAGTTCATCATCATGTATACATAAGGTGTAAATAGCAGGCAGGCAATTCACAATTATTTTGATGTCATTAATATGAATGGTTAAGGTGTAAATAGAAGGCAGGTATTTTAGAATCATCAGTTATTTAGTTTAAAACACATACAAGAATCATGTTTGTTGTTTCTGCACAATAAAATACATTTGGTCATGTAACTGTGAGGAACTCAGTGGTTCTTTTGGCTTTTGTCCGTTGAATAAAGTTTTGTGTTTTTGAATCAGGTCGCTCGGTTCTAGTTTAGACTCGGCTTTTAATTTTGACAGAGAATATATTTAATTTTGAGGCTTGAAGGATTCATGCAAGTCCTATACTATTATTTTTTCAAAAGCAAGACGTCATTAAATACATATCAGCATTATCAGCTGCGCAAGCGTTGCCATAGCAATACTGAGAGGAGATAGAACGATTCATGTGTAGTCCGTTGTTGATTGCAACTAATCACCCGGAAGTTATGCTTATAACCTGAGTACGATGACACGGAAGTGCATCGTTGAAACAACAAGGCGGGTTAGTCCGGAGCTTCTCCGATTGAAAATAGGTAAGCTTGTCTTTTATTCGGCTCGCGTTTGGCCATTAGTATTATCTCTAAAGGTACTTATGTTACCTTTACTTTTTGTAGGCACTGACGATTATTCGACTGTATGTAGACGGGTTACACAGTTCCTTCTAGATAGAGGTGAGCTTTTCAAAATATCGATTACACGAAATGTCTTGCTTTTACACCGCGCTGGTACTGATTTCAGACACTTGTTTCCAACAGAGTTGTCTACATTTACTATTTTAATGGTTGATGAATCACAACGTTCTTCCATCCTTAGTTGAGGTGAGCACGAGTCGATTTAACTTGTATATCTAGGCTTGGTTGTTCATGTAATGTAGTTATAGTGATTGGTTATTTATACATCCTTTTTTCAGGCAGAGTTCCTCACATCTTAACGAGGTATGCTTTTCTTGTTGTATTGGTATCATTTAATTATTGATTTTTGTTTAGGTTATGCTTGTCTCATGATTATGCACTTCGCATCTACTTTTGAATTGACCATTTACCTATGACTGTGATGAAGTCTTTGTTAATTGTAAAATATCATAAAGTTCTTTATTTGCAAAGAAGAAATGGCAATAGTACACTGCATAATGTCTAAATTTGAGAGTGTTGTACAACTGATGATCTACTGTAAATATGTGGAATGGCATAGTTTATATATTGTTTCCTTGTTCTTTTCAGTTGACAACGGGAACCCCTGACGAAGGGACAAGAGCGTCCCGAAATGCATTGGGTGGTGGTTCATGAAATATTACTGAAAAAAGTATATTGAGAGTTGAACATGAATTGATTTCATGAACCTTTGATCTTATAGATGGTTCAACATATGAAAATGTATTAAATACAAAGTTGATAAATTTGAAAAAGTTTTGTTTGAATGTTTGTAATTCCAACCAAGTAGTGCGCACTGTAGTCCTAACAGCCCATGTGGGGTTAGGCCTTATTTCAAAGGTGGTTCTATGGTTGGCAGTCAAAGATGCAGTTGGTAGACTTCCTGTCAGGTCCACCACCACAAGGGAGTGCTCACTGGAAGAGTCCTCCAAAGAAGATGTTGGGAAGCTAATTGCCTCCTTTTGTACTCCCATACGCTCTGTGCCATTGGGTCCCTCGTGCCGGTGGTGTCCGCGCCCAAACCACAGTGGCTAACTGCTTCTCCTCTGCCTGCTCTGTAGGATGCTGAAATGACATGTAAAATATTTTATTCAATCTGTGTGAACAGAACTGATCATGATCTTTGATCACAAACCAGTTTTCAAGTTTTCAGATTTCACCTGCTTCAAATGCTCTCAAACTTTGGGTCTATATTAGCATATGCTCATGCAAGTACGCAACATTTTCAGAATACATTTGGTCACAATTCTGTCATTGATAGATCCTACATCATGTATGATCTGGTCTCTTATACATTATTATGTCTCTCCAGGAACTGTTTTACATCTCTGAATGGGTGGCGTTTGTAGTTAAGAATAGTGAACTGATGTCACCAAAAAGGATATCAACCAAAAATACCTTTGTGCAGTTTGTTCACAAGGCCCTAAAATCTGAATACTTTCTATTCTCAATAAGTAAAATATGAATAAAAGTGTGTCAACAAATGCTGCAATGTTGTACCAATATTAGCATAAACTGAAAGCAGGTAACCTTTGTTTGGGATTTCACAATGGTAATACTTACTTCAAGACAGTAAAGTGTATGCCAAATGTTAAAAATTATAAATGAATTATGTACTGAAGTAGCTTAGCAATGTATTGCATACTATGTAGATACCTATGCTGTTGCAGACAGTCAGAAACAAATATTTGGGTGGATTGACAAATGATTTTCACAGCATAAGTTAATACATAGCCCTTGAAACATTTCTAATATACGTCAGTACAGAGCATAACACATTTTTACATTTGACTCCTAAATATCTCGAGTTATTTGAAGTTAGTTGTATCTTTGTGAAATTGTTTCACTAAATATGCAGACTTTCACTGTAGTCAAAAGGTTGTAGAACATCACAGTAATCATTGCATACAATATTTTATATATAATAATTACTTCAAAGATTTGAATGCAAATCACAATCTGCAACAGATTACACCTTGATGCATTTCAACATTTACGTAATGAGTTATATGTTTGGCCTGAGTTTTCCTGATGGGATACTCCTACATGTACATGATGGAACATTCCATCTTCTAAAATTCCATGAAGTTTCACATTTTTCTCCATCATTAATTTTTAATCTCGTCATGACAAAGGATATCGAGAAAGGGCTTGGATATGGGTTACTCTGACTCCAGTGCAACTGTCATGATCCGTCTAAGCGCCTGCATTGCATTGCTAGGATGGCCGTAGTATATGGAAGTTAGATTTAGGCAGGAAAGACTACAATCCCCAGAAGCCTCGGCTGAGACTGTGAGACACGCTTCCTGTTGCGTGTTATTCTGGGTTTGGATTCGAGCGAAGACGAAGCTACCCTTCCCCGCTGTGCTGTTGAGGATGCCTGGGGCGCTGTCGTGTGGATACACCGGCGAATAGGTAGGAGCGGTTCTCCGCCCTTCTGAGATCGACGTTGAGCGGAGCGCTGTGGTTGTTGCCACGCGTTGCCGTATTCGAGGTGCCTGCAGTGAAGGAAATGCAGCGCCTTTTCCTATGTTTGATATTTGGTAGAGCGGAGCGCAGTGGTATACCACCACACGCTGCCGTGTCGTTTTAATATTGGATGTTACTTCCTTCTTGAGTTCGTAGTTGAAGAGCGGAGCGGAGTGGTAGGGGGCACCACACGACGCCGTGTCTTCTTGTACTTTTGTTTGTTATCACGTTTATCTGACAAATCCCTAACTACATTGTGTAGGTGGTACGCGGTGGCGGTCGCAGCTCCGTGTAACCAGAACAAGCGTCCTATTAGGGTGTGTGTGAACTTACTGGACCTGCATGCGGAGCGCGGTGGCGGTCGCAGCTACACGTTGCCGTATGAGCGAACTATTGATTCTGGGGATGTTGTGCTCTTATGGAATTGTACTGGAATAGTTCTATTCAACAACATTCTGTTCTTTCCTTTGGATATCTTCATTTTCAGTATCTGTGTGTTATTTGCTGACTTCGTTGGGTGCAGTGGATTTAACAGAGCGGAGTGCTGTGGTCCTTGCCTCCCACGCATTACTGTGTTCTGTGTTTCTTCTTACTCGCTCATATACTTTCTCAGCACAGTTCATTTTCTATTTCATTGGTGGAAGACCACCTCAGGAACCCCTTATACAAAGAGATAAACTACAGGCCGAAGGTAGGATAGGGGGAATCATACCAGGTCCTCTTGCTTCAGTTGTAGATATGATTATGGTCTCACAATGTTTATATTTCATATAGGTCACAAGCATTACTGTCGAGAGGTGAATCTGTGAAGCCTATGTCAGTAGTCCAGCTTTATACACACAGGTATTTGTCTATTTAGGGAAGTAGATTTGGTGATTGAATTGCTGAATGAACGGTGTTCTTATCCCTGTATGATTTGTCGTTCCAGGTACATCCCTTTCCCAGCTGACGCCTTCCTTTCCTTCCCTGTTTATTATTTTGTATTTACCCCTCACCTAATGGCTCAAATACTCTGTTGATATAATTCGGAGTATTTGTGACGTTTGGAGATGGGCCTTATGATCATCATCCGGATCCTGTGGAGCGTATCTGACAGCGTCCACATTCCTATCTGTGTTTCATCAAAAATTGTTTGCCTATCCCAATTCTTTGTCAGGAAATAGACTGGCTTACAAATAGGCCTAGGCAGGGTTAGTAAGTCTGTGAAGTGACAAAAAACACTCCACAAAGCTATGTGGAGTACCACGAGCGGCGAGTGCGTTACCTCGCAGCGATCACGCTGATTTTTAGCGCTGGGTGTTTGTCCCGCTTTGTAAAATCAGCAAAAAAAGCATCACACACAGCACAAAAGGGCGCTGCTTCTTTCTGCTGCTTGACTTCCACCAAAGACCACCTACATGGTCAAGAAACCTAACGCAGATCAACACAGCTGACTTAGAAGAAAAAGGATCACTGACAAAATATAGAATACAAAAAAATAGAATACAAAAAATATTGATGTAAAAATATAGAAAGCAAAAATATCGGAGTCCTATCTACAAACAGGTAAGTACAAAAATATCGAATCAAAAATATCGAGAAAAAAAATATAGTTAGTCAAAATATCGATTTTTTTTAAATGTCTTAAAGGTAATGTATAATTAATGAAATAATAACCATAATTAACTAAAACATACTTAAAAATACTTAGATAACTTTAAAAGTAGTAAATAATTAATTTAAGTTAAAAAAATAAACATACAACTTAATTTTTTAACACATATATATATTAACATGATATTAATTAATAATATAAATATTTTTACTGTAGGATAGCGGGAGGGTAAAATTTACTATTACCACTCCAGCAACTGCAACAGTAGGGTAAACGTTGGATAGCGTAGGGGTAAAAATGTACTATTTCCACTCCAGAGAGTGCAACAGTAGGGAAAGCGTTGGATAGCATAGGGGTAAAAATTACTATTCCCGCTCCAGTGAGTGCAACAGTAGGGAAAGTAAATTCTTCATATATTAATAAAAATAAATTGAATATTAATACCAATAAAAAATGTATTAAAAGTCACACCAATTTAATATAATATAATAATTAATCAAATAAAAATACAAATACAAATGTATTATTACAATTCATTACCTTTTATTACAAATCAATTACCAGTCACCAATAAATCAATTAGTAATTAAAAATTAATTAACAATTAATTAAAAATAAATACCAATAAATAAATTTAAATATTTAGTTAATTACAATTAAATTACTTCCCACCCTATTGCCCCATAAACCCACAACCCGCTACGGGAAATAAATGTATAGAATTAACATAATTATCAATTAATCAATTATTAAAAATTAATTACCAATTAAAATGTAATTAATTACCAATTAAAAATTATTTACCAATTAATTCAACATAAATACCAATAAATACATTAAAATATTTAATTAATTGTAATTAAATTACTTCCCACCCTATTCCCCTATAAACCCACAACCAACTATGGAAAATAAATTAATAAAATGAACATAATTATCAATTAATCAATTATGTAAAATTAATTGCCAATTACAAATTAATTAACAATTAATTCAAAATAAATACCAATAAATACATTTAAATATTTAATTAATTAGAATTAAATTACTTCCCACCCTATTCCCCTATAAACCCACAACCCGCTACAGAATTAAATTACGCAAAAATTAGATAACATAAAATTGATTACTTAAAATAAATTATAAAATAAATACACACTTTTCACACATATACTAACATACAAAACACTTTAAAAAATGTGATATTATTAAAAATTCGATATATTTAATGCCTATATTATATACTTCAATATTTTGACTTTCTATATTTATAAAAATCGATATTAAATTACTTACCTTAAATTCGATATTTTTGTTGACTATATTCTGTCCATTCGATATTTTGTCAATTCTATATTTTCACTTCGATATCAGTGCTATTCTATATTTTTGATTCAATATTTTGTCTGTATACCGAAGAAAAAATAAGCTCCCTCCTGCCCATCTCCCCGGGCGGCCTCTCAACTACAGAACTCACATTCCACTACAACACAACCATGTCCTCCATCTTAGACCAACTAGCTCCATTAAAACTGAAAAAACCCAGGAACATCCCCTCCAGATCCTGGTTCAACAAGGACATCAACGAGGAAAGGAGGCAGCTCAGAGCCACAGAACTTCTCTGGAGAAAGAATCCCTCCTCCAGCCTCTGCGAAGAACTCAAAACAGCAAGAAGAAAGTACAAAAGACATATCAATAATGAAAAAAACAACATTTTATGCACTGCGCTGGACAAGGCTAAAAACAGACCAAAAGAACTCTTTAACATCATCAAAAAACAAACGTCCAAGTCATCTATTACCCAAGTCCAGATCTCCAAAGACTTATGTGACAGCTTCGCCAACTTCTTTACCGACAAAATCATCAGAATTAAACTATCACTTGCCATCAACTTCCATCCTGCCGGCAATAACTGTACCCCAGCAATTGAAACTACCTCTAACTGGTGACTCACAAAAACCTGGAGATCCTTCGACCCCATCCTCGAAGCTGAGATTCTCAATTTAATCTCCTCCTCCAAGCCCTTATCCCACACCCTCAACCCTATACCCACCCAAATGGCCAAAAAGCTGAAACTCTCCCTTGCACCACTTTGGTGCGAAATCATAAACAGCTTCATAAAAACCAGCATCATACCAGATTGCCTCAAAGTCGGCCAAGTCACACCACTTCTGAAGAAGCCAGGGCTAGAAACCAACGACCTGAACAACTTCAGACCTGAGTCCAATCTTCCCTTCCTAGCCAAAATCCTCGGAAAATGAGTTCTCTGACAAACTGAACCAACATATTGACAGTATTAATCTGCTAGACCAACACCAATCGGGCTTTAGAAAAGGCTGTAGCACCAAAACTGCAATCCTTAACATCGTGGATGACATCCTCAATTCCCTTGACTAGGACCATTGCTGCCAACTCATCCTCCTAGACCTGTCAGCAGCCTGTGACATGGTGGATCACAGTCTTCTCATTAAGGATCTCAAAGACTGTGTAGGTGCATATGAGGTGGTCCTTCAATGGTTCTCCTCCTTCTTTCAAAATCGCTCCCAAAGGATAAACATCAAATCCTTTATGTCGACCTTCTCCCCGTTAACAGAGGTGTCCCCCAAGGATCCGTTCTCTCCCGTCAATTGTTCAACATATACATGGAACCCCTCATCACCATTCTGAAAAAAGCCAACATCCCCTTCCATCTATATGCAGTTGACACCCGTATCTACTTGGAAACCTCCTCCATTAATGACATTCTAAGACTCAACAATACTCTCAGAGAAGTTTAGCAATGGCTATCAGCAAACCACCTTAAACTCAACCAGGGAAAAAATGAAATCCTCCTCATCTCCAATAAGGAAGAAAACCCACAAATCGTAGAATGGCTGAAAGCAATCGATGCTCTCAACGGTAATCTCACCCTGGCAAACTCGGTAAAATCACTTGGAATCACCCTTGATCACAAGCTAACCATGACCAACCACATCAAGAACTCCGCAAAGAGTGCCTTCCTCAATCTGAAGCTTCTAAATAAAATAAAATCCCACATTTCATGCATGGACCTCAAACAAGCCATCCAATCACTGGTGTTGTCTAGACTGGACTATAGGAACGCAGTCCTCTCCATCACAGCTCTCTCCCACTTAGCGCCACTCAAAACAACTCTCAATGCAGCTGCCAGCATTGTCACTGGAGTAAAAAACATATGACCACATATCTCCTGCACTCAGAGAACTAAAATGGCTCCCAGTGGAAATGCGTGCCAGCTTCAGAACTGCCTGCCTCAGGAGTTCCAACTCCCTCTTACTCATCCCCCTGAAAACGCGCAAACAAAAAACCGCAGCCCACTCCTTCGGAGGAAACACACCCAAAATCTAGAACTCCATCCCTGTTGACATCAGAACTACCCCCTCCTTTGCCAAATTCAAAAGTCTCCTAAAAGACCTCTACCTCAAACTTGCCTTCCCAATCTGAAATCCTCCACTCGGCAGTCACCTGGCAATGCTCCTCCACTGCGTACCTCATACACTCTCCCCAACCCACAGCCTTGGTTACCTCCGTTGGGAGAAAGTTTCAGCCTAAGACTTTGTCCATGCATCGAGATTACCTCTAGACCTCTCTACCTCAATGGTGCACCTTGAACCCCTAGACCTCTCTACCCCAATGGCGCACCTCGGACTCTCAGCACAATTGTAACTTTTGAACACTTATGAATACTAATGTTTTAATCTATATCCTGTATTTGATTTCTCTCCCTCCTGCTGTAAAGCATTATGTTATGTTAGCATTACTTATAAAGCGCAAAACAGCTGCCCCAGCGAAAAGTGCTCCGATACCCTCTGGCCTGGTCAGCGCTATATAAAACTTCCTAAATAAAAATAAATAAATACTCAAGCTGCCGCTTCCTCAACATGAAAGGAAGATTTCTCAACACAAGTGGTAGCGTTCAGTCGTGGCTGCCCGCATTGAGAAATCTCTCTGAAAAGCAGTCTAGCATCAGATTTTCCTTGCTCACCAATTTACCTTTGGTGAGTGATAAAAAAACCTCTCCTCCATGAGTTTTTCAAGACTCTGTGAGATCTGCGCAATGCTGAGTTAAAATAAAATCAGTGAACTGAGCGGAGTTCACCTCCCAGGCCCACTTACAAACACATAAGACATCATGCCAATCAGTCAATTTTAAACAAGTATGGAACAGTATGTTTGATGCTAAACACAATTTGTATATGTCTTGATTCCAAAATGCAGCCATCATTTCAGATTACACTAGTCTTTTTGGATCACATGCTCACTATTGCTTTTGTAGAATACCAATTTATCAATGTAACATTTGTTACATCTACTGTATCATAAGTAAGGTTAATCATAAGTGCTGAGGCTGAGTATGCTATATCATATTGAATAGGGCTACCATTGCATCATCTACAGCAGTGGAAGAGCATCACACCTGACTCAAACAAAGACTATTGCCATGAGGGGTACAACTTGCCCTCATGACATTAAAGAACCTCATGTATATGTGGAGTTTAGGCAGCTAAGGGGGTCATTAGGATGTCGGGCGGATTGTCTCCGCCAGGCTGGCGGTACCCACCGCCGGCCATCCATTGCTCAATTCCCCCCCGCCATATTAGGATGGCGGGGGGGGGGCGCAGCGGTGAAAAACACCGCCCACCTGTTTTCCACTCCGGTCGCCACGCGGCCAGGGCGGAAAAAAGTTTAACATGGTGGCAGTGTCTGTTAGGCACAGCCAGCCATATTACAATGGGCATTTTTCAATGCCTTTCTGTGGCGGCATTGCCGCCACGGAAAGGCAGGCGGACTTCACTCTGGGAGCCCACTGCGGGCCCCCAGCGTGAAGCACAGTAGGAGGATGCACACGGGGGGGTACCTATGGTACCCCCTGCATTTGCATAATGAAAGCGGCAGGCACCACGCAAATGCAAATGCAAATGCTGCAATGCATTTTCAGCATTGTGGCGGGCGGTGAAAAGAGCACCGCCCGCCACAATGCTGAATATACAGGATGTGCCCGCCACTGTGGCGGGCACATCCTAATACCATCCCCGGGACCCCCGCCCTAAAGGCGGGTGGTCCCGTTTTTCAATAGGGTGGCGGGCGGGCAAAGCCCGCCCTCCATCCTAATGAGGCCCTAAGTGTCTGCTCAGAACAGTCCTTTGGCTCTGAACAGGAATCAGGTGGGATGCTTTCCCCAAAAATTAATAGACAAAGCACATTATCATACACATTGTACAAAACTTGCACCTTCAAGTACTCTTCTTGTGCAGTGGACATGGGTCGCGCTTAATGTTGATGGAAAAAATCCTGGATGTAAATTTTTTTTATCTTAAAACAGAGAGGGGCTCCTTCAAACCAAAAGAGGTAGGGCACCAAATAGACACAGCCAAAAACCAAATTTCCTCTTTGGCAATGTCAATCAATTCAGTTGCATCCACACAAATTAGCCATACCGCATCATCGAAACATAAATTCACAAGTCTAAAATACTAAAGAGCAGTGTTCATTGATTTATAAAAACGATTTGTTGCATCAGTTTAAAACCTTTTCTAAAAAAAATGGTCTTTAATAAATCATTACATTTCATTCACACAGTCAATTGTTATTTGTTAAGATTGCTGGCATTAAAAAACAATACTGTGTCAAAGGAAGGTCACATAAAAACCACACAGGAAGGTTTCACAAATTGTTAACACAAAAGCGGGCGAAAACAGCATAAAAAGTTCATATCATGTACAGATACACCAGTCACTATTGGATTGTCTGTCACAGTCGAAATGCTTTACATATTGTTTTTCCATTGATATCATAGAGCTCTAGGCGTCGATTCTGATCCGGTAAAATGCGCTCCGAATCGTCGTACGGAGCAATTTTCCCCGTACGAATTGTACCCGTACACGTCCCCGTACGTACGACGAAGTACGATCCGTACCAGAAGCCAAAGACCGTACGAGTCGTACAGGACTCCGTACGACTAAAATATCCGTACGAGTCTCACTCGGAACCCGCTGTTCGTGACATCGCAACGGTTCGCGGCTGGTTTTTATGACCCAGCAAGTACGATTCGTGTCGGGTATGCAACGTACGGCCCTTTTTTTTACGGGAGCTGGAAACAGCCGTAAACGCATAGTTCACGCCAAAACAAGTACAGAAGGCCCCCCCCCGGGACGCCGCGTACCCCCCATGATCGCCGGGGTACGTGCCGTACCCCTGCGATCATGTGGGGTACGCGGCGTACACCCAGCGTACATGGGTTACACACCGTACCCCATGTACGGTGGGTGTACGGTGCGCACCCCGTGTACGCTGGGTGTACGGCGCATACCCCACATGATCGCTGGGGTACTGCGCGTACCCCGGCGATCATGGGGGGTAAGCGGCGTACGGTGTGTATGTGATTGAGCGCCTTTCCCTACGACCCCACCGACCTCAAGAATTACCGCCCCATCTCGCTCCTCCCGTTTCCAGCCAAAGTCATCGAGAAGACCGTCAACAAGCAGATGGCCGCTTTCCTCGAGACGAACGGATCCCTCGACCCCTCACAGTCCGGCTTCCGAGCCAACCACAGCACCGAGACCGCCCTCATCGCCGCCACCGACGACATCCGAGCCCTGATGGACAATGGAGAAACAGCGGCCCTCATCCTCCTAGACCTCTCCGCGGCATTCGACACGGTCTGCCACCGCACCCTAGTACGGCGCCTCAGCAACGTCGGAATCCAGGACAAGGCGCTGGAGTGGATCACCTCCTTCCTCGACGGGAGAACACAGAGAGTCCGCCTACCACCGTACAAGTCAGAGGCCACCGAAGTCATCTGCGGCGTCCCCCAAGGATCATCTCTGAGCCCCACCCTCTTCAACGTCTACATGAGCCCCCTCGCGGCCATCGTACGCAAACACAACCTCAGCATAATCTCCTACGCCGACGACACCCAGCTGATCCTCTCCCTGACCAACGACCCCGCCGCCGCCAGAGCCAACCTGCACGAAGGGATGAAAGAGGTAGCCGAGTGGATGACGACCAGCCGCCTGAAACTGAACTCGGACAAGACGGAGGTCCTCATCCTGGGCTCCTCTCCCTCCGCCTGGGACGACTCCTGGTGGCCTCCCGCCCTGGGCACCGCACCCAAACCGACAGACCATGCACGCAACCTGGGCTTCATCCTGGACTCCTCCCTCTCCATGACCAGGCAAGTCAACAACGTCTCCTCGGCATGCTTCAACATCCTACGCATGCTACGGAAGATCTTCTGGTGGATCCCCACCGAGACCAGGAAGACCGTCACCCAGGCCCTCGTCACCAGCCGACTGGACTACGGCAACGCCCTCTACGCCGGGACCACCGCCAAGCTCCAGAAGAGACTCCAACGGATCCAGAACGCCTCAGCCAGACTCATCCTCGACATCCCACGAACCAGCCACATCTCCGGACATCTGCGAGACCTTCACTGGCTCCCCGTCAACAAAAGAATCACCTTCCGCCTCCTCACCCACGCACACAAAGCCCTACACGACCAAGGCCCGAGCTACCTCAACAGCCGAGTCAACTTCTACGCTCCCAAACGCCACCTCTGATCAGCCAACCACGCCCTCGCCGCCGTCCCCCGCATCCGAAGAGCGACTACAGGAGGAAGGTCCTTCTCCCACCTGGCCGCCAAGACCTGGAACTCCCTCCCGACCGACCTGCGCCTGACCCAAGACCACCTCTCCTTCAGGAAGAAGCTGAAGACCTGGCTGTTCGAGCAGTAGCGGCTCCCCCCCCCCCCAGCGCCTTGAGACCCCACGGGTATGTAGCGCGCTTTATAAGTGTCACTGATTGATTGATTGATTGAATAGCCCTTACCTGACGCGGACCGTACGAATAGCGTCCTGATCACCCGGTCCGGATTGTACTCGCCGGGTCGTACGGTGTGTTTACGAGTCGTACGGAAACGGCTCCGGATACGAATCGTACGGACGGGAATTTTACCGGATTGGAATCGACGCCCTAGTGTCTATACATAAAAAAGGCATTGACGTGTTTCGGTGGTTCAAAGTCTATTGCAACCACCTTCTTCAGGAATGTAGATACCTCCCAGCTTCGAATTGTATTATCTATATTACACATACAAAAAGAAAAAAGGAGAATAGGAAAACATAAATAATCTATGAATAATTTTATTCACCCTCTGATTTTAATAATTACCATTTATATCCTGATGATACAGTCATTTCAACACACCACCACATTCAAACCAGTTTCATTATAGAACACCCAGGTTTAAAACTTATTAGATGTAATACCTTTCCAGATTTTTCCAAAAACAGACTCCTGAGTATTTTCATTGCACTCTAGGACTTCCAAAAACATGAGACCCAATTGCTCTGGTCAGATTGTCTCAAAAAGATCTAAAAAGATCATATAATTTGTTAGTAGGGCATCATAGATACACACAACTCGAGACAGGCCTATGATCAAAATAATGGTTACCTGTGTATTCCACAAATGACAACCCAGTGCCAATGGCGATAAAATACAGGAGTCAGTACCTGTAGACCATAAAGACGTCAACCTTCAGTCTCAAAACAGATAAACCTCATAAAATCGTACTCAATATACATGTTGAAGACCTCAATGCATACCTCTCTTAAACCAAATCAAATCAAATTCGACCTTTCAGCCACAATACAGATGATTACGGTTCTCAATTACCAGTCAACTCGTCCCTCCTGTTTCTGCACTTATTTGCCGGGATCCCTGTACTGCGAATAAATATATCTATATTATATCCTAAAAATACAGTTTTCGCTGTCCAAATAGCGTGTTCCCTACTAAAGTACCCAGTATCCACCTTATATGAAGGATAGTTCATCTAAGCACATCTTCAAATATTGTGGGGCTCTACAAACTTCCCCCCCATATGCCTAATGTTTTGGACTTGCAACAAAAAAAAAATTGTCATGTAACATGTGAAACTCTGATAAGAACTTACCTCCTTGTTACTGCTGTGGGACTTGAACTGATCATCAAACTCCGGATAGGCACCCCAAGAATGTGGGCACTAGTGGGGTCAGGGTACAGTGTACATGCTTCCCATGTTGGGCAGATTGCCCGAGCTAGACTATTTGGTTGACTTTCAGGCCCAGCGTTGCAGATCCTCCCACCTCTTGCAGCAATGGACGCTGCACCGCATGTAGACCCCCAGGGACCACACCTTCTGGCGGAGGTCTTTCAAATGTCCCATTTCTAATGGGCAATGACCAGTATGGACACAAGAAATGAAAGAAAAAACAATGGTTTTGTGGCTTTTCATTTGTGTATATTCTACCACTAGCATGACTCATAAGTTAGAATACAACATGTGTATTTTCACAGGCTGCCCAAAACCAACATCTTAATGCACTATTTTGTAATGTCCTGGTGAAAACTCTTTTCCCATGTCATGGTCTAAACTCATCAGTCCAGGCTTGTGACATCATCTAGCCCACGGGCCTCCTCCATATCCTGTGATGTGACCTATTTCTGGTCAGTGCAAAAGACTGGGAACTACTGAAGGATACAGATAAATACTTATGCCCACTGTGAGTGAGGGGCCTACAATTTGGACATGGCACACTTTGAAATAGGAGTAAAATGAAATGAAGTGTTAGCTCACACATTTAGGTAACTCCACCTTTCAATTGTTGTCCATTTAAAACAATTCAGGAGCATGTTTTTAGGCACACCTCAAAATTTGACCTGGCAAGGATCTTTGTTTATGACAGATATACCTCAGTGCTTCAGTTTGTTGTCCCTGTGACTCAGCCCCAGCTTAACCCATTATTCTGACTGAGCACTGCTCATTGTCAGGCCTTGTTATCTCCAGCCTGATGATCATGATGAGCACAGACTTCCCATAATCATTACATGTAAAGATGACCTTGTGCCCATCTAACAACTGACATCAAGGCTATGTGCTACCCTGAAGGGGTCAGGGGGCTACTGGTAGCTCCCATACAACTGTTTGGAGAAGCCTGATCTAGGCTGATTGATTTGTAGGACACTGCAAGTAGCTAACATAATTTAGTTTGTACAAAAATATTTGTATGTATAGTTGTAAAGAGTATATTATGTGTTTTCTAATTTCCAAGATGTAAGTCCTCAACTTAGCACATACAGTAATAGTTCTAACATATACATAGATATTTTTCTACATACACACCAATTAGAATCTAGGGCTTTAAACACACATTATACTAATGTTGTTGTTCTTCAACATTGTTGAGTGCTTAGAATTCCCCAACATCACTGTCCTATGTAAAAAACCAAATATTAGATACTTCACTTCATTAACTATAGTTCACTTAGGAACTGAAAGGGACATTGTAGCAAATGTGAAGGAGGTCTTGATTTTTTTTTAATATATTTTTATTAACATTTTTGACATTTTGCAGTTTTCGATACAAGGTTTCATGGATGCAACAAGCAGGATAAAACACAACAGCAATCGGTCTAGTGCATGTATCACTTGTTATACATATTATTTAGGTCTAGGCAATTGAAGAATGCAGTAAGACATGCACATCTGGTAATTTTTCATCCGTACACAACAACAGTTCAGCGCTGCAGTCAGTGGCTACGCATACGTCCCATGAACTAAATGAACTTAAGTGAAACATACCACACTGAAACCATATAGTACAAGCACTGGATAAGGGCTTTACTAGCCAATAGGCGCGTCCCCAGCCAGGTGGTGTTGGTTGTACGCCCATAACATGTAGTGTTTCGAGTAATTGACACACAAGGGCCTATGCAGTGTGGAACATTGAGCGCGCTCTCCAGTGTCAGGGCTTAGCTATCCTAATGATATATCCCTGTTCATGAAATCGTGCCAACCGTTTCTCAATCAAATAATACACTCTCACTTCTGGGGATCCTGAAGTATCGGTGCGACGCAATCCGCTTCGGTGGTCCCTACATGTAGCCCAGGGTGGAGTCATTTCTGGTGCAACTGTCGAGATCCCAATCTGGGAATGTTCGGACTAAACCAAACTCAAGAAAATAAGAACCAAACAAAATGCTAATCAGAACAGGGCAAGGGGCAACTGCGTGTGCATGTGGGGTGCGTGTTTTGCCAATCATTGCATAAACAGTTCAGTTTGAGCGCGGGCCGCTACCCCTGGGGGTCCGGGGGGGCAAGGAAGGGAGAGGGCGAAGGACCACTAGTGGTGTAGTATTTTTGTTGCCATAAAAAACTTTTGATAAAAACAAAATTAAATAACAGTATTACACTGTAAATCTCGTTGCTATTTTTTGAATACAAGATCACCACGGTGACTAATATTGATTGAAGAATATTGTGTAAATAATTCCTACAGGGACAATTTGTTACTGTGTTATTGATCATACCCAGTCCTTGTGGGATTACTGGGTGGCTCTGTCTTGTTAGCTATTATATCAAAGGCAGATGACACAATACTGCCCAGTGAATATATTCTGGAAGACAGAGCCGTTAACCCATTGTCCACAACAGAAAGTGATTTTTCCAAATTTATACGATCAATTTTTTGTATTTTTTCCGCTGTTTCAATTTGCATTACTTTCCAAGCTTTGTTGTATGCAGCGTATATACCGGCCGCTATGAAACGTTTTGACGCTGTTTGCGAGGTCCCATTATGAAAATCTCGCAAGTCAGCACCTTCTTTAAGTAAAGTCAAGTGTTGCTTAATTTCAGCCAGTGTGGATTTCTGTAGCCACTCAAGGCATAATTTCCCTACACTGTATGTTGTAACTATCCCTGGATGTTGTCTCTGGGAATATCTTGGGTCTGGCCTGGTCATTTTTAACCCCTGTGTTTTGTTCAGGAATCTATCTTGACAGTTGTTTGTGTCTGTGGGTCAGATCAACCATTTTTTCCAATCAGGATGTATTCTGTTTTGGTGAAAAATATGGGATATGCCTATTTCCACATCTGTAGTGCTATTGCTCTCTGGTATGGGCTTTGGAATAGACTGTTTGTTCAAGTCTTTTATCTTAGCTAGGCCAAGACAGGTTGTTTGTTGAATGGTATCATTCAGGAACATAATTTGTTCTGGGATCATGCAGGGTCTAAATAATGATTCTAGACCTTGTACCGGCCAATCTTTTGTACCCCAGATGGTTTTTGTTTCAATGCTGTTTTTCCAGAACTCAAAACCAAATGTAGACATTTTGTCATCACATTTTTCAGAATAAATCAATTTAGTATTTGTCAACATTGTTTTCATTCCTGTCTTATTTAACATTTAAAAATAAAACGTTTCTGGATCACTGTTGTTAAACCCTGAGAAGTATGGACATTTCTCAAAAAATGTCTTTGAACTTCCTTTTGGTGGAGTTGGACAATGTTCCCATTGATTATAAGTAAAAACATTTCTAGGTTGTGCTGATTTATGCAAATAGTGATGACCATAGTGATTGTAACAGTTTAACTCTTCATAATTTGATGAACCCTGTAAATAATCATGTTCTGTGAATTTAGCTGACATTACTAAATCTGACATCATGTTATTAATATTTTCACATCATGTTATTAATATTTTCAAAGTCCCAATCATCTGAAAAAGAACGTGGTATCACAAAGTCACTTAAAGAAACCTTAAACTGGTGTGGATACTTCAAGATCTCAATTGGGCCATAAATATCATAGTCAGTTCCGTCCCATGCTATACCACCAGGTATTGGATTGGCTGTGATGTTTACTGATGATAGTTCTCTTTTCTCGATGTGAGAGGATCTGTGAGACTTTAAGACCAAGTTGATGTTCTGACTTGCTGTGTCCATTGTACTACATTTTCCATCAATGAATCTACCCAGGAACAAAACCATGATGAGCCAAAGCAGGAGAAAAAGTACACCTAACACAGTCCAAAATTCAATCCATGGTGAAAACAGATATGTTTTTTTTAGTTGGTGAAAAAGCTCGGTCATTTTTTCTTTGAAAGTTTTTGTTGCTGGCTTGTCTCCATGTTCACTTGGATCATCGGAAAAGTCATCAAAGTTGGTAAAATAGCCAGATGCAGTTCTGTCAATTGGTAGGATTGCTTCCGGATTTCCATTGATCTTTGCATTTTCTTTTGTTAGGTTTGTGCATTCTGATGCTACATGGTTGTAGATTGGTGTATCATCACAAATTGTTGCAATTTGGGTTTCAAGAGGCACAAGTTCCATGGCTTTATTGCATAGTCCTTTTTTATTTACTGTTGGTTTATCGAATGTGATTAGTCTTTCTGTTTGAACCTCTTGGAATGTAGCAAAGTTTGGTCTTCTGCTATTTCTTGGTAGTCCACTGGGCCTGCTATTTATTATCGACCACATGATTGTGGTTTCACCAGGTCGATGGAAACAATTCTGTTTTCCTTTTTACCAGCAAGTGGCGGTAGTACTACTGATCTTGTTCCGCTGACAGCTAAGACAGGTACTGCTTTTCTGTAAGAAGGCCTAAATTCCTTCTTTACCGCGATCTTTTCTCTGGCAAGATCCCCACTCTTCGGAATCCAGACAGGTCTTGCTGGGATAGGTGGTTCTTCAGTGGTTGTTGGCTTAAACTTTCTGTTACTTAGACTTTTTCTTGTTTCATTCAAGTCCTGTAAAACAGCCAAACGATCCTTGAAATCAAAGGTTTTTTCTTCTACCACTGAAGTTTGACGATCCAGATCCTGGATAGTCATCCTAGTTCCAAACAAAAGTTCATACGGACTGAAACCTTTTAGAGAATTCCTTGGCATGGTATTAAGACTACATTGGGCACTTATTAAATGTTTGACCCACCCATCACCCGGACCTAATAACCTCACCGTTATAGATTGCTTTATGTCACGGTTTTTTCTTTCCACTACCGCATTTCTCTCAGGATGGAAGGGAGAAGAGTACCACAGTGCAATGCCTATGCTGTTCATGGCCTCTTTGTAAGCTCGAGAGCTAAACGCAGGACCCTGATCAGAATGTAGCATGACAATTGCGTATGTGCCGATAAAGACTCACAAGTCTTTTATAACAGTTCTGGCGTCAGCCAAGCGCTGGGGCCACATCCAAATGAATCTCGTACAGGAATCCACTGCGACCATGATATATTTATAGTTGCCATCCCTTTGTAAGGGACCACAGTGGTCCAGGTAAACACATGCTAATGTTTTATCTGAGATTAGAAGGGGCGTCTGTGCTGGTCGTTTTACTGTTGATACTTTCATTCTTTGGCATATTTCGCATTCTAGAACATGGTTCTTAGTTTGCTTTCTCATGCCCGGCCACCAATATCTCTGTTTTAATAATGATGTTGTGGCGGAAATACCAGCATGTGCAGAAGCTAGCCCTTTGTGTGCCGCTGAAATAAGTCCTAATCTGTGTTCCATGTTTGGAATTGCTCTATTCCCCACTCCAGGGATTCGAGCAAATGGAACATTGTTTGCATCAGTTATGTATGAGTACTTTACTGGAAAGCCTTTCGGGAGGGTTTTTCTGTCATCTTTTACTGAAGCACTGACAGCTTGCATTATATCACTGTCTATTTTTGTTTTTGACCGGGTGATTGCATTTACGGAAGCCATTTGCACAGCTGCCTTCGCGGCTTCATCAGCCAATGAATTCCCTGCAATGTGAACGCCATCACGTTGATGACTCAGTGTATGTATCACGTCAGTCTTTTGTAGTTCTTTCTGTAAAAGAACTATTTGTTCCCAAAGCATTTTATGCTTGATTGTGCCACCTTTTGCATCTTTGAATCCGTTTTGAACCCAGTTCTGCAAGTATTTATTATAAGATTGTACGCAGTAATATGAATCACACACTATTAGTGTGGGGAATTTGTGATCAGTATTTTCAAGCGCCATCTTAAATGCCAATAGTTTAGCTCGCTGAGCTGTACAATCTCCTAGAGATTGTGTTTTATTGACCAGTGGTCTAAATTTTCCTTCGTGCCAATGACCTTTAACAATCGCGCACGCAGCACTATATGCTTGTTTACCTCCGACTGCGGGTTGTGCTGATCCGTCTGTATATATTATACAGCCGTAATGTTCAAGAGGCAGAATTTCGGTCGGCAGAGGACATTCATAATCATATTGCAGACATTCTTGTGTTTTTAAATTAGGATCAAATTTGTATACTACGTCTGGTGCAGCAAGAGAATGAATCCATTGTATCCATCTTGGATGTAGAGCTTTAGCATTCGGAATGCTTGACCTTGTTGCTGCTTCTAGGGCAGGTTCTGGTGTAACGATTATTATTCGTTTACCTAATGCCAGGGCTCTTTCTTTTGCTACAGCAGTTTGAACCGCAGTCAGAATTTTTTCTGTAGAGCTGAACTTCATTTCAGCTTGAGTGTACAAATGTGATTTGTAAGCTGTAGGTACCGTTTCTCCCTCATTAGAGGTCAGGTATGTGAATCCGCATTTTCCTGGGATGACTCGGATTACAAGGTTGCGTATGTTTTCGCGTGTTTGCAATTTTGTTTTAGTTAACATGTCTGTCTGTAATGATCTCAAAATGTCTGTGTGTTTTTGAGTCCAATTTATTGGTTTGAAATCAGGTCTTATTAATTCATAGAGAGGTTTAACCCTCTCTGCATAATTTAGAATGTATGTTCTACCGAAATTCAGGAAGCCTAGTATTGATTGTAAACTTTTCAGCGTTTTTGGTGCTTGGAGTACTGCGCACTTCTCTAGGAAGTTGTCTGCCAGGCTTTTGCCTTCACTTGATAATTCATATCCTAAAAATAGGACTGTTAGATGGGCAATTCGTGACTTCTTAAAGTTGAATTTGTAACCCTCGGATGCGAACCCAAGTATTATGGTGCTCACTCTTTTTAAGTGAGTCTCCAGGTCATCGTCTGTAAGATAGATGTCATCGACATATGATAATGGCTAATCATCATATATTTGTAGTAATTCTGTTACCCTTGCTGAGAATAATCCTGGGCTATTCTTGAATCCCTGTGGTAGTCGGCAAAATTGTTTTTGCGACCCCATTATTGAGAAAGCGGTCAAATACCTGCTTTCAGGTGCAATGTTTTGACAGAAGAATCCATTAGAGATACCTAATGTAGTTTTCTATTTTTTGCGGACAATGTTATTCATTAGTGCTGCACTGTGTGAGTTTTGTACTGCAAAAGTTTTGCAACAGGAGTTTAAATGTCTGTAGTCCAAAACTAGGCGATATGAATCGTCTGGCTTGGAGACAGGAAACAAAGGATTGTTCATTTGTGAGGTGCATGTTTCAATCACCCCTTGGTATTCAAGTTGATCTAAGATCTCCCTGACTTGCTTTTTAGATTCTTGTTTAACTGGGTACTGCCTTTGTGCAGTGGGTTGATTTTTTAACTGGATTTTGGGGGGAGGAGACTCCTCATCCCATCCTAAGTGATTTTTGTATAGTGCAGGGGCTTGGGCCACTGCCCATTTTCTTGCAAATGTGTATTTTTTATGAATCGGGATATGATTTGAGAAGGCAGGCATAATCATTTCTTCGCCATGAGGGCACTCCCTGACAAACTCTGGTGGCCAGTCTTTTTCAGCTAACAGGATGTCATAGCCTTTTGAAAGTTTCTCCCAAAAGAGACCTTTTATTTTCCTAGTTTTATCTCCCTCTATACGTAATGTTATTTCATATAGTTTATGGGGCACACTAACTTGTGTGTCTGCAGTTTCCACCTGAATGTATTAATTTGTGTCCATTGTCTCCAGATGATTCATCAGGATCTTGCGAGCTATGCTCACTTCTACTGCGCTGTCTAGCATTGTCTGGGCAAACTCTCTGTTTTTCAGTTGTGTCCTCAGAATCCTCGGCATGTTCAATTTTAATACTTGCTACCTTCTTTCTGGGAAATTGTGATTTTTTACTTTGATGAGTAGGATCTTTGTCTTTGGACTTGACGTGCTCTTCCTTGTGTTCTGACAGTCCTCTTCTTTCAGATTTCTGTGAGGAAGATCAAGAAAGATTTAGTGAGAAGGATGGAGAGGGAAGTGTATCAATATCTTGATATCTATCAGGTTTTCTCAATGTATCCCTATCTCTGAGATTATATCTCTTTTCAGAGGGTTCCCTTTGGGGAGACTTGCCTCCTCGGCCAGGAGATCTTTCTCTCTGTTGAGGAGACCTTCCTCTGGACTGGAATCAGTTTTCCTTGGGAGTGGATTGTTTATTACCCTCCCAACTCTTTTTCGGAGTATTTAGTTTATTTTTAATAAAAGAATTTTCAGGATTTTCAATTAGTTGGGGTTTTACCGGTTTACCACCCAAACTGTCTCTTCCTAGCTCTTCATAGGATTTTTCTATGATTTTAGCAAGTTCAAATGGTTGGTTTGTTATATCTGTCTCCTTCAATTTCTGGCAGATTGCCACACATTCTGCTTCTCCTTTTATGTTGGCTAATAATATAGCCGAGACTTGTTTAAAGTCTTTTGGTAATTTCATACCCAGTGTTAAAGCTGGTTCTGGATCGTATTCATTCTGAATCTGTCTTAGGACATCTGGTATAAACGCCATAGACGGAACACCATGTGTTTTTGTGTAAATAGAAGCAAAGACTGTTCCCCAAGTGTCACAGTCCTCTACATGTGGTGCGATCTTCATTGGGAGGCAGATAGTCAGAATTTTGTGTTTTTCGTGTGGGGTAGTATCAGGAAATACTGCCTCTATCTGGGTGATTTTTTGAGCTAACCAGAATGGAATTTGTTCCCGATTTGCGGGTATTGTACCAAGACACGACTGTATGTTCTGTGGTGTAATCCTGTTTGTGTTCCCCTGATGAGGGGTGTTTTGTGGAAGTTTAATTGTAGGTTGGACTGTTGAAGTCCGCATGACATATTGGACCAATTGTATATGTATTTTAATTAGTTGTTTTCACTGAACTAAAAGTTCTATGGCTGACATTGCTTCAATGTCTGGGTGTGGTGAGTAGCTAGCTAGAACCGGCCACGTGGCTCCTGGTCTACCTAGTGGACCGAGCCTGGTGATGTTATTTTGATGTTTTAGGGCGCCTTTAAACCAGAGCAGGTGCTCTTGGTATGTTAGTGGAATTTCAATTTCCTCGAAAGGAGAGTATTCCTCTGGAGCTTCCGCTATTTTGTAGTAGTAGAACTCATGTGTTACAGAATCTGCTACTGGAAAGTTTATCCAGGTATAGAATACTTCTGTCTGCCGAAATTCATGTGCCTCTTCCACAAATATGACCGTTATGGTTTTCCTTATATTGACCGGGATGAGTATTGCATCCGGGTCGTTGTTTTGGACTAGTGTGTCGTCCGCTATCAGTTGAGCTGCTAGTCTAATTCTTTCCCTTTCTTCGTCACTTTCTGACATTTTTATTGACTGAAAGTTTTTTGTTGCAGAGCGAGTTTCAAGGAAACAAAGGTTAGATGCACAATATTTTGGAACACGGTATCCTTCAACGTTGACTAAACCAAGAACTAATACATAGGATTCTCATCCTACTAAGCTCCGGCGGATATTAACCTTTTACCCACTCCAGGCGTCTTTTGGAGTTTTTTACGGGAAAAAGGGGTCTGTATGAAAAGCACAACTGAGTTACTCTAGTGTCTTGCGTTAGATTATCGCCTTACCAAACGTTGGGCGCCATGTAGTGTAGATCCTATTTTTCCAATAGGCTCTGCGCATTGGAATAACATAAACAGCAGTGTAGACGTAGGACTGAGGTCATCTAGGTCTCTACTGACTATGTTAGACTTAATTTAGGTTTGCCAGCTAGCTCAGAGGTCACTAGAAACTTTCTTGAATGAATAGGGAGGGGTTAACTTCCCTGATTTAGACAAGAAGGGATTCAGCTTCTGACAACCGCATAAACATGACAACTTTGCTCCCTCAGAATAAAGAGTGTATCTCTAGAGTCGTGTGAAATCAATAGACAGCTATTTTACTCAGTCATTCATGCATGTTTAGTTTCACCAGAGTGCTGAGAAATAGAGAGACGGGCGTTTTCAATAAAAGGTGTTATTTTATTGAGCAGTCTTCTTTCTCATGCAAGAGAAATGAATTGCCACAATTGCAATACTTATCATAAAGTAAAGTGCGTACAGTAAAAGTAGTATTATGAAATAATACTGTAAAAGCATTGATACGGTTTCTTAGCCATATGATACTTTAAAATGGATAAAATATATACATACATAAAACATTGACTAACGAACTCAACTGGTGTTTCTAGATATGCCTACCCCAGTGTACCTGACCTAAGCCTAATATGTGGGAAGGAGTAAGTGAGTTTGCAGTTTTTAAGTTAAGTTACGTTTTGCCAAGTTTCGGAATCAGGAATTCTCTCTAAGGTTTTAATCAGCTCCGTACCTTGGTTCTAGAATGAAGGCAGTCTTGTATCTCTCTTCTCAGGACTCGATTTCCCAGCAACCCGCGAGGGAGACTTGGGAACACCGGAGCTGGATTTTCTCGGCGTGAGAAAAGGCAGCTTCTCCAGCGCGTCAAAGGGGAGGGGCGGCTTCCTCCGGCTCTCGCATCAGCTGGGCTCCGGATAAGTAGATGCCGCTCTGCTCCACACCATCGTGTGTTTGCTTAAGGCAACGTTGGTATATTTATACCTGAAAGGTGCCGGGTTTGACGTAAGGTTGGACATAAGATGTCACTAAGAACTAACAGTTCTTTCTGGACTCCAGGAGTTCTTGTGCAAATAAAAACAAAAGCAGGGGGGATTCCCGGGCTGCTGGAGGCTTGGTTTGTTTAAAGAACGCGTTGAACTTTCTAGAAGTCTATGGGAGTAGCCTTGCCATGCTTTGGACTGCATGGGCTATTACTAAATATGGATATGATTCTTATGCTTTTATAAGGATACTATTTATTATAACCACACAAGGGCATAAATCGGGACTATCAAATTAGGGTCCTGGTTAGAAACACAACACTACCAACTCGAGAAGCAATGGTGAGCTTCCAGGGACCCTCCGACAGAGCTGCCCACAGAGCAGCTGTCAGCGACTATCACTGGTGCATTAAGGAAGCCAAAAGAGCAGCCATCACAACCGCCTCAACACCGCGGCCTACCACATGTTGGAGCTATTCAAGATAGTCAAGTTTTTTTTCCAACCCTCCAGCCACAGAGAACACCATCTACCTCTCCTAAGAAATCTGAGACTACGTCTCGGAATACATCCACAGCCAGGTAGCCACAATCTACAGCAACTTCGACTCCCAGTCCACCACCCCCAGTCTCGACAGCCTCAAGACACTGGCAATTACCTGCTGAAAACTAACCTCCTGGTCGCCACTCACTAATCAGACCACCTCTAACATCATGTTATCCATCCACTCTGGAGCCCCCACCGACCCCTGTCCCCACCGTCTCCTCAAACTCTGAGCCAATCCCATGAGTACGGAGCTCACCAGAATCCTCAACACTTCCATCTTCACAGTAACCTTTCCAGACTGATGGAAACGCATGGAGGGCAGACTTCTGAAAAAGCCCTCTGCTGACCCAGTGCCCTTATAAACTACCAACAGAACTCCCTGCTTCCCTTCTGGCCAAAGTACTAGAGAAAGCCATGAACCAACAGCTCACTGAATGCCTAGAACTCAACCAAGCACTCATCACCGCACAATCTGTATTCACGGCCAATAATAGCACTGAGACCTTGCTGAACGCCACCACAGACGACATCAGGTCTCTCTTCGACTGCGGACAAACTGTGGCCCTGATCCTCCTTGAATTCTCTGCTGGGTTTGACAACATCTCCCACCACACCCTCATTGACAGACTCCACACCGCCAGCATACAGCAAAATACTCTCAAATGGATCACTTCCTTCATCTCAGGATGAACATAGAGCAACCAACTGCCTACCTACTCCTCCGCACCAAAGGACATCACCTATGACGTACCCTACGGATCAACCCTCAGCTCCACCCTATTCAGCATTTACATGACCCCCTTGCAGATGTCATCGGATCCCATGGCCTCAACATAATTTCCTACACTGACGGTACTCAACTCATCTTTTCACTCACCAAGGACCCGACCAATGCCAAGACAAATTTCCGTAGGGCTGTGACAGATGTAACCAAATGGATGGGAGACAGCTGCCTCAAGCTGAACTCCGACAAAACAGAAGTACTGATCTTCAGGATGGGACCACAGCTGAGGGTCAGCAGAACTCTGACCAATACCTACACAAGCAGACCACACACGCAACCTCAGCATCATCCTAGAGGGTCAATGACAAGTCAACTCAGTTGCCTCCTCAAGCTTCCACACTCTCCACATGCTCTGCAGGATCTTCAGATGGATCCCTATCAAGGCCAGAAAGGCAGTCACACATGCCCTTGTCACAAGTCACCTATATTGCAGCAACACTCTCTATGCCAGAATCCCCACCCAACTCCTCAAAAGACTCAAGACCATACAGAACACCGCAGCCAGACTCATCCTTGACCTCCCTAAACGGACCCACATCACCCCCCAACTCAGAGACCTCGACTGGCTTCTCATCCAGAAGAGATGCCAAATCAAGAACCCTACAAAGCACTGCCAACAAAGGACCATCCTACATCAACCCTGAACTGAACTTCCACCTGCCTGCAAGCCACCTGCGCCCGCCTCACTCACCCTCGTGCACACCCCGACATCCTTCACAGCTACAGCGGGCGCTGCTCCTTCTCCTGCATCGCTGCCAAGGCATGGAACACCCTACCCCTACCCCTCCACCTCCGAACAGCTCCCTAACTGGCGAAGTTCAGGACGAAGCTCATGACCTGGCTTTTCAAAAAAGACACAGCACCTCAAAGGCCAGATGCCCCTAGGGTGTGTGTGCTCTACAACTACTGATTGATTGGTTGTTAGTTGCGCTTTCTTGGCTATAAGTGTATACCATGTGAAAGAGTAATTGCTAGCCTTTATGTGAAGGGATATCTCTTACTCTTTCTGTCATTGTGTCTGAAACTTGTCTGAAAAAAAACAGTTGAATAAATTGTAATATGTTACTTTTGTTTTGCAAATGTGCATAGAATCTTATGACAATCATTTTGCTTTATATACTTACATATGTTTTGTTTATAATTTCTGTTCGTTTCTTCAGTTTTCCTTTGAGAATGTTCCAATGTAAATAATGTGCTTTGTTTTTTGCTGGGGTGAGGATTTGCATTAGGTATATTTTAAATGTTTGTGGGTAGTTTGTTGGGGTTGAAGGCTTTTATATAATTTTTTTATGTTTATGGTTTAACTGACCTTTAGAAGGGCTTTGATTTTACTTTTTATGTACCTTTCTCCAGGTGTTCAATTGTTGAATGTTATTGTTGGTTCTACGTGCTGTAGATAGGGTTGTACTTTTTCGTAGTACTTAACGTTTGGCAAATAAATACAAATGGAGAATTTGGTTGGCCATTTGCATTTTTTTAGGTTTTTTTTAATGAGCTACTTTCTTCTATTATTAAAAGTAATGTTTTACTTACATGTGAAGGGTGTTTCTATTTGTGTTCCTATTTGGTGTTCTGTTGGTAATCAGGGTGTTGTTGCCTTGCAGGTTAAGTATTTGCGGTGCAGTAAGTGTTGACAGTTTCTGCTCCTTTTATATTATATTTTTAATTATTTACCTATTGTTATTGGCTAGTTTGATTTACAGTTGTTTTAATTGGTGAGTGTTTCTTTTGTTTGAATTTTATTAGATATTACCTTTTATGGCGGACAACAATTCTGTTAAATGTGTTATGTTAAAATATTTACAGAGCACATGGCTGCCCCAGCGCTATAATCAACAGAGCAGGGCAGGCGAAGGACAGCTAATGGTCAGAGAATAGCCAGGTCCTCCCGGCCCTTCTAAAGGCCCAGTGAAGGCCCAGTGATTCCAGTGATCTTGTATGGTCGGCCCCAAGAGGGCCGACCATACAGTCAGCACCCTCAGCAGTGGGCAAGCCACTCCTCCCATGTCCTAAACCAGACCCGCCCGCCCCCAACCAAACCATTCTGCTTTCTCGCAGTTTGAGAACCAGAAACATAAAATGGTATTTATAATACCATTTTATGTTTCTGCTTCTCGCACTGTGAGAAAGCATTGGGGCAACGCTTCTCCGCCCACACGGAGGAGCCGCCCCATCACCTGTTGCAACCCCTGCTGCTCTGCTTGCGACCCCTAGTACCCATTGGTGTTTTTCAGGACACAGCAGTTTGATTGTTGGCCCTTGAATTAAAACAAAATTACTTCTATTTCTATTGTGTATTTAGAAAATAGGACATATTTTCTTACGGTTTGAAGAGTTCCAGACTTTTGTCATCTGCGCACAGTTGCCAATGGCATCACAGCGACCCTTGCAGCATGCACGTATCTTTTGAGCGTGTACAGCGCGTTAGGTGGGGAGGATTTTCAGCTCATGCAGTGTGCAGGCAAAGCATAGAAGTGACTTTGGGGCACACTAGAACCAGTCACCTTAACAGGCACACTTGCAGCAAGAGAGGAAAGAGGATGTAGCCTAACGGCTAGAGCAGTCAACCTCGAAGCTTGGAACTCGGATTTGGCTCTTAGCAGGGACGCTCAATATACTATGGGGCTCATTTATGAAAAGTGACGCATCGCTGCGTGAAAACAGCGATGCGTCACTTTTCACTGCGCCCTCCTTGCAGACCAATGATGCGTCATATTTACGGTATGACGCATCATGGCGCAAGCAGCTACAGATACGGCAGTATTTCTGACGTATCTGTATGGCGCAAAAGTTACGCATTGCTGGAGTGTCACAAAAGTGACGCAACTCCAGCAATTTTTCCTCCCATGTGAAAGGGCCTGCGTCAGTCTTACGCCTGCTGTGAGGCAGGCGAAAGAAATTGATGCATTTGTGTCCTAGAAGTGGCGCAGTGAAATCTTATAGATTTCACTGCGTCACTTCTATGACCCTGTCTTGCGACAGAACGCCCCCCCTGCATACATTATACCTGGCGTAGGTATAATGTAGCGCAGGGAGTTTACAAAGTGACGCATCTACCTAGATGCGTCACTTTGTAAATATGGTGCAACAAGGCACATTTTTTACTCTGCTGGTGTGTCACAAAAAGTGACGCAACGGTGGCGTAAAAGTGACGCACAGCCTCATAAATGAAGCACTATGATTCTGAGCAAATCACTTAATCACCCCATGACTGACAAAATGAACATCTTCATCTGTAAGGCACCTGGTGCTCATGTAAAGCGCTCGAGTTTGCGCTATATAAAGCTCCAAAGAAAAAAGAGCAGCGGACATCGAGTATGGCGCAGTGGAAACGTGTGTCCCAGCCTGACACTGCAGTTTCTCTTCATCCAGCCCCAGTGGACCGCACTGGAAGCGTCCTGAAAGGGACAGCATTTTAGCAGCACAGTAGGTGCTTTATTAGCCTCAGGCATTCATTGCACTGTAGAAATATATTTTGTATTACTATGTGAATAATAATTGTTGTTTTTATAGCCAAACAACTGTTTGTAAGAACAACAGTTTGTATTCTCGGTCCCAAATGTTTTCCGTCTCAGAGCGGCATTAAGCCGTAAAGTAAAACTGTTTTCATTTACATAACTTTTCTACCATAATGGATTATATGCAAAACAAAGTAGGCAAATGTCTCTATTCACTAAAAGACATAATAGAGGTTCAAATGTTTTGAATTACCAATTTAAATGAGCAGTACAATCATAATATAGAAGATTTGCATTCATGCCAACAGATCCAATTCAGTTAGGAGACTCCTGATTTTTAAAATAAAAATAATTTTATTTTGCCTGTGTCCTGCCTGAAATTGCCTTTTCTTCAATAGAAATCAACGGGGGAAATATATTCTCCTTACTATATTTTTTTAACTCTCCCGCTTTCCTCTTCTAATGTTTGCATGGATGGATTTGGCTTTCAGTCAATATCTAAATCATGCAGTGTATGGCAATAGGAGACATCGATACCATTGGTTCAGCAGGTGCAGTGACACTGGGGCCCAGAGCATTGAGGGGCAATTTGAACCCTGGTAATTGCTGAGTTTACTACAACATCAGCAGTCGGAAAGGCCATTTTCCTTGCTTGCACCAGGCCCCATTGCATCCTTGATATGCTATAGTGGCGCTATGCAAGCTGTGCTTTGAATGGACTCCGGAGTCTGCTATGCCACAACACGACATATGTTATTTAAAAATAAAATACAGAAATCTCATATTCATGATACCTTCAAGGTTATGAGACGATTATGCAAGCCACCTAAAGATACAGATGTTCTTGGGACACTTTAATTTCCGGTGCCTGGTCCGTAATTTGAGTTTTTTCAAATGGCAAAAATGATCCAGTGAAGGTGTGTGCTGACTGAAAATGATTGCCTTTATGAATCAGAATAACTTTATTCGGGTGCAGAAACAGCCATAAAAGTACGCAAATCAAAGAATAAAAACAAAATAAGTATTCATCTAAAATCACATTAAAACAGCATAGCAACGGGTCTTGTAATAAAATACAGTATGATGCAATCAAACTAATGCATATGAAAATGTGTCAAAATGAAGAGATAGTGCATTATTCAAAGTGCATTGTGCTTCACAGCGGCTTTCAATAAGGAGCTGACAAGAAGGCTAGGCCCATCCTCTACCCATTGTTGCAGGTTACGGAGAGCTGGGCTGCACTGCCTAAAATTCCGAAGCTTCATAAAATGAACAAAAAATTGTTTCGTATATTTTTCTGTAAAATTCACACAAAAAAAGTTAAAATGCAGCATTGTTTGCCCAGATCTGCCATCACAGGGGCTACGCTAGTGCCAAGATTCCTTTGGAAGCCCAACGGTAAACTAAGTAAATATTTAACAGTGTCCTCCCTAAAGCGAAATAATAAACATCGATCCCCTGTTCACGTGCATTAAAGAAATAATTAATTAATGGTCTGTGGTCTGTCGGGGTTCAGGCGCAGATAAGCTGCAACAATGGGCTTTAGCATTTCTGTACTTAGTCTATGGGCTCGGACTTAATTGGACAATACCATTTGCACATACTTTTTATTTATATCACTACTAGAACCAGGCTCACACAGGCTCACACAGGTCGTGGGGCATCCCAATCACTTGAAAACGTTTCTTCACATATGCTATCCAGGGGACAGTGAGGCCTTCATCACAAGCAAGACAATCATTATTAGAATCTCTAGTAAGAGAAGCCTCCTCAGTTCTCCAAATGGGCAGCCATAAAAGTGTGGACAGGCTCTTATGCGATCACTCATATCTGTCAGACCCGGCTCCCCACGACAAAGTGAGAAGAGGATAGAGGGGCAGAGAGGGCTTTTCTACAAAAGCGGTTTTCCTCCACATGAACGGCTTCACAGTTTGCAATGCCCCATATCCCAGCCCCATACATTGAGGCGGGGACACATTGAGTCGTGCAGATCTGGAATAGTGGAGAAAGTGCCCTCCCCCAGATGGCTGAGGTAAGCTGAGGAGGAAGCCAACTGCACTAGACAGATTCAGCCTACAATGTGTAATATTAGGTGCCCTTGAACCAGTAACATCAAAAGTGACCCCTAATTAGGAAAAAGTGCTTGCGCTTTGTAAACTATTTTAGTCAGCAGTAAGAGTTGAATTGCTTTCAAATTCCTAATTAATTAATTTTCCAAACATAAATGACATACCATTTGTTTAATTAAAAGTCATTACGAAATGCATAGCTACAATATGCTTTTCATATAGCTTGTGTGTGGCATTTCAATTGTTTAATTGTGCTTGTGTGTCACTTTGATGCCTATTTTGTGCAGGAACGTAGATTACATTGGTGCAGCAGGTGCAGTGGCATCAGGCCTGAGAGACCCACTGAACCTTGATAAATGTTTTGTATAATTCAAACAGCAGCCAGGGGACCATTTCCTTCCTTAGGGCACCTGACACACTGGCTATAATACTAATTTTGTCATACTCTGCGGATCTGTATCACAAGTAAAACAAATAAATGAAACCCATTACAGGGATAAATATCAGAACGTATCCCCTTTTTAGAATCCTTAAAGAAATGTCCTCAAAACAGCTTCTACACCCCTCAAGTGCTTCTGGAAGGTCACACACCTATTTCTCCTTTGTTACATGATCTTACTGGAAACAACTTTGACATTGTGATATTAAACAGACGTTTCCAACCAGTTTCAGCCTCTGAGGTTATTTTTCTCTTTGGAAGGGTGCTCACATTTTAGTTTGCATTATTTGCATTGAATTTAGTATGCTTCATTTTGGTAGTATGGTTTTTTAAGCACTGCATTATATATGTTTACAAGGCAACAGCACACTGTAGGTCCTCCAGGCACTGGCCCTGGAACTGATTCCCAGCTCACATTTGTACACTCTTAAACCACCCTTTGTTGTGTATAGCATTCCTTAGCTAACTAGCCAGCTATGGTTGTGCTACAGAAATCAAAATGCACACAAACATAAATACTGTGCTGTAGGTTATTATCATGCAAGTTTGGGTGTTACTGCTTCCCATTGAACCAGGTAGCAGCGTCACTTCTCCCCCTGCAGGACTTATGCTGCACATCATGAGGACACAACTATGATAGTGCTTGACTTTGCATTTACGCATCATTGTTTCCAAGTATGATGTTTCAATTACATGAATTGAGCTATGTCAGGACTACAGGTCTCAGCATGCACTGATATCTGTACATATATGAATGGGAGCAAACAGCCTGAAAAAAACTCAGTGACAAAATGTAGATTTTGAGATCACCAGCCAGTTTGTGCACGCTACAGAGGGTGATCGCGGAGAGGGGTGTTCTTTATCAGATCCTATCTTTGCCCTCCATCTGTGACATAGCAAAAGTACAACTTTTAGTCAACTATTACTTGCATGCGTGGAACAGAACAAAGCCAGGTCAGCAGCCATCAGGCACAACACAACATATGATCAGGCTCTTCTGGAGATGTCCTGGGTGACTTGGGACAGTATTGGGCTCAGCTCCTAGACTTGTCTGAGCAGGGGAAAGACACATGCCTATGATCTCACTGGCTAGCTAAAGATGCAGTTTGAATCTTGCTACATAGCAGTCTGACATGATGCCCCTCTGCTTCTTGAAGCGTGGTGGTGTTCTTAAATGTTGCCATGTATGTCCATCTTGTTGCCCTATTTTTTTCCAAGATTGACATTCATTAGCAGTCTGTCACTCCAATGTGACTGTGATAAAATACCACAAAACAGACAGAACGTGGGAATTACAAGTCATATAGAAATATCATGACCTTCTCTGGGGAGAGGCAATGGTTTGTGTGCCTTTATACGGGTACTGCATTCTTACGTATCTAGCTGTATACAAACACCTACAATCAATGAATGCAACTGTATAATGCGATGTACTATTTCTGTGATCTTTCATATTTGTAGCAGATGTGCAATTGTTATTTCTCAATGTAATCCTACTCGTTGTAACAAAACCAGAAGAATGAGGGGAGCTACCAGTATTCACATCTGTGACTTTCACCTTACATGACACAGATCTCTAAAATGGGTGCATCATTCCACAGTCCTGATTCTGTGTATATTTAGAAGCAGTCTTCTTAGTTCTAATAATTGGTGGTTTGTCTAATCATACTCCCAATAGTCATGTGATACAAACAGACCAAATTTTTGTGGCAGATGTGTTGAATATGAAATTGTGAAAGACTAATAGCTGCTGTAAAATTACATAAAACAGTAGTACTTGGACATGGATACATGTTATTGTCTGTCACAATGTATGTTCGCGTAATCAAGATATTGCAGTTGCTTAAGTGATTATATATAGGCGCTCACCTCTGAGTTGGCTGGCAATAACTTCGATATACACCCCGTCTTTTTACATAACTTTCTCTTGAATATAACACTCATACACTGCAAGGCAACTCCTTGCACCTGAGGTAGCACTTATGTTTTTCCTTCCCAACTCAATGGTTCTTATCTCCTCAACGTCTGAAGGGTGTGAGGCACATGGGGGATCACTGGAATTTGAACCTGTGACTGCAGGTGGAACACAGATTTTTGCTGCAGGTTCCTAAACTTTATTAGCTATCTTGCCAACAATGCATGGGTTGCAAGTCCTCACCCCTCCCGAAATCCATTTTGTCATGCATGCTGTGTCCCAAAACTGTGTGATTGTCATGAAAATCCTTTCTATGATTGCACCTTCATATAAGCAAACGGTGTCATGCTGTCCGCCAAAATACTCTGTCTCATGCCTTTCAAACCCTAGTCTTCACTCCCGTTTATTTATAACTTAATCCACATTTTGCAATTCCCTGGTTCCCATGGTCACCTTGGCTCAATTTGCATCTTTTCTGTGACAAAAATGTGCCCCTAAGGAACCTCGAAAAAGAAGGAGAAGACAAATACTGTAATTCCCAATTTGTTGATCAAGGTCATAATTCTCAGAATTCATTCAAATACACCCCAGTAATACTACAGTTATGCTTATGTAAATTATCTATTAGCTGCCTCTACAAGCTAATGTTTCAGTAAGACTGCATATTCTACAAACCCAACCAAAAGTGATACAGTTTTTCACAAAAAACTTTAAATGTATGTTGGTGATGCATTACATTAGGTGTTGGTTACTTGATTGTACATGTATGAGGATGCTGGGCTGGTCGACCTGAACCTTAGAAATTCCTGTCTTATCTTCCAGTCTATCAGTGGGTCACCCTAAGCTAGTCAATAGACTAAATCCCCATTGGTATCAGGTGGAGGTAGCCAGTGGTCTCAACATACCACTTTCCCATATTTCTTATCTCTTTCAAATAGTATCTCTTAATTTTTATAACTCTTTTCCCCTGTTGCCTTTATTTTGATTTGCTGTGCAGTTTAATCCTTACATCAAGGCTGCATTGCTCCTTTAAAGTGTGTGGTATCTTCAGGAACAGCTAAACAAGAGTAATCCCCAGCTGTGCACTGCAGTCCTTCGTAGTGAGCAACTCTACATCTGATCTTGATCTTCGCTATGGGTTGTGGTATTCTTGATGATAAGAAATGCTCAATTTGACAGTAAAATTACAGGAGTACTGTTTTTCTCATCAATGTAAGCTAAAAATGGTGCACCCCACTGGAGTAACACTATCAACAAATGACCGATGATTAGAAATATACAGATCACAGTTTATTTCTTGTTCTACTAGGGATGGGGTTACCACACATTATCCTTTTCGGACCCCGTAGAATACATCCTTCTACGTTCTGAAGCCCACTCCAATTTAGCACATTTACTAGTCTACTCAGCTGTAGGATCAGGGTAGGGCAGAACTTTAGAGAGCTGAGACAAAAGAGAACAGGGTAGTGGATGATCCTCCCTGCTCTTCTGAGCATGCTGTTGGTCATGCACTACTTACTTCTCACCCAGCTGTGAGAGTTACATATCTGTACTTCCCTCATGATATGTAACTCTTAGATATCTGACCAGCTTTCAAACCAGCTACGAGAATTAGGACTCAAATACTATACTGTTAAAGTCTGAACTGGAGCTGATTTTTCTTTGTAAAGGCTTTAAGATGCTCGCATGTAGGCTTCAACTGGCTGCAGAAAATATCTTCTAATAACCTCCCACTTCCTGCTTTCATGAAATGAGTTGGTAGCCTCACTTGCTTTTTTCACTTATCACTTCCCACCATGCAGTATTCTGTGACTCCGATCTCTTCCAGATCTCCTCACTTAGAGTCATTTGCAAGCTTTTCTGAGGTAATCTATAATCATGAACTCGAGGGGGTCACTGGGTCACATTGCAACTATGCAAGAGAGTAGATGTAGAACTGGAAGTGCATAGATTGTCTTAGGTTAAAATCATTAGTATGGGAGACATGACCTATGTGAGCCCACATTCTGCCAATCTAATGGGGGCAACTGCCAATGTCAGGGACATTGGTTAGGGGGTAGGCAACCTGTTGTTACCCCTGCCACTTTACTTGTGATCCCAGGATCCCAGACATTCTATTTTGCCAGCCAGATCACAACACAGGTTCAGGTTCGAATCTTCTTGGCTTGGCTTTTAAAAGGCTGTGCTGGGCGTAATTAAACAGCAATGTTACCTGCAATCTAAGACTGAGACTTAATTACAAGTTACTCTTAGTTTCTAAATCAAATGACAAAGTGACCCTGCTCTGAGTATCATAGGCCCACCAGCCTTCTTATTATATAAGTTATGTGATATTGGTGTTTTCAACTTGGTCAGCATGTTTTCTATTGTTTTACACTATTTCTTTACCAATGATGCATTAACTTAATCCTGTATCTATCTGTATATATTATCAGAAAGGACAATGTATGTAGAAGCAAATTCAATATTATTTGATTGAAGTATATTTGTTTTTAGAGTAATTCTTGTGAATCTGCAGAGATTTTCTGGTCTCTGTGTATGATGTAACTAACCTGAGTTCAGAGGCATTACTTCCCGTAAGGACACCAAGCCCAAGGTCATGTAGTATAAATAACTTCCTGTGATGGCATTTTGGTGAATCGACGTCCATGCTGAGCAGTTGAGGGAGGAAACAAGCGTACGTAAAAAAAAAAATACAATAATAATTGAAACGACTAGCAATATAAAGTGTATTAAGCAAGTAAATAAAAATGTACACATTTGAAAGGCAGTGTTATCTGGTTGAAAACCAAAGCATTTTTGTTTTTAAAAAAATGCTTTGCATGGAAATCTACCTGTTGATTCAGGGTGTCTGTTGGCAATAAGTTGTTAGGGCTATGCTTTACCCATTTATTATAAGAGACTACACAAAAGGAAATACACATTTGATGAGAAATAAAAGTGACAGCACAAGACAGTTTGCATTTTCCTCTGCTTTATTCCTTGCTGGCCTGCAGGTCGTCTTTGGAATAGATGAGTCACAGTTTTTGAACACAGTGTTTTAAATCTTCATGTCTTTTTCCTTAGAATAAAATTCACACTAGGTAGTTAGAGAAGCGGCCTAAATTATCCGTCCATATTCATGTAATTCCTGCAAAAGATAACATTCTTCAACTAGGGATACAGTTGAAAGAGCTAGAAAAAAATGTACTGCTACTTTCATGCGTCTTGAGTCCAGCATGTCTTACAAAGAGGGCACGGATGAAGGTTGGTCATATATTTTTTGTTTTTTTGGTCCACGCTGTACTAAACCCAAGTAATTTGCATTTGCTGAAGGGATCACAAAAAAAAGTACTTTGGAGTTTCTATGATTGTGATTTGGGGAAATGATGGCTGTGCTGTGCAGCATGCGAATTACATTTTGGCGGGATGAAATTGTTGTTCCTTCATGTTTCAGTGGGCAGTGAAATTACTGTACACTCCAATGGATTTCATCCCCTTCAGGGAAAACATTTAACAAGATTTATGTACTCAGTTCGAAAAGTGAACTATTGCTAAACATCTTCCAACTTCTTTAGAGGTTCTGGCCTCTGGCTTGTGCTTTAAATGAAACTGTGTGAAACCGAAGGGGGAGGAGCCAGCGAGTCCTGCTATGTACAGAAAAGAAGTGGTGCCATTAATGCAAGAAGGAGATTTTATCCTGTGCACCAGATAAGAAATGCTTGCTTTTTCCAAGGATGAGCGAACAGCCTATTTTTTATTCCTATTTATTCGTGGTTTTATACAGCAGTGAAAAATGGTTTCAAAGGGCATGGGAAGAGCATGTTAAAGTGTACTGATAACATTTGGTCTATTGCTGTAACTGCAAACTCCATCCACCCACTAACTTATCAAAAGCTTACAATCAAAATAATTGAGGTAGTCATTCTAGAGGTGCAGCATTTGATTATAATTCGCGTATAGCTTATATAATTAGTTTAACATCAGATGAAACAACATACAATTCCAAAGATTTTGCCTTACACCAATATTCTGAAGCATGGTAAAAGCCTGCCTTTTTTTTTATAAATGTCTTGTGCAGCATCAATTTTGATAAGTGATCAGATTAATCATTCTTTGTCTTAAGGTCAGATTCAAGAATAGAAATGCATTTTTTATATCACATTGTTTGACCGGCAGCCAAGGAATTTCTCTAGAATGTGATGTTTCATGGAAGGGTTGAATTGGTTGAAAGAGTGAGCTAATCTAAAGTGAGCTTATCTAACGGAAACAGGTAACGGGTAATGGCCAGGAAAGCTCATGAAGTAGTTGACCTTTTCTTCAAATGTTCGATCTGTGAGGACTAGCTTAATTTTCCCACTTACCTTATAGGTTAAACAATCAGATTCATAGTGGCATCACGGATCAACTAAGACCCATTTTAGGGAGTCAACGACATGTGTGAAGTGCAAGTTCATAAAGCTTTATTCGATTTTTACAATCATAAAAGCAATGTGCAAAAACAGCAAATATATCAGAGTCCCACTTTAAAACAGATGTCAAGGTATGTATTTATGCATAACCCCATGAGTAGGAAACAACCATTAAAACCATTAAAACCACAGGTTAAAAAAATAAAACGTTAAAAACATGTACACATACCACATCATGAAAAGGTAATCATTCTAATCAAGGACACTGTGCAATTAGGCAAGCCCTCAAAATCCATGCCCAGCCTAAAACTTTTGCCATAGCTAATGCTATGGGTAGTGAGGTATCTGTACGCAAAATTCGTTCAGCCTCTGCCGCCACCCTGGTGCCTAGAAGCCTGCAGATTGGTATCAACCAGGCCCTACGTGGGGCAGGGTACGTATCGCAAACAAAAAGGATATGTGCCGTAGACTCAATATTGATTCAGAAAAGGGGGTGGTGATGAACAGAGTGTCTGAATTAAGCAGACCACTCTTACCCAGTCCAAAGATCAGGGCTTGATCCATCACCATTATTTAGCTCACTGCACCATCCCAGCTCAGAACCTGGCTATATGCAAATCAGTCTGTCCCTGGCCCAGTGCATCCTGGGAACAGGGCAGACCAAACTACCAAGCCAATTCTTCACCAGAAAGGAGACAAGCTTCCGGGGACCGGTTTCCGGCATTTCAGCCGTCGTCGGCCCGGCTTGCTTGAATCCTGATGGTGCAGTGAGCAAGGGACTCATGTCTGAGTATACCCTGCCACACCTATAGTGGCCAAAAACGATTCAGAAAAGGGGGTGGTGATGAACAGAGTGTCTGAATTAAGCAGACCACTCTTACCCAGTCCAAAGATCAGGGCTTGATCCATCACCGTTATTTAGCTCACTGCACCATCCCAGCTCAGAACCTGGCTATATGCAAATCAGTCTGTCCCTGGCCCAGTGCATCATGGGAACAGGGCAGACCAAACTACCAAGCCAATTCTTCACCAGAAAGGAGACAAGCTTCCGGGGACCATAAGCGTGGAAGGAATGTGAGTCCCTTGCTCATTGCACCATCAGGATTCAAGCAAGCCAGGCCGACGATGGCTGAAATGCCAGAAACCGGTCCCCGGAAGCTTGTTTCCTTCCTAGTGTAAGAATTGGCTTGGTAGTTTGGTTTGCCCTGTTCCCATCATGCACTGGGACAGAAACAGACTAATTTGCATATAGCCAGGTTCTGAGCTGGGATGGTGCAGTGAGCTAAAAAACGGTGTTGGATCTAGCCCTGATCTCTTGACTGGGTGAGAGTATTCTGCTTAATTCAGAAACTCTGTCCATCACCACCCCTTGTTGTTAAATATTTTGTCCACCATAAGCGTGGAAGGGTATACTCAGATGTGAGTCCCTTGCTCATTGCACCATCAGGATTCAAGCAAGCCGGGCCGACAACGACTGAAATGCCAGAAACCGGTCCCTGGAAGCTTGTTTCCTTCCCAGTGTAAGAATTGGCTTGGTAGTTTGGTTTGCCCTGTTCCCATCATGCACTGGGACAGGAACAGACTAATTTGCATATAGCCAGGTTCTGAGCTGGGATGGTGCAGTGAGCTAAAAAACGGTGTTGGATCCAGCCCTGATCGCTTGACTGGGTGAGAGTATTCGGCTTAATTCAGAAACTCTGTCCATCACCACCCCTTGTTGTTAAATATTTTGTCCACCATAAGCATGGAAGGGTATACTCAGATGTGAGTCCCTTGCTCATTGCACCATCAGGATTCAAGCAAGCCGGGCCGCCGACAGCTGAAATGCCAGAAACCGGTCCCCGGAAGCTTGTTTCCTTCCCAGTGTAAGAATTGGCTTGGTAGTTTGGTTTGCCCTGTTCCCATCATGCACTGGGACAGGAACAGACTAATTTGCATATAGCCAGGTTCTGAGCTGGGATGGTGCAGTGAGCTAAAAAACGGTGTTGGATCTAGCCCTGATCTCTTGACTGGGTGAGAGTATTCTGCTTAATTCAGAAACTCTGTCCATCACCACCCCTTGTTAATAAATATTTTGTCCACCATAAGCGTGGAAGGGTATACTCAGATGTGAGTCCCTTGCTCATTGCACCATCAGGATTCAAGCAAGCCGGGCCGACGATGGCTGAAATGCCAGAAACCGGTCCCCGGAAGCTTGTTTCCTTCCCAGTGTAAGAATTGGCTTGGTAGTTTGGTTTGCCCTGTTCCCATCATGCACTGGGACAGAAACAGACTAATTTGCATATAGCCAGGTTCTGAGCTGGGATGGTGCAGTGAGCTAAAAAACGGTGTTGGATCCAGCCCTGATCTCTTGACTGGGTGAGAGTATTCGGCTTAATTCAGAAACTCTGTCCATCACCACCCCTTGTTGTTAAATATTTTGTCCACCATAAGCATGGAAGGGTATACTCAGATGTGAGTCCCTTGCTCATTGCACCATCAGGATTCAAGCAAGCCGGGCCGACGACAGCTGAAATGCCAGAAACCGGTCCCCGGAAGCTTGTTTCCTTCCCAGTGTAAGAATTGGCTTGGTAGTTTGGTTTGCCCTGTTCCCATCATGCACTGGGACAGGAACAGACTAATTTGCATATAGCCAGGTTCTGAGCTGGGATGGTGCAGTGAGCTAAAAAACGGTGTTGGATCTAGCCCTGATCTCTTGACTGGGTGAGAGTATTCTGCTTAATTCAGAAACTCTGTCCATCACCACCCCTTGTTAATAAATATTTTGTCCACCATAAGCGTGGAAGGGTATACTCAGATGTGAGTCCCTTGCTCATTGCACCATCAGGATTCAAGCAAGCCGGGCCGACGACGGCTGAAATGCCAGAAACCGGTCCCCGGAAGCTTGTTTCCTTCCCAGTGTAAGAATTGGCTTGGTAGTTTGGTTTGCCCTGTTCCCATCATGCACTGGGACAGGAACAGACTAATTTGCATATAGCCAGGTTCTGAGCTGGGATGGTGCAGTGAGCTAAAAAACGGTGTTGGATCTAGCCCTGATCTCTTGACTGGGTGAGAGTATTCTGCTTAATTCAGAAACTCTGTCCATCACCACCCCTTGTTGGTAAATAGTAGACTCAATAATGGCACTGCATCCCGGACACCCAATTATCGAATGAGATGACCATTTCATCGTGAAAGATCTTACAGGGAGTGTCCCCACCCTGTACTGAAAGTACAAATTGCGATCCTTAGGTTTAGTGATTGTGTCCAAATATGATTCCAGCCTTGGGGCCACTTTATTATCCATAAACCGTCTGGCAAGGGAAGTAGACACTTGTCGTCTTGCATTTTTGTACTAAAAACAATTCCCAGTTCTTAGCCTTCAACACAGCTTTTTGATGGAAAAGTAGAATTTACAGGATCAGTCCACAATGCTATTAATCCTAGCTCCCCTAAGAGGTTTCTGACTGCCCCTAGCCATTTAATGTTATGCAGTGTGTCTGCAACAGTAGGGAAAGCGTTGGATAGCGTAGGGGTAAAAATTACTATTCCCACTCCAGAGAGTACAACAGTAGGGAAAGCGTTGGATAGCGTACACATAAAATGTACTATTCCCACTGCAGTGAGTGCAACAGTAGGGAAAGCATTGGATAGCGGGAGGGTAAAAATTCCTATTCCCACTCCAGAGAGTGCAACAGTAGGGAAAGCATTGGATAGCGTGGAGGTAAACATTACTATTCCCACTCCAGAGAGTGCAACAGTAGGGAAAGCGTTGGATAGCGTCGGGGTAAAAATTACTATTCCTACTCCAGATAGTGCAACAGTAGGGAAAGCGTTGGATAGCGTAGGAATAAAATTTACTATTCCCACTCCAGTGCGTGCAACAGTGGGGAAAGCGTTGGATAGCAGGAAGGTAAAAATTACTATTCCCAGTCCAGAGAATTCAACAGTAGGGAAAGCGTTGGATAGCATAGAGGTACAAATTACTATTCCCACTCCAGTGAGTGCAACAGTAGGGAAAGCATTGGATAGCGTAGTGGTAAAAATTACTATTCCCACTCCAATGAGTGCAACAGTAGGGAAAGCGTTGGATAGCGTCGGGGTAAAAATTACTATTCCTACTTCAGAGAGTGCAACAGTAGGGAAAGCGTTGGATAGCGTAGGCATAAAATTTACTATTCCCACTCTAGTGCGTGCAACAGTGGGGAAAGCGTTGGATAGCGTAGGGGTAAAAATTACCATTCCCACTCCAGGGAGTGCAACTATAGGGAAAGCAATGGATAGCATAAGGGTAAAAATTACTATCCCCACTCGAATGAGTGCAACAGTAGGGAAATCGCTGGATAGCGGGAGAGTAAAAATTACTATTCCCACTCCAGAGAGTGCAACAGTGGGGAAAGCATTGGATAGCGTAGGGGTAAAAATGACTATTCCCACTCGAATGAGTGCAACAGTAGGGAAATCGTTGGATAGCGGGAGAGTAAAAATTACTATTCCCACTCCAGTGAGTGCAACAGTAGGGAAATCGTTGGATAGCGTAGGGGTAAAAATTGCTATTCCCACTCCAGTAAGTGCAACAGTAGGGAAAGCGTTGGATAGTGTAGGGGTTAAAATGACTATTCCCACTTCAGAGAGTGCAACAGTAGGGAAAGCGGTGGATAGCGTAGGGGTAAAAATTACTATTCCCACTCCAATGAGCACAACACTAGGGAAAGCGTTGAATAGCGTATCAGTAAAAATTCCTATTCCCACTCCAGAGAGTGCAACAGTAGGAAAAGTAAATAATTCATATAGGAATAAAAATAAATTAAATATTATTTCCAATTACAAATATTTTAAAATAATTAATATTTTTATATAATATATTAATTAATCAATTACAAATACAAATGAAAATTAATTTTTATAAAAATGTACCTACTAATACAAATTATTTACTAATTAACAATAAATTAATTAACAATAAAAACATATTAAAAAATTACAACAAATATTACCAATAATTACATTTAAAAGTTTAACTATTTAAAATTAAATTACTTCCCACCCTATTCCCCTATAAACCCACAACCCACTACTAAAAAGAAATTAATAAAATTAATATAACTATCAATTAATCAATTAATTAAAATTAATTACTAATTATATTTTAATTATTTACCAATTAATAATTAATTAACAATTAATTCAAAATAAATACCAATAATTAAATTAACATATTTATTTAATTATAATTAAATTACTTCCCACCCTATTCCCCTATAAACCACACAACCCGCTACATAAAATACATTAATATAATTAACATAATTATCAATTAATCAAATAATTAAAATGAATTACCAATTATATGTTAAATAAATACCAATTAATAATTAATGAACAATTAATTCAAAATAAATACCAATAAATAAATTAACGTATTTAATTAATTATAAATAAATTACTTTACACCCTATTCCCATATAAACCCACAACCCGCTACAGAAAATACATTAATATAATGAACATCATTCTCAATGAATCAATTAATTAAAATTAATTACCAATTATATTTTAAATAATTACTAATAATAATTAATTAACAATTCATTCAAAATAAATACCAGTAAATAAATTAACATATTTAATTAATTATAATTAAATTACTTCCCACCCTATTCCCCTATAAACCCACAGCTCGCTACAGAATTATATTATGCAAACATTAAATACCATAAAATTAATTAATTAAAATAAATTATAAAAGAAATATACACTTTTCACACATATAGTAACATAAAAAACACTTTAAAAAATTGATATTAACTTACCTACCTCAAATTCGATATTTTTGTTGTCTATATTCTGTCCATTCTATATTTTTGTTGTCTATATTCTGTCCATTCTATATTTTGTCCATTCTATATTTTTGTCCATCAATATTTTGTCCATTCTATATTTTGTATTCGATATTAATGCTATTCTACTCGATATTTTTGTAGTCTATATTCTGTCCATTCGATATTGTGTCCATTCTATATTTTTAAATCGATATTAACGTACCTCGATATTTAAAACTCAATATTTTGAGTGTATACCCTTGATTCTTCTGGGCCACTTGTGCGGAATTCCAACGTGAAAAGTTTTTCAACTAGATCAACACTTTTCAAAGTAGGTTCAATACTATCAAAAGGTTGAACCCGTAGCGAGATCCTTCGTACAGCCAGGATGTCCTCCCTTATCAATGATCGACACCCCCTCACATATCTAATCAAATGGATAGCTTCGTTTGTCAGTAAATCAGCATTCTTGTTGGCACTATAACATGATAATTTTGGGACATTAACCATGTAAATTCTAGATGACTTATATGTATTTAAATTGTTCCCGCTAGATTGCCCCAAGCCCTGACCTGCAAGGCTTTGTCCCTTTTGCACACAAGTGTTATCCCTTTGGGAGGGGTGAGTACTAATGTCTCAACTACATGAAGGGCCAGAGGTGATGGAGGCTTCCTTTGGAGCAGCGTATCTTGCTGATTGAATAATTAAACCATTAGGGCCTCGTTAACTGAATTTTTTGAGGCCTTACATCTAGGCATTCCTACATTTACATCAACATGGGGGCATGAACTTGGCCAAGATCCCGCACGGTCCATAGGTATGGGTTCCGTCGGAACTCCCGGCTTCTTAGAGATCTGAATAGATGGCCACTCTTGCTGATCTGCTCTTGACGTTAAAGACCTCACCAATATAAGTATCTCAGCTAGAGAACCCTTCATTGCCTGTACTTCACACTTCAATATTGAAAATTCCTGGGTTCGTTTTCATAGGAGTTGCTGTCGTTCACCAATAATAGAATTACACTCACAGGGGAGGCTAGCAGTTTGCGTTTGAGCTTGGACTCTTATTAATTCATTAACCTTCTCCCCGCTCAATAAGTGTGCTTCCCCAAGTGCTGCAAATCTTTTAGTGCAGATGACAATAGGATTGATATGGGCATTGTAGTCTGTGCTAGCACTATCCCCCCCCCCCACTAGAAGAAATAATGCTATCAAGGGGCACAACATCAGTCCTGGTTTCACTAGTTACGTTAGGTAATTTGTTCTTTTTAGATTTACAAAACATATCTGGAATAGCTAACTGCACACAATCCACCTGCAGCTTTCATTGGGGTGGGGATTTACTATGAGCAGGGATAAGAAGGGCTGAGTCAAGGATTTCGTTACACTCGCTAATCAAAGTTTCGATCCGGTCAATGACACAATTGTTGGTGATGGCCTTACGTGTCTTTTTTGCTTTTTTCCTGCTATTCCTCTTTAGCACACCCTCGGTTCCCTCCCCACTCTCGTCCTGGGCTTTCCTCTTGCCCATGGCCCAAGGTCGGTCTCAGGGCAGCAGGTGCTAAATTATATGTGCTCCAGGGAGGGAAACCCTTTCCTAGTCCAGAATTCACTCTGTATCCAATACTTGGAAAATCACAAATACACAAATAGCAAGCAAGATAATCACTAGTTAATAATGGTCCAGGGAAACAAAAATATTGAACAGAACAGTACTTTTAAAAGCACCAACTAAAGTCCAGGCACGTTCACCAAAGCTTGGGGGGGTGGCCCTGCCCTGGCTCCTTCTGGCTTTGATGGGCGTGGACGGGCCTGCCCTTGAACTTGCGTGTGTCCCGCACTTTTGGGGGAGAGGCAGCACTACATAGCGCGGTGGTGGTGCCTCCCCCTCTCAAGCAGCAGCAGCTGGGCAGCCGGGGCTTCTGGGGCTTGTAGTCCCCTGAAACAGAGTAACAGCCTGGTGGCGCTAAGATAGCAAAGCACTAGTTGTAGAAACCTCGGGACCCCTGTCCCACCGAGGCGAGTTAGGCTGTAGTGAGGGCGAAGAAGCAGAGAAGGCAAAAAGCGAGTCCCACGCTGCGGGGGGAGAGGCAGCGCTAAATAGCCCGGTGGTGGTGCCTCCCCCTCTCAAGCAGCAGCAGCTGGGCAGCCGGGGCTTCTGGGGCTTGTAGTCCCCTGAGACAGAGCAACAACCTGGTGGCGCTAAGATGGCAAAGCGCTTGTTGTAGGAACCTCGGGACCTCTGTCCTACCGAGGCGAGTTAGGCTGCAGTGAGGGCGAAGAAGCAGAGAAGGCAAAAAGCGAGTGTGAAGTGATTATATCCGCAGGAATAAGAGGCAAGATCGTTAGCCATCTGCTGTATTGAGGACAGTTTTTAGTAGCATTTAGACAGTTTAGTAAACATTGCATTATCATAGTAAGACCTGAAAGGTGAAATGGATTCTGCTGCAATGTGCAGCTCCTAACCTGATTGGAAAGGTTGACAGTTATCAATAATCTTTGAGATAGAAAATGTACAGTTTTGCAAGTTTTTAATATTGCTAGGTAAGTTTATTATTTAGTAAAAGTCACAAACACTTTGGGACTAATTATGAGTTTGGGTGTCGGGTGGACCGCCTAACCAAAGGTGGTGACGTGAAGACCGGTACTCCAACCGCCCTATTACAGGTGTGCATCAATCAGATCTCCAAAGGACCGCTGCAACCTCCTGCGATCCGTGATCCATCGGCAGTGTGCAGCGGTATGAAGCAGCAATTTGCTGGCTGTGCTGCTGCGGCACCACCAAGCATAGTACAAGTTTCCTCACATCCACCGTTTTCATGGAAGTGAGCCCACCATGAAAATGGTGGCTGGGAAGAAACTAAGGAGGCTCTACAGGGACTTTGTTGCCCCAGGGCAAGGGGATGCATGCAGGGGGGGCACATCTTGTGCCTCCCTGTCTGCATGCAACCCCGCTTCCTGCATGGCTTGAACTTCAAGGTCCATGCATTACAGGAACGTGTTTGACGCTCCCATTATCGTGCCTTTCTGAGGCTTAGATATGTGTCCTTCAAAAGAACCACCCAGGGACCGCCAAAACACCACCCATCAGACCAGGAGAAAACTCCTAATCTGGCGGGCAGTCGGGGTTCCAGTTTAGCGGTGTGGGAGTGGGGCGCTGGTGTGTTGGCCTGCTTCAACACCGCCAAACTTGTAATCAGACCTTTAGTGGACTCTACAAGTTCATTTACTTTCAGATTCCTACTTTTCAAGCAACTGTATGTGTTAGTTAAGCAGGATTGTACGTGGTCAGTTTGATGTACAACTAAGGGCCTGATTACGATGTCGTCATGAAACGCTCTATTGCTGACCGAATTGGTCACCTTTCCAGGCTGTCCCAATCGGTTTCGAATGGGATTCAGACAGCTCGAGTCGTTCGGAGCCAAATCATACCATGCAATGGAGGCGGTTTCCGAATGAGCGAGTTTGATGACTTCTTCGTGTAGCCGTTCTGAATCGGTTTGGCCGAGATAAAACAGCTGTGGGTATCAGAATACTGGGGCCCATAGCAGGCCCCATCACCCGTAGGCTTCCGATGGGGCACGTGGGGTACCCAAGGGACCCCTCCGTCCCAACCATGCACAGTGTGGCAGGCACTATGGGGTGCCCACCACAGGGTGCAAGGTTTACCCCACCTACCCTTTTTTTCAATGGGAGCCTGTGTTCTCGTTCGGGACACCGGTTCCCATTGAAGTCAACGGGAGTCTGACTGAACCAAATCCGTAAGCATCTGACATCATCGTTATCGGTCAGTAGGTGTCGTCAAAAATGAATTGTTCAAAAAGCATTCCTAATCCGATTCGGTGGGAATGCTTTCCTGACGAGATCATAATCGGCTCCTAAGTATCCTCCGCATTTAGATAATTTTCCTTTCCTGACCTGTCATCAGTGATCCAAGAGGTTCAACATAGGTGTCGAATTACAGGTCCTTTTTCATTATCGTCAGAAATGTTAAGTGAAGTAGCGGCTTCTGTTGGGAGTGCTGCCGGGCAGTGATGTGGGGAGGAGGAGGGGCAGGGGGGTGGGTAGTAAACACCGGAATACAGATGAATGCAGGTGAGTATACAATTAAATCACTAAAACAAATTTTGTTGCGTGTGCTGCATCGCCAAATGTGATGCAGGGCATTTGGCCCCTTCCCCATGCCCATGTCACCAGCAACACTCCACCAGGAGCCGCTACTGGTTAAAGGTATTATTAATCATTGTTACCATTTAGGTTTTGTTGCTGTGCCCAAAGCACCTGATTAAAAATAGCTTTTTTCCAAATATTCCTTGAGTTGCGAGGCAACACAGTTTTCCAAACCTTTTATTTCAAATGGTAGGCCTACGATTTTATGAAAATTCTTTAGGGGGTTTGCATCATCTGATGTTTATTTGAGGCTTTGTCAGGACTAATGTTCAAGGAATGAGTTAATGATTTTTAGTCAGTTTGAATTTAGTGTTTGGCTGATTTTTTGATTTTTGAGATTGGAAGGCACTAGACACTCAACAGTGTCTCAAGGGTTCCATGATGAGTTTGTTATCCTAGACATAACGATATTGTGGAAATTCAAAGTGGGGGCTAAAAATTCTATCTTGTTTTGGAAAAATTCTGCAAATTCATCACATTTATCTATCCTGATATATTGTTCAGGAACTTTTTTTTTAAACATATTTTTATTGACATTTTTAATTTCAGCACGATTGTACAAGTAGAACATGGAAATAATTCAACATATTCTTATTTGACAGTTGGGCAAGTCTGCATACATTTCACTCTGGAGACTGGTATCTTCCAGCCCACCTGTGCCTACTATATCCATTGCTTCTTCACCGCCTTGTCTCGGTGGGCATATCCGGCCACAGACCCGTGTCCATTTATTGTCCCCATCTGAATTACTCATGTTTAATTAATCATGAAAATGTACACCAGTAAAATAAGAGGATGACTAGAAACAGAAAAAGAAACTACTAACGGAACTGCATGAGCAATGGGGGAGCAGATCAGCCAGTTCTGGGGATGCATATGTTATTCGCAATAATGAAGTGACTCTTCCTCCACAGGTTATGTCTATAAGGTGGGGTGTGTTCTGGGGATGTGTTCCCGCTTTTAGGCCTTAATCTACAGTTTTCCACTTGTCTGTCTCACTGCTAGGATTACGAACTCACACTCCTCTGAACAGTTGTCTGTGCATATCACACTCCTTCAGGGTTTTGTCATCCTAGATGGCTATGTATGGATCCTTCACTATCACTACCTAACCCCTCCCCCATTTCTCATATTGGGTTTTCCCATATCGCTAGCGCCTCCTTTCAGAGATCTGCCATAGGCTGTCTCCAGATGCCTCTTGCTTCCTCCCATCTGCCCTCTATTCCTGCCCAACTAATTACATCCCTGTTCCAGCTGGCTACTTGGGGCCCAGAAGGGGATTTCCACACCAATGTTATTTGTCTTTTAGCTAGGCCTAAGGCAAGATCTATTAATCAATTCCCTACTTTCCGTTTAGGGGGTTGTGGGAAGAGCCCTAATAGGCATGCTTCCTCAGTAAGCTCCAAATGTCTCCCCCGTGCATCCTTGATCTTAGCCAGGATCCCTTTCCAATAAACCTTTACAACACTACAACTCCAGGTCATGTGTATAAAGTCTGCGTCTGCGTAAGCACACCAAGGCAATTGCTCACTTCGACCCCATATGTAACATTGAGTCTATGGGGCATCATATAGACCATATGGATGTAGTTAAACTGTGTCTACTTAAGTCTGGTATTCCGTGATATTTTCTTGTGAGGCAGTAGGACCCTACCCCTTTGTCCGTCTGTGAATTCCCTGCCTACTGCCCTTTCCCATTTCCCCCGCAGATTCCCCATGGGGCTAATAGCCGCAGTGACCAGGGCTTTGTGGTGCCACCACACCTGGTGCCTCGCAGAACTCTGAGTGATCAGGCCCTGCATTACCGGTTGGGTCACCGGTTCATCCATACCCATTCCCCATATCTGCCCAAAGGTACAAACCAAGGCTTCATAACGCAGGAACTAGCCAGAGGAAAGACAACAACTTTCAACCAGATCCGCAAACAGGACTAATGATCCATCCTGATAGCAGTCCCCTACCTTGTCTAAGCCCACCTCTGTGCATGACTCCAGCTGCTCGGTTGTAAATGTTGTCACTAGACTTCCATGTGAGAGCCCAAACAATGGCTGTAAGGGTGAATAGCAGGAGGTCCCACCTAGCCGACACTGGCAATGTTTTCAAGTGTGTATAGCTGTAAGTTGCAACAGTGACCTTTATGGGGTGACAACTGTTGGTCTCACAATTTTGCTAACAGTAGATCCGGATTACCATTTATCCCTCCCCATTTATACCCTCTATCCTCTGTGCCAGCTACTGCAGCTGACCTGCTAACATGTACAGCTCAGTATCCGGTACACCCTGGCCACCCTTTGCCATTGGGTGTTGTAATGTCCGCAGGGAGACTCTATTTCTACCACCTTCCCATATCAGATCTCTTATCAGTGCATTCAGAGGTCTAAACCATCCCCGGGGAATCAGGGTCGGCAAATTACACAAAAAATACAATAGTCTTGACAACATAATCATTGTAAGCAAAGAGATTTGAGCCAAAATTGGCAGCTGCAGTATGCACCAAAAAAGGACATTGGTCCGGAGAGAGCTCAGCGCCTTGCCCAGGTTCCCTTTAAGTCATCCAGAGAATGAAAGACATGTATTCCTAAATATTTAAATGAGTGAGGGGGCCAGTTGATATCAGCTGGTAATAGTGTTGGCCAGGGTGCTGGTCCCAGCAGTGGAAACAAATATGTCTTTTTCTTGTTAACCCGTAGGCCGGACAGGGTCCCAAACTGCTCTAAAAGCGCTAGGGTTGTTGCGGTGCCAGACACGGCCGTTCCTAATATACCAGTATATCTTCCGCGTACAATGAAACTATGTGCGTCGGCCCATCTAGTGGAAGACCCATCCTCTCTCTGCCTTGCCGAATCAGATCCGCAAGGGGTTCAATAGCCAGGGAAACAACAGGGGTGAGAGAAGACACCCCTACCGGGTTCCCCATTGTATGGAATACTGGGAGGACACAGATTTCCCCGTCCTGACCCTCGCCGTAGGTGATGTATACAGTAGTTGGACCCACTTCACCCAGTCCTCCCCAGGCCCATCTGCATCATGACCTCAAAGAGATAATCCCACCCCACTGTGTCAAAGGCCTTCTCTAGGTCAACAGACAGTGCAGCCGCCGAAGGCATACACCTCGTCTCTTCATGGAATAGAACATAGTACAACCGTTGCAGGTTATAAGAGGTTTTACGGGAGGGGATGAATATGTTTTGGTCTTCGTGAATGATAAAATGTATGTGTGGAAACAGCCTTAGTGCCAGTATCAAGCTAATGATCTTAAAATAGATGTTGAGTATAGAGAGTGGTCTGTACTCTGTTACTGGTGCATTGGCGTCTTTAGTCTTGGGAAGGGGTATCACCAAAGCACTTTGGATTGACTCAGGGAATAGAGAGCCTCCGCGTATAGAGTCACTAGCCTTGGCACCAGTAGATCCACATATGCTGTATAAAATTCTGCCGAGAGTCCATCAGGACCCGGCGTGTTTCCCCTAGCCATATCTGCAATGGCAGTTCTGATTTCATGTAGGGTCACTGGGCCTCCCAAATCATCGTGCACCTGCTCGTCTAATGTCCATATAGGCAGTGTCTCCAGGAACTCACGGATAGAGGAGCAAGGGACATAGCCTGGGCAAGTATATAACTTCACATAGTAGGTGTCACGGAAAGGTGCATCTTCCAACATAAGGGGAGTCAACCCCGACAACTGGATCGGGGAACGCCTCACGAACGGCTGTTGAGTCAGCACCGGGGGACTATGATCCAAGAGGGTCCTACCCAGGTATTCTCTTTGTGTAAGTGAGGTACCAAATCCCGGCGTGCATAAGAAGATATCTAGCCTAGTATGCGCCTGATGCAATGGAGAGAAGTATGAGTATCAGAACCTGGTGAGACTACATTCCTGTGCTCCTGGGAGAGGTGAATGTCAATGATCCACCGCAGTTTCCACCACGTAATCAAAATCACCCCCAATAACTGTGTACCCTCCCATATATTCAACCATCTGAGAGGGTGGTAAGGAACTTCACCTGTTCTGTATTCGGTGCATACACACTCTCAAACGTCACTTCCCTCCCTGCCAGTCTCCCAGCTACAAGCACATACCTGCCTTCACTGTCAACCTTGGTACAGATGTGTTCAAAAGGGACCCCTGGTCGCACCCATATCATTACCCCCTAGCAAATGCAGAGTAGGCAGTAGCGCATATTCGCCTCACCACCTTTTGCGCAGTTTGTCCAGCTCACTTCTAACCAAATGCGTCTCTAGCAAGCGGGGTACATGCACATCTCTCCTCTTTAGGTAGGCGTGTATCTTATACCTTTTGGCCATGGACCCCATCCCTCTTATATCCCATGTTACAAACTTATGTATTGGTTGGGATGTTATCTGAACCCCCCATTCCAACCCCACACCACCCCCGACTGCCATCACACCAAGCTTCACTCCTTCACTCCCCCAGTATACGCACAAAACAAAAATGAATAACAAGCATCCCCAATCCCAGGACGGTCTAGCAACGGCTATTCGCCCAAACCTCAGACTAGACTACATCAAGAAGTTCCGACCCAACTCTACTATTACAAGGACTTGAGGGGAGTGCGGCTGTCACTACAGGTGCCCCTACTGTGGTTTTGGCACCAACCCCTGGAGCGTCGGCCAAAGGTGGCCGGCAACCATCACCCAGGGGCGCACCGACCACCCCGCCAATCTTTCTCAGAGCCCCCAATCAAAGAAGGGAAAGGGAGATTTAAAGTGGGGGAAAACAGATGTGAGAGGAGCGAGGGGGAAAGAAGGATGGGGGTGGGAGAGGAGGATGCAATTGGGAAGTCTCCACTCATACAATTTTGCCAGCTGTGTTCGGGGTCACAACTGGCATCTTAACACTGCTGCTCCAGGATGTGTCCGAGTCTGTCCCATCAGTCCCTCTCTTTGATCCGGAGCCTCTCTCCGAAGACGATCTTCATCCCTGCATCATGGCCGCCAGCGCCTGGCATGTCTCCGCCCGTTCCTTTTCCGTTTGTGAAGAGCTCGGCTTCTTTGGAGCCCCACACCGCTGCCGCCTACGAAGTCTCTTGCCGGGTTCCCGTTCTTTAGATTGGGTTGTCAGTTTTTGTGTCACAGTTGGACCCTCCGTTTTGTAGTTTTCTATCCAATCCCACACTGCTTTGGGATCATCCCAGAAGTGCGTCTATCCATCTAACATTATCCATAGTTGGGCCGGAAACATCAGTAAATATTGGATCCCTTCTTTCCGCAGATCCCTCTTAACTTTGAGGAAGGAGGTGCAATACCTCTGAACTTCCAGTGTATAATCAGGGAATAACAATACTCTACTGTTGTTGACCATGAATGGCCCGTCAGCCCGTGCTTTTTGCAATAATGTGTCACTATCTTTAAAGTGGAGCAGTCTAGCCACCACAGGGCGTGGGGGACTTCCCGGGGCCAGTGGCCTGGCAGGTAGTGGTGCACCCTCTCCAACATGTAAAACTGGGATAAACCCTCAGGATCATGTTGTTGCCCCCTACTCCATCTGGCAAACCTAGCATCCTTACATTATTCCTGTGATTTCGCCCTTCGGCATCCTCAGCTCTCGTTTCCAGTATGTTTACTCTGTTGGATATGCCCCCCATCTGTTTGGACAAGGCTTGCTGCGCCTGTGTGATTTCTGCCAGAGAGGACTGTGTCTGTTTTACCCAGTCTGCTTGTTTGGTGTGTTCGGCTCTTAACAGGCCCAGACCCACTGACACAGTACTTATGTCTTGATGGAGCGTAGCCTTGGTGTCGGCAATAGCTTCTAGTATTTGAGTCAGCTGGTGCTAGACTGGGTTTTACAAAGGTTCACAACTCAGCTCCTTCTGCATTTGGGCTGGTGTGATTTCTTCTTGCTCGGGGAGGGGCCCTGTCTGATTTCCTCTGGGCTTCCCCATCTCCAAGTGAATATAGAATTTAACTGGGGATCTGATTCGCCCCTTCTTGGGCCACCAGGGACCAGTCATTAGTGTTTCAGACCTGCTCTACGGTTCACACCCCACTGGGGCTGAGTCACCACACCTCCGCCGTAGCCTGTTCCATCTCCACTGCCTGTGTCTGTCACACGGTCCTCACCAGTATCACCACTGGGGCCCGCTAGTTCTGTTTGTCTGTATCCTTCTATAATGGCCCTGGCCTCAGCCTCTGTCAGCCCGATCAACTTCTTAACCCCATAATGGATTCAGAGAGGTCTGCACACTTCCTCAATACCTCCCAGCATTTTCTCACTGCAGCTCCGTTTGGCAACGTGGTTAGGTCACGGCCAATGAGCCTAGTCAAGGGCCCCGCTCAGTCCCAAATGCACCGTACAGGCCTCCCGGTGTCGCAGCATGAGTTGTGACTGTCTCAACTCGCTAGGGTCTCCAGCCAGGGCCAGGCTGGAAATCAAAACCGGCCCTGGCAAACTGCTCAGCCTGCCCCCCTGGGGTGAGGGGGTGCAGCCGAGTAGTTTGCAAGGGGCAGTTTGGGCCGATTTTGTTACAGGGGGCTGATATTGCCAACCCCCGGTAACAAAAATGGCCCCCACCCTACTGGCCCACCAGGGAAACGCCCGGTGCCCGCTACAGCTAAGTCTCCAGTCCGCTCAACAGCTGCATTCTCTCTAGGCCTCTATTCAATTCCTGCCCTCTGCCGTCCTCTAGTTCCACTATTTTTCCCTGTCTCCCCGGTGCTATTGTTCACCTCAGTGTCTCCCAGCGTGTTGGTATCTGCCAGAGGCACTGCACTAATCCCCCCTCAGTCGAGGGTTACAGACTTCTCCAGACCTGGCCAGCCTCCTGATGGGAGCCTCCAGCGCAGCATCCCCAGGCTTGATCTGACCCACCTGGCCTCTGGATGCAGGTGCGATGCTTCAGTGCTCAGGGTTCCTAGCCAGGGCAAATGCACTCTGCTCTCCAGCCCCAGCGCAGTTCCCAGCAGGCCACTGATGCTGCTCCTCACTCCACTCGTTGTCTTCCTCTACTTGCGTCCTGCCGCTGTCCAGTCTGGGCTCGTCACCTTCTCATGCCAGCTCTACGGGGCTTCAGGCCACCATCTATGTTCGGGCCACGGCACCTCATGCACTGTGGCTGCACCACTCCTCCTACCACCCCTCGGCCTCAAAGGGGTAGGATTGCATTGTAGGGCACCTCCGGTCGGCAGGTCCGTGCCGGCGCCCCCAACACTGGGTCATCACAGTGGCATACAGGGAAAGGCACTTGGCTGGTGGGCAGCCGCGATCGCAGTGCCTCCTGGCATATTAGTGCCTGATGGGAGCTCTACATCTATTTCCGTCCAACTGGGTGCCACAGACCGTTCAGGAACAGGGCGACACCCCGGCCACAGGCTCCTGCACGGTGTCTCTAGACTCACTCAGGCCTGCCTAGTCCCAGGATGTCAGTGGGTCTTCTGTGCTTGGGGTCCGCAGCTAGGGTCTCTCACTCCACTCTCCAGCCCCTGCTCGGCTCCCCGGGGTGACACAGGCCTCCGGTGCTGCTCTCCACTCCCTCAGCTGTCCCCCCCTTGTCTACGTCTCTCTGTTGCTTGTTCTGAGCTCGTCACCTCTCTTTTCAGGCCACAAAGCTCCAGGCCGACATCTTGCTCAGCCCGCGGTGTCGCACACACTTGTTGCTGCTCCGCTCCTCTTGTCACTCCATGGCCTCAAAGGGGTCAGTTTGTGCTCCAGTATACTTCCAGCGAGCGGGGTCCACCTCAGCGCGCCCCCAGGTTTGGGCTGTCACCACAATTTACAGGATAGTTTACTTTGCCGGCGCAGAGCTCTTGGCTCACACATCTGCCATCACTGGCTTACCTATCTTGTTCAGGAACTTGACCTAAAAGTTCATGTATTCCCAACACTCCCAACCCTTTACACTTGGAGCAAAACTGTGGTGTAAGAGCGCTCTTTCTATCTGCAATCAGAACCATTACTGGATTCCTCCACTTCTTACAGAGAATTCTGAAGTAATCAGGAGCTAGGCAATAATCCTGGGAGGATCGAAAGACTCTGCTCAATTTATCCACCTCTCCTCTATCTAACCCCAAATATAAACTGCACTGAAGGAACTCAGGACTTTCTCTGCACACCAAAATATTTATTCTATTATCTTTACCATACTCTGATACCCAGCATTTTGTATTCACATTGTCTGTGCTGACCAGCTCTGATTTCCCTATTACAAAGGGAGCATACTTCAACAGAGCTTAGCATACGACTTCCAGTTCATTCTAGCTTGAAATGTCTTCTAGTTGATCAGCATACCATGATCTTGAAGCTTGATGTGACTTTCTTCACATCTTTCAATGTCAGGTCCCTTCATAAAGAATATTTCTGGGTATGGATGTAATTGAATTTCCATAACATACAATGACCCTATAAAAGGAGTAATTTCATTGGTAATACACTTGGTGAAGATTTGAGACCAAATTGAAGAGAAGAAAATCGTTAACACTCTACCATGAATCTTAAAAATCCCTTAAAAGTCTGACTCACCAGAGTATGGGGATACAAATCCTGCAAGTCTAAAATGGTCAAGTACTCTCCTGTTTGAACTGAAGGAATTATCTTCTGAGCTGTTCTCATCCAACTGCTGACACTCTTCAGATAAAGAACAGGGTGACACCCTCATTTAACATTTTCCACCAGTAAAAGAATGGAGTAGACTCCTGTTTGCTGTTCTCCTTTGTCAACTTGAATCACAGCTATCTTTTGTAGTAATGTAGTAATGCTTCTTCTTAGTGCACTGCTTTGTATGTGTTCCTGTGAACAGGCATTTAGATGCATCAAGAATCTAGAGGTTTGGAGATGAAGAACAGCCCTCTCAAATAATATCAAAAACCCACAAAGCTTCCCATACTGACAAAAAGGTTTCGATATGTCTGCCTACAAGTTCTATATTCTCAACTGTCCTACAGTAGTTAGGAATGTTGGTGTTTGTTTTGATTTAAGGCTGGTGGAGTTGTTCATGATTACTTTTCTTATTTTCTAGACTGAAAATGATTATACCCAGAAAATTTAGATGAACAAGAAAACATCTCTCTAGACCCTCACCCTCCAAAGTTGGAAGAGGTTGAAGTTTTTCCTTTCTGATGCATGCTTTCTGTCTCTAAAGACTTTCAATGACCGTTTGATCCATCTCATCTCCAAAGGAACTTTTAGTAACACCACCTCTTCTGAGGTTTCCACCTTCCAATCTCTCATCCACATATCTGTTCTTGCTACAGCAGAAGTCCCAGACAAAGAATAAGAAGCTCCAAGACAGTCACAGGCTACATTTGACTCTCCAAAGTATCTTTTTACTTGGATTTTAATTTGTGGTGTGAAAAGTATATGAATTTATTCTGTTTTTTATTGGTCAAATTGATTGAAATTTTAATAAAAATAGACTGTAAACGATTTTATTTCAGTGTGGAAAAACCTATTTTTGTGTTAGTTTAACACCAATGGTAGTGTGTGACCTTTCCCTTGTACATAGGAAAGGCTAATAGCTACTAGTCGACTATTCGACTCCAGGGATCTCCCTCTTTGACTACATTTGACAGAAAACATGCCTGCCGTTCCATCTGCGTCAGAAGTTCTGAAGATTATTCTCCTTCCTGCATGTCTCCTTATCAGAAGTTTAAGTTTCTTCCCAAAGATTGTGTTGCACATGCTCCTTCGTACATCCATCTCTGTGCGGTAGATGTACGAAGGAGCACACTCCCTCATACAGATGGATAATACATTGAGCATATGTGTATAGCAGAGACTCTTTCTTGCTGGACTTCGAAGGTCCAATTCACCAAATTTATAATGACACAGATCTTATGTTGATTTTTGATGAGCCCTGAAGAAGTCAGTGATGTTAATGCATCGACCTGTTGAAACACATATTGGCAAAGAGGGACTACTGACGTAACGAGGATCTTGAAAATAAATCGATCAGGAAAACAAGAAATGAATGGACTTGATTAATTGCATTTGAACATTACTGGAGTGGTTTGCTCAGGACTGTTTTTGTACATGTGATAGTGGATGTTGGCTAGATTAAGCACTCCAGTTAGAGGTTCCATAAACAAGTTAAAGAGAGTGGATGGGAGTGTGGACCCCTAGGTGACCCCTAATGTGACCTGTGTTGGGTTGGATAGGGACATCTTTACCTTGATTCTTTGAGTTATATTGTGGAGAAAAGAAGCCAACCAATTAAGAACAGATCCTGATATCCACATTCTACATTCAAGTAGGTCTAGGAGGCTGTCATGTTTGACCGTTTCAAGGGCTCATGAGCGATCAAGGAGGATAACAAGGCAAGATTTGTTCTGATCCAACATTCTTATTGCATCATCAACTATGTATGTGAGCGCAGATTTTGTGCTGTGACCCCAACAGAAACCGGATTGGAATTGGTCTAAGAGACTGAATTGTTCTATGTGTTTCCATAATTGTAAATGGATGCATTTCTCAAATATCTTTGCTAGGGTCGGAATATTAGAGATTGGATGGAAGTTTTTTAGGTCTGTGTGATCAGCCATTGATTTTTGGCATTCTGGGCTCAATCCTTGAAGCAGTGAGATATGAATGAACTAATCTTCCTTAGCCGAGAGAGATTTATCCTATGGGAAATTAATTAGTAGGGAAAATTAGTTGTCGCGCTTACCAACCCTATTAGGTAAGCTCAGTAAGTTCTAAATGACTAGTTCCAGTTCATAGACAAAATTGTCTGCCTCTGTCCACACTGCAGCCTCAATTCCTCTGCTGCTCTGATGTGAACCCTGTCAGCCGAAAAAGGTTACACTACTTCAGTATACCAGCTGGCAGCAAATCACAGTATTTTTTCACAATTCACGTTGTTTCAGGAAGTTCCAATCACCAGTCTCTGTACCGCAAGATGAGTAGAGGGGAGACACCCTTCAGTTCAAAATTGTGGCAATAATACTCAATGGATTCAAAATTTACACCCCCTGACATCACCAAATTTGTCTGACCACTGTGTCCCATTGGTTGCTCGCGATATGATGAGATGATTTAGTAGGTAAAAGTATACAAATCCGGAAGAATTTAGTAATCCATTACTCACCATTTCCTAGAGCCACTGTAGTTTAGTCATTCAATTATTGGTTGCATTTAGAAAGTAGGTAATTTCATACTCTCATCCCTTGTCTGTCTATTCTCAAGAGTTTGCTCATAGAAGTAACACTTTTGTTGCAAGTCTAGTCAAGCAAGCTACAAACATCAAAGAAGGCTATTGAGTGTCAGAATACAAGTGGTAACTTTAAAAAAAGGTTCCCTTAGGCTTTAGACTATTCAGTTCGTAAGTTCATAAGTTTATAAGTTCATACTAGGAAAGGAAGTGAAGTTTAAGGCCTTCAGGAAATACAGCTCAAGCATGATGAAATTGTGCTAAAATATGAATCTCGCATTACATAGAATAGTGCAGAGATTCCTTCAATTAAGCATATTAATATCACTTCATTATAAATTGCAATTAGTTCATTTACGTATAAGGAATCCCATAAAAAGTATTTAATATTCACCATAATTTCAGATGTTTTAAATAATCTTTTGTATTTTGTATGTTATTACTGCTTACAGATTTAAAGGCACACCAATAATAAACTTTACGAAAAAGGCAATCATACTATAACCTTGTGTAACATCTACTTCTCTTTTCAATGTAAGTCCCCACATTTATACATTCTAATGTTGCATTCGGTTTTCTAACACATGAAGTATTTTATTCTCCCATAGAATTTTTCTGTGTTATTGTTCATTTATCACGTTTATCTAAGCATAAGTACACATGCCATTCATTTGTCGGTTTTCACATATCTTCTTGACTGTTATGTGTTATGTGTTATCAGAAAACCATTTCTAACATTCTGCATGCTTTTACGAAGCAGATTCTAAATCAGAACTTCATTTAACGTAGTTTTTGAAATGTGTAGCCTAATATACAGTTTGTCGTTTTCATGTAAATGGAGTCATACATCTTTTCTATGTAAACTATTCTTGAATAGATGAATGATAACATTTCTGCTCTATCAATTTGTTCTATAAATGTGATGTTATCTCTAGGTGTATTGTTATTAATATTTGCATGAGGATAGGTCAATAGAATGTGACTGTTTCACGGAGAGATTGTCACAGTGAAAGCAAGCAATACCTCCACCTAGTCAGTTGGGCCTATCAAGTCTTATGATGGCATGGTTAGGTGGGACTAGTAACTCAAGGATGGAAGTAGAGGCGTCATTCAGCCAGGTTTCAGTCAGGATTAGTAGGTCCACTCGTGTGACAGGATGATATCCTCAGCATGTTTCATTGCCGATCTTATGTCAGAACATGTAGAATGATAGATCAGGACCTTCTTAGGTTAGACTTTTTATGGCTCTGTGATTGGGTCTTGGTTCTCTGTGTGGGTTTGTAAGATTTGTTTGGATTTGGTCCAAATCAAATTTTGTTAACAAAGTAAGTAAAATGATATGATAGGAGGAGAGAGTGAATATCACTCTCATACAGAGTGTACACCTAATCAGTCAAGTGTAGGTGTTAGGGTAGGGGATTATTCTCTATCTAAGGTGGGGAGATCCCAAGCTTGTTGAGGTAACCTTAACTGTGTTGTGTGTTGGTGGTGTAGTGCGGTAATTAGAATCTAGCTCGTGGTTTGTCTACTCATCATAGCAGTTTTATTGAGCCGTCTGTTATGCACCAACTCTGAGGTGATGTTTAATATAGGCTTTGAGCATCTGCCTTAAGAAGTTGTAAGTCATGTGTAATCTCGTCAAGTCTGTATTCTAGAAAGGTGTAAGAACAGTAGTTGATGGTTTGGGTCATGAGTTCATGACATGGGGTTGCTTAAGCCATTGGTGTTAAGAGTGTTGCTGGCCTTGTAAAATCAGAGGGATGGGGTCAAGTTAAAGATAGCAGAAGGCATACGGAGGGGAGGTGAAGGGTTTATGGTGTGTGATAAAGGGCAGGTTTGGGTTATCAGAAATCAATGGAGACATCATTTGGTCCAAGGTAAGTGTCTGGATAATAGGGGAGATAATATTATTTGCATGAATATGTGTCTCTACGATCACTGTTTTAGTGGTGTAGAAAGGAGGTTGATTAGTTCGAAGGGCTTCACTGACAAAATATTGATGTTAAAAATATGGAAGTGAAAAATATTGATTAAAAAGTATAGAATGGAAACATATCGACTCCCTATACCAAAACAGGTAAGTACAGAAATATCGGGAAACAATATCAATGTAAAAAATATAGTTGTACAAAATATCGAATGTCACTTTGAAGAAACTACCAAGTAGCACTGTTTTAATGTACAAATGAGCACTGTCACTTTAACACAGCATCACTAGCAAAATGAAAGGAAAAAAAGTGGTGGGTTTGGCATTTAAGGGGTCAGGTGACGTTATTTCGTGTCATGTGATCAAGGTACGTTGTACCGAAACGCGTAATGGCCGACATCTGCACAGCTAAATAAAAAGGATTCTGAGCACTTATTTGGGTCTGTGCTCCACGTTCTTTTCAAAGGAGAAAGGCGCAGGCGACTGCTCGTGCGAGTGGAGTGGCGCGATATTGTTTGCCGGTGAGCTTCCTTCTCCGGCAGTACACGGACGCCTCGTCAGAAAAGGAAAAGGGCTGGATTTGTGGCAAGAGGAAGCAGTCTGGCAACGGACCAAACCCGACAACGGATTCTGGAGGATCGTAAACACAGACAGCCCCCCAATTATACAGGACGTGCGCATTTCCTCAAGAGTAAGCAGACCAACGGAGCCGAGTGTCGGAGGACGCAAGGAAAGTTGTTGCGAGCCGAAGGTAGGAAAACGGCACTGTGTAAAAAATTGGGTGACGAGTGTGCAAATAACAGACACGCGACCGGTACTGCTAAAACAATTCTGAGTGAACGCAGCCGGGGATCGGTAGTGTCTGCATCTAAAGAGTGACTGATTCAGCTGTGGGGATGTCGGCAGACACGCCAAAAGATCGTGAGGCCAGGGCGGTGGAATTGTTTGATGATGAGTCAGCACCGCTAGGAAGGAACAACAAATCCCTGAATGCATCTGGGACTCTGAAACCACAATGTGAGACTCTGAGAGATAAATTCCGGGCACTGGAGAAATTGTGCAAGCAAGAACAAAGCAAATGGTGGGAGGGTAGATCACTACAGTGCTATTTGGATGTAAATCGCGTTCTAAGAGGGTTACGCATTTTATTAGCGCCTAGTTACATGACACCCGACCCCAATATGCTAAAAGAGTGGGCAGAGACCAACTTGGAGTCATCTCGCAAGTTATTAGTAATTCTGGTCAGATATGCGGAAACAGACCGCGAAAAAATACAGGAAAAAATTGATGAACTGGACAAAGAAATTAAAGATATTGGACAAACAGAGGAAGAGGAGAAACTGAGAAAAGATATGTTAAGCAGATTACAAAAAGAAGAGGAAAAAATCAGGGAAAGGAAGGCATAAAAGTACCATCGAGATAGAATGGACTATGAATGCGGCAGAATATGTACTTTTGCTAAGAAATACGAGAATATGAAAATCTCTAAATTCAGTGGACTAAATACAAATGCGAGTAGAGCTGATCTGCACACTAAAGCAGGGCACTCTTCTGCGTCAAGTCTAAGCTCAGCAGTTGAGAGTGAAACAGATGATGCGCGACAAGGGAGAGTCCCAACGTCCATCTCACTAGTGGAAGAAGTGGGTTTTCTGGTGGAATAACAGAACCAAACCCTCCGGCCAAATCGCCAAACAAACAAACCTTTGGCAAAACCAAAAGCCGCACCCGCAAACGCAGAGAAAGGCGACGGGCAAGACAAAGGAGAGAGCAGCAGAAGATACCCACGGAGGTGGAATCGCAAGTAAGACAAGAAATAAACAAAAGGGATGAAAGAAATACAAACAAAAATATAACAGTAACCAATTTGTCAGAGGTAACACTAAATACAGCTGAATTACAACTCTTATCTCTGGGATTGTCCTTTGCTCCTGAAAGCACTTTTGACTACGCATCCACAAGAATGGATATATACAAAGGAATACGGAAACTAAAACTGAAAAAATACCATCTACTCAAAAAGAATTCTGAATTAAATAGCACAAGTGAACCTGCCCCTGATGAACGGATACAAAGCGAATCAATATTCAATACACAGGAGAGGGAGTTCATTCAAGACTTAGATGACATGAGATCTACACAAACCCAGGAACTCATGACACTAGGAGCATGTGAACCAAATACTGTGTCTCAAAAACTTGACAAATGCATCACAAACTTCAAACCTCAATCAAAGTTTGTTCCAATTATGCCTCGTGATGGGATCGATATATATCATGAACAAATCATTAGAGATCTCAAAGATTTGAATACAGCCATAAATAAACCCAATCAAAGGAAACAAAGGAAAATGGAAAAAAGTTATAACCAGTTGATGACGAAATTATCAAAAAACCGACAGATTGTTGTGCGCAATGCGGATAAAGGGGGCAATCTTGTAATTTGGAAAAAATCAGACTATATACAAGAGGCCCAAAATCAACTGGCAGATACAAATTGTTACCGTCACTGTGACCAGGCAACATTGAAAAAGACAAATGATCAGCTATATAATAGACTGTTGGCCTGGAAAGGATTGGATTTAATAAGTAAAGAGGAGTTTTTATTTTTAAAAAATGACAAACCCACGACACCGGTGTTATATTTTATACCAAAGCTCCACAAAAATCCTCTAAACCCTCCGGGACGACCAATTATCTCGGCAATGAACAGCTTGACGGAACATATGTCGCAATATATCGACCACTTTTTACAAGAGTTTGTGCACAAACTGCCCTCATATTTAAGAGATACTGGTGACTTTTTAGCCAAAATTAACAACATAGATTGGCAATCAGATTATTTACTGATAACAATGGACATTACATCATTGTACACCAGTATCAGCCATAAAGATGGTTTGAGGGCAACAGAAATTTATCTTAGACAGAGACCAGATGAACATAAACAACATAGAAAAATGCTTTTGGACATGATGGACTTCTGTTTACATAACAACATATTTCTGTTCCAACATGTTCTTTACCAACAAATACGAGGTGTAGCTATGGGGGCCAGTTTCTCCCCGAGCTACGCCTGTCTCCATATGGGATGGTGGGAGGAACTGGTCCTCCATAGAAAATTTGGAGACATACTCAATGAACATGTAAAATGTTGGTGGAGATATATTGACGATTTATTTATTGTTTGGAAGGGTACAAAAAGAGAGGCTGAAATATTTATTGAGAATTTGAACCAGAACGAAATTAACTTGCATTTTACTTCAGAAATAAGTCCAACAAATGCAACATTCCTGGATGTGGAGCTATACATAGAGAGTGGGAAATTAGAAACTAAAATCCATAGAAAACCCACTGCAGTAAATTCTATACTGCATGCTAACAGTCATCACCCCAGACACCTGGTACAAAGCATCCCTTATGGGGAAATGCTAAGACTAAAGCGCATATGTAGCACACCCCAGGAACTAAAAATTACACAAGAAGCCAGTAAACTCCGTTTTCTGCAACGAGGGTACACAGCACTATGTATAGATACAGCCATTAAGAAAAGCAATGCAATAACTAGATCAACACTCTTACACTCAGCCCTAGCACAATTACCAATGACCAATGAGATATCTGAGCCCCCTATACAATCTGACAAAGACTTTAGGATGATTGTAAGATACAACAAACAGCATAGAGAGATTAAACAAATAATTCAGAGGAATTGGTCTCTAGTGAAAAATGATCCAATACTAGAAAACCATCTCCCCAGTAAACCCACGGTCACCAGTAGGAGGGCGCCAAATATGAAAGATAGATTGGTGGTTAATAATCCCATAGAACTCCCGAAAAAGAATTGGTTTAACCAAAGGAAGGGGTTCTATAAATGTCAGGTATGCAAGGCTTGTCTAAATGGTGTAAATACTAAGAGTGTTGAACTGGCATTTGGCAAAGGGGATCATGTAATAAAACATATGCTAACATGCAAAACAGAATATGTGATTTATGTTCTAGAATGCCCCTGCAAGCTAAAATATGTGGGAAGCACAAAGCTGCAGGGGCATAAAAGAATATTACAACATATTCTGGCTATAAAGAACAAAGATCCTATGTACCCAGTTGCTCGACATTTCAATGAAAAACATCAAGGAGATGAAAAATTATTAAAGTACTTTTTACTCGATACTATACCCCCAAGTAAGAGAGGAGGAGACAGGGATGAGAAATTACGAAGACTAGAGACCAAATATATCTTGGATCTAGATTCGAAACATCCACATGGTCTGAACGCCACCGAAGACCTGTATACCTGTCTCTAGATCTACATAAGTATTTAGTTAAGATGTGGGGGCCAAAAAGCTTATTCCCTAAACTGAAAATATCAATCAGAGAACGGAGGGAAAAGATCTAATACCCGAGAAACAGAGTCAACATAAACATTAAACCTCACGCATTGGAAAAAGCAGGAATAAATAAGAATTAGAAAACTTTCTTTAACAATGGTTTTTAAATAAAGGACAAAAGAAAGTTTATTCCTAGCCTATCACCAGTGATCCTTGTACAAATGTTTTTAATTCAACTTCACCCTTTTTTTAAGCACTTTTTTCTTACATAATTTTTAGAGAGTACAATATATTACCAACAGAGGCTTCTAGTTGGTAAAACAGGTAGCTAATAAGATGAAAATAAAGGTATTAAGATAAGAGTGACAGTGGAAAGAAAGTAATAGACCATGTAGAAACCAATATAAGGAAAAAAATATGCATATTGATGATTTTAAATATAAAGTTTTATATTTTAATCTATATGAATTTTTTAAATGTATAGGAAATATTTGTAGAATACAGTGTTATATTAGATCTGAGAGATAAAAAGATTGGTTGTACATATGGTATTTAAACCATGATGAAGTTGACATGAATTGGCACAGAACAACATAAATGTTGCATAAGGTATTCATACCGTGATTTTAATGCTAGAATTTGCACATTCGCATAAATTTGCACATATAATTGTTTTACTAGAGAGGCACAATTTGCACTTTGTAAAAGGCAGCTATATGCAGTGACTTGCACATGAAAATATGTACTGTATTGCGATATCTGCACAAGCGTTATTTGCACAAGTGTCCATGTCAAGGGTACAACAACTATAAAAAATATCTGTGAAGACTCACTGTAAAAGAACCAGAGAAATTACTAAAAATTGAACTAAGATGGCACTAGACCGATACTGTCACTTTGAAGAAACTACCAAGTAGCACTGTTTTAATGTACAAATGAGCACTGTCACTTTAACACAGCATCACTAGCAAAATGAAAAGAAAAAAAGTGGTGGATGTGGCATTTAAGGGGTCAGGTGACGTTATTTCGTGTCATGTGATCAAGGTACGTTGTACCGAAACGTGTAATGGCCGACATCTGCACAGCTAAATAAAGAAGATTCTGAGCACTTATTTGGGTCTGTGCTCCACGTTCTTTTCAAAGGCGAAAGGCGCAGGCGACTGCTCGTGCGAGTGGAGTGGCGCGATATATATATATAAACACACATACATAATAATTCATATATATTTACTATATATGTGTGTACTAATAAAATAAAATCAAACTTAAAAAAATTCTATTATAAATTAAAACATTAAACTAATTGAAAATCTTCAAAAATAAATTTCCCACTCTAGTGAGTACAACAGTAGGGAAAGTGTTGGATAGCGGAGGGGTAAAAACTACACTTCCAACTCCAGTGAGTGAACAGTAGGAAAAGTGTTGGCTAGCGGAGTGATAAAAATTACTATTCCCACTCCAATAAGTGCAACAGTAGGGAAAGTGTTGGATAACGGAGGGGTAAAAACTTACTATTCGAACTCCAGTGAGTGCAACAGTAGGAAAAGTGTTGGCTAGCGGAGTGATAAACTCCAGTGAGTGCAACAGTAGGGAAAGTGTTGAATAGGGGAGGGGTAAAAACTTACTATTCACACTCCAGTGATTGCAACAGTAGGGAAAATGTTGGACAGCAGAGGGGTAAAATTTACTATGCTCACTCCAGTCAGTTCAAAATTAAAAACGAACAAAAGTTTAACAGTAAAAATATTTCAAAAACAAATTAAAAATATATATAAATATGTTAAAAATTCAAATTCAAATACAAAAATATTTCATATTCAAATTTTTAAAAACATTATAAAGTTAAATACATATAACAAATACCTAAAAATAATACATTAAATCAAACACAAATAATTCCCAAACAAATAAATATTTTTTATTAAATATTATTTAGAAACCAAAACATGAATTATTACATTACTTGTTTTATTTCCTACCGTTTAACACCACACAATTCACAACCCACATCTACATTTTTTTAAAAATGTACTTCCTCAACTAACATAATTAATTACCAATTAACAAAATAATATGATTTGAAAAACAAATTAAAACTCATAAAAATTATTTAACTTCCAATATTTTACCCCTATAATGCCCACAAGCCACAGCTAAAATTAAACTGTAAAAAAAGTAATTAGACAATTAAAACGTATTTTCAATTAAAAAACGTAATAGTATTTAAGAACTAATTATAAAGTAAGTAAAACTATTTTACTCCCCACACTCTACCTCATAACAATAATACCCACACACAAAAATATAAACAAATACCTTAATTAAATATAAATAAATTAATTAATATTAATGATCAACTAATTTTAAATTAAGCAAACATTACTTCCCACCCTTTACCCTTTACCCTATAAACCCCACAACCAACATCTAAATGTAATTACACAAATTCTATATTTAAATTTCAATTAATTATTAATATTAATTAACAACTAATTATCAATTAAATAAACATAAATGACTTCCCACCTTTTAACCCATAAACCCCATAACCCACACCTAAAAAAATCACACAATTACCTTAATTAATTATCAATTGATTAGTTAATGTAAATCACCAAGTAATTATTGATTAATTAAATATAAATTACTTCCTACCCTTTACCCGTATAAACCCCACAACCCCCACCTAAAATTAATTACACAATTTCCGGAATACATTTTCTATCAATTAATTATTATCAATTAAGAACAAATTAATAATTAATTATAAATAAATGACTCTCCACCCTTTACCCCATCAACCCCACAACCCACACCTAAAAGAAATCACACAATTTTCATAATTATTGATCAATTGATTACTTAATATAAATTATCAACTAAGGGGCCAATTCCGATATCGGTCGAAGGGCACCGAATCGGGTTCCGGCATTAGGGATCCGATTCGGAGGCTGAATTTATGTCCGAGTAGTATACGGGTCCGGACGTCGAAGTACGATGCGAACAAGTGCAAAATCTCCATCCGAATCGTTTCCGGGTCCGAATCGCTCCGTACGACTCGGTCACAAGCAAACCGTGGCACGCAATGGAGACGTTTCTCAACCGAGCTAGTATGATGCTCGATTCGGACAGCCACTGGCTTGCAATAGCTCCCCGAGTTGGACTTCGGAGGTCCGCGCCAGACCCCCTGTTACCCGCAGCCTTACGACTCGGACACAGGGGGAGACCCATGGGGCTCCCCAACACAGACATGTACGGTGCGGATGGCACTGACGCATCCCCACTGTAGGGGGTGCACTTGTCCGCGACGTACCCATTCAGTCAATGGGAGCCTATGTACGCATCATACGGCCGGCTCCCATCTATGGGAGTCCAACCGAACCGAGTCCGACAGCATACAGCTGCATCGTACTCGTGTTAAAAGAATCCATCACAACAGATTACATTGGGAGTCCGGATCGGTCGGTAAACACCCCGGATCCATCTCGGTCAGAGTGCTTTCTGACCCAGATCTGAATCGGCCCCTAATTATTAATTAATTAAACATAAATTACTTCCCATCCTTTACCCTTATAAACACCACAACCAGCACATAAAATCAATAACACAATTTCCATAATTAATTTTCAATCAATTAATATAAGTTGACAGCTAATTATTAATGAATCAAAACACATTACTTCCCTCCCTTTACCCCTACAAACCCCACAACCCACACCTAAAACAAATTGCACAATTACCATAATTAATTATCAATTAATTAATTAATTAATAATTAACCACCAACTAATAATGAATTACAAATAAATTGCTTCCCACAATTAACGCTATAAAATGTAAATTAAATAAATAAAAAATCATTAATTTATTATAATTAAATTACTTCCCACCCTATTCCCCTATAAACCCACTACCCACTATGGAAGTGAAAAATGCAAAACTTTATTAAAATAAAATCCATAACTACTAAAAATGTAACACATATATTAAAAAACATAAACAATACTTATATAAAAAAACATACATCACATATATTTAAAATATAAACTAAAATACATAACACTATATTTCTTACCTTAAATTCAGTATTCTTGACCCCGTTATTCTTGCTGTCGATATTTCTGGATCATGATATTTCCAGCTCGATATTTATGTGAGTCGACGTTTCCAACTCAATATTCTGTCTCAGCACCATTCAAAATATTTCAAGTAAGACTATGATTCTATGGGCCTGATACCGATCCCGTCGGGAAAGCCCTCCGTACGGCTCGGATCCGAAGGGCTCTTGGGGCATTTGAGTGAGCGAGTATGATGCGTCCTTAAACATACGGACTCGATTCGCTCTAACTTCTATTGAAGTCTATGGGAGCATGCGTACAGACATGTACCCAGGCGCCCATTGTGAAAAATGGGTGGGGAAAAGTGTACACCCTATGGTGGGCACCTCATGGTGCCTGCCAAACTTTGCATGCTTGGATCAGGGGGACCCATGGGCATACCTCTGTGACCGATTCGGAGGGCCCTGGGTGAAGGGGAGTCTGCTTTGGCCCCCTGCAGTATGCTTCCCAGAGCTTTTTTGAGTCAGAGGCTCTGACTCGATCCAGCTGAGCAAGAATGGATCTTACTTGGTCGCTCGGAATCCTTTTCATTGCACGAGTCGACCATGTTGTAGTCATCCGGAGGGCTTCTCTGACGGGTACGAGTCGCTGGGAGCACAAGGCAATATTCACATATTACTTGCTCACACGTACAGCGGTATGAGTCGTTTGGATACCAGGGCTACGAATTGCTTGCTACGGATCCCGTCAGGAGCCCTTCCGAGCGAGATCGGAATCAGGCCCAGAGTGTTAAATATCTATTATCTATTTATAATATACCTGTACATTACATTGATTTTGTATTAATTTGTAATATTCTTGATTTTCTGTGTTTTAAGGTATTAATATGTTAATTATAGTGCTCTGCAATTTTTTAGTGGTTGTTTTATTGTTTTGGCAATATTTTAAAATTGTTGGTTTTTGAGCTTATTTTATATTGTTCCAAATTACTGGTGGGATGCTAGGAAGTAGCGTAGTAAGGTTTTAAAAATGATACTTGAATTTGTGCTATATTTTTTACTATCTGTAAAATATTATTTTGTTGGGTTAATAATTAAGTAAAATATTTAATTTCTACGTTCCTTAATTTATATTATTAGAAATTATTTTTTTATTGGTTAATTACATTATTAGTTAGGTTTTTTGTTCAATTCATTATTTCTATATTTAAAACAAAATATGTCTTTTTATATTTTAATAGGATAATTGTGATTACATATGTAAATTATTTATATTATTTTATTCTTCTTTTAAGGTGTTAAATGCTTGTTGTTTGATACATTTACTACTTTTTATAAACATTTATTTGCAATTGATTTATTTTTTGTTACTTTTCAGTATTTTGCTGATTGTTTCGATTGTAGAGGAGTAGGGTGGGAAATGTTTCTAACTTGTAAATAATGTTTAAATTGTTAATTATTTATGAGCATTTTTTTTATTTTAAATAAATGAGAATGCAACTTTTTATGATTTTGTTAGATTTGTTAATATTAATTTTAATTTTGCAAATAATAAATATAGTTTAGAATATTTCTTTTTTTTTTTTGTCCTCATTTGCCTTAACCCCACTTAACGAAAAAAAAAAGAGAAAGAGAAAATGACCTCCATCTTTTATTTCGTGTCTCGGTATACTCGTTGTTTACTACCCTCAACCAGGGACACTCAATTACTCAATGGAGGCTCATGGGAAGAAGATTTATACTCCATCCAGGTTTTCACAAAACCTGCCGGACAGAATGCCAGGGGGACCTTTTTGGAAGTCGAGGAGCATTGAAGGCATAATCATTGGACCCGAAAAAAGAAAAAAAAAAACGACTCCTACCTCCTCCAAATTTTCAACAACTCCAAAATGCCAAATTCTTCTTGTTTCAGGCTTTGGCCAAATCAACTTTAGAGACCTCGTACAGCAACGTCAGCCATTCTGAGTGAGTCGGTGCTGTTGGTTCTACCCAATACTTGCATATTAACCTCCTTGCTAGTACTATTGCGTAGAAAAGCAACGATTTTGCAGGGCCCACAATATTATCATCAAGGCCGAAAATATTTAATTTTAAGCTTATAGTCAAAGGGACTTTCAAAATAGATTCCATAGATGTAATAACTTTGTCCCAAAACTCGGATAGAAAGGGGCAGTCTTTAAACATGTGTACATCCGGTGCCTCTGGGAAGCCACATTTGTTACACACTTTGCCGGGCTGAAATTTCGAGAGTTTGTACGGAGAAAGATAAGCTCTATGGACTGTAAAGATGTGGTTGCGCCTGAGCCAAGCAGGTTTAACTATTCTATAGAGAGTGTTAAAAGAATCCATCACAACAGATTACATTGGGTATTAAACTGTACTCCCCATAATTCATCTGCTAGTTTAAATTCGCCATCTGCTTCCTCTGCAATAGCCCAGTACCATAATGAAACCTCTCTTCTCACTCCCGGCTTAGCTACAAGATGGTCTTCTAGATTACTATCTATCCCAAGGGGGACTTTGCTTTTTATCTGTGACTGAAACCAGCTATTCAATTGAAGATATTTAAACTTAGATAAGCCAGGTCCCCCTCTCTCCCGAAGATCTTCCCAAGAAAGTAGTACGGGCCCTTTCAAGAAGTCGCCCCACGTAGTTTAGAATATTTATTACAAATTTTCCCTACTGTTGCTTCAGATCTATTGGGAACAGTAAATTCTAACCCTCCCAAAATTGAAGGCATTCCCTACTGAAATGGGAACAGTAAATCTCACCCCTCCAAAGTCCAGACCTGTCCTTAGTCCCTCATAATTAGTATTTGTTTTCATGTTTGTGAAAACATAATTCTATTGTATTTAGTTATAGATCAGTTATAATTATAATGTATTTTTTATTTTTAGTGTTATATATTTTTAAGTATATTATCTTTATTTTCATATGTATTGCTATATCTATTTAAAGTGCTATAAGAAGTTGTTATTAGCAACAATAAGAAGTGCTTAGAAATCCTTTGTACTCCGACCTTTTAAGCATCACGAGTGGCATCAGGAACTGCCCAGTAAGGGCGGGGAGGTGGAAATTTGCAGATTTATAAACAAGATAAAGAAAAGCAGGAACTATAAACCGCTTATGTTCTTTGGTTTACCACCACTTGCAAACTATTAAAAGCATAGATATTACAGTAAGCAGGCTAAGAACAAGACATACAAGTCAAGTGATAATGGAAGAAGAAGGTGAAAGGCGCAGGGAGGCAGGGAGGCAGTGACATTATTTGCACCTGGAAATGGAGTAAGCGTCAAACCTACAGTAGATAAATCTGAGGGCAGTTTATTGAGTACCAAGCTAAGAAGATGTGAAAAACTAAAGAAACAGGAATGTTCCAAGTGGTGGGAGGCGACCTCCCTCCAAGATTATGTAGACAAAGAAATGGTGCCACGGGGACTAAGGATATACATCACTCCATCTCATGAATCTCCAAATCAGTGTATGTTAGAAGAGTGGGCGAACAATTCCGCAACAAGTTCTAAAAAAATGCTCTGGTATACTTATCAAATATGCCTGGGAAGATCGTGAAGGCATGTTAAAGGAAATAAAAGAGTTGGAAGAAGACTTTAAGAAATGCACAGAACAGGATGTTATAAACAAATTCAAGGATGAACTAAAAAGCAGACTCAAGAAATATGAGGAGGATATAAAATATTGCAAACAAAGGAAATTACACAGAGACTGCGGAGTCTATGAGAGTCACATATAGTCCCAAATATAACCATTTGTACAAACAACAGGGAGAACAAAGCAATGTACCTGGCACATAGCTCTCTGTAGAAGCTCAATCAATGCCATTCCCAGTAAGCGATTCGGATACAGATACGTCAGTACAAACGGTGAGCGCATCGTCCGAAGTAGAAATGACAAAAAAAGCAGTGTCTCGAGTTTCGAGTGATGTGAACAAGATGCAAAAAAGAAGCGAAAATGATCCAACCACCAACATTTCAAAAGAATCAAGCTCGAGCTCGAAGAAGGTGAAGTGCAAGAGGCACTCTCTTTGAGTAGGAGAGAGAGTAAAATAGTGTTTGTAAATAAGTATATGCGGATATGATTTATATCTTCTCCTTAAGAAACTGCCTGTTTAAATAGTACTGTAAATATGTAACATAAGCTTATCAATATTTTAATTCACTGTTGATTTTAATTGCCTGTTTTTATGTTTCTTGTGGGAGGAAAGGAAGGGACACTTCACTTTTTTGAGCACTTCACTGGTTCCCTACCCTTTTCTTCATTTGGATAGAAGACACTGCTTCACCTTATAAGATAAGAAACTTCACTTTTTTATGGATAATATGGACTTTGATGCGAGGTCATCAATCTAGAATAATTTGTTAATAGTAGTAGAATAGGGAACAACATGGACTTTGACAATTTAATACATACCTAGAGGTTACAAGAGTACATGACAATGAAATATGGGAATTTATCACAGTTTTGAGGGGTATTAGTTGGCAACTCCTTTGAAACCACAGGAACCTTGATAGTAGCAAGGCACTAGTCCGTGTGTAAGAACAAGGTTGGAATGGTTTTGGTTATTTCTGATCTTGGACTCGTTCCTGTTTTATACATTCTTAAAGAAATATAGGTTTTTTCTTGTTCTAAATAGGAAACAGAAAATACAAAAATGTATTAGATCGTAATGTTATGGTCACTTTGACTAGAATGACTAATAGATGATTTTATCATACCTATAACAATTTCCAGACCATTTGTTTGATTGCTGACGATTGTTAAGGTGGCTTATTGTGTGTACAGGGATAGGATCCACTGTTAAACCAACACATGGGCTTGTAACATTAAGGTTATTCGGCCCATTCAAAGATGGCTGCCATTGTAAATGTCACGTGACTCGATTACCAGGAGTTTTTCTCAAATTGTCAGGTATTTTCTCTGATGCCTTTATGGGAATAAACATGTTTTTCGATGAAATTGGCACTAGACCGAGGTAAAGGCATCAATTACCCTGTTTTTCAATTTAATTTGTTTATAATTTATTTTTAAGACGTATGGGGCCGAACTGTATTTATTAGAATACTGCAAATAATATGGAGAAATCGATGTATTTTGTATTTACTGCAATAAAGCGTACACAATCAGTTGCAAAAGGCATAAATGACCGATATATATGTTTCCCATATGTTCAAACAATTATTTTTGACTACTTAGAAATGACTACTATTTACAAAGTCATGTGACTTATATATAACAATGCCTTGTTTGTGTCCATTATTTAAATATGCCGTAATTGACTAGATGGTTACCATGTGATCAAGACAAAAGTTTGGTCGAGATGCATAGCGTTATCAAAGAATACATCTTGCAGCAAAGACCAACTTTTACGCAACTTTTGGATTTTGGATTGAAATTTCGACTGGCTTTTGGGTTCGCCGATCAACGCGCCACCTGACACGGGAGCCAATCCTGGAAGGACCCTTCCTGTTTTGTTATATATATATATATATATATATATATATATATATATATATATATATATATATATATATATATATATATATATATCAAAAGATCACTCTTCACGCCGCTTTTCTAACGGCGCCCAAGCTTCCAAGGGTAAAGAGAGACGGACACTTTCAAATTTTCCTTTTTTACCGCAGCCGCAGGTAAAATTTATTCAGCATTTTTTCAACAAATGTGCATATCCTAACAGGTAATCCAAACGTGTTTCGGCGTTCTCAGACGCCTTGCTCGCTGGTGATTAGTGCAAACATCCCCGCCTCTTCTTTAAGTTGAGGCTATCCCCGTGATTGGTGACCCGTGCTTAGTGAACATAGAAGACATACTTATGTTGTACCACTAAACAGTTGTGAATCTGGACTAGTGAAAACATATTTTCAATACATTAACTTTTCTGCATTATCTAAAATACGTTTGTTGTCCCCCGTATTTAAATTCATCATTTTGCAGTCATATTATACATGTTTATACCAGTTATACAATCTCTGATAAACATCGTGTTTGTTTGTCTGTTGTTAACGATTACTGCCATTAACAATTCCCATATCACAATAGTAGATAGATACAGTAAATGACATTTCATGATTTTAAACGTGGTCTAATTTGCGATCTAACTTTGCATTCTTCATTTATTTTAAATAAAGCACTATTCCGGTCACAACACCCCGATACTCAGTGAAAGTGATTTAAAAACTGTGCACTTGGTTTAATGAAGCCTCTCAGCCGAGAGTTAAGCTTCAAAAAAACCGCCTGCTTGATAATGGGTTGGGATAAGGGTTTGAGGGATAGAAGCGTGCGACTAATTCTTATGTGTAGTGGAATCTCTTCTAGCTGTACAAATACCTGGGTAGTGAGACTTTAGCTTATAGGGTGGCATACTTGATCTAGCATATTATTCATACTAAGATAGTCCATTTCATGTATCCTGAACTGTGTATTTATGAAGTGCTGTTTTATAAGGTTGACTATTCATTGTGAAATGTGTAGTTCTATATTAAAAAGAGGTAGCCATTGATAGAGACGGCTCCTGTACTCCTCTACCATTCCAAAGTACATCATGGATCTCACTGTTATAATTTTAATATCTGAAATCCTCTTGTGATTATTGCATGAGGGCTATAACTAAGACCATAAATATGTGAATAAAGATAAAAAGTTTAAAACTCATATTAAACTCTTCAACATTATACTACACATATGTTTTTAAGTTGTTGTATCTCTAGGTTGAAATACCAGCCTGTTCAACAGTTCCTCATTTCAGGATTTTTACAGAAAGTGGAATAAATCCTCGCAAATGTTAAGTCCTTTAGGGCTTTTACTGTCTAACTCGATGATGTATCGAGTTTCGAGTTGGCGAAGCAATTTCTCCCTGTCACCTCCTCTTTTGTTGCCAGGAACATGGTCAATTACATAGTAAGTGAGCACATTCAAATTGCTCCCATGTTCAGCTTTAACATGGCGAGCCACCGGGTACGAAGGATCCGAATTAACGGTCGCTCTCAGGTGTTGAAGGATTCTAGTTTGCACTGGTTTTATCGTGCTGCCAACGTATCTCAGACCGCACTCACAGTTTAGAATATACACTGCATATTCTGTCTTGCAGTTAAAGTTCCCTTTTATTTTTATGGGCTGATCAGAGTATGCATTGGTATACGTAGAAGTATTAACTCCAAATTTGCATGCTCTGCATGTATGGCATTTAAAGAATCCATTTCTGGAGGGGAGCCAATTCTTGTTCCAAGTCTCTGGACTAGTTTTCACTAATTCGGATTTCATGGAATATGCCTTCCGAAATGTGAATTGAGGTTTATGCTTATAAATCTCTTTTAGTATGCCATCTGTCATCACTATGGGCCACTCTTTGCTCATTATTTTCCCGATTTTATTGGATTGCCTGCTGTAAGTTGTAATAAATCTGCATGTTTTATTCAGATCTTCCGTACTAGGGGCCTCTATTTGTGAACCTTGTGCTCCCTGTTTTTTCAGTAGATTCTCTCTAGGGATCAGCGAGACCTTGTGTAGGGCATTGAGTAATGGTTTCTCTTTGTAACCCCTTTCTAAAAGCTTCCATTTCATCTGGGAGAGTGCATTATTACACATTGTGTATGTGCTACATGATCTCTTTACTCTCAAAAATTCACCATATGGTAAACTTGTTATTGTGTGTCTCGGGTGGAAGCTGTTAGCATGAAGCAGGGTATTACCTGCGGATGGTTTTTCAAATAAGCAAGTTTCCACCCTCCCTTCTTGAATGAGTATTTCTATGTCTAAGAAGCTAATTTTGGAGGAGTTAATATGGTGTGTAAATTCCAGATTACATTGATTTACATTAATGTTATTGACAAAGAGAAGCGCTTCTTCCATTGTGCCATTCCACACTATAAAGATGTCATCAATGAATCTCCACATGCGTATTACATGCTGGTCATAGAGAGTTTTATGTTCCCTCTTGAGGACATGCTCCTCCCACCAGCCCACGTGTAAACACGCGTAGCTGGGGGAGAAGCATGCCCCCATCGCTACACCCTGTTTCTGTCTGAAAATGTTACCATCATACAGAAATCGATTGTTGAACAGGCACCACTTAATCATTATAAGGAGCATTTTATTGTGTCCATAGAATTCTATACTGCGTTGACTTAAAAAATGTTCCACTGCTGTCAGTCCTTCATTATGTCGTATGCAGGTATAAAGTGTTTGATATCTAGAGTCATCAGCAGATAATTATCGGACCAATCTAGTTCATTCAATTTTATCAGGAAATCTCTGGAATCCTGTATATAGGAGGGTTACGTTTTTTACATATAAATATATATATATCATATAAAAATGCCTATATATTGTGTATCTAATCAGTTTGAAGGAGATAGTAAAGCTAATCACTAGACCCGAGATACTCAAAGTATGGACTGGGGGCCGCACACAGCCCTCCTGACCTTTAATTGCAGCCCCCTGGTGAACAGACAGAGCAAGAATATTCGAAAAGCTGTGAAACAAATAGGCATACTTTAGGTAATTAAAGTAACAGTAAAGAAGAAGAGACGGTATCCTAGACCAGTGGTTCCCAAACTTTTGACTCCTGAGGACCCCACTGAATCACTAGTGGAAGCCGGGGACCGCCAAGCAATTTGTACAATTTAAATTTCAATAAATTAAAACAGTAATTCGCAATAAATACACAAACAAGTACACACCAAGCAAATACTTACATTTTTTACACTTTTTATATTTAACATTGAAAAATATGCAAAAATTCAAACATTTTAATGGGAAGCATGGTGCTGCATCTCGTCAACTAACTTTTCAATGTTTGGTTTTATTGCAGAAAGTTGAATCCTCAGGTCAGATTCTACATTTTCCAAGCAGTTTCTGAACTTATTTTTAGGAAGATACGATTTGAGAAATCTTTTTCGCATAAATATGTGGTGGGAAAAAGAAGTAAAACCTAAAGTGCTTCGTACGATAATTCAGGATTATCTGTTTGTACATACAGCCAAAAATATGTCAGAGACTTTTCCTTGAATTGAAGTTTAAGTGCACCATCTGTAGAGATTTCAACCAAACCATTTTCTTCAGAAGCTGTCAGTCCCGTTAAATTGTCAAAATCTACATTAAAAGGATCTTTAATACAATTTTTGCTTTCATCCATAAGTGGAAAGTACTGACGAAAACTACACCACATATCTTGTAGATGCTGGATAAAAATGTCCAAGGCTTTGTTTGATAATTCATCAGCAGCAGATTCCAAGAATGTCTTCAGGTTCTGAAAAGCATCAAAATTTCTTTGTGATAAGCAATGAGCCCATAAGTTGAACTTTTTGATCATTGCCTCAATCGTGTTTTCTACATTAAATATTGTGATACCTACTCCTTGTATACTCAAATTGAGTGCATTTAAATGGGTGAAGATATCTGCCATCTATGCCAGCATGGCTAACCAACTATAGTCATGTAAGCACTCATCAAGTAAAAATGGAGATTCCTGCTAAGTGACGAATACTCTGATTTCATCTCTTAATACAAAAAGCAGAGACAAAACTCTACCACGAGACAGCCATCGGACAATTGTATGCAGCAAAAGCTGATGATAATCACTATCCCTGAGCTGAGAAACCTGTTCAAATGCCTTGAATTTAGTGTTATAGCTTTGATAAAATGTACAATTTTGAATGACTCATTCAAGACCTTTTTTAATTCCTCTGGTATCTTCTTAGTGGCTAATGATTCTCGATTAATGCAACAGTGATGCCATAATACAAGTGAAGGGTTAATTTACCTTATTTGTGCTACAAGTCCAGTTAGTATCCCAGGAATGGCACACGCCCAATCTTTGCTGATGCATCTGCACAATCGGGCTTCAGGACCACATACAGTACTGAGTCTGACCTTGTGGAAGTAGCGGAGGCTATCTGTGAGACCTTGGATGCTGGGTCCCCCATTCACTTCTCCTTGCCCATCTACAAAAGCTGAGTATCATCGGTACTGCCTGGGAGTGAATAAAATCCTTCTTGGAAAATAGAACTCAACAAGTTTGGATTTCCGCCTTTGTGTCAACATCTCAAGATCTGCTGACCAGGGATCCTCAGGGGTCTATTCTTAGTCCCTTGCTATTCAATCTTTATATGACCCCTCTTATTCAGTTGGCTGAGGACCTGGGTGCCAAAGTGGTTCCCTACAAAGATGGTACGCAACTTTTGTTTACCTTGAAGAAACATGAGGCCGACATATCTCATGTCATTAGATGGCTTGTGTTGGCTCAGTTAAAATGTAATGCAGACAAAACTGAGATTCTCGTCTTTGGGGAGTTTCCCCTTCTGTTTTGGCACCATTTCTGGCCGACTGAGTCCCCCTACCCTTCTCCTTCTGGCCATCCTGTGAAAAATCTTGGCATCTGGTTTGATGAGAAAATGATTGGCAAACTTACTGGCACTTGCTTTGGTATTTTAAAACTTTGCGGCAGGTTTTTGCCATAACTGCCTCTCTCTGCTAAATAAACGGTCATCCGGGCTCTGGTTACCTCTCGCATAGATTATGCAAATGCACTTTACGCCGGTCTGCCTTGTTACCTTCTGGACAAACTACAGGTGGTTCAGAATGCCACTCCTCATCTTCTACTGGATCTTCCTAAGCACTCCAGTGTCAGGCATCACTTGCGTAACTTACACTGGCTGCCAGTTAAAGCTAGGATAATGTTCAAGGCTGTGACCATTGCTCATGCTGCACTTTACGATTATGGCTCTGCCTATCTTAGGAAACGTTTTCAGTTTTATACCCCTGACAGGTGTCTTCGCTCCTCGAATATGCTTCTTGCATCTGTTCCCAGGTTTCATTTGAAACGTAGAGGTGGCAGTTCTCTGTCCTATCTTGCAGCAACTTACTGGAATTCCCTCCCTCTGGATCTACGTAACCTTAAGCATCCTTCTCAGTTTAAAAAAAAGCTCAGAACCCCCTTGTTCAATTAGCCTGTTTTTGTTTATACTGCTTTGGTTTCCTTTGATATTTGGGCTACCGCCGGGACACTCTATTGAGTTGCTGTCCGTGCTACGAATCACTAATAATAATAATATTACTATTGAAGCAGAGGCAATTTTAGGCGGGGGACAGCGTGAATTGGATCTATTGACATGAACGCATACAGTGGTGTATTTAGCGGTAGAAGACTCCTGCTCTCAGCCATAGCAGCACCTCTACATTCTCATTTCATAGCTTAGGAGGGGTGACCCTTCCTTGCAGAAATGTTTGAATGACAATGAATTATTAGCATGTTTACCTATTCACCGTTTAAGAAAGTATACAAATATTATACATTTATAAAACATTTTATAATAAAGACATGCCCCATGAATCAAGCATGTGGATCAACTATCCAATACATGCCATTGAATTCCTTCTTAGTGGATTTCTAGCATGCCACTTAAATAATCCTGTATTAATAAAATGTATGTAAAGTGACGCTGCTCAATTTTTGACTTTACTTCCTACCATCACATGCATAGGGACCATGACGCAAGGAAAGCTAGAGGACCACTCTGGGCACTTACATATGACAAAAAAATAATTCCCAGAAGCCAACCTTGAAGTTAACACAAGGGTAGGACTGGGGAATTAAAAGCAGCCATGCAAAAAGGGTTATACCAGCCCCACCTCCCTGATCGCCTCATATTATCTGTTTCTCTTTCCATCCATTCATTCTCTATTTATATTACCTTCTTTCCTCTTTTCCCTCTCTGATCACTTTTTCTCTACCTTCCCTCTCCCTCACTCCCATCAAAGATAATGTCAACATCAACGATAATGTGAAACCAGTTTGCTCCTTATCCTGTATTCATGTGAATGTTCTCTGTTCTGTATTACACAAGCCAGTGATTTAGCACTTGCACAAGCCCCAGCTTCATATCACAACCATGTAGGCTGGGATATGGACTTTCCCTATCATGTCATACCCATAAGGTCCTGTCGCAAGTGCAACCATAATACCCAATAAAACCTGCACAGATTCGTGTAAGGAAGGGCAGGAGCAGCTTGGAAACTTATTGTTCCCTGATGAAGGTGCAGAAAGCACCGAAATGCATTGAAATTTGTACATATGTATTTGAAAGAAGAAGATAAAAATCATGTGAATGAAACATGTGTATGAACTGATAATCATGATGGAAGAATAAATTAAACATTGAATCAAATAAGGAGTATGAACATGTTGTTGTAAAGCAAGAATGAAATGCGGGCTGAATAAATTTCAGCTTTAATCCAGTGCCTAGGGTGACAGACCTACAAGCAGTAGAGCTGCAACTTAAGGAAAGTTGTGAGGATGCAATGTACCACAATCAAAAATATGAAACGCATGCGCCACTCAAATACAGATTTCGTCAGGGTAATTAATCTATTCCTGAGCCGAGATAAAATTCTGCCACCAGCTGCGCACCTAGTTTTGCTTGCTCCATCGTCGATCAGGCTAGGTGCATTGTGCAGGGGCCTTTGTCTTTTCAAATTCCTTCGAGTGCAGTACTGGCTGGAGTGCTGCCCTCACTCACAGGCTCAACTGCTGCGTAGTGGGCACTTGGGCCTGGAAAGAGCAGGAGACCGAGGGAAGGTGATGCGCAGGGCAGATGCGGCCGATGTATTCATGGCAGCTCTGTGGTTATACTGAATAAGCAGCTACCTATGTTCTGTGACATCTCTTTATTAATGTAATACCTGCACTTTCACAATTACTTTATTAACCTTCCTGCTTTCTCAAATTTGCTTGAAAATGCACCATTTGTCCACTCTTTTTTCAAAATTTTCCGAACCCCCCGAATCTCCATAGGTAGTTCTGGCACGCTCGCTACTCTCGCTCGCTGTGGTGCAGTATTACAATAATTTTATACCTCACCACTTTCAAATGTCAGCAGCCACCACCGAAAATAAGGCCAATTACCCTTCAGCTTGCACCTAAAGCTGAACAGTGATTGGCCAGATTTTATTGTGATCTTGCTGCCCCTGCACCAACATTCACACCTCTTCTGTGCTGTGAGGGTGCATGGGCGTTTCATTTACTACGACGGAAGGCAATCAAGTCCTGCGGACCCCCTGGAAATGTGTCACGGACCCCTGGACCACAGTTTGGAAAATGCTGTCCTAGACAACTTACCTTTGGGAACACCTTTAGTTTTAAATACAACTTGCACTAAACATTGAAAAACATGGTAAACTCCCTGTGAACAACTAAAAGTGTATTTTATTAACATGCATGAGTGTTTTAACTTAGTAGATCAGATTATATCACTGCATTTGAGAGGCATTTATTAGTACTGATAATTTTCAAACATGATCATGAAAATATTCATGCCGCCCCCATTCTGAAAACAATGCCATTAGTGAACAAAGAGGCAAGTCATTTGTCAGGTGCACCTTGTGTGTTGCCTTGGTCGCAATATAATTGGAACAACATTATAGTTTATTAAATAAAACACAAGAGAAGGTTTTGTACAGCAAACACCCTAAACATGTGTATTTTAAGGGGTTCTCATACGTGGTAATGAAGGAATAGGAGGCAAGATGAAATTAACCAATTGTTTGGGATCACACCATTTCATCAAGTGGGGAAGTCAGGACTGATACCTGGTTTTGTGGTTTCACATTTTGCAATTCCGTCACCAGATGAGTATCTCTTTCCCTCTCATATTTAACATTAGTAGTTAATGCTTTGACTTTATTTCTTGGTGCATGTGAATAGAGCGTTGTTTTTTTTAATTTAAAGAAAAAAATATAATGTTTATCTTTACAGGTGTGGTAATTTCCTGAAGAAGGCGTATGTCACGCCGAAACGCGCGTCGATAATTACTACTGTATTATGTATTTTTAATTTTTAGATTGATTTATTATGTGGATATTATGTATTGTTTGCAAAAATTAGATTTTATCTGTTTTGTTTTACCTTTCCTACATACTGAAGCTAGTACAGAACATATAATAAAATATACTGTAATTTTTACACATTTGTTTTCTGTTCTTTGCTGAGCCCTCCACAGAGCACTGTTGGTACCATCTATAATTGCCTAGGAAATATATTTTCTCACAATAGAGCGTTGGTGGCAGACAGAAGTCACTTGAATGCTTGATTTGTTGTCCACAACATGCATCTGCTTTGCGTCCCCCTATGCCCACCTTTCATCACCCTGTCCCTCACATTGCTGGCATTAGTGCAGCCCTCGGGCATGCCACAGACAGTACTTTGCAGCCCCCAGGTAAATATTGCAGAGCAGCCATGGACTAGAATAACAAAATCTTTTGGAACTGCACATGTGTGGCTTTGATCTGCCACACATACTGTGCTTTGTTCATTTTATTGCTCTGAGAATCCTTTTCAGGCCACTATTATCTGTGTATATTCATCAGTGGTCCCTTGTGATTGTGAGACTGTCACAATAGATCAAGGCGTGTTTGGCAGCTCTCCTCTTTACATCCTGTCATACTTTATGGAAATGGAAATACAGCCACTTTGATTTTGAATCGCAGCTCATCAGCCCCACAGTGAGCCGCTGAAATGCCTGGACAAATTAAAAGGTAAAATCTCTCTTTTTTTGACGATCTCATCTTGTGTCCAAGCCCAGCACTTGCAGAGTCTGAAGGATTATAAAACGAGCTGAAATACGTGTCCCACACTCAAGGAACAATATGAGTCAAAGTCACCCTGACCCATCAATTATGGATTACCTACCTTGAAGGAACACACAAGTCAGTCTCGGTAGGTGATAATGCTACACTTACCTTGAAGGGGCTAAGATTATTTTACAGGAAAAAAAGGGCAAGGAGCTGCTTGTCTGTGGGAGACAGACTCATTTCCATAGCATAACGACTGGAAAGGAGATTAGAATGATGTAATGTGTTTGAACTTGAAAGAGTGCATTGTGGATACCCCAGGTGATATATATGTGCCAGGGAAATTGATTAAAATTAAAATAGAGGTCATTTTTATCAACTCCAGAAGGAGTTTGGATACATTTTGCTATACACTCTAGCTAATTTGATAAAGGAAGTAAGCATTGTGCATAGTTAAAACTGGAAATGAATGTGTGAAAAGATGAGCTGAAACATGTTCCATCTATCATGCTTGTCAGACTCTCTCCCGACCAGTGAACTACTATAATGGCTGGTCCCGCTACCCTACATGCGCGAGTACTGGCAGATGAGCCTAACGCCTCACTAATCCAGAGTTGAGAAGCTTTGCGTTCCAGCTTCGGGTTAGTTTCCCTCTCCGGGTCCTTACCTGAGCTTCTGAGTCTTCTGTCCTTCGGATCTTGTGTCGGGCTTCTGGGTCCTGCTCCCTTTTTAGGTCTCGCCTACGCAGTGCGCATGTGCTATAGGCAAAAATACCTTTTCCAATCGCTTTGGCTTTTCAGCCAAAAACGTGCACGCGTTCCATTGCCCTCAAATGGCAACACGTGCACGTGAGGCGTTCTACTTGCGGGAGCGCCATTTAGCAGCAATTATCGCTCCCACAAGTGCAGGCCCCCCTCCTCCCCCCTGTTGGCGCGCCTCCTCTTGCTATGCAAGAGCTTTTTTAAAGTGTGGGGTTTTTTTTGGTCTTTCCCCCCGGGGCACAAGCAGGCATCCCCTTCTATCTTTTTTGCTGCGATCATCTGTCCTGACAGAAGTGGATGCCTGCTTGTGCCCCGGGGGGACTGGCAGCAAAAACAAGCATGCATCCACTTCTTTTTTTGCTGCGATCAGTCCGACCCTTTACATTTCCACTGATGCAAATCCAATCTGATCATAATCTAATAAACACATGGGTGGGATAGTGCCCCAACAGACACCTGTAAATACCATGCAAAAATCTCCGCAGGTGGGCACTAGCGGTAATTGAGAGGGCTACTACAACTTACCAGCAAGCCCATCCCTCTTTAGCGTTACTAGTCGCTTTACCCTGAATGGGAGGGATCTCGCTACTAATAGGAGGACACTCCTGAATAATAACACTAATGCGTCTTATAGGCACACTCAACCGACTACCGTCCCGCATAACTTGCATCAAATAGTGCTTATTTTTTATTTTACTCACAACGCATGAAGGTTCGGTGGAGAAGGGAGAAAAGAAACATGAGGGCAGTGATCCATCCAAACTCCTGTTTCCCCCATAAATTGTAACACTAAAACAGTCCTGGATGCTGCAGTCCTGCTTTCCCTGGTAGGTGCTGCAGTTTCCAGCATTATTTCTTCCCCATCGCCTATGAAATCTGGCAGAGTCCAGTCACAACAAAGTGATTTTAGAAAAAGACAACACTGCAAGATCGGCTGGCTCGACGCACGAGTCCGGGCAGGAGTGTGGGGGTGGAGTGGTGAGCTGGGGTTGACGTATTTCACTTAAGCATGGATTGGCAAGGACAACAAAGGGATAAGAAGAATTGATTGCCTTAAGGGACAGCAACCTTCCCTTATTATCACTTTATAAACATTGTTCATTTCCGCCTGCACAATTTTTTCACTGTCCTTCCTTATAGAATGGCTGAGTCCAAAGCTGTCCCGTTTTTTTTGGAAGTGTTTTTGTTCTACAATTGGGGCTCCCATGTGTAAGTTGCGTGTTGCAGCTCCAGTGAGGTCTGCCGTCTTTGTTTTGGCTAGATCGGGTGGCAGTGATTTAACCCCATCAGCGGCCTTCCTTGACAATATTCCACCCCCCACACACACATGCGTGCCACCAATTTTTGCAAGCGCCAACATAGTGGGAGACGGTTTTACTCATAATGAAGAGTACTTGCTTACCATGGGCCTTGTTTATGAAGGCCTTGCGCCGCCGCTGCGTCACTTTTTCCCATTTTAAGGGTGACGCACCGGCGGCGCAAAGCCTTCATAAATAAGGCCCCATTATTCTTTCTGCTGCTTCCCATATCAGTTTTACTTTTATATAACATTGTTTGTTTCAGGAAAGCATTGATTTACTTAAGTTTCGCCGGTGGTCGTATTTAGCATTTTTCCCTCTGGTTTTATTCTCTTGATGGCCTCCCTGTGATTAGGTCTCAGCTCTAGGGGCCCTTTGCAGTTCATATGTTTTGAACTAACTCTCTCTGCTTTTGAAACTGTCTCTCACCGCACGTTTCTCGTAATGACCTGCGCAACGAGCACTGTTTCTCTTATGGGCCGAGGGAGTGCTGATCCCGGCACAAAATGTGCAGACTCCCGAACCTTATAGGAAGATGTACTCCCCGCTGTACTGCCAGACACTTTCTATTATTACTTACTGTGGAATTGGGGCAGTTTTGCCACGTGATCTTGTAACATGCATATACATTAAAGGGGTAACACTTAGTTAACAGTTAAGGGTTGAGACAATGTACCAGCCGGCAGTGGTGGCTTTTGGCATTAACAAAGCCAAAAGCTCATCACTCGTTGCTGATTGTTGTGGCAATCTGGCATATTCCCTATTTCCTGGAGTCACCCCAGACGGGATTCATTTGTTAAGATGCAGGCAATATTATATGCTTGCTTTAGCCGGCAGAATAAATGTTTTTCTAATCTCTCCCAGCTAGTTTGTCATACTAATGCTGCAGCTGCAGTATATGGTCCTCCAGGAGCTGCCGCCTGTTGTCTAGCTCTGCCTGCCTCTAGTGCTTTTCCTGCAAAATGTGGAAACAATAGCGACACCTAAGAATTGTGTCTGTGTCAAAATGTTCCGTCGGGGGGCAGGCATCAGTTCCCTTGGCATCATGGCATGTGAGAGAGCGCAAAACTGAACAAAATGTATGAGTGGACCCGAATTGCAAGTAGTATGCACAATTCATAAAGAGAAATGCTATGAGTGCTGAAAATATATTCACATATACCTTGAAATGTGTAGTTAATTTAGAGATTTCATATAGAAGTGGAACTAATGCAGAAATGTGTGAAATGTATAACCTTATTAGACGTGATTAATCAGGATCCATGTTATGTAGCTGCTAATGGAAGAAATTACGCTGTCAAGCATAGAGGGGAACTGGCCTTATGGCTAGGCCAGAAGGGTTCAGAAACGAAGATTGTTTTTCATATACATGGATTGCACTAATGTTACACTGATTTGTTTATTCATTGAATTTATATTCCATAGATGTGTTTCTTATTATGCTAAGAGAAAGAAGCTAACATGTTATTTTAGTTAACTTGCGAAAGGGTTGTAGGCCTGAAATGATGAAAGGTTTTGATTTGCACGTACTGGTACAGGCCGAACTGTGTCAGGGGAAAATGTTGCAAGCTTCTGTTAGAAGTCTAGGAGAAATGAAGATTCAGCTACGGATGTCTGTCTGCAAATGTGAGGGGGATCCAATTAATAATTGGATAAATAGAACGTTGTTCAAGAGATTGATGTAGACACGGAGGAGGGTTCAGGAATGTTTTAGGGGGTATCGGCGGGCCGGAGAAGAGTCTGAGAAGCAAGGTAAACGCTAACGCACGAGGCCCAAAAGAAGAACGGCATGGAAAAAGCCAGAAGAGACACCACGTGAGGGGTGTCTCCCAAGGGGCGTCTCAAATGTTGTTGTATTTTTGTATTAGGGTCAGCACCCCGGGGTGGAGTTAGAGCAGATGCCTGAGGACCCTTTAGAGAGCGGATGGGTAGGCAGAGAGGGGTCATGACTGGCGATCATAGGTTTTCATCTAGAGACTAAGGGGGTCATTACGATGGAGGATTATCCGCATCCCCCGGGCCGGCGGAAGCCACCGCCGGCCAGGAGGATGCGGAAAATCCTCTGCGGACCCACCAGGACCCACCGCCACATTAGGATGGCTGGTGGGTCATGGTTTAGGTCCGCAGCTTTTCCGCCGCGGCTGGCTTACAACCGCGGTGGAAAAGCACTAAAATGGTGACGGTGTCTCTCAGACACCGTCAGCCAGATTAGCATTTGCTTGGGAACATGCTTTTCCGCTGCGGCTTTTCCGCCGTGGAAAAGCATGTGTAACTGCACTGCGGGGGCCCGTTGCGGGCCCCCTAGGTGTAGTGGGGGGTGGGGGGTGCACATGGGGGGTACCATAGGTACCCCCTGCATTTGCATGCACAATGCAGCAGGCACCGCGCGGTGCCTGCCGCTTTGTGCACGCAAATGCTGTGCATGTATTTTTAACATTGCTGCGGGTGCAGCTTGAAGCTACACCCGCCGCAATGTTAAAATAGAGGATGTGACCGCCACCCTGGCGGTCACATCCTAATCTGCACAGAGGGAACGCCGCAGCCCATGCGGACGTTCCCTCATGCTCTGGGGTCGCGGACGGACTCAAGTCCGTCCGCGATCGTAATGACCCCCTAAGTGTGGGTGATCTCCTTAGGGAGCCATTCACAGCTGACACCTTTGGTAGGTTGGGGTTCTGTTAAGTAGGGATACCATCCAGAGCAGGGTAGGGACAGCCTAACCTGAACCTTTCACTCCTGCTGTAAATGACGGAGAGATCACAATACGTGTCTATGCTTGCAGCCCTTTTGATTTTAGAACTGGTACTCGTAGTGTTCTTTGCTCGCTTAAGGGCCTTTCGAGAGCACATGTATGTAGTGGTGCCTGTATACCTTTTGAATCTCATTCTGAGATGCCTGTATTTGCAGTTAACCTTAACCTTATAATAAATCTTTAAAAGCTAGAAGTAGTTTGTGGTTTTTCCGAACGAGTCCATTATTGATTGAGTTAACCTGGTATTAGATGCACTTTCTTTCCTCAAAGACAGGCAATAAAGGTTCAGTTGATCAGAACGGGGTTTAGATCTAGAGTGATAAGATAGCGATCTACAACCTCGCCCCCGCAGTTGGTAGCTATAGAGGATGGTTGCCTTCTTGAGGAAGGTGATCTAGGCCAGGTTAGATTACCCCAAGGCCCCTAGAGATCGATGATCGGAAGAACCGCCCGCCGAAGAAGGTCCGGATGACGTGAGACAGAAAAGCAGCAGTATCGGTCGAGAGTGAGTATAAAGGGTCATGCGTGTTAGATTGCGGTGTTTTTGTGTTGTATCTATGTTGTAATGTCTGGCGGAGTTGAATGCCTGTAGAGTGACTGTGGAACAGGTTGTGAGCGCGCGCAACCGGTGGAAATCCTAAGTTCAAAGAGAGCTTAAGTGGTTCGGGTGTATCGGACATCCAGAGTAATTGTCAACCAGTGTGAAGGGGGTCATGTGGTACCATTGATCGCCCGTAGGACCGTGATAGGGGGAACGTAAGAGTGAGTGCGTGAGTAACGGACGCTGGTCGGAAGTTACTGTGTGTAAGCAACCTATCAGAGAGACGGAGGACGTTTCGTCAGTTGTGGTGACAATTACAGATAGACTGTGGACGTACAGTCAAGAGAAGTGACGGCTTGGTCGGAAGTAGTCATTTTTCGGTGTATGAATGGGACGCATGCATGACCGGGAGACAAGCTGAGAAAGGAGGGGTGCTGCTGCGAAGCGGAGGCGAGTGACGTCAGAAAGTGCCGCGCTGGGATTGGCCGGCCAGAGCAAGACCGCGCTGTGATAGGCCAGTTAGCAAAGCCGCGCTAGGATTGGTGGATTGTCATCAGGAAGTAAACAGCATAGCGAGGTTGGAAATTGTACGTTTAATCATGAAATGCTTTAAATGGTTAAGAGCGGCGTTTAAAAGAGAGAGACGAAGATCTTATGATGGGGAAGAAGCCCCGCCGGAGGGTACGCCGGCTTATTATATGGCAGCAAATGTTGGGCTACACACGATAATGTGGATTTCAGAGTGGAGTAAGATTACAGAAGGAAATGAGGAACTAACGTTCCCAAAGTATGGGACGTTCAGATTAGAGGTGCTACACCGATTAAAAGCAGTCATGACCTTAATGAGACCTATGCCTAGACCGACTCAGTTTGAAGCTCTCAATGCGTGGATTAGGGCAGCGCACGAGAGGAACCTGAATAGACGACAAGAAAGGGTGAAACGATCGGTAAGAGCAGTGCAGGATGCCAAATGGGATGCGGATGCTAAAAGATGGAGAGTGCATAACATTGAAGTAAATAAATTGTACCCAGTATTAGAGGTGACCGGAAACAAGAGCCCATTTGAGGAAGATGAGGAGAGTGAGACAGAAGATAGCCTGATAAATAGGTTATTGACGGATAGGCCACCCCCGTATAACAAAGAGACAGGAAATGTCGAGCCATGCAGGGAGGGGGGGCCTAGCAAAGGGGAGTATGGACCGCTTCCCACTACAGATTGGGATCCCACGGCAAGTAAAGAGTCGTCTCAACCTAGTCCGGTGCAGAAGGTAGTCGGAAGATTTGTGGTACAAAGGGTGCCAGAAACGGAGTGTGCCACTTCCTACGCACTGCCAGATGCCCTGCAAGTACCTGTTACTATAGGCCCTATAGTATCGATCTATGACCCAGGGAGAGAAAGAGGGGAGGAACAGGTACGACTGGACAGGGAGAGAGCAGAAATGGCAAGGAGGAATGATACAATCAATTCACCAAGTCAGTTGACAAGACCGAGAGATTGGAGCACCCCAGTTCAAACGGCAGTAGATCCAAAAGGGGATCCGGGGGGCCCAAGATGGCCAGAGGATCTGAGGGGATCAGGACGGAAATCCTTCCAGGAGCTAAGTGAGTACATGAGGAAATGGGATGAGGCAGTGGAGGCTCACAAGAGCATCATAGCAGCGGAAGCTGGAAGGGAAAACCAAGATAGTAGGACCCAGACTCACTGTGGGGCTGATGAAAGCAGTCCAGAGTGGGACGGGAAGGGTCAGGACAGTAGAGGAGACACTTGTCCCACCAGGAGAAGAGGGGGACCAGACCTGGAAGACAGGAGCCCCGAGTGTGGGGGGGTGTCTCGCCCAATTCACAGCGAAGGGGATAGGAGAACGCAAGAGTACAGGAACAGTTTTAAGTGCACCCACTATGCGTTTGACAACAGTGGGCAGAATGAGAGTTGCGAGAGGTCTCGCCATAACCCCTGTGACTACAGTCAGGAACGCAGTCCTGGGGAGATGGGGAGCCGAGAAGGAACCTACCGTATCTTGAGTGACAAGGGGCAACGGGAAGATAGCGACAGAAGAGAGAACAGCAGGGAATCCTATCAGGGGACAAGAGAAGGCAGAGAGAATGAGATTGGGGGAAACAGGCCTGTGTTTCACCATCTTCCAAGGCAGGATGGCCGAGCATGGGACCTAGAAAGATGGGAACAAGGGAGGACACTCCTTAACTCCCCTGAGCCCAAGCGTAGGACTCGGAGTTGGGATGGTAGAGAGACCAGTGAACCCCCTAAGAAAGAGGTATTGCGAGCCGAGATAAAAGCCAAGAGACTTGATGTCGCCAGCCTAAAATCAGATCTGGATGACATGGTGGATGGTACCTTGCCTCTAGAGAGAATGGAGATGTATGAACAGGATGAGATACTGTTCATGGCAAAGGACATCACTCGAAAAGCGAGAACGGCACATGAGAAATTGGTCGAACTAGCGGGAAAATATATGGTAGACCTGTCAAGGACCAAAGCATTACAGGGTAACCATAGGCTCCATTATTCCGATCAGGACCTAGATGAGCGAAGAACAATAGGACTAAAAACACACATAATGGAACTGATCACGGGAATAAGGACATGGAGAGCGCTTGATAAATGGGAAGAAAGGTGGTCCAAGAAAGGGACCGTCAGGAGAAGCATGCTTGGGATGACCCCGGAGGGAGGACTACAGAGAATAGAGGCATACCCTTTGCGTGAGGTTGCAAACGGGAATTATGTGCATGTGCCATGGAGTAGAGGAGACTTAGCAGCTTTTACCAACTCCTTCCATAAATTGAGGGAGAACCCCGTCGAGTGGTATAAACAGGTGGAGAGGTTTGTGAAAATCTCCAAGGTACTGTGGATAGATCTGAATACACTGTTTGATATAGTGGTACCAGGAGACTTGTGGACAGCATGTAAGGTTAGTGCTGAGTGGCCCACATCAGAGCCAGAGAGAGATGCACGGACAAATGGACCGTCCGAGACAGTAATGGTAAAATACGAGAGAGTGATAACTTGGCTGAAAGATAAGGTGCCCATGCAAGACATAGATTGGGTCAAAATAGATCGAACTAGGCAAGAACCCAAAGAGACAGTTCATGAATATTATGAGAGATTGCTGAAGGCGTTTAAACAATATAGCGGGTTGGATGTAATGGACCCGAAAGACATAGGGCAGTTTGTGTCTAAGTTTGTCTTAGGGTTGAGACCGGATATTAGTTTAATGATTCAGCAACACTTGATTTGTTGGCAAAATGAACCGTTGGATGAAATTCTGAGATATGCTAGGTACTGTTGTGATGAGATAGACTCAAAGGCAAAGAAGCTAAAGGAAAAACTGATGGTGGTCCAGATGCAGTCAGCTGGCAAGGGTGGACAACAGCAACAGCAGCAGGGGACAGGGACTGGGGGTAAGAAACAGTATAGTCAGAACAAGGGCAATGAGGAGAACTCCACCTTCAGACCTAGGGTGGACATTGCGGCATTGAAAAAGACGACCCGGTGCCATCAGTGTAAGGAGGTGGGGCATTGGAAACGCGAGTGTCCCTACAACATTGAAATTGGAGAACAAGAGGTAGAGGAGGAAGAGATTCAAAGCACTCCAGGAAAAGGGGTAACGCAATACCAAGGGAAGGTGGTCAAAGGGGGGACCCCAGCTCCGCGAGCTCAGTTCCCTCAACCACCCAGAATAGGGACTACGGGAAAAACCTATAGACAGATGCCTCTGTTTGTAGGAGGAGAGGAGTGCTATTACGTTGATCCCTTAACCGGACAGAGAGTAGAGAGAGAAGACTGTACCCTCGGGGCAGCCTTAGACGTCGATCAAAGGGGACCCTATGTTGAGGCAGAAGTGGCAGGGTGCCCCACGACATTCTTAGTGGACACAGGAGCCACCAGATCCACGATAAGATCAGCTGCAGTTCCAGGCTTGCCTATGTCTGGAGAGACTATTCAAGTGGTGGGGGTCGCAAACAGGAGAATAACGAGCTCATTGACGGAACCGGTACAGCTGAAGATAGGAAAGTACAGCGATGAGCATCAGTTTGTGGTTTGCGATTCTAGTCCTGTATGTTTATTGGGAAGAGACCTATTGTGTAAGTTAAATTGTACCATATATTGCACCCCGCAGGGAGTGGAGGTATTAACCAATGATGATGACGCTGACTTCAAAGTCGCAAATTCAAGAATATGTGTGGAGCTGTATCCCACTTTGACAGTGGATGAGCTCCCCTGGGATCTAAGGGAGACAGTGGCACCAGAAGTATGGGATTTCACTGGGGAAGAGATTGGACTAGTCAAGGGAGTAGACCCAGTGAAAATAATAGTGAAACCACATGCTGAGTTTCCAAGAACACCCCAATATAAATTGACTCCAGAAACGATTGCAGGTATAAAACCTGTGATCGAGTCCATGATTAAGCAGGGAATACTGAAAGAGATCGTGGGTAGTCCGTGTAACTCCCCGATTATGGGTTTGCAGAAGCCCAACGGAAAATTCAGGATAGTGCAGGATCTTCGAAAGATTAATAACATAGTTGTCTCGTGTTGTCCAGTGGTACCGAATCCATCAGTGATATTGTTTCAGATACCGTTCCAAGCCGAATGATTCACTGTGATAGATCTTTGCCAGGCTTTCTTCTCGATCCCTCTGGACGAGGAGAGCCATTTTCTTTTCGCATTTAAGCTGGAAGGTCACGTCCTAACATGGTGTCGTATTCCTCAGGGGTATACAGAAAGCCCATCGATCTTTAACCAGCTGTTGAAGAAAAATCTTGAAAGTCTAGTGCTGCCCCAGAAGTCAGTTCTGGTCCAGTACATAGACGACCTGCTTGTAGCGTCAGAGACAGAAGAGGCTTGCAGGGAAGACTCCATTGCTTTGCTAAATCACTTAGCTGCAAATGGGCACAAGGTGTCCCCGGGAAAACTGCAGTACTGCCTGACAGAGGTGCAGTACTTGGGGCACAGAATAGAGAAGGGGAAACGGAAGGTCTCCCCAGACAGAATAGAGGCAATCATGAAGATGAATGCGCCCAAAACTCAGAGAGAGGTCAGGATGTTCCTAGGGATGGTGGGGTATTGCCGACAGTGGATAGCGAACTTTTCACTGAAAGCAAAACCCTTGCAGAAACTGACGCACAAGGAGGTGAGTGATCCGGTACCATGGGACAAAGACTGTTTGATGGCGTTCCTGCAGCTGAGAGAGGGCCTGTGTCGTGCTCCTGCTCTGGGAATGCCTGATTACGATAAAATATTCTTGCTCTACTGCTGTGAAAGAGAGGGTTGTGCTTTGTCTGTCTTGGTCCAAATCCATGGGAATGCCCGTAGACCAGTTGCTTACTTTTCGGCTACTTTAGACCCAGTAGCCGCAGCGTTGCCCGGATGTCTCAAATCCGTTGCTGCAACAGGTGTCAGTATCGAGCGTTGTGAAAATATTGTGATGGGGCACCCGTTAGAGGTGTATGTGCCCCATTCAGTTGAACTGTTAATGACCAGGACCAAAACACAGCATCTGACCAATAGTAGGCTCACGCGCTATGAGCAAGTTATTCTTGCAGCAGAGAACGTGACCCTCAAGAGATGCTCTGTTTTGAACCCTGCTACCTTGATGCCACTTCCAGGTGACATTGATGATGATGTATGTACAGACCATGATTGCCTTGATGTGACTGAACTATGCACCAAACCAAGACCCTACATCGTGGATGAGCCACTGACTGACCCCGATGAAGTATTCTTTGTCGATGGCTCATGTGTAAGAGACGAAGTTGGGCAGTTGAGAGCAGCTTATGCTGTTTGTACAATTACTGGAGTTGTGGAAGCCGGATGCCTGGAAGGAGTACACTCCGCTCAGGTAGCTGAAATTATTGCCTTGACGCGTGCCTGTTTGGCAAGCAACCAAATTCGAGTCACCATATACACCGACAGCCAATATGGTTTCGGGGTAGTTCATGATTACGGGCAATTGTGGTCTCAAAGAGGTTACATGACTTCTTCAGGCTCTCCCATTCGTAATGGAGAGTTTGTACGTCTACTGTTAGAAGCTTTGCAATGTCCAGCAGGTATTGCAGTTGTAAAATGTACCGCCCACACCAGAAATATGGACTTCGTGTCACAAGGCAATAGATATGCCGACGAAGTCGCGAGGTATTGCGCAGAACAAGGGTATTCTTTCACAGAGGTGGAAGTGGGCGGAATAAATGTAAGAACTGAATTAGCTATGATATTGGAGACAGTAGACACCTGGGATGAATTGAAATGCATGCAAGAGAATGCACCCGATTTTGAAAAACAAACCTGGAGGACAGAAGGATGTGTGATAGGTGAAGCCCATTTCTGGGTTTCCGCAGATGGAAGAGCAGTGTTGCCCAATGAGATGGTGAGCCCAATGGCCAGGCAGATACATGGTCCAGTGCATTTAGGGAGAGACGCTATGTTGAGAGTATTCAGACAAACCTGGTACAATCCTAAATTCAGAGTAGCAGCAGAAGCCGTGTGCCAGCGTTGTGTGACCTGTCAGCAGTTGAATGTCGGAAAAAGAACACCAGTCACATTGAGTCACATAGGGAGGTCTGGAGGTCCATTCAATAGGATGCAGATAGATTTTATTGAAATGCCAAGGTGCAACCGCCTTCGTTATGTCCTGGTGGTTGTTTGCATATTTTCCAGATGGGTTGAGGCATACCCTACACGCAGGTGCGACACCCTCACAGTAGCCAAGTTATTGCTTAGGGAACTTATCCCACGTTTCGGGGTACCGGCCTCTTTGGAATCAGATAGGGGAACTCATTTCAACAGTGAACTTGTGAAGATGATTTGTGCGGCCCTGAACATAGATCAGAAATTGCATTGCAGTTACCGACCAGAGGCTTCAGGAATTGTGGAGCAGATAAACAGCACCATAAAAAAATCAAATTGCCAAAATGTGTTCATCAACGTCCCTGCGTTGGCCTGATGCTCTGCCATTAGTCCTTATGAGTATCCGTAGTACCCCAGACAGAAGAACGGGACTGTCACCGCACGAGGTGTTAATGGGGAGGGCAATGAGATTGCCATCAGTACCCACTGCTGCACTGTTGAACATCACAGATGATATGATCCTGGATTATTGTAAGGGGCTGTCTGACGCCATTCATTCTGTGTCTCTTCAGGTGCAGGCTGCCGAGGTTCCATCGTGCCAGGACCTGTGCCATGACCTGTACCCTGGAGACTGGGTGCTTGTGAAGAAACACGTGAGGAGAAGCTGCCTAGACGTTCGCTGGCGCGGACCCTATCAGATCATCCTGATCACGAACACCGCAGTGAAGGTGGGAGGCCTGCCCAATTGGATCCACGCGTCTCATACGCGGAGGGTTCCAGCACCTCTGGAAGAAACAGCTCCTCTCTCGGATGGAAGTCCAGCTGTGGACCGAGAAGCCATAGAGGGGGCTAGCCAAGCTGTAGAGGTGCAAGAAGAAGCAGGGAACGAGTCTGACCAAGCTGAGGACGGTCAGTACAACAGTGAAACGGACGACGCTACAGAAGGAGGAAGTAGCTGGGAGTACGAATCAGACACCGACCAGTCTGAAAGAGAGCGAGAACAGACCAGAAGGAGAAGGAGCAGAAGGGTACGTGGAGAAGCCAGTTGGCCACAAAGAAGGAGTTCTAGTCTGAGGTCAACTCCAGAGAGAACCCTTGCTCCAATATCGGAGGATTCAGACCCGGAGGAAGGTGCGCAGGGCGCTGAAGCACCGGATCTAAGAAGGTCAAGAAGAGTACGTGTGCCCAGCAGAAGATACGCCACTCCTGAGTGGACATATCTGGCGACAAATGTCTTTGGAGCGGGAGACGGAGGATACGAGCGGTGGTGGTGTCCAGCTCTGAGCCCATCATCACTGTGGAAGTACAGCTGTTAGTGCCCGGAGTCGAAGCAGAAGGGTCATTAACGTTCACACTCCCCAACCCTCCCCGCCTGAGCAAGTTAAAGCACATGTTTTTCACCGAATTGCAATTCCCTGACTTTGGAACCAAGATAACAAGCCATGAAGAGCACACTCTTCGTCTGGAAATATTGAACTATGCTATTCAAGCCGCAGGCTCGAAACTCATTGTAGATGCTTAAAGACTTTTTGTAAATAAGCAAGAAAAAGAAGATTACCTAGCGCCTAGGAAGCAGAGAATCTTAGGGACTTCCTATTAGTTGACGGAGAAGGGCTAGGGTTGTCTGTGTTAAAGCTTCAAAAGGACTTTTGCAAAAAGGGACTGCCCGCTTCCAATGGTGTGATTCTAAAGACTGGTTGATCCAAAGAGACTGTAAAGGAAAGAAGAAAAGAACTTTGGGTTGAAAGGAGAGAAAGAGAATCATACTGTCTGAAGAAATGGAGGCCGGTAGTCCGAACCGGAGGGCCAAATGTATAATAGGCACACTAATAGTAGGAGTGATACTTCTAATAGCTTTGGTAGTTACTGTATCATATGTAGTGGGACATGAGAGAGAGGCAAGGGCATCAGACGAGAAGTCTGTAGTGACACCAAGACCCACTGTTGCTGGTAAGGAAGGGGAAAACATACAGGAGAAAGCGTTATTAGCAGCAGAAGCCCGTAGGTTACACATGGATGAGTCCCAAGGCGACTATAGGTCAAATGCTTATGCTAAACTTTTGTATGAATACGTGGATGCCATGGAGGTCAAGGATTGCTACGTCTGCATGCAACTGCCTGCATCTGTAGACGAAGGCATTAGATATCATCACCTCCCGTTGACATATGGCATTACATGTAGCTTATTGCTTAGCATATTTTATGGGAGAGATAGTTTTGAATACTATTTCTCCAATTATGACTCAGTGTTACCAGAAGTCCCAAATTACAAGCAAATGAATAAATGGGACTACTGGAAGAGTGAAGACAGATTGGCCAAGTTCTTCATTCCTTGGGTTACTTTAGATACTTCACATGCCCGCAGAAATAATCTGACATGCAAGGTGTCAGAAGTCGAAAAGAAGTTTATAGGGCAGGTGGATGATCGGTACAGAAGGCAAAAGATTTTGAAGAAATCAGGACAATGGAAAACAGATTGGACCGAGGAAGAGAAGGCACACAAGAGAAAGGGGAGTAGTGGTCCAATAGCTTTGGATAAGACACAGAGAGGGAAGTTATGTCTTCACAGAAGCAAAACGTATTACGAAAATGTATTCGTAGGAGAAGTCAGTTGTGAACATGCTTTCAATTTAGAATATTACACAAAGGATTTCTTGAAAGGAATGCAAGTGATTCCAAATGTATATTTTGTATGTGGAAGAAATGCCTACGTGAGACTACCTGATAACTGGTATGGATCATGTTACTTGGCAATTGTCTTTCCCAAAATATACCATGCTCAAGACTTAGAGATCATCGAGGGCAAGGCCTCAAAGAGAGGGAGAAGAGAGGTGGGAGATGCAGAATTAGTTGGAGATGTATTTGGAGCTGCATTTCCTATCTTAGGACTGATCCTCAATGATGTCAAAATTAGGCGACTGGCAACAGTCGTAGACAGGTTGTCTGCCAGCACTGCTAGATCCTTAATGCTGGTGGAAGGAGAGATGCAATCGATAAGGGCCATGGTGCTTCAAAACCGTCTTGCACTAGACGTCCTGCTAGCAAAAGAGGGCGGAGTCTGTAAGGCTTTGAAGGTCCAGGAATGTTGCACTTACATTCCAGACAATTCAAAACCTCTTGAGAAGGTCATTATGAATATAACTAATATTCATGAGGAGATCAAAGACCTAACCAAAGTAAATGTTTGGGAGAAGGTTGGCCATGGAATGGGCGAAGTTGGAGGTTGGTTCGCCAATCTAGGGAAGAGCTTTGTGTGGTATGTGCTGAAACCTATCATCATAATAGTGATCTGTGTGATCCTGTTGTGGGGACTGGTGAGGTCATACCAATGGTATAGATCAAAGAGATTGGAGAGATCCAGGAAAGAGCAGTTACAGAGATTGGCTGCAATACAAGATAATCAGTATCGGAGTCTGAGGGCTCTAGAAACGCAGAAACGCGGAGCACTAGCCATTAGTTCAGTTTAAATGTTGGTGATGACCCCTAGAGGTCATCAAAGGGGGGAACTGAGAGAGCGCAAAACTGAACAAAATGTATGAGTGGACCCGAATTGCAAGTAGTATGCACAATTCATAAAGAGAAATGCTATGAGTGCTGAAAATATATTCACATATACCTTGAAATGTGTAGTTAATTTAGAGATTTCATATAGAAGTGGAACTAATGCAGAAATGTGTGAAATGTATAACCTTATTAGACGTGATTAATCAGGATCCATGTTATGTAGCTGCTAATGGAAGAAATTACGCTGTCAAGCATAGAGGGGAACGGGCCTTATGGCTAGGCCAGAAGGGTTCAGAAACGAAGATTGTTTTTCATATACATGGATTGCACTAATGTTACACTGATTTGTTTATTCATTGAATTTATATTCCATAGATGTGTTTCTTATTATGCTAAGAGAAAGAAGCTAACATGTTATTTTAGTTAACTTGCGAAAGGGTTGTAGGCCTGAAATGATGAAAGGTTTTGATTTGCACGTACTGGTACAGGCCGAACTGTGTCAGGGGAAAATGTTGCAAGCTTCTGTTAGAAGTCTAGGAGAAATGAAGATTCAGCTACGGATGTCTGTCTGCAAATGTGAGGGGGATCCAATTAATAATTGGATGAATAGAACGTTGTTCAAGAGATTGATGTAGACACGGAGGAGGGTTCAGGAATGTTTTAGGGGGTATCGGCGGGCCGGAGAAGAGTCTGAGAAGCAAGGTCAACGCTAACGCACGAGGCCCAAAAGAAGAACGGCATGGAAAAAGCCAGAAGAGACACCACGTGAGGGGCGTCTCCCAAGGGGCGTCTCAAATGTTGTTGTATTTTTGTATTAGGGTCAGCACCCCGGGGTGGAGTTAGAGCAGATGCCTGAGGACCCTTTAGAGAGCGGATGGGTAGGCAGAGAGGGGTCATGACTGGCGATCATAGGTTTTCATCTAGAGACTAAGTGTGGGTGATCTCCTTAGGGAGCCATTCACAGCTGACACCTTTGGTAGGTTGGGGTTCTGTTAAGTAGGGATACCATCCAGAGCAGGGTAGGGACAGCCTAACCTGAACCTTTCACTCCTGCTGTAAATGACGGAGAGATCACAATACGTGTCTATGCTTGCAGCCCTTTTGATTTTAGAACTGGTACTCGTAGTGTTCTTTGCTCGCTTAAGGGCCTTTCGAGAGCACATGTATGTAGTGGTGCCTGTATACCTTTTGAATCTCATTCTGAGATGCCTGTATTTGCAGTTAACCTTAACCTTATAATAAATCTTTAAAAGCTAGAAGTAGTTTGTGGTTTTTCCGAACGAGTCCATTATTGATTGAGTTAACCTGGTATTAGATGCACTTTCTTTCCTCAAAGACAGGCAATAAAGGTTCAGTTGATCAGAACGGGGTTTAGATCTAGAGTGATAAGATAGCGATCTACAACCTCGCCCCCGCACATGCATGCCTGTGGTGTTTCCCTTCCCTACTCTGCTGCCTGTCAAGGGGGTGTCTGTGTGTGTGTGTGTTTGTAGCCCTGCCCAGGGTTGGACTGGGATTGAAAAACGGCCCGGGCACGCCCCCCCAAAAAATCAGCCCACATTTGCATAATCACTGCTTTGGCGTAATCTTATTAAATAAAAAACATTATGGGGGGGGTTTAAAAAAAAGCATGCGTTAGTTTACACTGGTGAAACAACTGAGGCCACTTCTACTCAAGCCCTCTGCCCCCTCTCAGTATGTGCACACATTAATGGGCCGGCCTGCGAGACAAAGGGAGTGACACCTCTTCCTGTTGCTAAACGGAGGTAATGAGCGCCCATCTGCCTCTAAACACCCACTGGGCCGCTGGCTACTTTCGAACAACAGACCCAGCGTCCAAATGGCCCCCAGACTGCTCAAAAAAGCAGCCTACCGCAGAACTCGGACACCGGCCCCTCGGGCATTGCCCGAATGCCCACATTACCAATCCGACGCTGGCCCTGCCACGTGCCTTCACTCGGCTCGCTCACCAGTTCCAGAGTCCTGTGAGCGTTCGCCTCATCTACCAGGATGGTGCCTGCTCCTGTGTGCCTGCAAGCAGCATCTGTCTGCCTGCCTGCCATGGACCACCCTGTGTATTAATGATCATGCTAGCTATATAGTAGGTAACAGTGTGTCCAAGGTCTTCGTTGGTGGGTCTGTAATATTGTGGCATGCAGATGCCTCTCATGTGGGTCTACAGTAATGTCATTTCGATTCTCCTCACTCGGGGTCTCTAATATTTAGCATAGCTGCCATGCAGCTTTCTACAACTGAAATTTCGGTTGGAAGTGAATGGGGGGTGACTCGGACGCACCTTCCATGCACTGTCACAAGGTCACGTCTTGTGAAATTATCACTCCATAACAACCAGTCTGCTGACGTCCTGGGTGAGGAAACAAAAGCCAGAGCACACTAATCATTTTTAATGGGCAGTACGTCACAAACGTGGCTTTTTAATGTGAAAACAGCACATGTGGTTCGACAGTCACTGGGGCGCATGCGCAGAACGGGCTCTTTCACTTCTGCAGGTTGTAGATGGGCCTTTCCTCTTCAAACAAGCATTTGCAATGCAAAAGGTCTCGTATTTGCTAGAGATAAGCTATTGCATTCGAAATGACAATGCCTATTTATTTGTTTAAAAACCAACACATAAATAAAAGGCATTGTCATTTACAATTCCAACAGCTCAAAGTCTTGCAAATGTGAGACCTATTGCATTGCAAATGCTTGTTCATTGAGTCTCCTCCTCGCGGCCTGCTGGTCCCCATCAGTGGTTTCCTGGCCGTGTTTCTAAATTGCTCCTCGCATTGCACAAGCAGTAGTCCCCGCCTCCCAAGTGACTGTATAATAGTATCCACTGCAATAGGAAATAACAACAAGAAAGCTGCATTAACCCTTTACGGTAACAGCGCTTCCAGCGTTGAACTTCCAATTTATTTTAAGGTTGCTTTATTACTTCTCTGATGCAGAATCCCTTGTCCTTTGAGAGCTGTTTTTTTCCTGCTTTTGTTTATTCCAAGAGAATTCCTGAAAGCAATGAATTCCTGTTAGGTCTACCTGATGTTAACGTGGACTTCCTATAGTTTTATATTTTATTGTACCACACATACACTACTATAGCTTTACGTTAGGATATTAGTTCTGAAGTTACAAACCCAGTCATGGTGTGCCTATAGTTGGGTTTCAGTGCGCTAATCTTTTTTTTTCTTCTTCTAATTTCTATTCTCTAAACTCTTCATTCGAACCGCTTATCAATATTAACGAAAGAAGGGAACTATCCACGTAGTCTAGACTTACACATCTTTTCTTGTATAGACTTCTAGGATTAGCATTTCCCTCTACACTTACCTTTTCTGTCTTTTGTTCTACAGAGATTTCTCCTGGCTGTCTGGTGCTGTCCTAGAGTGGGGTACTTCGTGGGACATTTGGTTCCGTTCCTTGTTTTCCCTTCTTCACCTGGTTACTGTTGATACTTTGACTTAGTTGGGTGCAATAAGTGACCAGAGAGGTTGGGAACTTTCATCTTTGCATGGCGTTCCTGCGGAAATGTGAGTAGGAATTTGACACCATCTTTATTACTCTTATATGCCTAGTATCACACACACTGTTCCTCTGGTCTTTGTTTGGAATAAGAAGAACCGAGCAGTCCCAAGCTTGGGACTGGTCTGGAAATTGGGCACTATGAACACCAAGGTAAGAAATAAACTTAGCAGCTTCCTTGTCTTCCATATGGTGGCTGAGATGAACGGCTGAACTCCTAACCTCTAGAATAGGAGGTATGATACTTGGTACCAAATACAGTAACAAACTGTATTCACCAAATTCAATAAAATAAATGACCAATTATAGATGTTTACTTTACAAAGGTTTAATAAATAACATAATTACTAACACAATCTCTGAACTTGTGTGATTCAGGCAGGGCCAGTTAAGAGCTGGTGGTCTCCAGTGTGAAAATCTTTCTTGACACTCCCCACCCCCAAAACTGCCTTTTTCACGAATTCCCTCACTACCACACTCCACCAGTGCCCCTCATCTCTCCAAAGCCTCTCTTTCACATGAATGTCAATTGTTTTATAGCACAGCTCATACCAGTGTGGGGTGTCAGAGCACTTTACATCACACACACACATTATATAGGAGAGAGATTTATTGTACAGGTAATAAAAACTAACAATATAAAACATACAAATGTATGCAAAAAGCAATCATGGTTACAGTTAAAAATATAAAAAACAAGTGGGCTTGCTTGTTAAGATCATAAAAAGTCGTAATTATATTGTTGAAAGCCATAGGAATTTAGGCAAATAAAGGTGCTCCAAGGGCTTAGCTCAGCATTGCGTAGACTAGTGGTTATATAGGAATAAAGCATGTTACAACGCATGCTATAACATCGCCTACTATTACAACGTGGTCTTTACAATGACCATGTTGTTAGTACGCGATGCAGTTAAATCGCAAGTCATTACCGCGTTGTAATGGTAGCGCAATGCAATGACAGCGTTGTAAATGCTGTTTCCCTTCTATTGAGCCAATGAATCATTTGTATGTAAGTCAGTCTATGAAATGTTCCATTAGACAATGAGGATTACAAGGTGTAAAATTCACATGTTACTGATTCTATATTTTAAGACTGTTGGGTCTGGAGAAGCAAGCTCATGATTTAAAATGAACCACAGTGGTTGCCTTTAAAAATGAGAATGTATTTCTACCCAAATGCACTCTTTTTAGGATAATGAAAGATTGGGGAAAAATCATAACATTATAACCTATTTCATGCAATTTGATTGCAACTCTTTCATGAAAGTTCATAGCTAACTGTGCTATATTAGGAATGTGACAAAAACACCCTAGCTCCCACATACAGTGGTGAGTCCACCTTGGACTCTTTCGGGTCTGAGGTATGGGAAGCCCAAAGATGAAGCATGCCTCATTTTTAATGTGAGTGAGGGCTTTACATTTCCCAGAGATCATTCTGTTTGACTAAATAGATTGAAGACCAATAAGAAACCTGACCTTTTTGGTGTGTGCATTGGTATAGTTGAAGGAGGATAGTTTAGCCATATTACCTGCCCCCCTTTGCTATGAAACTAAAACATCTGAAGCTTAAGAACACTCATCTAACAAAGACATAACCTCTTTTCACATATAAAAATAAGTTATCCCTTTGGTAGTCAACTGTTGTCCGTTGATCGCCATATTTGTTTTCTTATCTTATTTAGAATATGGAAGAGGAAAGATGTTCTTCATCGCTCTCATGGAAGTTTGACTGCCAAACGTGGCCTTCTCTGCCAAGCAGGCCAAGATCACTGTGCTTTCAGCAGAGTGTCTGCTATGGCTGGCTGCTCAGTAAAGTTCTTTGCTCTTCAGAAACCACTCCCAACTCAGGAGTTTGTTATTGAAAAATAAGAAATAAATATCCCTGAGATGTAGAGGTATTTGTTTAATGACATATTTAGGATAGCCTGACTTTCCCCTACAATACTGAACAGGGAGAAAAGTATGTTGCCTCTCCCATCCTAAATAGGGTGGATGGTCTGAGACCCTTTGATTAATGGCTCAATATCCAATGCTCTATTAGTCAACTTTATCTTCCTGCAGAGGCAATGTGGGCACCTTTGTCAGAAACATGACCCCAAAAAGACCGGGGACACTGCGAGATGGGCCAACAGGAAATCTACCATGTTATCAGAGTACCCTTTCTTGAAAAGTTCACATAATTAATTAGTTAGTAGTTGTCGGCCCTCTCTGAACTTAAATGAGGGAATTGGAGTCATTGTTCTAATTCTCAAGGAATTCCAATGTCGATCTGATACATTGTCCTGTATACAAATCATATGGACCCATTATTGAGGGTCCTGCACCTGCAAAAGGAGACACCTCAGAAGAGCTCCCATGAGTTACGTTCATATAGCTTACTTAGCGCTCCTTGAAACTCAACATTGGTGTGTTCCAGTGTCGGTGCATGACGAGGAGAAGGTGAAAAAAACTGCCGTACTTTCATTATTAGAATTTATCTACGAGTGCTTATTCAGTCATACTCGTAGATCTGACTTTTTTCATTTTGGTTCTGATTGCCAACTGTTGTAGGGCACTAGGGGCTGAGATTGTATTTCCCTTCTCAACAGTACCAATCTAAGGGGCTTATTTACAAGCCCATTGCATCGCAAGTACGTCCAGTGGCAGCTGGTATTTGAAGGCGGGGAGGGGCAAATCATGAGGGGCTAGTCGCGGGGGCAAGGGAAGGGAATGAAATAAAATTAAAAATCCACACTTACCTGTCTGCCACTGTTGCACGCGTTGCCGCCGCCGCCTCCTCTCTGTCCTCTTCCCCGGTTACAAGGCAGTAAGCAGGATGCACCTGGCTCCCAGCCTCCCGATAGCCAACCACAACGCTGCAATGCAGCATTATGATTGATCTGAGAGCCGGGGATTGGTGCTCAGCCAGAGAAAGGGAGGCTAGGCATGTTCTCCATGCAGGCTGGAATGCAGCCTGCATGGTGAACATGAAAAGTGCACATGAATGTTTGGCCAGCCCCAGAGGGCCGGCCAAACATTCATGCACCTTTATGAAGTGCTTTGTGAGCAGAGCAGCCCCACCCGCAAAGCTGCAACAGCAAGGAAGAAATAAAATGATAATAACTTAAAGTTATTATCATTTTATTTATCCTTTAGTGAGACAGCTTAAAAGCAGTGGGGTGACGCTCCTCCCCCTTCGCGGAGGAGCCGCCACTGAGTACATCACTTTTTACCATTTTAAAAGTGGCGCACTGTTGGGGCAAGGGGCTTGTAAATAAAGCCCTAAAAGTAGTATGGTTTTGTTATCTGCCCTTTCACCATATTAGAGGCCTTAGTTTCTGCTTCAGCCTTGTTTAGAAGTAGGGGTTGAAGAGAAATCCAAAGTGGCACTTTGGCCATGACGCATCTGGTAGAGAACTTAACCTGCCCCTTCTTGAAGAAACAGACAGAATTTAAAGTGAGCATTTAAGATGTAATAATGTACAAACAATATAAAACACACAACTAGACCGTCAGTGAATAAGGGGCATATTATCAAGGGGGTTTATCTCCTCTTTTTTGGCTTTAAAAGCCAAGAAAGCAGAGATAAAATTATCTCCCTATTACCTAGCTGTCGCTAACAACAGTTAGCGACAGCTAATAGGAGATAACGACCATCTTGGGCCCCACTTTGCATGTCAGTGATATTTATCACTAATGACATGCAAAGTGGGCGTGCCAAGATGTTAGCGACTGGAAACAGTCGCTAACATCGCTATCTCCTATTACCAACTTTTGGCTCCAAAAGCTAATACCTGCCCTGAGCAGTTCTTAGCCATGTTATCCAATGGGAGGTGGATAACATGGCTAAGAGCATTAGCTCGGTAATGCATGAATATCGCTGACTTTTCAGCGATATTCATGCATTGCGGCCGATTTTTATCGCATTTGCGATAAACCTTGGTAATACCAAGGTTTATCTGCAACAAAAATCGCCGCAGCTCAGCGGTCAATTTTTGTTTCTAACCAAGCAATAGTGATAATTATCGCTATTGCTTGGTAATATGCCCCAAGATTCCTGGGTGTCCTTCAGATGCAGTGCAGATTGCAGGGTTTATAACTCTAAGATACAGTTCAGTGTCAAGGGATGCATGTCCCTAGGATGCATTGTAGTGAACAGAATTAGCATGCTTGGGGTACTGTGGCACATGTTTGGTTAGTACCCTTCGGATCGTCCAATGTAGTTGATTGCACCTCCAGAATGGATGGCATACTATATGTAGGATGCAGTTCACTGCAGTGGTGTAATGTTCATAGTGTAAAGAATCCAGAAGTCGAGGAACTGCTGAGAAACTACTCATTTTTGAACAACAAATTACTGATAATACATGTCTTGGGTTTGCAGACAGGGCCAAGTATTCATCTGCAGTACAATCAACATAAGCCTTTTGATTAGTTTATCTTTTGTTGAGCAAGCTCAGGTGCTGTAGGAAAGAGGTCTTTAAAAACACAGCTGCTACACTACCTCACCTTCACTCAGTAGTGCCTTCTAATAGCACTCAGCCCAACTGATTGGCGGTATTTGGGATTCCCATAGGAAAAATTGACCCCTTTCAGATTGTGCAGCATTACTATGTGTCAATTTGCATTTATTTCTCCCCATAATATTACCAGAAAAATATCGATCTTGGGACATGAATAGCACATTTGTTTTTGTTATCGCTGAGTGCTATAAATAAAGTGAAGCTGTCCCCCAGATTAGGAATGCATATCACATTTATTGAAATCTTTATCCTGTAAAATATCATTTGTTGAAATGACAATACCGTATTCCTTAAAACATTCCCTGTGCATTTCACTAATACCTTAAATATAAATGAACAGCAATTAAAATGCGAGCTACCTCTAACTCAGCCAATCAGTGAAACAAACTGTATTCGATTTAAAGTAAATCATAAAAGTACATGATAAAAAATTTCAGCATAAAAACACATTTACAATACCTATAAGAAAAGAACAAACTACTTATTCACAATACATATAAAAAATTCTGCGGCACCCCAGTTTGTGCAATACACTTTACATTGCTATAATAAATCAATTCAGCATTGTTAAAACGCTTAAACCAGCCAATACAGAATCCACCGACCATCCCTTCCTTTCCTTCTTCTTACAATCGCTCCTCTAATAACATTTAAAATAGCACAAGTGTCCATTGAGTCCAAAGAGAGGATAAACCTATAACCTTCTATATAAGAGCATGGCCCCAAAGACTTCAGCATTGGGAATAAATATTTGACTCTTACTGACTTATACGAATGGCAAAAGAGAGTAAAGTGCAAAGTGCTCTGTTTTGTGAAATTATTGCATGGAAAGGACAAAGGTTCTTAGGCAAACTAAATTGCTGTGGAAAAGCCACCAGAAAGTGTGCCAGAAACAAATGGAATCTAGTCAGATAAAATCTAAATTGAGGATTCATCAGATAAGCAAAATAAAAACAACATTGATTTCTCAGAACGGTTTGATCTAAATCACTCACTGATTTCTGCTGATTCAGTACCCGCAAGTGAATTTAAGTTAACCCTAGTTACAAATGCCTCTCCAATGGGAAGAGGAGTTGGCCTAACGGCTATGGCGGTTGACCTCGAATCTGGGGAACTTGGTTTGAGTCTCGGCAGTGATTCTGAGCAAATCCCTTAATCTCCCTGTGCCTAACAAAAACAATTAATGTGTCTGCATGTAACGCAACTAGTGCTCTGTAAAGCGCTCTGATACCCGATACCTTCAGGTCAAGTTTGCGCTGTGTGGGATAATTAAACAGTTCAATTAGGCCCAGCTTCTGGAACGTTCACTTAGGATAATTAAACCATGGAATGGTTTGAACATTGCTACATTGGTATGAGGGAGACAATCCAATATGATAAATCTAGTAAATTCCAGTTCGGGTGTATTCCAGATCTTAGCCCATACCACTAGGGAAGCAAGACCCACTCGGTCCTCCACTAATTCCACACTCAATGTGAAATCTCAAAACGGTGTGGACGCACTTTTGGGTGCAACAAGAGTCTTCTACTGAAATTTTTCTCTGTTATCTGGAGCTTAGAACAGTTAGCGTAGCCCCAGACTCCTGTCCTTTAAGTGGTTACCGAAAGAAACTTTGCTCTATTAAGAGTAAGCAGTTCTTTCACTGGCTTCTGACCTTATTGGGCTGAAAATCTGAAAAGTGCTTCCACTACTCTCGATGTTTGCAATACTCTTAGAGTACGTAAACCAGCCCAAGAAAGCTGAGAATTAAAAACAATACCCAGATAGGAAAAACAATTGACTTTCACAATCTCTTTCCCCTGGACCACAAATACTTTAGACTTTGTTCTTTTGGGTCCACACACCACAATGTGCGTTTCTTTTATAATTCACTGTGCGATCCAGGAAGGCCATAAAATCTACAAAAGCATCCAAAGATTTCTGGAAACTATTTGCTGTCCTTGCAATGTAGACAGCATTGTTGTGTATAATAGAGATGCAATTAACTCTTTGCCTATCTTTAGAAAGTCGGGATTTTAGCCCAATAAGTATGGCTCAGGCCCATTTATATAAATGAAAAATAGAAGGGGAAAAGAAGACATCCCTGACGGACCCCTCCATTGATAATATAGGCTTAGTTTTATCGCCATTAATACCATGACGCATCTTACTATGGTGTCACAAAGAAGCCTGCGTAATGAGAAAACCAGAGGAGTCTCTACTCCCACGTCTCCCAATATGGTCCACAATCTGTCACGATTGAAAGAATCAAATGCACAAGATAAATCCATGAAGGCAAGATGTAATGAGCCCTTCATTGACTTAATGTACTTGCTGACAATCAGTGAAAGATTGATGCACTGTTCTACTGTGCCCGTTCCTCGCCTAAAGCTACATTCGCTAAACAAGCCAGAAGAACCGTTCCCAACACTTTTACAATTAATTCAATCAATGATATGGGTCTGTAACAGCCTGGGTAATTTTTATCCCCCTTCTTGAAAACGGGAACCACAGTTGCCTCTTTCCATGAAACTGGAAGCGGTCCAACAGTGGCAGTTCTAATTATGTTTATTAATAGCGGGACCCAAAGAGAACCATTTTCCTTAAAAAGGTCAATGGGTATCCCATCAGGACCCAGGGCTTTAGAGTGAGATCCTTGGGAGATGGTAATCTCCACTTCTTCTACTGAGATAGACTTACGGAAGGGGATTGCTTGGTCCAGAGGTTGGGGTTCTTCTATTCCTTGTCCAGTCAGGGGACTTATTATGTTATGTGGATTAAAAATACGATTACAATGTTCCACCCAGGTCTCCCCTAGGATCAAAAAAACAAATTTTGGGGAAGGGACATCTGCAAATATTGGCCAGTTAACAACATCCCAAAACTTTTTCGGATCCTTCAGGGCACTTGCTGCCTCTAAATATTGACAGAACTCAGCCATCAGCCCCCTCTTCCTCTGTTCTAACATCACTTTATAATTCTTCCTCAGAGTCTTCACTAGGAATTTATTTATCTGAGGGGTAGTCCTGGAGAGCACTCTTTAGATCTTGATGAGCTTTTGTACACGTCCTATTAAACCAAAGTGCCAGAGATTTTCGTTAGAGTGAGGGCATTTCACCATCAGCTCATTTGAAATGGCTGTACACAGGTCTTGAAAATCCTGAATATTAACCTCTTGAGAGGTATCATATTTTAAACAACTGGTTATAATATCCCGGTTCTCTCAGATGAATTTGTATTCAAAAGCCTGAATGCTTACCCGATCCAAATCCAGCCTTACTCCCTGATGAATTTCAAATTTATTTGGAACCTTAGGCAACCGAGTTCTCTTATGATATAATTTAGAAGACGCTGTTAAGGGATTATGATCACTAGAACAATATGATATAACCTTATACGCCTCTAAAATACTAGATAGTAACATTTAATCAATGACACTTGCATAACCTCCCCCCACATATGTCGAGCATTGCCCATTGATGTCATTAACGGATTGTTGGATGCCACAATTCAATTTAACGCACCCCCATCTATTAACTGGGTAAAATGAGTCATTAATTGACCCTGGAGGTTTTCCATTCCACAGACTCGAGAGGCACTAAATGTACACATAGTGAAATTAAAATCCCCATTCCATATGATACATAGCGGGTGTCTTACAGTGATTGCTTTGTTAATTTCCTCTTCCAGGTTATCTGCTTTATGGGAATTGCGGTGATCAGAAATTTTATAATAAAAGTTTATAATTAGGAGGTCTACAGGGCCTAAATTATGCAACAAGAATACTTGGTACCATTTAGAGGATCAAATTGTTTTATTTTTTGCCGCCGTATGTTTAACAGATATCAAGATTTCCAATCCCCCTTAGCTCTTCCTGATTTTGCTGGAATTGCTGGTGTACAGAATGAGCGACAACAGTTTATATGAAACTCAACTACTGACCAGGACCTTTAACACATATTAGCTATAAAATCCATTGCAGATTCTCTCCAGCAGATCAAATATCTTATAAAATTGGTTTAAAAAATCTTAAGCAATTTCCTAAAAATAGAGGACAGTCAAATACTACATGGCTAATTGCACACTGATGGCCCAGATTTACTAAAGTATCACTCAGCGCAGTGCAGCATCCACAAATGCTGCACTGCATGAGAAGGAGAGAGCAGGAGAGCACCATATGTACAGAAATATGTCACTCTCCTCCCCTCTCCCCAGGATTTGCACAGAAATGTGCTGCCGTGTGCCACGCACACACATTTGCACCATAGTGTGAGGTTGTCTGCATGAGTCTAGCATAGGTTTTGTACTAGAAGGATACCCTTCCAGTACTAAATAGTATGCTTCGACTAACTTTAAAACTTTTCCCACCTTGTATGTGTGCTGTACAGTGCAGCGCACATGCAAAGTCAGAAGAGAAAGAAGAAATAAAAACAATCTCCATTATAGAGCCTGGTTGAAGTGGGAGCTATCTGTTGACGCACAACCCTGTCTAGTTTTTTTAGTAAATATGGTTTTGCATCAGACACCTTGAGTGGTTGCATGGGAACACCTATGCACCACCCAAAGAATGCCCCCCTGGTGCTAAGTAATGCAAAGAAGCGTTGTGCGCTGCTTTGCGCTACTTTGAAGTGATTTTCCAGTGCAAACCATGTTGGTACCCCCTAATCTGCATGTTAGCACCTCTAAGAGCAATTATGAGTCTGGTAGATCCTGTGCAAATGGGAATACCTTTTCATTACTTAACGTTTTACAGTGAAGGAAGCAGAAGGTTTTCATGCTAGATATGCAATGTGTTTTTCAGGACACATTTTTGGGCCTGATTTTTTAAGACTTACTTTTGCTGAGAAAGGTTCCAAAGATGATATATTAACTGATAAAGTATAACTATTCTTAAGCTTATTAATGGCTGTTAATAATTATATAGCCCAATTGTTCACACTCGTTTGAGCTTTTTTCAGAAGAGGAATGACATTTTGTTTTGCTTCTAAGTGCCTGATTACGATGTCCGATGGACCAGAGATCGTCCGACATCGTTCTGGAAGTGAGACCGACCGACCTCTTGTCTGCGGTCCCAAACCAGCAATTAGGATGCAACCAAACACTGTTCACTTGCAATCCTATTTTATACAGTGGGAGCATGCATTCCGAACTAAATGCATGCGCTCATTACAAAGAGCAGAGGTGCTGTTCATCCCTGCATCCTGTTGCAGGCACCTTGCATGGATCAACAGGGGGGCAAAATAGGTGCCCCGTAGGCCACACAAGCAGAGGCATTGCACCCATGGGGGCCCTGCTGGGGACCCTCAAAGTGAGATTGCCCACAGCCTTTCTGTGTTGGAAAGGTGTTGTAACTTCTCCCTCCCTGCCCCTTACCCACCCCGCTCCTTATCTCCCTCTTGGTACTGCCCACTCTGCTTCCTGGAGTGTGTGTTAGAATGTTCAGATAGTCCTGACTGCCGCCAAGCTGGGAGCACCTGTTACTTACGATATAATAAAGTCATACTTGGAAACCCATAAATGTAGCGACTCTTTACTACATTTCTTGGCGACGAGGAAGAGGAGCTGAGCCAGGGTCAGCGTGGTGTCTATCCCCCCTGGACATACTTTGAAGCTTGAGCGGAGTGGTTAATTGAAATGAAGGACTCATCGATTAAATCTGAAGTTCACAGGAGAGCAGACCGGTAAATCAGACTGTACCCATTCGGGGGACGTAAGATTCTCGATTCCGTAAAGTAACTGGAAGTCGGGTGTGAAGTTTGGGTAGACGAACTGGTGCCGTGTTGTGAAGGAATAACTGTTTCTTCCTGATTTGATGTCTGCTGGTATTTCTGGTTTGCACAACCAGTTTCGGGAGAAAATGAGATGAAGTAATGAGTGAACAAGCTGCGTCGGGCGTTCAAAGGAGACTCTGAAGTGGAAGAGGAGTAAGACCCGAGTGGATGAACTCTGAACGGAGAGAAAGTTCATCAGGTGAGCAGCTGAAGCTTTTATGGAAAGCTGAGCGGAGCGGGAGACGGAATTGCTGATATCGTTCTCACCGCGTATTGAAGTGAAAATATTAGCCTTGGATATGAGGTAATATGCAAGTACGTCACGTTGAGAAACTGAGGCGAATGAAGTGACGATCTATGTCGGGCGTTCCAATGAGAGTGAGGCGGTGAAGAGGAGTAAGACCCGAACTGAGGAGCTTTGAAATTGGCGGAATATCGAGAGGAGCGCAGTTGGAACGAAGGATCAAGGCTGAGCGGAGCACAGGACAAGGTGAAAGTCCGTGTGCAAGGGGAAGGAGTGAGACCCAAGTACGCGGTGGTAGCCTGTGTGGTGAGCCGTCTAAACGCATGTGAAGATCTTGGCTCAGCGGGGGACGGCATTGGTCATAGAAAAAAAAAACAGTACTTGAGCTCAGGAAAACGCCAAAGTCTTTACCTGAGGATAGTAACCCCTGCCCGAGAACATCGCCGCCATTCTTCAGAGCATCGCGTCACTTCCCTGCAGCCCGAATCAGGACGAAGACAAAGAAAGAGGACAAGTGTAAACGTCCCTGAGTGTGCAGCCGCGGACTTTAGGCTGCGGAAGGGGGCGGAATATCCGGGGTGTGAACCCAACCTCTCAAAGGTGGCACGCCGCAGTGGGATAAGGCACTAGTAAGAGGTGAGAGGTGACATGCGGACAGGCATGTAGGTCAAGCCGTGGCATTTCCCAGCCAAGTGGACACCGAGGGCCAGCTGAGATTCTGGATGAAAAAAAAACGGGGGTATTCAACAGAGGAATGAAAAAAAGGTGAAACACGGCCTCTGCTGTGAGCTGTGCTGAGGAGACGGGGTGCTCGGCACCTCTCCGAGAAGCGTTCTCAGACAGAATCTGTTCCAAGGAGGGAGCCTGTCGGTTGAGGTAAGACTTTGTAAAAAAAAAAAATAATTTGAGTCTAGAAAAGAAAGGTGTTATGAAGTTGAAATCTGGGTGAGCTAGTTCCCTCTTCATGGAAATTAGGATTACAAAAGTACTCTAGTAATTATCTGTGTAATGAGGAGAGTATACGTGTGAGGAACCTCGGAGAAAAGGGATCGGCTCTGGCCCTTAGCATAACTTCACAGCTGCATTAAGCCTCGGAAACGTTGGGAGGAGCAAGGAACGCATCACATTTTGTAGTAGTCATATGAAGCGGGTCTGCAGCAGAGCATTGAGCTGTGTGAGGGTGGAGTGAGGAACCTCTGTGGCGGAATCAATACTGAATAGAGGCGGCACGTCCTCTTAGGGACACCCTAACCCCAGGCATCTGTGACAGTGAATCCTCAAGAGCCATAGATCTACTGACGGCGCGTTCAACACTTATTCCGTGATTTCAGAGAGGGGGAACAAGAAGGGCAATAGAAGATGGAGTAGGTAATTTGACCTTCACATGGGAGAACCCCAGCGCACACAGCCAATGCATTACTAGTAATCGGATCAGGGCGACAGAGGACTCTTCAAGGTGCACCTCTACCGCCACCTGTCTGCTCGAGGGGGACATCTGATCTCCACGAGAATTCCCAGACATAGTTCAGAAAATAACATGGAGAGAGCCCTAAAGTATAAGTTGTCGCCATCTGTGCCGTGTATGGAGGGAAATAAAAGGAACATGGCAGGATGGGGTGAGTGGAAAGAGTATGTTGAGATGCACATATCAGTTGTTGAGAAAGAAGATGTAGATCTCATACCAGAGGAAAGGGCTGAAACAGCATTTCACAGTCTAGGAACCGAAGGACGGAAGAAGCACTGCGGAACGAGAAAAATGCTCACGAAGGGGCCACACAGAAATGTGTATAAAGACATCTCGTGCGCATGGGATGGTTATGGAAAACAAGTCTCGTGGGTAAAGGCACAAAGGGTTGAATTGATCAAAGATAAAATGGATAGCCAAGAGGAAGATAACTCTAGGAAAATAAACCCGGAGAGTACCACCTCCCTGGGCGAAGTGAAGACAGAAATGGTCTCAGTTCCAGGAAAGCAATATAAGTTGGTGAACAAGAAAGAATGGAATATGGAATTAGCAAAAGAAAAGGGGGATGAATTTTTAGAGACCAACATGTCCCTTAAAACATACTCTGAGAAGAACTTTGACGATATAGGTTACACAGTAAAGGAGTTAATGCACAAGGGAAAAGATACTGGGAGTACCCTACATATAACGGAAAGAGGATCCACCATGCCAGAGTGGAAGGATCAAAAGAAATTGAAAATAAAAGATAATGGAAGAAGAAAAGAACATGAGATTGAACGGGCGCTGACCCAAAGAGTGCAGGGAACAAAAAGGGAAGCACAAAAGACTTATGCGCCGACATCTAAGGGTTCGTGTGATATGGAAGAAGCTGCATATAATAAAGAGTATGCAAAAGAAGTTGAGAGACGTGAGAGAAATGACAGAGAAGGAATAGGTGGGGAAAAAGGAGATTTCAAAAGAAAAGGAGAAAGTGATATCACTAAAACTAATGAATGGCAAAGTATAGAGTGTAAGGGTAACCTACTCAAGCACAAAGGGACGTTGCTAAGAGTCACATCGTCAGAGTCCAGGAATAAAATGATGGAGGAATATGGACACAAATGTGAACTAGAAAGAGTTATTGACCTCCACAGACAGGGGCAAGAGAAACCAGTTAAAGGGAGAGTGGCCGACATGGTTACAACCAATGGTGAAACATGGATCGCTCACACGGCAGGCAATAAAGGTTGTAGAAAAGTAGTAGTAAAGGATGTACTAAAAAGAAAAATAGAGACGGACCAAAGCTGGGTGGACGAAAGAGAAATACGAAAGAAAGGCGAGAGGAAAGGCGGAGGAAGAGAATTTGCGAAAAATGGAGAATTTGAGAGAAAGGGAGAGTCCACAGAAAATGAAACCTTCGATCGAGGGAAAATAAAATGTAGGAGCAACCACTTTATTTGCAGTGAGAAGAGGCAAAGTTCCACAGGGTATGAGTTTATTATTGAAACAAGGGATGAAATTGAGGTCTATGGTGGACAGAAAGGAGCAATGGAAAAGTATGAGGATAAAGCTAAATATTTACCATGGCATCACGGCGGTGAGATGGAGAGTGAGAAAAAAAAAAAAAAAAAAAAACAGGAAATGCTAAAAGGTATCTCACTTGCATGTCAGGGGAGAAAGGTCCACACGATAGTTATCTCAGCAAGCGGGAATGCCGTGGCCCAGGGAAAACAACAGAGTTCTTAAAGGGGAGTCAAGGAAATGAGCGCGATGACAGACTGAGGTCAGCTGAGGCTGATGACAATGATCTGGAATCGTTAGAAACGGAGTAAGAAAAGGTCTGGACTCTGCCTATGGCAAAGGTAAGGAGGGTAGGAGAGGGACCAGACCAGTCAACGTGGATGACATTGAGAGAGAGAGAGAGCCCTATCAGGTTCAGGGTTCAGGTTGGGTGTGTCGGGGCCCCTGTTACTGCCAAGGACTAATATAGTGGTACCGCCCAGACACCCTTCCTGATGTATACCTGAAGACTTGTGGAGGAGCACAAATTACAAGTCGGTTAATCCGCACATTATGTTCACACTCAGAGGAGCTTAAGGGAAACATTTGAGGTCCCACTCTTCTCTGCCTCCCACCCCTGCCTCCAGACGTATCTTGCTGTCTACAGGGGCGCCTAGGCGGCGTGCCAGTAGTGGACTTCAAGGGACTGGCTCTACTGGCTACACCTACCGTAGTATAAAAGGTGTTCATCCTAAAGGGAGGAGGGCAAGGTCAGGACCCGTTATGGATTCAAGTGGACCAAAGGGACCATATGCTCTAGCCTATTTCCTGTCAGTTCCACACTTAAGTTTAAGTGTCTGTGTCACAGTTAGTTGACTTCTGGTTGCTATGATTAGCTCTTGTTTTCCTTGTCCACACCCCCTCCTACCCGCCTCCTCTCCACTCTTCCTCCCCTTCTCCTACTTTCACCCCTCCTCCCCTCATTCCCCGCTGTCTTTCCTTCTCCCCTGTCTGGAGCTTCTCTTCTCCCTCCTCTCTGTTTCCTTTAGGGGGGAAGGTGTGTTGTAACTTCTCCCTCCCTGCCCCTTACCCACCCCTCTCCTTATCTCCCTCTTGGTACTGCCCACTCTGCTTCCTGGAGTGTGTGTTAGAATGTTCAGATAGTCCTGACTGCCGCCAAGCTGGGAGCACCTGTTACTTACGATATAATAAAGTCATACTTGGAAACCCATAAATGTAGCGACTCTTTACTACAAAAGGCCAGCAGAAAAAGGCTGTGGGAATCAGCCATCATAATCCCTCGGCAGAAAGAGCCGCCCTTGGGATTGCTGAAAATATTCCGACTGGCGGACGTGCTCTTGGAGCCTGTCGAAAGCCAGTCGGAATGTCCAGTTGCATTCCTTCCCAACTGACTCCATCCTAATGGGTCTGTCGAAAAGGAATCCAACCACCTGATTAGGAAGCGGTCGGAAAGGCTCTGACTGATGGCCGGAGCCGTTTCCGTCCGCATCCTCATCAGGCTCTTAGAATGTGGTCATAAAATCAGCATCAATATACCCACCTGTTCAATCTATGAGGTAAAATCAAATTCACATGGCATGCTCTGTATCATGGATCATTTATGAAGTTGTAATCTATGTTCTAGGCAGACATTATAAATGTTTTCCCAAGTAGCACTTGGATCTAAAACTAATATTTCTGAGCCATGTAAATCATGAGTAGAATCTTGAACTAAGTCTCATATTGGCAATTAAACTTAGCTATCAGACTTGCCATCCATAAAACCTATATATTCAAGGAACTGAGATATTTTTTCCAATTTAAATTTCTTATAAATTGAGGGCCCGATTCACAGAATGAACTTAAGACTCAATCCTAAACTTACTTCTGTTTTGGTATTCACAGATTGCACTTACTACTTTTGGTATTCACAGAATGAACTTACTACTTTTGGCATTCACAGAATGCACTTACTACTTTTGGTATTCACAGAATGAACTTACTCATTTCGGTATTCACAGAAGTTAGGACTCCTAACTTTAGAACTCCTAAATGCCTTCTGTGAATACGGAAAGTCTTAAAATTATCAATATTATCCCCTGCACATCCATTCAATTTTTTTTATAAAAGAGTGACACAGCATGAGAGGAGGAGGCCATAGTTTGGATCAATGGGTCACATTTTGAAGCTAATTTTTAGGAAAGGAGTCAAGTATTGAATTACACAAAGTTCATATTTATAGCTACCTGTAGAATGTAATTTCAACAGTTATTGCAATTCATCAAAGCTTAAAAATCATTGTTAGGATAGATATCTTTCAAATAAAAAATACCAGTTTAATCCAGGAATTCCAAACTTTTTGGGTGCAATTTAATTTAAATCTAGGATTATACCATAATGATGAATGTAATGTATGTGACATAGGAGATTGAAAACATGATCAAAATCATGCAATATTAATGATGTAGATTTAACAATTACTGATTTCTGAAGCAAACACTTTGAATTAGCCATAGTGACCAATGCAGACAGTGGAAATGGGGCAACCAAATTGTGTTCAATACAGAGCCAAGCAGGAGTATTGTAAGGTGTCGTAGATTGGAATTGTACTTTGTTTCAAAATGAAAACTTTAAGATAATGTAAAACATTTGGTAAACTTAATCCACCACTGTTCTTAACCAACTTTATTTTTTTTTATAGCTTATACAGAAATATTTGTTATTCAAAATAAATTTGGGAATGATTTTATGCATATTTTATAGAATTTAAGAGCGAGCTGAGTAGGCATCATAGAGAGAAGATAGAAACGCTTTGGAGCAATAAACATTTTAACAGCATCTATCTTCCCCCACCAAGTTAAATGTAGTGCTGACCACTTTTGAGATTTGTCGTTAGTATAATATAAAATACAGTCACAATTTAAGAAGATAGATTGTTTTATGTAATGTGAAAATAATATACCAAGGTATTTAATTGTGTCTTTAGCCCAAATAATGTCATTGTTTGGAACCATAGTGGGAACACAGTGAACATTTAAAGGAAGATATCATTTTTTTTAGTATTCAATGAACATCCTGAAAAATTAGTATAAGTGCTAATTAAAATTAATAATGGAGGAATGGACGAAGCCAGATCACCAATATAGAGGAGTACCTCATCAGCATAGGCTATGGTTTTAATATGAACATTTTTAAAAGTAAGACCTTCAATTTCCATAGAATTTCTATCTATTGCGAGTAAAAAAAGAAAAGGCCATAATGGGCACCCTTGTCTAGTCCCTCTGTAAAGTAAAAATGTATTAGATATCTGGCTATTAATAAAAAGTTGAGAAGATGGGCCCAAATATAATGCTGTAATCATTAGAATAAAAGAGGAGCCCATATTAAATGCAGTCAAAGTACGGAAAAGATACTGCTAATGCACTTTATAGGAAGCCTTTTCTGCATCTAAAGCTAGGATACCAGCAGGTTGAGTTAATGATGCACCGCTTTCAATTGCATGAAATAATAATCTAACAGTATTCACTGATTGTCTGTTTTTCATGAAACCAGATTGAAGCCAATCTAGTTGCAAGGATCTTTGCATACAGTTTACAATCCTGGGTAATCAAAGAGATAGGGCCATAGTTTGATACAATAAACGGGTCTTTATCTTGTTTTGGAAGGTCTATCATGAAATCTCTGTAAAGGACACTGACTTTGCTCCTGTAGTACTAAAATGAGTAAATAATTGGAATGTATGTGGCGACAAGAAGGGAGAAAATTCTTTATAAATTCCGCTGGAAAACCATCTGGACCTGGATATTAACGCAACTTAGGTGATTTCATAGCGGAATGTACTTCCTCTATAGAAATTGTCATATCTAATTTATCTCTATCTGACTGTGAAATTTGAAGTAAACCACAAGTCCCTAAAAATGATCAATAATTGATACATCATTAGAAGGAGGCTTATTATATAACTTTGAATTATAAATGATAAATTCATTCACTATTTCTGTATGAGATATAGCTGTTTGCCCATCAGATTTGCAGATAGCATTAATTTGAGTCTTTATACAAAAGAAAGAGAGGCAACAGGTATAAATAGTCAAATGACAGAAAGGACGTTCTTGAGTCTTCAATAATGTACAAAATTCTTCTTTATTGATTCAGTCCATTAAACATGCAGCAGACGCATTTTTCCTTAAACAGGGCTTCATCAGGGCTGCAAATATAACATACTCACATCAGGGTACAGTACATACAAGATAATCTACAATACAGTTAGCAGTGTGAATAAACATGTTTTTAAAACAGCCAGAGTGACAAGCAACATTAATACATGTGCAAGCGAAGTTTAGCAAATATCTCTTAGCACTTGTATAAAAACCAGCAGACACCAAGAATTTAAAACCTCATGTAGAAAGTCAAGAAGAACTCAAGAAAAATATCAAAGGACAAGAGAAGAGCCATGTGTTTTAAAGAAAGTGGAAATTAGGACACACCCAAAAAGTTATGGAAGCACTCAAGCAGAGTTTTCTAGTACACTTAACCAGTGACATCACTATCAGCACCAGCAAAACCTAAAAAGCAGTGATCGTCGTGCAGTGCTCGGATGAGTGATATATAAGCTGAATAACGTTGGCCTGACTAACTTACCACTGATAATACCACCAGACAATTCCTAGGATTATGTAAGGTATTATACAGATTAGAGGACACACACCTGAGAATTTCCATCTAAAATCTTTCTACCAATACACATTTTTCCTCATTCCAGGGTCTGGGTATTCCAATATTTGTCTTGGTCTTTGAAATATGGAATTTTAGGAATGTCTTCATGTTGTGAAGTAAAATGGCCTGGGCACATTAGTTCAGTTCTCCTCCGATGTTGATCCTTCGATGGTTCTTTTTAGAAGCATGAAAGTGTAAAGGGGAGAAACATTTTGTACATCAATTTAGTATACCATGTAACTCAATATGGCTACACACAAACCCAGGTGGACAAAAAAATTAAGGTAAGTCAATTTTTTATGACAAGTTCAAGAATAATTGGACATATACGAATCTTAGCTTCAGAGTATTAAAATACAAAGGAAACATGAGAAAACCAATTCTCCTGAAAACATATACTTTGTGGAGCAAGAAAAGAACAACTAGTTCTATGACTCTTGTGCAGGTGATCAGAAAGCAAAAGTTAAGGTCCTCCTGCATTGGCACTTCATTGGAGAAAAGCATATAATTCAATCTATCCCTACTCTAACTCTAGAAATGGCATCTCTTGTTCAGTATTTAAGCAAGAGGATAGAAAGAGAAAAGGTGTCAGTGGTTAAAGTCTTCCTAAGAAGTCACTCCACCATCAAATGGGTCAGCAGCATAAAGCCACAAGCAGGAAAGGTGCAACCAAGCACTCAGTTGCTCTCTGTCAGGGAGGCAAGATGGGATGGGGCATCTGCCCCTCTCCACAATGCATCATGTATTCCCCATTGTAGCCAGCAAATGCTTTTCTCACACATAGTCAACAGTAGTCTAAGCCACAAAGCTTTCCATGATGTTGATTCCTTTCATGGCTTTCTCCATATATGCCCCTCTGCAACAGTTTGTCCTTGGTCTCTTCTCCTACTCCTGTGTGAATGCACCTCCCTCCACCTTATCTTTGCCAGGCCAAGATAACTGTAACTCCTTCACGCCTCAACTATCTAATGAAAACACTACCCTTACTCTTCACTAACTAGCGTTGGTCTACCTGCAATGCAAAACATGGGAACAAGCAACATTCAACAAGACTCGCATGGGAAGCTAAGCATTTAGTTCAGAAACGAGAACATTCAAAATGTACTGTGAATTCAGGACTACAAATTAGGCTAAAATAATGAATGCACCATGTTATTTAGGTTAGCATTTCCATAAAACCATTAGTCTGTTTAGTAGGTGCGTTCACTAAACTAAATTAATAAGTCTATTTCAACTACATCATTGGCCTAATAAACATTCAAAGTACATTTGCGTCACAACACTAATGAGTCCTATATAAGTGTGTTACATCGTTTACAAGTATTCAGTACAATTCTATGAATTATTTGTCAAGCTTCACATTGAATCGTGTTAATTTCACAAGAACATGTTGCTGGAATTCACATTTCCTCTAACATCTAATTTCACCAAAACAGTGATTAATACATGAGTGCGTACTACAAGTGGTTATATTGCACTCCTAACAGGTACCTCATGTAGGATACAAATTTACACTCTATTAGAAGCATCTCATTTTCGGACAGTAACTCTTTCAAAGGAGGGGTCTTTCAAAGGTCGGGGTCCCTCAAAGATCCTTGTGTTAAGACTCAAATGTGCATTTAGAGATCTGCCCTCTCTTCCAGCTTTCTGGGTTTATTGTCCCTTATCTTTCTTCTTCCTCTTTAGTTTTGTTGGTGAAAGAGGGGATTTTTTCTAACTTATTTATTCATTTAAAAACCTTCAGCATCACAAACACTTCTATCAGAGAGCATCACACAGAAGAAAAGATGGAATGTAGAACAATCAGGTGAATGTGAATATTGACATTGTGGCCAAAACATTGGAATAGTTTTTCTCTTCACCTGTGTAGAATTTCCACCCATTCTCTATTGAGGAAGGCACTGTGGCATTCATTTCTCAACCCTAGGGCAGTGCCATTTGAACTAATCTGATCTGACAATACTCAGTATAATGAAGGTTTAATAAAGTGGCAGATGGTGGGGAAAGCTCCTGATTCTCACATCTGTGGTTTTTCTGAACATGACAGTCAAACATTGTTTTCTGGGGTCCCTTAGTAAACTAGTACCAGTTTCTCTTTGATGCTGGTGAACAGCTTCTAGCATGAAGGAAAATATACAGTACCTTATTTTCCTATATCTGGCCTATCTGATGCAAATTGACTTTATTCGTCATCAGTTGCATATGTCATCGGAGATGCATATTTCACTATGATTGACAATTGCAAGTGTTCTCTCCCAAAGGAGACATATCCCCTCTGCAGTTTTTATGAAATGTAGTTTACAGCCATTCATCATCTAGAGACAGTTGGGATGTTTCTCAAATTCATTTCTGGTCTGAAACTTAGGAAAAAGGACCAAAAGGAATTTATAACTTCTAAATTGTATGCCATTACTGTGTGCAATTACACAGCATGATAATCTTAGGCAACTATAATAACGGACGTCCACTCAATGGCAGGATGAAAGTTTTATTTCATGCTAAGAAACTCCAGCCAAGTACAGCAATAGAAACAGCTTCCACACAACTCAACAGCCTCTCCCAACTGCCTTCCATCTCGTCATCATATTTTCAGAATGTGGCTAAGAATGTGATGATAAATGGAAAGCAATGACACAACAGCAAAAGGTGGGGAATTTCAGCCGCGGCCGGCAGTGGGAGTACCTGCAGGGCGGTGGCGTGGGGAGGGGGAGGTGCAGGGTGGGGGTAGTAATGTATGGATTATGGAGTTTTACAGGTAAGTACATATTTAAATAAATAAAACGAATTTCGTTGCGCGCACTGCAACGCATTTGGTGATGTTTGTAAATTTGAGTTGTTTGTGATTCATGGGTTGAAAACTGGGAATTGTGCTTTAGGATGGTACTGTTTTCGGGCTCTGGTGCTGGAATGTGAGTAGTGTAGTTATCTAGAAAATAGCCATGTTTTCAACTGTTGTGACAAGATTATATGTTCCTGGGTGCTTTTAATGCTGACTGGTAGTTAGTTCCAAAGCTTGGAAGCTTGTTCTGAGAATGCAGTGCCTATTTTGTATTTCTCAAGGTAAATTATAAGGTATTATGTTGATAAGTGGAGCAAACCTGGAACACAGAGTTCTGTTTGGTTTGTATTGCTTTAATTTAACTTATAGGTATAGCGGTCCTTTTCCTTGAAAGACTCTGTGGACAATGCAGAGCGCCTTGAACATTGCCCTTCTACATATAGGTAGCCAGTAGAGTGATTGCAGGACTGGTGTTATGCACTCTATTGAATGAAGGTAGAGAAGAAGCCTTGCGGTAGCATGTTTGATGATTTGTAGTTTGGATACAGTGAATGAGATTGTGCCAAGGTATAGGCTGTCCCCATAGTCAATATTGGAAATTATGAGTGTTAGGATGGCTTGCAGTTTATATTGGTGTGCAAAGTAAGGAAACAGTGGTTCATTGAGGCCAATAGGTCCCCTCAAGTTTATTTTTGAGAAAAGAAGAAACACATTAGGTCCTATACATTTTCATATAGAACCTAAATGTACATAATAAATTAAAAGGCAAGTACGAAGCAGGGCAACCTACAACTTTATAATGCAATTAATGTAATAATTGCTGAATATCATCTCATTTTTTTCTTTTTGTATATTTATCATGATCCAGCATTCACAAAAAAAGTTTAAAAGTTGCTCTAGTGAATGAAAAATATAAAGACATGCATCCCTTTAAAACATCAAAATCGAGAGCTCCTTCTGATAATTTTAAATAATAAAATAAGGAGTTTGGAAGTTCAAAGGTTGACGGCGTTTCAATCTCATTCAGTTGAGATCATCATAAGGACAGGTGTGTGAGCACCTGGTATGTCTAGAACAGAAAGAAAAAAGGTTGTGATCAGAAAAAAGGACCACAGGGGCCTGCTTAGTTGTATTCAGGTAATGGCACTTGCCAAGGCATTAATACTAAATTAGAAAGTTGGACAAGGACTATCTGAGAGGACCATTGGAGTTTTTTTTTAAATCCACCAATAGGCCAGATTGGGAGAATTCAATAATGTTGTTGATAATTGAATAAACACTTACTAGCAGACGGATGATACAGCTGTGCAGAGACGTTCCACCTACTGGTTTTGATCGAAGGGGTACCAGTAATGGGTATACCTTGTAAGTAAAGCAGGATGGCTGGGTTTAGGGGAAAGAGTCTCATTGGGTAGGCATGCTGATATTAAAAACGGGTAATAGACACAAGAGGCACAGCACGCTTCTCAGAGTGCCTAGGATTAAGGCCGAAATGGATCGTGGTGGTAGAGAAGAAATGTTGATTATTCCTGGTGCCTAAAGCAAGGATTGGCGAGTGTGAAAGAAGGTCAATTGAGGGCCACACTTGCATTTATAGGTAATTATGAATATTAAAAGTGCTGTGTTGGGCTTTAGGTTCCCTTTCTGTTAGGCCCAATTTCATTCCATTCGGAGACTATTTCTTGTTGTGATTACAATACTGCCACCAGCAGGACAAAAATATATTTACATTAGGAAATTGAAGGAAAATATAGGAGTCATAGCCAGTGTGCACTAAGGACTAAATACAGAAGATTACTCATGGCATCAGGATATTTATGGAACCTAACACCACCTCAGGCATTCCTCCCAGGGAAAGGTGAACCAGAGGTAAACTGGGAGGAATGGAGGGAGTATTTCTTAAACTACATTTCAAACTTTGAGGATGATGATGAATTCAAGGCAGAAAAAAAGTACAAAATACTACTACACAGTCTTGGAGCAGGAGGAATTAAAGTGTACAAGAGAATTAACAAAAAGACTAGGGGAGAAGGAGAAAAGGATGTGTTTGAGAACGCTATAGATTACCTAAACACCTACTACAAGCCAACTGTATGCCTGGGTGTAGACAGGCACACGTTTTTCCATAGAAAACAAGGTAAAGAAGAGTCAATTGATGACTATTGAGAGTGTGTGAGTTCTGTCCTGAGGCGGAAGCCGGGACTGTTTTGATGTGACTGCAATTACGCCGAACTTTTAACAAACTGCACGTATATTTTTATGATTTGCATTTTGATAGTATTTTAAACTTTTGACCACTGGGAAACTAATTGCTATCCAGTACTTACTTGGCTCATGCCCCTAGCCCACCGCAGCCGATTAAACGCTGCTTGGGTCCGACTAGTTTCCTTGGCGCCCGCCCTCTTAGTGGTGAAATTGGGCGAGCGGTCTAGTGCTCGGCCCCTCGCGCATCAGCCACTACAAAAGCCCCTGATTCACTCGCATTACTGATTGAGAGTGTGTGAGTTCTGTCCTGAGGCGGAAGCCGGGACTGTTTTGATGTGACTGCAATTACGCCAAACTTTTAACAAACTGCACGTATATTTTTATGATTTGCATTTTGATAGTATTTTAAACTTGTGACCACTGGGAAACTAATTGCTATCCAGTACTTACTTGGCTCATGCCCCTAGCCCACCGCAGCCGATTAAACGCTGCTTGGGTCTGACTAGTTTCCTTGGCGCCCGCCATCTTAGTGGTGAAATTGGGCGAGCGGTCTAGTGCTCGGCCCCTCGCGCATCAGCCACTACAAAAGCCCCTGATTCACTCGCATTACTGATTGAGAGTGTGTGAGTTCTGTCCTGAGGCGGAAGCCAGGACTGTTTTGATGTGACTGCAATTACGCCGAACTTTTAACAAACTGCACGTATATTTTTATGATTTGCATTTTGATAGTATTTTAAACTTGTGACCACTGGGAAACTAATTGCTATCCAGTACTTACTTGGCTCATGCCCCTAGCCCACCGCAGCCGATTAAACGCTGCTTGGGTCCGACTAGTTTCCTTGGCGCCCGCCATCTTAGTGGTGAAATTGGGCGAGCGGTCTAGTGCTCCGCCCCTCGCGCATCAGCCACTACAAAATGGCCCCCCCTCACAGGGAGCGCCGCGGACGGGCGCAGCGGGCGCGCCAAAGGCACGCCTAAGGCAAGCCTGTCTGCGCCCGTCCACGCCAGTACGGGGCAAGGGGCATTATACTCTGCGAATCTACTGAAATATACCGCAGCAGACCTATGCCACTTACATGGAGCGCACCAATTATCTGATAAAACCACTAAGAACCGCCTTGATAGACTTGGTCTCTTGCAGCAACGTGATAGATTCCCGGAAATACAATGTGTTCAAAGGAACAACAAGGAAATTACTCCCCACAATCATATGATTTTTCGTGTGTCTTACTTAAATACACGCTCCTTAATCAAACACCAACTGGAGATTTTTACACTACTCTCCACTGATTCACCTTACATCCTGTTTCTCACGGAAACATGGAAAACCCCTGACCCTGCTCCTGATATATTAGCTGCAATCCCTGCATATTATTATATACTCCATACTGACTGCCCATCAGGAAGTGCTGGAGGAGGAGTGGCCGCCATTATTCGTTGTAAACACGAATTTACAACAATCGACACTCTTAATCTAGCCGTTGCAGATAATTTAGTGATTAAACTCGACTCAGATCACACATCACTGATCTGCGTAGTCGTTTATAGACCCCCTCAGCCCATGCCGCTCTTTCCCATTACCCTGAGTGAACAGATAGCTAACCTAGCAATCAAATACTCCAACATCCTGCTTATCGGAGATTTTAACTATGGGTTCGGTGACCAAGCAGGTGGTCCCCACTCCCTTGAATTCACCAACGTTTTAACGAATTTTAATCTTAGACAACACATTTCTACACCAACTCATAATAAAGGCCATATATTGGATCAGGTTTGGACGACAAATCCTATCATCTCTGCCTTGAAGGTTCTTCCATGTATATGGTCTGACCATTTTTTGGTGACATTCCATCTCACTCTGGCTATAAGGGCTAAATCCCCTCTGGTCGAGGATGGGACGGTTAGATGTTGGAAATCCATTGATATATCTGAATTCAAGAACTTTTTGGCCGGCTCAACACCCAACCTGGACCAGAACATGGATCTATCTGATATTCAGATTTCTGGTTGGTTAAAAACAGCAAGTGATCATTTTGCCCCTCCCAAAAAAATTAAGATAAACCGGAAGGCGGATGCCCATAAATGGTTCTCTCCCGAACTAAAGGAGATTAAACTATTACTCCGCCAAAGGGAGAGGAGATGGAGAGCTCGCTATGACCCTGGAGATAAGCTCCTCTATAAACTAGAGCAGGCAAAATATAATAAAGCTATTAAGGCAGCCAAGATAGATTATTTTTCCTCAAAGATCTTAACGTCCACCAATAAATCGAGAGAGATTTTCTCTATTGTGGATGAACTATCCAATCCTGACAGAGTGACATCTAAACCTATTCCCACACAGGAACTATGTGATAAACTGAATACGTTCTTCATAGAAAAGATCACAACAATTAAAGCTAGCATTGTATGCTCCTCATTAGTTGTGATCCCGCCTGACTCCTTCAGGAATAATTGTACCATGGATAGTTTTCCTACGATCGATCTTGAATCGTTTATCTCCCTGATGTCCAAAGTTAAATCTGATTCTCCCCGAGATTGCTGCCCTCCACAAATATTGAGGGAAGTATTTTCTACTATTCCTCAACCTGCCCTATCTTTATTAAACTTATCACTCACTCATGGTTGCGTCCCTAAATCATTTAAGGACGCCACAGTGGTCCCTTTGATCAAAAAGGTCGGCGCCGACTTATTAGAACCATCTAATTACCGCCCCATCTCCTTGCTTCCATGCTTAGCCAAGGTCTTGGAGGCACATGTCGCAAAATCCATGTCCACCTTTATAGAAGAGTCTGGATACTTGGATTCCCATCAAGCCGGATTCTGTCCAGGTCATTCGACTGAGATGGTCATTTTGGCAGTTCTGGACGAGCTCAGTAGGGAGGCTGACATTGGAACCCCTCAAGCCTTGGTCCTTTTAGATCTGTCAGCCACGTTCGACACGGTGGACCATAAGATCTTGGTGGACCGTGTCGGACGTGCAGGCTTGCAGGGCAAAGCCTTGAGATGGGTCACCTCCTTTCTGGAAGACCGTACACAGGCGGTTCGCCTGGCTAACTTCACAGCTTCAGGGTTGAATACCACATGTGGGGTTCCCCAGGGTTCTTCCTTGTCCCCACATCTGTTTAACATCTATCGACTCCCCCTTATCAAAGCTCTAAAATAGAGGAAAGTAACAACATTCAACTACGCAGACGATCTGCAGCTTTCCTTTACCATAGATAATTCTACTGAATCTATTACCAACTTTCAGGATACCATGGTGTTCATCCGTCATTGGATGGATTATAACCATCTGAAGCTGAACCCCGGAAAGACGGAGGTACTGCTGATAGGAGATAGTCGTATCTCCTGGGGCCCTCATTATTGGCCGGCAGAACTAGGGCCTTTCCCCAAACCCTCCTCTTCCGTAAAAAGCCTGGGGTGACTATTGACGGAGATCTGTCTCTTAACACCCAAGTGGGCACAGTAGTCTCTAAATGTTTCTTCCAATTACGAGAAATCCAGAAGATACATCACCTACTCACCCAGGCAGCACTGATACAAGCTGTGATTGGCCTAGTCCTGTCCCATTTAGACTATGCAAATTCAATCTATCTAGGCCTTCCCTCTTATCAGATCAAGAGGCTCCAGCTTGTACAGAACCAGGCGGCACGATTGATTTATCAACACCCTAAGTGGCAATCGGCCAGACCCCTGATAAAAAAGCTACACTGGCTCCCACTGCTCCAACGGGCCACCTTCAAAACCGCCTGTCTTACATTTAAGTCCCTAAACTGTTATAGTCTTATTTTTATTAACAATCTGATCTTGAGATACATTCCACCCCGTGATCTCCGTTCTAAACATCAAAATCTGTTGGTGAGCGCAAAGTTTAAACGTAAGCGGCATGGCGGATGCCGTTTCGGTTATCTGGCGCCACAACTTTGGAACTCACTCCCATGGAAGATCCCTTCCTGTCTCCATCTGCTTCAATTCAGAAGGCAGCTCAAGACATGGCTGTTCATACAAGCACATGAGTAAACCGATCCCACTGCTGTCAACTCAGAACAGTCAACTCAGTACAGCTCGAAACAGCGCCATGAAACCTTGGTCAAAGTGCGCTTTACAAATAGGTTATAACATAACATAACATAACTATGTCTCGGCATTGAAAAATTTGGCAATAAACTGCCGCTTTGGGGACTTGCACAATGAGTTCATTAGGGACCAAATTGTTATGCAGGGTTCCAACAGCAACATCCAGGATAATTTGTGGGCAAAGGGTGAATATCCCCTACAGAACATAATTGACATCGCAAAGAAGGCGGAACTAACAGGAAGGTGTGCAAAAGCAGTTATTGCAGAAAACAGTGAGAAGAAGGAAGGTGGAACAGTAAAAAAATTGACTGATGTTAAAAAAAACAGCAAGACAGGCCAGACCTTCAAAAGCTACAGACCAGTGCAAGGAAGAACACAATATAGGGGCAGACGGCGCTGTTACAGATGTGGGAGCACTAATCACATGGCAGATGACAGAAGATGCCCAGCACAAGGTGCAAAGTGCACGAATTGTGGTCTTGTCGGACACTTCCAAAAAGTATGCTACAGATCGGGAGCAAGCAAAATAAAATTGGTGGCATGTGAAGAAACTGATAGTCGATTTGCGACTGAGGACGGAGAAGAAAATCTGTTCATACTTAATATCGAAGATGAATATGGTAAGAGTGTAGGAAATGAAAGGAAGACAAGAACCAGAAAGCCAGTATGTGAAATGACAATAGGAGGAATTGAGATCAGCATTGTAGCGGACTCTGGGTCTCTGCACACAATAGTTAATAATGAGGTGTGGGAGGAGAAGTTTGCACTGCATTTAGGAAAACATCTAGATAAAGCAGACATAAAAATAAAGACATTCAAAAATGACCCTATCGAAGTCTGTGGATTTAGGAAATTGAAATTTGCTTTCAAAGGAAGAGAGTCGGTTTGCAAGCTCTGTGTGTCAGCAGTAGGACAGTCTGTTTTGGGCTGGATGGACCAAGGGGATCTGGGAATAAAACTTGATCCCAGCAAAGCAGACCCTGTTCTAGTAGTGGATGATAATGAGAGTTACAGTAAAGCCTTGTTGGAAAAATTCCCAGGTGTCTTCAATGGAAAAATAGGGGCACTCAAGGGGTATACGCACAAAATTGTACTAAAGAAGGATGTTGTACCAGTGATGCACAAATTACGCAACTTGCCTTATTCTGTGAAGGAAGAAGTGAAGTAACAACTTGACAAACTGCTCATGGAAGGTGTTATAGAACGGGTGGAAGCATCAGAATGGGTAGCACCTTTAGTCGTAGCAAAATGGGCAAGTGGCAGTTTGAGATTGTGCATCGACCTGCGTGATCTAAATAGGAGCATAGTAGTGGAACAGTATCCTTTGCCGAGAATCAACAAAATGCTATCCAAAACAAAGGGGGTGAAGTGGTTCTCGACAATAGACTTGAAGGGCGCCTATAATCAGGTACCTCTCCACAGAGAGAGTAAGAACCTCACCACATTTGTGACGACTTTTGGATGCTATCGCTTCAACAGAGTTTCTTTTGGTTTAGCGTCAGCTGCTGCGATGTTTCAGAGACTAATGCAGAACATCTTTGCAGACATTCCGGACTTGCTAACGTTTCAGGACGATAGCCTTGTCATGGTAAAGACTCGACAAGATCACGATGATAAGGTCCATCAAGTTCTGGAGACTCTGGCAGCAAATAGGATTGACGGCAGAGCACAAGAAGTGCAGGTTTGCATGTCACAAGGTGAATTACCTGGGGCATCAAATATCAGGAGAAGGTATTTGTCCCAAGAAGGAGCTGTTGGAAGCCATCAATGATGCAACTGAGCCAAAAAACAGGGAGGAACTAAGGTTCTTCCTAGGATTGATTGAATTCTATGTGACTTTCATAAAGAACTTTTCTCACAAGACTTACCCACTGAGGCAACTGATAAAGGAAAAGAACAAATACATATGGAATGATGAGTGTCAGAGTACTTTCCCAGCGTTAATGAAGGAACTATGCTCGACTGTTCCATTACAAGGTTTTGACCCCATGCTTCAGAATGTAAGTACAGACGCTAGCTTCAAAGGATTGAGAGCAGTACTATCCCAGAGAGATGTCAATGGTAAGGAGTGTACCATTGCCTTTGCCTCACGCTCCTTGACCCCGAGTGAGGAGAAATTTTCGGTCACTGAACATGAGGCATTGGCCTGCATATGGGCACTAGAGCACTTTAGACAGTTTGTCTGGGGTGGCGGGGTTATTCTTCGCAGCGGCCACAAACCTTTGACAAAGGTATTCACAACGAAAGGATTGTACAATGCGTCACCTAGGCTGGCGCGATTGTCCATGAGATTGCTAGAATACAATTATTTTGTGGTATATGTACCTGGGGTAAAGAATGTTGTGGCAGACTTTTTAAGTTGCATGCCATTGCCAGAACGTGGAAGGTGTAATGATAGTGATGAAGAGAGTGCTGCTAGTGTGAGAGAAGAGTTAGAGGGAATTTCGCTCTAGGAATGGAATGTAGAACAGGACAAGGACAAGACGTTGTGTGAAGTAATTGAAATGATAAAAAGAGGTTGGGGATCAAAGAGTACCTTAACAGAGAGACTAAAGCCCTTCTGGGAGGTGAAACACGAACTATCTCATGAAGATGGGTTGTTGCTAAGGGGAGGAAAAGTTGTACCGCCCACTACACTAAGAAGAAGGATGCTGGACATTTGCCACGAGGGGCATTTGGGAATAGCTAAAACTAAGAAAAGAGTTAAGAACAGTTACTGGTGGCCAGGGGTAAGCTTGGAAGTTGAAAGGGTCATCAGGGACTAGTCCTCATGTTTAAACTCTGATAAAACCCAAGTGACCTTTAGACCACAATTGCAACCCATACCCTGCCCATCCATACCGTGGGAGAGAGTAGGGATAGACATCATTGGACCGGTAGTGAACAATGGGGAACAAGTGTACATGGTTGTCCTCATTGATCACTTCTCCAAATGGCCAGAAGTAAAGTTCTTGGCCCAACCTGATGCGGTCAACGTGGTGAAATTTTTCACACGAGAAGGTCATCCCAAAACCATAGTCAGTGAAAATGGCCCACAGTTCACCTCTGACACCTTTAAAAATTATATTCTAAGAAACAAAGTGTGTCACAAAACTATATCAGTGTACCACCCCGCTGGTAACGGAGCGGCGGAGATGTTCAACAGAGTCATAAAAGGGATTATTCAGTTGGCCAAAAATAACAACAAGAAATGGAGGCAGGAGGTGTGCAAAACGGTGTGGGTGTATCGTATCACACCATGTATTACGACTGGCTACAGTCCATTTGAACTTATGCGGGGCAGGACACCTTTGTGTAAAGATAATGTAGGATGGGCCAAGGCAGCTAAAAGAGTTATCTGGTCTACAGAGCAGGTTGAGGAGAAGTTGAAGTTGGCACAAACGAAGTACAAGGAAAGGTATGATGAGAAACATGGTTGCAGACCAGTTACCTTGGAGGTTGGGGACACTGTGAGGTTGAAGAGAAGTGGACATGTAGGCAAGGGCAACAATAGATACACAGAGCCACAAGTAGTACGGGAGGTGTGTTGCAATTCAGCCTTGCTCAGCAAAGGCAAAGTGTGGCATTTCTCTGCCCTGTCACAGTGCAAAAACAAAACAGAGCGACCTGAGAACGTGGTCCAAGAACATACACAAGGTTTAGATAGGGCATGTATTGAATGGTCAGATGAAGAGACTGCCAAAGAACCACAAGCATTCAACACCACTGGCTTTCCAAATCTTGAGTTGGGCAGTACTTCTTCCAATCAGTGTGTGCCCGGTAGGACAGATGCAAGCAGAATAAGTAGGAGGTTACCATCCCCACAGGCTCCTGACCGTGCGTTGAACCAAGCCACCAGCAGGACAGGAAGGAGAATATTACCACCCATTAAATTGTCAGATTATGTTTGTGAGTAGCATTGAAATGTTTTTTTAACCACTTATGGTTACATGTTAGAAAATATTGCAGCTCATTACTGTTTGTTCTCTTTTCCCTTCCCTGGTTGCTTTTCCTCCCTCTAGGAGGAGGATGTGTTGTGATTATATTTGTCCCTTCTAGGACACCGTACTCCCGGCGCCTACGTCCCCAGCTGTTTCTGGAATGTTGAGATATGACAGCTAGTGGCAGGCTCGGCAGGCTGAGCGCTCCGTACCACGGAGCGCATGTGTTGGTGCTTATGACAATAAATTATACGTACAATTTATTTACGTCTGCGGACCTCATCATTACATCGCTTGCTTCCGTATTACCTAAAAATATGTAGGGAACCGCTCAGCTGAGCCTTGGCACAGTTAATCGACAAGGCACGCACTCAGATAATGGTGGACAGGTTATGATTTACTTTTTCAGAGATTGTAAGGTCAGCGGTTCCCTTCAGGGCCGGGCAATTGCTCTGGTCATTCGGAACGAATCAGCTCCAGGAATCAGGTGCAAGAGAGTTTTACTTGAACCCGGAAGTGGGTGGTCAAGTTGCAATGTGGAGTGTGCACTAGAACACTGACCGTGCCAACAATGGAGCCAAGCGGTAGATCAAGCTACCTACACTAAATGATTTACTTAGAATACGAAAATGGATGTGCATGTTGCACATGCATTGTGCAGATTAGAGCGCTGCTCGCGCCAAACATGACAAACACAAGGGGATGATGGACAGAACGCTAAAAGACACTCACCCCCAGTCACAGTTCTGGGTTGAATCCATCATCGTTCTTTAGCTCACTTTGCCACCCCAGTTCAGACCCAGTTATATGAAAACCAGTCTTGCCCCTGTGCTCACTGGAACAGTCCAGCCCGAACTGCCAATCCAGGTCTTACCTGGACCGGAAATAAGCATCCTCCTGAGACCGGTTTTGGGGTAACACTCCTCTTCAGCTAGACTAGCTTGACTCCAGATAACAGTGTGACAGTGTTTAGGGGCATGTTATCTCAATGTCTCTATTGCATCTATGTTTTTGTTCTGTTTATAAAGTTGTGTAATTTGGTGTTGGTGATTAATAATTATAACTTTATTTTAAAGGTTGTGAGATATTAAGGTTTGCACAGCTATTCCACTGTTTTAGTCACATACTCCAGCTTGTGGGCTTGTTCAATACACCTTTATTGATCTGTCTTGCCTCAGATAGGCCTGTTTTGCATGCCATCTTTCCCATCTTTCCAATGTTCAAGGAAGTTTCTTTAGAAGAGATGTAACAGTTGTGTTCGTTTATATTATCCCTTAGTACTTATTTCAGAATTTTGTAATCATCCCTGCTGTTACATCTGGTAACATGTGAAAGATTTTGTGAGTAAGTTACAGCAGCATTTATGTTTAATTTAGTAAAGTATTTTTAGTTTCTAAATTCTCCAAGATCGAAACTGCTTTAATCATAAAAGGTTCGTAACAGTGTATTTCACTGCATGTGGGGATTTGGTTATAGTAGTTTCTTCAGAGCTACAGAGATTCTTTTGTTGACAAAATAATTCGAGCAATTTGTATACAAGTTGTATGGCAGTCTTGCAATCAAAGCGAGGGGAGGCTATGGAAGAGGGAGCAGTATAAAGATTGTATAGGTGACCGATTCAATGTCCAGATAGAGAGCCTTTGTGCAAATTCCCTTAAGAAATGATATCTAGCTAATTCAAGTGTCTCAGTCTCCATGACAGACTCAAGTTGTGAATATTTGCGATAATGTATTTTGTAGATAGTGTAAAATCATTATTCTATCACTGCTAAATTGGTAGTTGAAAGCATCTGATTACTCATCAGGGTGGTCTACAGTGTTGAGTGGGAGTTAGAAAGATCAGATAAGGTAAGTATATTTTCATTGGAACATTTTGCTACTTAGTATCAACTACCAATAAGAGTTCTTGACAAAATATCGAGTTGTAAATATCAGGAGACACAAATATCAGAAACATAATATTGGGACAAAATATTGTGATGCATAAATATTGTCAAGAATATAGGTAATCAATATGATGCCGTACGGTCAGTTTCAGCAGGCAGGCAAGAGTTCGCCTGCCCAATTACGATGTGCCCGCCAGGCTGGTAAACAGAGAAGTGCTCAATAACACTGCGGCTTGTGCTGCGGCCCTGGAAAAGGGCTGCAGCACAAGCCGCAGTGTTATAGAGCACTTTCAGCGCACTATGTGGTGCCAGGCACACAGCGCATGAATGTGCGTAGAGACACTACATGTGCACCAGGGCCACTGAACAGTGGTCTACAGGGTACCGGGACCCTGCTTGTGGCCCCAAAGATCCTTTCCGTCTGACTTTTCATGGCGGTGGGGCCGCCATGAAAAGGCAGTAAGGAAGGGGCATCCTAAACCCTACAGCGGTGCCTGTGCAGGCACCGCTTCCATTGCAGGGTTAGTACCAACGGGATCTTGGACCCTGTCAGAGGCAGCAGTCTTGCTCCCCATCCTCTGTAGTCTGTTTGGCTGCATTGTAATGCATTGGTCGGACCCTGTATGTAGGGCAGACCGCCACCGTTGGCCTATCAGTGGCGGTCTGCCCGACATAATAATAAAAGCCATAATTTTTTAAGTGAGTAATTTTAGAATATCTTTTTTTTTATAAACAGATTTTTTTGTGTCCTGCATCAAATACGATGCAGAGCTCTGTCCCCCAGAAACCTTCTGCTATGGTATAAAAGGCAGAATAATTGCATTGACATTTAGAATATACAATTTCAGGGGGAAAAAAACAATAGAACATAAATAATATAACTCCTCCCGTTCCACTATTTCAGCACTTTATCTTAAGCGCCACTCCAACACCCACGTTATCACATGAATATTATCACTGAATCATTGGTCCTTCACTCCACAGACCTGAAGACTCATACCGCGATCGAGGCATCCGCAGAATGAATTGGCTCGAGGTAAAGGCCTCAATAGTCCGCCCATCGCCTCCAGAGCTTGTGATGTTTTTGCAGGCAGCCCCTAGCCTTAAATATTGTAATCTCCAACTCCATACAGAAATCAAGGCCATTTTTCCATGCTGACAAAGAAGGCAGGACCACTGCTCTCCATTTTCGTGCAATATCTCTTTTAGCCAACGTGAGCCCCAACAACATTAAATGTTGTTTATAGATATTTCCCCCAACATCCTCCATTATATGTAACAGTACAAGCTTAGGCGAAAAAGGGAGCTCTCACCCCAGCACCTCTCAAGACAAGCCAGAAGTTTGTGAGTGTTATGCAACTCCAAATCATATGGATTAGGGTTCCCTCTTTCTGTCCACATCGTAGGCACATCGGGGAAGACACCAGGCCCACCACCCACAACCTAACCCTGGCACAATACACCCGGTGTAAGTATTTAAATTGAATAAGGCGGACCCGCATCGCAACCTCAGCCTCTCGCGGGGAGGCCAGTGCCTCCGTCCAATCATCCCCATCTAAGGTCTCTCTAAGTTTATCTAAGGAGGTGGGACTATTCGTCACCAGAGACTGATACACTTTGGAGATGTTATGGTCTTGTAAGTCTCTTATGAATACTTCGGCTTCAATGGGGCTGAATTTGGGAAGGGCCTCCAGTCATGCAATGCTGGGAGAGATGGCATGTCAAAACTGGAGGTATTTATAAAATTGGATTTTCGGCATCTGATATTCCTGCTGGAGATCTTGGAAGGACTTCAGGACTGTACCACGATACACCTCTATTGTCCCGACCTCGAAATCCAGAAAAGACAGCTAATTGTGGCAGTTGCCCATTAAACCTCGGTAGAGTCTCCCTCGTCAACTTGCGCCACAACCCCATTTTACGAACAGCCTGCTTCCACACCTGGAATACCACTCTTGTGGCGGATGGTAGAGAATTACGCAGGGAAGCTGAATACAGGATAGTATGCAGAGTGGATTCTCCCATGCATCTTCTTTACACCGCATACGTGGGGTACGACCTGCCCCTATACCACCATTCATTCAATTTCAACAGGTGCAAGGCTATATAGAATGATTGGACATCCAATGTGGCCAAACCCCCACAGTATGTCGACTGGAAAAGGGGCCCACAACGCCACTCTGGATGCCCTTTCTGCCCACATAAACTGACCCAATGCCGCATTGACCTGGTGAAACCACTGAGGAAGGGCAGGGTATGGGTGATTCTGCAGTTGGTAAACCAAACATGGCAGCAATACCATCTTGAAGATGGCCGAGCGACCGTAAACGGAGAGGGGCATGTGCTACCATGCTCTCAACTCCTCGAGCACCCGCATCCATATCGGAACAATATTCCTGTCCCAAGACACACTTGATGAATCTGACAGGAAGACTCCCAGATACTTCACTCCTACCGTCGTAACCTGTTCCACTGATGCCCAAGACCCCACTTCCGTTTGTTCCCTTAGTACCCACTGAGTAGATTTATTGGGATTCATGAACAGACCCGATGACTCCCCGAATTTTTGCATAATGCGAAGCAACCTTGGCCCCGTCCTGTTGATAACTGTTAAAAAGAATAAGATATCATCAGCCCTTGCACCCACTCAAATCCAGCCACCTGTGCATCCATCCACACCCAAAGGCTCCATTGCCAAAGCAAAAAGATATGGTGACAAGGGACAGCCCTGACGGGTGCCCCGTCCGATCGAGAATGTAAAGGAAGTGGAACCCACGATATGTACTGACGTCGTAAGATCTGTATATAACAATTTTAGGTAGGACAGGAAGCGTGGATCCATATTTAAGTGATCTAGTAGGGCAAATAGAATATCCAACTAAGGGAATCAAATGCCCTATCCATATCTGCCAGCAAAAGCGCTTCATCCCCCACCCTAAGGAAATGGAGCCCCAGTTTCAAGAAATATTTCTTAAAAAACGCACATGGATATCCATTAAGGACCAGGGCTTTCCCAGAATTCAAATCTCCCAGAGCTATACTCAGCTCCTCCTCAGTGAGTGGAAGATCCAGTTCAGCACGAGTCAGAGAGGGCCGGATATTATATCATCCGATCGGAAATCCTTAGGAGTGTATAATTCCACAAAGTAATTTGCGAAGCTCACCGCAATCAAAGAATGGTTCCTGATGATCTTTCCATCAGGGCCCGGTATACTAGGAAGAACCTGGGGGCACAAGGCCTCCTGGCACAAATTATGGAGTAGCTTGCTGGACTTGTCCCCCACTGGTAAATCCTAAAATGGGACACCAACCATGCCAATCAGACCTCGTCCATCAAAAGATCGGCATGGGTCAGTCTTGCCATTAGTAACTGACGGTGCACCAGACCTCCCCCCTCCTTCCTGCTGCTCCGCTCAAGTTCCATAATGTGAGCCTCCGACTTCAATAGTGACTCTTTCCGGACTCCATGTGCCGCTGAGCAATATGAGATATCTGCTCCCTGTATAGTCGGTTTCATTGCCTCCCACAGAGGTTCGGCAGCAACTACTGACCCCATGTTAAGGTCCAAATATTGCTCAATCGCCTGCCCTATACGCTCTCGATACTTGTCGTCTTGCAAATTCCAGGGGGAGAGACGCCATCTAAAGGGCCGCTTCGCAGGACCCAGCTGTATCATAAGAACAAACAGGGAGTGACCTGATAAACCTCTTGGGAGAATCTCTGCAGCACTCACCTTACCAGCTGCACCTAATGGCAGTGCACCGCTAACAGATATGTGTATCCCTTCTCTTCCCCATTTAACCAACACCAGGGGTCTACCCAGCCCAGTCCTGACACCAGGGAGTGTAGGTTGGTGGTTTGGTGAACAATGGGTTACCCCATGGGCTCCATCTGTCCTTGACCATGTCCATCACATCATTCCAGTCTCCCCCTACGATTGCTAACCCATCAAGTTTGTCCACCCACAGATTTGCGAGACACTCAACCAGTGCCCAGGACAGCGCGGGACGGCATAGACACTGCCCAACACTACCTGCTCCTCATATATGGCACCCCTGATGAAAACGTACCTCCCTAGGGCATCCGCCCATGTCTGGGGGGTGCTTATATGGAACCCTTCGATGGATGAGAATTGCGATCCAGCGGGATCCCCTTGCAAATCCTGAGTGGAATGCTTGAATATAACCATATCTAGGAAGACATATGGCATTTATTCTCATTAAGTGTATCTCCTGCAGCATCAGGACATCGGCCCAATATCGTTTGGCCTGCTGAAGTATAGCCCCCCTCTTCACTTTGTCTAATGCTCCTCTGATGTTCCAACTCACCACCCGAAGATCTCCGCCACCATCAATAAATCCTATAACATTGGTGTGTGGGACAAGGAAAAGCCTTTATAGAGGCAGTGGCTCTATATAACAGTGATGCAGAGCAAACAGGTAACTTGAATACCCCAAACTGTGGTAACGAGTATGTGATCAATGGCCCTGTGTTAATTGTGTATCAATGCAACCATATGGCATAAACACCCCAACTACCCCCACACCCTAATACCTCAAAATCGCGTAAGTATCTGTTGCGGCGGAGGTGGCCTGTGGGCCCCAACAGAAGCCTCCCTCCTGCCCCACCAATGGTTTCCCTGTAGCCTACCCTAAGTCAACGGGCGTTCCCCTGAACCAGTGACAGTCACCCGCCGGTACTAGCCTCCTCTCCTGCTTTGTCGGTCTGGACAAATGGTAACAAAAGTCCCCCATATAGGGGAGTCCTGATGTGGTTACAAGGCTGAATTACCCAGCCTGGCATCGATCTCCTAGTTCCCTTAATTTTAGGCTAGAGTGGCTTGCAAACTACCTCGCTGGATGAAGAATCCAATTCCATCCTGGGCGGCATGTGAGGCTGGACCTTTACTGTTTCATCTGTCCAGTTAAAGACATATTCTGGCGACTCAAAAAACAGTGTACAAGATTAGCATACCACTCTCAGTCTGGTGGGCTATAATAGAGCATAGGAAAGCTTCAGCTCTCAAAGGCGGGCCTTGGCTGCTGTAAATGACTGTCTTTTCTGCTGGACCAGTCTTGTATAGTCCGGAAGTATAAGGATACAGGTGTTTTTAAGTCAGGCCTGTTTTAAAATGACATTTCTGTCATGATAATTTAAGATCTTTGCAATGACGGCGCAACAGGACATCTACCCAGGGGGAAGCCAACTCAAGACCCACTTAGTCAAAAAGTGTTCCATGTTTCCCCTCTCATATCCTTCTGGGAATCCCACAAAATGTAGATCACTTCTGTCCTCTGCATCTTCTACCCGCAAAGGCAGGCCTCTGGTGATCGTCTCAAACGATGCCATTTATTTCTTCAAGGTGGTGACAGAGTCTTCCACTTCCAAGGCCCTGGTCTCTGCCTCCATAATTCGCTCAATCGCCTTCTGCAGATCTTGCATTAGAAGCATGACATCAGAGCCTACCTCTCCAATTTTAGCTTACAGTATAGCCCTGGACTGTGTGATTGCCGCCATAAGTGCAGCATTGTCTGGGATGCCCCCCTGCGCCCCCCCTTGTTCAGTTGCTGAGGCCCCTGATCCGGAGTAGCAATCCAACGTGTTCTGTTTAGCAGAACCTCCCACCAGCTTATCCTTCGTCCAGACGCTAAACGAACAAGATGGCAGAAATTGAAGTCTCCAGACTGGACCCCAGACCAATCTATGCCAGTGAATTTAGGGTGTGCCGGGCTTCCCTTTTGTGGTCTCACCCTGCGATACACTCTATGCCGGAATAAATAAAAACCTCACCTGCAAGCTACAGAACATCTAGAACACCGCCGCTAGACTAATCCTCAACCTGCCCAAACACTGCCACATCTCCCAGCACCTGCCCGCATCCCACTGTCTTCCCATCGAGGCGAGAATCACCGTAAAGATACTCACCTATGAACACAAGGCCCTCCACGCCACCGGACCATACCTGAACAGCCGACTCAAATTCCAACACCACAAAGGACCCTATGATCAGCCCAGGTCTCCTAATCTGTGGTCCCCTGCACCACAAAGACCAGATTGGGAGGCTGCTCCTTCTCCTTCCTCGCGGCCAAAGCCTGGAACGCCCTCCCACTCCACCTCAGACAGACAACACCGCTCCCCATCGTCGCAAGAAACCTCAAAACCTGGCTCTTCGACAGACCTCCTCCATGATGGATTGGATCCTGCACCTCACCCCTAGCGCCTTGAGATCCTCACAGGTGAGTAGTCACTCTTAAAAGCCCTCTTATTGATTGATCAATATCTGGCTCCGCTGGGAAGTCTTCTGAGGAATTAGGACACAGGCGAAGACCTCCTGCCCACAAGCTGCACCGAGCACTAACCCGGCTGCCTCAGTGGACAGTCGTATCTCCCCCCCCCTATAGGGTGTCCCACCATCCTCTCAGGTGCTCCTTCAAGCCGGCTAAGGCTATGCTCCCCCCCTCCCGCACTGGGATCCACACTTTATATGAGGATCAGGCCCTCGCCGAATAGTAATTAGTAGTACAGATATTCCAATGAGCCCAGAGTCAGCCTTTACTCCACAACTCCACCACTTACCCCTGACAGGAAAGGCGCAAAAGTACACCTGGGATTGTCAACTTGCAGCCAGAGCATTGTGCACATCAAAGAATTTACCACAAGTTGCAGAGAGTCCGGCTCCACTCAACCACGTCTCCAAAGTTCCCAAGCAGCTGCAGGCAAAGACTATGCAGAACAGGGTTCAGGGCCACCTCGTACCTCCACAAAGCTGCACCAACGGCCCATGGGGCCCAACTGCCCACGCAGCAGTCCTCTCTCAGCAGCCCCTCTCGAGCCTTGATCCGGACACCGATATCAAGAGAGGAGACAGGGGGAAGGACAGAGGCACTCACCGGGACGTCTCCGTGAGCCCCGGGGCGCAAAGGCACCATCCCAGCGAGGCTCCCGCTCCGATTCCACATCCCAGGGTCAATGCAGAATCCCACAAATCGCTTCACGCTCGGAGCACTCCAGCGCACTGCGTCCGTTGTTCGCTGTTTTGGCCACCGCCCAGCTAGCTCCGCTTCAATTGCTCTCGTCGGGCCTCCAAGGCCATGAACCACTGTCGCAGCCGTGAGATAAAGCGTTTCCGGCACACTTTCGGAGCGCCACCTCCACCACTGGATCCTCTGCTGTTACGGGGAACCTGCAGCAATAATGCGACCAATGAAGCAGGATAAATGGAAGATAATTAAGATAGGCTCAACAGAGCTCGCCAAACTGGATCGCTCAACAATTTCAAGAATATAGTTGTTTTTAATATCATTTTCAATAGTATAGTTGCCAAAAATATTGTTTTTCAAATCATTATAGTTCATAAATTGATTTTAATGTGTTAGTATTGTTTGTGTAATTGTTATCAATATTTTTAAATATAGTTTGTTATTAATTTTTTTTATTTCATTGTTGATTGTAATTTATACTGCCGTAGTGAGTTGTTGAGTTTGTAGGAGATTGGGTGGAAAGTTAATTAAGTAAAAAGTAATTATTAATTAATTACCTATTTGTAAATATTTATGTCATTAGTATTAATCATGTAAATAGAGTATTACTGATTTATTTTAGTTAGATTTTAGGTCCGGGTTGTTAGATTTGTAGGGGAATAGGGTGGGAAGTTAATTAACAATTAAATATTATTTTCTTGATAATTATTCAATTGATAATTCATTTTGTAAATTGTATAATACTTATATATTTTTATTTTTTAGGTGTGGGCTGCTGGGTTTGTAGGTGTATCGTTTGGGAAGTTAAATAAGTGATAATTAATTAACAATTTCTTATTAATTGTTCATTAATTATTTAATTGATTATCAATTATGAAAATGATGCTATACGTATTTATTTGAGTTACATTTTAGTTGTGGAATGCTGGGTTTGTAGGGGTCTAGGGTGGGAAGTTAACTAAGTAATAAATAATTACTAATGATTATTAATTGTTAATTAATCATTTAATTTACTTTAAATATGTAAGATATGGAATAGTTTCTTCTTAGATGTGGACTGCTAGGTTTGTAGGGGTACACGGTGGAAAGTTATTTAATTAATAATTGAATAACAATTATTTATTAATTGATACAAAATGGAATACTAACTATGTACATTCAATTGTTGTTTTTAAGTTTATTAATGCATCATTTTTGTATGTTAATTATTTTTTTTTTTATTGAGGTTGTTTTCTACATTCATTGGGTTACTCATATATGTAATGTGTTTGAAGTAGAGTACTTTCCATACTCATGCTTAGACTGGCATAGCAATTGTAAAATTATAGTCTTTCCTGCGAAATCCAATGCTTTCCCTACTGTTGCACTGACTGGAGTGGGAATAGTACATTTCACCCCTCCAAAATCCAACACTTTCCCTACTGTTGCACTGACTCGAGTGGGAATAGTAAATCCTACTCATCTGAAGTCCTACGCTTTCCCTACTGTTGCCCAAACTGGAGTGGGAAGAGTAAATCCTACCTCTCTGAAGTTCAACGCTTACCCTACTGTTGCACAGACTGGAGTGGGAAAAGTAAATCTCCCCCCTCCAAAATCCAACTCTTTCTTTCCCTATTGTTGTTCAGACTGAAGTGGGAACAGTAATTCTTACCTCTCCGAAGTCCAATGCTTTCCCTAGTGTTGTGCTGATCCGAGAGAGGGAATAATAAATCTTACCCCTCCAAAGTCCAATACTTTTCTTATGCTGTGCTGACTGGAGTGGGAATAGTAAATGTAACCTCTACGAAATGTAATGATTTCCCTACTGTTGGTTAGACTGGAGTGGGAATAGTAAATTTAACCCATCTGAAGTCCAACCCTTTCCCTGCTCTTGCATGGACTGGAGTGGGAATAGTGAACCTTACCCCTCAATAGTCCAGAGCTTTCCCTACTGCTGCAGCTTCTGGAGTGGGACTAGTAAATGTACCCCTCTAAAGTTCAACACTTTCCCTACTCACTACCATAACGAAACTTGAGGGGGTCCCCCTGCAAGGTACGTGGAGGGGTCCTTTCGGACTCCATCAGGTGCTCTCCAGCCAGAGTATTGTGCTGATGGGGCCCCTTGGAGCTTGGGGTCCCTGTACTGCAGGGCCTGCGGGGGCCTGTGTTACGCCACTGTCCCTACAGATGCACAAACTGGGGTGGGAAAAGTGAATCTTACCCCTCCCAAGTCCAACACTTTCCCTACTATTGTGCTGTTTGGAGTTGGAATAGCATATTCAAATACTGAGAATTCCAGAATCTTCCCTACTGTTGCACTGACGGGAGTAGGAAAAATAAATCTTACCCTCCAAAGTCTAATACTTTCAATATGGTGTTCTGGCTGGACTAGAAATAGTAAATGTAAACCCTCTTAAGTCCAAACTTTGCACCACTGCATGTGACTGGAATAGGAATATTAACCTGTTCCGTGCGCGCGTCGGCCAATGGCTGTCGGAAGAACTACCTGGCTAGTGCCGCACACGTCAGTTGGCCGTCGCGGCCCCGCCCACTCTTTAGAACTCCTGCACAGCAGCGGAATTTGCACCGCGGTTAAGGAGTTAAAACTTACCCTTCAATAGTCCAATGCTTTCCCTACTGTTGCACAGACTGGTGTGGGAATAGTAAATCTTACCCCTCAAAAGTCAAACACTTTCGCTACTGTTGATCTGATTGGAGTGGGATTTGCAGATCTAAGCCCTTTGAAATCTAACGCTCACCCTATTGTTGCACTTTCCCTACTAAGGACCAGTTTGGAGTGGGAATAGTAAATGTAACCCCTCTGAAAGCATTCGCTTTCCCCACTGTTGCATAAACTGGAGTGGGACTAGTATATCAATTATTATAAGACTCCAATACTTTTCCAAATATTGATTAAATATATCTATTATTATTATTTGTTCATTTTATTTAATTTTGCGATTTTTGTTTATATACATATCTATTTATTTAAATGCTTATAATAATTTTTGTAAATGCCTTACGTTTGAAAATGTTTTCTTTTTTATTAATTTGGTCATTTATTTAATGTTCTGCATTTGATTTATTAATATTTTTAGTACCTACTGGCCGTCGCCAGTAGGTAGTTATAGTTAGAAAAAGCATTTTTTGAATTGCTAATAACTTTGACGTCATTTGATGAATCTTCGCCCAAAAAAAAAGACTATCCAGGTCAGCTCCTATCCTGAAAGTTTGAGGGTGATTCCTCAAGTGGGGGCTGAGAAAAAGGGGGGTCCCAAAACACATTTTTTGTGTGTTAATTTCCATAGGAATTTTTGAGACAGGGTACAGCCCGAACTGCTGAACAGAATCACACCAAATTTGGTAGAAAGGCAGGTATTGGTTCCGAAACCTATTTTTCTTTAAATGGTGTAAATCCGTTCAGTAGTTGCTAAAAAATAAAAAAAAATAAGAATCAAAAAATTATTTTCCCATAGGAAACTTTAGGCAAGGCTACAGCCCAAACTGCTGAACGGAATACCCGAAATTTGGCAAAAAGGTAGTGCTTGGATCAGAAAGAACAGTGTAAATCCGTTCAGTAGTTGCTGAGAAATTTAAAAAATAAAAGTTTCGATATCTATGGCCGCAGTGGATTCGCAAACCCTCCCGATCACAAGCTTTATTCTAATTGGCTGTCAACACTCCAAACCAAGAATTGATGGCAGCCATCTTGTAACTCAGTAGAACCGAGTCACAAGAAAACAGAGAATTAAGTAGAAAAAAAAAGAAAAGGCGGTAGGGAAAAAAACACCCTGACTCCACAAGGACCCCCCAGGGCTCCAAAAATATTTTTTATTTGGGTGAAATTTGCGCTGGGGTCGCGAATCCCGCCAACATTTTACAAAAAATTAAGCGCTTCATTTAAATGAGGCCCCCGGTGTAAAAAGGGGCACAGCCTTGGACCACCTCTCTGCAACACACCTATGTGGCGCTTACTGGAGGTACCTGGTTGGCTAGCTGGACCCAAGGGACCCTCAGGATTCAAGGGGAATTATTCCCCCAACTTAAAACCTGCCAGGGGGTGCTTTTGCACAGTGGTGAAGGGAGGGAGCGGGACTGATGTGACATGTGCGTACTTATCCAATCACTCCGCCAAAACACAATCACTTATAAATTCACCATGCTCTCTCCTTGCAGTAATCTAATCATCCAGTCAGTACCCATGCACTCATGCAATGACCCATGCACTAACTCATTCCCATAGGAAACTTTAGGCAAGGCTACAGCCCATATATCAACAAAGAGAGAGAAAGGGTTATAGGGCACTCTTGGTCCCCAGTCAGTATAACAAATAAACAAAGGAAGAGTGTCCGTCAGGGAGGGGTACAAAGTGGTTGTAGCATGTGAAGTCTGAGGCCAGTTGTAAGTGGTCAGATGGTAAGACCAATTTCAAGAAAAAATGCAAGATTTTTTCAGGAAACCCTCACTCACCCTAGTGGTAACATGCTTCATCATCGGGTCCACCGGGAGAGATCGAGTACCTCCCCGGTGTGCTACGACGCCAGGAGACTGCGGAGCAGGTTCTTGTGAGGGTAAAGAGTGAAAAAGTATAGTGAAATTAAAAATGTCTAAGGTTGTACCAAAAAATCATTTATTAGCTGGTCAACCTGACATGGTAAAAACTTGCTATGTGTAGGGAAAACTAGCCAAATAAAATATACTGGTGTTTCCCTTTTAGAGAAAGGTCAACATGTTTCTGCCCGTGATATGTGTGACTTTACAGGGCTTTCTTCAGGACCAGTTTGCGAGTGTCCCCTTGACAGGAGAGGGCGCGCTAAGGCCCGCCCTGCCAAAGGTAGTGAAAGTTAAAAATAGCACTATGTGTAAAAAGATGCAAAAAACGAACAAACTTGTAAGTTTGGGGATTTACCTCTGTTACGAGGAACCTAGAAGTTTGCAGAGAAAAGAACCACGCCCCATAGAACTCAGGAGGGGGGTGGGAGCGACAATGGCACACCGCCCGCAACGCTCTGCACCCTCTCGGCACCTAGCTGTTCCCTCGCTGGATCTCGAGGCTACAGCCCAAACTGCTGAATGGAATACTCAAAATTTGGCAAAAAGGTACTGCTTGGTTTAGAAAGCAACCGTGTAAATCCGTTCAGTAGTTGCTGAGAAATTTAAAAAATAAAAGTTTCGATATCCAAGGCCGCAGTGGATTCGTGAACCCTCCCGATCACAAGCTTTATTCTAATTGGCTGTCAACACTCCAAACCAAGAATTGATGGCAGCCATCTTGTAACTCACCAGAACCGAGTCACAAGAAAACAGAGAATTAAGTAGAAAAAAAAGAAAAGGCGGTAGGGAAAAAAACACCCTGACTCCACAAGGACCCCAGGGCTCCAAAAATATTTTTTATTTCGGTGAAATTTGTGCTGGGGTCGTGAATCCCACCAACATTTTACAAAAAATGAAGCGCTTCATTTAAATGAGGCCCCCGGTGTAAAAAGGGGCGCAGCCTTGGACCACCTCTCTGCAACACACCTATGTGGCGCCTACTGGAGGTAACTGGTGGGCTAGCTGGACCCAAGGGACCCTCATGATTCTAGGGGAATTATTCCCCCAAATTAAAACCTGCCAGGGGGGTGCGTTTTCACAGTGGTGAAGGGAGGGGGCGGGACTGATGTGACATGTGTGTACTTATCCAATCACTCCGCCAAAACCCAATCACTTATAAATTCACCATGCTCTCTCCCTGCAGTAATCTAATCATCCAGTCAGTACCCATGCACTCATGCAATGACCCATGCACTAACTCATGCACTGCTACAATATCCTGAGCACTAGCCATGCAGTCCAGCAATCGTCCTGTCAGTACCTGTGCAGTCCTTCAATCACCCAGGTAACACCATGTACTTATCCAATCACTCCAACAAAACCCAAGGACTTATAAATTTACCCTGCACTTTCCCTGCAGTACGCTAATCTTCCAGTCAGTACCCATTTACTCATAGAATGGCCCAGACACATGCACTGCCACCATCCTCTTAGCACTTCCCGTGCAGACCTCTAACCACCTACACATTATTGACTCACGCCTCCAATTACCCAGGTAGTACCCATGCACTCCAGAAATCCCTCTATCACTACCCTTGCACTCCTCCAGTTACCCAGCCAGCACTATGTACTTATCCAATCACTCTGCCAAAACTAAGCATGGCTTGAAAATTCGTTCCGCTTGCGGAATTTGCAGATTTTCCGCGATTTCGCGATCCGCGAATCTCATGAAATCGCGGTAAAACCCGCGAATCAGCGGGTGCGAATTTTCAGCCAAGCACTTACAGGGTTACAGCAGCAGGTGCAAAAGTTGAAGCTCATTTTTTGTAACCTTTTACAAAAGGGTTACAAAGAAATTAACTTCAACTTGGGCACCTGCTGCTGTAAGCCTGTAAGTGCTTCCTGGCGCCTCGTTGCCTACTTGCAACTATTCTCTGACCCTGCTCTGACCCTTGAAGCAGGGTCAGAGAATAGTTACAAGTAGGCAATGAGGCGCCTGTCAAGAAAATTAACCTCAACAGGAAGCACTGACAGATATAAAAACAAGCATTTGCAATGCAATAGGTCTCGCATTAGGAAAGTTTGAGCTATTGGTCTTGTAAATGACAATTTTTTTTATTTATGTTTTGGTTTTGAAAATAGCTAAAGTAATAGCTTTGTCATTTACAATGCCTATAGTTATAACTTTCGCAAATGTGACACCTATAGCATTTGTAATGCAACATGTTTTGTATTTACGTGACTTAGCTGTATTGATATTACAAATTACAATGGATTTTAATTTTTTTAAATAATTAATACTTAAAAGTGATTTTAATTTATAATGACAATAGCATAAACTTTTGTAAATAACTTTTGTGAAGATTATGTTCAGTTTATTTTATTGTGACAAAAATCCAAGAACAGAAGTGAAATATTAACATTTTTTTGTGACATTTGTAATAAAGTTTGAAACATTGAGAGAACATATTTGAACCAGTTGTTGTTGAATGGTTGCGGAGATTGATTCTGGGGTGTTGCTGAGTGGTGCTGTGGTGGTGCTGAGTGGTGCTGTGGTGATGATGAGTGGTGCTGTGGTGGTGCTGAGTGATACTGGGATGGTGCTGAGTGATGCTGGGGTGGTGCTGAGTGGTGCTGTGGTGGTGCTGAGTGATGCTGTGGTGGTGCTGAGTGATGCTGTGGTGGTGCTGAGTGATAATGTGGTGGTGCTGAGTGATGCTGTGGTGGTGCTGAGTGATGCTGTGGTGGCGCTGAGTGGTGCTGTAGTGGTGCTGATTGGTGCTGTGGTGGCACTGAGTGATGCTGTGGTGGCGCTGAGTGATGCTGTGGTGGCGCTGATTGGTGCTGTGGTGGTGCTGAGTGATAATGTGGTGGTGCTGAGTAATAAATAATGTGGTGGTGCTGAGTGATGCTGGGGTAGCGCTGAGTGATGATGTGGTGATGCAGAGGGCAGAAAGGCACAAAAAGCAGTCTAACAAAGGGCAGAAGGGCAGAAAAACAAGGGAAAAACAAGTCTAACAGAGGGCAGAAGGGCACAAAAACCAGTCTAACAGAGGACAGAAGGGCAGAAAAACAAGGGAAAAACGAGTCTAACAGAGGGCAGAAGAGCACAAAAACAAGGGAATAACAGAGGGCAGAAGGGCACAAAAAACGAGTCTAACAGAGGGCAGAAGGGCAGAAAAACAAGGGACAAAAAGAGTCTAACAGAGGGCAGAAGGGCACAAAAACGAGTCTAACAGGGGGCAGAAGGGCAGAAAAACAAGGGAAAAACGAGTCTAACAGAGGGCAGAAGGGCACAAAAAACGAGTCTAACAGGGGGCAGAATGAATCCCGCCCTGCGTGTTTGTCCACGAAGATGCCACCTTTTTGTGCAGTACCTCTACTCAACTGGAATGCTTTCTACTGTCTAATCAGTAAGTGCTCCCTCGTTGGCTAAATGTATAAGGGCAGATTTACAAATAACTGGCGCATCCCCAGGGATTTCTACCGGAACCCCTTTAGACGCTTCGTGTGCTTCAGGCGAACATTACCTGCACTGGGTTGACGTGGCCATCCATGCCCTCAACACCCATAACTTGAAATAGGACTTCACATCCTACTAAGGTTCATTCAAGGCGATATTAGTGCGTCACAAACTGGGTATCTATCATTTTTTATTATTTAGCAATATGTTGGCTTTTGGTCTGTCGAAATTACTATCCCTCACAGTTCTAGACCTTACATCTAAATAAGCTTTTACCTGGTCTTGGAAGACGAAATTAAAGTTATTTCTAATTCACTTCGAACAACTTACCAGACCACCAATTAACTTTTGGCTCTATCAGCTACTTTCCGATAGGACTTTGCTCCGTTCATGAATTACATGTAATCTCATCCGCTCATTGGTATCCCATGTATTCTTCTCCGAATTTTTAGAATCTTCAAGTGGTTCTCCCGAAGAAGGAGTGTGTTACGCCGAAACGGGCGTAGAGATAACCCACTTGGTTGTTTTTTATGACTATTTGTTTTTATTAATACATGATAATTGATTTAGAACATGAATGTACATGTCGAAACATTTTTATGATTAACTGTGATATACTTGTGATTTTTAATCTTTCTCCAATGAAATGAATAATACTTATCTTCATACTGTTTATGTCATTTTCTCCTTTACACTGCATTTATTTCATTGTGTTGTGCCTATATTTCTTGTGCCATTGTACCTTATATCCTTCAGGACCCCATAGTTGCCTAGGATTGTTATTTGTTTAAATATTGTGCCCTGACCTAGGAACTTCCTACTAGTCTCAGGGGGTCCCTTTCTTATATATTCGCATCCCCAGGGATGCGCCAGTTATTGTGCGCCGCAGCTCCGCCACTCATGGTGCGCCGCATTTACAATGCGGCGCACCATGTGGCAAAAACGGCACAGATGCGTCACGCATCTGTGCCATAAAAGCAGCGCATTGCTGGAGCTGCGTCGTGCTTGCGATGCAGCTCCAGCAATGCTCTGGGGGGACCTATCTCCCCAATGCTGCATCAAGCCTTGCGCCTACTTCAAGTAGGCGCAGGGTTTTGATGCAGCATTGGCCTAAAAGTGACTGAGTGAATTCTTGTAGATTTCACTCAGCTACTTTTAGGAGGCGCTCCTGCACAGGAACGCCCTCCCCTGTGCCGTAACGCATCCTGATGGCGCAGGGCTTTACAACGTGACGCATCTCTCAGATGCGTCACGTTGTTAATACCCAGCACCATGGCGCATCTTTTGTGCTGCCGCTGCATCAGAAAAGGTCTCGGTAGAGGGTGGGAGTGGTGAACCAGAGGGTGGCAGTGATGAACCAGAGGGTGACAGTGATGAACCAGAGGGTGGCAGTGATGAAGCAGAGGGTGGCAGGGGTGAACCAGAGGGTAACATTGCTGAACCAGAGGGTGGCAGTGCTGAACCAGAGGGTGGCAGTGATGAACCAGATGGTGGCAGGGGTGAACCCAAGGGTGGCAGGGCTGTACCAGAGGGTGGCAGGGGTGACCCAAAGGATGCTGTGATGAACCAGAGGGTGGCAGTGGTGAACCGGAGGGTGGCAGTGATGAACCAGATGGTGGCAGGGGTGAACCCGAGGGTGGCAGTGCTGTACCAGAGGGTGGCAGGGGTGACCCAGAGGATGCTGTGATGAACCAGAGGGTGGCAGTGGTGAACCGGAGGGTGGCAGTGCTTAACCAGAAGGTGGCAGGGGTGAACCAGAGAGTGGCAGTGCTGAACCAGAGGGTGGCAGTGGTGAACCAGAGGGTGGCAGGGGTGAACCAGAGGGTGGCAGGGGTGAACCAGAGGGTGGTAGTGGTGAACCAGAGGGTGGCAGTGATGAACCAGAGGGTGGCAGCGGTGAACCAGGGGGTGCTGTGCCCATACACAACCACATGGATAACTTCGCATTGCAAGCGGCCCGCGAACACGCTAAAAGCCCAGCGAACACGCAAAAAACCCCGCGAACATGCAAAAAAAAAATATTTGCACGAATTCGCAGATTTTGCGGATTGCAAATTCGATTTCGCACAAATTCGCGGAACGCGAATTCGCAAATTTTGCCCATACTTACCCAAAACCCAAGCAGTTATAAAATCACCATGCACCGTCCTTGCAGCACTCTAATCATCCAGTCACTACCCATGTACTCATGCAATGACCCAGTCACTAACACATGCACTGCTTCAATACCTTGAGGACTACCTATGCAGTCCAGTAATCTCACTGGCACTACCTATGCAGTCCTCCAATCACCCAGCCAGTCCTATGTCCATATCAAATCACTGTGCCAAAACCCAAGCACTTATAAATTTACCATGCACTCTCCTTGCAGTACTCTAATCATGCAGTCACTACCCATGTAGTCATGCAATGATCCAGGCACTAATACATGCACTGCTGCAATCCCTGTGTACTACCCATGCAGTCCTCTAACCACCTAAATACTTCTCATTCTCCCCTTCAATTCTCCTGGTAGGACCCATGCAGACCAGCAACCACCCTGTCACTCCCATGCAGTCCTCTAGTCACCCAGCCACTACCATGTAGTAATCCAAACACTCCGCCAATACCCAAGCACTTATAAATTCACTCAGGCACTCTCCTTGCAGTATTCTAATATTTCAGTCAGCAGTTATGTACTCATGCAAAGATCCAGGTACTAACTGATCACAGTTACAATCCCATATGCCCTACCCATGCAGTCCTGTATCCACTTGTGGAAGTCCACTTACATACTTCTCAATTGTTCCTTCAATTCCCCAGGTAGTACCCATGCAGTTCTGAATCAATCACACTGTCACTCCCTGTGCACTCCTCCAGTCACCCAGCCACTACCATGTACTAATCCAAACACTCTTCCAATACCAAAGCACTTATACATTCACCACTCACTCTCCTTGCAGTGCTCTAATTATCCACTCAGTACCCGTGTACTCATGCAATGAACCAGTCACTAATACATGCACTGCTGCAATAACTTGAGGACAACCTAGGCAAGCCAGTAATCTCCCTGGTACTACCTATGCATTCCTGCCATCACCCAGCCAATCCTACGTGCTTATCTGATACCTGCGCCAAAACCGAAGCACTTATAAAATCACCATGCACTCTCCTTGTAGCACTCTAATCATCCAGTCACTACTCATGTACTCATGCAATGACTCAGGCATTAACTCATGACAAATACAGAGGAGGTCATGCTAACCACAGGGGTACCCCAATGCATAGTGTTCCCTAGTGTATGTAGGCGTTTTCACTGTATTCTAAGTGTCTTTTAGCATAGCACTGACTCTAGGCCTGGTTAGTCAGAGTCAGTTACCACCAGTACCCATCAGCAAAATGTTGGGGGCAAAGGAGGACTTTCTGCTCCTCTGTTGGTTCTTTCCACACATCTCTTGTTCTTCCTGCACTTATCTTCGTCTTTCTAGACTTCTGTTGCCTCTTTCTGCATTTGTCTTGCTTCTTTCTGCCCTTTTGTTCCTCTTTTTGCACATGTCCTACTTTTGTAGGCATTGTTAGAAATTAGCATTTAAAAAAGCTTAGGAATTAACTGAAAAAACCATAGGTTTCAGGGACTTTATAGTTAAAAATTTACATTTAAAAAACCTTTGAAATTCACTGAAAAAAACATAGGTTTCAGGGACGTTATAGTTAGAAATTAGCATTTAAAAAACCTTAGAAATTCACTGAAAAAAACAAACATAGGTTTCAGGGACGTTATAGTTAGTTGGAGATTTCACTCATACAAAACCATAGAAATTCGTCTGTTATATAACTTGCACCCCCGCAATTCACTGTTGACGACGTCATATATTACATCACTCATGACATGCTCAGTGACATCACTGATGACATCACTGATGACATCTCAAATGGCATTACTGATAATGTGGTAATATTTATCTATGATTTGGCTGAACATCTGAAAGATTAGCATAGAAATTAACTTTTAGATCTGAAATTCTTAAATATTCTTATATACATTTTGACATTTCCAACTATTTCCAGCTATTACTGGATACTTTTAGTGGTCTGCCAGTATGTTCAGGTTTTCCCTGGTGCTCTCAGAAATATTCGGATGGATGGATATTCTGGAGATCTACCCAGAATCAGTTGCTGTTTGAGTAATGCAGTGGTGGAGATGCTCTACATATTAGTTTTCATTAGTTATATATATATATATAGTTAATCACCTCTATGAGATTGAACTCCAGTCAGACCTGGCCACAACATTTTCTGTTTATGCACATAATGCTGCATTTCTAATCCACATTAGTGGAGAGGTATTTAGTGAAGGTGCCTGCTTGGTGCCAAAGCGCAAGATTAGGTATGGGTCTGATGTAGCAGAAATCAGATTTTGTGTGATGGGATGCATTAATCACACACATAAAGCGCACCCGCATAAAATCCTTTGTCGTATTAACATTAGGTGTGAGAATTTGAAATGTATTAACATGAAAAGTGATGTGCTTAGGCCATTGAAAAGTAACATGGAGAATTAAATGTAGAAGGTGAATGTAACAAGAGAAAACACTAAAGTGAAAAACTTGTGTTGTGAAACTGTCAATTATATATGGATGAAATGTGTTTATTAATTGTGTATTACACGTAGTTAAATGCATTAATTGAATGTGCCTTATTTTCCTATGCAAATCCGTCAAAGCCATATGCTGGGTTCTTTTGTTAGCTGAATCTTGCAGACCTGAAATGCAGTTCCTTGGAAACTCGCGCTTTAGAATTAATAGCTAAATTTCAAATGTGCTGTGGAATTGTTCTTTCTCACGTTTCAGGTGAAAGAAGTGTTCTTGTTAGATAGAATAATGTCTTTGTTTACTAGTCAGGCATGGGGAGAAGAAGTACATCGTATAGCTTGAGTCGATAAAAGAACGTCATTATGCTTCACACAGGAGAAGGCCTGAGAACCAAGGACAAATTGTAGCAAAGATAAGAACACTGTTCTCCCACGCAAAACTACCTTTAGGACGGTACCCAGAGCAGATGGCGTGACCCGCAATGTATCTTGGGAGAATTACCTACGATATTGTGATATTGTTTTGCCTTCAGAGAGAGCATTTTAGAGCAAGCTCTGTCTCAATAGCTCTATGCTATCTGACCCATCAACGGGGAAGAGACTTCTTAGTAAGACTCCACATGCTGACACCTTTTTCACTCCTTCTTCCTGAAGATGTTTAAGTAGGGATGTCATCTAAGTGTTAGTGGAGGGATAGATTAATGCTTTATATTCAGCAACCCTCATTACAGAGAAACCTGGACTCATGCTTTTTGATCTTCTGCAGCCCTCTTCTTGAGTTTATTGTTTTACTTATGTTACATCGTCTTCATTGGATACGCAAAGATGGCTTCATGCTAATTTGAATGTACTTTTACACTCTCACCTTGCGGTGTCTTTATGTTCAGCTATTTCTTTGCAACAAATTAACTAACCTTATGTAGTTGTTTGTGGGTACTATGTGTCAAATAGAATTCTTATTTAATTGATTGGTACTAATAAAAGAAATTCGGCCCTCTACGCTTACATGCTGCTAAAAAGAACCATCAGATTGTGTCTTTAGAATAGGTCCAGAACTTATGGACCGGCCCTTTTCAGGTGTAAGAGGCCAAACACATTCATCCATTCTGACAGTTTGCCAGATGGAGAAAAGGGGGTGGTGATGAACAGAGTGTCTGAATTAAGCAGACCACTCTTACCCAGTCCAAAGATCAGGGCTTGATCCATCACCGTTTTTTAGCTCACTGCACCATCCCAGCTCAGAACCTGGCTACATGCAAATTAGTCTGACCCTGGTCCAGTGCATCATGGGAACAGGGCAGACCAAACTACCAAGCCAATTCTTATACTGGGAAGGAAACAAGCTTCCGGGGACCAGTTTCTGGCATTTCAGCCGTCTTCGGCCCGGCTTGCTTGAATCCTGATGGTGCAATGAGCAAGGGACTCACATCTGAGTATACCCTTCCACGCTTATGGTGGACAAAAATGATTCAGAAAAGGGGGTGGTGATGAACAGAGTGTCTGAATTAAGCAGACCACTCTTACCCAGTCCAAAGATCAGGGCTTGATCCATCACCGTTTTTTAGCTCACTGCACCATCCCAGCTCAGAACCTGGCTACATGCAAATTAGTCTGACCCTGGCCCAGTGCATCATGGGAACAGGGCAGACCAAACTACCAAGCCAATTCTTATACTGGGAAGGAAACAAGCTTCCGGGGACCGGTTTCGGGCATTTCAGCCGTCTTCGGCCCGGCTTGCTTGAATCCTGATGGTGCAATGAGCAAGGGACTCACATCTGAGTATACCCTTCCACGTTTATGGTGGACAAAAACGATTCAGAAAAGGGGGTGGTGATGAACAGAGTGTCTGAATTAAGCAGACCACTCTTACCCAGTCCAAAGATCAGGGCTTGATCCATCACCGTTTTTTAGCTCACTGCACCATCCCAGCTCAGAACCTGGCTACATGCAAATTAGTCTGACCCTGGCCCAGTGCATCATGGGAACAGGGCAGACCAAACTACCAAGCCAATTCTTATACTGGGAAGGAAACAAGCTTCTGGGGACCGGTTTCTGGCATTTCAGCCGTCTTCGGCCCGGCTTGCTTGAATCCTGATGGTGCAATGAGCAAGGGACTCACATCTGAGTATACCTTTCCACGCTTATGGTGGACAAAAACGATTCAGAAAAGGGGGTGGTGATGAACAGAGTGTCTGAATTAAGCAGACCACTCTTACCCAGTCCAAAGATCAGGGCTTGATCCTTCACCGTTTTTTAGCTCACTGCACCATCCCAGCTCAGAACCTGGCTACATGCAAATTAGTCTGACCCTGGCCCAGTGCATCATGGGAACAGGGCAGACCAAACTACCAAGCCAATTCTTATACTGGGAAGGAAACAAGCTTCCGGGGACCGGTTTCGGGCATTTCAGCCGTCTTCGGCCCGGCTTGCTTGAATCCTGATGGTGCAATGAGCAAGGGACTCACATCTGAGTATACCCTTCCACGTTTATGGTGGACAAAAACGATTCAGAAAAGGGGGTGGTGATGAACAGAGTGTCTGAATTAAGCAGACCACTCTTACCCAGTCCAAAGATCAGGGCTTGATCCATCACCGTTTTTTAGCTCACTGCACCATCCCAGCTCAGAACCTGGCTACATGCAAATTAGTCTGACCCTGGCCCAGTGCATCATGGGAACAGGGCAGACCAAACTACCAAGCCAATTCTTATACTGGGAAGGAAACAAGCTTCTGGGGACCGGTTTCTGGCATTTCAGCCGTCTTCGGCCCGGCTTGCTTGAATCCTGATGGTGCAATGAGCAAGGGACTCACATCTGAGTATACCTTTCCACGCTTATGGTGGACAAAAACGATTCAGAAAAGGGGGTGGTGATGAACAGAGTGTCTGAATTAAGCAGACCACTCTTACCCAGTCCAAAGATCAGGGCTTGATCCTTCACCGTTTTTTAGCTCACTGCACCATCCCAGCTCAGAACCTGGCTACATGCAAATTAGTCTGACCCTGGCCCAGTGCATCATGGGAACAGGGCAGACCAAACTACCAAGCCAATTCTTATACTGGGAAGGAAACAAGCTTCCGGGGACCGGTTTCTGGCATTTCAGCCGTCTTCGGCCCGGCTTGCTTGAATCCTGATGGTGCAATGAGCAAGGGACTCACATCTGAGTATACCCTTCCACGCTTATGGTGGACAAAAACGATTCAGAAAAGGGGGTGGTGATGAACAGAGTGTCTGAATTAAGCAGACCACTCTTACCCAGTCCAAAGATCAGGGCTTGATCCATCACCGTTTTTAGCTCACTGCACCATCCCAGCTCAGAACCTGGCTACATGCAAATTGGTCTGACCCTGGCCCAGTGCATCATGGGAACAGGGCAGACCAAACTACCAAGCCAATTCTTATACTGGGAAGGAAACAAGCTTCCGGGGACCGGTTTCTGGCATTTCAGCCGTCTTCGGCCCGGCTTGCTTGAATCCTGATGGTGCAATGAGCAAGGGACTCAAATCTGAGTCTACCCTTCCACGCTTATGGTGGACAAAAACGATTCAGAAAAGGGGGTGGTGATGAACAGAGTGTCTGAATTAAGCAGACCACTCTTACCCAGTCCAAAGATCAGGGCTTGATCCATCACCGTTTTTTAGCTCATTGCACCATCCCAGCTCAGAACCTGGCTACATACAAATTAGTCTGACCCTGGCCCAGTGCATCATGGGAACAGGGCAGACCAAACTACCAAGCCAATTCTTATACTGGGAAGGAAACAAGCTTCCGGGGACCGGTTTCTGGCATTTCAGCCGTCTTCGGCCCGGCTTGCTTGAATCCTGATGGTGCAATGAGCAAGGGACTCACATCTGAGTATACCCTTCCACGCTTATGGTGGACAAAAACGATTCAGAAAAGGGGGTGGGGATGAACGGAGTGTCTGAATTAAGCAGACCACTCTTACCCAGTCCAAAGATCAGGGCTTGATCCATCACCGTTTTTTAGCTCACTGCACCATCCCAGCTCAGAACCTGGCTACATGCAAACTAGTCTGACCCTGGCCCAGTGCATCATGGGAACAGGGCAGACCAAACTACCAAGCCAATTCTTATACTGGGAAGGAAACAAGCTTCCGGAGATCGGTTTCTGGCATTTCAGCCGTCTTCGGCCCGGCTTGCTTGAATCCTGATGGTGCAATGAGCAAGGGACTCACATCTGAGTATACCCTTCCACGCTTATGGTGGGCAAAAACGATTCAGAAAAGGGGGTGGTGATGAACAGAGTGTCTGAATTAAGCAGACCACTCTTACCCAGTCCAAAGATCAGGGCTTGATCCATCACCGTTTTTTAGCTCACTGCACTATCCCAGCTCAGAACCTGGCTACATGCAAATTAGTCTGACCCTGGCCCAGTGCATCATGGGAACCGGTCAGACCAAACTACCAAGCCAATTCTTATACTGGGAAGGAAACAAGCTTCCGGGGACCGGTTTCTGGCATTTCAGCCGTCTTCGGCCCGGCTTGCTTGAATCCTGATGGTGCAATGAGCAAGGGACTCACATCTGAGTATACCCTTCCACGCTTATGGTGGACAAATCACTGTTTTTTTAGCTCACTGCACCATCCCAGCTCAGAACTCATGTAGTCAGGTTCTGAGCTGGGATGGTGCAGTGAGCTAAAAAACGGTGATGGATCAAGCCCTGATCTTTGGACTGGGTAAGAGTGGTCTGCTTAGTTCAGACACTCTGTTCATCACCACCCCCTTTTCTGAATCGTTTTTGGCCACTATAGGTGTGGCAGGGTATACTCAGACATGAGTCCCTTGCTCACTGCACCATCAGGATTCAAGCAAGCCGGGCCGACGACGGCTGAAATGCCAGAAACCGGTCCCCGGAAGCTTGTTTCCTTCCCAGTATAAGAATTGGCTTGGTAGTTTGGTCTTCCCTGTTCCCATGATGCACTGGGCCATGGTCAGACTAATTTGCATGTAGCCAGGTTCTGAGCTGGGATGGTGCAGTGAGCTAAAAAACGGTGATGGATCAAGCCCTGATCTTTGAACCGGAAGCTTGTCTCCTTTCTGGTGAAGAATTGGCTTGGTAGTTTAGTCTGCCCTGTTCCCATGATGCACTGGGCCAGGGACAGACTGATTTGCATATAGCCAGGTTCTGAGCTGGGATGGTGCAGTGAGCTAAATAACGGTGATGGATCAAGCCCTGATCTTTGGACTGGGTAAGAGTGGTCTGCTTAATTCAGACACTCTGTTCATCACCACCCCCTTTTCTCAATCGCCAGATGGAGAGCACCGTCTCTGTGAAAATCATCATCGGTAGGACGATAGAGCACAAAAGCTAACCATGTCACAATCTTATCCTCTTTCTTGAAGCCACTAGTATTCCACTCTTAGAGGAAGCCATTGCAGCCTCTTTATGTTTGAGGCAAAAGTTCTGGTTTTAGTGTCAAAAGTTTTGGAATTAGTAGTTTATATGTCTACCCATGTCAGATTGCACTTATTAGACCATGTGCTATATCTGCCTACATATGCGGAAAATAGTGCATCCTGCTGCTCTATTTTGTGTGTTTCTCCATGAAGCAAATCTTTCATTTTCTTGCAAAAATCCCAGATTTGCACACTGATGTGATCCTAATATGAAATGATAGTCTTTAAGCCAATACGGAGTTGGGTGATTGCCATGTCAGATAAGAGCGACGCACTTCGACTACCATCTTATTTAGTGACAGACTTCACACCTCTCTTCGGCTCCTGTACATTAGTAAATAGAAACCGCGAAGACTTTGAGGATAAACCTAGATAAGTTCAGGGAAAAAATAGCATGTTTATTGTGCTCAAAGACCTGATGTGAACCATATGATAGAGGCGGGGAGAGTGTATGAGCAAACGAGGTGAGACTGGGATGGTACAAGAGAGAGAGAGAGAGAGAGATGGTACGAGAGAGAAAGAGAGAGAGACAGAGATGAGTGGGAGGGGCCTCCAGGGAGGGTGAAGAGAGAAGTTGACTAGTGCACACCGCGAGGAGGTACCGGAAAGTAGCATGTGTGAGCAGGTATTATAGAGAGGAGATAGAGAGTATGAGGAACCGATAAGAGGAGCAGTGGGGTTTCAAGACGAAAGGCGGTAAGTGGGTAAGTGGGAGTGTGAGGGAGGGATGGTTGTATTGGAATTGTTTGTTGTGGAATTGTTTGGTGGACAGCTGTGTAGTGAAAATATGTGGCATGGTGTGCTGTAGAATTATGTATATATGTAGATTGAAATTAAATAGTAATTAAATGGTATTAAGTGTAATGGCATTTTGTAGTGCTGTGATGCTGAGTGTTACTGAGGTGGTGGTGTGCTTGTGCAGATGTGGTGTTGAGTAATGTTTTGGTGGTGCTGTGCTCAGCTAGTGCTGAGGTGGTGCTGCGCTAATTCTGCCTTTCAAATCATACTAGGGCAGGAACATGATTCTCAATCAATCAATCAATCAATCAGCATTTATATAGCGCACTACTCACCCAGAGGGTCTCAAGGCGCTAGGGGGGGGGTCCGCTACTGCTCGGACAGCCAGGTCTTGAGTTGCTTCCTGAAGGCGAGGTGGTCCTGGGTCAGGCGGAGGTGGGTCGGGAGGGAGTTCCAAGTCTTGGCGGTGAGGTCGGAGAAGGACCGTCCCCCTGTGGTGGCTCTTCGGATGCGGGGGACAGCGGCGAGGGCGTGGCCGGTCGATCGAAGCTGGCGTTTGGGAGCATAGAAGTTGAGGCAGCTGTTGAGGTATCCTGGGCCTTGGTTGTGTAGGGCTTTGTGTGCGTGGGTGAGGAGACGGAAGGTGATTCTCTTGTTGACCGGGAGTCAGTGCAGGTCTCTCAGGTGTCCGGAGATGTGGCTGCGACGGGGGATGTCCAGGATGAGTCATGCTGAGGCGTTCTGGATCCGCTGGAGTCTCTTCTGGAGTTTGGCGGTGGTTCCGGCGTAGAGGGAGTTGCCGTAGTCCAGACGGCTGGTGACGAGGGCCTGGGTGACCGTCTTCCTGGTCTCGGTGGGGATCCACCAGAAGATCTTACGTAGCATGCGCAGGAGGTTGAAGCACGACGAGGAGACGGCGTTGACTTGTCTAGTCGTGGAGAGGGAGGAGTCCAGGATGAAGCCCATGTTGTATGCGTGGTCTGTTGGATTGGGTGCGCTGCCTAGGGCGGGGGGCCACCAGGATTCGTCCCAGGTGGAGGGTGAAGATCCCAGGATGAGGACTTCCGTCTTGTCCGAGTTCAGTTTCAGGCGGCTGTTCTTCATCCATTCGGCTACCTCTTTCATCCCTTCGTCAAGGTTGGCTCTGGCGGTGGCGGGGTCGTTGGTGAGGGAGAGGATCAGCTGGGTGTCGTCGGCGTAGGAGATGATGTTGAGGTTGAGCTGACGTGCGATGTCTGCGAGGGGGCTCATGTAGACGTTGAGGAGGGTTGGACTAAGCGAGGAGCCTTGAGGGACGCCGCAGATGACTTCGGTGGCTTCTGATCTGAACGGGGAGAGACGGACTCTCTGTGTCCTTCCGGCGAGGAAGGAGATGATCTACTCCAGTGCCTTCTCCTGGATTCCGACGTTGCTGAGGCGCTGCACTAGTGTACGGTGGCAGACAGTGTCGAAGGCCGCGGAGAGGTCTAGTAGGATGAGGGCTGCTGTTTCTCCGTTGTCAAGCAGGGCTCGGATGTCATCGGTGGCTGCGATCAGGGCGGTCTCGGTGCTGTGGTTGGCCGTTCGTCTCGAGGAAGGTGGCCAGCTGCTTGTTGGCGGTCTTCTCGATGACTTTGGCAGGGAACGGGAGCAGCGAGATGGGGCGGTAGTTCTTGAGGTCGGTGGGGTCGGCTGATGGCTTCTTTAGTAGAGCGCTGAGTTCGGCGTGCTTCCAGCTCTCCGGGAAGGTAGCGGTGTCGAAGGAGGTGTTGATGATGTCCGCAGGTGGGGTGCGATGACAGCTTCGGCCTTGTTGAAGGCGTGGTGAGGGCAGGGGTCGGTCGGAGATCCGGAGTGGATGGAGTTCATCGTGCGGACGGTGTCTTCGGTGCCGATCGGGGTCCAGGCGCGGAGGGTGGTGGTGGGGGGGCGGTGGTTAGGTCGTGGCGTGCGTCGGTTGAGTGCTGAAGCTGTTGTGTATGTCCGCAATCTTGTTGTGGAAGTAGGAGGCGAGGGAGTTGCAGAGGTCTTGCGAAGGGGTGATGTTGTTGTTTCCGGCGTTGGGGTTGGAGAGCTCTTTAACGATGTTGAAGAGTTCCTTGCTGTTATGTGCGTTGTTGTCCAGTCGTTCCTTGAATGCAGTTTTCTTGGTGGCGTGGATCAGTTGGTGGTGTTTTCGGGTGGCGAGCTGGAGGGCAGTCATGTTGTCCGGTGTTGGGTCTCTGCGCCAGGCTCTCTCGAGGGCTCGGCAGTTCTTCTTGGAGCTCTTGAGTTCGTCGGTGAACCAAGGGGCTTTCTTGCTGCCGGGTCTGCTAGGCGGGGTCCTCAGGGGGGCGAGGTCGTCTGCGCAGTCGCTGATCCACTTCGTGAGGTTGGTAGCTGCTTGGCTGGGGTTCGTTGTGCTGGTGGGTGGGTTCTTGCTCAGGGAAGTCGCGAGCTGGTCGGCTGTGATCTTGTTCCAGCTTCTGCGTGCAGCCTGTTGCTGGTGGTGGTGGATCGTGGTCTTTCTGAAGCTGAAGTGGACGCAGCTGTGGTCCGTCCAGTGAAGTCCGGTGGCGTGGCTGAAGGTGATGTCCTTGCTGGATGAGAAGACGGGGTCGAGTGTGTGTCCAGCGTAGTGGGTAGGGGTGGTCACCAGCTGCTTGAGTCCGAGGTTTGCGAGGTTGTCCAGCAGGGTGGTGGTGTTGCGGTCGTTGTTGTTCTCCAGGTGGAAGTTGAGGTCCCCGAGGAGGATGTAGTCAGCGGAGGGGAGGGCGTGCGGGCTGACGAAGTCGGCAATGTCCTCGCTGAATTGTGTGCGTGGTCCCGGGGGTCTGTAGATGAGGGTACCTCTGAGGGTGGTCTTGGGGTTGATGTGGACCTGGAAGTGCAGGTTCTCGGCGGGTGCGAGGGTGTCGTCGGTGTTGGTCGTGATGCGGATGGTGTTCTTGTGGATGATGGCGATGCCTCCTCCAGTCTGGTTGATGCGGTCCCTCCGGATGATCTTGTAGCCGTCTGGGATGGCGATGGCGATGTCGGGCGCTGAAGAGGCGTTCATCCAGGTTTCCGTGAGAAAGGTGACGTCTGGGTCTCTGGTGTCGATCAGGTTCCAGAGCTCGACGGCGTGTCTGTGGACGGAGCGGGTGTTGAGCAGGATGCATTTCAGGTGGCTGCTGCTGTTGCTCGTCTTGGTCTTGGTCGGTGCTGGAGTAGTGCAGGTCCGGATGCAGCTGAACTTGCAGGAGTGGCAGCAGAAGGGTCCGTGGGTGCGTCTCGGGGTGGCTCGGTAGCAGGCCGGGAAGCGGCCTGCGTTGAGTGCGTTGAGTTCAGTGGCGTCGTAGGTCCGGCGGGTGGGCTGGTGTCTGCGGGGGCCAGGGGTCCTGGCACTGGGCGCGGTCCAGGCGCGGACGGGCGTGGACGGGCGCAGACGGGCTTACCTTTGGCCCGCCTTCGGCGCGCGTAGGGCGCACCCGCTTCTGTCATTGTTAACTTCTAAACAGCCCTGCAGTTATCTGCATTTGTGTTTGCCTTCTTTCGAGCTGTCGGAGGCACCTAAATGGGAAAGTAGAGCCTCCGGCAGGATTCTTTTTGCACCTGATTTAGTAGGCGCAGTGCATGCAATGGTTTGTACATGTGCCACTAGGTACACTGGATCAGCACTGACCAAAGCTTTTCTCTGTCCCTGGTCCGCTGTCAGTGTGATGGTGGCTCCAGTGTGGAGTTCATTGGCTGGTCAGCGCAGGCATCACCTTCCTGTTGAACCAAAAAGAGGCTTATGATTTAAAATCAATTTACCGGGCTCTGTCTACAATGGTTCCTACAAGCGTCCGTGATGTTTTCCATAGATTTGGTATAAAAAGTCAGTCTCTGAACAGATCAAAGGCCAATTTCTGTCTAAATACCGCACTACTGAAGTGTTCCTTAAGAGCCAGGATAGTTTTGACAAGGGTAGAACAGGGGAATGGAAAACTTGCCTGGCTTTCCAAAAACATATTCCGGATATCCCTTGACTCTGACAAAATGTAGTGATTCAGGTTAGATGCGTATTGATTAACAAGACAGCTTGAAAAAAAATCGTAAATAAGGTGCATGGTTCTCCTCATCAATATTGATAATAACATAAATGTAATAATAATAATAATTTTATTTCGCATAGTTACTTAACACCATTGCAATACAAAATAGGTTAAGAACAGAGAATAATAAAAGTACCATTCTAATAAAAGAGAATAAAACATTCACATTTCCTTAGTTCAAATGTGCACGCAGCAACTTCATGAGCCATAACGTTTTTTAAAGTTCGACTTTATATTTGTAAAATATTTCTACTTTCCCGATGTCCTCATAAGCTCATGGAGTCAGTAATGTCATTCGACAAAGTGATATTAGGTCAATAGTACAGGAACCGTTATAGATTAATTTCAGGCATCTTTTTTTCCACTGCCTTCATAAATTTTACGAAGCTACAGCTCAAGCGAGAGTCATGGGGAGAAAAGCAAGCCAGAACTGCCTTCCTTTGTGTGCGGATTCCTTGCCGATTGAAGTGGTGTTTCAACAAGTGTTTCCTTTCATCGAGTAGTTTCTCCCAAGAGCATATCAAGTGCAGCATATCCTCTTGCCCCAACCCACATAGCCGACAGAGGGGATCAGCTTTTATTTTAATCCAGCGTGGGAGATTTTGAGTGCAGGGTAGCAGGCCCAGCCTGTGCTTTAAGAAGCACATTCTGACGGATTTGGAGTATCCCTCGCCAAAGTAGCTCTGTGGTGCCTTAGTAGTATACGAGTTTAGGGTCATCCAACCGTGCGTTCTTTTATAGAGGGCTGCCTTATCTTAGACCCATGATAGCTGTTTGATCGATTTCTTGACCAATTTTTTGAATGTTATATGATTTACTGGGGTATCCCAGAGCTGCTCTAGTCCCGTGTTCGTCCGGCTGTCCAGTAGGAACTTCGCTGCTGCTGAGGACGGATGTTGTACTAACTCTCTCCACAGATATTCGTTTAATATTCCCTGTTTTGATTTCCTCACTTTGTCCCAGGCTATCATGTAATCTCCCTGCCTTGCTAGGAGCTGTTGATCGATGCCAATTTCTAGCCTGATTTGAGCTGGTGAGGTTTGTTTGGGCAGGCTGAAGATGATTCTGTAAGCAGCTGTTATTGTATTATCAGGGATCTTGGCATCCTTTCCTCTAAGTGCCTCACTCCCATAGGTAATTGTTGGGAGAAGTTTAGCATGGATTACTTGCATCAAGGGCAGAAGAGAGGGGCCTGAAAGTTTGCGGTTTAGAGACTTCAGTAAAATTGCCAAAGATAGCCCTTTCCCTCGTATACTCGTTCTCTGGGCGGAGAACTGCCCACCGTTGTCGATCTTCACTCCTAAGTATTTATATATTGGGGTGTCTCCAATTCTTGTCTTGTGCCAGTACCATGATGTTAATTTCCTTTTTTTCCTACTGATGGTCATTGTCTGGGTTTTCTCAAGATTTATTGTAAGCTCATTTTTATCTGAATAGCATTGTGTTGCAGTCAGGAGGTGTTGAAGTCCTACCTTGGTATAACTTATAAGGACGATATCATCAGCATATAGTAGACAAGGTATTTGCAGTCCTCCTAGCTCTGGAGCGTGGGAGTTACAACCATTTAAAATGGGGACAAGGTCGCTTAGGAACAAGTTAAATAGGGTGGGGGCCAGGACGCAGCCTTGTTTCAGGCCCTTGTTGGTCTGTATGCGCCAGGACAAAACTGATCCATCCCCCACTTGTATCTGTACCCAGATCTCTGTGTGGAGATTAATTAGCAGGTCCAAAAGGGGTCTCAATATCCCCCAGTCGTTCAGTTTAGACCATAAGAGGTTCCGGTTTATGTGGTCAAAAGCGGCCTTATAGTCATTGAAGCAGAAATGAATGGGCATTTTGTTGAATTCTGCCTTGTCTATGTGCATGTCCATGCTCAAAATGTTAGTCATTGTGCCTACTGATTTGGCGAAGCCTGTCTGGTTGGACGGGATTAAGGATCTCTCTGTTGCCCAGGCCATCAGCTCTTCTAGAAGCATGCCTGCAAAATATTTTGCCTCGTTGTCGATTAAAGCCACCAATCGATAGTTTTGAGGGGAAGCCTTATCTCCTGCCTTATAAATTGGGGAGATAATTGAGCCCTTCCAGGAGCTTTGCAGGATGTTGGAATGTCTTATCTCTAAAAAAATGGGTTCCAGGGCTGCTGCCCAGCCTGCCACATCTTGTTTGTAGAGAATTGACGGGATTCCATTCGGCCCTGGTGCTCCCTCACTTCTTCCCTTCTTGATTTGGCGCTGAATGATGTTTTTTAAGTTCGGCAAATTCCCTATTTCGCTCGGAATGTACCATTCTGTGGAGCTTATATCATTGCTCGTTGGAGGTTTTTTATAAGTAGAAAACTCCTGGTCCTGGTTGTTTCCCTCAGCATGGTTAAAATGGGTACCAAGATAGTTTGCCCATGTGTCCTCTGAGATATTAGATGAGACCCCATGGTGCGTAGATCTTATAAATGAGTTTATTGATTTCCAGAACCTTGCCCCATCGTTCCGTTTAATGTCAGAGTGAAGTCTTGCCCATAAATTATCCTCAGCGGATTTGTTTGCTTCCCATTTTGATTTTTGATTTTATTTATTTTCATATTTTTTTTATTTGGTGATTTACAATTGCAGATACATAAAGAAAGAGAGAACCAAGAAAAAAAATATATAAAAATGTTATAACGCGGGTTCAGTAAATATCATACACATTTCAAAGAAAGAGAGACATTAAGGATAAAACATAGAGAAGAAACAACAGATGATTAAGGCAGTATAGTCCTGGTTACATACGTTTAGCCACAATCTCTATTGTCATTGCTCCAATTTTCAATTGGTTTCCAAATCTCGATACCACGTGCTCTAGGCTTTATCCCTTTACAGGCGAAAATCGCCTTTTCTTGATTGTACATACCTAAGAGCCTAGACAGCCAAATCTGAAAGTTAGGGGGATCAACATCCTTCCATCGGGCTGTTAATATAATTCTATATACAGCTGTGCTCAAGAAGAGTGAAACTTCTTCCGCCTTAGTATGATTCAGAGTGTTATCGTAGCTCAAAATATAGAGGGTGGGAGATTCGGCTACTGGCTGCCCAAACACCTCCTGCCAGAACCCAGCAATCATTGTTCGCAGTGCTAGCAATTTATCACAATCATAGAGCATATGTAGTAGATTTGCCGCTGCTTTGCCGCACCTTGGACACTCTGAAGTAGGCCTTATCCCCCAAGCGAAAAGTTTAGCGGGGGTAAAATACAAATCATAAATAGTTTTATATAGTTGGGCTTTCAAATTGGAGGACATAAACAGCTGTGACGATAGTATAAGAGACATGTCGATGTCTACATTGGGATTATTTAGTTTCCTTGACCAGCCCACTTCGGTAGATTCTAAGTCATCTTGTTGGTTTTCAATTAATGCATCGTAGATGGTACCTATCCTAGTTGAGGGTTTAGACAGACGATCAATTAGAGGAATATTATCCAGACAAATATTAGCAAGTTTTGAATTTATGATTGTGTTGATTTGTATAAATTTGAATACACTGTTATTTGTGATAGCAAATTTTGACTGGAGTTGTTGAAATCTACTACCATTATTGGGGAGCATAAAGTCTCCTATTGTTAATACTCCTAAAGTTTCCCACCGTCTGGAAATAGCGTCATATATTTGAGGTGGTAGTATTAAGGAGTGCCATAATGAGATATATCTATTGTATTTGGGAATTTTCATATATCTCGAAATTTTCTTCCACGCTGCCCAAGCGTTAGTTATAACCTTAAATTTAATTTTCTTATAATATGAGGGTTCAATCTGTTTCAGTAGCAGACCATTAGCAATATCGCCAATAGACAACTCATAGATTGAGGGTATATGATTGCCCCCCACCTCATATCCCAGTGGTTTAACATGGAATAATAATATCATCTGTTGCAGAAAAGCAGCCCATGAATAAAGTCCCAGGTCAGGTATAGCCAAACCTCCTCTAGTGATGGGTAGGGAGAGCTTCCGGATAGATCTCCTAATCTTACCATAACCCCACACAAATTTGCCCATTTGACATTCCAATCCCCTTAGAATGTTGTCTTCCACAAGAAGAGGAATCGCTCGAAACAAATATAGAACCCGGGGTAGAATATTCATTTTGAGAAAATTACCTCTTCCGATGATTGAGAGATGTAGTCCATCAATCCTTTTGAGTTCTTTCTTTATTTTTTGGTTCATAGTTAATTTTTACAATCTCATCTATTTTGGCAGATATTCGAACTCCCAGATACACAGCAGATTCTACCCTTCTAGGATCAGTAAAGTGGACATTATTTGTACAAATTACCATCGTTTTATCCCTGTTTAAGGAATATCCTGATAATTGACCAAAGGCTTGAGTAATTTGTTCAATTTCTAATATAGCCTCCGTGGGCTGTGGTGTTATTACAGCCACATCGTCGGCATAAGCTAATATTTTGGTTTGGTAGGGGCCCAGTATAGCTGGTTTAATTGCCTCAGCCTGTAAAAGTTTAAGAATAAGAGGATTTATGTAGAGGGCAAAAAGAATCGGAGAGCAAGGACATCCCTGCCTAGTCCCCCGAGATATGTTAAAAAATCCAGATTCCTGGCCCATTACCAATACCCTAGCCTTCGGTGAGAAATACATTGCTTTAATTGATCTCATAAGGCAAGGTCCAACATTATTCTGATCTAATATTGCCCATAGGAATGCCCATGAAACCCTATCGAAAGCCTTCTTGGCATCCAGGAGGACCATCGACATCTGGCCCCCCGTAGCATTTGCGGCATCAAATAGTGCGATAGCGCGTCGGGTATGGTCCGTAGTATCCTTGCCTGGAATAAAACCATGTTGCCAGGGGGAGACCAGACGTTCGATGATCCCCCTGAGCCGATTAGCCAAAATCTTTGAGTACAGTTTTGAGTCAGAATTTATTAGAGAGATAGGTCGATAAGATGAGGGCAGCTGAGGAGGTTTATCTTTCTTTTGAAAAATTACAATATTAGTTTCCTGCCAAGACCTGGGAGGGATGCCACTAGATTGGATTCCAACAAATAAATCGTGAAGTAGAGGCGTTACTATATTACCCAAAATTTTATAAAACTCGAGTGGTATTTTATCAGGCCCTGCGGCTTTTCCCGCGGCTAACTCTGCAAGAGCAGTTTCCACTTCTATTTGAGTTATTTCTCTTTCTAGATCTAGCCTAGTAGCATTATCCAATCCTACACCATCTTCGTGCTCGCTTGCCCATTTTGATAGTGTTTCTTCGATTAGATTTGAATTTTGATTTTTTCAATGTTGATTTTAATTTCTGTAATTGGTCGTGCTTTGCTGTGTCCGTGGGTTTCTGTTGAAGCTCTCTCATTGTGCGATAGATTGAGGTTTTTATGCCTCTAATTTTCCTTTGTGTTCTTGAGAGAATTTTCCCGATCTTTCATTGCCTGTTTGTGACTGTGGCTTAGGTCTTGTAGCATACGTAGACATAATATTTGTAAATTGTTCCCATTTTATGGTTTCGCTGGATCCTGAGCAACTCCCAAGATGCTGTTTTGTCCTTTCCACAGAGTTTCGTCTATTGCTGCTGAATATTTAATTTTTTTGAAGTTGACGGTGTGGATTGACTCTTTTGGTACTTTAGATAGCTCAAAGTTGGGCTTTACGATCTTAAAGATGGTTTCTTGGGGGCAGTGATTGCTGTCTCCGCTGCGGCCTATCTGGTATGATTTTAAGAGCTGGAATAGTGGTAATGAGATAAAGGTATAGTCTAGGATGCTGCTTGTTCTTGTAGAATGAAAAGTTGCAGCTGAGGGGTTGTCTCCAGAGGTCTTTCCATTTAGGGCCCTGATGTTAAAGTATTCCAGATCTTTTAAAATCTTATTACCTAGCTTTGTTTGCTTGGAGATTTGTGCAATCACTTGTGATGGAATGTCCTAGATTGCATTTTGGATTAGTGGCTCGTCTTCTTGCGTGGTGCCCATGAGGTTAAGGTTGAAGTCCCCAGTAAGAACAACATTTGTTGTGGGTCTTTCCCTTATGCAAGTCTCCATAAAGCTGCAAAGCTCGTTGGCTGCTTTTCTTTTCCTTCTAGGGTGGATGTAGACGTTGATTGAAGTAAAGTTGGTGTCAGCTGTATCTGTTTTAAGTTGTGACAGGTATATATTAACAGCCAACGAGGCTGTAGTAGTTGGTCCGACTTCTTTAGCTGTCAAGATATTTGTGGCCGATATATAAGTTGCTAGGCCACCTTGAGGGTGCCCATATTTAGCTGTCCTTTTTGCAGCGGAGTAAAAGCGTAAGTAGCCATGAAGGTGCGGGGGATCTGCAAGCCATGTTTCTTGAAATACCACGACATCGAAGTTTCTAATATAGGTCATAAACTCTGGGTCAGTTATTTTAGGCGCCAAGCCATTAATGTTCCATGAACATATTCTCAATAAGTCGTGAGCGCCCTCCGTTGGCTTGAGGCTAATTTGTCATTCATTATCATTTAAAGTTCTGGCTGTCCATCTTGAGTCGGGCAGTCCAGGTGGTTGTATGTATTCATCTGCAATACGTCGGGTGCTCTCGTTATGTCGCTATACCATAAATGGTTTAACAGCATATTTACTTAGTTTTCAATTCCGCCGAGCTCTCTCTCTCTCACCCACACACATGCACATACATATACACGCACACACACATTCACACCGAGTATAAATGATACGAGTGTGGTCATTGTTTCTACACATACATGCATAGATAAATGTAAACTCACACGCACAGACAGCATCCTTGTACGTGCATTATTACAATGAGCCGCACAACTCTTTCTCCATAGACTAAAAACATAACACTGCACATCAGTACGTTTCATAGTAAATGATATAACATATATAGAAGGTGAATCGGACAGTCTCCTAAAGTTCTGTTCCCAATTATGCGCAAACAGTGATGCTTAGAAAACACTACATACACCAGGTTTACAAGTGATAGCGCTTGTACACTTCTGTGTAAGGAAGGGAACACACTTACCATGCAGGGGAGCTCAGGGAAAGCAAGAGGGAGGAAGGGGTTAAGGGTGGGTGCATGGTAGGAGGGTGACTCGGTGAGGGAAACAGAGATACACCCCTTTAACGGGCTTGTCTTTAAGCGAGGAGGTGGCTTAACATATCAAGCTGCCGACTTTAGGGCTGGAGAGCAGGGTGCTAGCCTCGGCTGGGCTATATCACTTAATCATAAATAAATAAACAGCAATCTTGGAGGGGGTGGGGAGAGACAAAAAAAACACAACACACGTGGAGGGGCGAGACAGACAACATTTTAAAGAACACGGTTGAGACGGGCAAATGTAGCATCTGAAAACAACTGAAACAAACGGTGCAGAGAATCGAAGCGAGGAGGTAGCTCAACATATAACGTTGCCGACATTGGAGCTGGAGAACAGGGTTTGCCGACTTTGGAGCTGGAGAACAAGGTTCGAGCCTCGGCGTGGGCTGTATCACTTAATCATGAAGAAATAAACAGAGATCTCAGAGGTGGTGGGGAGGGACAAATAAAAAACACAACACACGTGGAGGGACGAGGCAGATCAAATAAATAAACACGGTCACAATTGTGCCAGAGCAATTCAATGTAAATAAGACTGCCTCAACATAAACATAACATGGGAGGAGAAAAACGTAACATTGGAAGTGGAAAGTGCAGTGCAATCAGCTGCCTTCCTCCAAAGGTGTGTTCATTAAGTAAATAGTTCTTTGGACTGCTAATGAAAGTTCCTGAGTCAGGACACATGTAAAAGGGCTAGTCCTCATGGAAGGTAACAACAGGAGACAGGGAGATAACTAAGGAGGGACTAATAAGCCTTTTGACCAATCAAAACCCCAAATTTACAAAGGACAGTCACAAAAGCCAATACAAAATAGGGGCGGAGAGTGAATGCAGCTTCCAAAAAATACCTCAACACAGCATGTCTCGATAATAAAAACAATCTACAGCAAAATTAAAGCACCACATGTTATAATTTACCTATTTGGTAGGATTTAACAATAATTAATGTTGTGCCTCGCACTCCCATCTTTGAGCACTATGGATCCGGTCATGGCACTCCACACTCTTTCAACCCCTTGGGCCATGGTCGATTCAGAGTTACGTTTGGTGACTTTTGCTCTGCCCTTTTTTGTCCCAAGTCAACACCTTTGGGAGACCATGTACGGATCGCGTCGGCTCAGACAGGAGCATTGGCGCAAAAGGTACCACCCATACCTCAAAATCCTGCCTGCCTTTGCGTTCTTCATGGCATCCCTTCATTCTACAGTGTTTGGGAGCTGGCAGTTGGAAAACGAAAATAAGGAAGATTCTAAATGCGGCATCTAACAATGTCGCAGTAAGACTAACCTCCATGGTGAATACATTACAGCAAGTACTAGTCTTAACTAAGGAGAATGTTAGACATCAAGACGGAGGTTTGGAAGTTCCAGGTCAATGAAGGGCATCTTGGATTGGATACTAAACAAGCATTTACAATGCAATAGGTCACGCGATTGTGAGTTTCTGAACTATTGGCATTGTAAATGGCAATGCCCTTTATAAAAAATGTAAAGGCATTGTCATTTACAATACCAAAAGCTATACCTATTGTATTGCAGAGGAAAAAGAAAGAGCACAGTGTCTCTGAAGCGGGCCCCGCGCTCGGTATTAGATGTGAAAAAATAATAAAATAAACAGAGCGCAGTGTCCCTAAAGTGGCGCCACACTCAGCATGCAAATACAAACAAAAGAAAAAAGCAGTCGCCAATGTCCCCATCAGTGTCCTAAAACAAAATAGTTCTCACCCACTATATAAAGCAGATAGTGTAACAAGCCAAGTAAAAGGTCCTGTCGTTATGGGCGATAGCAAATGGAGACAAGGCGGTACCAAGGCGGTACTAAAAAACCTATCTATGTATCAGAAGGCACTATTGAAGAAGGACTATGACACAAAGCCAATGACAAATGTGGGCAGAGAGAGGGCGGGCTGCTAGTGCATACCCTACTACAGCATGCTTCGCAGAGCAAGCAGTGCATGCTCGACCTAAAAAGGTAAGCAATGGATATCCATGAGCGTCCAGCTTAAATCTTGTGCTCGGGACACCATGAGATGCCAGAACTAGTTTAGTTTTAGCCCAGTCTTATGTGTTCTTATTTGAATCAAACAGTTCTGTTTGCTTTATGAAGACGTAGGCAGGAGAGAATCAAGGTGATTTGAAGGCTTTGGGTGGCAGGTTCAGGTCATCTTTCTTGAACTTAGATATATATAGAGTTCTGCATCGGCTATTTGTGGAAAAAGAAACCATTCCAAAAGCTGGCAGAGAGGCGTAAATACCTCAATGATAACTCCTCCCCCACCTAATCTGTGGATCCTCAGAACATCCCCTGCTGCTTGCATAAGATCCCAATAGTGTTTGACGTATAGATGCTGCTCTCGGCGACGTTTGGCACGCAGTCAGCAGCGCTTCTATGCATGTTCACAACAAAATGCAAACAAAAAAAGCACATGTTTGCAATATTCCCAATATGAAAGGCCTTAGGGTAGTCAAAACAAGCATTTGCAATGCAAAAGGTCTCCAAGTTATGCAAGAACTATTGCAGGAAGTGGTTGGCAACTTGGCATCACGGACAACGGGAAAGAGCGCGGGGAAAAGCCACGAACAACAGGAGGGTTGAGTAGAGGAGGAGAGGAGAGGAGAGGAGAAGGCACGGACAGCAGGACGGAGGGTGAGGAGAGGAAAAGAAGGCATGGACAATGGAGTGGAGGGTGGAGGGTGGAGGGAGGAAGAAGGCACAACAACAGGAGAGGGGTAGAAGGCAGCAAAACACCAAAACATGTTGTGTTGAGCGATTCTAGACTGAACACGAAGGGACCGCTTCTGGTCCCGATCAAGCTGCACAACCAAGCATGTCACAAATGAGTCCAATAAATCAATGTTGTATTCTAGACCCCACATCCCCCATATTGTTTGAAAAGCTGCATGACGTTACATGTGCCCTTCTACACTCTCCACATTTACCTGGTCCTTCTCCTTCAGCGGGCTCTGGTTCCAGCTGCTCTCTGGGCCTCGGGCCCTGCAGCGCACCATTGGACTTCCAGAGTAGCCGCAACACCCGAATGATCTTCGGCAGCACCCAGGACCAGGCGCCTAGGACGCCCCCTGAACAAAGCTGCGGCTCCTCGTCGACAGTCCCCCAAATCCATCCCAGCTTGGCAGAGGAGAGGAAGCAGGGTCGGTTGGAGATCTGGAGTGGATGGAGTTCATCGTGCGGATGGTGTCTTCAGTGTTGATCGGGGTCCAGGCGCGGAGGATGGTGGTGGGGGGCGCTGGTGCGGTTGTAGGGTGCGTCGGCTGTGTGCTGAAGCTGTTGTGTATGTCTGCGATCTTGCTGTGGAAGAACGAGGCGAGCGAGTTGCAGAGGTCTTGCGATGGGGTGATGTCGTTGTTTCCGGCGCTGGGGTTGGAGAGCTCTTTAACGATGTTGAAGAGTTCCTTGCTGTTGTGGGTGTTGTTTTCCAGTCGTTCCTTGAATGCAGTTTTCTTGGTGGTGTGGATCAGTTGGTGGTGTTTTTGAGTGGCGAGCTTGAGGGTGGTCATGTTGTCTGGAGTCGGGTCTCTGCACCAGGCTTTCTCGAGGGCTCGGCAGTTCTTCTTGGAGCTCTTGAGTTCGTCGGTGAACCAGGAGGCTTTCTTGCTGCTGGGTCTGCTGGGAGGGGTCCTCAGTGGTGCGAGGTCGTCTGCGCAGTTGCTGATCCACCTCGTAAAGTTGTCGGTGGCATGGTTGGGGTTCGCTGAGCTGGCGGGAGGGTTCTTGTTCAGGGATGCGGCGAGCTGGTCGGCTGTGATCTTGTTCCAGCTTCTGCGGAGAACCTGTTGCTGGTGGTGGTGGATCGTGGTCCTTCTGAAGCTGAAGTGGATGCAGCTGTGGCCCGTCCAGTGGAGTCCGGTGGCGTGGCTGAAGGAGATGTCCTTGCTGGAGGAGAAGACGGGGTCAAGCGTGTGGCTGGCGTAGTGGGTGGGGGTGGTCACCAGCTGCTTGAGTCCGAGGTTGGCGAGGTTGTCCAGCAGGGTGGTGGTGTTGCGGTCGTTGTTGTTCTCCAGGTGGAAGTTGAGGTCCTCAAGGAGGATGTAGTCAGCGGAGGGGAGAGCGTGCGGGCTGATGAAGTCGGCGATGTCTTCGCTGAATTGTGTGCGTGGTCCCGGGGGTCTGTAGATGAGGGTGCCTCTGAGGGTGGTCTTGGTGTCGGTGTGGATCTGGAAGTGCAGGTGTTCGGCGGCTGTGAGGGTGTCGTCGGAGTTGGTCGTGATGCGGATGGTGTTCTTGTGGACGATGGCGATGCCTCCTCCCGTCTGGTTGACGTGGTCCCTCCGGGTGATCTTGTATCTGTCCGGGATGGCGATGGCGATGTCGGGCTCTGAGGAGGCGTTCATCCATGTTTCCGTGAGGAAGGCGACGTCTGGGGATGTCGAGTCGAGGAGGTTCCAGAGCTCCACGGCGTGTCTGTGGACGGAGCGGGTGTTGAGCAGGATGCACTTGAGGTGGTTGCTGCTGGGGGTCGGCTTGGTGGGTACGGTGCAGGTCCGGATGCAGGAGAACTTGCAGGATTGGCAGGTGAAGGGTGCGTGGGTGCGTCTTGGGGTGGCTCGGTAGCACCCGGGGGTTCGGCCGGTGTTGAGTACGTTGAGGGTGGTGGCGTCGTAGGTCCGGCGGGTGGGGTGGCCTCTGCGGGGGCCAGGGGTTCTGGCGCTGGGCGTGGTCCCGGCGCGGACGGGCGCAGACGGGCTTACCTTTGGCACACAATCGGTGCTCCCGCTGCGCGCGTCCGCTGCGCGGTCGCTCTGGAGGCGTCATAAGTAAGGAGCCGGGAGGGAGGAGCAGCTGGGTGGCGGGAACGGGGCGGCGAATGGAATCACAGGGGGGCGGGGCCGCAGGGAGGTAACGACGGGAAATCCAAGAAGCAGCGGGCAGCGGGAAAGTCCCAGGAGCAGCGGGCAGCGAGCGAAGGAATCTGCAGGCAGGAGGCGGCAAGGCAGGCAGGAGCGGCAGCAGTGAGTGGGGCGACCAAGCCCTGTGGAGGGCTGATATAGAAAAACAATGGTCCTAAACCTATTAATTATACTGATGGACTAAATCAATTATAATACCCACAGTTTTTGTGTGTAGAGCAACCACAACTAGTCTGCTCTATTGTACTCAAGTTGCTTAGTACCACGAGATAAACCTACACCACGGTTAAAGAAAATACTTTTAATTTATTAGCTTGTTTTTAATTTTTTAGCGGTTCATTTTTATACACAATATATCATTTCAAAATAGATAAAAAGTAGTTGCCCAGAATAAGAGCGTGCAAAGAAAAAGTGTGATCAGGAGTGTAAAACAAGTGAAAAGAAAGGAAAATTCACGATAGTGGACAGAAATAATTCACATTATTTGACAAACAATATCGGACATATGATTTGCCGTATTGAGAACCTGGCCAAACCTGTTTGAACTTTTTGCAATCAGAACATTTATTCCATACAGACATACATGTCTTGAGGTTTTTGCATCATATAAAAGGTTTTAATAGTTGGTCCAAGGTTATATAAAGGTAGCGTCGACATTTCGACTCGTCTTATGCCCAAACGGTGATTTGAACCTGGGGATTGCGAGTCTTCATCAGGACTGGAAAAACAGACGGGGGCAACCAAGGGATAATAATAACCCCTTCAAAAATGAGAGAACAATAGGAGGTGGTCCATAGTTACAACTTCCCATCAAGTCTCTTTAGCATCAGATTAACTCCTCATTCATGTTGGGAGGGCACAATACTTCATATTTGCATCGTGGGGAAATATTACCTTAGTGTAATTGTCTTTAAATCAAATTCTTGCTTGAGGGGCTCCTCTAGATAATATCAGGTAGCTTCATGAGGTGATTCCGATGCATATAGAAAAACAGGCCTTGATTTAATTTGGGCTCCTACTTGTAAGAGCTGGTAGCTTATTGCCGATTTTGATAGCCCATATGCAGCCAAACCTCGGTGTGTGGAGGGCTGAGCGGTCGGTGTCCTCCAGCAAAAAAAACAGCAGTGAACAGCAGCTCCATGTTTCTGTGCCACGCTCTCTTCTACACAATCATTGACTGTGCTCCTTCAACAATTTGGCCACTACAGTCAGCACTGTAATAAAGGAAACATGCCCGCCAACTATCAACCTACTGATCACATTGCAGACCCTGATTTGTGGGGATATTATTTTCTGTAGCCTCAAATGTATATTGAGCAATATATGTAGATTTAGGGTAGGGGCAATTGTGTTGGAAATGGCCCTTTCTGCTGGGTCACCCCCATACTTTTTGCCTTCCTCCTACCCTTTTTCTGACTATGTTTATTTTGGCTCTAGGACTCCTCTGTGCACTTTACTACTGGTAACCAGTGCTAAACTGCTTGTGCTCTCTCCATAAAACATAGTAATATTGGCTTACATCTTTTTGGGATATTTAATGTACTTGTAAGTCCCTTGTAGAGTGGTATCCCGCATACCCAGGGCCTGTAAGTTAAATGCTATCAGTGGCGAGCAGCACTTATTGTGCCACCCACTTAAGTAGCTCTCTGAAACTTGTCTCAGGCCCGCCATTGCAGCCTGAATGGAGTGTCATACTGCCATGTCGACATGGTATTTAAAACCCCTTGCTAACCCTTAACCTCACCTTTTCTGACATACAAGTAGGAGCAGCCATGCAGGTAGGAGCGGTGGGGGAGGGAGGAGGACTACAAGGAAAAAATTATTATTTATTTAATTTCCCCTCTTCGTCATCTGTGAGAGTCCCCCCATCCCGCCCCAAATCCCCACCACTCTTACCTGCATGGACCGCTCCTGCATATAAGTCATTACTAAGGTAGGCCCTAGGTTGCGCATAGGGCAGGGTGCTGTGTGATTAAAAGATAGAACATGTACTTTCAAGCTTTATATGTCCTAGTATTGAAAATCTCCCAATTTCATTTTGCACTATTGTAAGACCTAACCCTCCCATAGGTTAACATTCAAGATTTCCTATTACATTTAATACGTTGTAATTCCTAGTTGGAAGGCGGTGGAGCTGTCATGCTCAGTACCTATGGAATTGTATTGACAAGTCCTCTTTAAAGGTAAAGTCAAATTTATTATTACAATCCTCAAAATGTCACTTTCAGAAAGATGGCATTTTTCTGTTCCTAGTTCTGTGTGTCTGCAGCCTGTCTCCAATACACGTCTGGATAAGGTGACAGCTGGACTTTGTGTATTACTTCTAGACAGTCACACGCAAAGGGAGCTTAGGTGTGATGTGATGGGCCATTCACATCCTGGTGGACCATCCTACGCAGAGTGGGAGGGAGAGCTGGGCTTAGCCACACACACCTGAATAGGCTGTGTCCTGTCCCCACACAAAGGGCTGCTTAACCTCCTGTAATGAGTCTAGAGACAGGGCAGGGAGGGAGGACCACTATGCACCTCAAAGTTCCTTTTTGAAGTCACCTCCACTATTTAAAGGCACAACTGGATATTTTTATTGGGTCTCTGACCCCACAAAATCAGACACTACTAGACCTTTGAAGAACTCTGGCAGGAGGAAGGTATGCTGTCCTTTTACATGGACTGCCGCACTGCTGCTCTGGACGAACTGCTTCACTGCTGTGCTGCCTGCTACCCTCTGCCCCGCTGAGCAGCCCATCTCACTATGAACCCAGAGTGACTCCAAGGGCATGCTGGCTTGCCACCTACTCTAAGTCTCACCCACCTGCAACAGCACCTGGACTTTGGTTGCTGCAAGTCTTGCCCTACCAAGTGGTGCCAATCCAGTCCTGGGCCCTTGAAGTGGGCACAAAGTGCTGTTAAAAATGCATGCATCAACAACGTTGTGCTGATCGGAACCAGCATATTTACCTCAACCCCGATGAATTATTGCTGCAGTAAGGACCAAAGACCTTTCATCTCCGACCGCATAGCTCATCGCTCCCAGTTCTCAATGCACTGCCTACATCCTGTGGCTTGATGACGATGCATTTCCAATTTGTGTGCACAACGACAATGCATCATCTTCGATACAGTTTTTTGGTGCCGATACATCGCCTCTTTCCTTCTCACATCTCGACTTCGTCAACGACACATCTCAGGTATTTTTCAGCAGGCCACAGTTGGTCCCTGTATCTGGCCCGTGCTCCATGGCAGGCTACCTGAACTTTTGGACTTACCCCAGTCAAGCACGAGCAGATGTCCCCGGTTGGCGCTTTAAGCTTTTAAGCACTATGTTTTCATTTAACTTTCAAAATTTATAACTCCAGTTATACTTATTTTGTCATTTTGGTCTTGTTTTGTTCATATAAATATAAGCTATTGTTCTAAACTGGTCTGGAGTCTTTTTGTGGTGTTTTCACTTTATTACTCTTTAAAGTGTTGCACAAATATTTTGCACATTGCCTCTTAAGTTAAGCTTTACTTTATACCAAGCTACCAGGGTGAGCACAAGTTAATGTAGAGTGTGTATCTGACTTATCCTGTCTAAGATTATGGTGCCTGCTTGGACAGGGTGCATATCTCAGCCAACCAGAAACCCAATTTCTAACATTGGTAATCAGTGGTGAGGATAGGACTTGTGTTTGCTCAGTGCCATACTGTAATTTGGAGTACACTATTGCTCCACATCTAAGACCATGAGTTTTTGAATTTCTTCTTTTATTTTTCAAAATGTGACTCCTGTTTCATCTTCATCAACTTGGGACTCTTTGTTGTTGCACCTGTGATACATTGTCAGAATTTCCATGGTTCTTAACTGTCTGTAAGACTACACTGTGAGGGAGATGAAGGGTACCTGCAAGGAGAGGGGGCTGAATGTGGGCAGGAAAGATTCCAAGATGGATCTACAAATAGCCATAGGAGCCTACGAGGAAGTCAAGAGGCTGCAAGCAACAGCATAGGAGAACCCAGGGCTGGAGGATGGGCTGGAGGATGGATCCCCTTGCCTCCAGAAGGGGAATCATGAGGCCCAGCATGGGGCAGGTGGCAGTGTGTCTTCCAGGGATCTATCACAGATGATGTTGGATGTCAACACCATTGAGAACTAAAGCATGGCTGAGCTGAGGAAGCTGTGCTGAGAGAGGGGACTGAATCGCCCTAAGGGTTATGCAAAGCTTGAGTATCAGTTAGCCCTTAAAACCTGAGAGAAGGTCTGCAGAATGCAATATGCACCACATGAAGAGTCTGAGAGGACTACTTCACCACTCTAGACAATGCAGAACCTTGTTGCCTGAGTTCAAGGAGGGGGGTGACATAGACAGGTGGTTTGAGGTATGTGAGGTTGCTCTAGAAGTGCACAAGATCCCTAAGGAGGATTGGGAAGCTGGCATATGGAGGCCTATGCCTAGTGATGACAGAGAAGCTCTACTGACAATAGAGAAGGGGGACAGGTTGCAGTATCACATCATTAAGGAGATCCTTGCCATAAGAAATGGATTTACCTCAGAAGAGTGCTGGTTGAGAGTCATTACCAGTCAGAAACTGTCTCACCACTCCTGGGGGGATTATGTGGGGTACTTTTGCAGGGCACTGGATGGTTTGGGTAAAGGGTAGTATATAAACAGTTTTGAGGGACTGTACAATTTGATTGCCAGAGGGCACATGTTCAGTCGCTGTTTTCCAGGGTTATGCTAGCACCTGGTTCATTGCAGATTCACTGAACCCAGGGAGCTTGCAAAGGAGGAAAACCTTTGGATGAGTACCAGAGTGACTAAAAAGGCATTGGAGAGTGATCCTAAGGAGGGTGGGTCAGGCTCCCCCTCTCAAAGTGAAGGGAGGTATGCAGTGACCCAGACAGGTCCCATTATAGTAGGGGGAAGGGCCCAATGCCTATTCTAAGAATAGGAAGGGAGTTTATGGTCGGCGGAGACCCAGAGTGCTCCATTTCCAGCCCCAGTTCTTGGATTGCTATCAGTTAGAGCACAAGCAGGGGGATCTGGTCTGTACCAAGACCATCCACTGATGGGAGCTCCACAGTGTCAGGGAAGCTGGGTGGGCTACCACCACAGGCACCCTACCAGTTCTGTTTTCTTGGGGTACCACTCCAAAGCAGAGCGTACAGAGGCCCAGATGTAGGGGCAGGTGGTGGAAACAGCCCACAGTGGGATGATTAGTGGGTCACCGGTTGCCAACTCTGAGAACAAGCTTGTTTCCTTCCCAGTATAAGAATTGGCTTGGTAGTTTGGTATGCCCTGTTCCCATGATGCACTGGGCCAGGGACAGACTAATTTGCATATAGCCAGGTTCTGAGCTGGGATGGTGCAGTGAGCTAAAAAACGGTGATGGATCAAGCCCTGATCTGTTGACTGGGTATGAGTGTTCTGTTTAACTCAGATACTCTGTCCATCACCACCCCCTTTTCAGAATCGTTTTGTCCACCATAAGCGTGGAAGGGTATACTCAGATGTGAGTCCCTTGCTCATTGCACCATCAGGATTCAAGCAAGCAGGGCCGAAGACGGCTGTAATGCCAGAAACCGGTCCCCGGAAGCTTGTTTCCTTCCCAGTATAAGAATTGGCTTGGTAGTTTGGTCTGCCCTGTTCCCATGATGCACTGGGCCAGGGACAGACTAATTTGCATATAGCCAGGTTCTGAGCTGGGATGGTGCAGTGAGCTAAAAAACGGTGATGGATCAAGCCCTGATCTGTTGACTGGGTATGAGTGTTCTGTTTAACTCAGATACTCTGTCCATCACCACCCCCTTTTCAAAATCGTTTTGTCCACCATAAGCGTGGAAGGGTATACTCAGATGTGAGTCCCTTGCTCATTGCACCATCAGGATTCAAGCAAGCCGGGCCGAAGACGGCTGTAATGCCAGAAACCGGTCCCCGGAAGCTTGTTTCCTTCCCAGTATAAGAATTGGCTTGGTAGTTTGGTCTGCCCTGTTCCCATGATGCACTGGGCCAGGGACAGACTAATTTGCATATAGCCAGGTTCTGAGCTGGGATGGTGCAGTGAGCTAAAAAACAGTGATGGATCAAGCCCTGATCTGTTGACTGGGTATGAGTGTTCTGTTTAACTCAGATACTCTGTCCATCACCACCCCCTTTTCAGAATCATAACTCTGAGAACAGAGCACCCCATGACGGACCCTGATGCATCTGTGAGCAAGTTAAAGTTTGTTGCTGCACAGGTGGGGTCCACATGTGAGGAGAAGAGGTCATCATGACCAAGTTCAGTGTCTCAAGAAAGCTTAGACAGAGGGATCCAACTAAGTTCATTGAGGCGTAGAACTAACAAGTGCACCTGCAGTAGTGGGCCATTATCAATGTTCTATTGCCTAAGCAGGGAAGTCCACCATGGTATGGATTAGTTTACTCTGGCCTTAGGCTGGAGGACGGTCATATTGGAAATGGTCTTTTTTTAGGATCACACCCAAACGTTTTACCTTCCTCCTCCCCTTTTTCTGACCTTGTTTATGTTGGCTTTCTGATTCTGTGCACTTTAGTACTGAGAAGTAGTGCTAAAGTGCTTGTGCTCTCTCCCTAATACTTAGTAAGATTGCCTTCCACCTGTTTGGAATTTTTGTATTTATTTGTAAGTCCCTTGCGGAATGTTATACCATATACCCAGGATCTGTAAATTAACTGCTACCAGTGGGTCTGCAAAAAGAATGGAGGGAATGCCAAACAAATGTAAAATATTCCCTCCTTACAGAGATCTGGGCCTAAATCCATCATTTGTTTGCACACTATGCCATTCCGATTTAGACCCAGCCATATGCAAATCAGTCTTGACCCTGCACCCATGGGAACAGTCCAGCCCGAATTGGCAGGCCAGACCCTCCCTGTATCACACACAAGCATCCTGGGACCAGTAGGTAGGCTTGACTCCTTTGGCATGGTGAGCAAGGGACCCACGTCTGGGAATACCCTTCCCACTTAGGGTGACAAATGTAAAACCCCCTGTACAGAGATCTGGGCCTAACTCCATCATTTCGTTGGTCATCATGCCATTCCAGTTTAGACCCAGCCAAGTGAATCAATCTTGACCTGCTCCCGATAGGAAGAGTGAAGCCCAAACTACCAGGCCAAGTCCTCCCTTGACCGGAAACAACAATCCTGGGACCAGTTTCAGGGTATCACCCCTCATCAGCCATCCTAGCTTGACTCAAGTGGCATGGTGAGCACAGGACCCATATCATAAATGTAAAGAACGGACTACTGTGTTCTCTGTCCGTGAGAACACCACAAATTATACATAATATTGTGGACAGATCCAAAATTGGGCCCAACGGTGCCAATTACATTATTGTACGCATTTTATTGCATTATTGTTTACATGCTTGGATTTCATATTGATAACATGTCTGTCTGTTTTTCTGTCATAATTAAACAATTTGCACAATCAGTAATTTCTCAAACGGTGTGCTTTTAGTTTGATATGTCTATAATAGTTTCCCTAATTAGTTTTATATGATTTTAGAATCAACAAATATTCAAAAGGATTCATGGCTCAAGTAGCCACATTTCTTCAGATCTATTCTCCATAATTCATGCTGCAGTAACCTAATTCAATATAATCATCAATATGGTTGATATATAACACATTCAGAGGCTCTTACTTAGCAATTCTCATCACTGCATGAGTCAAATCTGATCCGGGAATAAACAGAAACATATTTTTCACAAAGGGCACCTGAGTTGGGTCAAAACTAAAAATAGGAATAAAATACCAATATCATTGTTTACATGTCAATATACAAAATTCCTGAGAAGGGAGGATAGAAATTCTCAGATCATTTATAAGTGCACAAAAAGTTCCTCATCCAGATTTATCCCCATTTTTGCCAACGTCTGGCCTCCAGGATGTATTTTTATTCTAATTTCCGTAGGGATAAAATTCTATTACATTCCCTTGTGTGTTTGGGTACACAATCAATGACAAAATACCCTACTTCCTTCCAATCACCTTAATGTATATCATTGAAATGACGGGCAGTGCTGTAACTCTTAGCAAAATGTGTTCTCACCCTGATACTTGCAACGTGCCATTTCCTGCTTGAGCACACAATGATATAAACTAAAAAGTCTGTTTTACAGGTGAAAGAATGTTAATTCTCCATCTCTTCTTTATGTGTATTAATTCCACCTCGTATGTGCTGGTGTTAAATTTACAGGCTTTCATTGCCCACACCTTAGGAAACCTTTGTTGGTTTATGCCTACGCCCTTCTCTTGGTGACAGGAAACTGTACACTAACATATCCCACTAACATATCCTACAAAGATGTATTTCCCTTGAAGGTCCAAGCTGGGTTCAATACAACTACCTAGTTCAGGGTAGGATTGTGTGACAGCATATCTCATCTTTTGCGCAGAATGTGTTTTGCTTGTCAGCATACCTTGTGAATTTGGTTATAAAGCGAATGGGTTCTTTGGATAGATCTTTCACCCTGTCCATCCTGATCTATACAGAGTGGTTTCCCTACTCACTTTGTCAGATGCATCAATGGCTTGATTAACCATCTTTCTGGAGTACAGTCTCATTTTGAATCTTTCGATCATGTCATCCTTAGTTCTAAGGTAACTTTCTTCCAAGCTGCAATTGCTTTTAGCTTGCAGAAACTCTCTGTAAGGGATACTCTATCTAAAGTAAGGTGGATGGTTGCTCTTCGCATGTAAGATGCAATTTCCTGATGTACTTTTTCTAAAAAGTTCAGTTTCTAGAGTTTGATTTTTTATTGTCAATTTTAAGCCTATGAAATTAACTGTTTCCTTACTGTACTTGATTGTAAATTTCAAGCTCGCCTGATTCTTATTTTAAATTGTTAAAACTGTTTCAGTTCTTCTTCCTGTCCACAGCAGATGCAAAAAACATTGTTGATGTATCTAAGTCACATAACTATTTTATCAGGGCAATGTTCCAGGTCAATGGCCCAGAGCACCTGCTCCTCCCACCAGCCCATTACCAGTTTGGCATTGCTGGGTTCAAAGCTGGTGCCCATCGCTTTCCCTTGTGTTTGTCTGAAATACTGGTTTTCAAATATGAATATGTTTTTACTGAGAAAAATGTGTATCATTTTCAATAGTATGTGGGTGTGTTCTAGTAGAATAATCCCCCTTGGCTCGCAAAAGTTAAAAGTTACTTGCAGCCCTTAATCCATCCAAATGTCAGATGCTAGTGTAAAGGCTCTCTACATTGAGTCTAACCAAAGTGTATGACTCAATGTTCTGTGTTTTAGAGATAAGATCTTTAGTATTCTTCACATATGATGTTACATTTTGTACAAAGGGAAGCAAAGAAAGATTAACATAAACTGTAGTATTCTCAAACAAGCTGTTTTTGATGACATTATGGGATGCCCTGAAGGGACCAGGCTGTCTTTAAGTATCTTGGGTAGCACATTTAAGGATGGTAATTTTTTAGGAATTGTATTTCCCCCCATTGGTAATTTTACCACTCTTTCAAATTCTTATAGTATCTGCTTTAAAGATCTATGTAGTATTTTTTGTCAATTTTCTCATAGCAGGCAACATCATTAAACTGTCTACAAGTTTCTTTAATATACTTCTCTCTCGACATCAACACTACATTGCACCCTTTATCGGATAGTTTAATGGTTATGTTCTCATCTTTCTGTAATGTCATAACAGCCTTCCATTCACTCTTGTTTAAATTCTGATGCATCTTAGTTCTTTGACGCATAGCTGTCTCAGATCTTTGGTAACTAACTGACAGAAAATAACAATATTATCCCTAGGTGTCTGTGGTACACAATTGGAATGTGGTTTGAAATCTGTTTGTTAAGTTAGATTTGTCCTAACACCTTATTCATTGGGTATCATTGTTATAAACCTGGGATCAAAGGAATTGCATACTTTCCTTTCAGTACATAAATTAGTTTCATGACTTAAATCATACAGTGTATTCAGCATTTCAATGTCATCAATGAGTAAGTTCGATCTCTCGGGAGTTGTTAATACTACCGTTTAGATGTGTTTTTTTCCGATCAAATGTACTTGATAGGGGTTCAAATTGTGAGTACATTTGAACAAATCAACTTTCATTTGTGCATAGTCACTGGATACATCAGGGCAAAATGATAATCCCAACTTTAATACCTCCGATTCAGTATCATTCAACTCACATGGTGGAGGGTGGCAAGTTTCACAAGATTGCTTTACTCTTGGCAAAGCGACTTTTAACGAAACGCTAGAAATCCCAGATAGAGCCCCCTGTGGTTCAGAGACAGGAGGAGGTGGCATATTGTGGCTTGGCTGAGAGCAGGGTCCTGTGTCGAGAAGAATATATAGGTTGCGCAAAAGACCCATAGCAATGGCATGCGAAGCACTGTTGAAAGCACTCAATATGCAGTGGAAAGCAGCCGAAGGAGAGTGGTGATCGCAGCCATACTGAGCGATGACCCAGATACAGTGCCAGACTAATGGCCCCATTTACCCGGGACCTTGCACAGTTCCTGGTATCGCCCAGATATGCTCATTAATTGACGTACCGCTTATGACACAGCTCAGCACCTACAGATTTTTATGCACTAGTCTCAGGGATAATACAAGATTTTCATCCACTTTACTTAAATCTTTCCATAGCTATCAATATACATTGCCCTACACACATATCAACCACTGAGGAACGATGTTTAGTTGAGGAATGGGGTGGGATCGGTTAGTTTCAACTGGACTAATATTAACGATGCACATCCTTTTGTTTATCTCTATGAGACTGATTTTTAATAATCAGTCATAATTTAAGCTGCAATATTCACACAACAGATTATTATTTCATATTTCTAAAATGTATCTGCATAATGTCATGCTTTGGCGATACTGTCAAGTGAATTTGTCTCTTACAATAAAAAGCAATAAAGTTTGTGTTAAAAAAAACCTCATATGGTTAGAGGTTCATTACCGTTAGTTGATATTCTTCTGGTGTTGTTTTATCCATTTTGTCTCCTTCGTCCGTGCCCACATGTTCCCATGTGTAATGATTGAAAGCAGCGCAAGAACTCGCATGCGCCACTAACCTTAGTTCAATGACCAGCAGGGACGACGGGATGACTGTCCTTGCAACCTCCAACTGCACGTCACCCAACAATGGGACAGACACCGCTATTAGAGCACGCACAGCCGGAGGCCGCAAGGGGAAATAAAAAGGTGGAGGAATGTGGGTTTCTCAGATCTCTTCAGCTCAGGTTCTAGGGTCAGCGGCTTCACTGAGAAGACCTCCCTGGAGGTGGGTGAGAAGATAGAGAGAGAGGATAATGTGACTCTGTACTGCTTTGAACAGCCCCACTTCCCCTGTGTTCCGGGACTTACCACTAGCATGAATGGATACTCCGTGGATAAAGTCTACAGCTTCTACAGAAGTCGTTGTAGCTGTTCAACAGGTCTCGAAGAGTTAACTCACTCTCCGCTCCAATATCTCGCACGGAAGATATTTTCCCCGATAAATGTTCTTGACAAGGTACTGCTTGTAGAAAGACCCAAAATGCTCCTTTTGGGGTGTAGTCTAGCAGCAACTGCTCTGCAGGCGCAATCCCGCCTGATATCCAAGGATTCCAACTCGATAACAAAAAAGAATGGTGCGACCTGCACAAGATCTCGCTAGGTTTTGAAACGGATAACAAAGAGGAAAACAAAAAAGGTAACGGAAGAGAGCGAGCCCGCTCTCCTCGATCTTTACAAACAAACGCGGTTCTGTTAACTCACAGGGACGCGCTTGTCTCCGCTGATCTGACCTCGCTGGCACTTCGTCGTCGCGGCGGGTGTTTGATCACTGACCTCGCTGGCACTTCGTCGTCGCGGCGGGTGTTTGATCACTGACCTCGCTGGCACTTCGTCGTCGCGGCGGGTGATGGAAAAAAGGACTAAATGGCTTGAACACGAATCTCCACGGCAGAACTCTAGATGCATAAACAAACAGGGAACGAACCAGGAACAGGATTGACAAGCTCCGTTTTGGTCAAGGGGTGGAGCTTAAATAAGTTCTTCCCATTGTGCCTGATCCCGGCGTCGCTTGGCCTTCTGGGACTGGTAGTTTTTCCTGAGATGACCTATAGTACGATGTCTGCAGCAACTTGCCATGCTGCCTAGGGCGATCGCTACAGAACCCCCTCTCGAGGACTGCCGTCCCGGCGGTCGTCCTGGCTTCCCGGGGTAACGTTCGTGAAAAAGGGCAACCAAATCGGGACAATGCAAGTGATCCGTAGGTTCCCAGGAGCGATCTTCGGGGCCGTAGCCTTTCCACTCGACTAGATACTGAACCCGACCCCGTACGACACGGGAGTCCAAGATTGCCCCTACTTCATACTCTTCTTGCCCTTCCACTTCCACAGGGCCAGGGCGCTCTGGCAACCGGACACTAGGTAGGCAAGGCCGCAGAAGCGATACATGGAAGACCGGATGTATGGACCAAGACACAGGCAAAGAGAGTTTCATGGCCACAGTGTTTATCACCTCGCAGATACCATATGGACCGATATATTTAGGTTTCAATTTGTTCGCACCTTTCAAGTGCAGGTTACGAGTAGAGAGCCAAACCTTGTCGCCCACCTTATACTCGGGCTCCTGAGACCTTCGTTTGTCAGCGAAAGTTTTCTGGGCATTCTGAGCCGTTCTCAAACTGTTCTGTGCCTCTATCAAGATCGCTCGAAGATGAGCATGGTGTTCCTGAATGGCGGGTACGAGGGAATGAACTGGCCACTCAAAGGGTAGCATGTTTGGATGGTATCCGTTCAGACAGAAGAAAGGAGAACATCCCAAAGTGGAGTGTACTGCATTATTGTATGCGAATTCCGCCAACCATAGAAGAGTGGTCCAATCGGTGGCGTTTTGTAGGGTGAAACAGCGAAGATATTGTTCTAGGGTTTGATTCAACCGTTCCGTCTTACCATCCGTTTGCTGATGATAACTGGAAGATAGGCGAGCGTCTATCTGTAGGGTGGTACAGAGAGCTTTCCAAAAATGTGAGGTGAATTGTGTACCTCGATCTGTTATCACCACACTCGGTAGCCCATGTAAACGTACGATGTTTTGCAAGAATACCTTCGCTAATTCTCCGGAGGTAGGCAACCCGGGTAGGGAGATGAAGTGTCCCATTTTGGTGAGATGATCTACCACCACTAGGATGACTGTTTGTTTCTCACAGGGAGGCATTTCTACTATAAAATCCATGGACAAAGTATGCCAGGGTTTGGGCGGAATAGGTAAGGGGTGTAACAATCCTGCTGGTTTAGCATGACAAGATTTTCCTTGCGCACAAACCGCACAGTTTTTTACATAGTCCTTCACATCCTTTCGGATATGGGGCCACCAAAAAGAGCGCTCCACCGTAGCTATCGTTTTGTACACACCCATATGTCCTCCCAATACTGAGTCATGGGCCCATTCCATCACTGTCTTTTGTAACTCAATTCGGGGAATGTATAATGCATGGTGATGATATGCCAATTGATCCTTTTCGCAACGATGATCTGGCTCTTCAAGGACCCATGCGGGAATGTCAAGGTCAGTGAGGGCGATTTTGACGTCCTCCAGAAAGTCATCTGAGGTGATCAACGCAATGGATGCCTCGGCGTTCTCAATGCCTTGAAGTATAGAAGGGGTTTCAACCGGTCTTAAGGTCTCCTCCTCCCCCAATCGAGAGAGAGCATCTGCCTTGCCATTCCGGGTTCCAGGTCTATATCGGATAACAAAGTCGAAGTCAGAAAAGAAAAGGGTCCACCTCAACTGCCGAGGTGTCAAGGCCTTTGCTGTTTTTAAAAACAGGAGATTGCGGTGATCCGTAATGATTTCCACGGTATGCACGGCCCCAAGGAGGTAATGTCTCCACTCCTCACATGCTCTTTTAATGGCCAGGAGCTCCTTATCTGTGATGGTATAGTTTATTTCACAAGGAGTGAGCTTCGTTGAATAGAACGCCACTGGATGAAGCTGCCCGGTGGTAGGGTGACGTTGTGACAGTATTCCACCAAGAGCATATTGGGAGGCATCCGTTTCGAGAATGAAAGGCAGCTGCGGGTCTGGATGCCGAAGGATAGGTGCTTGAGTGAACTTCTCCTTGAGGGTTTGAAAAGCTTTTTCTGCTTCTTCCCCCCATTTGAACAGAACGTTTTTCCGCAACAGAGCCGTGATCGGATGTATTATCTTGGAAAAATCCTGAACAAAGCGCCGATAATAATTGGCGAAGCCAAGAAAGCTCTGAACGGATTTGACATTCTGCGGTGTTTTCCAAGTGAGAATGGCCTCAACCTTTCTCATGTCCATCCTAAATCCTTGGGCATCAATCACATAGCCCAGAAACGCCACCTGCCTGACATGGAAAAGGCATTTCTCAAGTTTCGCATACAAAGAGTTGCGTTGGAGCCTCTCCAATACTTCCTTGACATGGGTGATGTGCTCTGGGAGAGTGGCAGAATACACCAAAATGTCATCGATGTAGACGATACAAAAGGACTCCAAACACCCCCTCAACACCTCATCCATAAAGAATTGGAAGGCGGCAGGGGCGTTGCATAGTCCAAACGGCATCACCCGATATTCATAAAGGCCGAATTTGGTTCTGAATGCCGTTTTCCACTCATCCCCGGTTTTTACTCTCACAAGATGGTAGGCACCTCGAAGGTCGAGTTTGGTGAAGTACTGTGCCCCCTTAAGTTGGTCCATTAACACGGGTATCAAGGGCAAAGGATAACGATTTTTAATTGTCACCCTGTTGATAGCTCGATAATCGATGCATGGACGCAACTCTTCGCAATCCTTCTTGGGGATAAAAAACATAGGAGAGGACACAGGGGAAGTGGAGTGTCTGATGAACCCAGTGGCCAAGTTGTCGTCGATATAGGTCTTTAGATATTGTGTCTCTTTTTCGGTTAAGGCATATACTCTGCTGCAGGGGAGATCTGCCCCTGGAACAAGGTCCACACGGCAATCATACGCCCTATGTGGGGGCAGATGGGTAGCCTTTTTCTTGTCAAACAAGGAAGCGAATTCTTGGTACTCAGATGGTAAGACGGTGGCACAGCAGAACTTGTCCACGGAGCAGGCCCCAGCTAAGTAAGATGCAGGCGAGGGTTCGAGGGCACTGTGGAGAAGTTCTGGGTTCTGACAATGTTCATGGCAGTATTTGGACGTCATCCTTACCGTACGAGTTGACCAGCATACTGAGGGGTCATGTAGGGTAAGCCAAGGCATGCCTAAAATTAGCCGGAATTGAGGTGCGTCTATGAGATCGAATTGGATGTATTCGTAATGATTGGCTCCGTATTCCATTAACAGTGCCAGGGTATGCTGAGTCACAGGTCCTGACGACAAGACTGATCCATCCACTGCCTTGACCGTCTCGGGCGTTGTTTTCTTGTCGCAGGGGATACCCATTTGCAATGCATAAGCTTGATCAATATAGTTCCCTGTGGCCCCCGAATCCAACAAGGCATCGACCTGAAAAGGTTTCTGATTAATCACATGTAGAGACACATTGATATTCATGTGCGCAACTGCAGGGTGAAGGGTGTTAGCCACATAAGGAGAGACCGGAGGGGACGGGAGTCTTGGATCAGTGGTCTCATTCTGATCCAAGACCTTTAGTTTTCCGACGGCTCCGCCATCCTCACGGTGGCCTGAGCTCTGGGAAAGGTGTTCTTACCGGATGTAGAAGCCCGAGCTCGACATTCATTAATAAAATGTCCACTTTTGCCACAATACATACATAATTTAAGTCTTCTTCTCCGGTCCTTTTCTTCCTTTGTAAGGGGGCCCCGTATTCCTCCAATTTGCATGGGTTCTGGCCCTTCTTGAGGCTTAGCTTTTTCCTCACCCGTTTGTCGGGGTCTGAACAGAGGATATGAGTACCTAGCGTCCCCTCTGCTCCGATCCCCTCTCCGTTCCAACAAACGGTGGTCCAGTTGTACGGTTAGATCAATAAGCTCTTCACATGTAGAAGGCAATTGCACCACCTGTGCTAACACGTCCTTCAATTCTCCACGAAGGCCCTGATAGAACAGAGAGATACGTTTCTGAGCTGGCCAGTCTGTCTCTACTATGAGACGATTGAAGGTCGTGATGTAGGATAGTAGATCCTGTGATCCTTGGCGTAGGGTCATTAACTCCCGGTCTAATGACAGCATGTGGGACTTCCTGTCAAACAGTTTCCGTAATTCAAGACAGAAGTCGGCAAAATTGTGTAGCACGGGATCATTCCGCTCCAATAAAGGAATGGTCCAGCTGGAAGCGTTTCCTCCCATGTATGACATTACGAAGGCTGTCTTGAATGATTCATCCTGAAAGATTTGGGGTTTACAGAGGAAATGAAGGCGACATTGGTTGAGGAATGTCTCAAACTTACGAGGGTCTCCGAAAAACCTTTCAGGAGGAGCGAGAGGTATGCCATGGGTCTGTAATATGTGCACCGTAGGGGCGGCATCTGTGGACGTGGAAGGGGCTGCAAATGCTCCTCCAGGTTGAAATGAAGGAGGAGGGGGCAAGGTTGCAGGCCGAATCAAAGGTTTGGCGCTCAACTCCTTCTGGGCAAGATCAGACATATCTCTGCGCAAGTCCGACACTTCTTTATATAATGCTTGATTCTCGGCACGAGATGTTTGGACCTCGTTTTGTAACTCCGTGAAACTCTCCAACAAAGAGGTAAGGATGGTATTGGTATCCATCGTCCGGGCTGGTTAGCGTTCTTGGGATTGTCAATCTGTAATGATTGAAAGCAGCGCAAGAACTCGCATGCGCCACTAACCTTAGTTCAATGCCCAGCAGGGACGACGGGATGACTGTCCTTGCAACCTCCAACTGCACGTCACCCAACAATGGGACAGACACCGCTATTAGAGCACGCACAGCCGGAGGCCGCAAGGGGAAATAAAAAGGTGGAGGAATGTGGGTTTCTCAGATCTCTTCAGCTCAGGTTCTAGGGTCAGCGGCTTCACTGAGAAGACCTCCCTGGAGGTGGGTGAGAAGATAGAGAGAGAGGATAATGTGACTCTGTACTGCTTTGAACAGCCCCACTTCCCCTGTGTTCCGGGACTTACCACTAGCATGAATGGATACTCCGTGGATAAAGTCTACAGCTTCTACAGAAGTCGTTGTAGCTGTTCAACAGGTCTCGAAGAGTTAACTCACTCTCCGCTCCAATATCTCGCACGGAAGATATTTTCCCCGATAAATGTTCTTGACAAGGTACTGCTTGTAGAAAGACCCAAAATGCTCCTTTTGGGGTGTAGTCTAGCAGCAACTGCTCTGCAGGCGCAATCCCGCCTGATATCCAAGGATTCCAACTCGATAACAAAAAAGAATGGTGCGACCTGCACAAGATCTCGCTAGGTTTTGAAACGGATAACAAAGAGGAAAACAAAAAAGGTAACGGAAGAGAGCGAGCCCGCTCTCCTCGATCTTTACAAACAAACGCGGTTCTGTTAACTCACAGGGACGCGCTTGTCTCCGCTGATCTGACCTCGCTGGCACTTCGTCGTCGCGGCGGGGGTTTGATCACTGACCTCGCTGGCACTTAGTCGTCGCGGCGGGTGTTTGATCACTGACCTCGCTGGCACTTCGTCGTCGCGGCGGGTGATGGAAATTAGGACTAAATGGCTTGAACACGAATCTCCACGGCAGAACTCTAGATGCATAAACAAACAGGGAACGAACCAGGAACAGGATTGACAAGCTCCGTTTTGGTCAAGGGGTGGAGCTTAAATAAGTTCTTCCCATTGTGCCTGATCCCGGCGTCGCTTGGCCTTCTGGGACTGGTAGTTTTTCCTGAGATGACCTATAGTACGATGTCTGCAGCAACTTGCCATGCTGCCTAGGGCGATCGCTACACCATGGCATTGTTGTTGTCTTTTCCATCTTTGTTGTAATTGTATGTTCTGTTCCTTTTGTCTCTTTCTCGTTGTGAGGTTTGAAAGAACTGCTCATTGCTTTGTCTTACCAGTCTGTATGCCTCGGAAGAAGGCATATTGTTTCCTTGTGTGGAGATAATGTCATAATTTAAATGCAGATCAGAACTTCCATCCGTTACAATATCCTTAATTCTTCAATCCATTAGTTCTAGGGTGTTCTCTTTTGACATTTGGGTTCTGTTTTTTCTTCCAAATGCCAGGATACCTCTAATTCGTAATCATCCAATAATTTTGAATTGGATAATAAACTTAGTCCTCTAGGAATATGGCCCACCTCCAGGTGCTTCTGTATCAATGTCGCTTCCAACCAACAGCTGACCTACTTCTGTCTCAATTTCTTCAATGTTACTTGTTGTTTGATGTTTAAACCATTATTCTATTTATTTTGAGGGGCATTGACACTGATGCCTCCACCTCTGGGTTTGAAAATAATCTCAGCTGATGTCTCCGGTGCATTAAAAATACTCTGCCACCTTGGTGTGATTTCTACTTGGGTAGCGGGTTAAGCGCTGGGGGGATGAATCTTTATTATCCTCACACTATCTGTTATGTTATATATTTTTGCAGAGTGCTCAAATGCCTATGGGCATCTTGGTGCTAGCTGGTCGCAGCCAGAGTGAAGCTAAGCAGGAGATCTAACCCAATCCAAAATTATTGGATGAATGGGCAGAGAACTCCAACCAATGTTCCCAAGAGATGTTGAAGATATTGATTACATATGAGTGGGAGGGACATAAGGAGCTTGTGGAGAAAATTAGCAAGATAACAGAGGAACTGACAAATGAATCTGACCAAGATTGGGTAACCAATACCATAAAAAATGATTTATAAACATATCCAAATCTCTGAGAAAGAGGTGATACAATGGAAACAGAGGAAATGGGAATGGGAATGACTATGATCCATGGTGTAGCCTTACATTTGTGAGAAAATTTGATTAAGCCAGAACACAAATGGCAAAGCATAACACCCTAGAATCAATGGATAGGAGAATTGAAAATACTGCGACAGATGCAAGTTCCGATCTCGATTCAAACAATGAGACCATCCAGACTGTCATGATCTGGAATGTTCAATCAATCAATCATGTTATGGCCAGTTCATGTGTATACCTCATAAATGATGGCTGAATAAAAAGGAAAAACAACATCTAGATTGTACACAAGTATGTTCATCTCCTGGGTGGCACAAACTTCAGAATGGCTTCCTTAGATGATGTACTCAATCATTGAGCTACATTACAACAAGAAATGGTAGCCAATAGAACTGAGCCAGCAACCCTAGCATTTAAGGTAGCTAGGATTCATTCCTATGTCACCCCTCTCCCTACCAGTGGAGAAGCTAGTTCTCTAGAACCCTCATTGCTCCAAAATATTTCTATTCCCCTAAAAACACCTGAGAGGTTTGAGGGTGATGCAAACAAAATACAGATTTTCCTGGCACAAATAGAATTGCAATTTATTTGTAACCATTCTCTTTTCCTGATGCTCAATCATGAGTTGCATTCCTTATCTCTTATCTAGTGGAGAACGCTGCTCAATGGGAGGCTCATTTAGTAAACTAAGATGACCTGATTCTCTAAAACTGTTCTAAATGTAAGGCTGAATTTTTCAATGTATTTTATCTAAGAGCTGCTACCCTGTCAGCAGATATGGAACTCTTAAAGTTAAAACAAGGGAGTTGAGATCTTCATGGATAACTATCCTTTTTTAATCGACTGGTTGCAGAGACATCTTGGCCTGAAGAAAAACTGGGGGCAATATTTTACCAGAGCCTAAAAGATAAACTCAAGGCACAGGTGGAACCCCAACCCAAGGATTACATTTAATTAGATTGATTTTATTAATCTTTCCCTTAGACTTGATCATCAAATGAATGAGCGAAAAGGGGATTGATGAAGGAATGTTGGAAAAACAGAGTGAGTATTTATATTTTCAACTGGTTGTATCCTCAATGTTTGGGGGAACCAATGGATGTTGGATCCATTGGTTCCCCACTATCAAAAGCGGAAAAAGGGTTTAGATGCTGAACAGGTCTCTGTATGTATTGTGGTAAGAAATGTCATTTTGTGAGAGAATGTCTGCCTAAACCTAGAAGTGAATGAAAGTCAAAATGTGTAAATGTAGTTCAAGAAAAGTCGCAGGAAACCTACAATGCTTAAAGGTTATTCAAGGGTACCTTTAGTGAGAAATATGGAGAATCTCTTCCTTAAATTTAGAACCCTTAATAGGACCTACTAAATACCTCATATTGTCTATGACTTTTACATTCCAGGAATTCCCTCCTTTTAAGATCCAGGTTATGGTAGATTCTGGGGCCACAGATAGCTTTATTTATTCCACTATGGCCCATGATATCCAGATTACACTACATAAAAAGAAGGTATCAGAAGCTGGGTGTGATTTAGATGGTAAACCTTTAATATCCGGTCCTATCTTAGACCACATGGATGTACAATTACAATATGCAGGTGTCCATGGTCTACATGAGGAACTCATTAGATTCAAAGTTATTTATGCACCACAATATGTATTCATTCTTGTAATGCCATATCTTGTGCTCCACAATCCTTTGATATATTGGGACTCCCTCACAGTAGTATTTCCCTCTGCTTACTTTCGTGATCAGCATATACATATATTGAGGAATACTCTGGGGAATAATTGCACTTCTCGGCATAGTCTCTCTTAGCTTCCTATATGGTCACCACAGCCATAGAAAACGATAATGAAATTCCTTATCAGTATAAGTAGTTTTTTTATATCTTTGATGAGAAACAAGTAGAACAATTACCCCCCCCATTAATAGTAGTATAGCCAAACAGACTCGGTGCCAGAAAGTGATGTTCCCAACTGTAGAATATATGCCCTTACTGAGACTGAAACCCAACATCTCAGAAAATACCTTGACAAATATCTGGCCAATGGGTTCATTCGACTATCTAGATCCCCTGCAGCCTATCCAAGACTAGTGACAATTTAAGAACTTGTATTGACTACCGTGCTTTGAATAAAATCAGTGTAAAAATTAAAATTCACTGCCACTTATCCCAGTTTAACAAGATCAAGCAAGAAAAGCCCACATATGCACCAAATTTGATTTAAGTAAGGGTGGGTGGAATTGATTATTCCGCTGACGTAGTTGGAGAAATTTAGTAATTTTGCATTACTCTTGCAATGCAGAATTACTAATAAATTCCTCCACTCTGCTCTGCCAGTGGAATTAATCAGCAGTCCCTAATAACTGTTAAAATGTTTAGACTGTTCATGATGAATGTGCCATGGCTTTTGGGGTGTTCAGTTGTTCGTGCTCCTGTAAATGTGTTTCTCTTTCACTGCATATCATGTTTACTATGGTATGCTTTTAAAACAGTCCTTCTACTGAAAAAGAAAAGTAATATAAGCATAGGGCAATAATGGAGCATCGGAAAACAATAAATGGGGAAGTTCTCTGTAATTAAAAAGAGTTGGGACATCTGCTGTGCTTTGAGATCTGCTTCTATCTGCTCTTGAAAAGGAGGTGTTTATTTCTCTGATGAAGCTGAAGAGCAGCAGATACACACATTTTTTTGGATGCTGCCTATTATATACTTTGTTGACAGGAAGCATGGTTGGAACAAACATTGAACCAAACAGGCACTTTTAGTCTTATGTGACTCTCACAACCTAATACATTTATACATACCACAGAAATCCCACTTTTTAGTTAAAATGTTTATATTTTGGAATGCTAAAGCTGAAAAGAAAAGTGCGCATTTTAAGTGCACAACCTGGAGTGTCATTTAAATCAAGAGGAAGGGTACTTTTCAAAATGGCTCCATTAATTTCCTCGTCAAGGAACTGGGTGGGATCTTACACTGCCAAAGGCATTACATGCTAACTACTAGACAGCAATGTACCTAAGAAGTCCTGCTCCTGCATAGAATATGTGTGTGTTTCCTTAAAGAGCCTGACAGTGAAGGGTTTCCCTTCCAAGTAATGCGAGTAGCAATGGTGAAGGAGGAACATCCTGTTGTCCCAGTGGCCATAAGAGGGCGATGATCTTTTCTCATCAATGGAGGAAGCTGTTCAGTGTTCCGGCTTCTCATGGTGAAAGCTGTACACAGAGACTGTCAGCATGGCACAAATGTGCCACTCACCCGAGATGGTCTCCCAGTACCCCTTACTGAAGTACTGCTTGACTGTGGCTGGCCTCCATGGGGTCTTGAGCAAACCTTGCTGGCTGGAGTCCTCACCCAGTGAGCGGAGGACTTTAGGTGACCGACAGTGCCAGCAGGATCTTCTATTGACTATCTTCTTGCTGAATGACATGATTTGCGGCAGTGTAGAGCATGCTGTCTGCAGGAAGGGACCACATTAATGTATTTCCATGAATCGGAGAGCTGCTAAATCTAGGTCAAACAGCTGTGCCTACGGGATAGGTATTTTGATTAGGTTATGTTTACATTAAAGTGCATGAACACTCCCAAAACTTAGGCTTTCAATGCACTATGGGTAGAAATTTCTCCCACAGCTCAAAAGTAGGGATGGGTGAAACTCTGCAGAATTTCGCAGAGTTTTTATGTAATTCCATGGAGTACAACTCCATGAGATCCGCCCGCTCCTAAATTTAAGAGGGGTTTATCACTTGGTACAGATACGAGAAGGAGATGAATGGAGGACTGCTTTCAAAACCCATTTGGGTTATGTAATGCACCAGCAGCATTCCAATATTTCATCAACCATGTGCTTAGAGAATTCTTCATTAATTTTGTTGCAGTTTACAATGATGACATCCTGAGATTTCCTCCAAATGAAGGCACACATGTTCAACATCTATCAGCTGTCCTTGGTGCCCTGAGAAAGCATAAGTTGCATTGTAAACTAACTAAATTTGAGTTCCATGTAACAGGAGTAAAGTTTCTGGAGGTCATTCTTTATCATTCTGACATGAGCATGGCAGAACGCAAGGTTCAAAGAGTCAGGGACTGGCCAACTCCAAAGAATTTACAAGATGTACATTGTATTTAGGGATTCACCACCTATTATGGAAGATTCATTGATCACTTCTCACAGGTCATAACACCCATTACACATTCACTGAGAAAAGGAACACAATTTCATTGGTCTACAGAAGCCTAACATGCCTTTCAAACATTGAAAAAGGCATTTACCATTGTATCAATTTTACATAATCCAAATAATGAGTAATCCTTCATTGTGGAGGTTGCAGCCTCCAATATGGCCATTGGTGTAATATTGTCACAAAGACATGAAAGAACTGGTTTATTGAATGCTATTGCGAACATTTTAGAACATTGTTTCCAACAGAATGGTTACATGATTGCAGAAAATAAGCTATTAGATGTTAAAGAGGTATTCAGATAATGGTGTCATTACCTATTGGGAGAAAAAACACCCCATCACTCATTTTTACTGATCATCGTAATTTGCAATTTATGAGCTCAGCCAGATTTCTTACACCTCAACAATTACGATAGGTGCTTTTCTTCTCTGAATTCAATGTTATAGTAACTATTTGCCCAGGAATGCAAAACAAAAAGGCAGACTCATTGACAACACAAGGAACAGAAGACACTTCATCGAAAGGTGAACAATTATCGATCCTAAAACCTCAACAGGTGCTTAGAGTTACTAGTCAAGAGATCTTTCTGAATGAAATTTGTCATAAGGTCCCACAAGACAAATTACAAGCATCGGTAAAACAACATCCCAATTGAAAAATCATCAATAATTTGCCTTTGTAAGAACAAAAAGTGTTTCTTCCCACCAAAACACTTCTACAAATGTTATTTACCTAGTACTACATGATTTCAACAGCAAGTCATCCAGGTAGGGCAAAAACCATGGATCATGTTCGGAAACAATTTTGGTGGCCTATATCATGAAATGTCATTACAAAGGCCGTACAATATTGTGATGTGTTTGTTCGAACCAAAGTGGATCATTCAAAACCTCGAGGATCATTGCTTCCTCTTCCTTGGGAACATATTTATTTTGACTTCATCACCTGGTTACCTAAAGATCAAGGACAAGATACTATTCTGGTAGTCATAGATAGCCTTTCAAAAATGGCTGATTGAATTAGTTACAAACAGATTCCTTCCTCTGAGGAACTAGCAAAGTTACTCATGGTAGACACAGTGCGTCTTCATGGCCTTCCCCAAAAAAATCATTTCTGATTGAGCGTCACAGTTCACATGCAAATTTTGTCAGGCCCAGTGTTCCATACTTCAAATCAATACTGCAATATCCACTAGCTTTTAGCCTCAAATGTGTGACCAAACCGAAGGAATCAATCAAAGTCTGACAACAATATCTCAGGAACTATTTAGCAGATTCTCCAGGCTCTTGGGTTAATTTGCATTGGTTTGCTAAAATTGCAAACAATGATGCTAAACACTCATCTATGGGTTATTCCCCATTCTACCGTAACAATGCCAGACATCCACGTTTTCTTCTTTTCAAAATGAAAGTCAAGGAATCTAAGAGCAGTGCAGTATTGGAAAAAATCCCCAAAATTCAAACTGCTTGGAAACTTGCCTATAACAATGTGCTACAGGCTAGATCAGGTACAAAAACCAAATGGATTAGAAAAGACAAAAAGGGCAAGAGTATAAAATTGGGCACCAAGTGTGGTTGTCTACTCGCAATCTTCAATTTTCACATAAGAACAAATTTAAACCCCAATTTGTTGATCCGTATAATATTCTTCACCATATCAATCCTGTCACCTTAAAATTTAAATTACCTCCTAATTCCAGGATTCATTCAGTCGTCTTAAATCATTGTCGAGACCTGCAATTTCCAAGAAAATTAAGAAATCTCCAACACTTGTGGTCAATGGTCAAGAAGAATCGGAGATACGGAGTGTCCTAGATTCTTCTTATCGTTGTAACAAATTGTGGTACTTATTGGCATGGAAAGGTTGTAGAGCAGAAGAAAATTCCGGGGAACCTGGAACTAATGTTCATGCTCCTAGCCTTCTAGCACATTTTCATTCTCAGCATCTGCAAAAACCACGTCCCGTGGAACGGTCTTGAGAGGAGGGTACAGTAATGAACTGAAATGTGATGACTGTTTCATATGTATTCCTCATGAATGACGTCTAAATAACAAGAAATAATGGCATCTAGATTTTACACAACTGCATGTACCATGATCCTTTGCCTTTCTCTAGCTTGGGATTTCCTGTATGTAAGGTAGCCACACCCAATGATCCATGCTGACTATCCAAACTTTTCCTTCGAAATTCAGAGAGCAGGAGTGTTCCTTTTCTCAATAGAATTGTTGCTATTCTTCTTGGAATCTTGGAAGGAGAGTATGTAACTTCCAATTGTTCAGAATCATGGTGGTGTCAAAATCTGCCGTTTGAGGGCGACCCTTCTTTCACCTTTGTGAGGTGCGGTAAGAAACACCTTGGAAGCACTCTTGTTTTAAAAAGCCAAGTTTTCTTGTTGGAAATATTTGCTTCAGTCCTTTGTTAAAGAAAGGCAGAAATATACATATTGAGATATGTTTACTTTGGCAGTGAACGCTGTCTAACTACAATTGCGCAAGTTAAAAGACTTTCAACCTGATTTAGATTTTGGCGGATGGGTTACTCGATCACAACAGTGATGGATATCCCGTCTGCCCACATAAAAATCCCATAGGATAATATGGAATTTATATTTCACCAGACATGATATCCGTCATCCACGATCCACGGAAATCTAAATCAGGCCCTTTATAAAAACATTTAACTTATGCGAAAAAGGTAAAGCTTGAGTGGTGGTCTAGAAACTCGATGATGTGGCTTCAGCCTGGCTGGCAGCATATGCTGTTTAAGTTCCTTCCGTTTCAATAAGTTAAAAGGCTTGTTTTCTCAAAATTAACTCTTCGGCATCGATATGCAAATCACTGTGTTTTGCAAAAGGCTCAAAGAGTGTGGATTTTGTCATGTTCACCAGTGAATCATGTTACATGATTTTTTAATGGCCAACTCTGATATAAATAATTCATTCGAGTTATAAATACTTGCTTGCTCAGAATCTGCTGGGAAAGTGGATTAATAGTGTTTCTTTTGCAATCATTGTGAGCACTTCAATTTCATTTGGTATTTACGAACTCATATTGAAAACTTATTAAGTTTACTTATTTGAGGGCATATCAGCAAGGGCTGGAGATAATTATCGCTCAGCGCGCTTAGCGCGAGGATAATTATCGCCGGCTAATGCTGAATTTTATCGCTGAGATACCGTGCTATCAGCAACGTTTATCTCAACAGCGATAAAATTCCAGGCGCAAGCTGCCAAATGTTCGATTATCCCTGGAAATCCAGCGATAATCACACAACGTTTCGCGATAGCTTGATGATAGGGCAGGGCAGACTCAGCCATGATATCCACCTTCTATTGGATATCATGGCTAAGTCAGACTGAAAGCAGGCGTAAGGAAAGTAGTGATAACCGCGGTTAGCGCTACTTTTCTTATCGCTCTGCCCGGTTAGCATGAGGCAACAAAAAGGAAAAGGCAAAAAGAACAGAACAAAAAACTACAACTGTTAGATCTGGCATCTTTGGCATGTTTTCCCCTGTCTCTTTTGCTTCTGACCTGTTTTTGACTGTGTGCTGCATTGCATTTTTCCTAATTGGAAGCAAGGGTACCTACTTGGGCAGGGTGTAAGCCACTACCAACTACAGACCCCCATTTCTCAAACCGAAAAAGAAGGAAAAGACAATGACATTGCCAATAACAGCATCAACACAACTGATAACCATCACACTCCTACAAGCAATACTGTTCAGACCGTTCCAGGCCCTCACAAGCCATAAGAATGGCTTAGGCAGCAGGAATTAGTTATTTTTAATGTGAATTGAATTAATAAACTCTTTTAGATGTGCTCGTCTCTGATTTGGACAAACAGCCCCACCATGTGGCAGACTGTCACAAGTGCCGGTATTGACAATTAAGTGCTGGTGATAAGCACCGAAAACCACCAGCTCAAATTAAGCACTGCACAAATGATTTGTTCAAATTTGCTTTCAAGTTGAAACTACATAAAGTACATTTTATGAAACAAAAACAAATCCAAACAGTACTACTACCAACTACTGAGAGATTGAACTGACCCATTGATGAATACACTGCATGATTTATGTCATGAAACTGATTTGAGTACTGAATGTGAGGTGCGTGATCCCGTTGATCCTAGTTTTATAACAAAGATAACCAATGAATACTGTGTAAGGACAAACCTAACGGTACAAACGGATTTGAAACCACCTTCCAAATATGAACCACAGATATCTAAGGATAATATTGATATTTTCTGCTAGTTAGTTGCTAAAGATCTCGTACAGCTATGTAGTCAAAGACCTAAGATGCATCAGAATTTAAACAAGAGTGAATGTAAGGCTTTGATTGCATTGCAAAAAGATGATAACATAATCATTAAACCATCCGCGAAAGAGGGTAATGTAGTGTTGATGTCAGAAGAGAAATACATTAAAGAAGCTTATAGACAGCTTAATGATGTTGCCTGCTGTGAGGAAATTAACAAAACAAACTACATAGATCTTTGTGAGAGCTACCATGAGAATCGGAAGGAGTGGTACAATAACCGATTGATTGAATGGGAGGAAATGCAATTCCTAATAAATGACACCTATAGTACAATCCTTGTGTCTGCTAACCAAGATCCATTAAGACAACCTAAACCCCCCATGGTGGCCCATAGTCTCATCAAAAAATTACCTTGTTAGAGAATACTTTAATTTATGCTGGTCATTTTCTTATTTCCCTTTGAACAGAATTTAGCACCGTATGTGAGGAATAGTAAAGATTTTATCTCTAAAATACAGAAAATTGAGTGGGAAAAGTTATACACGTTGGTTTGTCTCGATGTAGAGAGCTTCTACACAAGCATCTGACTTTTGGATGGGATTGAGGCCTGCAAATGCTTTTTTGCGAACCAGAGGGTTTCATCTGCTAGGACACACCCCCCTGCTACTGAACACTACACACATTTGTCTCAGTGAAAATATAACTTACTAATGAGAGGGGGAACGCAGTTCTCCAGAAAGGCTGTTTCTATGAAGTGTGTGAATGTTTTATGTATCTCAAGCAAGTGAGCGGATGGCACCCAGGTAAATTAGTGCCCATGCCACATTTCTCGAATACGTAGGTATTTACTTAAACACATTTTGCGGGAAAAAAATGGGAGATTCTGTCACATGATCCTACCCTGAACGAGGTAGTTGGGACAAACCCAGCTTTGACCTTCAAGAGAAACACATCCTTGCGGGAAATGTTAGTACACAGCTTCATGTCACCAAGAGAAGGGAGTTGGCTAAAACTAACAAAAGGGTTCCTACGGTGTGGGCAATCCAAAGCATGTAAATTTAGCATCAACATACAAGCAATGGAATTAACACACATAAAGAAGAAATGGAGAAATGGAGACTTAACAAATATATCACCTGTAAGATAGACTTTGTGGTATATGTCATTGTGTGCCCATGCAAGAAATGGAACATTGGAAGTACTATTTTCCCTGTAAAAAATGTGTACTAGAGCACAAAAGGGCCATCAAAAATGTTGATAAGAGTAGCAGCACTACTGAAGGGAATGGCCTGATTAGGGTCATCCGGGTCACTCACGACCACCTCTCAGCCTTCCATACCAAATAAAGAGTCGGTCTGACAGTAGAGAATACAAACCAAATATCTATTTTTCTAGGTACACTCAGAGTGGAGCCCAACCTGCCCCGTCGCTAGGAGTGCTGCAGAGGGATTGACATCAGCAAGCATATTGATACATTATGTACACATCGAAACCAATGAGAGCATGCCCACCGTGGAATTTTCCAAAGAGATGCAACCGGACAGTATTTTACAAAGTAAGTTTCGATTCTGAGGCCGGACACTCATTATTTACTATTCAAGGTCACTCTGCCTGTATCCACCACTAGAAAAGTGGGAGAAGGCCTACAACAAAAAGGAAAGGTATGCGCTAATAAGAACAGTCCATTCACTAGTGTAGAAAAACTCAGCTCCGATGAAACATAACCTGGAGAAGGCCGTTTCTCGGAATGGCAAAGGATTAGTTTCAATTATAATTCAAAATGGCGGCAATACACAAAATGGTGCCATGAATGCTAACATTACAGAAAACAATGCAAAAGACTATTTTCTATTCTAACAGACCCTCCTTTAAGCAGGAGCTAAACATTTTGTACAATAGCAAAACACATATAATTCAATAATAAACAGTTTTAGGTGCACTCCATGTCTTCAGCCTCAGGAAGGGAAACAGTGAGGAGGGAAGAGGTCTCAAAAATACCCTCATCTATTTGCATGAGGTCCTCTACTTCCTTTTGAATCATAATTGTTGCATTAGTATCATGAATTGATATTCTCTTAGGAGTAAGAAGGGTGGGCAATAAGAGCAACAAAAGGGAAGACACTGGACCAGGACACAGCAGGAGGTAAACATCACAATGAAATGAATCAACTTCTCAAGGATCCAACCCCAACTACCAAAAAGTGACCAACTCCAGTTCCCACTCTCCATTTTTTTTAATGTTTTCTAGGATGTCTAAAATGTGTTGGGTAATGTTCTTTTCCATATTGGTGATCCCGACTACACACTGGTCTCCTACTACTGTGCACACACCACCACTCCTAGCTAGGATGAAATCAAGAGCATATCTAGTCTGTTCAGAATATATATGCATACTCTCCAATTGGGTGGTGATGTCATGCAAGCTTCTACTGTGGAATTACACAGTATCTGCAGCTTACATCCAAAATATTCTCTAGTTCTTTCACCCCTGGCCATTGCAGTACCACCAAAGGTAATAACAGAGGAGAAAACATATCCAAAGGTAATACCATTACTATAATTATTGACTTCCAAATCTGTCACTCCATCACAGAACTCTGCAGTCAATGTTCTTTTTACACATCTTACACTTGGCTTACTAAACGTACACGGCCCGCATAGAGGGAGCACCATCCCTAGAGCAACATCATCTGTGCCATTATAAACATTTGAATAAGTATCATTAGACAAGAAATAAAACCCTGGGTGTGCTTAAAGTGATCCTTCATCATCTACTGGAGCATATCTGGTATTCATTCCAAAGGTACTTTCACTAAAGACATCTTATTTTTGAACAACACTATTCCAGAACAATGAATATACAGAAATGCGTCAGTACTATTTATTATCGGACAACAGGCAGGATAATATCCAGATTTCCGCGTGACTGTTAAATCTTGGTAGTGCCAGCCCACTAAGGTAATGTTCTGTTTTTTCATATACATAATACCACAATACATATTATTGTCACAGCCGGGATATCCACTTCCTTGTGGCTTCCTGTAATATAAACAAGGGCCAGGATACCCCATACCAACTCAACCCTTACCTCTACTAATTGGGCTGGGTGGGTATACGTATAATTGACATGTAACAAGCTGTACCTACTCCAAAAAATCTTTTATGTGTGTCTAGAAATACAATACTCGGGGCTGTCCTTTTTGTGTGGACTTGGGAAACAACCCTATTCTTAGTACATGGCGGTGCATCCTTATCACGTTCCAAAACCCAGGACACCCAACCCAGAATCAATAGCAGCAAAATCACAAGAATAGCTCATAATATATTTTTCTTGGTAGACCAAAATATGCGTGTGTGAACAAGGGGAATCACTGGCTGCTCTTCATTCTGCCAAAGGAATGCATAGCAAATGATGAAGCTAGGAGGCAAAATGCCAGCAAGAAGAATATCCAAGTTCCCAGTGTCCGTCAGGGCCTCACTGGTACAGGCTCCTATTGTCTATCAAAATGTTGGCGGTCTTGAGCAACGGCGATGAAGCTTGCTGTGTCCTAAGCTCGGGTTCCCACGCCAACCAGGATAATGTACCCCCAAGGGGATACTTTCGATCTATCTTGTCCAATGTTCAAGCAGTGCACAAATCTCACATCCCCCTAGACTAACTCCGTTGGTACTATAGCAAAGTACACCCTAACCAACAAAGTCCATCCCTAACTAATCTGACTTTTCCTTTGGTGCACTGTTCCTCAGCCGAGGGCGCAGATTGTACCTAGTGACTCCAGGCACAGAAGGATCACCGAAAAGGGGCTTCTGGATAGCTCGTAATTCCGGAGGAACAGCTGCATTCAGCACTTTATCATTTTCCTCATCCTTTTTGGTCCAGGTCAGCGGTTCGTCGCTGAAAGGGACAAACCGAAGCCCCGTCTCACACTCAGAGTCTCCTACTCCATCCTTCACTCATTGATCGTAGGGCAGGGGTAGAGGTATCCTGCAACATTGAGTAGCGCGCACCCAGGTTCTTACGGCCGGCGACCTTGACTGCTGTGTGTGTTGATAGGAGGACCTGTTCCGGTCCCTTCCACCGTGGCTCCAAACTCTTCTTCTTCTGCTGGAAGTTCCTTACCAGCACGAAATCTCCAGGCTTCCATGCTAAATATCGTGTCCAGGCCCCTCTGGTGTAGCTGGCAGGGCCTCACGGACCCATTGGTGAATAGAACGCAAACTTTCAGTTAACTTAGCAAGGTAGTCTACTAACAACGGGTACTCAATATCGGAAAATAGACAAGGGCACGGGATGCCCGAGACATTTGCCAGGCAAGGCACTGGTACTAAGAAGAAACAGAGAAAATGGGCTAAATTTTCTCCAGAAAATTTTAGAGCTAACCTGACGCAGGGGGGTCCCCCGAAGGGCTGGGCACTACTATTGATGGTGCATGTGTGGCCCTGGATAATCGTATTCAGATGGCTCTAGATCAGACTGCCCCTTGGGCTAGTAACAGCCCAGCGCGGCGCACTAAATCGGTGGCCTGGTTTAATGCTGGTCTAAAAGAAGCCAAGTCAGCTTGTAAGCGCATGGAAAGAGCCTGGAGAAGGGACTATTTTCCCGCCTCAAGAAAGGCGTATAAAGACAGCCTGAGGGGATACCATGTCTTGATCTGGAAAACTCGCTCGGCCTTCTACACTGAACGTATTGATAAGGTCGAGTGTTCGGTTAAGGAACTCTTTGTGGTCTATAAGGAGATATCCTCGATGGGTTCAATAGGCGAACAGGCAGACTCCTCTGTGCAATCCTGTAATCAGATTGCTGAATTTTTCTATAAGAAAGTGCAGGATATCTATACTACCTTTCCTAACGAGGCCAGGGTTGGCCTCAGCGATGATACGCCATTGGAAGGCTGATTTCTGGAGAAGGACTGCATTAGGGCATTTTCGGTCCCGGACGAGGAGCCGCTAATTGCAGTAGCTAGGGGGGTAAAATCAGGATCCCCTAGAGATCCGGCTCCTGCTAAGATCTTGAGTGGCAGCATGGAAGTGCTGGCAGCCTATGTCAAGCACCTATTAACTCTGTCGTTCGAGACTGGCAGGGTACCGAGTACCTGGAAGCAGGCTGTTGTCCTTCCACTCAAGAAAAAGCCACAAATTAGTATAACGCAACTGAGCAATCTGCAGCCTATTTCTCTCCTCCCCTACTTTTCCAAGGTAGCCGAAAAATTGGTTAACCACCAACTTGTGGCACACATTGAAGCGCATGGGCTTCTTCACCCCTCCCAGGTGCCTTCCGCGCCGGTCACTCCAATGAGTCTGCCCTCCTCTTTTCTACAGAAGCTCTGCCGAAACATGTAGATGAGGGTCAGACAGCGGCACTGATTCTTCTAGATCTCAGTGCCGCATTCGACACTGTGGCACATCATACCTTGCTGCAGCGTCTGCGGAGATGTGGAGTGATGGGGAGGGCGTGGTCATAAATGGAATCTTTTTTCCAAGACCGCAGCTTCTAAGTTGAGCAGGGTTTACATAGGTCTGAGGCTTTTGACCTAAAGCAAGGGTCCCTCAGGGCTCCAGTCTTATTCCTACCCTGTTCAATCTTTACTTGGCACTGGTGGCCTCAATTACTGAGCAGTATGGGGGGGAGCTGGTGACGTATGCCGACGATACGCAGCTGGTTGTGGCTCTTACACAGCCAGCTGAGCACGCAGCCAGCAGATATACATGCTGCCTCCAAGATCTGGCAGGTTGGATGGCCAATAACTGTCTCGGACTGAATGGGGACAAAACAGAGGTGCTTATCGTTGGCAGGTTCCCCTCAGTCTGGACCTCTGCTTGGTGGCCTCAGGCACTGGGCCCGCAACCCACCCCGAAGGATCAAGTGAAGAATCTAGGCATTTGGATTGATTCCAAAATGTCTTTTGACTTTCACACCCGGCGCGTTGCAGGGACATGCTTTGGTATTCTTCGCAGTCTGAGGAAAACACTCGACTTGCTCCCGGCGTCAGCTAGGAGGGCCATGGTCCATGCCCTGGTTACGTCCAGGCTGGACTATGGTAATGCCCTCTACTTGGGAGAAAACGTGAGGTGTCTTCAAATACTGCAGCATATCCAGAAAGCAGCTGCGCACCTGGTGTTGTTGCTGCCCAGGAGAGCTCCTTCAAAAAGGGCCTTGGAGACATTGCATTAGCTCCCTATCAAGGATCGTATAGAGTTTAAAGCTCTCTGTGTCAGTCACAGGATCGTTCATGGGAAGGGCCCTGGCTTTCTGCGCAACCTGCTCCTACCGTACAAACCTACCCGGCTCCAGCATTCTTGGGGTGCAGCTTTTGTCTCGGTTCCCAAGATCAACAGAGCGAGAATGGGGGGGAGATCCTTCCGCTCCCTGGCTGCCCGTAGATGGAACACTCTCCCCCTCAGGCTCCGTGTGGAGACCTCGGAGGTGGTTTTCCGGAGGGAGCTGAAAACTCTTTTGTTCCCAAGGCCTTAATTGTTGTCGGCTCTGGGCTTTCTCTCTGCTCGGTGGGCTGCTCAGTCCATTGATAATGATTCAGAAAAGGGGGTGGTGATGAACAGAGTGTCTGAATTAAGCAGACCACTCTTACCCAGTCCAAAGATCAGGGCTTGATCCATCACCGTTTTTTAGCTCACTGCACCATCCCAGCTCAGAACTTGGCTATATGCAAATTAGTCTGACCCTGGCGCAGTGCATCATGGGAACAGGGCAGACCAAACTACCAAGCCAATTCTTATACTGGGAAGGAAACAAGCTACCGGGGACCGGTTTCTGGCATTTCAGCCGTCTTCGGCCCGGCTTGCTTGAATCCTGATGGTGCAATGAGCTAGGGACTCACATCTGAGTATACCCTTCCACGCTTATGGTGGACAAAAATGATTCAGAAAAGGGGGTGGTGATGAACAGAGTGTCTGAATTAAGCAGACCACTCTTACCCAGTCCAAAGATCAGGGCTTGATCCATCACCGTTTTTTAGCTCACTGCACCATCCCAGCTCAGAACTTGGCTATATGCAAATTAGTCTGACCCTGGCCCAGTGCATCATGGGAACAGGGCAGACCAAACTACCAAGCCAATTCTTATACTGGGAAGGAAACAAGCTACCGGGGACCGGTTTCTGGCATTTCAGCCGTCTTCGGCCCGGCTTGCTTGAATCCTGATGGTGCAATGAGCTTTCTGCGCAACCTGCTCCTACCGTACAAACCTACCCGGCTCCAGCATTCTTGGGGTGCAGGTTTTGTCTCGGTTCCCAAGATCAACAGAGCGAGAATGGGGGGGAGATCCTTCCGCTCCCTGGCTGCCCGTAGATGGAACACTCTCCCCCTCAGGCTCCGTGTGGAGACCTCGGAGGTGGTTTTCTGGAGGGAGCTGAAAACTCTTTTGTTCCCAAGGCCTTAATTGTTGTCGGCTCTGGGCTTTCTCTCTGCTCGGTGTGCTGCTCAGTCCATTGATAGCGCAGGGACACACTGGTAAGTGTAACCAGGCGCTTTACAAGCTCAGAATTATTATCCAGACATGACATCGTACAGTGACAATCCTGTTCTAGAATAAGCTATTGTTCTTGTTGACAAAAGAGCTAATGGTAAAGCATCTGGCCACTGTAACCGTGTTGTCTCCTGAATTTTTGCCAGTTTCAGTTTGAGAGTACCATTGTACTTCTCAAGCAAACCTGCTGACTGTGGATGATTGGCAGCATGAAACTTTCAATCAATCATAGAATTTATAAAGCGCACTACTCATCCGTGAGGTCTAAAGGCGCTGGGGGGGGGGGGGGGGGGGGGGGGGGCGGGAAGCTGCTACTGCTAAAAAAGCCAGGTCTTGAGGAGTCTTTTGAAGGTAAGCAAGTCTTGGGTCTGCCATAGGTGGATGGGGAGGGTGTTCCAGGTCTTGGCGGCGAGGTGGGAGAACGATCTGCTGCCGGAGGTCGCTCTTCGGATGTGGGGGACCGTGACGAGGGCAAAGTCGGCGTATTGAACCTGGCAGGTGGGATTGTAGAAGCTGAGTCGTCTGTTGAGGTACGCTGGTCCAGTGTTTTGGAGTGCCTTGTGTGCGTGGGTGAGGAGCTTGAAGGTTATCCTCTTGATGATGGGGATCCAGTGCAGGTCTCTCGGGTGGGGTGTGATGTGGCTGCGGCAAGGGATGTCGAGGATCAGGCCTCCAGAGGCTTCTGAATGCGTTGAAGTCGTTTCAGGAGTTTGGCTGAGGCTCCCGAGTAGAGGGCATTTCTGTAGTCCAACCTGCTGCTGACGAGGGCCTGGGTGACCATTCTTCTCGTTTCAGTGGGGATCCACTTGTAGATCTTGCGGAGCATGCAGAGGGTGCATGCAGGAGGAAGAGACAGCGTTGACCTGCTTTGTCATGGAGAGGGTGGAGTCAAGGATGACCCCTAGGTTGCGTCCATGGACGGTGGGTGTTGGAGCTGTTCCCAGTGCGGTCGGCCACCAGTAGTCGTCCCAGGCCGAGGGGGCAGATCCGAGGATGAGAACTTACGTCTTGTCCAAGTTCAGATTCAGTCGGCTGTTCTTCATCCACGTGGCGAAGGCTTTCATTCCTTCATGGAGGATGGTTTTAGCGGTGTGGGGTCCTTGGTGAGGGAGAGGATCAGCTGGGTGTCATCAGCATAAGAGATGATGTTGAGGTCGTGCAGTCTGGAGACGTGGGCGAGCGGTGCCATGTAGATGTTAAACAGCGTTGGGCAGAGGGATGAGCCCTCGGGTATGCTGCAGATGATCTTGGTGGCTTTGGAGCGGAAGGGGGGAGGCTGACGCTCTGTGTTCTGCCAGAGAGGAAGGAGGTGGTCCAGTGCAGGGCCTTCTCTTGGATCCCGTTGAGGCATGTGCGTAGTGTGCGGTGGCAGACCGTGTTGAAGGCAGCTGACAGGTCCAGGAGGATGAGGGCCGTGGTTTCTCCGTTGTCTAGCACGGCCCTGATGTCATCGGTGGCGGCGATGAGGTCAGTTTTCGGTGCTGTGGTTGCTGCGGAACACGAACAGGGATGAGTCCAGAATGGTGTTCCCCTCGAGGTAGTGGGTCAGTTGTTTGTTGACGGTCTTCTCAATGACCTTTGCCGGGAACGGGAGCAGGGAGATGGGCCGAAGGTTCTTGAGGTCCTTGGGGTCTGCCTTGGGTTTCTTGAGTAAGGCGTTGATCTTGGTGTGCTTCCAGCTCTCCGAGAAGGTTGCTGTCTCAAAGGAGATGTGCATAGCTTTCCAGAGATGGTGTGCGATGGTGGTGCTGGCTTTGTTGAAGATGTGGTGTGGGCATGGGTCTAACTGGGATCCGGACTGGATGGTGTTCATGATTTTGATGGTGTCGTTGTCGTATTTGTTGGTCCAGTAGAGAAGGCGGTCAAGACTGATGGTGGTCGTGGGGACTGAGGTCCCAGTGGTTGTCGGGCGGTCCAGGTGTTGAGCTGTCGTGGATGTCTGCGATCTTGTGGTGGAAGAAGGTGGCAGGCGAGTCGCACAGGTCTTGCGAAGGTGGGATGTCGTTGGTGTTGGAGCCGGGGTTGGAGAGATCATTCAAGATGCTGAAGAGCTCTTTGCTGTTGTGTGCATTGTTGTCTAGGCGGTCTTTGAAGGAAGCCCTTTTGGCGGATCTGATGATGTAATGATGTCTGCAGGTGGCGTTCTTGTGGGCTGCGTGGCTGTGAGGTGTTCATTCACGGTGCCAGTTCTTCTCTAGCTTTCGGCACATTTGCTTGGAGGCCTGGAGGGTCTCAGTGAACAAGCTGGCTTTCTTGCTGGTGTGGCTTTTGGAGGCTTTCTTGAACGGGGTGAGGGTGTTGGTGCAGTTGTCGATCCACTGTCTGAGGTTGCGGGCGGTGGTGTCGGGGTCGACAGGTGGGCTCCGGGTGAGGGTGGTGGTGGTAGTTAGCTGGTCTTCGGTGACTTTGCTCCAGCAGCAGCGAGGCATATGTTGGGTGTGGTGTTGAGTGGTGGGTTTCCTGAAGGTGAAGTGAATGCAGCGTTCAGCGGCCCAGTGGAGTTCGGTGGTGTGGTTGAAGAAGAGGTGGGGGCTTGCGGAGAAGATGGGGTCAAGCGTGTGGGCGGCAGAGTCGGTGGGTGTTGTGACAAGTTGTCTGAGTCAGAGGTTGTCGATCAGGGTGGCAGAGTTGGTGTTGTTGTTGTTCTCAAGGTGGAAGTTAAGGTCCCTGAGGAGGATGTAGTACCTGGAGGCGAGGGCGTGTATGGTGATGAAGTCGGCAATGGAGTCAATGAACTGTGGTCTGAGTCCGGGGGGTCTGTAGATGAGGGTTCCTCTGAGGGTGGTGCGGATCTGGAAGTGCAGGTGTTCGGCTGTGCTGAGGGTGTCGTCGGTGCTGGTCGAGACTCTGACAGTGTTCCTGTGGGCAATGGTGATTCCCCCTCCTACTCCGTTGGTGCGGTACCTGCGGGTTATATTGTAGCCTTCCGGGATGGCTATGACGATTTCAGGTGCCAAGGAAGGGTTCAGCCAGGTCTCTGTCAGGAAGGCGATGTCTGGGGAGGTTGAGTCGAGTAGGTCCCAGAGTTCAACGGCGTGTTTGCGTGCCGAGCGGGTGTTGAGAAGAATGCATCTCAGGTAGTTGGGTTCTTTACCGGTGGGTGGGTCAGATGCTGGTGAAGCTACAGTTCTGGCAGGAGAAGGGTCCTTGGGTGCATCAGGGTCTGCCACTCTAATCATTGAGCCACACTTCTCCACTTCTCCGCTTTTAGACAGCTTGCGAGGGCTCTTGCGAGAGGGTCAAGAACAGCAGAGAAATAAGCACACAGCCGTTGCTTATCTTCAAATATTTGTATTAAAACAGAAAGCGTCCAACCGGACATCTCATGGACGAACAATACAAACAGTTTGCTATAGTCAGGGATGCCAAGTACTGGAGCTGAACAAAGCACCGTTTTCAAGTGTTCGAAAGACTGTTGACATTCAGGCGTCTAAGGCAGGGGCTCATGCACATCTTTAGTGGTTAGTGCAAGCAGGGGTTTGATTAGTAAGGAGGAGTTAGGTATCCACTGCTGAAAGTAGGAAGTGATAACTATGAAAGCTCGCACATCTTTCTGAGTCTGTGGGATGGGCATTTTAACAATAGTATTGATGTGCTCATGGGTCAATCTCCTACCCTCCTTCGACAGTAGGTGACTTAAGTAGATGACCGTCTGTCGACAATACTGATAACTGGAAAGAGACACCTTATGTCCATGATGGGCCAAATGCAACAATAATTTAACTATACTGTCTCTACAACCCAGCTCAGTAGCAGAAGCAATAAGGAGGTTGTCAACATACTGCACCAATACATTGCCTATTGGAAATGAAGGGGAATCCAATTGAGACTTTAAAGCCTGACTATAAATACTTGAACTCTCAGTATAGCCCTGAGGAGCTCGACAGCACCTAAAGCTTCTGCCAGCTAGCGTAAACCCAAACAAGTACCTGCTATCGGGATGAATAGGAATACTGAAGAATGTATTTTTTAGATGACAGAGAAGAACTTATCATTGAAGGAATCATTCTCAAAAGAACCACAAAACGATAGACATCTTCATAGTCATCAAATAAATCTGAGGGTATCTGTTTAAGAATGGGAAGAATAGGGCTATTACAAATATTAGCAGACGTCTCCTTAACCGCTTCCTTCTTAATCAAGTCCTGAATAATTTGCAATAAGGATCGCTCTACTGCCTGTGGTATTTTATACTGCGGGATATGGGGCACGACAGCACAATCTTTAACATGTATCATAACTGGTGGTATCTACAGTAGTCCCACGTCTGTACCACCTGTCACCCAGAAAGTGGGTGGCACATCAGCAAATTCAACAGGAAGAGGCGCCTCTTTGGACAAACAACGTTTAGCACAAACTACATCGGGTCCCACTGTCATATAGACACCTGCCGGGGAAAAATAAATAGTAGAATTCAGTTTCTTCAACAAATCCAAACCCATCAAATTTTCACCACATTTGGATGTCAGCAAGAATGGCGAATCCACAGTGAAAGGACCAATGGTCAACGCAATGGGTCTTGAAAAGGGGCTTAAAACCCGTGCACAAGAAAAACCTACCAAAATGTTATTATGGCCAGAGTGAGCCGCCCCAGGGACCATATTTTGAGAAACAGAACTTTTTGTCGCACCTGTGTCCACCAAAAAATCCTTAGTCGAACCTTGCAGTTCCGCTGTCACATAAGGAACATGCTGCTCTATAGGAATCGGAACTGGTCTCCCTCTCTGTCCCTGGCTGTTCTAGCTGTAGGACATCCCTGTCACTTCCTCCATATCATAATCATCATGCTTGTACTGTCCATCCCGAGGGTCATCAAAATAAATATTCTCAGAACGAGACTGTGAGGCTGCAGCATTCTGTGCCCTATCAGCCTCACCAGCTCCACAACCTCGTCCATGAGAGCCTCATCCCCTAGGGACCGCGACCTTCTGCAAAAGCACAGGACACTCGCTACACCAATGTCCCTCTTCCTTACAGTAGGCACACTGATTCGGCCCCAAAGGCGTAATATTCGGCTGCCCACTAGTGCGTGGAAGCTGTCGGGCAGGACCACCACGTCCTCTGCCATTCCCTCTAAAAGCCTGCTGCAACCACACCTTTGTTTTCAAATCCTTATGCCTTTTCTCAGTCCTCGCCTTCACCTCATTATCCCTATGCTCATAATACTGTGCTATATTCAAAATAAGAAAGGGGGAAGAGGTGGAACAAGTACTTTCAGAGGCCTGCAATCGAGTAGCAATTTCAGGAAGCAAATTAGAAACGAATCTATTAACAAACAACTAAACACCTCCCGCAATAGACAAAGCCTGACCACTGTAATCCAAAAACATACTTTCAAACCGAGTAAGAAAAATCAGACACACTCTCATCTTTCTTTTGTCGACAAGCCAATAGTATATAGGTAATAATACAAACTAGCAATGCTAAAATGTCCTCTCTGACTTATCACATGGCTTTCTTTCCTGATCCCATGCTTTAATTTGATCCCATGCACCTCCCAACTCCACAACATGGTCTTGTGTGTGTACCTGCCTCCAAATATCAACCAGAACCAGCAAACCAAAAAACACTTCAACATCAGCAAGAGTCATTACAGTGGGCTGGGTATGCTCAGACGTGAGTCCCAGGTTCTCCACATCACTGGAGTCAAGCTATCCAGGCTGAAGAAGGCTGATAGCCAGAAACCGGTTCTTGGATGCTTGATTCCGGTCTAGGAAAGACATGGCTTGGTAGTTCGGGCTGGACTGTTCCCATGAGGCACAGGGTCAAGGCTGATTTGCATATAGCCATTGTCTGACCTAGGGTGGTGTGGAGTGCAGAAAAACGATGGATTTAGGCCCAGATCTTTGTACTGGGGTGAATGTAAGACATTGTTCTGCATTCTGTCCATCAACTGTGTTTCTTGCAATTTTCACCCCGAGTGGGCTGGGTATGCTCAGACGTGAGTCCCAGGCTCTCCACATCACTGGAGTCAAGCTATCCAGGCTGAAGAAGGCTGATAGCCAGAAACCGGTCCTTGGATGCTTGATTCCGGTCTAGGAAAGACATGGCTTGGTAGTTCGGGCTGGACTGTTCCCATGAGGCACAGGGTCAAGATTGATTTGCATATAGCCTTTGTCTGACCTAGGGTGGTGTGGAGTGCAAAAAAACAATGGATTTAGGCCCAGATCTTTGTACTGGGGTGAATGGAAAACATTGTTCTGCATTCTGTCCATCAACTGTGTTTTTTGCAATTTTCACCCCGAGTGGGCTGGGTATGCTCAGACGTGAGTCCCAGGCTCTCCACATCACTGGAGTCAAGCTATCGAGGCTGAAGAATGCTGATAGCCAGAAACCGGTCCTTGGATGCTTGATTCCGGTCTAGGAAAGACATGGCTTGGTAGTTCGTGCTGGACTGTTCCCATGAGGCACAGGGTCAAGGCTGATTTGCATATAGCCATTGTCTGACCTAGGGTGGTGTGGAGTGCAAAAAAACGATGGATTTAGGCCCAGATCTTTGTACTGGGGTGGATGGAAGACATTGTTCTGCATTCTGTCCATCAACTGTGTTTTTTGCAATTACAGTGGAAGAGGCAACTTCAGCCAATTCCTTATAATATGCTGTTGGATTTTTCCTAGGGTCAGGCAAATGAGTCTTAAGAGATAAAACTTCACTTCTTTTCATGGAGTATAAACCCATTGCTCCTGAAAATGGGCCGCCTCCCTTGGCCTAGTAATATTACCATGGTCATCTGTTAATTCCAGCAATTCTGGATGATATATAGGATAAAACTCCAGCATCGGAAACTGAGTCACTGACCTGGGACTTTTTTCATGTAGTCTTCCCCTATAAGCTGTTATTGTCCTAACATTAGCAAAAACTTGTTCAGGGCAGGCCCTAATTCACTAATATACATCCGGTCTCTGATGTCATATAAATATTGAGGTGCTTCAAAGTACTGTTGCCAAAGACCAATTAAATTTCCAAACATGTGTTTAAGGGCATGCTGCTGCATAAAGGGCTCAAAATCTCTCATAGTCGCCCAGACATCCTCCACACTATAAATAGGATACAAGTCCACTGTGCAGCCTGGTTAGCTATTACCTGTTTCTCATTATCTCCCTCATCAGATCGCCCTAACGGCCCGGTGCGCTCCTTAAATTTCGTACAATCCCTATCCTCAAATCCACGTACCAGTGTCCCGCTATTTACTAATATGGGAAGATGAAAAACCATAGTGGGAGAACCAATAGAAGTAACAGGCACTATTGTCGCGAAGTGTTGTGTCGCAGGAGAAAGAACTAGTAAAAGGGATGCTGAGACAGTAGGGATGGTAGGGGTACTAACAGTCACAGTTGTGACAGACGGCAAAGAAACAGAAGGAAGAGGAAGAAGAGGAGGAGGATGAGCCAAAGTCACAGCCATTGAAATAACAGGTGTAGAAACAGGGACAGAGCCAGTGGAAGCAACTGTAATGTGCGGCTGTGAGGGCATCGGAACAGTGGGATATAATCTTTGCGGGCATATGGAGGTGGGGTCGAGTGTCTAACAACTCTTCCACAAAAGTATCATCTTCTTCCTGAATAAGCATGGGCGAATTTTGCGAATCTCGCGTTCGCAAATTTTGCGGATTTTGCGAATTTTGCGGATTTGCGAGGGTTTCTGCAAGTTCGCGAGGGTTTTGTACAATTTCGCAAATTGCGAAATTGTACAAAACGCGTGCGAACTTGCAGAAACCCGTGCGAACACAATGTGCCCAGTATGTGCCTCTTGTGTGAATAAAAGGTCAGAGAAAGATCAGTTCAGCAGATGAAGAGAAAGAAGCTCCTGGTCACAGGAACAGCACGGGTATTGCGCTTGTGAAAGTCAAGGATGCAAAGCCTATCCAGCATCACAGCTGATTTTCCACGGTAGATTTGGGAAGAAGGCACACCTGTCCAGCCTCGACGACGCTCACGATTGTTTTTGGGCTAATGAATGAGTCACTGAATTTGAGCATCAACTAGTTCGAGCGACCATGTGTGTGTTTCTATGCAATCGCCCCGAAGGGGGCGCAGGGGTCTCTTGAGTGAGCTGTCCATCATAGTGGGTGAATGGCAGGAAGACGGTGCAAACCGCGAGTGTGTGGGCGGGGCCAAACGGGCAGGGCTATCATGCGAGTTCACACATGCTTCTAGTGTGTATAAAAGGTCAGAGAAAGATCAGTTCAGCAGATGAAGAGAAATAAGATCCTGGTCACAGAAACAGCACGGGTATTGCGCTCGTGAAAGTCACGGATGCAAAAGCCTCTATCCAGCATCACAGCTGATTTTCCACGGTAGATTTGTGAAGAAGGCACACCTGCCTCGACGACGCTCATGATTGTTTTTGGGCTGATGAATGAGTCACAGGAAGGGCATGGTAAATATTTTAGGATGGCGCCGGCAAGCTGCCAGCGCCATCCTAAAATACTTACTAAATTAGCTTCAACAGGAAGCTCTAATAGATAAAATCGAGCACCTGCTTTATTTTATCTATTAGAGCTTCCTGTTGAAGCTAACTTAGTAACTATTTTAGGATGGCGCTGGCAGCTTGCCGGCGCCATCGTAAAATAGTTACAACAGGCCAGGCTTCAACTTTTGCCCCCGGAAAAATCCGCCGCTCGCGGATTTGCGAATTCGCGGTAAATTCGCGGGAGTTTGCGGATCGCGAATTTACCGAAAATTTGCAAAATCCGCGAGCGGAACGGATTTTCCGCTCATACTTATTCCTGAACCACATATGATTTATCAATGTGTACTCAAAACCTTTTATCTTCACATTCAACACTCTTTTCCTGTTTTTCCCTGTCGTATGCTACAGCTTTCTGAGAAAATGTCTGTCTTTCCCTTTCCAGACCTCGTTTTCAGCCTTCAGTCACCTCTATCTAGCTGTTTTCTGCCATGTTCTGAGGGAATCAAACAGACTGCCTGCCTCATCTCTTCAAACAACTGCTCTTGTAAATACTCCATCTTTTGTTCATCAAAAGTGCCCGTCAACGGCCACTGCAACTCGGGCATTTTCCCTCATATATCTGTGCCATAATGTACTTAACATAATAGGGCCAAGGCCATGCTTCACATACATATCAAAATATGGAGTGCCTTCAGCAGGCACCGGCTGAGTCTCTTTTAATCGAGCATCTACAGACCAACAGCGACAGCACAAGGAAAACACTTTATTAAACCCAGGCATTCTCAAAAGAATACAAGTTCACTATTTTATGCCTGGCAAAGAAATTGCAAATGCTCTTGTCCAAAAGATGGTCCTTAGACCGTACCAAGTACAAAGCAAAATAGTGCCATATCCACAAAGAACCAAAACAAACTCACCTGATATATGCAAGTCAAACAAATTTATTCTCCACTGATGATTCTTCAGACCAAATGGTCAGATCCAAGGGTTTCGCCATTCAAGACATCAGTCGGGATGACCACTGGGTGAGGCACCGGCCGGCAGGACAGAAGGGGCAGCTGTGAGTACCAGGAACTCTTCGTGCAGAGATCCCTGATCCATCCGTCCGACCCAACGATGGCCTTGACTTCTCCCCCGTCCAGGGAAGGGGATGGGTCACTCACCCAAAGGAGTTCCTGTTCGGGCACCAACTGAAGGAAATGACCCAATTATGGTAATCCGGGTCACTCACGACCACCTCTCAGCCTTCCATACCAAAAGAAGAGTCGGTCAGACAGTAGAGAATACAAACCAAACATCTATTTATCTAGGTACTCTCAGAGTGGAGCCCAATCTGTCCAGTCGCTAGCAGTGCTGCAGAGGGACTGACATCAGCAAGCATAACAATACATTATGTGCACTTTGAAACCAATGATAGCACGCCCACCATGGTATTTTCCAAAGAGAGGCAGCAGGACAGTAAATTACAAAGGAATACGTTTTGATTCTGAGGCCGGGTACACATTATCTACTGTTCAAGGTCACTCTGCCTGAACCCACCACTAGTGGGAGAAGGCCTACATCTAAAAGGAAAGGTATGCGCTAATAAAAACAGTGCATTCATTAGTGTAGCAAAACTCAGCTCCAAAGAAACATAAACCTAGAGAAGGCAATTTCTCATAAATGGCAAAGGATTAGTTTTGAATATAATTCAAAATGACAACCATACACAAAAGGTGGCGCGAATGCGAATGTGAAAGCCTATTTTTCTATTCTAACACTACCTGTCATTTCAATGATATACAAAAAGGTGATTGGAAGAAAGTAAGGTATTTAGAATTGCTTTTGAACCTAAACACCCCAGGGAGGTAATAGGATTTTATCGCCATGAAGCATAGAATCCAAGTACATCCTGGTGGACGGATATTTGGCACCAATGGGGATGAATAAGGATGAGGAAATTTTGGTGCACTTATACATTATCTGAGAATTTCTGTCCCCAGGGTTCAGCAATTTTTTATGTTTACATGTTAACAATGCTATTGGTATTTTAATTCTATTTTTAGTTTTGACCCAGCTCAGGTGCCCTTTGTGAAAAATATGTTTCTGTTTATTTCTTGTTTATATTTGACCCATGCAGTGATGAGAATTGCTAGGGAAGAGGACTTTAAATAGAACCCCTGAATGTATGAATTGCCCAGATTAATGATATTATAGAATTAGGCTACTGCATTCATTAAATGAATTATGGAGAATGGATCTGGAGAAATCTGGCTACTTGAGCCTATGAATTATTTTCTCTGAATGTTTGTTGATATTAAAATTATTGAAAACTAATCAAGGGCAGCTATATGAGACAACAAATTAAAAGCACAGCATCTGAGAAATTACTGATTGTTCAAACTGTTTAATTATGGTGGAAAAACAGACAGACGTGTTTACAATATGAAATCCAAGCATGTAAACAAAAAGTGCATATGCAATGCATAGAACAAAGTAATTGGCACTGTTGGGCCCAATTTTGGATCTGTCCACAATATTGTGTATAATTAAGGTGTTCTCACGGACAGTGAACCCTGGTGTTTCTTTTAAGTATATCAGCACCAGTCACAAGTCATGAGCTCAAGGCCTGGTCAGGGTAGAAACATGTCATTTTACTTGCCTAATAAACACTTGCCAATCATCTGGTTGGAAAGTGGGGGAGGGGGGAGAGAGAGAGAGAGACAGAGAGAGAGAGAGAGAATGCCTAATACACACTTGGCAATGATCTGGTTGGAGTGCCTTATTCTTCATCCCTGTCATGAAATTGAATGAGGGAAACTGCAAACATTATATATATATATATATTACCTACTGGGGGTCACCAGTAGGTAGTTATAGTTAGGACCTAGGGCCCGATGTAGGTGGCCTTTTCAGGCCATTTACCGACCGGTTACGGCCGATTTCGGCCGTTTTCGACCGGTAAATGGCCAATCGGTATGTAGGGGCCTAAATCCAAGGCCACATGTAGGTAAATCTACATTTACAGAATCGGTAAAATTACCGATTCGGTAATATACCGAATCGGTAATTTTACCGATTCTGTAAATTCCATATGTAGGTGGGACTCTTCTGAGTCCCAAAGGCCTTAACGAATCGGTATTTTACCATGAAATCCAACTTCATGGTAAAATACCGATTCCGGTGTACATGCACATGTGTGCATGCACACCTATGTCATGTGACAGGCAGACCTGCCCTTAGGGCAGTTATGCCTGCCACATGGCACCTGTGCCTGTTTTGGGGGTGCCAGAGGGTGTCAAAGTGACACCCCCTGCACCCTTGTGAATTCTTTAATTACTGATTCGGTAAATACCGAATCGGTAATGCCTAATCATTCCTATGGGCTTCAAAGCCCATAGGAATGAATGGGCATTACCGATTCGGTATTTACCGAATTGGTAATTAAAGAATTGTTAAGGATTCGGTAACGAATCCAGATGTTGAGACCTACATACCATTTACCGATTTTGAAATACCGAATCGGTACAATTCGGTATTTTAAAATCGGTAAATGTTTTTTACCTACATCTGGCCCCTAGTTTCCATAGGAAATCCACAACATTCTATTTGGGATAACTTTGGCGCCGGTGGACGAATCTTCGTTAATTTCTCCAAGTAAATGGCCTGCTCGGTTCTGCTCTTTCCCTGAAAAGTTGGGGGTGATTCGTCAAGTGGGGGCAGAGAAAAAAGGGCGTCCCAAAACGTGTTTTCCCTCTGTAATTTTCTATAGGGACCAGGGCTACAGCCCGAACGGCTGAACGGAATTACACGAAAGTTGGCAGAGAGGTAGAGTTCGGTTCGCAGATTGTGCTTTTTGTTAAATGGTGTAAATGCGTTCCGTAGTTTCTGAGAAAATTGCAAGTAAAATCATAGCGATATCTAGAGACGGAGTTCAGCACGCTTACGGAAATCCGTTCAATTACGAGCACGAGCAGCATGCTGATTGGCTGTGAACAGTCTGTCAACACTCGAAACCAGGAAGTATTGGTGGCCATCTTGTGCCTTGGTAGAACCGAGTCACAAGAAAACAGTAAATCAAAGTTGAGAAATAAGGGAAGGGGGCAGGCTAGAAACATTCTGAACCTCTAGGCTTGCTCAGGGGGTCGTACATGGATGTTTAGGCTCTATTATTTATTTTAATTTTTTAAAAGAAAAATAGCGGCGTATGCGTACGGAATTACGTACAATTACGAGCAGGAGCTGCATGCTGATTGGCTGTCAATACTCCAAACCAGGAAATGTTGGCAGCCATCTTGTTTGTCGGGAGAGCAGAGTCACAAGAAACAAAGTTGAGAAATAAGGAAAGGGGGCAGGGTAGAAACATTCTGAACGCTGTAGTTTTGGTCAGGGGGTGGTACATGGATCTTTAGGCTCAAATTTTTTTTAAAATAAAAAATGGCGGGGTACTCGTGCAGTACTTGTATGCGGTGGAAAAGGTGAAAAAAACTAGAAGTTCGTTTTATTTATTAGGTCCCGGGGGGGCAATTTCTTTGCATAATGGGGGCTTTTAAGGTGCCCCGAGCACTGGGGAATGGCTTTCCTCTGGTTTTATTTTGAAGTATGCGGGGGGTTACGGTCCTACTCCCAGCAGTCTCGGGGAGCGGCACCCCTTAGGTTGTTTTAAAAAAAAATATGTTTTGAGCTTTCTCTCTCTCTCTCTCTCTCCCTATACACGTCGCGGGGAACGCCACCTTTCTAGGGCAGTAATATGTAAAATGAGCTTCCAGCGGTCCAGCGGTGGGAGGGTGGGCTTGATAATACGTCCTTGTTAATTCCCATAGAAGCCTATGTTCTGGTGATAACATGGGCTTCTATGGGAAATAACAAGGCCATATTATCAAGCTCATTATCGCCGTTTTATCTGCAGTTTCCTGCCAATAAAACGGCGATAATTTTAACACCGGTCCTTGAGAATATACACCTAAGTTTACTGGTAAAAAAAAAAGAGCAATGGGCCATATTATCAACAAAAGGCGATACATTATCGCCGTTTTTATTGGCAGGAAACTGCTGATAAAGCGGCGATAATGAGCTTGATAATATGCCCTTGTGAATAACCATAGCAGCCCAGGTTAACATCAGAACCTGGGCTGCTATGGGAATTTACAAGGGCCTATTATCAAGCCCATTATCGCCGCTTTATCGGCAGTTTCCTGCCGATAAAAGCGGTGATAATGTATCACCTTTTGTTGATAATATGCCCCTTCATTTCTATGATAGTATGTAAAACTTTCCTTTTTTTTGTGTAGCAGTTGTACTCTCTACGCATGCGCAGCCTCGTTTCGAAGCCCACGTTTTTTTCTTTTTCTTCAAGTTCAACAAGCAAACCTTTCTTTATTTCAGGTAGTAAATTTGTCGCTTTCTTTTCCCGGGTCGTGTGTATCATCCGCCGCTGTACTTTTGTAATATATGAATAATCATATTTTTTCTATATTTATTTGAAAGGTAGTGCCGAGGCACCAAACGTTGATTACGTACTCCGTCCACCGCCATTTTGGTAGTTTTTCACCGTTATTTTTTTATTATATCTGTTGCTTAGCACTCAGCAGAATTCAATACTAGTCTTGAATATCTTACTATAGTATTTCAACATTATTTTTATTCTGGACCGTTATACCCCTCCCCCACAAAATGAAAGAAGTATGTAGTTTTTTTTTAATTACCTTTTATTAAATCAATAAATGTAATCGAAACTGAATTATAACTTTATTAGAAGCAACTAGAAAAATAACTTTAACAACAAACAATATTATAAACAAATTGTTAAATGGACTCCAAAAGATGTCTGATTGGTAATGTGCAAAAGAAAAAGAAAATTTGAGTTTAGAATTATGTAGATTTGAGTAAATGAGCTGAAGCATTACAAGTTTTGGTAACTCTACGGTTTTACGTGTGCAGTGTGCCTCGTACATTTCAGTTCTGGTTTACTGCTGCGTTCAAGTGGTGTCTATATGGAAGTGCCTACTGCTTACTGACGCCCGTTATGCCGACTTATTTCTAATGCATTGCTATGAAGGCTTTGTAGATCTAGGCCTCAGTGCCTACCGCTGTATAAACCTTGCGGCCAAACACTTCAGGCAGTTGAATTCACAACTTATTTTGAACAATTCTTCTACACGTCCAAGCATTTAGCAGTGTCTATAAGTTTAACAGAGAAAGAGAAGTGATGTCACAGAGAGTGAGAGAGAGAGAAAAAGAGAGCAAACAACATTAAAAATGTATCGCAGAGTCTGGAGTTGAGATTTTTTCTTGAAAAGTCAGACGTAGATTTACAAGCTCCTTGCGTCACTTTACCCATGTTAAAAGTGACTCAAAAGTGGCGTAATAAGGTTGTGGATCTGTTTGTCAGACTTTTGTAACCTATCTGTTGTCACTGCTCGGAGGTAATTATAGATTTTATAGAGAAGCTGCTGTACACTACGCACTCTGTGCCATAATATCAAGCCTGGGTGACAAAATTATTGCCACTTCATTGGCAGGAAAGTGCTGCTAAAGTGACGATAATGGGTTTGATAATTTGCTCTATGGAATTCCAATTGAAGCTCATGTTAGATGTCCTTCACATCTAACATGAGCTTCGATTGGAAGTGTGTTTTTGCTTTATTGGTACTTATAAGTAAGTGCTTATGCATAGTCTAAATTTGTTGAGGAGCAGTGTTTTTTGCATGATCTGTTGGGGGTAGGGTGGAAAGTTATGCGAGTTGGAAAGGTTTGGAAAGTTAAATTAATAGAAATGTGTGTTTTGTTTTGAATTAATGTGTGCAGGATTTTAATTGGTTATTTAAATGTATGTATGTGTAAAATGAGAGAGAAAATGTTCCATTTGACGGTTCTACTGCAAACACGGAACTAGAGAGATTCTGTACAAGAGTATCCACTGTGTGAGTGGTATTCTTCCTAATCTACAAATCAATTTGAAATGTGAGTTGATAAGTTGTATGGGAGTGTGTGTGGTGCATCTTTGTACATTAAGGAATTATGGGGTAGATCAAGACAGGCGATAATATTATTGCCGCTTTATGGGTATAAAACTGCCGATAAAGCAGCGATAATGTTACCACCTGTCTTGATAATATGCCCCTATATTCGTCCATTGTTAAACGTTTTACAGTAGTAAATGTGTTTTGCTATAATGCATGCTGTTATTTTTTTTGCTTAATATCAGTATGTGCGTCTCTGTACATTATGGGATTATGGGCCATATTATCAATAAAGGACGATACATTATCGCCGCTTTTATCGGCAGGAAACTGCCGGTAAAGTGGTGATAATGGTCTTGATAATATATCCTTGTGAATTGCCATAGAAGCCCAGGTTAACACTAGAACCTGGGCTGCTATGGGAATTTACAAGGGCCTATTATCAAGCCCATTATCGTCGCTTTAGCTGCAGTTTCCTGCCAATAAAAGCTGCGATAATGTATCGTCCTTTACTGATAATATGGCACTGACGGGCATATTATCAAGGACCGGTGTTAAAATTATCGATGTTTTATGGGCAGGAAACTGCTGATAAAACGGCGAAAATGTTCTTGATAATACGCCCTTGTTAATTCCCATAGAAGCCCATGTTCTGGTGTCAACATGGGCTTCTATGGGAATTAACAAGGGCGTATTATCAAGCCCAGACGCGGCCAGTGGAGAGAGCTGTGGTGGGACAGGCGGGGCGGGGGAGGGGCAGGGTGGGAGGTGATAAACAACGGAATCTGGACGATTGTAGGTAAGTAAACAATTAAATTAATAAAATGAATTTCGGGCCATATTATCAACAACATAAGGCGATACATTATCACCGGTTTTATCGGCAGGAAACTGCTGATAAAGCGGCGATAATGGCCTTGATAATATGCCCTTGTGAATTCCCATAGCAGCCCAGGTTAACACCAGAATCTGGGCTGCTATAGGAATTCACAAGGGCCTATTATCAAGCCCATTATCAACGCTTTATCGGCAGTTTCCTGCCGATAAAAGCGGTGATAATGTATTGCATTATGTTGTTGATAATATGCCCCTTCGTTCCGTGCCCTGCATCGAATTTTGCGATGCAGGGCCCGCTACGAAATTCGGGGAATATTATCAAGGACCGGTGTTAAAATGATCACTGTTTTATCGTATTTGTAGCGCATGCTGAGAATGATTAGCAGTAGAAACTATGGTGCAATCACTCTCTCACTGTCAAATCAGAGCACAGGGCGCGCTATGAGAAAAGTTAGAAGTGGTCACTTTTTGGAGATCCGATTCAGCTGTGTGGCTTATTGTGCGATGTTAGCAAGGCATCGCTTACATGATTACGGTAACTGAGCGTGTGGTTTGCTATAAAAAAGTTGTGTTCACTCCTCTGTATGGGAAGCTGGATGTTTCCATCTGGCCGTCGATTCCGACCTTGAAAGAAGAGTCAACCAAATGAGCCGTATAAGAGCGCTATTGTCTCAAAAAGAGGTCGCTCTTACATCTGCTAGAGAAACATTTGTCCTTCATGTAGCAATTACCTGCACAGAAGTGTATGCTTTATTAAATACAGATGTGCCCCGGAATTTTAGGGAGTTAATTTAGACCATCTTTAATGCATCCTCGAGTAGGGGGTTAGCTTACTTTTTTAAAGTTATAAGCATTGGTCTAGTGACTTCTGTAGAAACTATAAATTTGGTGTCTTGTCTGTGTTTTTTTCATTCGATTTTTTCCAGCATCTTTGGTGAATTGTGCTTAATGCTCACATTAGTTGCCGGTGTGCTTGTATTAATTTGTTTACTTAAATATGGTTGCACATCTTGCAGCAGATGACAATATTTCTCGGTTGTTGCTGGTCCGCAACCGAATGCTTAGTTACTATGGAGCGCTGCCTCTTGCAACGTTGAGTGCAGCTTATGTATTATCGTTTCGATTCTCCTTTTTCACATGCATTCAACCTGTGTTCCATTGCCTGAGCTGTGATTTCGACTGGGCCCTGGATTTGTGTCTCTGCAGTACGGTGTCTCCCAACGTGGATTATGACCAGCTGATGAGCCCCTTAGTGGTTCATGACTTGCTCTATTCTGGTGGTGGGATTATGGCCTTAGCAGAGACACATGGAATAATGGGACGTTGGAATGTTTTTGCAGCGGCGCATGACTTCTTGGCATGCAGTTACATTGAAGATGAACCCGAGTTTTCCTCTGATGGTGATAGATGCTCCGGTCATTGAGGAACATGTATGTTCATTCTCACTATTGAATTGGATGGCTGAAATGGTTTCAGATGAGAACAATGACTTACTATTGGAGGCTGTTGCTATATACTGTGCTTATACGCTGGTGGAATAAGACTATTTGATTTTTCTACCTATTCTTTATTATTTAGTTACTGCTTTTTATCAAAGATCGAATAATCTTTTTTTGCAAATTTGAACTTGACTCTGCTTTTTAGGCTTGGACTCTGCGTTTGTAATTTGCCCACGTTTATATTATGTGCTTTGGTCAAGGAAATGTGTCGTGGGCTGAGCCTTGCACTCACACCATGTTAAGTTAGCATGGGTTTATTAGAAGCTTAAACACCATTTTTGTTTTCCTGCTCTGCTTTGCACATATTGTTTAGAGAAAGGTGAGTATTTTGCTTCATATGAGAATAATTTGATATAGTACATTTGTAGACTGCCTCGCTACTTCAGTGTGTATAGTGAGAGCATGAAACATCAAGGTTATGTTGGATACTGTGTATGTTATTCGGAATGATGTTCGCACGTTCGAGCCATAAGAGATATGCAGCTGTGGCATCTCTTATACTTGTGCGTTTAGTAATGAAGTGTGCAGGCATGATTACACACAGATTGAGAACATTCATATCTTTACAGTTTGTGTAGAACTCAATGATATCCACTACTGCTGAGTAACAGGTGTATGGGTCTGCCTATGTAGTCGTATGAGATCTTCTGTAGTTATAAACTAACCTGCTAAGTAGGGAGGGTGAAATTTAGGTATATTTTAAATCTGTTTCCCTTCTGCATTATAGGATGCTTTCTCCCTTTGTATTTTATGGAATAGTAACAATGCTGACAACTTTGTTTCTTGTATTATGTAAGGTACTGGGCATGAGATTACGGTGTTAGAAATAAACATTTCAAAGTTGCAGGTGTGTTTATTAAGTGCTTGTTTTGGACTGGTGTAAGAATGTAACAAAAGAGTGCTCTTGTTATCTACCTTACCTGAGGTAACCTAAGTCGCAAGTTGTGGGTTGACTTATAATTGGTGTTTTTGCTATAGGAGGAAGAACCAATGAGTCACTGATTGCTAGTCTGTTAGGGGTTTGGGTACTAAGGTGGGGTTTGGAACAACGTAATTCACTGAGGTCGTAAGTCTTTATGCACAGTTGTGTGTATGAGCAGTAGTTACAACAAAAAGGCTCGATAAAGGGCCTTGAGTTTGAATCAAAATATGAAATTGAAGAATAATTGATAAGTGCAGCCAAGAAAGGGAGCAAGTGTACAAATTTCATAGTGCCTTCAGCCGGGGTAGTTGTTATAATAAAAAGCGTCGATAAAGGGCCTGTACTTTGAATTTGAATTAAAGAAGAATGATTGATAACCCCAGGCAAGAAAGGGAGCAAGTAGGTGTGTGTATGTGTGGATGATGTGTTGATTGAGCAGAAGATGAATAAGGTGAAAAATAAGAAAGGCTGCAGAAATGCAAACTTTGTACTTCTTTGTAAGGGAAGTGCCTGTTTAGTTTTCCTGTGCATATATATTACCTACTGGCGGTCGCCAGTAGGTAGTTATAGTTAGGATTGGCTACCATAGGAAATTCCGAACATTCTATTGGGAATAACTTTGGCGCCGATTGAGGGATCTGCCTGTAATTTTCCTTAAAATGGTCTCGCTGCGCTCCGCTCCTTCCCTGAAAGTTTCGGGGGGATTCGTGAAGTGGGGGCTGAGAAAAAAGGGGGGTCCCAAAACGTGTTTTCTCCATGTTAATTTCCATAGGACGGTCTGGCAAGTCTACTGCCCGGACCGCTGAACCGAATTACGCCAAACTTGGCAAAATTGTAGGGACTGGTACGCAGATGTGCCTTTGCTATGTTTGGTGAAAATTGCTCTAGTGGTTTTTATGACAATTAACTTCAAAAACACATATATATCTCTAGGCGCTCTCCGAGCGTTCACAGGTGCGCCTACCGGGGAGCGCACCCGGCGCGCTACGGGAGTGCGCAAGGGGAAAGCTGATTGGCTGTCGGGTGTCTGTCAACATTCTAAACAGTCCGGAGAGTCCGCCATCTTGTGTCTCGGTAGAATCGAGACACAAGATGTGAAAAAAAGGGGGATATAATTAAAAGGGGGCAGAGTAGACACCCCCTGCCCCCTAGGTTTTCTGAGGGGGGCCTAGAAAGACCTTGAAGGGCTAAAAAACTTTTTTTTAAAAAAAATTTCACGGGGTAAGCGCTGGCGGCGCTCCCCGGTACGCTCTCCGGTACGCACACCCTGAGTGCACCACGGGGAAAAACAGTGTAAAAAAATAGAGTAAAAAACTAATGTTGAGTGTTTAGAGGAAAGTGATGCATTGCTGGAGTGTGTCACAAAAGTTACGCAACTCCAGCAATGCATCCTTTCACATGGGGCCAGTCCCAGGGCCATGTGAAAGGGCCTGCGCCAGTCTTACGGCTGCTGTTAAGCAGGCGCAAGATTTGGACGCAACAGCGTCATAAAAGTGACGCAGTGATATCTTTTAGATTTCACTGCGTCATCTCTACAACCCTTTCTTGCGTCAATACACCCCTTTTGCATACATTACAGCTGACGTAGGTATAATGTGGCGCAGGGGTTTACAAAGTGACGCATCTATCTAGATGCGTCACTTTGTAAATATGACTCAATAAGGTGCATTTTATACAGCACAGGTGCGTCACATAAAGTGACACACTGGTGGCGTAAAAGTGACTTATGACCTCATAAATGAGGCCTTCAGTGTTCTACTCATGCGTCATATTTAATTTATGACGCATTATGTCGCAAGTACTTACAGATACGTCAGTATTTCTGATGTATCTGTAAGCGCAAAAGTGATGCATTGCTGGAGTCTGTCACAAAAGTGACACAACTCCAGCAATGCATCCTTTCACATGGGGCCAGGCCCATGTGAAAGGGCCTGCATCAGTCTTACGCCTGCTGTGATACAGGCGCAAGATTTTGACACAATGGCGTCCTAAAAGTGACGCGGTGAAATCTCATAGATTTCACTGCGTCACCTCTACGACCCTTTCTTGCGTCAATACACCCCTTTTGCATACATTACACCTGACGTAGGTATAATGTGGCGCAGGGATTTACAAAGTGACGCATCTACCTAGATGCGTCACTTTGTAAATATGACTCAAGAAGGTGCATTTTTTACAGCACTGGTGCATTACGAAAAGTGACGTACCGGTGGCGTAAAAGTGACGCATGGCCTCATAAATGAGGCCTTCAGTCTTCTACTCATGCGCCATATTAAATATATGACGCACTATGTTGCAAGTACTTACAGATACGTCAGTATTTCTGACGTATCTGTAAGCGCAAAAGTGAGGCATTGCTGGAGTGTGTCACAAAAGTGACACAACTCCAGCAATGCAATCTTTCACATGGGGCCAGGCCCATGTGAAAGGGCCTGCATCAGTCTTACGCCTGCTGTGATACAGGCGCAAGATTTTGACACAATGGCGTCCTAAAAGTGACGCGCATTTTTTACAGCACTGGTGCGTCACGAAAAGTGACGTACCGGAGGCGTAAAAGTGACGCATGGCCTCATAAATGAGGCCTTCAGTCTTCTACTCATGCGTCATATTAATTATATGACGCATTATGTCGCAAGTACTTACAGATAAGTCAGTGTTTCTGACGTATTTGTAAGCGCAAAAGTGATGCATTGCTGGAGTGTGCCACAAAAATGATGCAACTCCAGCAATGCATTCTTTCACATGGGGAACGTCCTATGTGAAAGGGCCTGCATCAGTCTTAAGCCTGCTGTGAGGCAGGCTCAAGATTTTGACTCACCATGTCATGAGTGATGTAATATGTGATGTCATCAGCAGTGCATTGCACGCGCAAGTTATAGTGAGTCCGACTAACTATAACGTGGGAATTTCAATGGTTTTATATCAGTAAAATTTCCAGCTAACTATAACTGGTGTGAAACCTATGGTTTTTTCATTGAATTTAATAGGTTTTTTAAATGCTAATTCCTAACTATAACCGGTGTGAAACCTATGGTTTTTTCAGTGAATTTCATAGGTTTTTTAAATGCTAATTCCTAACTATAACTGGTGTGAAACCTATGGTTTTTTCAGTGAATTTCATAGGTTTTGTTAATGCTAATTCCTAACTATAAGTTTCACTTTATAAATAAGACTGTTAGCACTCTAGTTGTTCTTTTTTAACACTCTGGTACATTCTGTCATTGGGCTACAGTTGGGCTACATCTAGTTGAAATTTGGGCTACATTTACAATTTTTGGTCTCTGGTGGCCATCTTTGGGCTACATTGGGCTACTTTGGGCTACATTTTGGCTCTAACATATATTAAGCCCAATGTAGCACAATACATATTTTTATAAAGTTAATTTTTTTACAAACCACTTCAGAATAGGGCTACCTGTCCCTACAATTATCCCATTTTTATTTTTTTAATTTTTGGGGGGAGCGCTCCCAGAGCGCGCCCCGGAGTGCGCCCCGAAAAGCGTATTTCTGAAAAGCGCCCCCGGGCGCGCTCCGGGGAGCGTCTCGTGAGCGCCAATATCGCAAACGAAAACATGATCGTGACGTATCGCGTAGCCGCGACCGCGTGATACGCACGGCGTAAGCGCACCCGGAAGTACTCGAGCGAATACGATCGCACAACGTAAACTTCCGACGCGCTTACGCTGCGCGCCCCCGTGCGCGTAGCGTAAGCGCGTCGGGTCATGTGAGCAGAAAATAACACTTTTCATTGGTTCATAACAGTTTTAGTTTCATAATGATGAAGCCCCTGGTCTTGTGACCTGAAAATAACACTTCTCATTGGTTCAGGACAGTTTTTTTTTCTAAATGATGAAAGACCCCACCTTTTTTCCTTATTCTGACTTTGTCCTTTGACTGAGGAAGACCTGTTTGTTGCTCTCTCTACTTTTTTGCTCCAAATAATGGCTTCAGTAGTAGCATCAGCTGGTGCATCTGCCCCACCACCACCACCACAACCACCAAGAGGACCAGCTCCAAATTATATTGGAGGTCAAGAACAGGAGGAGGAGGAAGAGGAAGAGGAGGAGGGGAGAAGAAGATGGCTGCCAGAAGAAAATACACCTTACAAACCCAAACCACACATTGTATGGCAGTTTTTTTCAATCCCAGAGGGGCAAAAAAAGGTGAATGCGCCCAAGGTGACTTGCCTCATCTGCAATGATGAACTTTCACGGGGCAACCCAAACAAAAAATATTCTTTTGGTAACTATACCATGATTCGGCACATGACCAGAAAGCACCCAAACAACTACTCTCGAGCAGAGTTCAGGGAACTGGCCAGTAACCTCCCCCAGTCATCAAGGACCCCCTCCCAAAGAAACCAACCCACCTCATCAGAACCAGAAACATCCGAGGTGATGCCTTGCATTCAGCCGAGATTTGCTGATTTTAAAATCACTTGTTCTGCATGTGGCAAGCTTATCGCCTATGGCGAAAAAAGCGTTAAGCTCATCGTCCTTGCAGGTGATAATCACAAGTGCCCCAAAAAGAAGTAATTTTTTGGGGTTTTTGTTTTTTTGCTCCAGTTGAGCCAGTTTCAATTCCCTTTTTTTGTTTCTCCCCCTAAAAAAATACAAAAAAAATATAAAACTGTTTTGAAAAGCCAAAAAAAGTTCAAAAAGTTCAAAAAACACAAAAAAAATATAAAACAACAAAAAGAAGAAAAAAAAAGTTCTTTTTAGAACTACCTCCAATTTCTAAATAAAAACTTCATTTTTTTAAAAACTCTGTCATCTTTTTCCCTCATTTTACGCTCCCCGGTGCGCTACCTGGTGCGCGCACCGGGCGCTTCCCCCGCGCAAAACGAAAAAAAAAAAAATATTTTAAATGCCCCGCGGTGCCCTTTTATAGCCCCCACATCAAACCTAGGGGGTCAAAGGGGTCTATCCCTGACGCCTTATGGTCAGTTCCCCCTTTGTTTTAGCCACCTCTTATGTCTCGATTTTACCGAGACACAAGATGGCGGCCGCTCTGGACTGTTTCGAATGTTTGCAGACACCCGAGAGCCAATCAGCTTTCCATGCGCACCTCGCGTCACGCGCTCGGAGCGCTCCCTGGTGCGCGCACCGCTGCGCTGCTATAGATATATATATTTTTTGTAACCTAAATTACTCAAAATCCACTGCAGCACATATCTTGAGACATAGCAAAGGCACATCAGGCTACCAATCCCTACAATTTTGCCAAATTTGGTGGAAATCCATTCAGCCGTTCGGGTTAAAAGTGAAATCGACCGCCCTATGGAAATTAACATGGGGAAAACGCGTTTTGGGACCCCCTTTTATCTCGGCCCCCGCTTGACGTATCCCCCCCAAACTTTCAAGGAAGGACCGGAGCTCGACGAGGCCATTTTCAGGAAATTTTCAGGCAGATTCGTCAACCGGTGCCAAAGTTATTCCAAATAGAATTTTGAGATTTAACATTGAAAAAAATCCTAACTATAACTACCTACTGGCGACCGCCAGTAGGTAATATATATATATATATATATATATTACCTACTGGCGGTCGCCAGTAGGTAGTTATAGATAGGATTTTTTTCAATGCAAAATCTCAAAATTCTATTGTGAATAACTTTGGCACCGGTTGACGAATCTGCCTGACAATTTCCTCAAATTTGCCTCGCGGAGCTCTGGTCCTTCCTTGAAAGTTTGGGGGGGATTCGTGAAGCGGGGGCCGAGATAAAAGGGGGGTCCTAAAACGGTTTTCCCCATGTTAATTTCCATAGGGCGGTCGATCTCACTTTTAGCCCAAACGGCTGAATGGATTTCCACCAAACTTGGCAAAATTGTAGGGACTGGTAGCCCGATGTGCCTTTGCTATGTTTCAAGATATGTGCTCCAGTGGTTTTTGAGTAATTTAGGTTAAAAAAAATATACATATCAATGGCCGCGCCCTGGTACGAGCACCGGGGAGCGCACCGGGCACGCTACGCGACTTGCGCGCGGAAAGCTGATTGGCTCTCGGGTGTCTGTAAACATTCCAAACAGTCCGGAGCGGCCGCCATCTTGTGCCTCGGTAGGATCGAGACACAAGAGGTGGCAAAAACAAAGGGGGAATTGACCATAAGGGGGCAAAGTTGACCCCCCCTGACCCCCTAGGTTTGATGTGGGGGCCATAAAAGGGCCCCGCGGGGCAACATTTTTTTTTTTTCGATTTGCGCAGAGGGAGCGCCCGGTATGCGCACCGGGGAGCGCACCGGGGAGCGTAGCATAAGGAATAAAGAATGACAGAGTTTTCAAAAAATGTAGCCTTTTTTTATAATTTGGAGGTAGTTCTAAAAAGAACTGTTTTTTTTCTTCTTTTTGTTATTTTTTCAGAACAAAAACAAAAACAGGGAATGCAAAACTGCTCAACAGGAGCAAAAAAAGGGGAAAAATTAGGGCTGGGGAAGGCAGCGGTATTCTTGCCTCTTGCGTGCAATGAGCTTGATGCTCTGCTCACCATAGCAAAGCAGGTCATCGCATTGCTTGCACTTTATAGTAATGTCACTAAAAACAGGTTGAATGTTCGGAATCATCTCCAATTCCGCTGCATGTCCTCTCCCTGATGATGTGGCTCCTCCTGTAGATGTAGAGGCACCATCCCTTGGGGGATTACGTGCCAGGTCTCGGACACTCTCCTGGGCATAGTTCTGGGGGTGCCTGCGTTGGACGTGGCGAATCATTGTTGAATTGCCAAAACTGTACTTCCTTTTTGGGTCTCCTCGGGAAACCACGGTTTGGCAGATTAGGCATTCTACTTTGGGAGCATTCACCTTTTTAAATCCTTCAGGTATTGAAAAATAATTCCAAATAAAATGCTCCTTGATCTTGGGCTGAGGAGGCTGTTCCTCAATGAAGCCATCTGAGTCCTCACTACTGCTGGATGGTCTAGCTGCCATTCTTTGCACAAAATGGTAGGACAGAAAAAAACAGGTCTTGCTGTCTCCAAATTGAAAGAAGAAATGAAGGAAATGGGTGGGATTTTCATTAGTTGTAAAAAAAACTGATAACAACCAATGAAAAGAGTTATTTTAAGGCCACATGACCAGGGCTTTCATCATTTGGAAACCAAAACTGTCCTGAACCAATAAAAAGTGTTATTTTTAGGTCCCATGACCCGACGCGCTTACGCTATGCGCCCCGGGGCGCTGCCCGGTGCGCGCCCAGGGGGGCGTCGCGTAAGCGCGTCGAATGCATACGTTGCGCGATCGTATTCGCTCGAGTGCTTTAGGGTGCGCTTATGCCGCACATATCACGCGGACGAGGCTAGGCGATACATCACAATTATGTTTTCGTTCACGGCAATAGCGCTAACGGTACGCTCACCGGTGCGCGCCCCGGGGCGCGCCGGAAAAGTGCGCTTTCCGGTGCGCTCACCGGGGCGCGCACTTGGAGCGCACCAGGGCAAAAAAAATAAAAAATAAAATTTTTTAAAGTATTATATAAATGTACAATATAGGATTCATTATAAAAAATATTACATTTCATAGGTTTGAGGCCCGATATATAGTTAGGAATTAGCATTTAAAAAACCTATGAAATTCACTGAAAAAACCATAGGTTTCAGACCAGTTATAGTTAGGAATTAGCATTTAAAAAAACTATTAAATTCACTGAAAAAAACAGAGGTTTCACACATGTTATAGTTAGCTGGAAATTTTACTGACATAAAACCATTGAAATTCCCACGTTATAGTTAGTTGGACTCACTATAACTTGCGCGACTGCAATGCACTGCTGATGGCGTCACATATTACATCACTCATGACATGGTCAGTGACATCACTCATGAAATCACTGATGACACCATCCTTGTGACAGAGTAACAGACCTCCTTTCAGTGTAATGTAACCCTTGAAACACATATTCAAAAATAGAAACTAAAATTTTCAAAAAAATGGAGATACTCATACCAGTTACTACAACCAATTCAGTAATTCCACCATCTATATACACATCCACTCATTCACCAACAATTCTATATAGTCACTCATACATATACTCACTCATCATATGTAGTGATACACCTATACATCCTGTTACACACTGACAGTCATCCAAAAGTTACTCACACACATACTCACACATGCAAATAAACTATTGAACATCCATTTATTTGCATATACAGCTATACAGCCACTACCACCTTACGTCTATGGAAACTATATATATTGACTGAAAAAACAATAGCTTTCACATACGTTATAGTTAGGAATTAGCATTTAAAAAACCTTAGAAATTCACTGAAAAAACTATAGGTTTCACACATGTTATAGTTAGGAATTAGCATTTAAAAAACCTTAGAAATTCACTGAAAAAACAATAGGTTTCACACATGTTATATTTAGGAATTAGCATTTAAAAAAACCTTGCAAATTTACTGAAAAAAACAGAGGTTTCACACATGTTATAGCTTGCTGGACATTTCACTCATACAAAACCATTGAAATTCCCCTGTTATAGTTAGTTCAGCTAACTATAACTCGCGCGCTCGCAATGCACTGCTGATGACATCACATATTACATCACTCACGACATGCTCAGTGACATCACTCATGACATCACTGATGACATCTCAAATGACATCACTGATGACATCATCCTTGTGAAAGAGTGACAGACCTCCTCTCAGCGTAATAGCGTAATATAACCCTTGATACACACATTCAAAAATAGAAACTAACATTTTCAAAAAAATGGAAATACCAATTCTAGCTAGAACAACTTATTCAGTAATTCTAAAATCCACATACACATCTAGTCATTCAATAACAGTTCTATATAGGTACTCATACATGTACTCACTCATCATAAGTACTCATACACCTAAACATCTTATTACACACCAACATTCATCTATAGAGTTACTCACACACAAACTCACACATGCAAATAAACTATCAAACATCCATTTACTTGCATATACAGCTATACACCCACCACTACACTTACTTCTAAAGAATCATACACATACTTACTCTCTTAAACAATCACTTATAGAAACACATACTTATTTATACAGGAACTCTTACAATCTCTCGCTCTCATATAAACTCACTTATATACATCGCTTATATACATCAATACTCACATATACTAGTTTAACACCTATATAGTTACTCATAAAGATACTATTGAGACAGTGATTCACTCACTAATACACCCAAACACACACTCATCCACCCATACAGTCCTGCACACATGCTGTCTTCAAAACACATACAAACAGTGAGTCACCCATTCATGCAACTATTTGGTAAGTAATAGCCCCAGTAAACCATACAGACACTCATACTGATACTCTAAAAACCAACTAATAACCCATATTGACACTCATGTAGCTAGTCACCATCCTATGCAGCCACTTACACACAAAGTGAGACACTGATACAGATATTTTCATATTTAAACATTACTCGCTAAGACATGTATTCACTAAGATACACTTAATAAGTCAGGTATACAATCATTTTGAAAAAAAAACATCCATTTAGACACCTATTTACAAATTTTTTCTTCCATCGACCTTTAGATATACATATATAAAACATATTTATTTTTCCGAAAGACACACATTCACTGGATGATGTCATCAGTGATGTCATCAGTGATGTCATTTGAGATGTCAGTGATGTCATGGGTGATGTCACTGACCATGTTATGAGTGATGTAATATGTGACGTCATCAGCAGTGCATTGCGGGCGCGCGAGTTATAGCTAGCTGAACTAACTATAACGGGGGAATTTCAATGGTTTCGTGTGAGTGAAATGTCCAGCGAACTATAACATGTGTGAAACCTCTGTTTTTTTCAGTAAATTTGCAAGGTTTTTCAAATGCTAATTCCTAACTATAACATGTGTGAAACCTATGCTTTTTTCAGTGAATATATATATACATAGCTAGACATAGATAGATAGACAGACAGACAGACAGATTTCCTGCAGCCTACTTATATATACAAGGCGCATGCTAGCCCTCCCCATGATGCTCTCTACTGTCATCTGGCCAGTAGCAAAGTCTGGCTTCCTTTTAAGGCCCCAACATCTGCACAATGGCTGCTTCAGTTGTGATTATTTCTGGGTTATGTCACAGTATGGAAATGCTTTTCACTTGTCTTATCGCTTTTTAAAAATAATTAACATGGGGAAAAAGAAGAAAACTGTGATCCATCCAGCTTCCTGCATTAACATCCCAAAAATCAAATAGGGAATGGATCACTTGTCCTGCTTAATTTGGGTTAGCATTTTTCTATTATTTGTATCTCAATAAAAAACCCTCATTCACGTGCAGGTGGTAGATGTAGCAGTATATCTTGATTCTCCGCTCTACTGTTTATCACGTGACATCATCATCATAGGGTTAGTGTTCATGCCTGCCTCCACTCGGAGGTGTACCCCTGGTTAGTGCAGTAGTGATCAGGAATACTAGTGTCTTTGATTAAAAAATACTCGTACTGCCACGTTAGGATTTTAATAGATCTGGATTCGAGATATTGTTTAAAAGTAAGTTGTAGTGCGTTCTGAGACTGAGTTGCGGATCTCCCGCACTTTCAAAGTTTGTTAAAAAATGGTCGACATGTTTCAGCCCTTGTTTTGCCTTTGTAGATCAAGTGGGCTTTCTTCAGGATCAAGGTGGTTAAGTGTGGTGAGACTGTGAGTGTCTCTGTGAATAAATAAATCCCTCTGGAATATTACTCTTGAGGAAGTGTGAGGAATTAGATCTATGAATCTGTATCCAGTGAGGTCCAGCAGTACCTTCAGTAATTCATAAAGTTACTCCAACAGATGGCCATCGGGTCTCTTGTCCTTCTTTGGTTTTTTAAGATCGCGACTTGTGCTGACTCTACCGTTCTGGCCCTGCACTACAACTTACTTTTAAACAATATCTCGAATCCAGATCTATTAAAATCCTAACCTAGCTGTACGAGTATTTTTTAATCAAAGACACTAGTATTCCTGATCACTACTGCACTAACCAGGGGTACACCTCCGAGTGGAGGCAGACATGAACACTAACCCTATGATGATGCTGTCACGTGATAAACAGTAGAGCGGAAAATCGAGATATATACCGCTACATCTACCACCTGCACGTGAATGAGGGTTTTTTATTGGGATACGAATAATAGAAAAATGCTAACCCGAGTTATGCAGGACAAGTGATCCATTCCCCATTTGATTTTTCACTTTTTACCACAGGTTTTCTTTAGTTTTATTTCCATCTAGGGTTTTTTTATTAAATTTTGGTTCAAAGAGTACAGACGTGTCCATATACTCTCCCAGCACATAACATATAAGGCATAAACATCCATTGGGATGATAATGCCCATGCTAAGCACATAAATACAAAAAAATGAAGCATGCACCTGCATGTTTTTCTTCTAAAGGTATCTCCTGTCCTTTCTCTGCTTGTAATATTTGTTTCCATTTCAAGAACTGGAGATTACTAACAAGCATTTGTGGTTTTTGCTTTGTCATTACTTTCAACATCAGCCCAAGACCAGCAATTTATCTTGAATGTTCAGATATCCTTAAAGAATTGTTTGACCTTGTGTGAAAACAGTTTCTTATTGCACCTGTGCCCAGCATTGCATGTGTATTTCTGGTTGGCAATCCATCATTCCGATGTTTCAAACTGTGATTTCCAGCTTTTTGATTCTCTGAAAGGCTTTTTCCTTTAGCCCACACTCTATATTTCTGATATTCTAATGTATTATTTTCTCTCCTACTTAAGAATGGGATAGGACACCGTAAAAAGTATACATATATTTTTTATTTTAATACTATATAACAAAACTCTATCCCTGTATAAAAAGTCTGTCTAATTTCCTTACGAAAGACGAACTCTGACACAGCTAGGGTCAGATTTACAAAAATGTTGCTCTGTGTTTGTGTCACAAAAGTGATGCAAACCAGCAAAATGTATTTTTTGTTATTTACTCCAAAGCGCAAAACTTGTTTCGAGCTGGAAAGTTGTTGAAAAGTAACACTAAGAAGCATGAAGCGGGCATTACATGGACGGTACATGGGTGCTCCCATCCAACCACCCATGCTTTTTGACGCTAAACCCTCTCTACTAACAATAGTAGACAGGGCATTGCGTAAACAAATGACTCCATTTTAATGAAGGCGTCAAAAGGAAAAATGTATACAGCACACATACAAAATTGTAACATTTTTAAAAGTTGTCTAAGCATTGTACTTTGTACTGAAAGGGAACCCTTCCACTACAAATACCTTTACTAGACTCACGCACACACTATGGCGCAAATGTGTGTGTGTGGCACTCAGCAGCAAAACGTTATGTTGGTGCTAAGGAGAGGAGAGGAGGGTGCTATGTAACTGTATATATGGCACTCTCCTGCTCACTCCCTGTAAAGGAACACTGGCCAGCATTTTTGGCTGCTGCACTGCATCGGGTGACATTTTGACAATCTCGTCCTAAGTCACCTGAAATAAAAAAAATATGTAGCCACTCAATTGCAATAAGTTATTACAGTTGAGTTCTGACCTGACAATGCCTGGTGCCAGAACCAAACGCCAAGGTGAAAAGCAGAACACACGGCATAATGAAAGCTGCAGTTTAAAAACTAATTGTGGCTTTTATTTCTTCTACTCTGTTTACCTGTTATCTGTGTTTAACAGTGCTAAGCAGAAAATAGATATTTATGGCAATATGTTTATTTTTTGCACACCATAGGAAATTATAGAAAAGATAGAGTGTATTTTGCATGTTTCTACACTTAAGAGCTGTTGTGTATTTTATTTTATAATCTGACTTGTAATAATCTGAATATAATATATTTTGTAAACAGATATCTAACTGCTTTTGTGGTTCATTTAGATTTGATTTTAACTATATATTCAAATTGTATTCAAATTGTATTCATCATGTTTGCAAACAACATGAAAGAGCAGCACACCAAGGTTTAAGTGGTTTGTGGGGAAGAGTATTATGCAGCCATGTATTCTAGGCAGTAAAGTACCACTGCAGTGCATTATAAGGATATTGAAAGTCTCCTTCAAGTTCCAGGGCCTTATAAAGGAACTCAGCCTTCGGCCTCATTGCTCCATATGGTCACATAACTCCTCAGTGACCTGCAATATCCTTATAGTGTACTGCAAAGAATACTTTATCCCTTATATTACACCTTCCCATTCATCTATTTTATATGACAGCTTTTTGTAATGTGTTGTACATCTATTGTCATATGACACAATAAATCAACACCCACACTCCTAGTATGATATTGGTAGTCAGGTTTTACAGTTTAAATAAGAAAGGAAATACCTGTAAATTCGTTCTGTCTGACTTGCTGACTATTCTGCAATACATTTCTTTCTATTGTCAATCTTGGAGGTCTGTGGAGCAAAAAACTGCATGTGAAGAAAGGTTTGAGAATTGCCCAAGAGCACACAAGAAGAGATAGTAGAATGAACTGACAGATCTTGCATGCCTTGTCATAATCCTGGCTGTTTCTCATAAAAAGGTGAAAGTCCAGTCTGACAAAGAGTGTGAATTTCGACTTGAATACTGCAGGGTCTGAATAGGTAATCCTTAAGTTGACTACCATGATAGTGGGACAGAAATACGTTTGTCCCTGAATGTGTCATTGTTGCAAGCCACAGGTTGATCAGCTTTAACGTTTACTTAATAAATGAATACATTTGAAGTTTCTATAGCAGCATTTTACACAAGTATTGGTTCATCACCTGCGGTCCAGGGACCCCTGGGGGTCTGCGATGGCTACTCAGGGGGTCCTCAACTTGGAGAATTAAATAATATTACAGCTTAATAAATAATATGTGAATGTGAAAGACTTTGAAATTTGAGGTTAAAAATTAAGCTGGTATCCTCAGATTGAATCGAAGGAAAAGTGCAAGTACATCAAACAGAATATAGTATGGAAGATGAGTGAGATCAATTTAATTTAGAAAAGCTCCAATCTTTCCATTAAAATTAAAATTTAGATTTTTGTTTGGAATAAAATAAAATATTTTATAATGTGTGTATTTATTTAATGAATGCTTGTGTCTACATTTTTGTGTACTGTTTCGTGGTTCAAATCATTGAAATTGCTTAGGTTAAGATCTCTGGATTCAAACAATGGCTTAGTAGTGGTCCCCGAAATCCAATAATGATCCAGCTGCTCCCAAGATTCCAGTAATAATTAAGTGAGTGTCCACAGAAGTCAAAAGGTTAAGAACTACTGCAATATAGCATCTCACTGTACTGTCCCATTAGAGAAGACAATAGAAATACTGTTTCATTCATGTAGAAAATATGTATTTTTCGGGATCCCATTCATTGTGTTTATTTTTCCTAATGTATTTACCTGTGCAAATGATGTCAAAGAGATCTTAAACCTTTGGATGCGTCGGACGGCCCCCGGCCATCCGACGTCATGGTGTGGGGGTGCTTCGGACAGCCGGGAACCGTCCGATCTGCGCACGCGTAATATTATGCCGCATCGCGGGGGAATTCCGCCCGCATTCAAAGGGTTAATTCTCTAGGAACTTTAATGAACAATTGTTTTCCTCCATTGATATTTTGAATACAGTACACAATCCACTACAGGATTCCAAAAATGGTTGTAAGACCTGGTGACTTTTTTTCAGGACACACTGAAAAAAGTGGATCCCAGAGATGTCTCTGCCACTGACAAAAAAGTTTGTTATGGAGGGCTCAATATGCTAACAATATTAAAGGAAGAATCTTCCTGGCGTTAAAAGTGCTACTTACATTCTCCGTAATCATTTCTTCAGTTTTAATTAGGCCACATAAAACGTCAGACGGCTAATTTTTTGGGTATCCCTGTTGTTGAGATAGCATAACTTAGGAAGTGAGTCTTTCAAAGTTCATCTGTCAATGGAGTTTTGGGACGTGAAAAAATGACTACTTATTTCTGATCAGCAGTATTTTGACTGAGGGTAATTATTCTCTGTCGCTCCCAAAAGAGAAACTTCCTTGTTAAGCTGAAGACACTAGCCTGTCTTGTTGCTTCACCACCATCCTTCAATGTTTCGATATGTAAAAAAACACCTTTTAAAAGCATCAAACAACCAGAGTGAAGAATCTTGGTGGTACAAAGTAAATATCATTATAATTAAACCACATTATCATGCAAAACCCACTTTTATAAGGCAAGGAATGAACAACGAGTTAACAAACCATCTTACAATGATGTGCTGCCTGTGCAAGCTTGTCCAAACATATAGGGATATGCCCAAATAACCCCACAATACCTGGGCTCTAAACATTCTCAACATTAGCATGGTATATGGTACAGATTATTTGCAAAATTCATTTCTACCACAGTAAAACATTAATTTAACACCAGTACATCAGCATCAATCATATCCAAAACTTTTTTAATAGATTTCCTTGTATTTCCTACTTCACATAACAAGCAGCAGCTGAAGCACTTATTAAAAGAAAAAAAGTTCACTATTGCACCCAATCCCTTAATCGAAACCTAAAACAGAGCATCTTACCTTCAATCTTCCTTATATTATAACAAAGTGTGGTTGCACTCATCACTTCATGTGCAATCCAAAGTGGAGGTAATCCTTAAATAGCATCACATTAATGGGCAATCAGGCCCTGTCCACTATTTTTAAGTCAGTGCAATTGTTTTGCTTTTTGAATTTATACAGATGCCTCCTCCAAAGAATATTGTTGATGCATTTCAGCTACACTCTAGTCCTAGGCCTCTTCAGGTCATAGGAAGTTCAAAGTACCCCGGATCAGTACAGTTGACGAACAGACCACCTCAAAACTGGGTGGTTAGCATCATTGAACTGTGTCAAGTAATCTTACAACACACCTTGACGGCACCGTCTTTCGGTGGGGAACATGGCAGCCGTCAGAAGTTGATGATGGGTCGCGGGCTTCTCGCTCTCCAGCCGGCAGGGGCAGAGATGAATGACAAGCCTTTAAACTAACAGAAATATGCTTATTCTGTCTGCGGACGGAATGTAGGGGCTAACCTCTTTATCTCCCCCTCCACCCATGCCTTTTTGCACCTTTTGAAGCCCTCTCTGTAGCCTCCGGCCTTTCACAGGCTCCTACCTCCCGGCTCGCTTGCTTGCTCCGGTGCCGGTCTCTGGGGGCTCGTGTCACGCAGCACTCTCCCGGAGCCGGTCCCGGTTCCTGGCTTTTGGCTTCTTTGTTTTTCATTGCTCAGGCGCGTCCTTTTGCCTGGGGCACTTTCTGAGCTTTTTTTGAGCTTGCGGTTTTGGTCTCCCGGCTCCTCACTTCGGGTCAGGTCTTGTCCTCCTGGTGCTTGGGCGTTTCTTGCCGGTCGGTCTTCTCGGTTTCGCAGCGGTGGCGCCTGGGATTTTTGAGCCGAGATTTGGAGGAAGGCAGCTGGGGGGATTGCGAAAAGTCATCAGGTGGTGGCTAGGATCAGCTTCCCAATCGCAGGAAGCCCTCTAAAGTGTGGGGTTGCGTGGAGGAAGCAAGAACTGAGATTAATCAAAACCACAGCACCCTAAGAGATGAAATCCCCCCAGATGCAACCCATAAGGGGAAGGAAGAAGGGGGCTCGAACACTGAAAGAGAGCTGCGGCTCTACTACGAGAATTACCAAGGTGGGTGATTGTAACCCTGAAACTTCTATTTCATCACAGGCAAAAGTAAAGGCAAAGAGTCATACAGAATTTTTAGAACCTGCAGATTTAATCAAAGACCTGTTAAAGTCTAGCACTGTCAACAGATACACTCTAAGAAGTAAAGGCATTTGGGGGCAAGTTGTGTCTCCAATAGAGAGCACTCAAGGAGTAAATACCTCTGGAGACATGCAAGCAGAAAAGGTGATCCCACGGAGGCATATAAATCTGTTAGAGTAAGTAATAAAAAACAGATTAAACGAGCCAGCACTGCAAGTGCTCGTGTTACTCCTTCTCTTCGTACTTATTTTAAGGTACAGGCTCAAACTCAAAAGGCCCAAAATACACAGGCAAATCTAGATGTTACAAGCCTGAGTGTAAAATCCCCTGAAAAAATGAGCGGAAGCAGAGATTTGTAGGCTGCAGGGCAATCTGAAAATAGGATATCTTTGAAAAACAGCTTTTCCGTCCTAGCAGGGCTAGAAAATGATGAGATTTTACTACAGAGTAATCAAAACCTGGGGGCAGTGCAAAAATTCACCAACACCAAAATTGTTACCACCTCTCTCCCCCCTGTTACCTATGAATACCTCAGTGCCACTCCAAACAGCTCACAATTTAGGCCTCCAGTTCAAAATCAAGGGGGCGACTGCCCAAAGCAAGATGCAGGGTCTACCACTAAGACAGAGAACTTGCTCCTAAATTTAATCACAGAGATGAGAGAAAAAAATTTAAATCTCTGAGGCAAATGAACTCAAGATCCAGGGGACCTGCGAGACTATGGAAGCTGAAATAAATGAGGCTATGGTGAGAGTAGAGGTAATGGAAGAGAAAGTGGAGGGTCTCACAAAGCAAGTGGCACAAAATACAGGGGAGACATAAGGATTTTAAATATCACCGAAGATATCGAAAATGGGGACATAAGGTCTTTCATAATAGATCTCCTAAGTGAAATACACCCTGAAATTGAGAAAGCGACTCTACAAGATGACATCCACCGAGTTTACCGAGACCCCTTTAATAGACGACCAGGAAAGAAAATGCCAAGAAAAATACTATTACATTTTAAAACATATTCAATAAAAGATTGAATTCTCTCACAGGGGTTAAAAAAGGGGGAATATGCTAAATCAAACTGGTCTTTTCGAATCAGATCGGACATTTCACGGACCACTCAGGATAGGCAGTGGGAATTGGGTAAGCAGATTCAGGAGCTGAAGAGCCTAGGTGCAACTGCTAAACTCCAATTCCCTGCCTCCCTGAAGGTTATGCGGAAGAATAAAATGTTCCACTTTAAGGATCCGGAAGAAGTTTGTTCCTGGATTTCACAGGTTAAAAGTTTGTCAACTTAATACATAAGTTCTTCTAAGTTTTTTCCTGCTCGGCTTGAGGAGAGGAGAGCCCAAAGGAGAGAGGAGTCTTGTACGCCTCTAGAGAAGAGGGAGGGTTCCCCAGGAATGAAAGGGGGGGGAGGTTTTAAGGGTTTTGCACCAAAACATGAAAAATATAAATAAAAATAGATTCACTGGGTGGGGGTGCATTTTGGGAAAAAAAAAATGTCCTAATTTTTCAAAAGTTTGCTCAGGAAGTATGAGATATTTGGGCATAAGAGTCCGTACATGAACCCGCTTCTTGTAACCCATGGCTATTTCTCAAGGGTTAAGGATTCTATCCTGGAACGTAAACGGGCTTAGGTTTCCAGCTAGAAGAAGGAAAGTTTTAGAATATTTGTGCCTCACTAGCCACGACATAATCCTAATCCAAGAATCGCACCTCCTAAAAGAAGAGTGGGTGGCAATACTTAAAAATCATAAATGGATTGAGCATTGTTTTTTTCATCACAAACGGCACCGATAAAAGGTGTAGCTATTCTCTTTAAGAAGAGCAATTGGATTACCATTGGAAAAGTAGTGGCACATTCCCATGGTAGATGGAAAGTGGTTAGGGCTAAGATCAGAGCGACTTGGATAACTTTTGCCAGCTACTATGGACCAAATATCGATGATCCATCCCGTCTTCAATCCTTATTTCTTCAACTGACTGATATAAATGACCAAATCATATTAGGAGGTGATTTTAATTTGGTACTAAATCCCTCAAAAGACTCCACATCCACTAGAGCCGCAGGGACTACCCCAAAAACTCGCAAAATACTTAAACATCTAATGACAGAGGGGGGCCTCATAGACATCTGGAGGGAAAAAGTGCATGATTCAGGGCCGGTAGGGGGTAATTATACCTTCTATAATAAAAAAATATGGCCACCAATCAAGAATTGATTTCCTTTTGGTGGATCGTGTCACATGCAGGGATACAAATAAAATCATTCACCTCCCTGAACATCTCTCTGATCACTCTGCCATTTCTTTAGAAATCACAATACCACAACTTGCTACCCACCGGAGATGGTCCCTGAACCAGGTCACACTTCTTGATTCCGTAACTATGGACACATTAAAACGTGCTACATCAGAGTTTCTGGTTTTTAATAACAATTCAGCAGCTCTTAATACTATCTGGGATTCTTATAAGGCCTTTTTAAGAGGTTTACCAATTTTCCAATCCACATTACATAACAGAAAAAAAGAGAAGAAGTTGGAAAATTAGAAGCTAAAATTGCCGCATTTGAAAGTAGAACAAGCACCAACTGAGCTGGTCTTTCAGCAACAGCTTTCACTGGCCAAAAGTGAGGTGATATACTTCTTAGAAGCAATAAACAAGAAAAAATGGGAGGCAAGCAGACTTGCACATCATGATTATGGAGAGGGATGTGGAAAATTTCTGGAATGGAAAACAAAAGCAGACTTGGCCAGAAATGCAGTGAGAAACCTGAAATGCCCTACTACAAAGAGAGTCCTAGATAAGGATGAGGAAATTGAGGAAGCATTTGTAAAAAAAAAAATCTGATTTATATTCTGAGGATTTAAACCCCTCGCCTGACATGCTGGAGACCTTTTTTCATGATATCCGATTTCCTATATTATCCACAGATGATAAGGAAAAATTGAGTAACCAGATTACGATAGAGGAAGTCATACAAACAATTAAAACCTTAAAAAAGGGGAAAGCATCAGGCCCAGACGCTATCCCAAATGACATTTATATTGCTCTGAAAGATGAGCTAGCACCATTCTTATAACAACTTTTTAACTCACTGTTTCAGGAAGTGCAGGAAATACCATCATCATGGTAAAAACCCGGAAAATTGTGAATCATATCGGCCCATTTCATTGTTAAATAGTGATCATAAAATTTATACCCTAATAATGACAAAAAGATTGGATCAAGTGGCAGGCCTAATGATCCATTCGGATCAGAAGGGTTTCGTAAAAGGAAGACAATTAAAAGAACTAACTCAGGATCTAATAGGCGCGTTAGATTTGGCAACCACCTATCGGACGCCATTGGCAGTATTAACATTTGACGCTGCCAAGGCCTTTGATAGGGTCAGCTGGCCTTTCTTAATAGAAGTATTAAATCGCTTTAATTTGGGAAACCAATTTGTGGAGGCAGTTAAAGCTCTCCATAAGACACCTTCGGCAAGGATATTGGTTAATGGAGTTTTAACAAAGCAATTTATAATTTTTCGGGGAACTAGGCAAGGCTGCCCCCTATCACCTCTCCTTTTTAATCTCTACATAGAACCCCTGGCCTCTAAATTAAGTTCATGACAAGAAATCCCACCTTTTACTTGCATGGGCTGGGGAAAAAAAAGATAGGGCTCTATGCAGATGATTTAATAATTCTGACAGGAGATGTGGAAAAATCCCTCCCAGACATCTGGGCCCAATTAACCATCATTAGAAAGGTATCTGGGTACTCCATTAACCAGCAGAAAACAGAGCTGATGCTGTGGAATTCCCCCTATAAGAGCTCACTTGTAAAATCGCAAATAAGATATCTTGGGGTCCAAATAACAAAAGAAATAGATAAAATTGCGCAATTAAATTTCAAAAAAACCTTGTCCAGTGTAAAACAACAACTGCAGGCATGGGAAAAATTTCTGTTATCAATTATAGGCAGGTCTAACCTACTAAAAATGTTGATCCTACCTAGGTTTACCTTTCTTTTTGATACCATTCCCTTAGAATTCCATAAAGTATGGTTCAAGAAAGCACAAGGGCTCTTCTCCTCATTTATTTGGGCAAGGAAGACCTCTAGAATCTCACAAAAGAAACCTAGGTGGAAAAAACCTAAGGGTGGTATAGCCACACCGGATCTGTATCTATACTATTGCGCTTTCCACCTAAAAAACTTTCGCCAACTCCTTAATAATTCCCAGGTATACTCTCCTCTTTTACAGCTTTAACCACCCCTTCTAGCCCCCAAGCTGACTATTTCCTGCTAAAATTTGGCCACCCAAAATTCTACAAAAAAGTTAGGCTGAAGATTCTCACTGCGGCCCTAAAAGTTTGGTTTCAAGTACAGACTTTGTTAGACATATCATACTATAACCAGGAAGCACCAATGTGGGACTCCCTAGGCACTCTGGCATGTTTGCAGGATATTTTATCACTACCGCTACTTAGAGCCGGAAAAGTTAAATAGGGAGAATTAATAGTGGAAAAAGATCTAATCCCTTGTCAGTGTTTTTCTGCTGTAACAACAACACTGTTTCAAGATTCAAATACTTGCAAATTCTTGGCTGGTCAAGATCAAGCAGACAGGAGCTAGAAGGAAACAAGGACCTAGTAAAACAAATTGCTACTAGATCAGCCAAAAAGGAGGTGGCTGCCTGATACTGGGTTTTGATAGAAACTGGAGATAACAAAGCGATCCCGTTTACAGAAAGCTGGAAGAAGGACATGCCGGGTGAAGACCTCCAAACTCTCGGGCAAGTATCAATGTCTATGCTTTGGTCATGTGTGAAAGCTGCCCCACTGAAAAGAAACCATCTCTTTACTGTCCACAAGGCATAATGGACACCTTCTAAACTTTCATAAAATGGGAGACGGAGCGGTACGGAAGTGTCCGAAGTGTGGTGACATCAACGTAAACGAGGTTCATATGTTTTGGAAATGTCCTTCAATCAAGCTTTTCTGGGATCATGTAAGTAATATTATCTCTGAAATTATGGGAAGAATAGTGTGGTTAACTTCATCAACAGTGATTTTTGGGGTATGCGTCAAAGAGATGGCAGATCAAGTTTTTTCCAGGGATCAAAGGGCACTACTTTTTGTATTAATTCTCTTGGCCCGATGGGAGATATGTATTAAATGGGTTACACCGATCCTACCTACTAAGTCAGAATGAATTATTTCCGTCCAACATATTTCAACTCTCGATCGAGCAAGTAAAAGAAGTAAGAAAACAAGTGTTTGGGATATTTGGGATCAGTGGTTTATTTATTTTGTCTCTTTCTAAGCTGGTTTTTCCCCTTTTTCCCCCTCACTGTTTCTAGGCTGACTGTGTCTCTTCCTTCATATTGGGTATGTTTTAAAATAGGTGGCTTTTTCTTTCTTTTCCTTACTTTTTCCCTTATGGTCTAATGATTACAAATTGGCTCATGTCGGCTGAAAGGATAAAAAAACTAGCCAAGGCTAGATGGGAGACGCCTGGTCTTTGTCTACCAAGAACTGCCTCTGTGGGGAAATACCCAGGGGTTGGTCTAACTAACTAACCAACTCTTCTCTGAGAAGTTACATGGGCATTTTATCTTCCTTTCCATCTTTGATGGAGGGTTGCAGTTTCTTTTTTGATTAAGCCGGCTATATCCTTTAAATCTATGAGCTTTCTTTGTTAAATGAGGACTAAAATAAAAGAATATGATTTAAAAAAAAACACACCTCGCAAGATGAATATCCCATAGGGATCAAGTTCCCCTCAGATACTTAGAGCTAAATATGCACAAAATAACACATTATGTGAAGGCTAGAGTAGGAGGGTAGAAATGTAAATAAGTGATTAACAACAACTTTAGCCCCAGTGCTTCAGCCTCTAGCATAACTAGAGAGAGAGGTTTCTTACTTCCAATATTTTAAAGTCTGTAGTGGCAAGGTTAATCTTTAGATTTATAAAATTGTTTTTAATTCTGGATATCTAAACATAATACAACATGCCCAGTATTCTCTCGCCCAAAGGGCATTGTCAGTTCCACTGTCTTATCTCCAATTCTCAGTATCGGCTTGATGATCAAGGTGGTCCTTCTTCAAGCAGTTCTGAGTCTATTCAGTTATATGCAAGACAATCACAGATGATTAATGACGGGAAAGGGTCTATTGGAAAGGGAGCAGCTGGGAGAGAGACCTACAAGAAGAAAACAGGATGGTTATCAATTATTCTGCACTCCCTCCAACTTTCCACATTACCCCTCATTATGAGCGGCCCCTAAAGTGTGTGATATTTATCTCAACACACAAAATCTGACTCCGCAAAAACAAAATAATTATCACACAACCCATAATTGCCTTCCCGGTGCAAATACTGGTTTGGGCAGGGATAGGAGAGAGAGAGAAACTTTATTGTTTGATTAATAAAAACCATTACAATGGTGAACATACATCACTAATAAAAAACATATATCAGATAATAGCTCAAATATTTACACATAATACAAAGGACAGGTGTTATCTAAGTCCTGTGTTTTCGCTTACAATATTTCCACTTGGTTTTTTAAAATACACACAAATGCATCCATTTAGTCCATTTGCACGGTCACAACAATTAGGAAAAAGTCAAGTTTTTCAAGAAACAATTAAAAGACCTGGAAGTCTAGATTTGTTTATAATAATAAAATATTAACTTCATCTAGACAATAAGACGTTTTAAGAAACGATTAAGAAACAGGTAAGAACTGTGGTTGTCCGTTCTAATTTGGTGTCTGCTGAGGCTACAGGGCAAGACATTAGTCATTTAAGAGTTAATGGCTAATACCACTAATAGTGAAATTCCATTTATAAGCAAAATAATCTGTGTCCAAAAAGCTGTAATCAACTGCTGTTGAGTGGTACGGAGGAATGAGTGAATCAACAAAACAGCATTGGACTTGATCCTCCCTTTTATGATTAACATTGTTGACTTGCTGGCTCTCACTGTTTATAAATCTTCTTACTGTTCTTGTAGCGAACTTGGTAAACCAGATATTAAGCAGTGGGTTATCCGGGTTCATTGACGCAAGGATGGCTTCTCAACACGTGCGGATGCCAAGTTTGTTCCATTCACTCTTTAGCAAGATCTTTCGGTGTTCAAGGAGTGCAGGACAAAGACATACCACACGATTGATTGTTTCCTAGCTACTCCTGCACCCCCTGCATATTATGTTGGTATTTGTGTGGCGCCAACTTGGCAAATGATGCAGGAATGGCCATTCACCCATTCTGATGGCCATAAATATTTTTTTATCACAAAACTGAATAGGTACGTGACAAATAGGGTGCCATGATCCCTGGCTTAAACCCTTATACGATTATCCAGGCATGCTTACGTTGTGCCAATTGGGCTCTATCCAAGTGGAATGACCAGAGGCGGATGTTTCTTTTGATGTGGATTTTAAGTGCCTGCTGCGATGTATTGGAGCTCCAAATTTCTTCTGTGTCTAGGAGTTTTAGAGGGTCTTGTAAATAACACTGGTATGATCTGCCAAACTGACCGGCTGAGATTTCCTGCCACTTATTGCACAGCCTGATAAAAGTTCCAGGCCCTACTTATTGGTGATCTTGCCAACCAAATTCAAGAGGTATTTGAGTGGGGGATGACGTTTTTGGAAGGCTCAGCACTTGTTTGAATATTCTTGTTATTATTTTGTTCACATGGCTGTTGTCTTTCCCTTGCATGATCTCCTGGCTATAGGTGAGGAAGTTGATGATTTTTGCCTTCATAACACTTATAAGTGGGGTCAGGCTTGGAAGGAATAGGAATTTACCCCATATCTTGTGATATGGGCCTACGTGTTCCTTATCCTCAGTTAATCACCTTTTGTAGCTTCCTCAGGTCAAGCTTGTCTTACCTTGAGAACTTAATGAGAAAATTCTGACGAACAATTGCAAGAAGTTATGTAGCTAACTTTTACATCTATTTCGCAAACAATGTCATAGCAGAATGCTATTCTGGACTTCTTTTAAACCTCTTTATTTAATCCATCACTTCGCAGTCTTAAGGGAAAGAGAGACCACTCTACTCCCTAGATGTGCTATGTGAGTTGTTCTCTTCACAAACGTCTCGAGTTTCTTTCACTTTCAAAGGTCACAAACAGATTTTGATTTACTTCCTCTTATCTTTCATTATAATAAAGGAAGTTACATTTTTCACCTCTGAAATAAAGCAACTTCCTCTTGAGTTTTCTGTAACACCATATATGCCTTTTCCACAATGAGCCAAATCAAATGACACCTTAATTTGGAAATTTCCGTTCAAATTCAAAGTGCAACAAAATGTCAATTGTGCTCATTCACGTTTCACTTTTAAAAATACTTGACAAAACCTTGGCACCAGGCACACTAATAACTAATAACTCCTGGCATCAAAGATTCCCTTACTAGAGTCAAAATTATTTGCTGCACAATGCCAGAACTGTGTTGATTCTGCTCTGGCCAAAGCCTTTACTGCAGAACACCTTCAGGTGTGGGCTGTCTCCAAACTCCTTCCTCTTGGAAAGCTAATAAATTCTGAACAATGTTATTTTGGGTGTGGTACAATTCACAATAGAGCCACATCTAAGATTGCCACTGCGATGAGTTTTCTGTGAAATTAAGCCCCAATGTACTTTGTTTAATGATCATTTTGAGAAATTGGGATACCTGTTGAGAGGGGTGGAACCCTACTCAAGCAGCAACCACAATCCTTGTCACAGCGAGGCACAAGTGTGGCATTGTGGCCCTCGCTGTAGCATGAAGATCCTGCTGCCTTTGCAAGAGAACCGGCGGGATTTTGCAGTGGCACTTCCCGTGAGAGGTCAATGCGGTAGAAAGACGAGTACGGTTGGCCGAACTTCAAATAGGCAGGCTGTGTGAGTGACAAGTTTTGACACCACAGGCCCATTTGCAAAGAGCTCAAAAACCTCAATTGAGCCCCCCTGAGGCCTCACAAAGAGACCAGGACCAGAGGGTCACCACTTAGAGATCAGGGGCTTATTCTAACTGGTTCTGGGTGTGCGTTCAGGTGGTTGTGAGCTTGTTATGTCCCTTTGGCTCTAAACAGTAGGCCAGCAGAATAGCCCTTGGAGTGACTCTGGGAGTCCTCGATTCAGGTGCCAGTCCAAATCCCTCAGACTCAGGCAGTTGGGCAGCAGTCCAGCAAGGCAGCAGTCCAGCGGGGCAGCAGTCCAGCAGAGTGGCAGTCCTGTCAGCAGCACAGCAGTCCTTCTTCTTGGTAGTCTCTACAGGTCCAGGCTTGTACTCAATAGTTGATGTCTGAGGTCCAATATTTATACCAGGGGCCTCCTTTGAAGTGAAAGAAGCCTCTAGAGGTGTCCCTTTGAAGTACATAGGTTCCCTACCGCCCCTGCCCTGGCTACAAACTGACTACAAGGGCATGCAGCCCTTTGTGTTTCCACAGGCACATCCTAGTCAAGTGTAAATAGAACTGAACCCACCTCCACCATGCCATCCTGCAGGTGATGGCCCATCCAGGTACACCTAAGCTCTCTATTGTGTGTGGCTGACTAGTAGGTATGCACAAAGCCCAGTTGTCAGCTACACCCAGTCAATTGCAATTTAAAATCTACTTTACCATAAGAGAGGATTTCTTATTAAGATTCTAAAGACACCAAACATGAACTGATGACCTGCTCCCTTATGGAAATTATCACTAATTAAATCTAATATTTTTAGAATACACTGCACCCTGCCCACTAGGCTGTCCAGGGCCTACCCTAAGGGTACTATAAAGAACAAAGGTCCTAGTACTGAAGAAGTTTAACTCAGAAAATGATTTATAGACTAGAGTCAGTACTATAAATTAAATCCCTGTGCCCAGCCGGACAAGGAATATTTATTAAACAAATGATGTAGCAATCATGAGCAAGATATACAAACACAAGTGATAGGGCACAGTCCTGTACCTATCAGTCGAGAAACAACACAAATTAGAAAAGGTAGTGAGAAGTAAAAGAAAAGAATAACAGGCAAAACGAAGAAGCCAATTTGTGGCTTGCAAGTAGTTACATATCATGGCAAGCTCTCACATACAGTATCTACAATTCAATGAACACAATGGTTACTTTGCAGAACTGTTTAAGCAAGTCGACGTTTCAATCCCCTGGCTCCTAATAAACCGGAATCATCATCCGGACTAATGATTTAATTGCCTGGTTTTGGTTCCAGCCTGAGAGCGTCAGGGAAGGAGAACTGATTTAAGATAACCACGCGGGTCTGTGTGGTTACCCAGTTACTGATGTATTCAAATCTCCGCCGGCGGGCTGGCAGGACCATTCGATGGTGCGATGACCTGTAGGATTGGAGCTCTCTCTCGAGGGTAGATTACAGTACAGACGTACTGGGATGCCTCAAGGGTGGGTTAACCCGTGTGAGCGCTCGAAGAGCCGCGTGAGTGACGGTCCCTTGGTGGGGAGGAGCTCTAGTTTCACAATCTGTGGTATGGCTGAAGGTGGTGACGCGATGGTCTCTCCTTCATGCTGCGCCTAATTGAGTCGCTATTAAGCGCAGCATGAAGGAGAGACCATCGCGTCGCCACCAAGGGACCGCCACTCACGCGGCTTGTATGACAATACGGGGCATATTTATAAAAAAGTGGCGAAGCATATCATTAAGCCAAGAAGGCTAGTGACATGCTTTGTCACTTCAGAAATGCAGGGCTGCACCATATTTACTAGAATATGGTGTTGCCCTGCATTTCCCCCTGCACTGGCGCTAACATTAGCTGCCTAGCGCCAACGCAGGCACCCTTGCACCAAATATCAAGGGTGCCTGTGTTGAGGGGAAGATTTTTTATGTGCAGGAAGGTCCCCCTTCCTGCACATAAAAAAATCTATAAATTCAGTTTTGTAACTTCTATGTGTGCTGCTTACTGCAGCACACATAGAAGTGGCAAAATGGCATTTTAAAAAACATTATTGTTTATGTGCAGGGGGGGGTTCTTCCTGCACTTAAACAGTCATTGGCATTTTGCTCTTTCTATAAGTGCTGCACATCGCAGCACATATGGAAACAGCAAAAACAAGGAGAAATAAAGCATTTCTCATTGTTTTGCCTTTTTAAGACCAGGGTTTCCCTGGTCTTAATTTTGGCACTGCCTCCTATTTCCGCTGCTCTTGTAAATCGGGTGTAGAGTCACAATCACTCGGTGTTGCAGTGGAACGCGCACCACAACACCCATTGCCCGCCCCTTTCACGCTAAGTGTGCCTTATTTGCAAGGCAGAGTTAAACCACATTAAGTGGCTTAACGCAGCCTTGTAAATAAGGCGATACTCCTATCGCCACCACAACGTCACTAAAAGTGACATTCTGGTGGAAATTGGGGCTTGTAAATATGCCCCTGCATTTGTAAATTTTCTCTAGCTATTGCAAATTGGATGTGTAGCAGTTGTCTACATCTGAACTCGGACAAATCTGAAATCTTAGTATTTGGGAATGTATCACCATTGGATATAAACATAATATGGCCAGCTGAGTTGGGGCAGTCACCTACTCCAATATCATTGGCCAGAATTGTAGGGGTACAAATGGACTCTAAATTATCAGTTCAATCACATGTTCAGTCTACCCCAGTAGATTGATGTAGTCTACTAATTCCCCTAAAAAATACTTTAACATTTCTCTCCGTTGTTACTTGAAAAGATATTGTACGTGCCCTAATAATACCAAATAAACTGCTGTATAGACTGGAAAGATTACAGAAGACGGCGGCAAGACTGGTCCTGAATATTGTCAATCGACACTCTGTCCGAAATGTTTTGGAGCTACTGCACTAGTTACCAGTCAAACAAAGAATTATGTTTAAAACACTAATAATCACCCAGAGGGCTACGCATAAAAGAGTGCTGCTTTATATCTGGGAGAAAGTAAACAAGTATACATATTTCGGCACTTCACTCAGCAAAACAAAATCTTCTTCGTGTCCCTAGAATACCTAAGGCCAGAGCAGTTTGAAGGTCTTTTACTTTTCAGGCCGCTCATCTGTGAAACTCACTGCATGACCAGCTCCGAGGAACAGAACTAGAATCAGTCTTTAAAGCAAATTTAAAATCTTTATATTTAGAGAATGCAAGAGTGTTTTAGTTGAACAAGTGTAATGGTCGCCATCTTATGTCTGTAGAGATTGGACGCTTCCTTGGAAGCAACTGTTCGTGCTTTAGAAATCCTTTTTCATTCATTCATGTCGTGATATGCCGCCATTTGTGTGCAAAGGTAGTGTCCACTTAAGGTGGGCCTCTTGTAAGAGGGCAGTGGAGATTTTGTGTCAATCAAGGAATTAAAGAACCTGCCTCCGTTTACGGAGATTCGCTGGGCCCCTCACATTCCAGGTCAAGCATGTGACAGTGGTGTTTAAGATTGTGGTTAACAAGAGCATTGGGCCACTTTGTCCAGTATTATGCTTGACAAGGGCAAAGGGGGGCTGTGTGTGCATTACCACAGGGGCTATGGCAGCGAGGCCTAATCTAGTGCAATGTGTTCCATCTGTGACGGGAAATAACCATTTGTAAAAACGCCCTCCTCACTCTGATGGTCCAATCCCATCAAGATGTATCCAGAAATCCCCAACTATTAAACCTCATAACATCTGTAACAGACAGCATTTGTGAACAAAACACTAGTACAAACCAACTCAACACATTTCTATAAGTGGGTTGAACCCTTAGGGGTGACAGTAGAGGCAGTGGAGTCTCTCAAGATCTCGTATCACAGGTGTTAAGGGATACGTTATGTAGCACACAGGTACAACCTATCTAGTCGTGAGGTACAAGGAAAGCTCCCCATTTGGGTTAGGGCTGCAGACTAGTTGTAGGAGTTTGTTGGTGCATCAATCAGAGTTCATTTGCCGCAGGGCCAAGTCATCTTGTGACTGAGTACATTTCTTTCACCATGTGCATTGAGAGCGTTTTCTCAGGAAATTCTTCTCTTGTTGCAGAGACAGAAAGATGTGTTGTTTGCCGTCACTTGTGATCTTTAGTCTGGCAGGGTACAACATAACATTCCATATGTTATCTTTGCCGAGCTTCTGTTTTATGGGTTTAAGTCTTCTTCTGACCTCTTGGTCAACTCTAGTAAAATCCTGGTATAGTGAAATTTCATATTCACTAAAGCTAAGCTGCCGCTTTTCTCTGAACATTAGAAGCACTGTGTCTCTCTCCCTAATATCCGGTAGCCTTGTAGGCATGTAGGGGCCACCAGGGATGGACTGGATCCTAGGGCTTATTCAACTACCATGAGCCAAGAAAAGGCCTCAGTCACAAGGACCTCCAGAAGAATTTTCAGCACATAGTCCTTCATTTACCCAGTATTAGCTGTTTCAGGTGTGCCAAGGATGCAAAGGTAGTTGCACCAAAAACTAGCCTCAAGGTCCTCGTACTTAGCTGCTATGACCCATAGGACCTTCTCAATATGTAAAAGAGATTCTCCATTTGTCATTAGCGATTCTTCTGCAGAGGATATCTGCTACTCTGCCAGTAAGCCTGTCCTTGTGCTTGTCTAATTTCCTCATGACAAAGTCCATGCAGGATGGGATCAAATCCATTTTGGTATGTATTGAGGTCAGGCTCTCCTCCATGGCCCTTAGCACGACTTTCATATCCGCATCCTAGGAATTAGAAGACACTCCAGTCACGCCCACCGTCCCCAGCTCCTGTGTGGGTATTCCGGTGTTTCACCTGGACTCAGGGGAAAGCTTGAACTGCCTTTCGTCTGCCTTTTCCATCTTGCAGCAGCTCAAGATTTGAAGGTAGGTTTAGAACAGTCACATCAACGGTACAGCCCCTTCAGCTCCACAGAACATTCTGCCCCTCTGCTATGGTGTGCTCCTGTATTGGCTGTAAGCCTTATGATGGCAGGTAACAGTGTCCCAGGGCACCTCTAACGTTGTGTACAGTATGGCACATACAGCACTGTGAAGCCTATGAGGAGGGAGATATGTGTTCTGATCATGGGGTGTGTACAGAGCGATTGGCTTTCTGGACCGAGCCCTGCCCCACGCCGGCATCCTTGAGGAAAATTTGTGGGCCCCGTTTTTGACTTGGCTAGTTCAGTAGTGGAGGCGCATGTGAAGACCCAATCTTTAATGGCTTGTATAGGAGGGCTATAGAGTAGCAGTTTGTCTACCACTGGCCTGGTGGGCCATTCATTTGGAAGCACAAGCTTCCACTCACCAGTCTTCAGTCCACTGATGGAAGGTTCCGGCATGTATTGATTCCTCTGCAGCCAACAGTACCAAATCTTTTGCTCAGTCCCTGTGAAGAGGCTCTCCCTACAACCAGGCCGTCGTGTTTATGCCATGATATCACTGCAACAACCTGTTTGGTTGCACAGCACACCCTGAGCTCTGCCGTAGCAGTATGGCTAATGTTCTCCTGCCATAAGTGACTTTTCCCCGGCCAGGCACCTGATCTCAATCCTAGCGGTTCTTTGTGACTGGGGCCCTCACCATCTATGAACCAAGGGAGAGTGGACTTGCGCCATCAGATCACAGCTGCAACCCCCTTTACTCCCACTCATGGCTGCTGGTCCAACTCCCACTGTTTAGGCCAGTCCTCTTTCAAGGGCCACACTGGACTCCTCCCAGTATCTTGAGTCTGGGCCCCATCTTCAGCAGTGTCTCCTCAATCAGTGATTGGCAGTCCACTGCTGCAAAAATTCCATGATCCAGTAGCTCACTGAGTCACACTGCAGCATTGCTCGAACAGCTTTTGTTCGCCCTCATAGCAGTGCTAAGAGGATTTTTGCAGATGCTGTTCCTTGGCTGCGGGGGCCTCAAATAAGTGTGGCTGTTAAACCTGGCATCTTTGGTGTGGTTTCCCCCTATGTATTTGCCTCTACCTCCTTGGACACTTTGCCACTGCTGTACAGTGTCAAAGTGCAAGTGCTCCCTGTGTAAATTGTTATTATGATTAGTTAGCCATGATTGGCATATTTGTGGCACCAAAAAATCCCTAGTAAAGTGCACTGAGTGTGCCACGGATGGTGATAACAAATGCTACTAGTGGGCCTGCAGCACTGATTGTGCCACCCACATGAGTAGCCCTAAAATGGTGTCTCAGGCCTGCCACCGCAGTGCCTGTGTGCAGTCTGTGAACTACCATGTCCTCCTGGTCAGTGTCCCCACTGGCCAGGCCTAACCCTTCCCTTTCCGTACACATTGGTCACCCCCATGGAAGGCCCAAGGTACCCCCTTGGGCAGGGTGCAGTATATGTGAAAGGTAGAGCATGTACTTGTGCAGGTGACACGCTCTGGTAGTGAATTACAGCCATTTTCGTTTTTCACTATTGTAAGGCTATCTTGCCCCATAGGCTATCATGGGGAATGCTGGCTACAGTGGCTACCAGCATATCTTCCCACAGGAGCAAGATAGGACATAAAAGTCTGGTATCCCTGAACTCAGAATTGAATAACACATCTTTTAGGAAAGGTTGTTTTTAAATCCTGTGTTTGAGAACAGCACTTTTAGAAAGTTGATGTTCTCTTGTCTGACCTTTCTGTGTGCCCTGGCCTGTTTGTGAATTGACTATCTGGTTTGTGAGTGACAGGGGCTGGGTGGCTCCCAGAGTGTGAGTGGGCCATCCCTGCGCGGAATAGCTCAATCTGCATCTAGAGTAGTGGGAGGGAGTAGCACCTGGGCCTGAATAGGGCTGTGCCTGCCTTCCACAATGCTGGCTCCACCTCCTGCTGGGCGGCTGATGACCCTGCCCCTCTCTCTGAAAGGAAAGGAGAGGCCGGGAAAACAAAAGTGCTCAAGGAACACCCAGAACTGGTTCAGACCGGGCTCAGAGCCCTCCTGCACAAAGGGGTCAAAGACTTTTAGGGGTATAGGTACAGGACCCCTGATGACAGAAAATTAGATCATCCTGGAAACAAGAAGGAACCTCTACCAAGGAGAAAGCTGGAAGACTGAAGAAGAAGGACTGCCCTGCTGTGTGTTGCTGGACTGACCTGCAGTTGCTTTGCTGCCTAGGAGAGGGGAAGGACTTTGTTGTTGCTTTGTCCCCGTACTTGAAGGAATCTCCAAGGGCCTGTTGTGAGTTGGCTCCCTGTTGAAGTCCCAGGAACAAAAGGACTTCACCCCAGCTTCCCTGAGCTCCCCTGAGAGATCTCTGTCCTTCCTAGAGTGCTTGGGCCAGTTGTGGTGCCTCTGGAAGTTGTACCTGTGCTGGGAAGCTGGAAACCAAGATTTGAGAGACTTTGCTACAGAAAAGTTATCGCATCGCTCGCTTGCTGAGCGCATCCCCGACAGCGCAAGGAAATTCCCACCGCTACGAAGGCCGATATCGTCGCAGCGCCTGTTGCCGGAGACGTTGCATCCTTTGTTTGCGGGAAGGTCACCATCGCTGCGAGTATCCTCGCAGAGCCTGTCATCAGTGGGTGAGATCGCCGCACCGCTCGCTTGCGGACCGCATCACATCGCTGCTAACATCGTCCCAGAGCCATCGCATCAAGGAGCTGCGAGAGGAAGATTGCCGCTGGATCACGCATCGTCGCCCCGGAGATCATCGCAGCCCCTACAGATCATTACATCATGCCTTTGCAAGAAAAAACTTCCTACGGAACCTATGCACCGGAATCTATACAAGTCATCGCCTTCCTCCCCATAAAGGCCTGATTCATCGCAACACTGTTGCCAACGCCTCCCCATGGTCTCAGGAGCAACGCATCGCTTGAATTCACCACACCAGCTTCTGCTTTGGAACTTTGTCGCATTTAAAGGTTACTGTTGGCTAGACGTGACGCAACTGTGAACTTTTCACGCATCTGTAGATTATTTTATCGCAACTTTAAGAACTCTTTCGCAACCATATTCTTGAACTGTGTATGTTGGATTTTTGTTGTTTTGGTCTTGTGTAGTTTAGATTAAATACCTTTTTTCTAAACTGTTGTGGAGTCAGTTTGTGGTGTTTTCACTGTGTTACTGTGAGTGTTGGTACAAATACTTGACACATAGCTTTTGGATAAGCCTGACTGCTTGTGCCAAGCTACCAAGAGTGTAGCAGAGGTTATCTAGAGATTTTCTTCCTTACCCTGACTAGAAGCAAGGGTGCCTATTTGGACAGTGGTACCTACCTCTGCCAACTAGAGACCCCCAGTTCTAACAGTGGTCATTTTGCTTGCCTGCTCTCTGGTGCCCCCCCTAAGAAGCCTATGATTGGGCACCATAACTAACAATGACAGTCAAGTACTTTAGGGGTTGCATTTGCCACAGTTTTGCTAAGGCATTGTAAGATTGACACTGGGGCAGGAAAGCTAAACAACTCTAGGATCCACAGCTGAATGACAGTGGGCCAGGCCTGTCCTGTGGACATCCAAATGTATTTCACAGTTGGTTATGCTACAAACTGGTATGTTTATAAAATGTTCCTATCAACACACGCTACATACAAAAATATGAATAAACATAAGTTTATTTATTTGATATGTCCCAAAAAATCATATCACTACATCAACAACATAATACACACTGTAGCACAAAACAGAAAACAGAGAAAAGTACTTTTAAAAAATGACTGTGCCAATGAAATTGGCTCCAAAAAACTCATACATGGAAGGTAACTCAGAAGTAGTGGGCCACACATGTATTAATACAACATGTTCAACTAGGTTAGCAATTGTAAGAAGAATAATAGGGCACAGCAAACCAGATCATTATTTAAATGAATAAAATGCATGTGCTCTACCACCTATATGAAATAAGTAAACATTATAAAAACACACTTCTGGTACAAATGTAAAACCACTATCGGAACAAACCCAATTATAGCTTTTAGATTATGGTCTGTTTGAGTTACTCCAAAATGGGCAATCCAAAAATGTTGGAAATTTAGCAATGTATTAGGGGCATCACTTACACTTTGAATGAACATGTAACTCTGAACAAATGTTGGTTAACATAATATCTTCAAACATAAGATTACACTGACTTGTATTAAAAATAGAGGGATGTTGAAAGGGAGGACGTTGTTCATATAAATATGCTGTCCAATAAATCGAAGGCATGTTACTTTATATTAAAATTAGGTCCCTCAATTCCACAGGATGGAAATGGAAATTAGTAATGAGTTGTCTGATCTTACAAAATTCTATTAAGGGCACTTTTTCAATAGCATACCATTGTAAATATTATAAAGTTACAACTATCATTTCCTTAATTACACTTTTTGTTGTATTTTCTGTCAAGGTAATGCAGGAAGATCAGAGCCATCAGCCTCAAACTGCATTGTCTACTCTGCTTCAGAATAAAAATCCCAAGGAGTAGGACTCCTGCAGACAAGGAAGATGTTGATGACCAAACTGGCCCATCAGGTTTGGGTGGCCTGCACCCTAGACCTCTCCCTTCCTCTGAAGGACACAACATCAAGAACATCCAGCAGAGTCCTGTCCCCATTGCCAAATTCAGTGACTCTACTAGTTCCTGTGGCCTTTCCCTCCCATCAACTATGGCCACACCTGTCCTGGCTCTTGTGAAAACCAGAGCCATAACATCTTCTGTGGCACAGGAATGCACTACACATGTGGCCTCCCAGTCACTGTGTGTCTTTTACTTTATCGCCCTAAGTGCACCGGATATGCCCAGACGTGGGTCCGGGGCTCACTGTGCCATTGTATTCAAACTAGTCTGGCGGATTTTGGGGTGATACTCCAAAACCAGTCCCAGGATGCTTGTTTCTGGTCCAGGGAGGACCTGGCTTGGCAATTCGGGCTGGACTGTTCCCATGAGAAGCAGTATCAAGACCGATTTGCTTTTGGCTGGGTCTAAACTAGGGTGGCATGGTGAGCAAAAGAATGACGGATACAACTGAGATCTCTTGACTTGGGGTGAATGTTTGATTTGTTCCGCATTTCGTCCATCAACTGTGTGTCTTTTACTTTATCACCATAAGTGTGCCATGTATACCCCGACCTGGGCTCCTTGTGCCACTGGATTCAAACTAGCCTGACTGATGAGGGGCTGATACCTTGAAACCGATCCCAGGATGCTTGTTTCTGGTCCAGGGAGAATCTGGCTTGGCAGGTCGGGCTGGACTGTTCAATTTGTTTTGTTATACTGGAAGGTGGCAACACTGGTCAAGGGGAGCCTCCATGTGGCATTCCTAGACCTGAATCAAGCCTTTGATCTTGAGACAGGGAGAACCAGAGAGGAGGAACATGGCGGCGGCAGGCTGACGGCTGCTGCGGGGCTCTGCACTCTAAAGCACCTCGAGTAACATTCCGGATGTTTTTTTCCCCCGTCTTGAGAGAGGATTTTGTCTAAATATGCGGTGAGGACGGGTGGACATCTTTTTCGAAATTCTCTGTTGGGTACTATTAGGTTTTTCCCCCCTGTTTGTTTTCCGGAGGTCCGGAGGCTGGCGAGCGCTCGAGGGCGCTAGGACCCTGCGGGATGCCTGAGCGGCGCTATGCAAGGGAAGCTGAGACGGGACAGCTGAGCCGGGTTTGGTGTTGTAAGCTGCGGAAGCCGGCTGCTAGCTACATCGGGGCGGCGGGGGCTAAACGCGATCAACGAGAGTCCCGTGTCAGTCGCAGGAGTCTCTGGCTTCGCTCTAGGGAGCCGCTTTCTTCTCGACTGAGAGGTCCAGTTTGCTGGGGGGCCTATGCAACATCGACTGGTGGTAAGGTGGTTCCTGGAGGTTTGGACTGTATGGAGGCAGTTAATATTAAAACAGTCTGCCAAAGTGATTGTGATAATACAGTCAAGAACATCAAGGTTGGCAGTTGTGCAGAGGGGATAACTTATGTTGTAGATTACCTCTGAAAACAGGACATTGCAGTTAAAGGAAGAACGGGAGAAGTAAGGAATAGGTATCAGTTAAGGTCCAAGCAGGATCTGAGGAAGCAAGGAGTCTGGGACTCTGCTGACACTGTTGAAAGGGGGGGACCGACGCTGGTGTCTCCATACAAACAAAAGAAGAAAGGTGGAGTGAGAAAGGGAGGGTCAGCCAAGGTGATTAAGCAGCTACAAATGCCAAAAGGTACTCCCTCACTTAAAAGTTTCTTTAAGATAATGGAGCAGGCAGTGAATTCTAAGGAGGGCGCAATAAATAAGGCAGAAGCCAAATTAGGCTCTGAAGTAGCTGATACTGCCCGGCCAGATAGAGCACCTACTCCCTCTTTTTCTCCTACTCTATCCCTATGCAATAAGTACGCAGTACTGGAGTCGGTCCCTAATGAGGGGGAACTGGAGCTAGGTAGTAGTACAAACCAGCCCTGAGAACGATTCAGGCTCAGGTGCTCCAGTAGCCTCGGTGAGTGTGATCTCTGCTCTGCCTACTTACTCAATAGTTCATGCCTCATTGAGCTCTGTAGCGATTTATTCTGCCCCAGCTGTTTATACTGGTCCTACTGAGTTCCTATCTCTTCCTCCCCCATCTCATGGTACACATAGTTTGATCCCTCAACCTAACTGTACTGACAGACCAATTGAGATTGAGATTGAGAGGGACAGACTTGGTTTTTTATTTCAAAACATTGAGAGAGGACCTGCTGGGCAAGTTTGAGATCTCTGAGAGAAACCAAAGGGGATTGCATGATAGGTTTGATGTTTTAGAGACCAAGCTAGAAGAAATTACAGCCAGAACTAGTGTATTGGAGAGCAAAGTTACTGCACTTTCAGAAACCTCAAAAGGAAACTCCAAGGATATAGAAGCTATCAAAGCACAAAATCGGACTCTTACGATGGACTTGGAGAGATTGGAAATGCAGAGTCGGCGCAATAACCTCAGAATCCTCAAAATACCAGAAGGGGTCGAAGTGGAAGATATAAAGGGATTTGTATGTAGGCTACTCCGGGAGGATATACTAAAGGATTGGTTGGATATTGACCTAGAAGCTGAGATTCAGAGAGCACACAGAGACCCTTTCAGGTTACATCCGGATCGTAAGGCACCAAGGAAGATCTTGGTCTCTTTCCAAACATACAGTGTTAAAGATCTAATCCTCAACAGGTGTCTAGCACGTACCTCTCTCCACTATCGTGCCAACCCCTATCAAATTAGATCTGACATGGGGGAAAGACTGCGCAAAGGCAGTGGGAGCTGGGTTCAAGGATGCCAGAATTACGTTCATTGGGTGCCCAAGTTCAGATGAAGTTCCCCGCTTTACTTAAAATAATGTGGAATAATAAGATGTTCACTTGTAACTTTCCAGAAGAAGTCGATGATCTATTATTAAAAATGAGAAAATAGCTAATCCTCTGTTAAAACAGTGTTTACTGGAGAGTGGGAAAAAAAAGAAAAAAAGAAGGGAAAAAAGGGGGAATCTATTCAATAAAGAAATAACTTGGTAAACAAAATATAAAAAATATAAGCAAGGATAAAAAAAAGAAAACATATAAAATGGGAGACTATAAGATAGAGTGGGGGAAAAGACTGTTGTCCAGTTTCACTTAAGAAGGTGTGTTAGGGGTGCGGGCCTCCTAAGGCGTGCCCACGCCAAACAGGAGGGTTGGGTTCCTCGAGGGGTGGGAAGGGTGGGGTCACAGGGGGGAAGGGAAGAAGCAAATAAAAATGTCCTCATTTGCCATAAGTTTTTATACTCTTAAACTCAAATATGAACGCAGGCCACTACTGGTTATAGGTGCAGAACTATTTCACAATGGTTTTAAATATGACATCTAGTAGTAAATTCCTTTCCTGGAATTTGAATGGCTTAGGGAGTCGGAAGAAACAACAAAGAGTTTGTGAATTCTTGAGAAGCTTATGTATATCTTTTATAAGAGACTCACCTGGAAGCAGAAGCGTGTAGGAAAGTATTTGCAAAACTCAACTGGGTTCAGGAAATTTTATGCTCGAGGCAAACATGCTAATAAAGGTATCAGGATTCATGACTGGGGTACGGATCAGTCTGGACGTTGGTTGGCGGCTGTCCTTTCAATTGGTAGTTCTAACTTTCTGTGTGCTGTTTATTATGGTCCTAATGAAGATAATGCCTGCTTTCTTCAAAAGCTGGAGCAGTATATGATACAACACACAGCTCCAGTCATATTAAGAGGTGATTTTAACCTCATACTGGATTCACAATTGGACCGTACCTCTAAAACCAAATATAACCCCCCAAATAAATCCCTTCAAGCTTTAAAGAATATCATGAAAGATTTTACTTTACAGGAAGTTTGGAGAGTTAAGCATGGTAATCTTAGGGAGTACTCTTTTTATAGTAAAAAGTATAGTCAGTTCTCCAGAATAGAATTTTTTTGGTATATCAATCATTTTTGTCCAATATTGTGTGGTAAATTTTAATTACCTCTACGGAATTTATGCGGTAAAGTTCAATAAGAATAACTCAGTCAAAATGAAGAGGCAGAATCCGTGGTATCTGAGGTTTAAAAGGGGTTTTATTCCTTAAAAAGGAATTGGTTTGAACCAGGTAGCATGACTCATCGCCACGAGGGTTCAGAGCGGGAATTGCAATGGACATGTACAATGATTTATTAACAGGTAATCATATATATAGTCATTTCATACAGTAACATTGAATGCAGAAGGCGTAACAGCTGAGAGAAACGAGATAAGAACAGAAATACGTAACAGAAGGCGTGCACTAGGGCGTACACGGAGGTGTGTGCAAGAAACGTCACATAAAGGTGTCATAAGTGGGTGGATCCCTAGAAGGATCCTGCAGAGTCAGCAAAAACAGGTGGCAGAGATGCGCGCGCAGCAGCATGACGTATGATTGACGTGTAACTGGAGGGTGAAGGGGACTTGACATTTAGCCCTACATGTGGAGACAGAAGTCTGGAGTGTCAGAACAACCTAATCCCAAATCATATCTAATATCTTGTGTTTGAGGAACTGTATTATCTAGAAGGAAAGGTCTCTCGGGCAGAGGCTATTCTATACTGTCTGCTAATGCGTGCATATGCGACTGCGTGTCTACAGGAGATGTGAGGGGCCATGGGCCTACCATGGTAACGGAAGCTATGAATTACTTGCATGGAGACAGAAAGGCCGGGCCCTTTGCTCTGCAGCTGGAAAGGATGTTTACCTAAACTACTAGACAGGAACGTATTTTTCGAGGAGCGGAGCAGATAACTTGAAGGCTGAATACAGTCTTGGCAGGCCGGCAGGCTGAGTCAGGCACCGCTAGCCGCGCAGGGAGTGAGTGAAAGGTCATGGATACAGATGCAGGTCCAGGCTGCAGCTTCCAAGGGCAGAAGGCAGGAGAAAGCTTGAATGGCAGAAAGCAAGGCCCAACTCGCCAGGGCCAGAAAAACGAGAAAGTGCACCATGTAAAGACGTTGGCAAGGCACACTTAGGAACTGAATATCGGACCCATTCATGGTGGATCTGAAAGAGGACATGTTAACGTTGGATGCAAATGTATTTGCGTCTTCATAGCTGGTTGTGGAGGGAACTTACATGTACTAGGAGCATGTACATGGAGCCGTTGGGGTCTACGATAGGGGACACAATTGACCATAAAAATTCATATTACCTCATTCCCTCCTTGTCCCCTACGGACCCTTCATGAGATATCAATCCTCATTAATCTATCAATCTGTTCATGTAACATCATTTGCTCTTCTTTCTTCTTATGGCGTTTTGAATGAGAACTTGAATGAGGAATACATGATGTGGCGCACAAGCCGCAAATCGCTGACCCACATTGCAGACATAGGCAACAACTGAATACTATGAGAAGGCCAATACCTAGGAAGGATAGGACTTTCCATCCCCAGGCTGACAACGTTGTCCAGAACCAACCGGACCAAGTCCAGGTGCCTGGATTCTGGTGTATCAGACTTGCAATCTTATGAAGGCGGGTTATGGCTCTATATACTGATGGCGCGTTTTCTGGAATGAAAACACAGCAGCTCGACCCGATGACCTTACAGGCTCCGCCCCTATCGGCCAGGATGACGTCAAGGACGAGACGATTTTGAAGAACAACAATCCGCATAGCAGACTGCTCCTCTGTTAAGTTACCTAGAGCGGAAGTAGTTTCATTCACTACAGCTTCAAGGGTTCTAGTTAATTTTCGTATCAGTTTACTATTAAAGACAGCACCTAGGTAGGGGAAAAAACCTTTATTGAAATCTGTGTACTGTTCCCATGCCGTTTCAGTGTAGTCGACAATCGGGAGATCTCTCTGGGGTCTATTATGTACTAGATGGGTGTTTCTATGATAATCAGGAGGGGCTAGGAAAACAGGTGGCAAAAGGAATGCAATGTAACAGGTGCCATCCCAATCTAGAGGTAAGCGTATATAGGCGGTATGACCACAAATGAAGTAGGAATGACGTGAAGCTTTAAAGGTAGACTTGCCCTTATCACTGAATTCGATCACAGTAGTACATCTACTATGACCCAGGTGTACTGAACCATTCTTTCTGACGCATAATTCACCTTTGACTGGAAGTACGGACATGGCGGGCAAGACTGGTTCTGTTTCGGATTCAACACTAAGAATCATGAGGTTAAGTGTAAAGTTACCTAATCCATATACTTCATTTTCTAGATCAGTTCCTGTCCTTTTGGGGAGACCCTCCTTGTCAGGGAAACAGACTTTATGCAAAACGATGTTCAGGTTTCCCCATACCCAGTTACCCTGGTGGACTACGGAGTCTGAATTCAAGGAATTAATCAAACTAAACCATGCACCACAGGACCCATTATGTGTGAACGGGTACGGAAAAAGAGGCAGAACTTCTTTGTATTTCTGATAGGGAGGGAGTCGGCCACATATCCAACAATTAGTAGCATTGCTGGTCTGATGGGAATGATGTAACATACTAATGAATGTATTGTTGCGCAGCGCAAGTCTGTAAGATAGTTCATGTGGGGGCAGTTCACTAAAAGAATGCTCGGCAGTGACGTTGAAGGGAGAATTTGCACGCTTGAATATAGGATAGTATATGTGTAGAAGCACACTTGCAGCAATAATCATAAGGCTTAGAAAAAACATAATCAATAAAGTCACAATGCAGTGGCTGCGAAGAGATTTGCAATATTCACGTTTCTTGAGCTGTTTCTGTCTATCTTTCTCTCTGTTGGGGTCTAGGGGATACATGTCAGAAAACACGTCTAACCGATTCACCTAGGGGAGGACTTAAACAATTAAACTGTCTGACTTGCTAGACCTCAATTTTTCTTTATACTCCTGCTGTGGAGTTTTCTCTATCAGGGGAAGTTTAGAGTCACTAGAATCTGGACAGTCCTTAGAGGGGGAGGGTGAGTCAGTCTCTGGAAATGCACGGAATTTCTTCACATGACTCGAGTGGAGCCACCCTTTGCGGCCCTCGACCTTGATTGCAGTCCTCGTGGTGAGAAGTACCAACTTCGGCGCCTGCCACCGGGGCTCCAGCGGACTTTTCCTGTCGAAATTTCTTACAAGTACGATGTCTCCTGGAACAACGTCATGCGGTTTCACCTCGGTGTTGTCGGGAAAGGCTGCAGCGACCTGTGAACGACATGATTGTAGTGCAGACATCAAGGAAGCAAGGTAATCTGTCAACATATTACAATCGACATCAGTAATTTTTCTAGGCAAAGGCGTCCCCCACATATTCGGTGGTCTACCAAAGACCACCTCATACGGGGATAGCCCTGTTCTGGAGTGGGCGACCATTCTCATGTAAAAAAGGGCGACCGGCAAAGCTACGATCCAGTCGACACCCTTCTCCTTACAGATTTTTGCAAGACGAGTTTTCAGGGTCTGATTGTGTCTCTCTACGAGACCTGCTGCTTCAGGATGTCGGACACAGTGGAACTTCCATTGGTAGCCTAGCAGGAGTGATACCTGCTTCATAAGCTCGGACGAGAATGGCTGACCGTTGTCTGAGTATACGACACGGGGCAAACCATATCGAGGGAAGAATTCACGAACCAGCTGCTTGGCAGTGGTCGGAGCAGTGTAATCTGGGACTGGATATGCTTCTGTCCAACGGGAAAGTGCACAAACAACTACGAGGACATATTTGAAACCTCGACAACGTTCCATCTGAATATAATCCATCTGGAGGACTTCAAAAGGGTGATCGGGAGGATGAAAACCACCTTGTTCTACGGGAACGCCTTTACCTGGGTTGAACTGACAACAAATCATGCAAGTACGCACTTTCTGTTTGGCTGCTGCTCGTAAGTGTTTATTGAACCAGAGATGTTGAATACTGTCTAACATGGCTTTTTCTCCTAAATGTGCTGGACTGTGTACGGTATTAATGATAACTTGAACCATAGAGTCGGGGAGAAACCATGTGGATTTTCCCTTCGTCATCCATCCTTGATCTGTCTGGGTCCCTCCTAGTTCAGTCCATTTCTTGATTTCGTCTGGTGTAGCATGTGTCTGTATGTCAATTACATCTAGGGCGGGATCCTTAATTGTCATGCAATGTGTCGGTGTCGCGACTATTGTCTTTGTCGGGTCAGTGGCGTGAATCTGATTCTGAGCTGTATGTTTTGCGGTTCGGTCTGCCAGGTCATTACCCTGGGAAATAGTATCTGTAACTTTTGTATGTGCCTTGCACTTCATAATGGATATTGCTGTAGGCAGATGTATTGCATCTAATAGAGTTTGAATGAGGGGACCGTGTTGAATTTTGGCACCGTGAGAAGTCAAAAAACCTCTCTCTCGCCAGAGGACACCGAAGTCGTGGACAACTCCGAATGCATAACGGGAATCTGTGTATATGTTAACTCTCTTGTTCTTGGCTTGAATACAGGCTTGTATCAGAGCGATGAGCTCTGCTGCTTGTGCTGACAGGATGTCAATACAATTTGTTTCTATGACTTCAGTTTCTGTTGTGACTGCGTAGGCGGCCACTAATTCTCCTGTACTTGTTCTCATGCATGAACCATCCACGTAAAGTGTCAGGTCTGGATCTGGTATTGGAGTGTCTGTCAAGTCTTGTCTGGGTTTTGTCGTGATAGTAATGACTTCAATGCAATCATGTGCCAATGGGTCTGTTTCAGTTAATGGCAAAAGTGTAGCAGGATTCAATGTATTACAACGTCTAATCTCTATGTGTGGCTGAAATAATGTCAATTCATAACCTGTCAATCTTGCTATAGTCAAGTGTTGAGTCTGTGTTCGATTTAAAAGAACTTCCACGGAGTGTGGAACTTGTACTGTCAATGGATGTCCTAACACTATTGAATCGCTTTGCCTGATTGCTAGAGCTGTTGCTGCAACTGATTTCAAGCACGCAGGCAGAGCCTGGGCTACTGGATCCAATGTACTAGAGAAGTAAGCACACGGTTTGTGTGAACCTGCTTGATCCTGCGTGAGTACCGACAATGCAGTACCTTCACGTTCTGTGACAAAAAGTGTAAAAGGCTTGCTGTAGCATGGTGTCGCTAAAACTGGTGCTTGACATAAGGCTTTCTTTAAGTCGTCAAAAGCTTGTGTATGTTCCTGGGTCCAAGGGAGGACAGTCGAAGACGCTTCCTCCTGAGTTGTTAACTGAAGGAGTGGCTTTGCTAGAAATGCATACTGAGGGATCCATTGTCTGCAGTAAGAAGTGAGGCCTATAAAAGCCCGCACCTCCTTTTGTGTCCTGGGTGGTGACATACCTGCAATTAACTGGATGCGATCGGGCGTTAGCTGCCTCCCCCATTTGGACAGCAAGTGGCCTAAGTAAACAACTTGCTGAACACAGAATTGCAGCTTCGAAGGGGATACCTTGTGCCCCTTGTCAGCCAGGAAATGTAAAACCGTCAGTGACGCTAGTTCACATTCAGGGCGCTTCGGGCGGTGATCAGTAGATCATCGACATACTGGAGTAGGGCAGTGTTTTCAGGCATGTGTATACTGTCGAGTTGTCTTTTCAGTGCTTGGCTATAGATGCTGGGGCTTTCTGTGAATCCCTGAGGTGCGCGTACAAATTTGAAGCTTCGTCCATTTAAACAGAATCCGAAAAGGTATTGGCTTTCCGGATCAATAGGGACACTAAAGAAGGCGTTCTTAAGATCGATAACAGTAAAGAACGTTGCTTCAGAATCAATAGCTGTCAATAGAGATGAGATATCTGGGACCACAGGGTACTGCGGTACAATGCATTTATTCAATTCGCGCAAATCAATAACTAATCGGTAAACTGGTGGTGCATTGGGATCTGTACGTTTAAGAATTGGAATGATAGGAGAATTACATAAATTCGAGTTGGTTTCTACAACCACTCCTTGTGCAATGAGCTCCTCAATGATTTTCAGCAAAGCCACTACAGCATCGGGGGGTAACTTGTATTGTCGAATTCGTGGTAAAACAACACCTGGCTTGAGTGTGACTCGATACGGTGTAATGTGCATACAACCTACATCAGTGGGGCCTTGCGCCCATAAATGTGCAGGTACATTCTGTAATCGGGGATCAATATCTCTCAACACATAGTGACCTTTAAAGTCACGTAGGAACAACCGTACTCCTTCCGGAGAACAGCAAATAACAGCTCCTAGAGCTTTCAGAGTCTTGATACCTAACAAGTTTTCTGGACATGACTTTGTGAGCAGTAAATCTGTAGTACGTGTTAATGGACCAACTGCAAGGGGAAGTGGTTGCGATACTTCATTAATAATAGGCTTGCCTGAAAAACCAAGGGAAACATTCTGTGAGCCTGAGAGGGGTGCCCCTGGGACTTTGTCATGACTTATCGTTGTTCGGCTTGCCCCTGTATCAATTAAAAACTTTCTGTCTTTCCCTAATACCTGACTGTGTACATAAGGACCCTCTTGATCTACAGGAACCTCAATAAGAGGCAAGCCAACTTCCCTCTCTAGGCTGTTTCATGTGTATCGCTGATAATCGGGATAATCAGTCTGGGCATACTGGTACATCTGCTGTGATGCATGTTGAGTTGCAGCAATCGGTTGGGGTTGTGGCACCGCTACTGTCTGTACTGTCTGTTGTGAGGCTTGCATAGGCTGGATATTCTGTGGTACTTATTGTTGGACCTGGTCCTGTCTAGGGGGACGCGGTCTCTCTTTAGTTTTTCCAGTAAGTATATTATGTTTCAAAACTGCACAATCGTTTATATAGTGACCTGGCTGTTTACAATAGTTGCATGTCCCTTTAACAGGAGCTGTTGAATTATTTGACTGTGTCGTGCCCTTTTTCTGACCGTCAGCTGGAACTGACTGAGCAACTAACATTTTCATCTTCGTGTCTTTCATGCGTCTTTGTTCGTGTTCGTGTTCCTCCCTAATTCTATTCTGGTGGTACTGTAACATTTGTAACATTTGTGAAGGCGTATTTGCCTGCCATGTGCTCTCGACTTTCTGTACACGATTCTTAACTTGGGGCAGGGAATTTTCGACTAACTTTGTTACGAAAAGATGTGGATATGACTCGCTACTTGCTTTCAGGCCACTATTAATACCAAAACATTTCTCAAATCGGGAATAAAAATCGCTAGTGTCTTCATCGGGTTTCTGTTTACAGGCTGAGATTGCATCCCAGTCCTCCTTTTAAGTTGCTAATAAACGTGGCAATACTTGCACTAACAATCCTGGTAATGCTTTAGATTTGTCCCCAAGCCCTGTTCCTGGGGTACGAGTCTTTTCTTCGTCTTCTAATGCAGCCCAATCAATCTTTTGGTCTCCTACCTCCCAATCTTTCTCTTTGAGTTTCTCGTAAATACCGGCAGGCATTAACACTTTCAATATTTTCATAATGTCGGGGTAGGTATAATCCCCCATGAGTAACATGTCTTTGATTTCGCGGTGGAAACCTGCTGGGTCTTTATCGTGACTGGGCACTAATTTCTTCATTTCTAACAGTTCCATTTTCGTTATGGGTGTGTACACAAACACGCGTCTAAGGGTATTATCAGCATTCTGGACTGGATGCACTTCTCGCAAGGGGTTCTGTCTGTCTATGTAATACCTTTTTCTGTCTACGTTTGGAGCTGGAACAAACCGTGTATTCAGGAAAGTATTATACCTGTGTCGATGTTCTAGAATTATTTTAATCAAGTCAGTACCTAGACCTCTCCATTGTGGTGAGAGTAGTTCTATTAAAATATCAGGTAAGGGACCTGGATCAGAATGTTGGCCTTTGAATAATGTAATGAGATGCTGAACCATATATATGCCAGCTAATTTCTGTTCATCAGGGGAAAGGTTTAAAAAGGTCTGCACTAAACCATCATCACTATATTTATCAGGATCGTCAGTCCATTGTACGGCTGACCTGGCCAATTCTTGTTCATCCATGGAATTGAGTACATGGTACCCCATTCGTTCTTGTAATATTCTATCAGTGGCCTGGAATAGATGTTCGGGGGTCTTTGGATTTGACATGGCAGCTTGAAAGATTCTTTTACTTTCCGGACGTACCGGACCCATTGAATTATTATAGGGTCTTCCCTTACCTACATATGCTATCATTTCTCTAGCTGGTAATTGTGATTGTCCTGTTGCCGTTTCTAGCTGTTCCTCCTCCGATAATTCATTCTTGTCTGAATCTATTTCTGGTGCTGACTGTCTTCTTTCATGTATTTTTATTACTGCGTTTCTGATCCTTCTGTACATGTTTTCTATACAACTCTGTTTATCATGGTTCCCGTCTGCTATATTCTGACCCCATCTATTAAGTGCTTTCATTTCTTCCGGGTCTACACCCGGCCTATCTTGTTCTCTTATTAGGCAGTTTATGAAAAACCGTAATATCTTGCCTTGAGTGTCAACTTTCTGGTAAGCCATGGCCTCGCCAATACTTTCAGGGCCTACCCCCGTTTGAACAAAATGATATATTCTGTCTAGATGATCAACCATTCCTGGTAGTAACAATAAAAAGTTTGTAACTCGTCGTAATCGTACTGATGCGAGCATCATTCTGTCGTCTTTACCGGGTACTGGATCATATCTACAGTCTGAGAGACGTTCTTTAAATATGTCATAATCGGCTAATTGAGGTGTACGTTGTTGCGCTAAATCCCTATAAGTCAATCGGTGTGCTGGTGGCGGTGTTTGAAAACCTATTGCACCTCCCGAGGTGCCAGGACCAAAAGGATTTGATGGGTGTATGATCGGAAGAATAGGTGCAGGAAGGGTTGGGGGAACAGGTGCAGGGGGTGGAACGGGAGAAGGAGTTCGTTGCGGAGGTGGGAGTAGATGATTTCGGGGTGGAGTACCATCAGCGGGTAGTGGTTGAGCATGTGGATTTGTATATGCGGGAGCTACGTCGTCTAGATAGGAAGAAAGGAATATGTCCTTTGTGGTCTTGTGATGTACTTTAGTCGGGAGCAAGGGAGGGGGCAGATCCTTCGGTATTTCCGGAGTGGCCTTAGGTAAACCCTCGGCCAGCAAAGGATACATACCATTCATAAGAGTGTTTCGTTGTCGGTCTACTTGTTCTGCTTTTACTCGTATCCCCTCCTCAACTAATACGTTTTCTTGGGCTTTGTCTGAATCCTCTTTATGTTTTTCTGCTTTTCTGAGTGCTTTCTCTGTGCGTCTGTGCGATTCTTTACACCATAGTTCAATGGCGTCTTTCTGTGACTGTCTGGCTTTCTTTTTCCATAACGCTTCCTCTACTCTCATGATGCATTCGGCATCCCATGTCCCTGTAGCGGGCCATCTTTGATTCTCTGCTAAATCTTTAGTATAGTCTACCCACAAATCAAGATATAATACAGCATCTAGGCCGTGCTTGTGGTACATAAAGTGCCCTGGAGTGTCCCTAGGTGGAACAGGCACTGCCTCTTCTAGAATCCCTTTTCTAGTTCCTATCTGTCTTAGTTTGGAGAACAGCGGCATACTTCAGTCGTGCTACTCTGGGCTTGATACTTACTCGAACTTGGACACAACTAATACAGTAAACACAATAATGCAGATCGAACAATCACTCATACCACGACATTAAAACATACTAAAACATTTCAGAACGAACAATAATGATTAGAATAAAACTAGATAATTTCATACTGGATATACTGCTAAACAGTACAGATACACCGCTAAACAGTGCAGACCGGGTCTGCGTACCCAAACCCGTCTTGACCGGCACAAATCAATGCGCTCGTCTAGATGCGTCCCCAGCAACGGTACTCACCGGGAAGCACAGAACAGAAGGCCTCGGAAACTCGACACTGGACTGGACTCGACTGGACTCGACTCGTGACGTAAGCACTTCGGAACTTCGGAACTGGTGGGCCTCCGGATACCTCGGACTTTGCTCTCTCAGCTAGGCTCTGGTCGGGATCCTCCGCACTCCTCACCGCCTCGTCTGGGTGTCGATCGCAGCCTCAGTCACCTCCGTTGGCCTGAGGGAGATACAGGAAATCCTGCGGGTACGCGTAGTTGTCCGTCAGTGCTGTGGCAGGGGACCGGGCCTGCAACGCACCGCCGGCGTGTGGGGTGGGGGAGGGGTCCCTATTCGGGCGCCAAATTATGTGGTAAATTTTAATTACCTCTACGGAATTTATGCGGTAAAGTTCAATAAGAATAACTCAGTCAAAATGAAGAGGCAGAATCCGTGGTATCTGAGGTTTAAAAGGGGTTTTATTCCTTAAAAAGGAATTGGTTCGAACCAGGTAGCATGACTCATCGCCACGAGGGTTCAGAGCGGGAATTGCAATGGACATGTACAATGATTTATTAACAGGTAATCATATATATAGTCATTTCATACAGTAACATTGAATGCAGAAGGCGTAACAGCTGAGAGAAACGAGATAAGAACAGAAATACGTAACAGAAGGCGTGCACTAGGGCGTACACGGAGGTGTGTGCAAGAAACGTCACATAAAGGTGTCATAAGTGGGTGGATCCCTAGAAGGATCCTGCAGAGTCAGCAAAAACAGGTGGCAGAGATGCGTGCGCAGCAGCATGACGTATGATTGACGTGTAACTGGAGGGTGAAGGGGACTTGACATTTAGCCCTACATGTGGAGACAGAAGTCTGGAGTGTCAGAACAACCTAATCCCAAATCATATCTAATATCTTGTGTTTGAGGAACTGTATTATCTAGAAGGAAAGGTCTCTCGGGCAGAGGCTATTCTATACTGTCTGCTAATGCGTGCATATGCGACTGCGTGTCTACAGGAGATGTGAGGGGCCATGGGCCTACCATGGTAACGGAAGCTATGAATTACTTGCATGGAGACAGAAAGGCCGGGCCCTTTGCTCTGCAGCTGGAAAGGATGTTTACCTAAACTACTAGACAGGAACGTATTTTTCGAGGAGCGGAGCAGATAACTTGAAGGCTGAATACAGTCTTGGCAGGCCGGCAGGCTGAGCCAGGCACCGCTAGCCGCGCAGGGAGTGAGTGAAAGGTCATGGATACAGATGCAGGTCCAGGCTGCAGCTTCCAGAGGCAGAAGGCAGGAGAAAGCTTGAATGGCAGAAAACAAGGCCCAACTCGCCAGGGCCAGAAAAACGAGAAAGTGCACCATGTAAAGACGTTGGCAAGGCACACTTAGGAACTGAATATCGGACCCATTCATGGTGGATCTGAAAGAGGACATGTTAACGTTGGACGCAAATGTATTTGCGTCTTCATAGCTGGTTGTGGAGGGAACTTACATGTACTAGGAGCATGTACATGGAGCCGTTGGGGTCTACGATAGGGGACACAATTGACCATAAAAATTTATATTACCTCAATTGTTTCAATCTCACATATCCCAGTAGGACTGTCAGATCACTCGGTGGTCGAATTAAAAATAATCTTTAAAATCAGCCCCCCAGAATATAGGTGGACACTTGATAGGACCATCCTGTTAGACGATGAGATCAAAAATAAAATCAAGGATGGTCTGTTGGAGTTTTTTCAGTTCAATGATGGCACGGCTTCAGATCAAACTGTATGGGACACACTTAAGTCCTATTTAAGAGGAATTTGTGGCTCGCATATGGCTTTAAATAGAAAACTCAAGAAAGAAAAAGATATTCATGATCTCGACTTAATTAAAATGAAGGAAAAACAACTACAGCTGGCTGTTCTGGAAGATAGAGCTGGTATTCCGGGTCTTGAAAGGGAAATACTAGAGCTACAGACAGGCTATAAAGCCCATGCCGACAAGACAATCAAAGATAAGTGGGAAGTAAGCAAGCTCTGTAACTTTGAGTATGGAGAGAAGTGTGGCTCCCTGTTAGCCTGGAAGGCAAGAACAGAGAGGAGTAGAAATAACATTAATTCCTTAACACAGCGTGGTACTGGCTTGCCTCTAGTAGAAGACATAGAGATTAAGGGGGAGGCTAGAGGCTTTATGGAGGAACTATATCAAGAGAACAATACACTGGGGTTGGAAGAGCTTGAAAATTGGTGGGCTTTGAGAGAGTTACATTAGTTGAGAGATTCGGATAAAACCTTTCTAGTCACTGAGATCACGGAGGGAGAGGTACGGTCACAGTTGAAAAAAATGGCCAGAAATAAGGCCTCTGGCCCTGATGGACTGCCGACTGAGGTATACAAAGACAACTTAGAAGTTCTAGCCCCATTATTGAGACTCTTTAATAAAATATTTTTGCAGGGGGAGCATACCCCAGCCTCCTGGTCAGAAGCTACAATTTCCCTCATAGCTAAACCTAATAAAGACTCAAAAAAGATAGAGTCTTATCGACCCATCTCTCTCCTAAACTCAGACTCAAAAATCTATTCTGGTATACTTGCATCTAGACTGGCCAAAATAATTAAGTCTATAATTCACTCTGATCAGAGGGGATTCATACCCGGCCGCCAACTAAATGAACTCACATTCCAAGTCATTGGAGCGATAGATACAGCAATTGAGAAGGAGACGCCGCTTACTATTGTGGCAATCGACGCCGCAAAGGCGTTCGATCAAGTTAATTGGTTATTTTTATGGAAGACTATGACAAAATTTGGTTTTCCAGATGTGTTTATCAAAGGGATTGAGATATTATACAGGAGTCCCCGGGCCAAAGTACTGGTCAACTGTAGTCTGTCCGAATGGCTGAACATTTCTAGGGGAACGAGGCAGGGTTGTTTCCTGTCCCCCCTGCTTTTTGATATTTATATTGAGCCTTTTGTCTGCTCCCTGAGACAAGATCTAATAATTAAACCATTTATAATGGGAGATCTGGTGCTTAAGACAGCTCTTTATGCTGATGACCTTCTTCTTTATACATCGAACCCTGTGGAGGCTATCCCTAGGTTATTTGAATTGGCCGAAGAGTTTGGCACAGTGTCGGGGTATAGTATTAATAAAGATAAAACTGACATAATGAGCTGGAACAACCCCATCCCGATACCTGAAGCAAAATCAAAAATTAGATACTTAGGGATTTATCTTACCCACAACCTAGAAGAAGTTTCCAAAACTAGCTGGTCAATGGTTGTTAAGGAAGTTAGGAAGCTCCTGACTAGATGGAACACTCTGCCTCTTAACATCTATGGTAGAGTGAATCTAGTCAAAATGATTATATTGCCAAAGGTTACCTTTTTATTTAATTCCCTCCCCTTAAATTTCAATAAAAAGTATATGTCTAATCTGCAAGGGAGGATTGGCTCTTTTATATGGGCTAGCAAGTCCCCTAGAATCGCCTGGAGGAAATTGAGAAGGGGACTGAAACTGGGTGGGCTGGCTCTACCTGATTTACTTTTTTATTGCTATGCTTTTCAGTTTAAAAATTTCAGACTCCTGGCTAACAAGTTGGACTCCTCTTCTCATGGTAGACTTTTTCAGGCTATGCTATCAGACCTACCACATGGTCCAGACTTTTTTCTCTATAAATTTGGAGATCGGAAGTTTTTTAAGAAGGTTCGTCTGAAGCTCCTACGGACAGCCCTAGATAATTGGCAATCAATACGAAGAACTTTAGACATCCCCTACTACCACCCTCAGGCCCCAATATGGGATTCTCCTGGTACACCAGAATGCTTACTGGACCGACTCGCCCTTCCACTGAGAACAGCAGGTGTTATGAAATGGGGGGATTTATGTAATAACTCGACATTATTAAGTTGGGAATCCCTATCAAATTTAACAGAAGGTACTATCACAAGATTTAAATTTGACCAGCTATCTTCATGGTGGGGGAGACAGAACTGGACCAATGAGGAGGAGAGTCCTATTTTTTAATCAATAAGCAGGGAGAGGGGATGGAAGGGCGAGGTTGCACTATGGTATAAGACATTGGTGGGAACTAAAGACAATTTTGAGGCCGAAATCATTAAGTTATGGGACAATTCCACAGTACAGATCTCAGGAGACCTACTAAAGGTTTGGACGGATTCCTTCACACTTTCTCAAAAAATTATAAAACTATCAAATTTGAGAAGAAACCACCTGTTTACGGCATATAGGGCTTACTGGACTCCCGCGAAACTTTCCAAGATTGCAACAGAAGAATATTCATGCCCAAGATGCAGATTTCCAGCAGCAGATGATGGGCATATGTTTGTTGAATGCCCTGAAATCGCTAGTTATTGGAGACAGGTGTGTGGGTGTCTAGAAGAGGTACTGTCTATACCAATAATTTGTAGCCCTAGATTAGTTCTCTTTGGACTTCCGTATGATTATGATATAAGAAACTGTACCTTACAGTTTATTTTTTATGTAGTTGTTATTACCAGGAGGGAGATCTGTAAAGAGTGGAAGTCTGAAAATTCCCCCAAATTTGCAGACTGTCTAAGAAATATCATGGCTATGAGTCGTCTAGACATGTTATGTGGTGGGGAAAATTCCATTAAGCTCTGGTCTGTATTAAAGGCATGATGTGAGAATTAGTACTAACAAGTCCAATGATTATGCCAGAGGTTAAGTGGTCCTGTCCTCCCAAAGTGGCAAGTAACATCGTGAATGGGAGTTGGATTGGAAACGACCTACCTCTGGGCAATCTCCGTCGGCTATCCACAAACTCAAGGGCAGGAAAGGTTGGTTTGTGCCAGTGGCCTGGAGTAAGCCCATCTAGAGATAACATCTACTGATGGCATGTATGAGGACAACAACAACAAAAAAAGCCTTTGATCTTGTGCCCAGGAAAAGGTTCTGGCAGGAGTCTTAAGGAGAAGGGGATGCCTTCAGAAATCTTGTCACTTCTCATGAATCTACTTGTAGAGAACGTTGCTAAGGTAAGAGGGGGTGGACAGGGATAAGTCACAGAACCTGTGAACATTAAGCGTGGGGTCCGCCAGGGCCGTGTTTTGGCTCCAATGCTGTTCTCGCTTTACATTATTAAAGTGCTCGAATTTCTAGATGCTACTCCAGCAGATGTGCCCCACATAGGGAAACAGAAAATTGCAACACTGCTTTTTGAAAATGACACTCTTCTCGCTCCAAAACACCCATGGGGCTCCAACCCTGATAAATCAATTTAAGACCTTTTGTGACGAGAGGGGTTCCGAAATGAACACCTCTTAGACCAAAGTGTTGATACTTTTTTTTTTTTTTTTTTTCAAATTTTTGAAAACCTTTATTTCACGAAAGCACACAGCTATTCAGCCTAACATCCCGGAGGCAAGGCAGCATAATAGACAGAGCATATTAGTGCAGTTCAGGTACAACAGGAAATTAGAGGTTTATTTTATATTTTATAACAGTGAAGAAACGCCAAACGGCGCTAAGAAGTGGCAATGGGAGAAGAATACAGCAAGGAATATAAGGCCAGGAGGAGAAAGAGACCAGCTTTGCAGAAGCACAGAAGAGTAGAGGATGGTAAAGGGGGGGAGGAGAAAGACAGGATTACTCAGATATCGTATACAGTTGGTGTCTTAGGTCACAGTGACAGGTGCTCATCCAGTGAGGCAGGCTCGGGCGGTAAACACACATCACCTCGGTAAGAATTCCAGGCACCCCACACCCTGTTCCACTTGTTGGGCTTACCCCTGGCAACATAGACAGTCTTCTCCCGGAGCATACACCAGTCCATATTGGCCTTCCACTGCACCACCAAGGGTGCCGTATTGGCCCCCCACTTTTGAGCGATGTCTCTCTTGGCCACCATGTTGCCTAGGGTCACCCACTGAGTTTGGGCTGTTTTGTGATCCGTCGGCTCCCAAATATTAAGGAGGCACCTGCGGGCTTCCGCCACAATCCCCACACCCGACACTTCACTCATGACCCTGTGAATCCTCCTCCAGTAGGACGCTATGACCGGACATTCCCAGAGGATGTGCATGAAGGTGGCAAGGGCACCACAGCCTCGACGACATAGACCGTCGGGCGAGTAACCCATGTGTATTAGGCGGGGGCCAGTAACGTACACCCTGTGCAGGATTTTAAATTGGACCAAACGAAGCCGGGATGAGATGGCCACCTCCTTAGGGGAGGACACTGCACTCTGCCAGTCTTCCTCATCGATCTCTAGGCCATCCGCCACCCACTGGTCACGTAGCCCAAGGAGGAGGTCAGTGCGGACATTGATTAATTTTTTATAGGACAGCGAGATTGCGCTATCTGGCATATGGCCATCCAGCACTCTGTCCTCCAGCGGTGAGCTTTCGGGGATGTCTTCCTCAGGGGTCATTGCAGAGAGCAAGGCGTGCCTCAGCTGCGCATATCGAAAGAACTCCGAGTCACTCAGCTGGTACTCAGTCTGTAACTGGGGGAAGGTTTTAATAGTCCCTTTGGAAATCACGTCCTCCACCCTGGTGATGCCAATAAGGTCCCATTTGTCAAAGCCCTTGGTGTGCCATAGTCTGCCCAACAAATCGGACTCATAGAGGGGAGTGAAACCGGTCAGTCTGCCCTGCCATCCCTGCACCTTGGTGATCGAACGCCAAATAGAGACTGCCGTCTTAGTGGGGCCGGACATACGCCGATCCAGAGATCTGGAGTAAAGGGCGCGGTAGTAGTTACCTCCACTCATGAGCCACCTGTCCATAGCGTACCCGGGGCTATTCGCCGGCCCGTAAAACCCGTGATTGAGTGCCGCAAGCTGGGAGGCCCAATAGTATCTACGTACATCCGGCAGTGCTATGCCCCCGTCATACCACGGGAGCGTAAGCTTCGTGATCGCCACCCGAGGCCGGCCATCCCAGAGCAGGGCCCGCTGAAGACTCTCAATTTCTCGGAAATATCGGGCCGGTACCGGGTCTTGGGTGTTTTGGAGGACATACAGGAATCTGGTTAGGGACATCATTTTAAACAGGGCCGCTCGGCCAAGTAGGGAGAGCGGGAGCTTACGCCAACCCTCCACGTCGCGTCGAAGGCGTTGCAGTGGAGGGAGCAAGTTCTGGTCGTATCGAACCTTCGGGTTCCCAGAGATGTAGATCCCTAGGTACTTGAAGCCCTGTGTGGCCACCTGGATGTTGCAGCCTCTAGGGAGGCGCGGCGTGTCCCCTTTCAATACGTACAGGGAGGACTTGGCCCAGTTGATAATCAGGCCAGAATACCTCCCAAAGTGTTCAAGCACGTCGCAGGCGACGATGAGTGACTGGTATGGGGAGCGTCAAATATAGGAGGATATCGTCCGCATAGAGGGAGATACGGTCCTCAAAGTCCGGTGCCCAGGTGATACCATGGAGGTCGGGGTGGCAGCGCAGAGTGGCCGCCAAGGGCTCGAGAGCCAGGGCGAAAGTAGGGGCGACAGGGGACAGCCCTGTCTGGTACCCCTGTGGAGGACAAAGGTCGTCGACAGGCGACCATTCACAGATACGGTGGCCATTGGGCTGGCATATAGGAGCTTCACCCAGCCGAGGAAGACCGGGCCAAAACCAAGCTTAGCTAATACCGCCCAGAGATAATTCCACTCAATGGAGTCAAACGCCATGGTGGCGTCTAGAGACGCCAGCACGGCCGGCTCCGTGAGAGTATGTGCCCTAGCCAGGGCGCCATGAAGTCGTCTCAGATTGAGGGCAGTGTTACGGTGCGGAATAAAGCCCGACTGGTCCGGATGCACCAGGTCACCAATAATCCCAACCAGCCGGTTAGCCAACAATTTGGCGAGAACCTTTGGTTCGGTGTTCAGCAGGGAGATAGGCCGATAGGAACGACACACGTCCCTTGGTTTACTGTCCTTGTGAATGACCACAATAGTGGCCACCCTCTGATCGAGTGGGAGGACGCCGGCGTCTCTCGCCTCTAGGAACATAGCACGAAGACGCGGGGAGATCACATCGGCCCGTATCTTGTAGAGCTCGGCCGGGATTCCATTGGGGCCCGGCGCCTTGCCAGATCTCAAGGAGCGGATCGCAAGGGCAATCTCATCAGAAGTGATGTCCCTGTCCAAGTCATCGCGGTCCTCCTCCGTAAGACAGGGGAGATCCACGGTCGAAAGAAGTTCTGCCGCATCGGCCTCTGTGCAGTCAGAGGAGGAGGTGTAAACACCCCTGAAATAGTCGGCAAACGACTCAGCGATGGCGGAAGGGTCGGTGACAGGGTTTCCATCCGCGCCCATGATCTCAGGTACTACCCGACTGGCCAGCTCCCTCCTGTCCAACCAGGCCAACAGTTTGCCAGCCTTGTCTCCCACGTCATAAATACGGCCTTGCTGTTCCCTAGCCAGGGCCTGGGCAGCATTCGTAGCGAGATCGCGGAACTCCAGTTGCTTTAGAGAAAGCGCATGGAGGAGGTCTCGGTTAGGGTCAGGGTCCAATTGGGCGTCAAGGTTCAGGATCTCTTCCTCGATACAGAGGAGTTCTGCGTCTCTGTTCCGACGGGCCTCCGCTATCAAAGCAAAGGCCTCGCCCCTCAAGACGGTCTTAAAAGCCTCCCACAGAGTCGCGGCCGACCCGACCGAACCCTCGTTCTCAAGGAAGTATCGGTCTATCGCCTTGGCTAATAGAGCACGGGTCTTTGGGTCACGAAAGTACCAGGGGTTGACAGTTGCCGGTCGCACCGACAAAACAATATCGAAATCAAAGGAGACCAGGAGCGGAGAGTGGTCAGAAATCCCACGCGCCAGAAAACGAGCCTCAGACACGGCCGTTGCGTGTGCTGCCAAAGTAAGGACATAATCTATTCGGGACAAGCTACCATGCGCGCTGGACAGGAAGGAGTACTGACGCAGTGTAGGGTGTAAGATTCTCCAACTATCAACAAGGCCCATTGAGTCTATAAATGAGGGCAGCCACAGTTGTGATTGGCGAAGCTCTCTAGATGGTTGTCGGTCCAGAGTGCCAGAACAGACGGAATTGAAGTCACCCCCAACAATAAGTAAGCCATCAGGCAGGCCTAAAATGGCGCCACCAAGGTCTTGGAACGTGCTGGTCTGTAGACCAGGCGGAACGTAAACTGAAAGTAGGATAAGGGTCCTCCCCTCCCACCGCCCAGCCACCGCTGCGTAACGTCCTCTATCATCTATCGTGGTGACGTCAATCTCCAGCGGCAGGGAAGCCCGAACAAGAACGCCCGCCCCCCGAGAGCCTGAAGTGAACCCCGAGTGTGCCACCATCTTGTACCCCCTTCGACTGAGTGCTTTGCATGAGTTCCCAATCAAATGAGTTTCCTGCAGAAAAACCACATCAGGCATGTGACGCTTGAGCATATGAAGCACAATTCCCCGTTTGATTCGGTCACCCAACCCGTTGACATTCCAACTGATAACCTTTAGTTTCTTACCCCCCATCATCGTGGCACCCTCCCCCACCCGGCCCAAGAGACCCTTGCAGAACCGAAAGTACAACATTATACATCACCCATTGCCGAAAGAAAGAAAACAAAAACACTCTAAGAGACATTCGAACTTGTCCCAGAACACCCCCCACCCTGCACCCCTGCAGCAGACTAAAAAGCCCCCCCAACCAGCAGTGTGCCTGTCGCCCCATTAACTAGTCTACAAAAAGCCCCAAGAGGAGTAAGGATTCCCCGCGGACACCCCCCCGCCGCCCTCCATGAAACAACAGGATCTCAAATTGCTATTACACTGAGAAAAGAAGACGAATGTCACTTATAGCTGGATCACCAACCGCCAGTGTCCATTTGGTAGAGCCAGTCCTCACAGATCTGCGCCACCAGCCGCGCTCCCATCGCTGTTCTCCCGGTCGTCGCTTCGCTGTGGTAGGGTGTCGAGCCATTCGCTGACATTGTCCAGAAAGTCAAAAAACATTGCACGGCCGTCGTGCTCGACCCGTAACTTGGCCGGGAACATCATTGAGTACTTGAGCCCCATGTCCCTCAGTCGCCGTTTCACTCCTCCGTAGCTCTGGCGCTGTCTCTGCACCGCTCTGGTAAAGTCTGGGTAGAAATTCACCTCTGAGTTCTGATACTGTAGCGGACCATGCCTCCTGGACGCCTGTAGGATTGCGTCCCGGTCCCTGAAGTTGAGGAACCTAGCAATGATGGGTCGAGGTGCCGCGCCCGTCTTTGGCGGGCCACCTGGCACCCGGTGCGCTCGCTCCACCGAGAAGAACTTGCTAAGATGGTTCTGAATCAGGTCCTCAACAAACAGGTCCGCCGATGCATCCTCCGATCCTTCCGGAACGCCAATAATGCGGACATTCTGTCGCCTGGCACGACCTTCATATTCATCCAGTCTCCTGAAGACTTGGTCAGAGGCGAGTTGTAAGGTCCGGACCTCGGTTTGTAGGTCCGAGATGTCGGTGGTGAGGCTCGAGGCTTTCAAGTCCAGTGATTTCACCCGAACATTGGTTTTACCCAGATCGGCTCTGATGAGAGTGAGATCCACCGCCAGTGTGTCCACTTTGTGAGTCAGGACCTCATGCTGTTTCTGCATTTCTGCTCGGATGCCCGAGATGGCCCCCATAACATCACTGAGGGTAGGCTCGGATCCGTCCGGCGAGCCCGATGCGGAGATGTCCTTAGTAGAGGCTCCCGGTGCCGGCGATATGCGGAGTTGAGCATATCTATCAATCCTGTTCTGTTGCACTTGGGACTTGCCTCGAACTCCTTTGTTCGCTGTCTTGTCCGGGTCGCCCTTGCCCGCCATGTTGGGTCCGATGAGACCGTGAGGCCACCACACACAGCTCCGAGCCCAAGGTGCACCGTGCCGAGGTTATAGAGCGGAGGTGCAGCTAGCCAGTGATAAATGGCACAGTGGTATAAGAAATTCCGCAAGTGGGCTCCACCACCCAGCACTACGCATACCGAGCCAGCGGAGTGGCGGAGACCGAGGAGACAATGGCACTACCCTGGCAAGGGGCAGCACACGACGCAGCTCCGCGTAGGAACCTCCGATTCAAAAGCGGAAGGCAGTTCCCGCATCAGTGACCCGTCAGCATTCAGAATCCACCTACGTGGATCAGGATTTCAGGCAGGATGGTTGCGGAGGGCCGGAGGGTCTGCGGAGCTCCGAGCTTACGCGGCCATCTTGCTTGCCCGCGAAGCTCCTCCCAAAGTGTTGATACTTAATCCCCACAAAACCTTTAAGGGGTGCTTTACATTAAATTACATCCCCCTAGAAAGAGTGAGTAGCTTCGAGTATTTGGGCATTAGATTATCTCATGGCATGGCCTTGAAACAGCATTTAAACAATGCCCACCTTAAGTTTTCACAGATTACAGATTACTGTATAAGGAAGGAACACCATTGCTCTTACACAAAACCAGTAGCACCAGCCCTGGTACTATACAAAAGTAAGGCCGTTAGTAGGGCCCTGTACAGGCAAAGCTCTGGGGTTTCGAAAATCTGAGCAACCTAACAGCGTCCGAGAATAAGTTCCTTAGGAACTTAGTGTCACTCCCATTGAGTACACCCCTCTGGCCCTTAAAATCGGACATGGGCATGAAATCTATCAAGGTTCTAGTGAAGCTTTGCCCACTTCTATTCTGGAAGAATCTTGTATCTACTCCAGAACTGTCCCTATATACATTTGCTTTAGAGAAGGTTTGCTCACTAGATACAACAAACAAAATAGAATGGATTAAAAATACTAGAAACTTCATTACTAGCTTTGGCTTAGGGGGGCATAAAATCAACTGTCCAGCACCGTGCACTAAGAAACAAAATTAAAGTACTGTATTGGGACTGGGTAGCGCAGACTGAATCAACGGGTAGCAACCAGGGCAGACTAACTGAGGAATTTGTAGATTTTAAACCAAGCTGCTCTTTGGAAGACTATCTTGACCTCATCAAGGTACAGGCTGATAGAAAGTTATACACACAATTCAGGCACAGTTCCCTGACTGTAAATCAGTTTACATATTCTTGGTCATGTAAAGACCTCCAGATTAAAGGCTTCCCCTGCTGCACCGCCCCGATTGAGTCAATTGACCATGTTTTCTTTTTTCTGCCCGGCATACTCCAAACCCAGAGCTATATAGCTAACTCCCATCTGTAAGCAGCTTGGAACTTACAACTCCAGAACAGCTCTGCACATACTAAAATCAGACACCCGATTCACAGAATGAACTTAAGACTAAATCCTAAACTTACTACTATTTGGTATTCACAGAATGCACTTACTACTTTCGGGGTTCACAGAGTGAACTTACTACTTTCCGTATTCACAGAATAGATTTAAGACTACTAACTTTACGTCTGCACTCAGGCTTATTGAATTTGATTTGCATATGGCAGGGTCTAACCTGGGGGGCATGATGAATAAAAGAATGATGAATTTAACCCAGATCTCCTGACTGGGGGCGAATGTCGGAGTTGTTCTGCATTCCATCCATCATCTGTGTGTCTTTTGCTTTCTCGCCCTAAGTGCGGTGGGTATGCCCAGATGTGGGTCCCAGGCTCACTGTGCCACGGGATTCAAGCTAGCCTGGCTAATACCTAGAAACTGTTCCCATGACCCTTTTTATTGGTCCAGGGATTACCTGGCTTGGCAGTTTAGGCTTGACCGTTCCTGTGAGTAGCAGGGTCGAGCCTGATTTGCATATGGCTGGATCTAACCTGGGGTGGCATGATGAGAAAAAGAATGATGGATTTAACCCAGATCTCTTGACTGAGGGTGAATGTTTGATAAGTTCCGCATTGCGCCCATCATCTGAGTGTCTTTTACAACTCTTTATAGAGCAAGAAAGGCAGACATGGTTCTCCTTTGTCTGAAGGTGGACAGAAGAATAATGACAGACCCAGTACCACTGAGGGTGAGGGGCCTGACCTTGAGCTCACTTCTCCACCTAAATCTAAGGGCTTTTACTTTGACCAGCCTTATGGCTTGGCAGCCAAAAACTTCAGCCACCATGATTGGCTCTTGTGGCTGTTACCCCCTCCACTATCATAAGCACCACTCTTACTCCTGTCCCCTTGGTTCCAAGACAGCACATAGTACATAAACAGAATGGGGTTTCCATCACCTGTGCACCTCCACTCCTGCTCCCATCCCATCAGCACTGGTATCGATGGATGCGCTGGAATTTTTGAAGAACCTCTCTGTGGAAATCAAAGCAGTGTTGGAGGAACTCCAGGGTGTCAGTAAACAAATTGAGCAAATGAATGGAATACTGGAGGACATTCATTATGCTGCGTCTTCCATACAGAGAGGTTCTGACACTTTTAGTCACACCTGAATCACCAGTGTTTTGGGACACCTCCCCTAATCCCTCATCAACTAGAAAGGGTTTGGCCCTTAATCAGTAAGGCTAGGCAGATTTAATATTCACACACCAACCTGCATGCCAAGACTGATGACAATTATATATCACTTAGATGACCACACTTAGCAATAGCTATGACCATATGTTTTGTTTTATTTTGATTATTCTCCTTATTTCCTTTTAAGCGTTTTTTTTAATAAGGGATGCATTTTTCATCCATTTGATCATTAATTTTTCAATATATCCAACACAAACGTTATATAAAATCCACAGATAGCACAAAAAAAATACAATAAAATAAATAACAAATTATTTACAAAACCACAACAATGTTGTCAAACAAAACATCAGACAATACAATCATGAAACAAAAATTACAACAATAAGTCTTTAAACTCTGGTTCTGCCAATTTCACATTCATAATGCACGAAAAAGGGGGAAGGACGGCGTTGTGCCGCTTAATTTTACAAAGTCATTTAACCAGGGTACTACCAAACAGTGAACTATTGCGGTTTAATGGACGTTGTTTTGTGTATTAAATTCTTCTTAGTTCACATCTTAAGCCAACATAGTAACTCCTTAGGTAAAACACTTGTTTGGCACAAATAGCAGTCAATGCGTTTCGAACCCAATATTGTTTCTTTTTAGGGTTCTCCTTAGGACTGAGAACTCATAATGAGCTGGAAATTATAAAAGAAAATGTACTCGTATTAACACTTGTGACCATTCATATTTACGCACTCATTCATTGCACACCACACACACCAAATTTACCTTGTCTTTTCTCTGGTAACCTCACATATTGATTGTATCCTATTCAGCGAACTCCCCAATCTTATTTGAAATTTGGAAACTAGAAAGAAGCAAAGGAAAAACGTGTTTTTTAGTTCCGTGGTTCAAATCAATTAGGTTCACAAGAGACTGATTTTACAGAAGGATAGTTACAAAATAATTCAAATAGTTGCGGAGAGGCACTCACTATGTCTTGTGACAGTGTATCTCAATTGTGGGATCCGAATCAATCCACTATGAATAATCTTTTTGGCTGGAAAAACAAACAGGAACCAAATCACTCTAAGATTCAAGAAGGCCTGAGATTTCTACCAGCATGCTGCGTATCAGTTGCAACCGATCATAACATACCTTACTCAATGAGCGACTCAGGGATTTGTGGGTGATTACTTGGAATGTACGCGGGGTCCTAGACAAAATTAAATGGGGCACAGAACTGAAGCATGCCAAGAGACTTGGGGCTGACATTTACCTGTTACAAGAGACACACCTTTTAGGGTCCAGATTCCCTGCCTGACACTCTTTGGGTACACAAATACACTTCACTCTGGTTTCATGAGGGGCTCAAGGGTAACCGGTATGCAAATGCACTGTAGAGTTCCTTTTCAATCTCCTAGAGTACGGTTAGACAAATATAGTAGATACATCATCATGACTGGTACACTCTATGGAGAACCGCTTACACTGGGAAGTATGACAGCGCGGCTCTTAAACTCTGTCGGCCACCTCGACGATCGCCCAGCATCCCACTCTCCAGTGAGACTTCAAGCCATAAAACACATTGCCTAATGAGGACGGAAGGCTTCAAATTCGAAAAATGCCCAGCAGCGCTGATGAAAATGCGGAGATGAGGGGTAGGGGCTAGGGCGGCCCCCCCGTGCAGAGTGCAGGCATTCACACAGGCACACACGTGGATAGGGCCCATGTGTGCTCATCGCACTTAGCCTCGGTTCGCTTCCTGGTGCTACTGCGAGTGCTGCGGGGCGCTCTGGAGTACTGCGCATTGGTGCACTGGTGCCCGGCTTTGCTCCCGACGGTCACTCCCCCATCAGAGAGACTCTGCCTTATCACTGCTCGCCCTTCCAGCTATAGGCCATGCGTGTGGGCCTTACCTGCATCTCCTCAGCAATCTCCACGCTCCCCCCTGTATCACCACTCCAGCAAGTGCCACGTGGCCCTGCTCAGGGAGCTCTTAGTGCTGGTGTAGCTCTTGCAGGCACTCCATAGGTCTTCTGTGCTCTGGTTCGCGCCGCCTGCCCTAGACCCTGCCAACAAAACTGTTATCTGCGCAACACTTTGGGTTGCATAATAGAGGGGACACAGGTTCTGCTTATCCCTGTGGTCCAGCCAGGCCCTCCTACCTGCTTTGTCTAGCTCAGCTACCACTGGATCCCGTGCCCCAAGTTGGCGAGGTGTGGGTAGCATGGGCCGTAAAGACCCAAAGCAACGCTCCTACCAAACGAAAAGGTAGCAGACACTGACCAAGACAATCCTGGCAACATGGCAAAGGGAGGGCAGCTACCGACTGCTCCAGACGACTCCGCCACCCAGCTGAGCTCTCTTCTGCAGGAAATGCGCACAGGTTTTATGGCCCTGGACATCCGTTTTGACGCTTTGGATAAAAATATAGCAGACCTGGGGGTTAAGATTCAGGCTCATGACAGGCGCCTAGATATGGTAGAGTCCCGAACCTCCGACCTCGAAGATGGAGCAGCACAAATACTCAAAAGACTAGATCGCGTTGAAAGAATCCTAAAGGAGTTCGCAACCAAGAATGAGGATTTAGAAGCGCGTTGTCACCTAAACAACATTCGTATTTTAGGTGTGCTCAAGACCACTGCTACTGGCCGCATGGACAACTTTGTGGAGTCAATATTGATAGATCTATTTGGATGGGACTCATTCACAGCGGGCTTTGTGGTAGAGCATGCCCATCATTTGATAGGGCCTAGACCCAACCATGGCTGCCCACCTTGACCTATTATAACACGCATTATGAATTTTAGAGACAAAGACACTGCTCTTCGCATGTCGCGTGAATGTGGCAAAACGATATGTCAAGGTTCCAAACTCTCACTGTTCTCACTGTTCCCAGATTTCACCATCATGGTACAGGAGGCCAGATGGAAATATAATAGAGTGAAAGCTACATTGAGGAATCTCGGACTGAAATATGGCATGTTGTAACCCGCCAGACTCAGGGTCGGAGCCAACGGCAGGGCCCACGTCTTCGACACTCCCACAAAGGTGCAGGAATTCTGCCGTGCATTTAAGGTCAACAGCACTCATCCTAATAATGACCACAGACTCTCACCTTCAGAGAGTGGCTCTGACGCTAGCATTGAACTTTTCTCCAGCTCGGGGCATGGTTGAACCCTCGTCCATTTCTCACTTTGCACTATTACTCAATGTTGTGGGATATAGTATCTTTATTTTTAAGTTTAATTGCCAACGGCTGGGGCATTGCCACTTCCCCTTGGTGACCACCATACAAATGTTTGACGAATTGGTAATGCACCTTTTGAAAGTTTTGTTTTTGATATTGGAGTTCCTATGGGTGCATTGTTTTTATTTGCCAAAATGGGTATTGCCTCTCAGAAAGGGGAGGGAGGCTGGGTGGGGGGAGAGGGAATGGGCTGGGTTTTTGTTTATTGCTATAGTGACAGTTCCACAAGTTAAAGCAGTCTGGAGATACAAATTTGGTCAAATATCGCATTGTAGATTCCCTATCTTAGTTTTTGTGTGGCCCAGCTAGGGTATAAACCCGGCGCTTCGAAATTATCTGTGGCGACATGGAACGTTCAAGGCCTGAACAACACCCAGAAACGTAGGCAGGTGGTCCATTATTTACTGCACCACAGAGTGGACAAAGCCTTTCTGCAAGAGACCCACCTTGCTAAGACGGATCATTCCCACTTTGCTTCGCGTTGGGGCACACACAGATATTTTGCAAACTATAGCAATTACGCCAGAGGCGCTGCCATCCTAATACATAAAAGGGTCCCCTTTTGTTTACACTCTGAGATACATGACAACGAAGGTAGATTCATGTTGGTCCTGGGCTCCTTAATGGGACACAAGATAGCGTTGGTCTGCAAATACGGTCCTAACACCGACTCCCCTGACTTTTTGTATTCCTTACTCTCTCTTCTGATGAAACTAGGCCTGGTGTCCCTTTTATTGGGAGGGGACTTTGATAATACACCAGACCCTAAGCCCCACACCCGCAGGGCCTTGAACGCGCTGAAGGATGGGTGTGAGTCGTGCCTTTAATCCACAGCACACAGACTACACACACTACTCAAGCGCTCACAACATATGGACATGGATTGACTACTGGCTACCTTCCCCGGATGAATTCAGTTGGTCTAGTTCCATCCGCACACTGCCACGCACATACTCTGATCTCTCTCCGGTTCTGTTAACACTGACGATCCCACGCCCTGAGGGCTCTGAGAGGCATTAGCGATTCCCGAATCAAGCATTAGACGATGAGGTCTTTTTGCATGACCTACGAGATGCGATAGAAGAATATTTTCCCATTAATACCGGCTCAGTTGACTCTGCGGAAATGCTGTAGGAAGGTTTTACTTGAGGGGCGTATGCATATCGAAACATGCCGGTGTGCTGCGAGACTTACGTAAAACCCTGGCCCGTCTGGAACAAGATCTTAAAACTTTAGATTCCAGACAGCCATTGGCCAAAGACCAAGAGATTGACAAGCAAAGGTTAGAGTTACTCGCGGAATACAGAGACATGGCTGGCAGAGAGATTCTATTTATGGGGAAATACCATAGTGCATTGAGCTACGGAAAGGTCGAACGCCCGGGTAGGGTCTTAGCCCAAAATGCTATATATATCTAAAATACAAACAGAATCAGGGCAGCACCTTACAGACCCAATAGATATTCAAAGGGAGTTTTTGTCACACTTTAAAAAATTGTTCACCTCTAGAATAGGGCAGGATCGGGCAGAACAAGAAGCCTATCTATCTGAGGTAGCGCTTTTCAATCTGGAGAAGTACATGCAGGACTTCCCTCGGAGCCTATTACGGAGACAGACATAGATGAAGACATCACTGCCCTCAAGTCCTCCTCGGCCCCTGGCTTAGATGGATACACCGGGGCATTTTACAAAGCCTTCAAAGATTTGTTAATCCTGCAGCTCTTATAGGTGTACGCCGAGGCCCTGGAGAGGCAGGTCTTACCCCCCCACCCTACGCAAGGCAGTCATTATCCTCCTCCCCAAACCGGGAAAAGATCCCCTTAACTGTGGCTTGTACTGGCCATTATCGCTCTTAAACCTAGATTATAAAATATAAGTCAAGGTTCTCGCCACTCGGCTTTCACTATTACTGGAATTCATAGTATCACCTGCGCAGTCAGGTTTTATTCCCCACCACTCTACTGCTTTTAACCTGCATACTTTATTTAATACCTTACATAGAATAAATCCGGATGTCCCAGCTGCTGCGATCCTATTAGACACTGAGAAGGCATTCGACTCTGTTGAATGGCCATTCGTCATATCTATCATGCACTGTATGGGGATGCCGACCAGATTTATAGCTACAACAGCATTATTATACAGCTAACCCACAACCAGGCTGAGACTAAATGGCACATTATCTGCTCCCTTCACCTTCCCGCGAGGTACAAGACATGGATGTCCACTCTCACCCCTATTACTTATTTTAGCCATGAATCCACTAATGTAGCATTTTCAAGAGAAACACCTACAGAGAGGACTACAGTTCAAAACGGGCCCGTTGTTGGTATCGCTTAATGCGGACGACACAATACTGTATGTCCATGATCTGCAGGTAAACCTGGACTCACTATTGAGAGAAATTCTGAGATTTGGTTCATATTCCGGGTTGGGCATAAACTGAAACAAGTCTGTAATTTTTCCTCTTACGGCGAGTACAGCTCAATGGGACCTAGAGCTCACACTAGATCGGTGTACAGAGTGGATTAAGTATCTAGGTATCCATATACATTTGGACGCTAAACAAATAGTTCGACTAAACTATTGACATGCTGTTTCCGCCTTAGAGGACCAAATAGACAAATAGCTCAAACTTCCATTATCAATGGCAGGCAGAGTGGCCTTTGTTAAAATGGTAATACTTTTTGTATCAATTTCATAATATTCCCATACCCCTGCCTAATAGTTTATTTTCAACACTACGCGCTCATTAAATATGACTGATAAGGGGCAACGGAGGGGCCTGTGTTAAGTGGCAAATTCTGACACTACCTTATGACAGAGGGGGATTCGGCGTACCAGACATGCGACTATACTATTTGGTTGCCCAGTGTAGTTACGCTCAGGGATGGTATCACCCAGATGTGCAAATTCCTTATTTACGCCCGGAATCGGATTTGGTTCTTCCAGACACACTGGACGCGATCTTGCCTACCGTTTTCCCCAGAGACCCTAAAGATATCCAACCAGTTGGGTATGGGAGAAATTGAGATTGATTACTTGCACTCCAATGCTTTGCTCCTCTGTCTTATCACTCCTGAATCCCAGGTTGCTTCCAATCACGGGTGAAAGACTTGTGCAGTGTACATGTACGAAATTGAACCTAGCAAAAATAGGTGATTTGTTTCCAGAGGGCCACATTTTTGAAGCCAATGATGTATCCCATTTCCCTGAAGCCACATTCATGGACAAATTTGTCTTTACGAGATTGCGCTCGGCACTACGCTCCATAGCCCCTGGTTTCCCTCTTGAACCCCCATCATTCACACCACTGACTGGTAATAGAAAGTGAACAAGGCATTCCCCTGATCTCCAAACTTTATAAAGCATGTGCAGCTATTATTCCTGTCGATGACAATAGAGTACGCACCACATGGGAGAAGGACTTAGGCAACCCAATCAAGGATGAACAATGGTCCTGTTCAGTTACCAAAAATGTTTCTCTCAACAGCTGTCATAGATTAATACATTTAAAATTTTTGAGTAGAACATACATAACCCCATCCAGAACACACAGAATAGATCCATCCAGATCTCATCATTGTCCTAAATGCAAGGCTTCGAATACGGACTTCTCCCATATGGCTTGGACATACCCGCGTCTACACGTGTTTTGGGAACAAGTACATGCCACTATAACAGTATGGTTAATGTCCCAATGGTGCCCCTACCAGAAATAGCTCTATTTGGGTATGTTGCTCAGTTCCCTCTCAAGATCAGCAAGTTTGTCGCTATTGGACTGCTGTTAGCCTAAGAGAAGTTGCCATATACTGGGGTGGGAAGGCCTCGCCTTCCATTAAGGGCTGGATGGCTAGTTTAGCATCATGCTCTATGAAAAGTGAGTTGTACGCAAGCACGGCCCTTCCCTCCTCCAGACCTAGACACATATGGGGACCGTTCAGAATGTATTTAACAACACAGCAGGATGAATCTGCCGAGTCACGAGAACAGGGCATACCACCAACGGGGGTGGGGTGAGATATCCTAGACGTATGATATTTGGGTGTTTTTGTTACACGCAGATGCGCTCTGTTTGGCAGCTGGATTAAGCAGAGGAGACCAGGCCACAAAAGTAGGAACAAACCAGTGTATTAGGAGGTAGATTGCACTACAATGGTGATAAAGTCTGATGTGGGTTGGGATATCATTGATTTTTCATTTGCTATTCCTTGATGTTTGAATGTACTATTTTGATAAAACACCCGGTCTGCATATCCAGTATTATATTGTTGTAAGATGCCTTCGTGTTTATCTCTACATGATTCAATGATCTGTGAAAACTGCTAAATAAAGTTAAAAAAAAAAAAGTATGAATGACCCCCCACTGGGACAAACGTTTTGAACAAATTCATTGGCATATGGGGAGATCTTCCCCGGGGTCTCTTGGTGATTTGTGGAGACTGGAACAATGTTTTATATCCAAAGATTGACTGGCGGTGTGCTGGTGGGAGGGAAATTGAGGCCGACACATCCAAGCTGGGTGCACTACTGTATGCACTGGGATGGAATGAGGTGTGGAGAAAATATCACCCCGCTATAGCAGGCTTCACACATTTTTCACCAGTACAGGGCTCCTTTTCGAGGCTTCGTAGTTGAGCTAACCAGGGAAAAGTGTCTTACGGTACTGCACTCCAATGTGGTGACTCATTTCTAAATTCAGTTTTCTAGTATTATTTTTCAAAAATAGTTTTGAGAGTGAACCCACAACCTGCCCTTTATATTTGTATTGAACTGAATGGCCATAGGTTCTAACTTCCCCTCACACACTCAAAGCCCTATGATGGATTATGGCTGGTATTGTGTTCGTAAGGCAGATTCCAGTCTCAGGAAAGATGCCAGTGTTTACATTGACAAGGAGCTCGGCTTCCCAATTTGGATCAATGTGGTTTGGTAATTTATACCTAAACAAACACAACTTTGCAGTTACTTGTTTGAAAGGTTTATTCACGGTTGAACCCACACTGACAGTAGTTGTATTTGAAACCGATCTACTTTTAACCCAACAAGGTAAGTGATTTTAACATTTACCAAATGTATTTAGAAGGCTGATGGGGCTGGAGCCCAAATGTGCTTTCTAGCTACCTTAGAAGACTATTTATATTGGACCAACCGGGTGAGCCATTTCAACTTATAAATACAGCATAGCCCAGAATTTCTTTTAAAGGTTGCTGGCGAGAGGTGGTGGGTTGACATCCAAACGGATCACTGATAGTATATCGACCCCCAAAATATCCCCATACACAAATATCGAGTTACAAATATCGATATTAAAAAAAGTAGAGGGGTAAAAATGACTATTCCCACTCTTGTGAGTACACCAGTAGGGAAAATGTTGGATAGCGGAGGAGTAAAAATTACTATTCCCACTCCAGTGAGTGCAACAGGAGGGAACGTGTTGGATAGGGGGGGTAAAAATTACAATTCCCACTCCAATGAGACCATCAGTAGGGAAAGTGTTGGATAGCAGAGGAGTAAAAAATACTATTCCCACTCCAGTGAGTGCAACAGTGGGCAAAGTGATAGATAGCGGAGGGGTAAAAATTACTATTCCCACTCCAGTGAGGGCAACAGTAGGGAACGTGTTGGATAGTGGAGGGGTAAAAATAACTATTCTCACTCCAGTGAGTGCAAACAGTAGGGAAAGTGTTGGATAGTGGAGGAATACAAATTGCTATTTCCACTCCAGTGAGTGATATTTGTTTAAGTCGACATTTCCAACTCGATATTCTGTGTGCATACCCTCCAACCTAGGGTTTGGGAGGAAGGGCAGAGGTAGCAGTGCTCCGAAATTAAGCTTTCTGACTCTTTTAAAGTTTGCATTGCTAGCAAAACATATACAAAATGTCACATTACTGAGGAAACAAGTAACAATCTAGTACATCCCGGCAGCTAAATGCTCAATTATACGTCTCTCTGAAGCACATTCACTAATTTTATTTTGTGACATAAATTCTGGCCTTGGCCAAATCCCAGACAATAGCTTTTGTCCGCTAATGAAATGTTTATGAGTGCTCATGTTCAAGATGGTATTTCCTGCTGCCCTAGTGTGAGCTTTTATTCAATTCAATTCAATTCAATTCAATTTGACTTTATTTGGTTAAAAGCAAATAACCATAAAAGTACATATAAAAAATCAAAAAATAGAGAAGGTACATTATCAATACAACCACAATTAAAATATACAAAAATGTCAAGTACAAATTGATTTACGCAGTATAAAAACATTTTTAAAATATTCGGAAATAGAAGCCACAATTAAGACAACATCTAGTTTCTGCAGTATTATAAAAGTTGGGCGACAGCGACTAACTTTCATCTCCTTTAAAATTGGGACAATCAATCTTTTCCGGGGCACTGAATAAAACTTGCAGAATAATAAAATATGGATGTCCGATTGCTCAGATAAATCATCACACGGGCATTTAATTAAATCACAGGACCAGGAATTCATAACGGGGAAACTTAAAGCTCTATAAAGAATATTTATCCTAAAACGTGTTAAAATAAACCGCTCATGGTCACTCATGTAGAGTGGTTGTATTTTACCCTGGGCCAATATGAGTTGGTGAGCTACAACTGTTTTTTTCTTTATTTCCTCAGTCACTTTAATATCTTCCAGGTATTTCATACAATGTACGTTCAATGACTTCCTCGAAATTTTATACATTGAAAGAGGGTCATCATAATAATTCTGACAACCTATTTTCACAAGGAAATCTCTTACATAAGAAAACCATCTTATCCTACTTACATGCTCCAGACTTAATGCATCCTTTACAATAGCGCGGTTTAATATACATTCATCGTTGGTCCAAACCCTGTGCCATAGTAATATTGGCTGGACCCTAATTGTGTCTTCGATGTATGGTTGACCTAGTTCCGCGTGGCAGATATAGCCTGAGACACTCTCAGGTACTGCCAAGATGTACCTCAGGAACATGTTTTCTGCCACCTGGATTGTTTTTACATAATCATACCCCCAAAGGCCAGCACAGTAGACAGCAATTGAAATTCACGTAGCGTAAAAAATTCCTAAAAGTTCAACAATTGTTTTTTTCCCCATTTTTTTTGCAAAGTTTTTTAAGGCCATAATTGCTTTGCAAAACAGAAGTTTCCTTGCTTTTATGGCACTTGTCCATGAACCTGCTTCGTGGAACAGGATGCCTAGGTAAGAGAAAGTGGGGGTGAAGTCTAAGGGACTGGCATTAATATACATGGCCTTCTTTTTCTTGTTAAAATCAGGGCCACAATTCATAGAGAATGTTTTAGTGCAATTAATGTTCAGATCTAAATTTGACATGAAGATATTAAAAGATGTTATAAGACATTGTAGGGCCATTGGTGTCCGGTCCATAATGACCGCATCATCTGCGTACAATAATGCTGGGATCAGTCTTTTGGCTACCCTAGGCATGTCACTAGATGATTTTAACAGGGCTTCCTCTAGGCCATTTATGTACACTAGGAATAAGAAGGGCGCCAGAACACAGCCCTGGCGTTCACCACGCCCTATGCCAAACGATCTCGTACATTCTCCATTTTTCCCGTATCGCACTTTTGCAGTGGCACCTGAGTATAACTCTCTAAGGAAATAGATTATTTTTTCCTCTACCCCCAAATTTCCCAAAATGGCCCATAATTTATTATGTGAGACGCAGTCGAACGCTGACGTCAAGTGGACGAAGGTGAAGTAAATATGCTCCTGCTTTGCCCTAATATATTTTTGTTGCAGGATAAACAAATTTAAACCTTGGTCGACTGTTCCTACTCCTTTTTGGAACCCATACTGGAGATCGCTAATAATAAAATTATCTTCTGCCCATCTTTGCAGTCTACTTAAAATAACTCTCCCTATGATTTTTACAGAACAGTCCAGTAGAGAGATTGGTCGGTAACACGTTGGATTCTGCCTGTCTCCTTTTTTAAATATGGGCACTATGACAGATGTAAACCATGAGGGGATTATGCCCTTCTCAGAAGTGGCATTAAATAATTGCACTAGAAAAGGGCCCCATAGATCAATGTTGGTTTTAAACAGATCGGGTTTTATCCCGTCTGGACCCGGGGCTTTACCTCCCCGCGTTGCTCTGAGGCTCGCTATTACCTCCTCTAGTGTAACAGCTAGTTTTAGATCCACAACTCCAGTTTCCCCTAACGGTTGAATCTGGGGATTTTGGCCATCTTCTAGGGTACTATACAGGTTAGAATAACGATTTACCCACGAGTCCTCGGAGATGGCAATTTCAATGGTGCCTTGGTATTTTCACCAAAGAACGGGGCTTTCACTGCTTTCCAGAAAGCAAAAACGTCCCTGCTCTGCAATGCCTCACATAAAGATTCCCAGGCCTCCCTTTTAATTGCCATTTTCCTCTTTTTTAGTGCCCAAAAATAGGTTCTCAGCGACTCCTTAACCAACATGGGGTCACGTGGGACAGCGTGTAATGCATGTTTGAGGTCAGTGTGGGTCAAACCACCTTATGGTCTTTCCTTTACGATTTTTTGATACTACCCATAAGTTGTCCTTAATTTGACAGGTGATAATATTAAACTGTTTAATAATATCCTGGCTAGCAGAATTCTCATCCAAGATGGTCAAGAAGCTAGATAGACATTTAGATATAAAATTGGCCATGAATTCATTTGGAACCACCCTATTCCATTTAAGGGAGTAGCCATTTTGTCTTCTCATGCTTACATCAGAAACATTCTGCCTCCTTAATTGATCACCACCCAACTCCCGGAAGGGATTTATAATCTCCAGGACCAGCGGGTAGTGATCACTTAGTGCACTGTTCAAAGTCTTACAGGATTTAATCAGGTTTCCATGTTTAACAGAAGTTATAGTAAAATCTATTGTAGAGGACGCATCCCTGCCAATAAATGTCAGGACAAAAGGAGACTCCGTCTGACCAGTTTTGTTCGCATACCCCAAATTCCCTGAAAAGAGAATTTCATTTAGCCGGTCTCCGCATGTAGAGTGCTCGAAATGTGTCAAGTCCTTATCTTGATTGAGCATGATCCCACAAACTCCTTGCCGACCTTTCTTGCAAATTGTACAGTTAAAATCACCTCCCCAAATGACCAATACATCTTTGAAGTTGGTGTCAATTTCATTAGTCAAGTCATTACCCAGTTTTTTAAGCGTCACTTCCATATCTACTAAGGGGATATTATTATAAAAATAAATAATTAAGATGCAAATCCCCTTATTTATATGTATCCTTACTAGCTGATAGTAACTATTAGTAGAGAATAGTTGAATTTTCTGGTAATGTAGTTGATTTGATATGAATTTTGACAAACCCCCTTTAGCCCTACCATGTACAACATCTACTGCTGAAGTAAATAGGGTTTTATAACCGGAGAGATGGAGTGGCACTGTTATCCATGTCTCCTGAAAGCATAGGATGTCATACTGATTTATGATATTTATCCAAATCGGTTCGTTATTTTGGCTTTCAGGCCTGCCACATTCCAGACCATTATACGGCATACCTCCCCATCAGCTAGAGGGGTAGAAAGATTAACTGCATAATTTCTCACCAAGGTCTCCCCCCTTAGTTCTACCCCAGTATGCAGATAACTGGATGTGCCATTTTTATCAACGTTAGGGGCAGCTTTCCCAACTGGTGAATTAAGGGAATTACCTTCCTGTGTGTTAGTGCCATATCCGCATCTAGCTATTACACCTCTCTCTTGCGAAACTTGCTCTTTACAAAAATTCCCCTCCATCCCCTCCCTAGGCACACTCACTACCGTCTGATTACTATTCGGTAGAGTTTCTAGAATCATTTGGGTTTCGCTAAGACTAGAGCTGGGAGTAGATAATTCTTTAGGGTGTCAGTGAATTGATTCTAAGCCTGATAAAGGGCCAAATTGATTCCATGTTGGGATGTTAAAACCATTATGGAGATTATCAACTGAACTGGCTGTATGATAGGCTCCTAGATGACGTGTTGCAAATGGCATAGCGGCCCTAGCTATATAAGGGGATCGTAAATAACCACTTACACAAGGATTAAGTAGGGGTCTAGGATAAAAATAGCTCATGTCCCGTGTAACTATACCTCCCTCCCCTCTCAAACCACACCACCCTTGGAGGAAAGAGGTTACACACCTATCCTTGAAGTTAACAATAATCAGATCCCCTGTTAAGTTTTTCTTCCTGTGTCCCAACCATCCAACTCGCCTTACATGGAGAATTTGCCCATTTATATTCGTGGGGAGCGGTCTATTTTTAGTTAACCAATGGCCAACCTTATTTTTCAACTTGAAGTGTCCCTCTTTTTTCCCTATAGGCAGTTCTGGGACTCCCGACAATACCGCTACATATGGGGCTGCCTCAGGTGGCAAATCTATGCGCAGTGCAGGTCTGTTTATTCCTCCATTGGTACTTTCCCTTTCGCTGTTGGAGTGCGTGTTTGCCTCTCTCACTATACCCTGCTCTCTCTGTTTTAGATCGCCATTAGTATTATTCGGCGGTGACACAGTATTAGGTGGGGGCCCTAAATTGTGTCCCGTCTGATTTCGGGCATTTACATACTCCTTGCCAGATGTAATGGTTTGCTTATCCTGATTTACAGTTAGGTTTTGGGCCTGAGTCTGAGGAGTTATAACCAATTTGTTAATAAGTATTGTGTTGGACTTTATCTCTTCTTCTAACAACCCCAACTTACACCCTATTCTCTTTATCCTTTCAACTAGTGGTATAATTAGCGATTTAAGGATTTGCTCAGTTTTTACAAGTAGAGCTTGAGACTGAGTGGACAGTGATGCCAAAGGATTTACCCTCATTTTCGTGGGAGCGTAGGTGTTTTCCTTAGGCGGGGATACATATAATTTTGGGGTTTTGGCTGCTCTGCCCCTATGCTTTATCCCCCTACGCTTCCTTTTAGAGGTGGACCCCTGAACGTGTGGAATAGATTGGAGACTATTTTTATTTAGTTCTTTTGATGGACGGCAAAAGTCACTCTCCTCCAATATAATTTCCAAAATTGGGTCCGCACCTAAATCGTCTCGGGTAGAATCCCTGTTTGAAACTCTAGAAGCGTCATGTGAGGAGGTATAGGGCGATGTGCCACCCACATTTGTTGGAATCTTATCGCTGCCAGGTGTTATTTGCGATCTTGGAGGGGTGGTAGCTAAAAGAAATGGAGCCAAAGAAGACCGCTTATTATATACTAGGTCTAAGGATAATCGACGCTCCGTAATAGCGATCTCTTTTTCCAAAACTGAAGCCGCCCTGGTGATGAAATCATCTAAAGTCCCTGTAACGGACCCTCCCACCAGGGACTTCCTGCGCTTAGTCAGTTTTGAGGTAATTTTACTCAGCTTTCAATACAGGAGAAGGTAAACGGATGACTGACTAGACAAGAGGATAATGGATAAAAGTTAACTGCAAAAACAAACAAATTGAGATATCCTACGGTCACGCTGAAGTTACTAGTAAAGTCTTACTTCTATTAGTCCTTGTTGAATTAAGAGGGGGTGGCCCAGCCCAGCCTCTATCGGCCTCGGACGGCCTTAGACGGCCCGTCCTTGTCCCAGGCTTCTCCCGGGACACTCCCGCGCGCTCCCGCGACGCGGGGAGATGACGGCAATTTTAAGCGCCTCCAGGCGCGGGGCGTGCATTGGCGGCTATGGCCGCAAAGGCTGATGGGAGTTGTAGTCCTCCCGCTCGTGGCCCCCCCAACTGCGGCTGCGCTCTTATGCAGGAGAGCTGCGGTGGCAGGGGAAGACCAATGGCGAGATCACCAGCGAACACACGGGTGGGCAGAACAAAGGTAAGGCCCCCAGCAGGACACAGAGATGCTGCAAACAGTAGATTTGGCAAAAGGGTCCTTTTATTCAAACCAGGGGCTACCAATTCAGCCGTGTTCGCTACAAAACACGGGATAATCAGTCACATCCCCGCTTGTATGTGGTGTTCTTTATTAAACATCCAGCTTTCCACTTCCTATCTGATGATACAAGAACATGTGCTCAATATTCTTATTGTTATTTTTCCGTTCATGTCCTATTGAACTTTTTTCATTTTTAAATAGGTTTGCGGCAAAGAATTTGTGTAATATTTTACGAAATTGTCCAAACTGAATAGGCAATTCAGTTTTCCTCAAAACAAATTCTATTTTTTCTCCTTTTCACTTTTAAAACTCTGATGTACCTTGACCCAAGGTTACTGCTGATCATGCTGCCCTTTTATTTTCTGATTGGTTTCTAGTATGTAGCCACAGCAGCAATGTTCCTTCCAAATTTGCACAACTTATAATGAAGTGGTGACCTTGCATCAATCCACTTTTACATTGGAAATGTTTTGTAACTCACATATATCTCTGATTTTTAATTCTGCAGAAGACGCTTTCTATATTTTTTCCAAACTGCAATCACAATGGTTATATCATGAGGGTGCCATGATTTAAGGTTCACATTTAGTCCTAATTTGTGTATTTCCTGTATACCTTTTCAGTCAAAACAGTAATATCAGCAAATGCACTATAGTAAAAATAACAAGACAAATAAGTCATATTGGTATTATAATTAGTAATATTATTTAATATCATTGTTATTCTTATTATTAATAATAATAATGATACCAACAATATGGTCGTTGATGTTTATTAAAAAAATAATTCCATAGGCTTATGTAATGAAGCATATTAGTGCACAAACCCAAATGCAGAGTTAATTTAGCTTCATCCTGTTCTAAAGATAAAGGACCTGATTCAGAAAAACCATTTTGTGGTATGCAAAGTAATACTTCAGCAGTACTACTTCATGTACTATAAAATGCAGCTCACAAACATACATCCAGATATCTCCACATCCACCTCTTCTATCTTTTTTGTACCAAGATCTGTGCACATGTAAGAATTGTATTTAGTTGGTAATGTGGGAGGGACAAGGGGAAGACGTCGGAAAAAGGGGAATAATGAATACAAAATTTGTAGGGTTAAGGGAAATTTAAGTAGAGCTTTAGGGTGAGATATGCTAATACAGAACAAGCAACTTACATAAGAAAAAAACAATTGCTTTTCACAAAACACACTTCTAATTGTACTACTAACAGTAACAAAATATTCTTAAATGTATTCCAGACAACCAAACATGGGTCCCAGCTCACTTTGCCACTGGATTCAAGCTAGCCTGGCTGATGAGGGATTATACCCCGAAACCTGTCCCAGGATGCTTGTTTCCGGTACAAGAAGATCTGGCTTGACCGTTCGGGCTGGACTGTTTTCATGAGGAACACAGTTAAGACAAATATGAATACGGCTCGTTCTGAACTGGGGTGGTGATGTGACCTAAAGAACGATGATGGATTAAACCCAGGCCTGCGACTGTGGGTAAGTTTATAAAAAGTTTCAGCACTCTGTCCATCATCTCCTTCTGTTTGCTTTTTTTGCCTTAAATTGGCAGGGTACGCCTAGGCATAGGTCCCTTGCTCACGTTGCCACTAGATTCATGCTAGCCTGGCTGATGAGCGGTGAAATCCCGAAAATGGTCCCAGGATGCTTGTTCCAGTCCAGGGAAGATCTGGCTTGGCAGTTCGGGCTGGACTGTTCCCATGAGGAACAGGGTCAAGACCGATTTGCATATGGCTGGGTCTGAACTGGGGTGGTGAAGTGATCTAAAGAACGGTGATGTATTAAACCCAGATCTGTGACTTGGGGTGAGTGTCTAATACGTTTCAGTGCTCCGTCCATCATCTTGTGTTTGCTTTGAAGTACCATACATGGCCAACCGCTGGTACTGCAACCCACCCAAGCCAACGTGTGTGTAAATATATATTTAATTTGTAACAGACTTGGTTATAAGTTATGTTTTTTAATTTCCTTTTAATTAGGTTACATATATATATATATATATATGTGTGTGTGTGTGTGTATGTGTGTATATGTATATATATATATATATGTGTGTGTATATATATCTATATACAGACACACACATACATATGTGTGTGAACTTAATTAAAATGAAATTAAAAAACATAACTTCTGTTACAAAATGAAATTAAAATACTAGTGTAGTGGATGATTTTAAAGTGAGATATTGTTTAAATATTATTAAAGACATTAATTAATATATTGAAATTAATTTACCTTTTAATACAAAGTCAATTTTAGGAGGATGTATGTTGTATCTTTTTTTTAAAGAGTCCCATGTAAATATTATTTGTTCAAAAGTGTTTTATATTTTCATGTGACATTTCATTATTTTTTTATAAAGAAATAATAAGCCTAACTAAATTTCCCTGCTTGGAGTTCTCCGCCCAGGTGGCAGAGGGCTCCACAAACAGATGTAAAATTACTAGCAGTAATTTTACACGTGCAAATTCAGTTGCAGGAATCTACACTCCCTCATTTGGGAATCTAAAGTCTGGAGGTGTAAATTGGAGCAGACCAAGAGGACTGCTCCCTCCTAGAGGCACTGATACAATGCCCCTGTTTCTTGCACTGCAGGCCCCCTCACCGGTGCACACACAGCATTGTTTGATCACAACACCCTGCCTGTACTGAGTGACCAAGGTGAGGATTGGTGCACGCTCTGTGATCCACCGGAGATACAGCGTGGTCTATGCCACGGCCTGCAACACCTTCCGTTGCCATACATGGCTGCCCAGCAAGTCTGGAGATTGTTGTACATGGCACCCGCCAGACTTGTGGCCCCCATTCCACCATCCTATCCACTGCTGTGTGGGAGGCAGCACAACCTTTCTCTGTGGGGGAGCCATGTAGAGACAGATGTGGGTGCGACCTCCATTACAGCGGTAACTGGTGCAGCCACCCCGCTTACACCCTTCACCTGCACCGGACAGCATCAGCCAGGCGTAAGCCCCCCATGATGGGAACACACTCAAAATATCACCTATCTCCGAAGGTCCCACCAGAGGAGAGTGACACCCTACATGTGGGTACATGAGTCACCCTCCCGCACCATCTTTAGCAGCGCCAATGGCGGGCAGCGGAATTGAAGGCTCCACCGCGGCCCCATGACTGCCCTTACCTCCTCACTATCTGCGCACACTGCAGGGGGTGAATGTCTAACGACCCCAATCCATAACTATAGCCACCACTGTGGGGGAACCTTTCTAGGATGCAACAGTTTTGGCAGTGGAGACCATGACCATGAGGTTTGAGGGACATGTACCCAACCCCTTAAAAGGTGAGGGGGGCCTATGGAAGATATCATGGGGGAGAGGCCCCTGAAATGGATTGCCAACCACACCATCTCCAGTTTGGGCTCAAGTCCCCTGCTGCCACATCTCCCTCATCTGACACCCTGGGAGACAGCCACCAATGGCAGAGATAGCCAGAACTCACTGGTCGTTGGCTGTACTGAATGTTGGCCCGAAGAAGACCAGCATGCCTATTCCTCTTCTCTGAAGCAGTATGCCGCACACAGTCACCCATGAAGCCTCCCTCAGACGTACCTGGTACACACATGGAGACCCTCCTTAGGAAAATTCCGCCCATTGGTTCCACCTTCACTGCCATTGATGCCAAGATGATGGTCCTTAGACCAAGATACAATCATTCAGACAGAAGGTGTTCTCCCTCCACACCCACCTGGACATGGTCGGCCATAGATTGGATGACATGAAGGGCCGCTACAATCGTCTACCAGATTGGGGGTGTAATATCAACTTCTTACTTCACAAAGTGACAGCTTTGGTAGACCAGACCAGGAAAGACAACTTCAGGATATATGGCATACACACGGGAGCTGAGAAAGCCGATATGGTCGGCTACCTCAAATCACTGCTGCCAGACCTGTTGCACCTCAAACTGCAGGAACTACAATGGACACACTGGGCCGGCTCCCGCCATACCTCACAGCCTAATTCTCCATGACCTATCAATGTATGGGCTCTCTGCCATCAACACAAAAGGGCCATCCTCTCTTGGCGCCAGGCACCATACAGCACCCCTACTTGTCAACAGCAACTACAATCTCCTTTTCAACAAATTTTGGTGCAATGACCAACTCCAAACACAAGCAATTTCTGCCACTCTGCCTCCGCTGCAGTGCACCGGCATCAACTACAGACTTATCAGACGGCGTGGATGGTGCTGATGATCGATGGCTCAACTGGAGAATTTCCGGATCCCGGAGACATTGAACTTTTTCTGGGCTCGCTGGGAAACCCTGCCATGGACACAGCTGCGATGGTGCATCGTGCCCACCCCCTGAGACGACTGCCTCCCCCCATGGAAACCTAAGTACCCACCCGGCCACATCTGCACTGGAGGGCCACTATGGAGGGAGTCTGATTGAGAGGACCTACATCAAAACATGGTGGCATTCCATAAGTACAGAGACAGAGGCAAATTCAGACCACCATTAAAGCAGGAGGTGGCAGCCTCTAACACCAACAGAGAGACCTGAACATATTCTTTGCTCTATAATGGCTCTCTCCATTTCTACTCCATGCTGTTGTCACTACCTAGCTCCCTCCTGCTAATTTTCTTGGCTTACCACCACAACTATCCTCTAAGATTTCGCTAGCCATGCCCCTACTGCAGCCCCCACAATCCACCCAGAAGCTTCCTCAGATGGGAGGCCGTGGCCCCTACCTTCTCCCTTCCACTTGGGCATTCTGTATCAGGTAAAACCACTCTGAAGACATACAAGGGGGATTATTTGTGACCCTTCACTGCATCCTGGACATGGGATGACCTATTATGCTCTCTACTCAATGGACCAATGCATACACCACCTCTCATCTTCACCTTGCCATGTCCTCCCTATTGTGTCCTTTCCAACGTTCAAATCCCCAGGGAAGACAGGTTCCTGAGTGAATATTACAAGGCAGGTAAAGACCTACTGGTCCTCCACCTGGCGAGGGCATACCGGGAGGCTGAAGAGGTAGGCACGCTGGGGACTATTTCTAATAAAGCCACTGTCACTGTTCTTCTTAAAATGAGTAAGGATGCCCTGGATGCACCAGCTACTGCCAATATCACTGTTCAATGTAGACACAAAGAGTATGGCCAAGACACTGGCCACATGCTTGAGCAAGGTAATACCCCTCCTGATCCATGAATCCCAAGTGGGCTTCGTTTCAAGCCACAGCTCACGAGAAAACCTTCTGCTGCTGTCCCATCTGTCATGGTAAATGAAGGATGACTTGTCCAAATTGCTAGCACTTTCACTGGATGCTGAGAAGGCATTTGATCTTGTCAACTGGTGCTACCTTTTCCATGTGATATCCCATATGGAACTGGGAGTGGACTTCAGAATATACGCCCACCTTGGTGGCAGAGGTCTTTCTACAGTGGACACCTCTCATGTCCATTCTCTGTCAAACGGGGCACCAGTCAGGGATGCCCCCTCATCCCTCTCTCATTCCTCATTGCCATAGAGCCACAGTGATCTGGTTATTACTTGCAGTGTCACGTATCTCTGTCCCAGTTGGAGAAGTCAAGGCACCTCTTTATGCTGATGACATTCTACTCATCCTCTTCCACCCTGAACCTCGATAGCAACAGCAATGTGGCTCATCTATGATTTTCACACCTTTCAGGATACAAAATGAACTGGACAAAGAGCGATTTCCTCCCTGTGTCCCACTCAACCGCCGATGGATGTATTCACAATAAGCTATACACAAACATGCAACTAGGTGACAAGAAACAAAGGGAAAACCCTATGAAATCCTACTAGAAAATTGAAAGATTTTGGAGTAGACACTTCACCCACTGCATAGTGGTATGCTTCCTCATCTGCACCTATCCACACCCTGGTTGGGTAGTACCATCAGGGTGGATTCAACCATAAGTGGGAGTTCCTATATAAAGTATCCTTCTGGATAAAGCAGGGATCCTGTTGGAATATTAAAAATGCTTCACGTTATACCCAAAAAGAATTCCTTTTTATTAGTAGGGTACCATGGGCATGATTAAAAACAGATATGGGGACGTAATTGAGCATTAGTTTCTCAATTGTCCCTGGTTCATGCCTCACTTTGAGCCCATATGGGTCTGGAGCCTTCATTAGGGCTGTGTATAAACATCCCTGCTTACCTATACATGCACTCGATGCACATTGATGAGGTGTAAGGCTCTCACATGAAGCAAAACCTTTTAATTCAGAGGCGCCTATGCATAAAAAAGAAAAGAAAAGAAAAGAAAATATTTCCAGACAATGAGGAACAGTAAGTTTACATCTGGTGTGTTTTTTTTTGGGGGGGGGCAAACATGCAATTCAAAGAGGCCAATAAAAAAACTACTGGTAGACTAATTACTAGGTACTCAGTGAGGGCAGTATCTCCTCATCGACACCTCAATTCTTACTTATAAAAACAATATTTTTTCAATCCTTGAAGAAAGGCTTCAGGATTGATGAAATTCGTGAAGAATTTGTAGAATTACTCTATTAGAGCAAATATAAGTACAGGAAACTAACACCACAGTTTTTATATCATAAGGCGTGCTCATATGCTGTGAAGTGAATATTAGACTCAATACAATGCATTTTTGTGCATGCACAACATTATCTGTGTAGGAAAGTAGGATCTGCTTTTATGGTTACCCCTACTCTTTGCTTGGTGCTTAGCTCTTTTTGACTAGTCTGACTGGATCCTGCTAATCAGGACCTGAGTATCTCTGCTTTCTCCCCTAAATTATTATGTTCAGTACTTAGGTACATCCCGGATTGGATGCTGGGGTGCTCTTATCAGTCCCTAGTATATGGTACTAAGGTATCCAGGTCATGGTACCCCAGAGGTCTCCCATGGGCTGAAGCATATATTATGCCACCTATGGGAGACTGTTCAAATTGTAACTACAGGCCTGCCATTGCAGCCTGTGTAAGCTGGTGGTAGCACCACTTACAAAAGGTATAGGTTTCCTATATCTATGGTCACTGCACTTAAAACCTATAATCCTACTAGCCTGCCTTCTCTTTACCTACAGAGAGGTTTATCAGAAGGGGGTCGGTTACAACTTCTGTTTGGACATCCAGTTAGGGTCTCCTGTATCTGCTGAAGGTGGGATGGGTGTTACATCTCAAACCTCCAAAACAAGACATAGTGAATATGTACTTAGCCTGCGTTCTTACATGACTGAGTACATGAAGAAAGCCAGCAAAAACCTGGAGACCAGCCAAGTACTTAAAAAAGCTTGGCATGACCAAAAGGATGCCCTGACTGTTTCCCAGCCACGTTAGAAAGTGTGGTTGTTGGAGCATGTGGCCCCAGTAGCTCCCTGAGACAAATAGAGTGGGCCCCATACTATACTTGAGCAAAAGGGTGAGGTCACCTACTTGGTGGACATAGGCCCTCCAAGAAGTGCCCATAGGGTACTTCATGTGAACAGGCTGAAACCCTTTGTTGACAGGGCTGACATGGGCTTGCTCACAGCAACTGATGAGGGACAGGGTGAAGAGAGTGACCCTCTCCCTGTTCTCCTCTCCAGAACTCTGATGATGGATCAGTAGATGGAGTGGCCTTAGCAGGCAACCTCATTGATCAACAGCAGATTGATTGTAGGAAAGTATTTAATCAATACAGGCATATGTTTTCCCTGACACCCAGTCAAACCACCTGGTGTACTCATGAAGTGGACACAGGTGAGAGTCTAACTTTTGAGAATAAAATCTACAGGCAGCCGGACCATGCAGAGATTACATCGGGACAGAGGTCCGGTAAATGCTGGAGTTGGGAGTAATTGTACCCTCAGATAGCCTTTGGACTAGCCTTGTAGTCCTAGTACCCAAACCTCACACTAAAGGTGGAAAAAGAGAAATGAGGTTGTGTGTGGACTAAAGAGGTCTCAATGCACTCACTAGGACTAATGCTCATTCAAATCCCCAGGGCAGATGGACTTATTGATACTTTGGCCTCAGCCAAGTCTTTGAGTACATTTTGACTTGACTGCTGGTTACTGGCAAATCAGACTAGCTGAGGATACCAAGCCAAAGACAGCATTCTCAACCCCTAGTGGCACTATCAATTTATTGTAATGCCCTTTGGTTTGAAGAATGCACCTTCCACATTCCAGAGGCTGGTGAAGAAAGTACTCATATGCCTGAAAGCCTATAGTGCAGCATATCTAGATGATATAGCTGTCTTTAGCTCCACCTGGGAGGATCACCTGGTCCACCTCAAGAATGTTTTGGAGGCTCTGCAGAAAGCAGGCCTCATTATCATGGCCACCAAGTGCCAGATGAGGCAAAGCAAGGTTGTGTTTTTATGCCACCTGGTAGGTGGAGGCCAAGTTCAACCACTGCAAAATCCAGACCATCATGGAATGGATTGCTCCAACTACCCAGACTCAGGTCAGAGCTTTCTTGGGCCTGACTGGGTATTACAGAAGATTTGTGAAGGGATATTGGTCCATAGTGACTCCCCTGAATGATCTGACATCTAAGAAAATGTCCAAGAAGGGTCAGTGGGCAGTATGTTGTCAGAAGGCATTTGATGATCTCAGCAGGCAATATGCACTGCTCCCACTCTGCAAAGTCCTGACTACTCTAAAACGTTAATTGTCCAGACAAATACATCTGAATTTGGGACAGGGCTGTGTTATCACAACTGAATGCAGAGGGCCAGGATCAACCAGTAGCTTTTATCAGCAGAAGGTTGACTCCCAGAGGGAAACTTTGGTCAGCCATTGAGAGTGAGGCCTTTGTTGTGGTGTGGGCCCTGAGGAAGTTGAGGTCATACTTGTTTGGCACTCACTTCATTGTTCAGACAGACCATAAGACCCTGGTATGGCTTAAATAGATGAAGGGTGAAAACCCCAAATTTTTGAGGCGGTCCATTTCCCTACAGGGGAAAGACTATACAGTGGAACATAGACCTGGGAGTAACCATGCCAATGCAGATGGACTCTCCAGATATTTCCACTTAGAAAATGAAGACTCAACTGGGCAAGGTTAGTCTAATCTCCTTACGTTTGGGGGGGCTGTGTAGGAAACTCGGATCTGCTTTTATGGTTACCCCCACTTTTTGTCTGGTACTAAGCTGTTTCTGACAAGTCTGACTTTGATCCTGCGAATCAGGACCCCAGTCTCTCTGCTTTCTCACCTAAATTGTTATGTTCAGTACTTAGGTACATCCCAGTTTGGATACTGGGGTTCCCCTTGTAGTCCCTAGTATATGGTACTAAGGTACAAAGGGCATAGGTACCCCAGAGGTCTGCCATGGACTAAAGAATGAATTATGCCACCCAAGGGAGAGCTTTCAAACTGTAACCACAGGCCTGCCATTGAAGCCTGTGTAAGTTGGTGCTAGCACCACTTACAAAATATATAGGTTTCGTATATCTAGGGTCACTGCACTTAAAACCTATAAGTCACCCCTATAGCAGGCCTTTACAATCCTGAAGGCAGGGTGCCTGGTTCTAAGTGGGAAGTTGCCCCTGCAGGAGCAGGACACACCTACGGAGTCCATTCTCCCAGGTTGTAGGTGAAGCAGCTATATAACATATAGATGTGCACTGCGTAAGTATGCGATGACCATTTCAAAACTGTCTGCAATTGATTCGATCATGTTTGGTATCAAACGTGTTGGAATCAAACCCCCATACCCTAAACGGTGTGGGAGGTATGATTCTAAGCACTGGAAGAGCTATCCGTTAAACTTTCCATGTTCCTAGTACCAGTCTTCTAGACCCAGACAGCACAACATGGCTGCCACCAACCAGAGACACTATTCTGCCCTCCTGCGGCTGAGCCAAGCTCGGGCAGGGGAAAATAGAACAATAGGTATCCTGTCACAGGGAGGTGTGACCACCTCCCAGACAGGATTAAATGTATTGGGGCCAGGTGGGTATGCTTGCCAGCTCCACTTCATCTGCATGAAGAGCACATTTGGTGTTCCCTTGCATAGTCCAGTTCAAACCAGCTCTGGGAGCTTTTGACTCCCACTCTGGCATGACATTGGACAAAAGACATGGGAGTAAACTCCCTACTGTCCAGACCCTCCCCTGGGAGGGTCCCCTGAATCGTCCCAACCCTTTTCTTAGGGTATTTAAGGGCTTACCTGTGGGTGGGTCCCTAGATTTCTCGTTGGACACAATTCAATTCAGACACCACTTTAACTTCTACCATCTGGGCACTCTGGACAATGCTAGACTTCATTTGGACTCAACTTCATCTCCCTTCCAGTCTGCACCATACAAGAACCTTCCAAGGCCTGTGGGCATCAAAGACACATAAAGAAATCTCCCTTGAAATGAAGGAGTCACTTCCCTGCATCTGCAGGCACAGCAACTAAGCTGACTGGTCTGCTGATACTGAGCTCCTACGGATTCCAAAGGGTTCAACAACACAGGTGGTGGTTCTCCACAGCTCTCAAGGCCTTCCCTGCAATCTCACTAAGTTTGAGGCCAGCATCCTTCGTGGGAGCAGAAGGAACCAAACCAATATGCACAGCATCAAATTGCCTTGGACAAGGCTTGGTGGCTCTCTTCCATCAAGATCTTCGGGCTCCAAGTAGCCCCAACTTAAAGCATCTCCAGTGACCAGAATCTATATCTACACTACAATGTTTGCATTGTGGGCTTCATCTTTTGGTAAGCTGCTCGAGGTCATGTTGCGACTCCAGTGCCTCTGGCCTGTGGGTCTTGTTGAGGGTCATCTTTCTTTCTGTAGGGCACCCCTGATTGCTCGGGCCTGCCCTGACTCCCATGCTTGTGGTGAGTCCCCTGTACCTTGCTGGTCCCGACATTACACCTTTTTCAACATCCACGTTTGCAGTTGCCAAGGTTTGCTTGTGCTACCAACGGACTCCAATCCCTCAACTCTCGACATCTGATGTGGGATGCCTCGTGCATGGCTCCTGGTCTTCCTCAGCATCGCCTGGTCCTCACAGCTGTACAGTCAAGATCACCGTCGACTCTCCTGCAACACCAGACATCGGTGGGCATTCGTCTTCCAGGTCTCCTGGTCACTTCTGAGTGACATAGACTCTGTCCCTTCTGCTTGCAGGTACCTCTCAACTAGAATCCACCTTCGGATTCCACCGGACACTTTCTCCTTCTCAACAGCAGCACTTTCCTGAAGTCCTCCATTGGAAACGACAGCGGTTTCCGACACCACTTTGCACATATGCACCCGGCTTCCCTGGTATAGGTATTGTTGGTACTAGGCTATCCACTGGTGGAATGACTCTCCAACCTTCTGTCTTCCTTGGGGTTTCTTCAGGGTCCACTGGAAAGGGTCCTTCTTCTTTATTACTGCAATCGCGAAGAACATTTTGATTTGTACGGAGAACGCAGTCGTGTTCCCAAACTGTACATGATCTCCGTGGGGTTCCTAGTCACTCACCTTGTGTGGTTACTTGGGGGCCTGCCACTTCTAGGTCCTCTAGACACTGTCTTGACTTGAGCCATGTTTCTTATACCACTTTCTTAATATATGGTTTGGTCCTGTCCCCCCGGGGTCCACTGTGTATTCTGCACTATTGAGGTGATTTTATGCAAAGTATTGTGTGCATAGTGCATATCTCCAGGTAGGAGATACATAAACATGTTAGTGAGTACTATATAATAAATATATATTATTATAGATAACATGTGTGGTTCTTTTTCATTTAATCCTTACATTGCATTCTGTTAACTCAAGCTGTTTTATACTTCTTCTGGACTAAGTCTGAATGCTGCTTTCCAGGGCTACCACTTAGAGAGCTTTCTACGGTTGTCTAAGACCTCCTAAATCACCATAAGGGTTGTCTGGACTGGTGCAGGGTACCCACTTACATAAGGTTACATCATATACAAGGCCAGTCTCTCACAATCAGTGATTTATGTTTCCTGACACTCATTCCTGTTACCCTATTTTTTGTTGTTTCAGGGTTCATGTGTGTCTGGCGAGGGGAACCATACTATAGTCACGCATTTGTAGAAAAAACATTTAGAGCAGTGTATATAATCCGCTTTTGTACACATAATGTATGGACAATGCCCTTGTGGTATCTTCCTAGGCATTAGTAAACTGTTTAACATCAACATTTCCCCATTTCCATAAACTTGTCAAAGCTCCCGTGAAAAACATTGTTATAAATGCAGCCTGTTGGTGGGGAGAACATAGGATTGACGGGTCTCTTTAAATGCCCCGACAATACTACGTTTAAAAGTTTGTTATGTACCGCCTTATGAATCCAAATGGGCTCGGTACTCAAAACAGTCTCCATTTACGGTGACCTGTCAAAGCTCCCACCAAAATGTGCTTGTTATGTGCAGGTATGTCAGCGGGGGTCCTCACATTTGCCATCCGATAAAAAGGCCTCCTCAATTACATTGTAAAAGCAATTTTTGGAATTTGTATGTTCAAAGTTCCTGTCAAGGACCATACTTATTTAAAAAATCATTTATAGGGAGGCTTCGAAGCGCCTGAATGAAGGCCAGGAGGAACCGAGCGAATTTGGCAGTAGCTTTGACAAATTACCGTAAACTGCACCTGGACTTTCAGGCAACTTATCTGAAAATTGTGGAGCGAAATTAAAATGTCCCCCTTTTTTCATAATGTTCTTGGAGTGTGAGATCTCCAGATGACCTTAGTTTCATGTAAGAACTGTTTAAGAAACGTTTTACTTTTTTGGTAAATTTTTGTGTGGGAAAAAGTATCATTTGATCCTATTCTTCACACTAACAGCCCACCAGGACCCTCCTTCAAAGAGCTGCTTACTCACCTCATTGGCATTAATAATTAAGTCCAAGTGGTGAGCATGTTATTTTTGCGGCTACTCACTTAAAGATATGGGGCTGGGTCACAAAACACTTTTTACTTTATGCCATTGGTGGTAAGTTAAGGCAATGGTTGCTTGAAACACTTTTTACTACTTTATTATAAAAAGGGGATTCTGGAGGCGGCAATGTGTGACAAGACAGCTTCTGCACATTTGTTGTGTGCCATTTTGATGTTGTGGTGGTATGTCCTGTTGTTTTCTATGAAGTCTGTTTTGACTGTTTTGTTGTGATGTTCCCTCTTATGTTTTAATTGTGTTATTATTTTGCTTTATGAATGTCACTGTATTATGTGCTATTTACTTTATATTTGTATACAAACAATGCTACATTTCCAGCCAAAAGCAGCTGATGCCTTAAAAGATAGCACTACTCGAGCTCTTCAACTACTTTAGACACGAGTCAGCCCAAAACTGTGGCAAAGATTGTTTCTTCACTTAACACTCACAGTGCTCGCTTTATGTGTTGCGGACCATGATGTTGAGTGTGGAGGCTATGGGTAAAACTATCAACTAGGGCATCATCATTTCTGAAACATGCTGAACATTGTCTTTTTAAGCATTCATGCTCTGATAATTTCATTTTAGTCAGCTACAAGCCTTGGGTATAATTTTTTAGAAAGTATATCCTTCCATCTAAATCATGATGCCAAATTGACTTTGCCAATGACCACTAGAGATGTTTATCTTGTAACCTCTTTGATGTTACCATACTCGCATTTCTGTTTGCATACAGTGACAAAAAAAGGATTTAGGTCAATAATGATGTTCATGATTTGCAATGTTCTCTATTCCCTCACCAGAACACTAACTGCCCCAAATTGGAGGATCCCTAAAGCACTGCTTGCTCTCTGGATCTTCTATGGCTATGTCTGGGTAGCTGGGCTGTGTGCAGGCGCATGGAATTCCCTCTGGACTTCGCCTCGGAGAGAGGTCAGTTTTGGTCCAATGTCCTGATTTTGTGGTAAGCGTTCCTGCTTTTTGGAGTGCCCCATCAACCACATGGACCACCCCTTCATGATCCATGATGGGGTTAAATGGCCATGCTCCGCCTGTGTAATGGAACTTGCTTGGATGATGGGCTGCGTCTGGTTTGTGACAAACCAGGTTTGTTGGGGAGGGCCTGACTCTGATGTTATGTTTGATGGTTTGATGTGAGAGCCTATGGGTTTGATGGTGTCTTACAGGGTCCACCAGAAGGCGGCAGGAGCAAATGCAATCAGGCTCCTGATACCTCTTTCCAGAGATTCCAAAATCCTTTTATTTCCTCTTCCACACACCTTATTGGGCCTCCTTTCTGGCCATTTGTAAAAAGAAAAAATGCCAGACTCTGGATCTCAGTTCCCCACTGGATTTGGCAGCCATCTTGGGGTACGACCTGTAAAGATCGCACACTAAGCCCCAGCCAGGCCTTACTTGGCTTTCTTTCTTACCTTGGAGATTGATCTCCCATTCCTGGCCGCCGCTTCTCTTCTTCCTCGGCAGTTCAGCTGGAGTAATTTGGTGCATCTTCAGGCACCTGGCATCGACGGACCTCTTCTGGAACTCAGACCAGCAAAAGAAAAAAAATAAAGACACGGAATATGGCTCCACAACACCCCCTACAAGGTCAGTGCACTGCAACTTTTAATGCCATCCTCAATATCTTTGGCATTGCAGACAAGACTCTTTATTTGTGAAAGAGAAGATACATTCTTTAAAAGGCATGAGACTTTGATACAAGGAACTGCATCACTAAAAAATATTTCTCTCCTAAGTAAAAGGAAGAACTTAATTCCTGGCATGGTATGCAAGCAATAGGCAACATACTTTTGGGATACTAAAGATCTAGATATCAGTGAGTTACAAGAGATAGAGATCATGGATGGGGGAAAACCTTTTCTGAACTGTTGATAATTGTAAGAAATAGTATGATGGTCATCTGAGTAACTCTCCTTTTGTATTTGTGGTATTAAGGGGGTGAATGACAATCGGAAAGAATCTGATCTGTGGAAATTTGAGAACACCAAAAGTCACTGAAGAGCAGAAGTGAACACACAGACAGTGAGAGAGTCAAATACTTTCCTATCCTTCTCCTTTCCCTATCCCCTTACCCTAAAGGCTAATCGCCAACACTTGCCATTCCTCTTAGTGTTGAAGATTAGCCTGAATGTGAGTGAGTGGAATAGCTCAGGTCAGTGAAATCTTGACAAAGGCAACATATGAACAAAAAGACTTTGCTAGAAGAAAAGGAATGACTCATGCTGGCACCCAGGGACTGGGGAAATACTTTGCAAGGGTCCAGTGGCTGAAATTCAATTTACCTGTTCCAGCGACACAAAGGCAAACTAGCACTTGATTTCAACAAGTCCCAGCCAGCCACTGAAGACTAAACCTATCAGGATTCCATGCTAGAGAGAGAGTTGATGTTAAGAAGCCTTCCCTTGTAACCTGAGTTCTGTGGAAGTGACCACAAATATATTTTCCAGATGTTGGAAAAGAAGTGGGACTTAATCATTTTTTAAATCTTATGAAGACCGGCACTAGGCACTAAAGCTTTCCTATGGAGGGGTCACCCCAGGCAGGCATGATAATCAGCTTCGTCCTGTTCCGAACTTTTTATCACATTGAAAACAGGTTTACTTGTGCCTTGCAGTAAAAGTGTCCAACTTCATGCAGCCATACTCAGCTACTGCTTCCAGCCTTGGCCCGCTTGTGGATATTGAGAAACAAACAAGTTACACATTCTGAAGATAAAACTTCGGACAGCAAATGTATTCCAGCAGCTAAGGCAACCTCATGTAGCTACAAAAATCAATCTGGTCCTCTCTGAGACTTTAGCTTCAAAACCAACAACAGCTGATCCTTGATGAAGACATATCCTACTTTAAGGGATCCTTGCTAGCATTAACCATCCATTTAGCCCTGATGGAGAATTTTGATCTCCAAAAAGCACTCTAAGTCCCAAGGCAAATACTTCGGCAGGGAAAACCCCTTGGTGTATCTGTCTTTTTCCTATTTTCCCAAATATTTAGAAACTTTTAAGTTACTTTCTTGAGTTTAAAATTATTGGCACTGCTTGAACTTAATGTGCCTTTCTCTGCGGTATTGCCTGCTGCTTGTGCCAAAGCTAGCACATGTAAAGAAAAGGTTATCTAAGAATTGTACTTTAGCCTAACCTGATTGTGTTTGCCACGTGTGAGAAATTGGGTTGTTGGTTGACTAGGGTGTGAGCCCTAGTCAGGCAACAGAAACCATCACTGGGATTGTGAACAACAAGAAGTCACTAAATTAACATGTGCTTATCCCTGCGTAGCTTGGCACAAAAAGAAGTCAGACTTAACTTAGAGGCAATGCGTAATGTATTTATGCAGTACACAAACAGGGCTAAAGTAACAACATAGGAAAAATTCCACACCAATTTAGACAAATAGAATACATTTTAATAAATTATTTGACACCAAAATGACAAACATCCAATCTGTAGAACCAGAGTTATGAATTTTCAAAGATTATTGTAAGAACTAGTGCCTAAAAGATCAAGGTGGCAATCACAGACATCTAGTCGCTCAAGACCAGGTCAAAGTCGACAAATATGGGCAACTGGTGATGGAGCATGATTTGGATACAAGAAGTGGATTGGGCCCAGTCAGCGCTTACCTACGGATTTAAAAGAATTTTCAAGAAAAAATGTTCTGAGAAGATAAAGTTCAGCAGTGCAAGGCTGCAGGCGGTGTCTGAGGAGGAAGTGTCATCATCTGGGAGCCTTAGGTTGAAGCCGCAATGAAGATTTCTGCATTCGGACTAATGTATTAACATTAGGAATACTGATTTTCAAATTGCAATTCTCTCCGAATCGTAATTAGGAAATCGGTATTCCTAATGTATGAATCTCTTTTGAGTTTCATTAGCGATTCCTAGTGGGTCAAAAATAGGCCTACCTCATGAATATTAATGAGGTAGGTCACAATTAGCGACCCATTAGGAATCACAGCCATCACAGGGTTGGTGGCCTGCTGAGTTCAGTGGACCACCATGTCTGTGATTGCTTTTTATTAGAGCAATCTTTTTTTTTTTTTTTTCTTTTTTTTTTTTTTAATACAGCACATTTTCCTTAAAGGAAAATAGGATGCATTTAAAAAGTAAAAATTAAGCTTTGCCATATAATTTTTTAAGAACAGACAGTGGTTTGCCATTGTCTGCTCTTAAAGAATGTTTTTATTTTCATTCTCAAAGGGAAAGGGTTCCCTTGTAGCCCCCTTCCCATTCGCAAATGGTTTACCACCTACTTGAAGTAGGTGGTAAAATGCTAATATTTTGCGAACGCATTCCAATTGCAAAACATTTTTACATACCACTGTGATTGAGTATAAGGAAGGGTCACCCTAAACGCGAACTTTTCCTAAAACTGTCGGACGTGTATTCGCAATTCCAAACTGCGGTCCGGTAACATGATACCGAATCGCAATCTGGGATTGATACATACCAAAATGCATTTTTCCGGTCACAAACAGCCCGATTCCTGTGCTGCATCACTCTGCACCACAGAGCTGTTCCAAGGGTGGAGCGTGGGTGTTCCCACACATCCACCAATGGATTTTGGAGTATTCCCAGATTTACCATTAGTGGTACACATGGGAAAACGTCAAAAGGCTATGTCTCCACAGGTGAGGAGTAACAAGGAGAAATTTCTTTATTTCTCCTAGTTACTTCTTCTTTCTATGTGTGCTACATTCTACATTTAGGAATTGTGGTGTGTTCTAATGTGATTTTGCCTTGCGAAAAGCCTTCTGCTGGGATTTCAATAATCATGTTTGAGAGAAAACTGTTTTCTCATGATTTCCCCATAGAGGTTATGGAAGGTGCTCCAGAAGCTAAAATGAGAGCATATTTTCTATAAACTCACACTATCTTTCTCAGTCATATGAAAATGAAGTCTGACAGTGAATTCCCTTGTGTTCTACTGCAGCTTCCCAGAGTGTTTAAAAGAACAACTAGAGCACTCACGTTGTTACTTATGACAAAAATGTGGCACACCTGATGCCATGTTGATTGAATCAAACTGGTAAAACTTAAAACATTTAATTTAGAAAGTAACAAAATGAGGGGGAAATTGTAGAAATTATAGTTAGTGCTGTTGAAAGGAAAATTAGGACACATTTTATGTGAGTACTCAAATATCTTCCTCTTCTATTTCATTAAAACATTCTGACATGCAGACTGAAAAATGCACTTTCAACACATGCACACATGCATACTGAAGCATGTACTTTCAACACCAGCAGCAGACTGACAGTTACCTCACAGGTGATCAGCATTTTTACTACTGTGTTCCAATGAGCAACTACAGTGCTAACATTCCGCATTTATGACAAAGGTGTGGCACATTTGATAGCTATCTTGATGGAATCAAAGTAGAAAAGTGAAAGCATTTTCTACTGAGGATAATGCAGTAAATGATGAAATCAGAGAGCTTCATAACAAATAAATCTTCCAAGATGGCCACCACAGAAAAAAAGCCCAAATATAGCACAAATATCACCCAAATGTAGTCAAAGTGTAGCCCAATGACAGACGTGTAAAACACTTAATTATTTTGTTCTTTTGCAGTTTTATATAGCGCATACTTGACCCAAAGGTGTAGGAGTGCTTTACATGAGAATCAGTTATATTACGAAAGGACACATTATTTTTTGTTTTAGGCATGGGGAGATTAAGTAATTTACCCAGAATCACAGGATATCGAGCTGATGCCGAAACTCAAACCTGGTTCCTCTGTTGCAAAGTCTGCCGCTCTGACTGTAATGCCACATCCTCTCCCTTATGTGTAACATATAATCATGTGATCAACTGGTTAAAAAAACAGAAAGTTAGCAAATAATTTAAAAGTGCTTTGTTGCTATTTGAGAACTCAGAATATATGTCCTCATTTTAGTTATTTAGTTGTTTAGAGCACTAACCATAATTTGGAGAGTGCAGAGGCAACAAGTTGACCACGCTGTACAGGCCGGAGGAGCTGTGGCAGGACAAAGGACCAATTAGGGCAGGGAAAAGTGGGGCAGGGGAAACAAACCAACCGCGCAGTACAAGCAAGAGAGGATGTGGCAATACACACATGCAAAAGACAGCTGCGCTTGCCGCCCAGCGGCTGTTACAGACCCTAGGTTCAACCGCCAAAGACTGGGGGGTATCTTGTTTGTGCGAAAAGCCAGTTTTGCTTGGCTCTTCGGTGTATCAAGGACCCATTGCTCTTTAAGAAAAATCTGAAAACTTTGCTTTTCTAGTTGCTGTTTTGTGCTCATTTTGGTCCTTTCCTTCAGTTAGCGCTGGGACACTTTCAAGTAGCTGCGCGCTGTATAAATTAAATATAACATAGCATAACATAACAAGTCATTGAGGGCAGAGGGAAGAGGCAGTGGCAGTACAGCCATACATGCCAACAGACCCGATGCAGGCAGGAGACACCCAAAGTTTTAAAGTCCAAAAGGCCTTTCTTTTATTTGTCTCCTGCCTAAAATTTTCTCTTTTTCAATGTAAGTCAATGGGGAAAATTGATTCCCTAGGTTTTTTCAAACTCTCCCCTTTACAAAGTTCAAAATGTTGGGGCGTTTGGTACATTGGATCATGGATGGCAAGAGGAATGGGGTATGGACATGGATTCGGATACGAGAGGGCAGGAGGCAGATGGGCCCGGGCACCAAACTGACTTTACAGGGCAGGAGTCGGGGTTGCAACAGCACAATACATCGCAGAGGGCAAGCAGGGTGGCAGTCTAGCAAATGGACCAAGAAGCTACAATTGCAGCTGAGATTGCTAGAGACAGTTCTCAAGACAGTCAAAGTTCTGCTGTGCTAAGTCAAGATCCACTAGGACAACCAATTGTTGAAAATGAAGCAGCAGTTGCCATGAATGAGGTTGAAACAGCAATGCATCCAGCTGAAGAATATGTAACAAACTTAGCAAACTTGAATAACAACTAATTATTGAGCAAAAAACAAATATATGAGCAAGTGAGACAACAGATTGACCATGGATTACTTCATGAAAAGAAAGAGTGCTCATGCACGTCATTTCAACCTATCCGAATGTACGTGAGTGGACAAGCTGGAACAGGAAAAAGTTTTTAATTAAAGTAATTACAAGAAAACAACTGAGTCGCATTTGTCTTGTGTTGTTACTGCTCCAACTTGGTTGGCAGCACACAACATTAAAGGAATTACTTTACATTGTTTACTAATGCTACCAGTATAGCATGAAAACAAATTGGAATACCACAAGCTTTCTGGAGAAGCTTGTTGTGAAGATTCAAGAGTCTTGAAGAAAATTAAACTTCTCATTATTGATGAGGTAAGCATGGTATCAAACTTAGGGCCATATGTATCATACAAATTTGCATTCGCAAAACCCGAAATTTGGCCTTTGTGAATGCAAATTTGCTAAATGGGATGTATGAATGAAAATCCGGTGCAAAATAAGAAATCGCAAAATTTGCTATTCCTTATTTTGCAATTGCATTTAAGGAATCGCAAATTTTGCAATTCATTAAATGCAATGTATGAAGCTAATTGTCCCTAAGGAATCGCAAATTACCACCAACTTCAAGTTGGTGGTAACTTGCGAATTTCTTGAAAAATTCAAATTTTTGCATTTTTCAAAGTGCCATGTGACGCACATACATGCCCTTAGGGCATGTATGTGCACCACATGTGCACCCATACTTATTTCAGCGGTGACAAGAATTTGCAATACCTACTTCACTGCTTAACTATGCTGCCTGGCAGAATAAAGAAAGTTGCACGAGAGCGTTGGGCCTCCAAGTGTTGGGCGTTTTCTTTTCGATGCAAATGCGGCCTGCCTTGGTCGTGGAGAGCCCGAACCTGCAGACGAGCATGTCTTGCGCCGTCATTAGAGCGGCACCTCAGGATTCTTGTACAGTTCTGCTTAGGACAAATAAAGCATGGAAAGGGCAGCGAAAAGGGATGGCTACCCACTGTGGACTATTTACATACTAGGAATGGGCAGTCACCTACTAAAGGAATACTCGAACAAACTACGAATACCAGCATGCAAAGGATGCATACGCCCAAGGGGCGGGACTAACGGAATCATTTTAAATCACTTGCTGTGCTGCCTTCCTTAACAGTCATCGCTGTGAACAAGGGCGAAAAACGCCCGAAACGCGTAAGGAAATCGGTGACAAGAATTTGCAATACCTACCTCACTGCTTAACTATGCTGCCTGGCAGAATAAAGAAAGTTGCACTAGAGCGTTGGGCCTCCGAGCGTTGGGGTTTTCTTTTCGATACAAATGCGGCCTGCCTTGGTTGCGGAGAGCCTGAACCTGGGGACGAGCAGGTCTTGCGCCGTCATTAGAGCGACACTTCAGGAGCCCCGTACAGTTCTGCCGAGGACAAATACAGCTTTGAAAGGGCAGCGAAAAGGGGTGGCTACCCACTGTGGACTATATACATACTAGGAATGGGCAGTCACCTACTAAAGGAATACTCGAACAAACTACGAATACCAGAATGCAAAGGATGCATACGCCCAAGGGGCGGGACTAACGGAATCATTTTAAATCACGTGCTGTGCTGCCTTCCTTATCAGTCAACGCTGTGAACAAGGGCGAAAAATGCCCGAAACGCGTCAGGAAATCGGTGACAAGAATTTGCAATACCTACCTCACTGCTTAACTATGCTGCCTATGATTGAAGAAGTTTGAGGATTATCAGGAAATAAATAGCTGAGACCTCTTTTTAAACACGTCTATGGTTCATTTGTGGTCTTGTGGATTAACTAATGTTTATTGGGCTATTGTGTCTTTCTCCTGTTGTTTTCCCCCAAAAAATTCTCCTTTGCAGGATTAAATCGCATGAGGAATAAAAAGCAAAGAAATTATATATGTTTAATTAATATAGTAACCATATCTAGAATCAACGTCTAGGACCACTTTGTCTGTAACACTTGATACCCAGGTCCTTTGACTTTTATTGGGTCACCCCTTATACAGTAACTATGCTGCCTGGCAGAATAAAGAAAGTTGCACGAGAGCGTTGGGCCTCCAAGCGTTGGGCGTTACCTTTTCGATATATATATATATATGTATATTACCTACTGGCAGTCGCCAGTAGGTAGTTATATTTAGGACCTAGTTTCCATAGGAAATCCACAACATTCTATTTCGAATAACTTTGGCGCTGGTGGACGAATCCGTGAATTTCTCCAAGAAAATGGCCTGCTCAGTTCCGCTCCTTCCCTGAAAGTTTGGGGGTGATTCGTCAAGCGGGGGCCGAGAAAAAAGGGAGGTTCCAAAACATGTTTTCCCCATGCAAGTTGCAATAGGGACCTTTAGCTAGGGCTACAGCCCGAAACGGCTGAACGGAATTACACGAAACTTGGCAGAGAGGTAGAGTTCAATTCACAGATTGGGATTTTTTTTAAATGGTGTAAATCCGTTCAGTAGTTTCTGAGAAAATTGGAAGTAAAATCATAGCGATATCTAGAGTCGGAGTTCAGTACGCGTACTGAAATCTGTTCAATTACGAGCACGAGCTGCATGCTGATTGGCTGTGAACTGTCTGTCAACACTCGAAACCAGGAAGTGGTGGCGGCCATCTTGTGCCTCGCTAGAACTGAGGCACTAGAAAACAGTAAAACAAAGTTGAGAAATAAGGGAAGGGGGTAGGCTAGAGACATTCTGACCCTGTAGGCTTGCTCATGGGGTTGTACATGGATGTTTAGGCTCTATTTTTTATTTTATTTGTTTTAAAGAAAAATCGTGGCATACGCGTATGTAAATACCTACAATTACGAGCAGGAGCTGCATGCTGATTGGCTGTCAATAGTCCAAACCAGGAAGTGTTGGCAGCCATGTTGTACGCGTATGTAAATACCTACAATTACGAGCAGGACCTGCATGCTGATTGGCTGTCAATACTCCAAACCAGGACGTGTTGGCAGCCATTTTGTTTGTCGGGTGGGCAGAGTCACAAGAAAACAGTAAAAGAAAGTTGAGAAATAAGTTAAGGGGGAAGGGTAGAAACATTCTGAGCCTACAGTCTTGGTCAGGGGGTGGTACATGGATCTTTAGGCTCAATTTTTATTGTTTTAATAATAAAAAATGGCGATGTACTCGTGCAGTACTTGTACGCGGTGGAAAAGGTGAAAAATAAAAGTAGAAGTCGGTTTTATTCATTAGGTCCCGGGGGGCCAAATTAAGCGTGCAATTTTTTCTGCATAATGGGGGCTTGTAAGGTGCCCCAAGCACTGGGAAAGGGCACTCCTCTGGTTTCATTTTGAAGTATGTGGGAGGGGGGGTTACAGTCCTACTCCCCACAGTCTCGGTGAGCGGCACCCCTGGGGTCTTTTTAAAAAACAAAAAATGTTTTGAGGTCTCTGTCTCTCTCTCTCCCCGTACACATCCCGGGGAACGCTACCTTTCTGGGGCAGTGATTTGTAAAATGACCTTCCAGCTCCGGGTACCTGCATTGTCTGGAGTGTTTTATTAATGTTGATAGGGTGGGCTTGATAATATGTCCTTGTAAATTCCCATAGAAGCCTATGTTCTGGTGTTAACATGGGCTTCTATGTGAAATAACAAGGCCGTATTATGAATGTCATTATCGCCGTTTTATCTGCAGTTTCTTGCCAATAAAACAGCGATAATTTTAACACCGGTGGTTGATGATATGCAGCTAAGTTTACTGGTAAAAAAAAAGGAATGGGCCATATTATCAAGAAAAAGCGATACATTATCGCTGTTTTTATCGGCAGCAAACTGTTGCTAAAGCGGCGATATTGTGCTTGATAATATATCCTTGTGAATTGGCATAGAAGCTCATGTTGACACTAGAACTTCGGCTGCTATGGGAATTTACAAGGGCCTATTATCAAGCCCATTATCGGCGCTTTAGCAGCAGTTTTCTGCTGATAAAAGGGGCGATAATGTATTGCCCTTTAGTGATGATATGGCACTGACAGGCGTATTATCAAGGATCAGTGTTAAAATTATCGTTGTTTTATGGGCATGAAAGTGGCGATGAAACAGCGAAAATGGTCTTGATAATATGCCTTTGTTAATTCTCATAGAAGCCCATGTCCTGGTGTTAACATGGGCTTCTATGGGAATTAATAAGGGTCTATTATGAAGCCCATTATCACCGGTTTATCAGCAGTTACTGGCAATAAAAGCGGTGGTAATGTATTGCATTTTGTTGATAATATGCCCCTTCATTTCTCTGATAGTATGTAAAACTTTCCTTTTTTTGTGTAGCAGTTGTACTCTGTACGCATGCGCAGCCTCGTTTCAAAGCCCACGTTTTTTCCTTTTTCTTCAAGTTCAACAAACAAAGCTTTGTTTATTTCAGGTATTACATTTGGCGCTTTGCTTTCCTGAGTCGTGTCTGTCATCCGCAGCTGTACTTTTGTAATATATTAATAATCGTATTTTATCTACATTTATTTGGAACATAGTGCCGAGGCGCCAAACGTTGATCACGTACTCCATCCACCGCCATTTTAGTAGTTTTTCACCGTTGTTTTTATTACATCTGTTACTTTCATTTTATCGTCCTCCTATTTTCTTTGTGATCGATGAGATTTCGAGGCACAGACATCACGGTGTTTGTCCCTAAACTCTGATGTTATCAGACTTGGTCACACTTATACCTAAAAACTAATTTGAAGGACGTAAGTCACAGGCATTGCAACGCATGTTCGTCAACAGAAAGACATTATTAAGATTATCGCCGCTTTTATCGGCAGGAAAACTGCCGATAAAGCAGCGATAACGGGCTTGATAATAGGCCCTTGTGAATTCCCATAACAGCCCAAGTTAACACCAGAACCTGGGCTGCTATGGGAATTTCCAAGGCTCTATTATCAAGCCCATTATCGCAGTTTTATCGGAATTTTTGCTGCCGATAAAAGTGGCAATAATGTATCACCTTTTGTTGATAATAGGCGACTTCGTTCCGTGTCCTGCATTGCATTTTGCGATGCAGGGCGCAGGATACGAAATTCATTTTATTAATTTAATTGTTTACTTACCTGCAATCATCCAGATTCCGCTGTTTATAACCCTCCACCCTGCCCCTCCTCCGCCTCATTTGCCTACCCCACCACGACTCCCTCCACGGGCCGCGGCTGAGTCAGTTACTTGTACTTACGTTAAGCATAAGAAATAATAAAAAAAAGTATATATTGTAAAATTGTCATCTGTGGAAGATACAAAAAAACACAGTTACTAGATATATTTTACAACACAAAATAATTTGTAAAACATTTCATTTGACTTTTTTGCTGTTCTCAGAATATATTGAATTTCACTACAAACAGTGAGTTCAATAGTACTTATCACATAACAGCGGACAAAAAAAAGACAATCCATAAGGATATCTTAAAAAAACCCAGTCAACATTGTCAATACCAATATAAAAAATAGAAATAAAACATATCTTAAATGTTTTTTTTCTAAGAGCAATTTCTTACATAAATATAAGATATTTCAAGCAATCATAAAATAACAATATATTCTGATTAATTTTCTTACACTGTAAATAATGTTACTTACAAGTAGATGCTGAGAAAATATACAGCAAAAAGTCCTTAATGGGTTCGCACACTTTTCCTTACGGCCAAATAGTATGCATCAAGTCCTTTGTTTGGAAGTTGTTCAATAGTAATCCTGAACATTCACCTCCCAGCCTTCTGTTCCAAAACCACTGACATCATCTACGGGTCTCCCAGGACTCATCCATCAATCCGATGCTGTTCATCATCTACATGGCCACCCTAACACAAGTAGGCCGCCATCACAACTTCAACAACATCTATTAGACAAAGAACACCTATCTCATCCTCTTCGTCACCAAGAAGCCACATACCACCAAAAGGACGTCACCAACTACATAAAGAGCAGCACTGTAAACACAAACTGGCAGAAGATGAAGGTACTCATCCTCAGACCCACTCCATCAGCCTCAGACAACTCCTGCTACCTGACTACAGTGTGAACAGTAGCAACACCTACTAACCATGTGCACAACATAGGATTCAACCTCAACTGTTCCCTCTCCATGTGTAAGCAAGTCTACACCGTGTCCTCGTACTGCTATAACACCCTCCACATGCTCTGCAACATTTACAAGTGGATCCTAGCCAAAAGAAGAACAGTGACACAAGCCCTCATCAGCAGCAGACTACACTGTGGTAAAAAACTCTACACATGAGTTCTAGCCAAACACCTTCAACAACTACAAAAAATCCAAAAGACCACTACCTGACTGATCATCAATGTCCCCGGCTTCACCCACCACCTGATACACCTACACTGCCTAAATATCAACAAAAGGATCACCTTTAAGCTCCTCACTCTCACTTACAAAATACTCTACAACACCAGACTAATCTACCTTAACAGCACTAATCTTAAAGGGAAAATTTTTATCTTAAAATTTTGTCTTTAAAAATATTAGGTAAGAATTTGGTAACTCTTTGGGCAAACTTTGCTTAAAATCTAATTGAGTATCATTACACTGTATCCAAAATTTCAGACATTTTAAATAAACAATGTAATGTCCAGATGTGGTAGAAGGTCCATCATGAAAAATAATAGCAACAGCTATAAAAGTTCTTCCTGATATTGAACATTGACCAGCTACAAAACTTTTAATTAAAGTTTTCAATTTTGTTCCATCAGTTCAACAACGTTGCAGCATTAAAATAACATACTGTCCATATCTTTCTATAAATAATGTTGATGACATTTCTGATTTACATTGGCTACACTCCATGTTTTGACTTGCTCCTCTAATTATAGTGTTAAAAGACACTGATTCACAGTCAGGTAAAGTCAAAAATATGAATCTCTCATTGTCTATGTCAGTGCTACATGTAAACAAACAATTCCGACAGTCATGATGCCATTTATAAGAAAGGACAAAAAGGTTTTCAACATCTATACCTTCATCTTCCAGTACACCAAACATAAACAATAAAAATTCCTGACAATCTTGCTGAATATTCTGTGTAAATTGAATAGAACCAGAACATATGTCCAAAACATTTCGAATATCAGAAACACTTTGTATTTTACTTTCATCACTAGTACATTTCTCATAAACAGAATTCAACAATGAACAGAATCTTTTGTCCCGGTTTTCTACAATTTGCTGTTGGAAACTTTGAAGAAAAAAAAACAACATTAACAACTACATTAGCATAGCAGTTGACACCAGAACTATTTTCAAATCGATAACCAACATTCTCTTTAACTCTGTTGATGTGTTTTATCTAGGAACCCGATTCAATATTGGGACTTTATGCCCCTATACAGCTATAATCAATAATATCCCTATAATGGCATAATATTCAGAGCCATATTTCAGTAAATCGCCCCTGCAGTAAAAGACACGGCAGAAGCTACTTCCTTAGATTCCTAGAGAGCACACCGAGTTCTTTCAACACACCAAACCTCCAGCAACCTGGGAAAGCCCCGCTTGCTTTGTTTTGATTTGTAATAGAACTCCTGCGAGCACTGTAAGAACGGCCAGTTCTTAGTGACATCTTTATTGACATCTTATGTCGAACCTTACGTCAAAATCGTCACCTTTCAGGTATAAATATACCTACGTTGCCTTAAGCAAACACATGGTGGTGATTCTGGAGCAGAGCAGCTAATCTACTTTCCGAGAGCCCAGCAGAAGCGAGAAGCCCACGGACGCTGCCCATCCTCTTTGAGGCGCTGAGAAAGACGCTGAAATCCAGCTCCGGCATTTCCAGCCTACCCTTGCGGGTGACTGGGATATCGGGTCCTGAGAGGGAGATACCAGACCTCCTACATTCTATTCCCAAGGTACAGTGCTGACTAAACTCTTAGAGAGAATTCTTGAACAGATCCTTGGCAACAAACCTACTTAACTTAAACTGCTACTTACTTACTCCTTCCCACGTATTAGGCTTAGGTCAGGTACACCAGGGTAGGCGTAGTTTAGAAGCATCAGTTGAGCACGTTAGCCTATGTATATATGTATATACATTTTATCCATTTTAGAGTGTCTTATGGCTAAGAAACCATATCAATGCTTTTACAGTATTATTTCATAATACTCCTTACGTACTTTACTTTATAACTAGTATTGCAATTGTGGCAATTCATTTCTCTTGCATGAGAAGGAAGACTGCTCAATAAATAATACCTTTTATTGAAAACGCCCGTCTCTCTATTCTCTACACCCTGGTGAAATTAAATATGCACAACTGACTGAGTGAAATAGCTGTCTATTGTTTCACACGACTCTAGAGATTGACTCTTATTCTGAGGGAGCAAAGTTGTCATGTTTATGCGGTTGTCGGAAGCTGAATCCCTTCTTGTCTGAGCCAGGGAAGCTGATCACTTCCTATTCAGTCAAGAAAGTTTCCAGTGACCTCTGAGCTAGCTGGCGCAAACTTAAATTAAGTCTAACATAGTCAGTAGAGACCTAGAAGACCTCAGTCCTACGTCTAAACTGCTGTTTATGTTATTCCAATGCGCATGGCCTATAGGGAAAATAGGAACTACACTACATGGCGCCCAACGTTTGGTAAGGCGATAAAACTAATGCAAGACGTTAGAGTAACTCAGTCGTGCTTTTTCACACAAACCCTTTCTCCCGTAAATACTCCAATAGACGTCTGGAGTGGGTGAAAGGTTAAAATCCACCGGAACCTAGTAGGAAGAGATTCCTATATAAAGTTTCTGGTTTAGTCAACGTTGAAGGATACAGTGTTCCAAAATATTGTGCACCTAATCTTTTGTTTCCTTGGAAACCTGATCTGCAAACTTTCATTAAAACAATGTCAGAAAATGGCGACAACAACGAAACCGATGAAGCCGCAGTAGATACGAATCAACGGGGTTTTGATGTTACAGGGTTTAATGAACCGGGTGCAATTATCATCCCGGCAAACATAAGAAAAACTATAACTTTAAAACTTATAGAACACGGACTGTCATCACAATGTGGGACAGTCATTTTCGTGATAGAAGCACACGAATATCGGCAGACAGAGGTATTCTATTCATGGATAAACTTTCCAGCGGCAAACGCTACAACACACGAATTTCACTATTACAGAATAGAGGAACCACCGGATGAATATACTCCTTTCGAGGATATTGAAATACCACTAAATTACCAAGAGCACCTGCTCTGGTTTAAAGGCCCCCTAAAACATAATGATCACATCACCAGGCTCGGTCCACTAGGTAGACCAGGAGCAACGTGGCCGGTTCTAGCCAGCTACACACCACATCCAGACATTGATAAAATGTCAAGAGAAGAACTTTTAGCACAGCTAAAATTACTAATTAAAATTCACAGACAGTTAGTCCAATATGCAATGCGGACTGCAACAGTCCAACCAGCTGTTAATATTCCACAGCTGACCCCTCAGCAGGGGAACACAAATAAAATTACACCACAGAACATACAATCATGTCTGGAAAAAACACCCGCAAAACGGGAACAAATTCCACTCTGGCTGGCACAGAAAATAACTCAAATAGATGCAGTATTCCTGAATACTACCCCTATTGAGAAACACAGAATTCTGACTATCTGCCTTCCAATGGGGGTCGCACCACATGTGGAGGACTGTGACACTTGGGGTACAGTCTTTGCTTCCATTTACACAAAAACACATGGTGTTCCGTCTCTGGCGGTAATACCAGATGTGCTAAAACAAATTCAGAATGAATACGGTCCAGAACCTGCTTTAACTCTTGGTATGAAATTACTGAAAGACTTCAAGCAGGTCTCGGCTATATTATTAGCCAACATAAAAGGAGAAGCAGCATCTGTGGCGATCCGCCAAAAATTGAAAGAAACAGATATAACAGATCAACCAATTGAGCTTGCCAGAATCATAGAAAAATGCTATGAGGAACTAGGTAGAGATAGTTTGAGTGGGAAACCAGTAAAACCCCAACTACTTGAAAATCCTGAAAAATTATTTATTAAAAATAATCTAAACACTCCTAAAAAGAGCTGGGATGGAAATAAACAATCCACTCCCAAAGAAAAAAGATTCCAGTCCAGAGGAAGGTCTCCTCGGCGGAGAGAAAGAACTCCGAATCGAGAACACCAGTCTCCCCAAAGGGAGCCCTCTGAAAAAAGATACAACCTTAGAAATAGGGATAATTTGAAAAAGCCTGATAGATATCAAGATATTGATACACGTCCCTCTCGATCTTTTTTGCTGAAATCGGAAAGAAGAGGACGGTCAGAACAAAGGGAAGAGCACGCCAAGTCCAAAGACAAGGAACCTGCTCAAAGTAAAAAATTACAATTTCCAAGAAAGAAGGTAGCCAGTATTAAAATAATCAAACATGCAGAGGATACTGAGGACACAGCCGAATAAACGGAGAGGTGCACAGACCATGCTAGACAGCGCAGCAGAAATCTGCATAGCTCGCACGACCCTGATGAATTATCTGGAGACAGTGGACACAAATGAATACATTCAAGTGGAAACTGCAGATACCAGAGTTAGCGAACCTCATAAAATATACAAAATAATATTGCGTATAGAGGGAGATAAGACTAGGAAAATAAGGGGTCTGTTTTGGGATAAAAGGCTATGACATCCAGTTAGTTGAGAAAGATTGGCCCCCAGAGTTTGTCAGGGAGTGCCCTCAAGGCGAAGAAATGATTAAGCCTGCCTTCTCAAATCATATTCCAATTCACAGAAAATATATATATGCAAGAAAATGGGCAGTAGCTCAAGCACCTGCATTATATAAGAATCAAGTAGGATGAGATGAGGACTCTCCTCCTCACAAAATCCAGTTAAAATGTCAACCTACTGCACAAAGGCAGTACCCGATTAGGCAAGAAGCTAAAAAACAAGTCAGGGAGATTTTAGATCAACTTGAATACCAAGGGGTGATTGAAACATGCACCTCTCAAATGAACAATCCTTTGTTTCCTGTCTCCAAACCAGACGATTCATATCGTCTAGTCTTGGACTACAGACACCTTAACTCATGTTGCAAAACATTTGCAGTACAAAATTCGCACAGTGCGGCACTAATGAATAACATAGTTTGCAAAAAATACAAAACAACATTAGACATCACTAATGGGTTCTTTTGTCAAAATATTGCACCGGAGAGCAGATACTTGACCGCTTTCTCAATAATGGGGTAACAGAAAAATTTATGTCGACTCCCACAGGGATTCAAGAATAGCCCAGGATTATTCTCAGCCAGAGTAACAGAGTTACTACAAATGTATGATGATGAGGCATTATCTTATGTCGATGACATCTATCTCACAGACGACGACTTGGATACTCACTTGAAAAGAGTGAACACCATAATACTTGGGTTCGCAGCAGAGGGTTACAGATTTAACTTTAAAAAGTCACGAATTGACCATCTAACGGTCCTATTTTTAGGATACGAATTATCAAGTGAAGGCAAAAGCCTAGCAGACAACTTCTTAGAGAATTGCGCTGTACTCCAAGCACCAAAAACGCTGAAAAATTTACAATCGATTCTAGGCTTCCTGAATTTTGGAAGAACTTATATTCTAAATTATGCAGAGAGGGTTAAACCTCTCTATGAATTAATAAAACCTGATTTTAAACCAATCAACTGGACTCAAAAACACACAGGAATTTTGAGATCACTGCAAACAGACATGTTAGCTAAAACAAAATTAGAAACACGCGACAATACACGCAACCTTGTATTCCGAGTCATCCCAGGAAGATGCAGATTCACGTACCTGACCTCTAATGAGGGAGAAACGGTACCAATAGCTTACAAATCACATTTGTACACACAAGCTGAACAAACATTCAGTCTTACAGAAAATACTATTAAGGCAGTTCAAACTGCTGTAGCAAGAGAACGAGCTCAAGCACAAGGAAAAGGAATAACTGTTTTCACAGCAGAATCAGCCTTCGAGGCGCTATTCAGCCCAGTAAATCTAAAAACAGTGGCACTAGATCCAAAATGGATACAGTGGGAAAATTCTCTTGATACAGAAAAAGTGACATACTATTATGTCCCGAACATGAAAAAACTGAATGATTTAAACTATGAAGAAGAATATCCTCTGCCAATCGAAATTCTGCCTCTCCAACAATACTCTTGTATAATCTATACAGACAGATTTGTACAGCATTACAATGTAGATGATAAATCCTACAATGCAGCCTGCGTGATTGTTAAAGGTCGCTGGCTCTGCGGTAAATTCAGACCAAAAATAACAAAAACTGAATCACTGAGAAACTGTTCGGCTCAGCGAGCTGAAATCAGATCTTTAAAGATGGCGCTTGAAAATGCAGAACGTGAATTCCCGACACTAATAGTGTGCGATTCGCATTTCTGTGTCAAATCTTACAATAATGAGTTGCAGAACTGAGTTCAAAATGATTACAAAGACGACACAGGTGCCACAATCAAGCATAAAATTCTTTGGAAATAGGTAGTTCTTTTACAGAAAGAACTACAAAAGACTCACGTGATACACACTCTGAGTCATCAACGTGATGGCGTTCACGTTGCAGGGAATTCATTGGCTGATACAGCCACAGCGGAAGCAACTAAACCGGCTTCCGTAGCCACAAAAAAGCGTTCAGAAAAATACATAGACGGGCAAACTATGCTGGCGGTAAAAACGTCTTCAAAAGGCAACTGTGCAGCACTACCCGTGAACTATCCACTCAATTATAAATACACAATTGACGCAAACTCCGTTCCTTTTGCTCAAATCCCTGGAGTGGGGGATAGGGTAATTCCAAACACGAACCAGAGAGTCTTATTAATAGCAGACGCACACATGGGTGAAGGTTCAAGGCACAAACAGATGAAGGAATCTCTGACAGAATTACAATCAGAATACTGGTGGCCGGGGATGAGCCTGCAACATTGTAAATTTGCGAAGAGCTGTCCAGACTGCAACAGAGACCACAGTAACGAGCCAACTGGAGTACTGCCTTGGCCATTTCTGTAGTTAGCATAAAGGCTATCTATACATAAAATCCAGTGTCCTATTAATTCCTTTTTAGACTAAAATACACTTAATAATGTGGCCCCAGCGCTCGGCTGACGCCAGAACTGTTATAAAAGATTTGCGAGTCTTTATCGGCACATACGCAATTGCCATGCTTCATTCTGACCAGGGTCCTGCTTTTAGCTCTCGAGCTTATAAGGAGGCCATGACCAGCATGGGCATTGGGTTGCGGTACTCTTGTCCCTTCCATCCTGAGGGAAACGGGGTTGTGGAAAGAAAAAACCGAGACATAAAGCAATCTATAACGGCAAAGGTATTAGGTTCGGGTGATGGGTGGGTCCAGCATTTAACAAGTGTCCAACGTAGTCTTAATAATCTGCCAAGAAATTCTCTAAAAGGTTTCAGCCCGTACAAACTATTGTTCGGAACTAGAATGTATGTTCAGGACTTAGATAGTCATGCTTCAGTGGTAGAAGATAAGAAAAAATGCTTTGACATCAAAGATCGTTTGGCTGTTTTACAGGACTTAAATGAAACAAGAAAAGCCCTGAGCAACATAAAGTTAAAACAGCAGCCAACAACCACTGAAGACACACCACCTGTCCCAGCAAGACCTGTCTGGATTCCAAAGATTGGGGATCTGGTCAGAGAGAAAATAGCGGTGAAGAAGGAATTTGGGCCTTCTTACAGAAAAGCAGTACCTGTCTTAGCAATCAATGGAACAAGATCAGTTGTACTACCGCCTCTTGCTGGTAAAAAGGAGAACCGAGTTGTATCCATCGACCTGGTAAAACCACAATCATGTGGCCAATAATAAGTAGTAGGCCCAGTGGACTCCCAAGAAATAGCAGAATACCAAAATTTGCTACAATCCAAGAGGTTCAAACTGAGAGACTAATCACATTTGATAAACCTGCAGTGAATAAAAAAGGACTATGCAGAAATGCCATGGAACTTGTGCCTCTTGAAACTCAAATTGAAACAGTTTGTCAAGAAACACCAGTCTACAATGATTTAGCATCAGAATGTGCTAATGAAAGGCAAATTGAAAAAACAATTCCAACAATTGACAGAACTGCATCTGGCTACTTCATCAATTTCGATAACTTTTCTGAAGATCAAAGCGAGCCTGAAGTAACGCCAGCAACAAAGACTTTTAAAGACAAAGCAATAGTACTCTTTCATCAATTCAAAGAAGCATATCTAAATGCACCGTTGATTGAATATTGGATTGTATCAGGGGTACTCATACTCCTACTCTGCCTAATTTTAGTTTTAATTTTAGGAAAATTTATTAAAGTACAATGGACACAGCAAGTCAGAACATGAACTTAGTTCTGAAGCCACACAAGTCATCTCACATTGAGAAAAGAGAACTGTCATCAGTGAATGTCACAGTCATTCCAATACCCGGCGGGGTAGTTTGGGACAAAACAGATTACGAAATATATGGACCGGTCGAACTGTTTAAATATCCTCATCAGTTTAAGGTTTCATTAAGTGACTTTGTAAAACCAAGTACATTCTCTGATGATTGGGACTTTGAAAGCATAAATAATATGATGTCAGATTTAGTTATGTCAGCAAAATTTACAGAACATGATTATTTGCAAGGTTCATCGAATTATGAACAGATGTATTGCTATACCCATTATGCAGACCACTATCTGCATAAATCTGCTCAACCTAGATATGTTTTTAAATATAATCAATGGGAACATTGTGCAACTCCACCTAAAAGCAGTTCAAAAACATTCTATGAGAAATTCCAATACTTCTCAGGGTTTAACACAAGTGATGCAGAAACATTTTAATATAAACTGTTAGATAAAACAGGGACAAAAACCATGCTGACAAATACAAAATTGATCTATTCGGAAACATTTTAAGAAAAAATGATTACATTTGGTTTTGATTTCTGGAAAAACAACATTGAAACAAAAACCATATGGGGTACAAAAGAATGGCAGGTACAAGGCCTAGAAGCATTGTTTCGAGCCTGCATGATACCAGAACAAATAATGTTCTTGAATGACACCATTCAACAAACTACCTGTTTTGGCCTAGCCAAAATCAAAGACTTAAACAAACCGTCTTTTCCAAAGCCAATACCTGATAACACAACCACAGATATTGAGATAGACGTACCCAAAATTTTACATCAAAATAGAACACATCCTGATTGGAAAAAGTGGTTAATCTGGCCAACAGACACAAATAAATGTCAAGATAGATTCCTGAACAAAATACAGGGGTTACAAATGACCAGACCAGACCCTAGATACTCCCAGAGACAACATCCAGGGATAGTAACAACATACAGTGTAGGGAAACTATGCCTTGAATGGCTACAAACATCCACACTGGCACAAATTAAGCAACACTTGTCTTTACTTAAAGATGGTGCTGACTTGCACGATTTCATAATGGGACCACGCAAACAGCGTCAAAAATGTTTCATAGCGGCCAGTATATACGCTGCTTACAACGAGGCATGGAAAGTTACTCAAATTGAGACAGCAGAGAAAATATGAGAAATTGATCGTATTAATTTGGAAAAATCACTTTCTGTTGTGGACAACGGGTTAATGACTCTGTCCTCCAGAATATATTCACTGAACAGTATTGTATCATCTGCTATAGATATAATAGATCAGGACTTTCTAATGTTACAACATGGTCAGTCCCAATTACGTTCTATTGTACAGCTAGGCTGGACGTTGCAAAACCTGCATTCAGGCTATGTGCCTTGGCGTTTAATAAACACAACGTCATTGTTCTCTATCTTTAACCTTACTGATAAACAAATCAGTTTGGCACAGAAAAGAGCAGACTATACGATTCTGAGCATTGAAAAACTTGAGAGATTACCATTGACAATGTCAGAAAGACCTGTCATTGAATGGATAATACACGGGATTATCACAATTCCGATAACAACTTTCCAATTTAAAAAATGCCAAGAGTATATACCAGCAGGCCAGTATGAAAGGTTGGGTAAAGGGTACATTAAGTCAACATGTAAATCACCTTATACACACACATGTTATAGTGACAAAAACCAGAATGTATTTCTTAGTGGTAATAATTGTAAACAATCACTAAGCAGTATACTTCTGTGCCAAGGTATTATTTACATGAGGCCTGTAAGGGGACTTCAAATAACCTTTCATGCCACCACCACGGCACACCTGCAACACAGATAGAGCCATTCTTTAGACAACTTTCTAACGGGAGTTACGTTCTAATAACGGACCACAGCTGTTGTGGCATGGTGCCAGGAAAAGCATATCTCGTAAGCGTTAGTTCCATGGTCACTTGCTGTATGCAAGCATTGTATCCAAATGGCCCTCGAGACTCAGAGGCGACGATTTGGCCTCTGTTGAATATCTCTTCTATACGAATTGATACTTTAAGCAGAATGAAGTCTGTGCTTTTACAGACAACAGTGCCCATCACGTCATCAAAAGAAACGTATGATCTTCAAGTTGCAAGGACAATGGCAGAGATACATACACTTTTATCAACTAATTGCCCCGTGCATTTCGCAGAAATGCTAAGCCAAATCCTAAATATGTCGGATGCCAGTGGTATCTCGAATGTATTTAGGACAATTTTTTCGGGACTGTTAACACCCTTCGAAGCAGTCCTGGGCATCTTTCCCAATTTTGTCCATTCGGTTTTTGGTGGCCTACCACTAGTTTTGGGACTCGTAGCAGGAATTTTATTTTTGAACCTTCTGCCTCGATATGGCAAGCCAAAACGCAGACATGACTCCGGCAACGATGGAATAAACGACCCTAGGAATACGCTACCGGGACCGCATAACTAAAGTCCTTGGATTAGCCCGGCTAAGAGATCTGAATATGACCTGGTTTCTTTCATTCAGACCTATATGGCAGAACTGCATCTTACCTGTGCTTCGATGTGTGCTATGCGGAGAAGAATGCGTGTTAGACACCTGTCTTACACTACAATCAGCAGTACCAATGGATGTCGATACTTTACTAAGTCCAGTAACGGCTCATGCATCGTGTTGTCCCCAGCGGTTACCAATCCTGATGACGGCATTCGTTGAGACTTCTGCACTACGATTAGGTGGTGGCAGTGAAGCAAGAAATGAGAGCAACATCACCCAGGTACGACCTTCTGTGAGCATTGCTGATCCCTGAAATCGATGATAGCAATCATTCTCACGACTGCCCGGTTACAGCATTATCATCCTTGGTCGAACTTTCACCTGAAGCTGTAGACTGTTTTTTTGCACATCTATCTGAAGTCATGTTCTCCCCTGAACCAAAATAATAACTTTTGAGCCAACCGGCACACAGCGGTCCCCTGAACTCTGAATTTGGCCTTCAGCTTTGAAAAACAAAAGCTACTGAAAACATTTGGAACTATTTTTTCCCTGAAACGAAATTATTTTTTCCAAAATTCCAAAATATTTACCTTTTTTTGGCACACGTACTCTGCTTACAGTAGAACTATTCATAAAGAACAGAGCTTCTATTTTTAGCTAATCTAGAGACAATATGTTACCACAGCCTCTAGCACACTCACAAGCAAATTATTTATATGTGATGAAATAGTCTCGACCTTCTTTTCTGTAATTAAGAGACATTTCATGTGTAATTTTCAAAAATCGTTCAACTGAATATATATGCAATTTTTGAATGATTACACTGCTTAAAAACACAGTACCTATAACGTTCCGTGTATTTCGCATACTCCATTTCGAATGCAAAATGTATTTTGGGGTGGGTTGGAATACACATTTTGCTTAGTTTTTAGTAATTGATGGACATAAAACCGTGGAGTGGGTGATGTGTTTTATCTAGGAACCCGATTCAATATTGTGACTTTATGCCCCTATACGGCTATAATCAATAATATCCCTATAATGGCATAATAATCAGAGCCATATTTCAGTAAATCGCCCCTGCAGTCCAAGACACGGCAGAAGCTACTTCCTTAGATTCCTAGAGAGCACACCGAGTTCTTTTGACACACCAAACCTCCAGCAACCTGGGAAAGCCCCGCTTGCTTTGTTTTGATTTGTAATAGAACTCCTGCGAGCGCTGTAAGAACGGCCAGTTCTTAGTGACATCTTTATTGACGTCTTATGTCGAAACCTTACGTCAAACTCGGCACCTTTCACGTATAAATATACCAACGTTGCCTTAAGCAAACACATGGTGGTGATTCTGGAGCAGAGTAGATAATCTACTTTACGAGAGCCCAGCAGAAGCGAGAAGCCCACGGACGCTGCCCCTCCTCTTTGACGCACTGAGAAAGACGCTGTCTTTTCTCCTGCCGAGAAAATCCAGCTCCGGCGTTTCCAGCCTACCCTTGGGGGTGACTGGGATATTGGGTCCTGGGAGAGAGATACCAGACCTCCTACATTCTATTCCCAAGGTACAGTGCTGACTAAACCCTTAGAGAGAATTCTTGAACAGATCCTTGACAACAAACCTACTTAACTTAAACTGCTACTTACTTACTCCTTCCCACGTATTGGGCTTAGGTCAGGTACACCGGGGTAGGCGTAGTTTAGAAGCATCAGTTGAGCAAGTTAGCCTATGTATATATGTATATATATATTTTATCCATTTTAGAGTGTCTTATGGCTAAGAAACCATATCAATGCTTTTACAGTATTATTTCATAATACTCCTTTTACTGTACGTACTTTACTTTATAACAAGTATTGCAATTGTGGCAATTCATTTCTCTTGCATGAGAAGGAAGACTGCTCAATAAATAATACCTTTTATTGAAAACGCCCGTCTCTCTATTCTCTGCACCCTGGTGAAATTAAATATGAACAACTGACTGAGTGAAATAGCTGTCTATTGTTTCACATGACTCTAGAGATTGACTCTTATTCTGAGGGAGCAAAGTTGTCATGTTTATGCGGTTGTCGGAAGCTGAATCCCTTCTTGTCTGAGCCAGGGAAGCTGATCACTTCCTATTCAGTCAAGAAAGTTTACAGTGAACTCTGAGCTAGCTGGCGCAAACCTAAATTAAGTCTAACATAGTCAGTAGAGACCTAGAAGACCTCAGTCCTACGTCGAAACTGCTGTTTATGTTATTCCAATGCCCAGGGCCTATAGGGAAAATAGGAACTACACTACACTGTCCTTTGTCTTTTTGCTTGGAGGCGCAACTTCATCTTGTATTTCAGAACCGATATTCTCAAACCTTCCTTTTCTACATTACCTCGCGCTTTTTAATCACTGGATATTGACCTATTATACTCTTTCACACAGTTTGTATCTGCAGAAACCTTTGTCTCATCAAAATCAATTAAGTACAATCCAGATAAAGTTCTGACTCGAGACAAAGCAACATATGCCATACCTTCTTTAAACACTGTACTTCCAATATTCATTAAAGCACAATCTACACTTTAACCTTGAGAATTATGAATGGTCACCGCATATGCCAAACAAGCAAAAAATGAGCTGCACAACGACTATCTTGTTGTACTTCAGCTATTTTATCAAATTTGATTTTCAAAAATTCAATCCCAGCTCTGTTTACATAATTAACAAAATCAACAATTTTACTCATTGCTCCATTTATCAAATCTTTTTGCATATCCAAATTACGTCGCAAAATGTCTCTACAATTTACACATGCATACAAATTCTATTCTAAATCAGCAGTTTTACTTATCGATTTCTCTAAAGAATCCAATTTCCTCTTCAAGTTTTCACTGAAAATAATGCTGATTCTCTCATGTTCTATTTTATCAATTGCTTCCAATTTTATAATTTCTTCATTTTTCAACTTTAACATTTCTTCATTGAATATAGAACATTCACGCAGTGTTGGCATTACGCAGATTACAGATTTGTTTTCTGCAATTCTCATGTATATTTTCTGTGGGACAATATTTGCATTTGGAAACAAATTGAAAGTAATTGTGTCTGTAAAGCTTGTTTTCCATGTTCGGTCAATTTTCCAATTCTTATATCTTGAAGAATAGTTCCATAATCGACATCATTTGCTTGTCTCATATTTGTAGTAAGTTCCTTATACTGAAAATATGACCAAATGTTTACTTGCCAATACTCCCCAAAGACTTTCTAGTATCTTCATGCACAAGTGTTTTAAACACTGGCTGTCCTTTTACGGGAGTAAGTTGTGGAAGATCTCCAAAAACTATGACGTGTTTTTCTCTGAATAATACGTCAAACTCTGTTTTAAGAATTTGCTGCATTCTTAAATGCACAAAGGCAAGCATTAAGTTTGAGACCATGCTTACCTCATCAATAATGAGAAGCTTCATTTTCTTCAACACTCTTGAAACTTCATAAGAAGCTTCTCCAGAAAGCTTGTGGTATTGTAATTTGTTGTAATGCTCTACTGGTAGCATTAATGAACGATGTAAAGTAATTCCTTTAATATTGTGTGCCGCCAACCCAGTTGGAGAAGTGACAACACAAGACAAATGCGACTCAGTACTTTTCTGTAGAAAAGTTGTGATTACTTTAATTAAAAAACTTTTTCCTGTTCCAGCTTGTCCACTCACATACATATGGATAGGTTCAAATGATGAGCAAGAGCACTCTTTTTTCTCATGAAGAAATCCATGGTCAATCTGTTCTCTCACTTGCTCATATATTTCTTTCTGCTAAAGATTTAGTTGTTCTTCTAAGTTTCCTAAGTTTGTTAGATGTTCTTGACCTTGATACATTACTGTTTCCACCTCTGCCATAGCAGTTGCTGCTTCATTTAGAACAATTGGTTAACCTACCTGACTCAACGGAGGAGAAGTTTGACTGTCTTGAGAACTATCTCTAGCAATCTCAGCTGCAATTGTAGCTTCTTGCTCAATTTCATCACTCAACATTTTGACATAATTAGCAAAAACAGGACATTCTATAGTATCTTTAGTTGCCTTGAAGGAATCTTCATAGCTCTCAAAATCTCTAAGTAATTCCAATTCTGAACGCCATGGCTTAAAAAGTTGCAAAAGAGCTAAATAGTAAAATTCCCTTTTGTCAGGTGTTTTGCAACTCAGTTTACGGTGATTAATCAAATGTCCTTTTCTTTGTTTCACCAGACATCCTTCAGAACCAATAACGGCATATATACCATTATTAATGTTTTCAGTAATATTCCATTTAAAAATATAGTTTTGCAGCACTTCATAGAGACAAATGTTCTCAAGATGATGACTTCTATTTGGATAATATGTATCCAACATATTTGTTTTCAGAATATCAGTACTTTCTGGCTCTTTTTCAGCTAAATATTCAATTTCTTGTACAGATTTAAGAACTCGGTTTCATGTTGTAGCAAGACCTAGACTCACCCAAATGATTCTTCTGGATTTAGAGTAAACACTTGCAGATGATAAGCGATCCGAGCATTCATACGCTCGAATTTCTCGATGAGATAGCATCTGCAAACTGTAACTGTATAATTTCTTACTTAGACTCTTCTCTTGGGAAATCTCTTCCCACATTTCCTTCAATTCCGTCTTTTCTGATTTTGTTATGTACGATGTCACATATCGAGCAACAGCAATGGAATTGTCTGTAACATATTGAATATCCATATTAGCATTCCACATAGACAAAATGACTGAGTTATAGTAATTTATGTATTTTGACTCTTCATTTCTTCTTAAGTTGTAGGTATTTTTTGGAGACTTTCTTGTGATATTATGTCGCAAAGATGACATAAAACTGTTCACTCTTCCTTTTGATATTACAGGTCGAGGAAATGCAAAACGGCATTTGCTGTAGAATTTGTCCTTAGATTTGTACTTTCAACGACAGTATTTGCTACAACGATGGCTTTGGAATCGTAAGACTTGTTGTCTTAAGTCCTTATCTTGTGTACTTTTGGGTACTTCACATGCAGCATATTCTTCAATAAAAGACAACACAGTATCATCTGAGTCTGTTCCAAATGTGGGAGCATCTTTGATCCATAATAGCATATGTATGTGAGGAGCACCTCTCGCTTGATACTCCTTTCTACAAAAGAAATTCAAATCCTCTCTAAGAGGAGGATTTTTTTATTGGGGTTAAAAGACATCATAGCTTCGAATTTATGATTGCAATACCTGCATACATTAACAGGACCCAAAGAGCACAATTCTTCAGGTGTCTTGTATTCGATATGTGGTATATTTGGATTTGCCTCTCGAAGAAATTGAAGTAAATCATCCCAAGCATATTCAGCACAGCTTAGAGTAAGGGACCATGTAGGAGTTCCTAAGTTCCTTAGCATACATTTGAGTTCTCCGTGACGACGGTACCAGTACTCATTATTACCACGCTGACATGCCATCAGTTTAATCAGCTGAGTTTCCAAAACATTATCTTTCTGCTGTACTTTATCCATAAATTCCTTTGCTGAAACGTTTTGCAGATGTACACTTGTTTCAATATGTGGTTTACTGCATAAGAAAGTCCAGACAAATCACTCTCAAACAAAAGATGAAACAAATATGGAATACATTGTCGAATTCTTGCATCTTCTGCATATAATCTTAATGTCCGTTATTCAGATGCAGGAATCTGCACAGGTCATTCATCATATCGTCCTCCTTTTCCTGTAGGAAACACCTGAGGGAAACAACGAGCTTACAAGCTTTTTTCCCATACACTAATGGGACTTCCTTTTGCTTCTTTCATTTGAAATAACTCTATAGCAATCCCCATCATTTCTTTGGAATGCAATGGATGAGCACTGTAATGTTCGTAGATTTCTTCAGTTCTGGACACATCCACTTTTTCAATTTGTCCAGATGGCAAGTCAATATCTTCTTGTACAGATATTTCTTCTTCTCCCACATACACATTTTTGAATATTGATTATTTTTTACCAGATACAACGTTGCCTGTTTCACTTTCCTAACATCCACTAATTCTAGCCAGATGTTCTTACTCTTAGTAGGAACGCCATTAACAAGAATAACTAAAGGTTCATCCTCTACATTTTCTACACCAATAGTTTCAATATTTTTCTTTAAATCTAGAAGCAAATATACAACTCTTCCCTTTAATCCTCTCTGTAAATCAGAAGGAGGCAATTTTCCTGTGTTAGGCTTCATAAGAACAATAGCCTGAAATGGATGTACACATTGAATAAGAATAGACTCATAGGTATTTAAATACATCAGTTCAGAAGGAATATTTACCAACTCAAGATTATTAATCACAGCTCTAGCAGGCATTTTGTTCTCTTTTAATTTTTTATAACAATATTTATAAATATGCTGATCAGAACCAAAATCAAAACAATTCTCTACCAACAAATAAGTTCTAAAATCCTTCCACTCATTATTATTTTCCTTTTCACTATTTAAATACAGATCAACAGTCCTGGTCTGATTTTTATAATGAATTCGTCGACAACAGATACAAGAATAATTTGGCCTTTCACCTGAAATCACCTTAAACTGTATAATTTCTTGTTGAAAATGTTCTACACTGCACTGTCCTACATTCTCTTCCACATTTTCTTCTATTAATCTCTCACTTTCTGCACTGTCTTCCTGAGGACCAAAGTAACTAATCTCAATTTCATCACAAACATTTGTTACATATGATACAGATCCACGCAAAAGAGCACTGTTCAACTTTTTTAACATTAGTGCTGGACTTTTCGCGTAATACAATGTTCTGACTAATTTCCTCATCTGAGTATGATGAACTGCTAACATCCTGAAATGGTGGAAAACACTTTGACATACTTTTCTAGAAACACAAGGTAGAGAATAACCTTGTAAACCAGTATTTTCTATCACTCTGCAAGGGGCTAGTCGTTGTAACATCTTAATCTTTTGTTTAACACTTTTCTTGGTGTAATTACGTATGAAATTGCGTAAGAAATCAATAGATTCTTGCCGGACACTGCAAATACTACTACAATTCCAAGTGTACACTGGAGCTTTAGGACTTCTCCCTACAACTTCAGCAGCTAACACCTCTTCTGCATTTCTAGGAACAATTTTCTCTTTCTCAATAGGACAACCATTTATAACCTCATAAGCACCACCAGTAGTGTAAACTGCATGCAACAAATCATTACTCTGAAGATAACTTTCTTCATTAAAAAAAGGCTCAGAAGTTGAAGTATGTTTCCATTCACCCAAAAAAACCTCACAAAAATTACTTCTGTTAATTAGTCTTTTCCACCTACTTTTACTCTTCGTTAAATGGATTGGTTTATCTAGTGATCTGATTCTATTGATTACTAATATAAACAGTTTTCTTCTCAATTCCAAAGCTTTCTCAACTACATTTTCTATAGCTTTCTTCTTCTTATAAAATACCGTTTTTTTCTTATATACCTTAATTTCTTTCATTAAATTTGATACCAATCTATTATAAAACATTTTTTTCCTAATTTCTATGAATTGATTTTTTCTCCTTGTAGTATACACAGTTTTGTTGATTTTCCATTATTCTTATGTTTATTAGTAGGTTTTTTTTCGTTGCTGATACACTAAGGACATTTTTTTGTTTCTGAACACTATTCTTAGTCTTTAGTATTTTCCTCAAAAAAAGTGCTCCTGCTCTTACTAGGAGTTTCTTTCTGTTTGTTAAGACATCTCTTTTCATCCAAATCTTCTTGGTGAGTTCCCTTCAAGTACACACTTTTCTTTCGTTGCTTCGTCTGTTGGTGCTTCGTTGGCATGATGCAGTACTTTTAGTATCGATAAACACAACCTATAATAAAAAAATATATGTAACATTACAAAACAAATATATCAAATATTCTATTATATTACTTACAAGAAGAGAGGGAGGAGTACGAGGACAAAGCTCGGAGTATAAAAATAAGAGGACTTACAAAAAAAGAACAAGGAGTATGAAGCAAGGAAAATTTGATAAAAAATGAGAGTATAAATAGACAGTACAATATAATGGAATATAGAAACAGCCGCGGCCCGTGGAGGGAGTTGGAAGGGTGCAGGCAGGCGGGACGGAGGAAGGGCAGGGTGAGGACTGATAAACAACGGAATCTGGGGGCATATTACCAACAAGTAGCGATATTTATCGCTAAATAGGGTTAGCGACAATTTTTTTTATCGCTGGATATGTTAGCGGAGAAAACATGTTATTAGCAACGTTTTTCTCCGTTGTGGTAAAATGTCCAGCGATAGCGGCGAAATGTGTGAATATCGTTGAGAATACAGTGATATTCACGTATTAGAGACGAAATGGTCTTAGCCATGTTATCCACTTGCCATTGGATAACATGAATAAGAACTGGTCTGGGCAGGTGTTAGCATTTGGAGATAATCGTGGCAAACGTGAATATTTCCAACGGTACGCCTGCCTTGCTAATAGGCGATAGTGACGTTAGGGACTGCTTTCAGTCGGTAACTGGTTGGATACGTCATTAATGATAAACATCGCTGACATGCAAAGCGGACCCCAAACTGCTCGCTGTCGCGTAAAAGCTGTCGCTAAAATCAGTTAGCGACAGGTTGCTAATAGGATGATAGAATTGTCGCCGCTTAGTGCCATATTATCAGTAAAGGGCGATACATTATCAACGCTTTTATCAGCAGGAAAGTGGCACTAAAACGGTGATAATGGTGTTGATAGTATATCCTTGTGAACTCCCATTGAAGCCCAGGTTAACACCATAACCTGGGTTTCTATAGGAATTCACAAGGATATATTATCGAGAGCATTATCACTGCTTTACCGGCAGTTTCCTGTCGATAAAAGCAGCGATAATGTATCGTCCTTTATTGATAATATGGCCCATAATTCCTTAATGTACAGAGGCACAAAATAATATTAAAGAAAAAACATAACAGCATGCATAATAGCAAAACATGTTTACTGCTATAAAACGTTTAACAACGGATGAATATAGGAGCATATTATCAATGCAGGCAAAAACATTATGAACACTTTATCGGCAGTTTCCTGCCGATAAAGTGACGATAATTATATCGCTGAGTCTTGATAATATAGCTTATATTTCGTTAATGTACAAAGATACACCGCACAGACGCACTCCCATACAACTTTTCAACTCACCTTTCAAATTGAATTCTAGATTAACAGGAATACCACTCACACAGTGGATATTCTTCTACAAAATCTCTGGAGTTCAGTGTTTGCAGCACAACCGTCAAATGGAACATTTTCCCTCTTATTTACGTATACATACATATAAATAACCAATTAGAATCGTGTTCACATTAATTTAAAAGAAAACACACATTTCGATTGGTTTAACATTCCAAAGCTTTTGAACTAATAGAACTTTCAACCCTTCCCCCATTCCATAATCTGCCAGTTACCATAGAAACACTTCAGGGAACACCTAACTCAGCACACAGGTGAAAAGGTCATCACACATTGTTGCAAATTAAAACAGCAGTTGTGCTTGACTGGAGAATATACCAGCTTATCTTATGTAACGTTCTTTTCTATCACTTTTTCTTAACCAATAAAAATATGGCTTTTAAATAAGAGGAACATGGAACCTAGTTTTCTGTAAAATGTTGTCAAACAATCAATCATGTCTTTTCTTTTTTTTAAACTGCATGTTGTCCACCATTTTAGAAAAATCTTATTTTTGAAACTGGCATTTCATTTACAGGCACCTTCAAAGTGCATCCAGACCTCTCTTCAAAATGCTTACAGTGTGGATTGTGGGACACAGCTATATTTTCCTGAGTCAAAGGTACGCAGAACGGAAAAGAATTCACAAGGACTTAGGTTTACCAAATGTAGACATTAAATGGATTGGACAGAGAGGATTAAAGTTGCACCAATTGATGCCATTGGTGAAATCCTTTATGCATCTCCAACACCCTGACCTCATAATTGTGCACTTTGGTGGCAATGACCTAGGCACTTTGACTGGGGTAGCTCTGGAAATGCTCGTGAAGGACACCTTTGCCCAATTGATGACACTGTTCCCGAAAACTGTCTTTGTGTGTTCTAATATATGCCGAAAGGCAGAGATGGAAGCGGTTCAACCACTATTGTCCACAGTTTGAAAAAGCTAGGAAAAATGTGAATAAATCTGTTTCTGCCTTTCTCCGAGACTACCGAATGGGGTGCGTTTACAACAATAATCTGCGTTTCTATATGCATGGCATCTATAGGAGAGATGGTGTAAATTTTACAGATGAGGGGAACAGAGTGTTCCTCATAAACTTAAGACTCTGCATTGGTACTTACTCGTAGGTACTAAAATCTCGCAATAAACACAAAGGCTCTTTTTAGAGCCACACAACACATAAACAAATACACTTCATAAATATCAAAAATTATTTTTAGTTTTCTTGGTTATGTACACGTAAGTGGCGATTTTCAACAGTACAGCTGTACGTTGTCCATACGTGGTTGGTACACATACAATAAATGTACCACCCCCTGAGCAACACTATAGGTTGAGAATGTTTCTATCGTGCTCCCTTTCCTTATTTGTCAACTTTGTTTTACTGTTTCCTTGTGACTCGGCTGCCGTGACAAAAAAGAGAGCTTGCAACACTTCCTGGTTTGGAGTATTGACAGCCAATCAGCATGTAGCTCCTGCTCGTAATTGTACATATTTCTGTATGCGTGCGTTGCAATTTCCCCCCCCCAAAAAAATAGAGCCTAAACATGCATGTATGACCCCCTAACCACGTGTGACCGTCACCACGAAGCCATTAGCATGCATTTCGGGTCATATTATCAACAAAACGAATAGGATTATCGCCGCTTTATCGGCACTTTCCTGCTGATAAAAGCGGGGATAATGTGTCTTCTTTTGTTGATATAGCGTTTTGTTGATAATATGGCCCGAAATTAGTTTTATTAATGTAATTGTTTTTTTACCTGCAATCATGCAGATTCCGTTGTTTATCACCCCTCACCCTGCCCCGTCCCACGCCCGCCCTGCCTGCCCCATCACAAGTCCCTTCACGGGCCGCGGCTGAAAGACGCAGTTGTGTTCTAGTAATTTAACACAGAGTTGTGGGGAATCCTTGGTGAGGCGTGCGCTTACTAACGAGTGCGCACTTCACCAAAGACGTTTCGGTGTTGAGACCCGTTTTTAATTGCTCCTTAGACATTCTTGAAGAGAAAGTGGAAATATTTCCGTGAGAGTTAAAGATTGTTGTTTGACAAGTTAGTGAGTAAGTAAACATACCTGACATTATAGACAATATTGAATGTAGTCCCTTGATGCATTTTCTCTAACTTAAAAGAAGAATCGATAAAATTTGTGATAAGAAAGGTCTTGAATTAAGAAGGAATATTAATGAAAAACACAAGATATTGAAGGATTGAAAGAACAGATAACAAGCAACTGCATAAAGAAAAGTTAGTATAAGAACACAAGGAAATTTATAATATAAAAATTAGACAACAAAGTGAGAGGCCTAGGTTAATGAATGTTATGTAATTATAGGTTAAAAGCAGTGAGAAAAATAAAGAACCGTAAGCTACAGGGTTGCAGATAAATACTAGAGGAGAGGCTAGTTCGAAATTGGAAGGGGTAGGTAATTAGTAGGGTTAGACTAAGTTATAGATGAGGAATAGAGATAGAGTGAACACATGAAGTATTCAAAAAGTAGCGTGATAATGATGTCTAAATATACATAGATACACAGTGTTGTTCACGACAATGAATACTATCTTTTCCATTATAGTAAAACACATTTACTATTTTGGAAAGGGTAAGGTGAATAGACATATTCTAGATTTTTTAGTAGTGTATTTTACTATACCAGCCTGAGTCTTTTCCTATAGTCATAAGGAGTGATTGCTTTCAAAATGTAAGAAAAGCTAAGAACAGGATATCCTTATAAGTAATTATAGTTGTATAATTTTGGAAAGGAGTACAACTGTACTAATGGAATGTTATTAGATAATTGTATTTATATAGTATGTTTTGTAGGCCAAAATAGGTGAAAACTGTAGTTTTGTATTATAAATTACGAAAAGTGATAACATTAACTGTCTATATTTTTATACAAGGAGCAAGAACATAAATGAAAAATTATGGAAAGAGAACAGCCTCATACTCAGGAGATTTTGGATATTATTTTGAGTATAATTGAAGAACTAATCATATCTGTCACAGGCAATGAGAGTGAAGAAGGGGGGACCTCCAGGAGCAAGATAGCGGACACTGCTGTGTCCGAGTGAGCTGGGCTGAGATGCTCCCCACGCTTTCCCCCTGATCTTCACTGCCTTACGGAGGTGTAACGGAGGTGCAACGGATATGCTGTAAGGTGGCTTTTTTGGAATTATTGAACGGGACGCACACTTTCAACTACTTTTACACGGAACCACGGAATCACGGAACCAAACAAGGATATCTGCGGGTGTTCTGTATAAATACACTGTGGGATGCTGATGCTGCTGAAATTCCTCGCATTATCCCGGAGCAAACGCCATCTACAATACCTTCCATCTGCGGAGAACTGGTGCCTGCGAGCGCTGGTCGGTGGTACTGGTCTCGTAAAAGAAGGGCGGAGTTCGGCAAAGCCAGCAGAGGTATCCTGCGGAGTGACTGTATCACGAGGTGGGTCCTGGTGCTGTGTATGCGAGACAGAGGAGGAGAAGCCCGAGGAGAAGCGCGAGTTGGAAACTCAGCATCCCAGCCTGCAGCACAAACGATACCTGCAAAACCCGGGGCGGAATAACAGTCAGCACAGGATGGGTCCCAAAAATCCAAACACTAACGTGTCAGCTAAGGGAGCAACTACAAGGGCTGCGGTGGCGGCGAACACCCCTGTAGCAGCACAGCGGGTCTTTCACGAGCAAGCATGCCGCGGCAGCACTGAGAAAGGGGCTAAGACCCAGCACATAAATTTGAAGGCAAAGAGCTCTGGTAAGCCTAAAAATGGCTGCAGTGAAGGTACTCTTGTGGGTGCGACGTCTGGGTCTAATAATAATAGTGACTCTAACACTGAAACAGCTGGCCCTAAAATAGTCATTCCAACAATCTTCAATAAAAAAAGAATTGTGATACCAAAGAGGGCCACTGAACAAACTTTGTCCTCACAGCCTGCTTCTGGTTCTATCCCGACGATTTTGGAGGGTGAGGTCATACATAATGTCCCCGGCTTGCAAAGCTCTGTACCAGACGAAACTCAGAGATACCTAGTGAGTATTGATATTGGTATGGCTGAGGAGGTACATGGTCAGCCTGGTCAGTCTGGTCTTGCACTTGAAGTATCGAATCCTGTACTGGGAAAAGAGCCGGTGAATGATCAGGGCTCGTGTGGCTCAGGGGGAAAGTTTTATTTTATGTCCGATGTGTCAGTGGTATCGGAAGAAGAAGAAGAGGGCAGTGCAGATCTGGACTGGGCGGACAACAGAAGTTTATCCAGCTCTATCAATATAGAAGAAGAGGAGAATCTCTCTCCAGTATCAGGGGTAAACAACACTGTTTTAAATCCTCAAGAGATAAGTCATCTAATTCCTCCCCAAAACTTTGATAACAACGACTCTCCGCATCTGGTCCAAAGACCGGTATCAAGCTCAATGGATACTGAGATACAAGGCCCCCTACTATCTGAGGAGACTGATAGCAGTATCAGCCTGTCCACAATTTATCAGGCCATTATGCTTCACCGGGAAGAAACAAAGGCAGAGAGTTTGCGTATACATGGGGCTGTGCGCAAACTGCAGAACACTGTAAGGCGTGTAGCAAAATCTTGTTCCGAACAATCTCTGTATACTTGGGGTCCCCAAAGGTTTGGAGGTGAAAAACATTCGACAATTCATTATCGAGCTATGTTCAGAAGCATTTCCTGATCTAGAAGAATGGAACTGGGAGCGTGAGCTCCAAAGAGTACACAGATTTCCTTTCCAAACACGAGGTGGTACGGTGGACAAACCTAGGGCGATTCTTATCTGCCTTAATAATTTTCTACTAAGGGAGAAGCTGTATGATCTGGCTTGCCCAGATTGTAAGCGAAAGGCTAAAGGGTGTGAGATTTTTGTACGCCCTGATTACTGTCAGGTCACTGTTCAAACCAGATGGCACCTCCGCCAGCTTATTTCCCTCTTTCAAGGAAAGGGGCACAAGTCTTTTTACTAAACCCTGCAAAACTAAAAGTTATCTTTAAGGATAAAACCTTATTTTTTCCGTCAGAACAAAAGGCAAAGGAGTTCCTAGAGACTCTGTAATGTAGGTAACTTTGGGAGATGTGGAACTCGCCTTTTTTTTAAAAAAATTTTTTAGTCTCATCTCCTACTCTAGCTAGATGTTTTCTTCACGTGCTTGGGGGTTTTCCCTTTTTTTTCCTTCTCCTTTTTGTAAACTTTAGGCAGAGGAGATCGGCAGTGGTGGGGGCACCCAATCCCATCTCTCCATCACATAAAGGGACTGTCTAGTCCCTTGGCTTCTCATGAGTGGGGCTTCAGGGGGGTGGGCAGGTGTGTGTGTAGGGTGGGGGGTGGTTGGGGGCAAGGAACAAGTAAAAAGAGCGAAAACCAGATAACTCAACAGGGGTATGAGAGTCGGTCCATCAAGAAAAATATGAAAGAAAGCTATCTTAGAGCACCGTACAATATAATTTCACAATATGCATTTATAAAAGCCATACTCACCTCAATTTCTTTGATTACTTTTTTTGTAATTTCTTTGATATCCAAAAATGGGTAAAATTGCCATCTGCTCGAGGAACGTGTGTGGGCTAAATAGCAGGAAGAAAAGGGGTGTCATGGCCCAAATTTGGAAAACTATGGGGCAGAGTTAATATGTATTCAGGAGACCCATATTGCTTGGAACAACAGGGGATGGTTGAGAGAATTGGGATATGAAGTTCTATCTTGTACACGACAAGGATCTACGACTCGAGGGGTGGCTATCCTAAAGAAATATGGGTGGGGTGAGTCTAAACGTACGAAAGTCGACCAGCAGGGGCGCTGGGTGATTATAGAGCTACGGGCTGAAAGCTTTCATGGAACAATCTGTACATTATATGGGTCTAATTTAGATGATGAAGATATGATTAACGAGATTAGCACTGAGCTTGCTTTGTGGCCTGCCCCACTCATACTGTGTGGTGACTTTAATTTACATTTAAGTGGAGATTTTGATTTGCGTAATAATGCTTGTTATGTCGGGAAAAAACACAAGGTTTTTAAAGCAGTTAAAGGCATTGTTAAGGAGTTTGGGTTGGTGGATGTTTGGTGGTATAAGAATTCGCACCTTCCGGGATTCACATATTACTCAGCCCCACATCAGAAGCATGTGCGAATCGACTATTTTTTTGCCCCCATGGAATTGTTATCTAAAGCTAAAATAGACATTTTACCTAAGATTATATCGGATCACAATCCTATTATATTTGAATTAAAAATAGCATCCCAGATTCAAAATGAAAGGAAGCCATGGACATTTGAGAGGCAGCTTTTGGTAGACCAGTTGTATTTAGAGCATATGAATAAGTGGATTCCGGAATTTTTTGACTTCAATACTGGGTCTGCTTCAGTTAAAACAGTGTGGGACGCGTTTAAAGCTGGTGTTCGTGGAGAGACGCTTAGTTTTCCATCAACAAGCAGAGTAAGAGAAGTGAAGAGCAAGAGAAGGAGCTGAGTAAATTGCGTGCTTTAGAAATCGAGCTGACGGCAATCTGTAGCTCCAGTCAGGCATTTGAACAGAAGGGTGAGGCTTTAGCAATTCAGAAAATGAAAGTTTATCAAAACTTTGCTAATAAATTAGCTGCCCAGGTGGCTGTACACCGTTCAGATCTGTATGAGGTGGGTGAAAATTCGGGAAGGCTACTGGCTAAAAGGCTAAGGCAGAGGGAGGCTGTCAGAAGAGTGGAATCTATACAGGACTCATAGGGTATAACACATACTGACCCTGATAAGATTTTGGAAACCTTTAGTAAATTGCATAAAGATCTGTATTCAGGTGATTTGGAAGAAGATATAGAAGGTAAATTTCGTGAATTTCTGGGGGAGCAGGAATTGTCGAAGCTTACACTTAATCAGAAGGAAGAATTAGAGGCAGAGATCACCTCAGAGGAATTAGAGTTAGCTATTCTAAAATTAGCAACAGGGAAACCAGTTGGTCCCGATGGGATCCCATTAGAATTTTTTCTCACTTTTTTCACGAAAGTGAAGGAGCCATTTTTAGAGGTCTGTCGGGATGCGCAAAAGGGCTTGCCATCGATTTCTTGGCAGAAATCTATTATTACGGTCTTCTTAAAAAAAGATAAGCCCCCTTTGTTACCTGCCTCATACAGACCAATCTCATTAATAAACGCTGATAGCAAGGTTTATTCAAAAATTATTGCTACCCAGATCTCCCACATTATTAACATCTTATTATCACCCCTACAACATGGCTTCATACGCGGCAGGGATACAACTGATCATGTGCGTTGCATTATAGCTCTGATGGACCGGACGGAAGCCACTAAGATTCCTATGGGCATCACCCTGTTAGATGCCGAAAAGGCATTTGACAGGGTGGCCTGGCCCTATCTGTGGATGACCTTATCTTTGAAGGGATTTGGACCAGTGATGCTTCGAGCTATAAACACTTTGTACAATTCTCCTCTGGCAACAATACATTTAGGGGGCAGAGAGTCTAAGCCATTTGCAATCTTACGTGGTACTAGACAAGGCTGCCCGAGCTCCCCGTTATTATTTGCTTTTTACATTGACTTTTTTTTTATAAAACTCAATCAAGCGGCTAATACTTCACCAGTCACCGTTTGCAATGTTGAATATAAGACCTTAGCTTATGCAGATGATATTGTGGTTGTAACACCTAACCTTGCTCCTGCTCTTTCTGCAATTCAAGACCTAGCATTACAATTTGGCTCTTTCTCAGGTTATAGGCTCAATATAACAAAAACTCAGATTTTGTATGTAGGGGGCCCAGCCCCTAATGATATTACTATTGTGTCAGGAGCAACGTATCTAGGAATTAAACTTACCGCACCAGTATCTAAGATCTCTGAAATTAATTCCGCTGGAGTTTCCACCTAAATGCTTCAAGCGGCTGGAAGGTTTATCAGGCAGATTTTTATGGGGATACAAACGGCACAGACGAGCATATAAAAAATGGTTATCCCGAAAGATAGAGGTGGTTGGGGTGCCCCATATTTTTTAATTTACTATTGGGCCGCAGCGTTGCAATTAATCCACCCTCTAGTGGTTGGCGAAAAAGCTAGGTCTACAGTTCATTTGAATCTTTCAATATATAACTTTGGGATAGGCATAGAGGCGAATAATTGATTTATAAAAATTGTGGAACCAAGCTACTACATAAAAACAAAATCCAAAGTTCCTAAAGAAATATTTAGGTTTAACTAATATAAATTATTATACCCCGTTTGATGCACCTAGTATTTTACCTATGATCTTCAGGGATCATACCATAATGGGCTGGCTTCAGAAAGGGATTAGCCGCTTAGGGCAGTTAATCCTGGACTCACAACTCTTATCCTTTGCCGATATTCAAGAAAAATACTGTATATTGTGACAGGATTTTTTAAATACTTTCAAATTCGCAATTTCTATAATATGTATGTGCGAAATAATATGCAGTTCAGCAAATGCCCATTAATTGAGGGGATGGGTAGACGAAATTCGATTGGCTTTTATTATAAAAACTTAATTGAGTTGCTGCCAGATGATTTAGGGACCCGCCAAGATAATTGGAGGGAGCTCCTAAATGCTCCTGATAATGACTTAAATACATCCATTTTGTTGGCAAATGAGGTCTTGATCTCTGGCAGGATGAGGGCACAACATTATATGGTCCTTTATGACCTGTATTACTCACCAAAACAAGTATCTAAATGGAGTATAGGAGCAGGAGCAAAATGTAGTAGATGTGGCTTACTTGCAGCAGATGCACTACACATGTTCTACTCTTGCCCAAAACTAGCAGTGGTGTTAACATCAATCCAAAGATTCTTGGTAGAGATAATGGGCTCACCAATCGCTATTACGGGCGAGATGGTAATGTTAGGGGTAGAGTCCAATACTCAAGGTAGATCTAGACATAAGATATCATTTCTTTTTATTTGTATGGCCATTTTTCGTGCTTGCATCTCTAGGGAATGGATCTCGCCAGATCCTCCTTCATTTTTTTCCTGGCGAGCCCAGCTTCTCACTACATATAATATAGAGGTTGCAATTTATAAGACCAAGAATAATCGAAGAAGGACTAAAGGGTTAAAAATGTGGGCTCCAATTCTAGAATGGATATAATGTATATATACTTTGGTTTGTGTTTTTTGTCTGTTTGATGTAATCTCAGTTTGACGTAGATTATTATGATAGGAGCCCGCTATACTTCTTTGTTTCTCTTAAATGTCTGAGAAATTGATTTGACTGTATAACAATTATTTATGGAATTGTCACCTAATCTTTTCCGTTCTATTTTATTGTTTATGTCTCTATTGACTTGTTCCTTGCAGAAAATAATAATAAAAACTAAAAAAAGAGAGTGAAGAAGGAGAAATTAGTGCTGTAGACATCAATTGTGATTTTGAAGACGAAAGCTGTGATGCAGATTTCGTTGATGTTTTAAATTATTTTGAAATTTTAGAACACATTAAATCAGAACCTGCTGACGAGGAAATTGATCTGTATGACATATCTGATGAAGTTGTATTGGAATGTCTGTTAAATTATGAGATGTTAGAAGAATACATTTATTGTTGAAATATAATAAAGGTTTGAGCACTATCTACTAATGTATTTATTGTACTAAAAGTGAAGCAGTTATCGATTCAGTTATATATTCTTTAAATGTTTGTATTGATTTAAAATATGAAAAGTGGGTTTGAGGGTATCGATTTCTTTAAAATCCGTATGGAGTATACATGCTGTCTTCTATGCAGGTGCAAACTTGTGTTTTATGCCTTCAATTCCCCAGTCTGTATCCTTAGACTTCCACCAACCACCCTGCCACTGCTATTTTAGTATTGTAGTAAACCACTCAGCAGTATGTTCTTTTTAATTGTACGGTGGTAAAACTGAAGCTGTAATAAATTTAGTTACAACATTTCTTTGCAAAAGTGTAATGATCCAGTCAGTATCTAGATAGTCATGGATTAAAAGAGGACTTAGTGCATAGGCTGTTTCAAACCTCTGTGGACTGTGGATGCACTGTTCTATGCACCAGCAAACTTATGTTTTATACGTTCAATTCCTCAATGTGTATCCTAATACTTCCAGCAAACATTCTCACACTACTGTTTCAATATTGTAGTGAGCCATTCAGCAGTATGTGTTTATCTGTGTACTGTGGTACAACTGAGGCTTTTATAAATTCAATTACATTCTTTCCTTGCAGTCTTGTAATCATCCACTCACTATCTAAGTACTCATGCATTAAAATAGGCCTTAGGGCATAGACTGTTTCAAAATCCTTTTAGACGATGTATGCAGTCTTCTATGTACTTGCAAATTTGTGTTTTATACGTTCAATTTACTAGTTTGTATCGTTACACTCCCAGTAAACACTCTGTCACTGTTGTTTTAGTTTTGTAGTGACTCATTCATTGGTATGTAGTAATCCTATCACTTCATTAAAGCACTTATACAACAACTGGCATATCCCCAAGAATATGTCAGGTATTGTGCTCCGTGACACCATCACCATGGATGCGCCGTATTTACAATGCGGTGTACCATGGGATAAAAATGGCACATATATGTAATGTATCTGTGCTGTAAAGGTGGTGCATTGTTTGAGTTATGTTGGAAGTGCAACGTATCTCCAGCAATGGTCTGGGCCCTATGCTCATACTGCTGTGTCAATTCTTACACCTGCTTCAAGGTAGTGCAGGGTTTTGACACAGCATGAGCCAGAAAGTGACAAAGTGAAATCTTGTAGATTGTAGTCAGCCACTTTTAGGAGGTGTCTCTGCGCAGGTACTCCCCCCCATGTAGGAATGTGTCCTTCTGGTACAGGGATTTACAATGTGACGCACATCTCAGATACGTCACATTCTAAATAGCACATATTGTGATGCATCTTTTGCACCACTGCTTCATCAGAAAAGTGATGCAACGGTGGTGTAAAAGAGGCACAAGGGGGTTGTAAATCTGCCTCTAACAAACACTTACAAATTCCCCGAGGCAGTTCCACTAGCACTGCATTCTTTTTGAATTTACTTTTAGATTAAAAATATGAAATGTAACTTTAAAAATAAAATAAATATAAGTATTTGTAATAAAAATGTAGGAAATTACGATGAAAAGAAAGAAATATAATATAGTATATTTCAAAATTATCATTTACAAAACCTTTCAAATTCACTGAAAAAACCATAGGTTTCACACACGTTATAGTTAGGAATTAGCATTTAAAAAACCTTAGAAATTCACTGAAAAAAACATATGTTTCACACACGTTATAGTTAGGAATTAGCATTTAAAAAACCTTAGAAATTCATTGAAAAAACCATAGGTTTCATCCATATTATAGTTAGCTGGATATTTCTCTCATACAAAACCATTGAAATTCCACCGTTACAGTTAGTTCAGCTAACTATAACTCGTGCACCCGCAATGCACTGCCGATGATGTGACATATTACATCACTCATCACATGGTCAGTGACATCACTGATGACAGATGTTTTATAATTTGAAAAAATGGGCCAAAATGTGTGTTCCTATACTAAGCATTCCCTGTTTTTCATCCAAACATTACGTGCAGAAACTATTCCACAAGCTGTCATTTCACTCTGTACTAGTTCTTGTTTTATTTTTTTTTCGTTTACATATTGAAGGGAGGAAGCTAAACAATGAATGTGCTTACTTGCAGAAGGGGTGTGCAGAGTAGCATTAATTTCTACTGAAAAGCCCTGGGGAAATTTGTAAAGGGGCATTTTGGCACTGGATAAATATAAATGTGTGCATTTTTATTCCAGGGTTTATATTGCTTACAACATTAACATCCTCCAATAGAAACACTCATACCCATAAATATGCATTCGTGTCAGCTTTTCTCTGTATGCCAGATGGTAACAGGATCTTCAACTAAGCGAACCATTTAGCTTTCATTAATTTGATAAAATTTGTTTGCTAACTGTCCTTTAAATACATTTTTCTTTTATGGCAAGCAGGTTTGAGAGTATCACGCTTGCTGTGTGCAGATTCTTTGCCCCTGCTCAAATACACTGCACGGACATGGCTTAGGTCCTAATCCCCTGAAATAAATCATCTTTATCAGTGTGAAAAATGTATTAGTGTTTTGATGAAAGGTGTTAAAAGTTCTAACTAAAGTACAAGCAACATTCATTATTATGCCATTCCAGTAAAAAAATAAGAGGTGGCCCAATTACAATATTTATAGTAACTGTACTAGTAGACACATAGTCATACATTTGTTACTGTAGAGCAAAGGTCAAAGTGATAGGAGGAAACACTATTTACTGCATCACAGATTCCATTTTACAGTAACATTGTCCAGGGAGTGAACAGGCCTCTTCAGAGTGATTTTACCTACTACATGAATTTGGGGCCACATGTACTAAGACTTTGTGCAGTGGCAAATGATTGCAAAATGGCTTTTTTTATGTCCCAAATTGAGATTCGGTAACATGGTATGAGTTGGGTTGAATTGTGACCCTTTACAATTCTATGTTTTGTGGAACTACCTATTATTACATAGGTTAGTTTGCAAAATACCACACTGGTCCCAAAAAAAACTGGTTGCAAGTTGTAACTAGTATTTTGCTACCAATGTTTAGTGCTAAATCCCTGGCATTCTGCTTTTGATTAAATACCATTTTTTAATAAATACATTAGAAAAAATGCCACAGAACATTAACCATTTATGTAGTTGTGCAGATATTAAAATGCTGTTTATTAGCATGATTGTGGGAGGTTAGGGGTTTCTTGGACCACTGGAGGTCAATAAAAATAAATGTGTTCCAATTACGTGTTATTTAGAGAAGGTGTACTGATAAACCAACATTCACACATACTCAACTATAATGCGAAGTTCAAATTCAATGTCATAATTGCAGTGCAATGTAACTGATGTGAGACAACCATGATTACATGTTTCTGGAATATATGTGCCCAATGATATGACTGA